>NC_054874.1:47087904-48335404 GCF_018320785.1 Cheilinus undulatus | reverse complement strand
TGTTGCTCTGATTGGCCCGTAAAGATGTGACAGACAGGATGTTTATCCAATCACCCCCTGAGTATATTTTCAAAGGCTCTCCCCTTTCCCAAACGCTGTGTATGAGTGGTTTACTGTGCCAGGTAGACTTACTACTAGAAAGATGTAAAACTCTGTACTAGTAGTAGTAGTAAACCTTTTTGGCCTTACTAGTTCCCCTAGTTAGACTGTCAGCTTTATTACTAAGGACTACTGGTGTAGTGCAGTGTAGTGTAACTGAGTCTTGAGCTGCACAATGGTTGATATCACTGATACCAAATAAATGCTTAAATGGCTTCCCATAGACCTTTAAAAACCGGCTTCCAATTAAGACTGGAACTTACAGCAGAACCTGAACACATGACAGTAAAATTAAACACCACGGACCTCGATCTAGATTAACATCAAAGTTCAGACTTTTTTACTTCATATTTGAAACCCTGCTTTGGTTTTTTGTGTCTCCTGTAAAAGGATGCCTTTAAACCGCTTTGTCCTAGATAAAAATGTTTTTCAGTGATTTATTTCTTACTCTAAATGAAAGGATTAAAGATGTCACATGTTTTGTTGTTCTGAGCCTAACATGGTTTTTCTTTATTTTAACACTATAAACTTGAATTTGATCAGTTTTTTCAAAGGCCCTGGAACCAGGGGAGAAAAGTGGCAAACAAATTGTGAAAAAGGGCAAAAATTGGAAAAAGTGGCAAAAAGAAGTAGCAAAAATGAGAAAAAAGTAAGAAAAAAATAGGTATGTAATGGATAAGGTAGCTTAAATGTGGGAAAAATGGCAAAAAATTGTGAAAAAGGGCAAAACATTTCCCTTTTTTTTTAGGTTTTCTGAGTGAGTAATGTTTCAAATTAAGACATAGAAGGGCCACAAATAATGACAAAAGAGCCACAGGTTGAGTATCACTGGTCTTAAGGGTTAAACAGGTTTAAACTACACAGTCAGAGCGTGAGTGTTGGTTTGAGCAGAACATGAAGGGAATAATCATCGGCCTCCATGTTTCCTGTCAGCACTCGTTCCTGTCCTTGTCTCTGACGCTGAGGAAAACGTGCAACTAACCGCTGGTGAACACGCGTCGACAGGAAGCAGATAGAGCTGCTTTTTCTCTCCGGACGCCCCCCCCCGTCCCTCCTCCTCTCAACCACGGTCTGCTTTTCCCATCGGCCCTGGAGCGAACACCTTTCAGGAATCCATGAGGTCATGGGAAACGAGTTGCTGAAAATTCATAACTGGGTAGTTTATGTGCGCCGAGCTCTCCGGTCGGAAACATTACACCGAGGATGTGACCGCCGGGCTCCCCACCGCCGCCGTCGTGAAGTATGAAACGGCTCTTTGTGCCCCTCGCAATTACCCGCTGTGATTAAAACATTAATAAAAACAGCAGCTCCTGAGCCTGGCCTTATCAGGAGGAAGAGGAGAGTAATTTACGGTGCTAATTCAGAGCAGCAGCGTCTCCTGAAGGTTTCTCTACGTGGTTGATCTCTGGAGTTCGTCTCTGATTCTCTCTGACAGCTGCAGGTGGAGGAATGGAGACCGTATACAGATGTACAGGAGGAAGATGACGGTCCAAAAATACAAATATTAGCGGCCAGATACGATGGCAAACAGATGTGGCTGCTGCTTCCTCCTCCACTGGAACAAAAGATATTTCTATGAAGGGGAACTCCATGTCTAACAGGGCCCTACATCTACAGAGCTGTAGAAAACTATTGTGCCCTTCCTCATTTTCATATTTTGCTTATTTGTCACACTTAAATGTTTAAGATCATCACATTAAGATATTAGACAGAGATAACCTTAAAAGAAACACATTATAGCACCATCTAGAGATATTCGAGAACAGAGAAGACATTTCTAAGGCTTTGGAACTCCAGCAAACCACGCTGTGAGCAATTATCCACAAATGAGGAAAACTGTGGACAGTGGCGAATCTTCCCAGGAGTGGCCGGCCTACCAAAATAACTCCAAGAGCGCATAGATGACATCCAGGAGGTCCTAGGAGAACCCAGAACAACATCTAAAGACCTGCAGGCCTCACTGACTCAGTTAAGGTCAGAGTTCATGATTCAACAATCAGAAAGAGACTGGGCAACAATGGCATCATGGGAGAGTTCAAAGGCCAAAACCACCGCTGAGCAAAAAGAACACAAAGGCTCGTCTCACACTTGACTTAAAACAACCTGACGATCCCCAAGATTTCTGGGAAAATATTCCGAGGACTGACCAGACAGAGGAGGAACTTTCTGGAACCCGAACCCTTACCCCTCTACAGCTCCACCCACTTTTGCTAAGTTACTAAATATGGCGACTGTTTGGTAAAAATGGAGGGAAAAACTTCAGCATGGAACATTCCATCATCTGCCTTTGATGATGTCATCCTGTGAAGTCTTTTGTGTTTACTTAAGGGATGACATCATCTTCAAAGGATGACATTCCATCCTTGCCTTTCGCACACAGGCCAGTCAAGACCCCAGTTGTCATTCCAGTCTAACCAGTACCCTACAGATTTATCAGCTAAATGCTACATCAGAGCATCCTTTAAAAGCATGTTTATGATAACATAAGGGAGAAAAGCTGTTAAACTAACACATTTCATCAGAAGAACATCAGACCAACAGTCAAACATGTGTGATGGTCTAGACCAGGACCTGGACCATGAATTCTCCTCTCTATCAGAAAATCCTGAAGGAGAACATCCTGCCATCAGTTCATGACCTCAAACTCAAGAGAACTTGGTTATGGAGCAGGACCATGATCCCAAACACACCAGCAAGTCCACCTCTGAATGGACTAAAAACTAAATGAAGGTTCTGGAGTGGTCTAGTCAAAGTCTGGACTTAAATCTGACTAAGATGCTGTGGCATGACCTTAAACAGGCCGTTCATGTTGGAAAACCCTCCAGTGTGGCTGAATTAAAACTATTCTGTAAAGAAGAGTGGGACAACATTCCTCCACGGTGATGTGACAGACTCATTGACAGTTATCACAAATGCTTGCTTCAGTTGTCGCTGCCAAGGATGGAACAACCAGTTATTAGGTTTAGGGGGAAGGACTTTTTCACATAGGACCTGGTAGGTTTGGATGGATTTATCCTTAATAAATGAAATCATCATTTATACAGTGAGTATTTACTCAGGTTATCTTCGTCTAATATTAACATTTACTTATGAAGATTAAAATCAGAATTATAAAGGAACAGTCGAGGTATTTGATGAAGGATAGGAGTCAATGTCACATCTTTTAAACTGGACTTTTCAGTCCTTGTTTTTTTTAAATATTGAACTCAAAATGAGATGTTCTGACAACAGAATCGACCTAAAAGCAGACTGACCTCCAGGGGGAGAAATGCACTGATGTCATGCAGCATGCGGTCACATCTTCAGCTCAGAAACATCAATTATATTTCAGAGAACGCCTACAACATGATCGCCACTAACAGGAATAATTGGAGATTTTCTTTCATGTGTAGCTCCTTTAGTTTGTAATTATGACTCCAAATATGACGTGAATCATAATTTAATTCAAGTTTATGGTGTTTAAAAAAACAAAAACCATGTTATGTCCAGAACCGAACACAAGACATCTTTAATCCTTTCATTTAGAGTAAGAAATAAATCACGGCAAAACATTTTGTTCAGGACAGAGCGGTTTAAAGGCGTCCTTTTGCAGGAGACACAAAAAACCAAAGCAGGGTTTCAAATATAAAGTAAAAAACGTCTGATCTTTGATTTTAGCCTCAATAGATGTCTGTGGTGTTTAATTTTACTTCATGTGTTCAGGTTCTGCTATGTTCCAGTCTTAATTGGAAGCCAGTTTTTAAAGGTCTATGGGAAGCCAGTTTAGCATTTATTATCAGTGATATCAACCATTGTGCAGCTCAAGACTCAATTACACTACACCAGTAGACCTTAGTAATAAAGCTGACAGTCTAACTAGTGGGACTAGTAAGGCCAGAAAGGTTTACTACTACTACTAGCAGAGAGTTTTACACCTCTAGTAGCTGTAATAGTAAGTACCATTAGTAGAGCATTTTTGCTATTACTAGTAGACTAAATGCAAATAAAGCAGTACTACAATCAACAGTCTGGCTTCTACTAGTGCTAGGTCTACTAGTACTAGTGGACATTTTGGATCATTGGTGGGCAGCAAGGGCCATACACAGCCTCTCCTCACTCAATGTGGCCATCAAGTGAATTCCACATACCAGAAAAACATTGTAAAAATGAGGAAAATATGATCAAATCTGCCATGAAAACACGAAAAACAAACATTCCTATAATTTTCTTTTCTAAGAGGTATGTGTTAGCAAGAAAATTGAATCTTAATTGGCTTTAAAAGAAGCAAATATAGTCTAAAGCAGCAAGAGAAGTGGCAAAAATTGGTGGAAAGACAGCAAAAGTGGGTCAAAAGTAGCAAAATAGGTGGGGAAATTATGAAAATGTAAAAAAAAAAAAATTCAAAATCAGAACCCAATAACAGCTTCACACACTTTTCAGTTCGTAATAATAGCCAATAATAGCCTTGCACGCTTTTCCACTCCAAAATGACGGAACTGTTAGCCAGCATGAAAGCTAGCACCAGTGCTACTGATCAAATGTGCACTTGACTGAATATCATCAATAAATCACAACTGGGTCATTCTCTGGGTTTATCAGGATCATTCTCTGGGTTTATCAGGATCATTCTCTGGGTTTATCAGGATCATTCTCTGGGTTTATCAGGGTCCATTCTCTGGGTTTATCAGGATCATTCTCTGGGTTTATCAGGATCATTCTCTGGGTTTATCAGGAGTCCATTTTCTGGGTTTATCAGGGTCTGTCCTCTATGGGCAGGCAAACTAGTAGCTCAAGAACACATTTTTAGGGTAGAAGTAATACATTTTTATGTGTCCTTGTAGGTCTTGTTACTGGTAAGACTTTCAGCTTCACTAATAAGAATTGTTCATTGATTTAATACTAGATCAACCCAATGGCTGATTAAACCAAATATCAAATAAATGCCTGAATGGCTCCCCATACATGTCAGTCTTGAAACCCTCTCCACCTGCAGGAGCGTCGGTGGTGTGACGTTTACATGGTGAAAGTAAACTGTCAGTCATGGTGTTAATCAGCAGCTCAAACTGCAGCTGAACTCTGAGCACACATGTTTCAGTTTGAGTCTCTGTGAGGTCGAAGGATGTGATCTGATCTGATCTGTTTCCCACGCCGCCGCCGTGAATGCTCACACGCACCAAAACAAACACTCAGAACACGGCGAGCGTTTGTTAAACGATTTGTTTTTTATTATTTAAGAACAATGGTGACATTTAGCCGTTTCTGTGACGCTCCCTGCTCTCTCTCCTCCACATGTGTTTCCCATCGCCTCCTCCCCCTCCTCCCTGGGTTAGCGGCGTTCCATCACACGCTCCTGCTGGGAATTGCGTTGGCCTGAACCAGGAAGTGGGGGAAAGTGGACGAGGGTGGAGGGCTGATAGAGGGCTGTTTGGTACACTGTGGGCTCGTACTGAGCATGCTCAGTGAGAACCCGGGAGCCTCCCCAGGGGGTCAAAGGTCAGGCTGAGTGCAGCAGGGAACATTGGTGTTCAATGCATTGTAGATGAGGGTCAATCAGCGGGGGAATGGGGGAGATAAGGGGGGAGGAGGGGGAGTTAAGGTAAGGATAGAGGAGCAGTTAGGACAGAGATGAAGGGCAGGTCATCATGCCTGAGGGGAGGGGTCTGTAACAGGTATGATGATGTCATCACTAAGGTCACAACGAGGAGAAAAACAACACGTGCTCTCAATAGATTCATGATCATTTTTAACAAATATTCTAACTTTATCAAACAAAAATAGAACAACATTTTCACCCTTTATCTAAAGAACTTTTTGGGAACAGTAACAACAGCTTTAAATACAAGAAACTATTTACTTTGGGTTATTGTGACATTTGTACATCTATAGGTGCTCTGTGATCTTTCAGTCTCTTAAATGGATATGCAAATTTTGTAGGCGTAGAATAAAATTTGTTTTCTCAGATTAAAGTCCAATTTCTGACCTCAATCTCAGAATTCTGACTTTGATCTCTGAATTCTGACTTTGATCCTTCAATTCTGACATTGATCTCACAATTCTGACTTTGATCTTGGAATTCTGACTTCGATCTTTTAATTCTGACTTTGATCCTTCAATTCTGACTTTGATCTCAGAATTCTGACTTAACCTTTAATTCTTATCTTGATCTTTAAATTCTGACATTGATCTGACTTTGATCTTTAAATTCTTACATTGATCTGACTTTGATCTTTAAATTCTGACATTGATCTGACTTTGATCTTTAAATTCTTACATTGATCTGACTTTGATCTTTAAATTCTTACATTGATCTGACTTTGATCTTTAAATTCTGACATTGATCTGACTTTGATCTTTAAATTCTTACATTGATCTGACTTTGATCTTTAAATTCTTACATTGATCTGAATTTGATCTCAAAATTCTGACTTCAAATTGATTTTTTGATTTTTGTCTCATTTCCATTGCCCTAAAACTCTTTGTATAATGCCACCTTTCATTTAAAGATATTAAAATACCAGTCGTCCCTTCACATTCTGGTTGCATTCCAGACTTACCAGGTTATAAACCCATGAAGAAGAACTGACCCTACTGTCGTGCTTCCTCCTTCCAGGTTACTCCCGTAACTCCAACAGCGTGTCTCCTCGTGGCTATGTGCCAAGCTCCACGCCACAGCAGTCCAACTATAACACCATCACGTCCACCATGAACGGATACGGAGCCGGGATGACCAACCTTGGCGTCCCCGGGTCCCCCAGCTTCCTCAACGGATCCACCAACTCTGCTTACGCAAGTGAGTCCGCTTTTAAATGTACTTTTATGAAGTGAACCTCATCCATGTGAGAGGCAGCGAGCGAGCAGGAGGGACGAGTCTGACTGTCTGAGAGTGAATGGAGAGATTTCTGTGGATCTAAAACACACAGAGCTCACAGTCTCTGCTCATTTATGAGGAAATACTGAAGATTTACCACTGAAATATTTCAGAGGAGGACATTTTCATTGGTGCTTGTCTGTGTCCTTCTTCATTTACTCTAATAATTGCCCACCAGGACACCTTCAGAATAAAAGCATTCTGTTCAAGTTTTACCTCAGAAATAACAAACCAGACTTTTATTGTGAAAAGCACAAACATAAAGAGTAACTATACCATATTTATGTTCCCTGTGACGTATTCCACTGATAAGGACAGGCATATCTGCTAGATCAAGGTAAAGATGACCCTGTATTGATCAGTGTGAAAGCCCTGACTTGTTAACACACTGAAATGAAAAATAAGCCGTGATGCTGCTAAGACATGGCTGCCATAGGTTTACATCGCACATAGACTTAGAAGATGAAACTCACTATCAACTCCATAGGCAAGCCCTCTATTCTTTCGATACTCAGCACCTGAGTCATGGCGCCCTGACTTTCTAACATGAACACTGTAATAAGAATAAAAAGGCCTTAGTCAGTGATAGCCATCATGTTGTTCTGAGTAGGTCTGAACAATTAATTGCAAATAAGATTAAATGGCAGTAAGGCCCACTGCAATTTTCTAATCACAGAAAATATCTCCTTAACATGTAATCTGTCAAAATACCAGTTTGATACCATTTTCTTGCAGCAGAGATTTTATGTTCTACACTTTATACAGCCATTCAAGTGTCTTTTTTTAGAATAGTTTACAAAAAATCCTGCGTTTCCTGTTCATATATGTTTTTCTGTATCAAAACGAGAATAATAGAAAAATGATCACCCTCTCGAGGATATCAAATTTGCTTTATGAGCCAAAATTGTAGGTAATTTTCAAATCGTTCATCCCTAGTTTAATTTAGGAACCTACAAATAGTTGCGTATTAAATCGTGACATTGGGAGAAAAAAAATCACAATTAGATTATTTTTGCAAATCATTCAGCCCTGACAGGTAAATACCATCACTGGATTTAGGCTGCAATCTAAACATGAAGGAACAGATTTCCAAGTCAGCATTTTTTCCCAAAAGTATTTTTTTTGCCCGTCGTATCTTGTTTTTTTATCAACTCCATCAGACACAAAAAAATCTATTTAAATTTTATTTTATTGGTTCAAGATGGATATCAAGTTTTCAGTTATTAATAAGAGTTAGTAATAAAAGGCGATATTTTCCACTATTTCTAGAATATTTGCTCACTCATTCAAAGTATCTCTGTTCATAATTTTCTAACTGAATCTTCAATATTAAACATTTTAAATAAGTTAGTGATGATTGCATGTAGATTCTGTAAAAAAAAAAGGTGGAAAAAAGCTTCATCTGATGAGGATAAAAAGTAATGGCTTAAATACACGTATTAAATAATCTGACAGAATTATCATAACATGACTGCAGATAAAGAATAACGATGAAAATAAAAGCTCTCTGCATGCTCTGATTAATACATAAATTAAATAAAATACATTTCAGTAATAATTAGATTCACACTTCCAGGTTTGGATTATTGCTCTTACACAAATATTTTGTTTCTCTGGTTGAGTTAAACTTGTCTATAGAATACAGTTTTTTGTTGTAATGATTGGTTCTGTAGTTATCAAAAATAAAACAATGTTTTAGAGAATCTAAAAGTATTAATTGGAGGAAAAATAGTTCTAGTGAACATATCAATTATAGATCCAAAAAGTGAGAAAATATGGTGGTCTAACATCCTGATCTGGATGTTTTATTGTCTACATTTATATAAATATATATATAAATATGATGCTCAGACGTGGTTGTTGTTCCAGAGCAGGCTGTAGTTTCTTGCTCCGATGCAGGCCGCCAGTGTCTCAGAATAATGAAGGAGAATAAAGCGAGAGTGTGCAGGAGGAGACGAGTCGATGCTTCAGTAGTTTGCGGTCGTCGGTCGTGTTGTTGCTCTGAAACTTTGATTAACTCGCCTCAAGTCGGAGCGGCTGCCTGGAAGGAGCAGGTGTGTTTTTGGAGAGCGGTAGAGTCGAAAGTCGCCCGCGGGGAGCGCTCCATTGTTTTGGCTCGTGTTTCAAAGAGCCGAGCGAGTCTCAGCGAGACTCGTTTAGGAGGAATCGAGCTCTAACCGCGTCTCCGTGCCAGGTGATGTTGTCGTCCCTGGCGACCAAACAAAAGGTGGGCTCGCATCTTGCCTGGCTGAGCTTCAGTTTCCTCCGCCGAGGCTACGACTCTGTGTGTTTGCTGTGTGAGTGTGGACCACGCATTGTTCACCTCCTCCCTCCTCCTCAGACTGTCCATCCTCCCCCTCCTCACCCCTCCTCCCCCCTCCTCTACTAACATCCTCACTGCATCCTCCTCGCTTTGAGCCGACCCGTCGATATCTGCTGGAGGAACACGGCGGAGGAGCCAAAACGCCGCCATCCAGGACAGACGGAGAGATGTTGGCATGGAGCGATAGCTCACATTTACATTTCTCCGTTTCATTTTACATCCTAGAATCACTGTAAAGTCTCTGCTCGTAAAGGAACAGTACAACATTTTCTTCTTCTGTGTCTCTGTGAGACGTTGAGGTGGACGTCTGTCTCATGTCTGTCATTAGAGTCAGAATGAAGATGGGAATCAGCACGTACAAGTTCAGAAACAGATAAACATGTATTACTCAGTAGGGCTGGGCAACATGTCAAAGGTTTTATCTTTATTTACTGATATGTCAGGTTATTGCAGGCAAAAAACACTGCCATGGCCCTTTAAACAGTGATGATCAAACCACGGCTAAAGTACCCTGAAAATATGAAAATTATTGACTCGTGGTTTTGATATATATACTATTAAAGAGTGACAATTGTTAAACTAAACTTTCTAACTAAAAATGAAGTACTATTGAAAGAGTTTAATAGTTTGATGCTAAGATCCATCCATCCATTTTCTATTGCACTTAACCTGTTGGGGTCGCGGGGGAGCTGAAGCCTATCCCAGCTGTCATTGGGCGAGAGGCGGGGTACACCCTGGACTGGTCGCCAGTGATACTAAGATTTTTAAACCTTTTCAAAAGGACATTACAGCCTTTAAATCCATGTTTCGAGCTGTGCCGCTTTTTAATCTAAGCCACTTCCACCCAATTTTCTAGAAGTCGCCTACTATGGTCTACTATTTGGCAAAAATGGAGGGAAAACGCCCCCAACATTCCCAGCTTCACCAACATTTCGTCCTCTGCCTTTGATTATGTCATTCTTTAAAGATTATAAAACATTCCATCCTTGGTTTGAATATGATGTCATCTTTTAAAGATTATAAAAAATTCCATCCTTGGTTTTGAAGATGATGTCATCCTTTAAAGATTATAAAACATTCCATCCTTGGTATAGCGGCCGATCCATCCAAAATTGAAGCCGCTGCAGGCTAAACACGGGAGTCAAAGTGATGACGCGCACTCCTTACTTTATCGCACCAAACCCAGTTTATTTACATAGCGCTGCATCTTATCATTTAACAACTTTACCGAACAAAACCCGGTAATAGGTCAAACTTTAACCAAGAACGTGCGGTCAACAGAAAATGTCCTCCCTGTGCTCACCCCACTCCAACTTCCAGCAGAAGCACCCCACAGGTGCACAGGTGAAGTAAATTAACTGATCACCACCGTGCCACCAATCACCACACCCACTAATCCGTGTGTAAACCAAAACCCACCTACACCCAAAGGCATCTCCAAACTTACATGTTTGGCTCCTACACTTGGCTTGAATATGATGCCATCCTTTAAAGATTATAAAACATTCCATCCTTGGCTTTGAAGATGATGTCATCCTTTAAAGATGATAAAACATTCCATCCCTGGGGCACAGATGGTCCCTAGGTTAAGTTGCACCCCATCCTTTTAAGTTTATAAAACATTCTGCCCAGGTTCAAGTCCAGCCTGCGGCTCCTCTCTTGCATGTGTCTCCCTCACTCTCCTTTTTCTGTTTCTAACCCTACCCACTGTCCTCCTCTATCAATTAAAGCATAAAATGCCCAAAAATAAATCTTAAAAAGGCAGAGCCAACATAGCATGGTGGACGTTAAGAAGGATAAAAGCTCATTTATGCTCAACACTGGATATGCATGCAGTTTAAGATGGAATTTTCCATGCATTCATTTCATCCATATTTCTGCACGTTCTCTCAGATGTATTGGGAAAAGATCAAGTGTTGCAAAGTGGAGGGAGCATAAATGAATGTTTCCCACACTATTGTGTAATTCAGACCATGCTCTCTCTTTTGGTTAAAAATGTAGTTCAAGATTTTTAAGGCCTCAGAAATAACGCCACTTTTGTCAAACCTAGTACCTTGAGACATGAGAGAACTTGTGAAAATGTTGAACTGTTCCTTTAATCAGACGCTCACAGCCTCAGCGAACATGTGGCGAGCTGAGGTGGTGTGTTTTTAGGAGACGCCTGCCTCACACACTCACACAAGCACGATGGCTCTGCTGCTGCTGCTCTGAGGTTGGATCAGGTTGGTTTTTCAAAATAAAAGTCCTTCAAGTTATGGATCAACTTTGCCAGGTGTGAGCATGACCTCGGCAGGCCCTCCTCCTCCTCCTCTTCATCCTCCTGCATGCTCCGCCTCATCTCCATCGCTCACTCACCTCCTCTGTCCGTCTGCTCGCTCCCTTCCCCTCCCCCGCCCCCCCTCTGCTCCGTATTCATTCTCTCCTGTCCATATGGTTTCTGCAGTCAAACAGAAGAGCGCCTTCGCCCCCGTCGTGCGGCCACAGACCTCCCCGCCCCCCACCTGCACCACCACCAATGGCAGCAACCTCCAGGGTGAGCATCCCACCCCCCCTCCCGCCTGTCAGCACCCCCTTCCCTCCTGGACAGACGGCCAGCTGTAATGATGATTTTAGAGAGACGGAGGAGGACAAAGTTGATCCATAACTTCTGGCACACAGTATTAACTCTCTATATATCAAATGTGTTGTTAATGAGTCCTACTGATAAAAAAATCACTTTACAGTTTAAAGTATGTGTGTGATAAGCACATAAACGTCACAGTCTTTATCCAATCAGACTTCTAAATTCATCCATCTGTCATTTTAAAGAAAAATAACCACCAAACCTCTTCGTTTTTCCTAGATAATAATTATTATCAGTAGATGTGACATTTCTGCAGATATTTACAGCCCGTTTATTGACTGCAGAATATACAATAAACTATTTCAATATTATAAATCCACTCTTTTGTCACTTTGATTTAACTGATACATAAAAGTCTGATTGGTCAGTTGATTAGGTCTTAGCAAGAGAATTAGGGCCACTGAAGAAAATATCTTAAGAACCAAATTTAGTTTGGAGAAGTCTGAGATTAAGGCCAGAATTTTGGGACAAAAGTTGGAATTCTGATATCAAGTCAACATTTTGATACTGAAGTTGGAAATTTTCGGACGAGAACCAAAATTCTGAAATTAAAGTCAGAAAATTTGGGAATAAAGTCAGAATACGGATTGAAATCAGAATAGTTTATAAATCAAAATCAGAATTCTAAGGAAAAAAAATCACAAATTCTGACTTAGATCTCAAAATTCTGGCTTTGATTTTAGAATTCTGACTTTGATCTCAAATATCACTTTGATCTCAAAATTCTGACTTTGATCTTAACATGCTGACTTTGATCTGAGAATTTTTACTCTTATTTTACAATTCTCACTGATCGTAAAATTCTGACTTTGATCTAAAATTTCGCCTTTGATCTCAGCCATCGGACTTTGATCTTCAAACTCTTGTAAACAGACACACATGTTCACATCCTGCAAAGTTTAGATCTCTTGTTTTTTTGTTTATCCAGTATAACGTTCACTGTGGTCTGATTGGCTTGTCTTATTTTGTCTTTGGTGTTTCCCCAGCGATGGCCGGTCTCATCGTGCCCCCCATGTGAGGAGGACTCTCTCCATCAGACCCCTCCTACCCTCCAGCTTGGATAACTCCGCCCACCTGAAGCGCCACTATGATCAACAACAACAGACAATCTGCCCACCCTGACTTACCCAGAATCCCTCTGTGCAGCAGGATAAGGACTTTTAAACATCATCATCACTGTGGTTGCTGTGGGACTGAAACTGAAGCTGCCGCAGACGCTCGACAGGAAACAGGAAGCGTGACGTCTGCAGCGGCTCCACGTGGTGGCGGAGCTCCATAAACGGGAGGGGGGCGGGGTCTGCATTAATAATGTTGTGAATATGAAAAGTTTGACTTCAGAAGTCTGAGAGACCGAACACGTCTCAGATCAGTTTGAACCACTGTGAGACAGAGAGGAGGCGTGGCCAACCAGAGCTTCTGATCACCACCATGACATAACAGAGGAACATAAAGATCTCATTGGATAAAAACCAACAATCAGGTTTTAGATATTTAATGGTACAGGCAGATCAGACAACTAATAAAGTCTCCCTTAACTTTAATTTTTCACTCTAAAAGTGTCCAACTGTAACATGTCACAGTTAATCAGTGTTAAAAACATACAGTACTGACACGTCTATGATGGCGCCCAGTCCTCCAGGTCACGGTGATCAAAGCAAAACAGATGAGTTCTAAAAGAATTCTGCATACTTAGTAAGCAAACATTAAAACACAAATACAACAACAATCTTTTCCTTGTAATGACTCTCAGATAGGGCCCCTTCAGGGAGGTTTCCGACTGTCAATGCAAAATAAGCACATTTTGGGCCACCGCTTTGGCCAAGTTTATGTATATGATATATGATAAATGATATGTCATATTATACATCTGACACAACATAACATTCCTTTGGCCCTAAAAGGCTACTGGATGAAGTGTGCATGATGTCAGCCAACTGGTTTCTGAAGGAGGTTTTTGCATCCAATCCACAGTGGGAGCCCCGCTCCTCACCAGTTCCAGCCACTTTTCCAAACCATGGACTACTGTTTTGCAAAATGGAGGGAAAAACATCCCCTGCCTCACCAACATTCCATCCTCTGTCTTTGAGGATGACATCATCAAAGCTTATGAAGCAAACTATCATTGGCTTTGAAGATGATGTCATCCTTTAAAGTTTATAAAACATTCCTTTACTCTACCTTTACCTTTACTCTGCATACATTCTATGTACAGTCATGTCAGCCATGCCCCTAATTACCAATAACCCATATCCTATATCTTCAAACCAAAACTGACTAGTGATAATACAAGTGATAATAAAATTAATAGATAATGAAATTCACAAATTTGAAAAACATGAGTATACATCTCCTCTAGATTATTTTAAGAACACAGATACACCAACGATCTCTCCCTCATATTTTCTGTTCTTTGGTGGCTACTTTTGGAAAAGTGGGTCGAACTGGTGAAGAGCAACTTTTCCACCAACTTTTCCAAAAATTGCCAACTATGGTCTATTTGGCAGCAATGGAGGGAAAGGCTCACAACATCCCCAGCTTCACCACCACTCCGTCCTCTGCCTTTGATGAAGATGTCACCAAACCTTATGAAACATTCTATTTTTGGCTTTGAAGATGATGTCATCCTTTTAAGCTTATAAAACATTCCATCCTTGCCTTATGCATACCCACAATCATATAAGCCATGCCCCTAATTATGCATAACTGGAATCCATCTTTAAACCAGAACAGACGCGTCCAGTGTTTGACTTCGTCAAGGTTAATATTTTTTATTTTCCAGGTTCTGGTCCACTAAAGTCTCATTTTACTTGTTTTTGAGTCTCATAAATGTAAATTCAACCCAATGAGGACATGAGAACCTCCTGATGTTTTGTGTCTCTGGATCAGAAGCTCTCGCTGGACCCTGCACCGAGTTGGACCGAGTCCATAATGGAGTAAAAATAAAACTCTTTAAACCTTTTACAAATCTGGATGAGCCGTCAGACGGCTTCTGGATTTGCTTTTTTAAAATCAGAAATCTCCTTTTTTCGTTCCCCCAGAACCCGCGAGAACTCAGACTTCCTGATGAAACAAGCATTTTCTTTTCTGTACCATAGATTTTAACAATGTTTGTGTCTTTTATTTTGAAAGGAGGAAAACGCAGGAATTTTCTAAGAACAGACGACGTGCCGGGAAGAGGAAAGAGCAAATGTTGGAGTCTGAAAAGGCAGCCCATGGTTTTCTTTGGTTTTATTTTGAAAGTCTCTCATTTAAACTCCAGTTTAATAGTTCTGTTTCCTGGTGTGTCCGGTGGTAGACTTAAAGCGGACTAAGCTTGCGGCAGTTTTCCTCACATTTAGGTCCAGATCTTCTCGTTCTTCTTCTGATTGTGCTTATTTTCTATGTATTTATAAAGTATGTTTTGGGGAGTTTCTTTTTGTGATTTAGGCTTGAATGATAGTCTCAAATATATATGTAAACACATTTGATGTCTTAATACCTTTTAGATATTGTAAAAAGAGTGAACAAGTGAGAGGATTTTGTAAAAACAAAAAACGTCATGACATGGTCACCCTGTTTTTGAAAGCAGGACGTAAAAAAAACGCTTTCATCACTTTTGTATAAAAGGCTTTTTTCCGATACGATATTTAACTTTTTGTAAACAGCATCATTTGTGTTTCCCCTGGTTCTTCTCGTCCTTTGTGTATTATTGTGAAATGTATAATCATGGTTATTTCTTAATGCACTATTTTTTCTGTTGGGGCACTTATTAAGAGCAATGCATCTTAGCAAAAAAGACAAAAAAAGCTAAAAGTCGACAAAAAAACAAAGAAAGCTAGAACAATATGCACCAATATGTTTTCCTCTGTGGCTCTGAGGCCACAGAAATCCTTGTCATGTGAAATTTTTTATATTTCAGAAGCTTATAATGTCATAATATTCCTCCACTCTTACTTTTAAACCGAGCGTATCTTTTGGTTTTCGGTGTTTAAAGACGATATTTTATCCATCGTAATATTCGACCTGATCCGTGTCTTTGTGTTTTTTGGTGAGAATGATTGTACGATTTTAAAAACAGGAAGCAGATTTTTAAAAACCACTCCCAACGCCACAGGTGTTTTGGATCTCAAGGGAACTTCCATAAATGTTGGTGTTGTCGTTGATGGTGCTGTTCTCGTCGCTGCACACAATCCCAGATCGTTTACTTATGCAACCGTGTTCCTGCTTGGACGGGCTAGCTCGCCGTCCGCGCAGCTGTGGAAACCTTAGGAAAAATGAAAAACAAAAAGTCATGTTTGATACCTAACCACCCTTAGGAGCTGTGTCCTAATTCAGGGGTATTTGGAAAGCCCTTTGAGCGTTTATTTGATATTGATGATATCAGCCCTTGTGTAGCTCTACTAGTACTCAATTTTGACCAACTAGTACACAACTAAGCCTTACTAGTAGAACTTAAGTGTTACTAGTAGTACTAGTTAGGCCAAAAATACCCACAAAAAAATCTATGGAAAGCCCTTTGAGCATTTATTTGATATTGGTGATATAAATTGATGTGTAGCTCTACTAGTACTCAATTTTGACCAACTAGTAAGCAACTAGGCCTTACTAGTAGTTCTAGTTAGGCCACAAATAGCCACAAAAAATCTATGGAAAGCCTTTTAGCATTTGTTTGATATTGGTGATGTCAACCACTGTATAGCTCTACTAATACTCAAGTTTGACCAACTAGTACACAACTAGGCCTTACTAGTAGAGCAAAAAGTGTTACTAGTTGTACTAGTTAGGCCAAAAATAGCCATAAAAATGTATATGGAAATCCCTTTATTGCTAATGGAGCCGTTAGCAGACTATCAGGTCCGACCCTAATAACGGCCCCACTTCCGTTGTGTTGTGAGTTTTTATTTGCATCTGCTGCACCAAGTTGTTGTATTTTTGTGCTGTTGTGGAATCTGGTTGCCTCCGCGCTGTGCCAAGTTTATGTATCCTTGCGCGGCGCTGAGTGTTTGTATTCATGCGCTGCAGCAAGTTTTTGTATTTGTGTTTTTCTCAAATGTCGTCGTGTTTTTCTTTTTGCAAAGTGTTTTGAATTTGCATTCGTGTGAGACTTCTTGGCCACCGTACCTTTGGGCATTTACTTATAGGGTACAAAGTGTTACTTGCAGTACTAGTAAGGCTACAATATAGCAACTGGTGGTGCTAGAGGACTTTTTAGCGTTCCTAGTCATAGTAGTAAGCCTTAAAATGTCTGTTAGTACTACTAGTAAACTGCCACCCTATAAGTAGTACTGGGAAAACTAAAATTGCCAAAATTGTCTTCTTGTACTACTCGTAGAGTGATTTTGACATCTACTTATGGCATCTTTCTGAGCGGCAACTGGTTGCTGAGCTTCGACCAGCTGAGATGTAATTCTGCACTTTAATTTAGATTCCAGTCACCCAACTAAAAAAGATTTACATGTTAATATTCTTATATCCAAAATGCCTTGCATAAATAATACAAAGTGATCAAAACCAAAGTAGACGAGGGTGCGAAAGCTTGCTCAGACAGGACTTTGCTACATTTCAGGGGGAGGAAGAGGCTAATGGTAGCGGCAGAGCTAGTGAGGCTGACGTCTTGGTACTCCATACAGCTACTGTGAATGGACTAGAAGACATTTTTGCTCTTCCAGTAGTACTAGCAAACATGTTTAGTGCTACTAGTACTAATCTGGTTAAAAGCATCCTTCTAGTACTACTAGTAACACTTCTGGGCCCTAGTCTTACTCTAGTAGGCTAAAGTTTGAGTCCTTGTAGATCTACACAGTGGCTAATATTACTGATGTTAAATAAATGCTCAACGGGCTTTCCATAGGGGCTGTATTCTTCGAGGACCAATCATGTCAAAGGCAGTCGCATTTTAAGGAAACTTCACGCTAGTCCTTCTCATTTCTGATTGGCCTGATTGCTCTTAAAAACAGTGAAGGGCGTTTTCTTCATTGGCCGGGTTCTTTAAAGGATGCTACCCCTGAACGGACGCTGTCTTCTATTGTCTCTTAACAGAGTTTAAGTTCTGTAGATTTGGTTTGTTTGAGGTTTTTGTTCGAATCATTTGGTGAGTTTCTCTCCTCTGAGAAGTTTCTTGTTTTGCACCAAACTTCTGACCCTCAGGTTCTCAACAACAGCAGAAAGTTTGCATTATTAGCTCTGATTTTAAAGAAGATGATTTAGCAGCAATGTCTGCAGAGAAAAGCATCCTGATTTTTCTGAACAGCATCCCCATCCCCATTCTTAAATTTCCATCAGGATCACTAGAGTATCTTTATAATCTAATCCCCATTAATGAGAGACAAGATCCCAAATTTAGACCAAAAACCTGATAAAAACTTTGAAAATCTGCTTTATCTCATCCTGTAACTCCTGAAAGACACTCCAGTCTCTGAGCTTAAAACCAGAAATAGGAATGGAATAAACTTTTCACTTTATGCAAAATCGAGCAGCACTGATGAAAACCTGCGGTCACAGCCCAGCGTCATTCGTACGTCGTCATGTCGTTGGCGTACAAAGGAACGTCGGTCTTGTGTCTGTAGGAGAAGCCATCACACCCACCGACACTAACAGAACCACCCTACACAACCACACTCCGTCTCTTCAACCAGCTCGCTCAGTTTGTTTTTCGTCCACCATCGTAGAGTGTTTGCTTCTCACCGTCCCGGATTCAGCCGAGGTTTTAAAAACTGCAGAGAATACTTTCTTGGATGTTTTACTTCAATGTGAACGAGGGCAGAGGTACTGCATCTTTGTGAAATATAAAATATATCATCAAAGTATATCAAAGCACAATGTTTAATTAATGTCTTTAGAATACGAAGAAGCGGGGCAGGAAACAGCCCTCGGGGTTTTTCTTTCTGTCTCTGGCCATGCTGTAAATAGATGCATGTTTTCGGTTCCTTTCTGTTGGTTTTTCCTGTGATCAGTGCTTTTTGTACAGAAACAGTCTAATAAAGATTACATTTGGCTTGAAATCCAACATGTTTTTGTTCTCTTTACTGTCACCAAGTTTAAGGTTGAAGAGTTTTAAATTTTCGCTGTTTGGGAGTTTTAGTCAAAAGTATTAGCACTAACATTCTTTTTTATCTCACGCTAACTGTTCACAATGCATCCGTTAAAAATCAATTCTCTGTCCTAAAATATTTCAAACTTTTACATCTTTCATTTTCAATGCAGACGAACAGAAGACTTTCTACTGACGAACATCTGACGAACAGTTTTACCTTCCTGGTAGAAGTCCAAGATTTAAATCATAGAAGTGGAAATGATTAATGTTGAATTCTGTCTGATTTAAACGCCAGGCTGACAAGCTCTGTGAACGTATAGAGCTTAAAAAGTAGTCCATTTAAGGAAAAGCCTTTTGATTTAAAAAGCTGTAAATTCATCAATAAAGAGCTTTAGAGAAAAACTTAAAATTTTGTATTTCCAAAAGGTAAAACTGTCTAGAAAAAACTTTTTTTAATTTACAAAAAAGGAATTATTTTTGGAAAAATGTACAATTTTTTGGTTTAAAATTTTACACACACACACACACACACACAAAAATCTAAATTCTAGACTTCAGAAAGTCAGAAATTTCAAAAAGAAAGTGAAACGGTGGAGTTTAGAAGGTTTAACTTTAGAGAAAATCTCAAAATTTAAATTGTTAAAAAAAAAAGTTGTACATTTACAAGAAAAACCTAGAAATTTTCACGTTGAAAAAGTCTCAGAAATTTACACACCAAAAAAACAAAAAAACAACAACAAAAAAACAAAACAAAACAAAAAAAAACAAATGCTTCAAATGTCTATCTGGAAAAAAATTTAATAGTTGCAGTTTCAAAAGTTGTAAATTTCAAAGCCAAAAAAAGTTAAAATTAAAAAGTTGCAAATTTATTTGGAAAAAAGTTTTTTTTTTTTTTAAAGAAGTCATTAATTTATCAGAAAAAATAGAAAAAAAATGTTGAAGAGAGCTATATAAAAAAAGGACATCTTCCCCTATGATTCCTTGTCACTTCCCTCTTTGCCCGTTCTTCCCATCTCTATGTGAGTGACAGAGAGGAAAACAGAAACAGTGCAGCGCTGCATCCCTCGTCTGCTGTCAGGAAATGACAACAGCATTCACCGATATTTTCAGGCTGATTAAGTCGCTGAAGCTTGCTCAGATTACATCCAGTAAGGATTCTGTGTGAGTTAGCTGCTGTCATTTATCTGATGTTGGATTCTTGGACTGGGACTGAAAATTACAGCCCAATAGAAGTTTTTGACGTCAAAATTTGGGACTTTAAAACCCTAAAATTGCATTTTTTCATGTATGTTTATGTTCAGATAAACTCAATAATTTAGATTGGGTTCTCAGAAATTTAAAACATTATGTTGAATTTATTCCTCAAAAATAAGCAGATCCACTTATTTTCTAATATTTGTGAGGTCCTTTGTAATCATTTGTAAATTTGGACCATTATGATGTTTCAAAACAGCGCCATCTGCTGTTCTTTGCTTTTCCAAACCTCTCCTGTGGGGATGAAGATTTTTCTTGAAATATCTACAGACCTCTGCCTATTGATGAGTTTATCTGTAATGGCTGAATAAAAATCCAATAAATGTTAGAAGTCTAACCCCCATAGAGCAGCTTAGTGCTAAAAACCACTAAAATCTGTTTTTCCAGCAAACTCCTTGGTCCTGAATGTTCCTTGTCTCTGACAGAAAGTTTCCTTCAAGGTCAGATAGGAGCTTTTGAAGACCTGGAGGTCAGTGGTGATCTTTATCGGACCTGCAGCTCTGAACAGGAAGTCTGGAGTCCATCTTGGAGGACCAGAACAGTCCAGTATCAGCGTCTGCAGCAGAGAGGAGGGGTCTGTTGGCAGAGCATTGGCCTGCTGGGGCTTCCATACAGGCACAATTTACTCCAAATCCACCGTCAGCAGCGTCCGTGATGAGTAGTCAAATCAGTTTGTTGAAAACACGCCACTCGTTAGCGGAGAGCGACGCCCGGGGCTGCGAAGAAAAACCTCGGACAGCCTCCCTGAGTCTGCACGTCCTCCGCCAAACTCCGACTGCTGCTGCCAGAGCAAGCTGAATCCAAACCAAGTCATATTCCCCCAAAGAAGACGAGCTGAACGCCGACCAAGTCATATTCAGCAGGAGAAGAAGTGCTGCGCTGTTGTTAACAGTTTGGACACATCGTGATGGATCGCCGCCTCAGAAACGCTCGGTCAGGACTTCCTCTGGTCCGATTAATGGAGAAAAGATTGGCTGGAAAAGCTGAGAGAAAAAGAAGGAAAGTTACGGGAGGATCTCAGAGACCCTAAAACTTTTAACACGTTTAAGTTCATCAGTATGAATATAGTACTACCAGCATGCACAGCTATGGAGTCAGTGTTGTTACAAATTTTAACACTCGTGATCAAACCTTCTCCTCTCATTCAGGACAATTCTGGTTCAAATTAACTCTGATTTTTCTCTCAGTATTTGAAACTTTCTCTGCTTCAAACCTATGTCTTTGATTCATTGATGGACCAACCAATAGGAAACAGGTAGAGAGGATGGACCAATCATGTTAGCTCAGCTGATCTTTGCTTTCATCTCACTAAGATAGTCCCAACATTCTGTCACACACACACTCATCATCTCAGTCCACTTCTAAGCCCTATAACTCCTCCTCAGTTCCTCCTACAGACTTTGTTTTAGCTTTAACAAGTCAAATATTTATTCAGGTGTTTATGCTGGATTCACTGTTTATCTGTCTTTGACAGATTTTTAATAATTACTGTTAAAGTTTGATGATGATTTTTGGCTCTCAGACTTATACTGTGTGTGTGTGTATGTGACAGAATGTTGGGACTCTCTTAACATGCCGACCAGATTGACAGGATTTGGTCTTAAATCATAAACATCAAACATGTTACCGAGGAAAATATTTTATAAGCTTCAACGAAAAAAAAAGGCCTTTTTTTTGTTTCTTTTTTTGGCTAAATTTAACTTATTGACTCAATTTTTCTTAAACATAAATTAACAACTTCTAAAAACTTCAAATGTATTGATTTTTTTCTACTAAATAGAAGACTTTTTCAAGTTTTTCTTGTCTACATTTGATCACTTTTGCACACTTTATAATGCCAAGGTTTTTTTTTTTTTTTCACTAGATGTACTGGTTTAAACTCAAAATTTTGTTTTCTCTAAATTTTTCAACTTTGTAAACTCAAAGATTTTAAGAATTTTTGTCCTTAAATTCATAAATTTTGATTGTTTTTCTCATATGTAGATGTTTTTTTAAAAGTTCTCTACAATTTAGAATTTTTAAATATTAAAATATTTCATTGTTCTCTAAAATTTACTAGTTTAACTCGAAATTTCAAGTTATTCCTCTGAAATTAACAATTTTTTAAACTTCAAAAGTTATTCTTTTTTTACTAAAATTTATATATTTTAAAATTCCAAATTTTAAATTTTTTCACATAAATTTCTGAGTCTTTAAACTTAAAAATGTTTTGTTTTTGTTTCCGTGTGTGTGTACATGACAGAATGTTGAGACTCTCAACATCCCGACCAGAATGACAGGATTTGGTCTTTAATCATAAACATCAAACATGGTACAGAGTAAAGTATTTTATAAACTTCAAAAGTTTTTTTTTTTTTTTTTTGTAAATCTGACTTAATGGCTCAAAAGTTTCATGGATTAACAATTTTTTCAACCTTAAAATTTGATTTATTTTTTCTAATAAATAAGTTTATTAGAAGTTTTTTGTCTTCACTTAATCACTTTTTAAACTTTATAATGCAAAGGTTTTTTTTTTCTTTCACTAACTGTACTGGGTTAAACTCAAAATTTCAAGTTTTCTCTAAAATTTACAACTTTGTATACTCAAAATTTTAAGAATTTATGTCCTTATAAATTCAACAAATATGATTATTTTTTTCATACGTAAATGTTTTTTTTAAGTTCTCTACAATTTAAAACTTTTTAAATATTAAAATGTTTCATTTCTCTGTAAAGTTTACTATTTTCAACTCGAAATTTCAAGTTTTCCCTCTGAAATTTACAACTATTTACACTTCAAAATTCATTTTCATTCGTTTCACTAAAATTCATATATTTTGAAAATCCAAATTTTTATTCTTTTCACATACATTTCTGAGTCTTTAAACTTGAAAATGTTTTTGTTTTTATTTAAACTGGACCTTTCTAAAGCTGATACAGTGCTTTACAAATGTATGAGACCACCTGCATATTTGTCTGAGACCATCCAGCATCATAAAGTGCTTTAATGGGGACTCTTTCATTTTCAGTGAGCTCTCCACGTTTTACCATTTTGAACAGGAATGAGGAATTTCAAACTGAATTCATCTTTTTATACCCCAATTTGAGCCGGCTCACTGGGCTTCTCTGAGAAATCAGAAATTAATCAAGCATCACATTCAACCACTTAAACTAATTTTTCTGTTCAGGAATGCAAGTAAATAACTATAATTTACCATATTAATCAAGAAATATTAATGTGCTTTACTATTTTTTCAGTTTTTTTGTAAATCAGTAAATTTGAAAATTCATGGATAACAATAATAATTATATTTTAGCATTAAAAATATCAATTGGGTTAAAGAGCTTCTACATATTGGTGTATTTACCATTGCAGAAACATAACAAATGATTTTGGTAATTACCAATGCTGGTAATTTAGGGCAGCTGTGGCATAAACCTGACTTTGGTTAGGGTTAGGGTCTTCTGGGGTACTGTTTTAGAACGTTTAAGAGCTTTGATGATGTCATTTTTTAGAAGCCTATCAAATGTATGACATCATCAAAGACAGAAGGCGAAATGTTCATGAAGCTCTTTCCCTCCTTTTTGCCTCATAGTCGTTCATAGTCGTGTTGGAATCAGTGGGCGGGGCTGAGGAGCTCTGGAGTTTCTTTTTTAAACGGAAATAAAGCGGCATCTTTAGGAGACATGGTGGTTAAAATGACCCATGTTTGGCATTCTGGTCTGTCTGACGTGTTTCTAGCTCCCAGCCTCAGTTGGAGTCGTCTTTGACACCAGCTGCAGAGAGCTACAGGAGGGGAGAAGGCCAAAAAGGTTTTTTCTGCTCCAGTGTTTTGGCTTCATGAATAGTTTGAATACTTTATAATCAGAGGAAGGAGGAGGCCGTGCTTCGATCGCTGCAGGTGTGTTTGGTTTGGACGAGGAGTGGAGTTTAGTGACATGATGTCACCGCCGATCGCCGTACATCTGCGTCTTAAACGGTGAAGTATGAGAGCGTTTCCTGTGAGCTGATGATGTCATGGAGATACGACTGCAGGTTTAGGCTTTTCTGACTGTAAGTCATCTCTCACAGGAAGCGCCCGGGGCCCGGCCCTCGCGATGACACGGGACACTCGCCAGCACGGCTCAGAGCGGGAGGAGAAGGCGTGTAAATCACTCGTCCAAAGGTTCACGCTCGCCAGCCGAGTTTCCTGAGAGGACCAGGAACTGGATCAAGATTTTAAACCTGACGTGGGCCCATCCAAACTATGTGTTGCTCAACCTCAACTCTCCGAACATACAGAGAGAGAGAGAGAATATTCTGGAAAAAAAGAAGCTCTGGAGTCTCTTTATCCTGAGGAAAGACCGCCGGGAATAGTGTCAGGTTTACGACAAATTAACGTTTTTGAATTAACTTCAAAGATCTCAGCATTTCTTCATTGAACAAAACTGAGTGTAAAGGTGAGGCCAGCCAATCAGAGACATGTAAAAGTCTAGGACTGTAGTTGTTGGTTGTGCTATCCTGGTTTCTCCCTCAGCTAGCTCCTGGTTAGTCTACCTTGAATGGTTCTGGCCTTATGGCTGTGGCTGATTAGGGACAGTAGGAAAGGGGGGAGTGGGTGTGTCTTATCCTTTTTACCCTCCCAGCTTGTATGACATCATAAAAACATTTGATGACATGTCTTTGATGTCTTTAGTATCTCATCTGTAAAGGGAGTTGATTTTTATAAAACAGCTTTAAATGTAAAATTATGTTCCATTTATTTTATCAGCGTATGAATTTGTAGCAAAAATGTATACTAGTCTTTGAAACGTTAAAGCTTCCACATGTGCTGTGTCAATTTGGTCGATAAAAATATTACTGTAACATACCATTATCTTTATTCCATGAGGAGGACAGGACAATAAAGTCAATCTCTGTTATAAAACTCTTTTTCTCACATTTTTATCTTTACTTAATCCCCTTCCTCTCCAGGTTTAGATGACTGATCGCTGCTGGTTTCTCTGTATTTAAATAAATCCGACTGTTTTTTGTTGGTTTGAATAAATGTGAGAGAGCTGATCCATAGGAAACATGGCGCTGGTTTAACATCATTAAAAGTGTCCATGGTGTTTTAATGTTGAACCAGGTGATAGATCAGGTGCGCTGATGGGCTGACAGGTGTTACCTGCTTAGTCTCGGCGTCTGTGTTACTTTCACACATGAGGAGGAGCCGTCGATCAAACATGCAGCTCTGTCAGTGAGTTAGAGCTGCTTTCTCTGCTTGTGTCGGTGTCTGAGAGGACTAGATGTTCCACTCCCTAACAGGAGACATTTGGTGATCGACCTCCACCACAGCCCTCTGTAAAACCCTGAATCAGCCAAAGATGGACATAAAGACACCCCTATAATATATGCAGAAAGAGGGATACACAGAGAAAAGTCAAAACTTCATTTCAAACACAGTAGAGAACAAATATTAATGCTCTAGTCTGCTGTGAAACAAGTTTCAGATAAGTTTCGATAATGTTTTGTATCATAATTCTACTCAGCATGTTAGGTAGTCTGGTCTCTGACAAAAAGAACACAAAGCAGCTCCAACCAACAGTATTCGGATGATTTATATATCTTTATGAAGCAATAACTGCTTAAAAGATCAGCTGTCTAATAAAAATCAAACACATCAGAAATCTTCAACCTTCTGTTCTTTCATTAAACACCGAGAACAGTGGATAAACCGTGATGATTAAGGATTTAAACATATTTCACTGAGGCATTCCCACAACTTCAGAAAAAATAAAAACACAATAAAAACATCTAAACAACGGTTAAAATCAGCAGATACATCAACAGAATTAGACAGGAGTTATGATGATCAATCTTCTGTGAGCTCATCACCAAATAAAGGACGTCTATAAACATTTACTGATTTTCTATAATGCCAGTATAAAGGGAGCTGTTTGGATTCATACATGTGCGATTATATCAGTGGCACTGATGTGAGTAAAATTAATATACAACACTAATTATAAACCCAACTTTCTGTGGCATGAATGCAGGTAATCGTTCTGTGAATGTGAGGATTGTTGTGTTGTTGTGGTGAAAATGTTTAAAAAGTGAATTAAAATTACCACCAATATATAATTTCAGTAGCAGGGTTTTTCAGGGGTCATTCTCTGGGTTAATCAGGGGCCCATTCTCTGGGTTTATCAGGGCCCATTCTCTGGGTTTGTCAGGCGCCGTTCTATGGGTTTGTCAGGGGCCCATTCTCTGGGTTTATCAGGGCTCAAACTCTGGGTTTAGCAGGGGCCCATTCTCTGGGTTTGTCAGGGGCCCATTCTCTTGGTTTGTCAGGGGCCATTCTCTGGGTTTGTCAGGGGTCCATTCTCTGGGTTTGTCAGGGGCCGTTCTATGGGTTTGTCTGGGGCCCATTCTCTGGGTTTGTCAGGGACCATTCTCTGGGTTAATCAGGGGCCCATTCTCTGGGTTGATATCAGGGCCCATTCTCTGGGTTTAATTCTCTGGGTTTGTCAGGGGCCGTTCTATGGGTTTGTCAGGGGCCCATTCTCTGGGTTAATCAGGGGCCCATTCTCTGGGATTGTCAGGGCTAAATCTCTGGGTTTAGCAGGAGCCCATTCTCTGGGTTTGTCAGGGGCCCATTCTCTGGGTTTGTCAGGGGCCCGTTCTATGGGTTTGTCTGGGGCCCATTCTCTTGGTTTGTCAGGGGCCATTCTCTAGGTTAATCAGGGGCCCATTCTCTGGGTTGATATCAGGGCCCATTCTCTGGGTTTAGCAGGGGCCCATTCTCTGGGTTTATTAGGGCCCATTCTCTGGGTTTGTCAGGGGCCGTTCTATGGGTTTGTCAGGGGCCCATTCACTGGGTTAATCAGGGGCCCACTCTCTGGGTTTGTCAGAGGTCATTCTCTGGGTTTGTCAGGGGCCCATTCTCTGGGATTGTCAGGGCTAAATCTCTGGGATTGTCAGGGGCCCATTCTCTGGGTTTGTCAGGGGTCCATTCTCTGGGTTTGTTAGGGGCCCATTCTATGGGTTTGTCTGGGGCTGTTCTATGGATTTGTCAGGGGCCCAATCTCTGGGTTTGTCAGGGGCCATTCTCTGGCTTTGTCGGGGCTCATTCTCTGGATTTGTCAAGGGCTCTTACTCTGGGTGTATCAGAAGCCCATTCTCTGGGTTTGTCTGGGGCCATTCTCTGGGTTTGTCTGGGGCCCATTTTTTGGGTTTATCAAGGGCCAATTCTCTGGGGTCGTCAGGGGCCACTCCCTAGGTTTTTCAGGGTCCATTCTCTGGGTTTGTCGGGGCCCATTCTCTGGGTTTGTCAGGGGCCCATTCTCTGGGTTGTTCAGGGGCCCATTCTCTAGGTTTGTCAGGGGCCCATTCTCTTGGGTTGTCAGGGGCCGTTTTATGGGGTTGTCAGGGGCCATTCTCTAGGTTTGTCAGGGGCCATTCTCTAGGTTTGTCAGGGGCCCATTCTCTGGGTGTATCAGGAGCCCATTCTCTGGGTTTGTCATGGGGCCACTCTCTGGACTTGTCAGGGGCCCATTCTCTGGGTTTATCAAGGACCCATTCTCTGGGGTTATCAGGGGCCACTCCCTGGGTTTTTCAGGGACCATTTTCTGGGTTTGTCAGGGCCCATTCTCTGGGTTGTTCAGGGGCCCATTCTCTAGGTTTGTCAGGGGCCCATTCTCTTGGTTTGTCAGGGGCACATTCTCTGGGTTTATCAGGGTCCCAGTCTAAGGCCTTGTCAGGGGCCCATTCTCTGGGTTTTTCAAGGGCACATTCTCTGGGTTTGTCAGGGGCCCATTCTCTGGGTTTACCAGGGGCCCATTCTCTGGGTTTGTCAGGGGCCATTCTCTGGGTTTGTCAAGGGCCATTCTCTTGGTTTGTCAGGGACCCATTCTCTGGGTTTCTCAGGGTCCATTCTCTGGGATTATCAGGGCCCATTCTCTGGGTTTATTAGGGGCCCATTCTACGGGTTTTTCAGGGGCCATTCTCTGGATTTGTCAGGGCCCATTCTCTGGGTTTGTCAGGGGCCCATTCTCTTGGGTTGTCAGGGGCCGTTTTATGGGGTTGTCAGGGGCCATTCTCTAGGTTTGTCAGGGGCCATTCTCTAGGTTTGTCAGGGGCCCATTCTCTGGGTGTATCAGGAGCCCATTCTCTGGGTTTGTCATGGGGCCACTCTCTGGACTTGTCAGGGGCCCATTCTCTGGGTTTATCAAGGACCCATTCTCTGGGGTTATCAGGGGCCACTCCCTGGGTTTTTCAGGGACCATTTTCTGGGTTTGTCAGGGCCCATTCTCTGGGTTGTTCAGGGGCCCATTCTCTAGGTTTGTCAGGGGCCCATTCTCTTGGTTTGTCAGGGGCCGTTCTATGGGGTTGTCAGGGGCACATTCTCTGGGTTTATCAGGGTCCCAGTCTAAGGCCTTGTCAGGGGCCCATTCTCTGGGTTTTTCAAGGGCACATTCTCTGGGTTTGTCAGGGGCCCATTCTCTGGGTTTACCAGGGGCCCATTCTCTGGGTTTGTCAGGGGCCATTCTCTGGGTTTACCAGGGGCCCATTCTCTGGGTTTGTCAGGGGCCATTCTCTGGGTTTGTCAAGGGCCATTCTCTTGGTTTGTCAGGGACCCATTCTCTGGGTTTTTCAGGGACCATTTTCTGGGTTTATCAGGGTCCATTCTCTGAGTTTATCAGGGTCCATTCTCAGGGTTTATCAGGGTCCATTCTCTGAGTTTATTAGGGTCCATTCTCTGGATTTATCAGGGTCCATTCTCTGGGTTTATCAGGGTACATTCTCTGGGTTTTTTTCAGGGCCCATTCTCTGGGTTTTTTTCAGGGCCCATTCTCTGGGTTTGTCAGGGGCCCATTCTCTGGGTTTATCAGGGCCCATTCTCTGGTTTATCAGGGTCCATTCTCTGGGTTTATCAGGGTCCATTCTCTGGGTTTATCAGGGTCCATTCTCTGGTTTATCAGGGCCCATTCTCTGGGACAATCAGGGACCATTCTCTAGGTTTATCAGGGGCCCATTTTCTGGGTTTGTCAGGGGCCCATTCTCTGGGACAATCAGGGGCCAATTCTCTGTTTTTTTCAGGGGCCCATTCTCTAGGTTTATCAGGGCCCATTCTCTGGGACAATCAGGGACAATTCTCTAGGTTTATCAGGGGCCCATTCTCTGGGTTTATTAGGGGCTCATTCTCTGGGTTTATCAGGGGCCTATTCACTGGGTTTGTCAGGGGTCATTCTCTGGGTTAATCAGGGGCCCATTCTCTGGGTTTGTCAGGGGCCCATTCTCTGGGTTTGTCAGGGGCCATTCTATGGACTTGTCAGGGGCCCATTCTCTGGGTTTGTCAGGGGCCCAGTCTCTGGGTTTGTCAGGGGCCATTCTATGGACTTGTCAGGGGCCATTCTCTGGGTTTGTCAGGGGCACATTCTCTGGGTTTTTCAGGGGCCATTCTCCTGGTTTAGCAGGGGCCCATTACCTGGGTTTGTAAGGGCCCATTCTCTGGGTTTGTCAAGGGCCCATTCTCTGGGTTTCTCAGGGCCCATTCTCTGGGTTTATCAGGGGCCCATTCTCTGGGTCTTTCAGGGGCCATCCTCTGGGTTTGTCAGGGGCCCATTCTCTGGGTTTGTCAGGGGCCATTCTCTGGGTTTGTCAAGGGCCATTCTCTTGGTTTGTCAGGGACCCATTCTCTGGGTTTCTCAGGGCCCATTCTCTGGGTTTATTAGGGGCCCATTCTACGGGTTTTTCAGGGGCCATTCTCTGGATTTGTCAGGGCCCATTCTCTGGGTTTGTCAGGGGCCATTCTCTGGTTTGTCAGGGGCCCATTCTCTGGAATTGTCAGGGGCTGTTCTATGGGTTTGTATGGGGCCCATTCTCTGGGTTTGTCAGGACTCAATCTCTGGGTTTAGCAGGGGCCCATTCTCTGGGTTATTCAGGGACCCATTCTCTAAGTTTGTCAGGGGCCATTCTCTGGGCTTGTCAGGGGCCGATTCTCTGGGTTTGTCAGAGGCCCGTTCTCTGGGTTTGTCAGGGATTCCATTCTCTGGGTTTGTCAGGGGCAGTTCTATGGGGTTGTCAGGGGCCCATTCTTTGGGTTTCTCAGGGGCCATTCTATGGACTTTCCAGGGGCCCATTCTCTGGGTTTATCAATGGCCCATTCTCGGGGTTTGTCAGGGGCACATTCTCTGGGTTAATCAGAGGCCCAATCTCTGGGTTTGTCAGGGGCCCATTCTCTGGGTTTGTCAGGGGCCATTCTCTGGGGTTGTCAGGGGCCCATTCTCTGGGTTCTTCAGGGGCCATTCTATGGGTTTGTCAGGGGCCCATTCTCTGGGTTTATCAAGGGCCCATTCTCTGGGTTTGTCAGGGGCCATTCTCTGGGTTTGTCAGGGACCGTTCTCTGGGTTTATGAAGGGCCCATTCTCTGGGTTTGTCAGGGGCCACTCTCTGGGTTTTTCAGGGCCAATTCTCTGGGTCTGTAAGGGAACATTCTATGGGTTTAGCAGGAGCCCATTCTCTGGGTTTGTCAGGGACCGTCCTCTGGGTTTGTCATGGGCCCATTCTCTGGGTTTGTCAGGGGCCATTCTATGGACTTGTCAGGGGCCCATTCTCTGGGTTTACCAGGGGCTGTTCTCTGGGTTTGTCAGGGGCCGTTCTCTGGGTTTGTCAGGGGCCATTCTCTTGGTTTGTCAGGGACCCATTCTCTGGGTTTGTCAGGGACCCATTCTCTGGGTTTGTCAGGGGCCCATTCTCTGGGTTTATCAGGGGCCATTCTCTGGGTTTGTCAGGGGCCCATTCTCTGGGTTTGTCAAAGGTCATTCTCTGGGTTTAGCAGGGGCCCATTACCTGAGTTTGTAAGGGGCCATTCTCTGGGTTTGTAAGGGGCCATTCTCTGGGTTTGTCAGGGGCCCATTCTCTGGGTTTGTCAGGGGCCCATTCTCTGGGTTCTTCAGGGGCCATTCTCTGGGTTTGTCAGGGGCCCAATCTCTGGGTTTGTCAGGGACTGTTCTCTGGGTTTGTCAGGGGCCCATTCTCTGGGTTTGTCAGGGACCGTTCTCTGGGTTTGTCAGGGGCCCAGTCTCTGGGTTTGTCAGGGGTCCATTCTCTGGGTTTCTCAGGGGCCCATTCTCCGGGTTTATCAAGGGCCGATTCTCTGGGTTTCTCAGGGGCCATTCTCTGGGTTTGTCAGGTGCCACTCTCTGGGTTTATGAAGGGCCCATTCTCTGGGTTTTTCAGGGGCCATTCTCTTGGTTTGTCAGGGGCCCATTTTCTGGGTTAATAAGGGAACATTCTATGGGTTTAGCAGGGGCCCATTCTCTGGGTTTGTCAGGGACCGTCCTCTGGGTTTGTCACAGGCCCATTCTCTGGGTTTGTCAGGGGCCCATTCTCTGGGTTTTTCAGGGGCCACTCTTTGGGTTTATCAGGGGCCCATTCTCTGGGTTTACCAGGGGCTGTTCTCTGGGTTTGTCAGGGGCCATTCTCTGGGTTTGTCAAGGGCCCATTCTCTGGGTTTGTCACGGACCCATTCTCTGGGTTTCTCAGTGGGCCTTTCTTTGGGTTTGTCAGGGGCTCATTCTCTGGGTTCTTCAGGGGCCATTCTCTGGGTTTGTCAGGGGCCCATTCTCTGGGTTTGTCAGGGACTGTTCTCTGGGTTTGTCAGGGGCCCATTCTCTGGGTTTGTCAGGGACCGTTCTCTGGGTTTGTCAGGGGCCCAATCTCTGGGTTTGTCAGGGGCCCATTCTCTGGGTTTTTTCGGGGGCCCATTCTCTGGGTTTTTCAGGGGCCACTCTTTGGGTTTATCAGGGGCCCATTCTCTGGGTTTTTCAGGGCCTATTTTCTGGGTCTGTCAGGGGCCCATTTTCTATAAGGGTTCTCTGGGTTTGTCAGGGGCCCATTCTCTGGGTTTGTCAGGGACCGTTCTCTGGGTTTGTCAGGGGCCCAATCTCTGGGTTTCTCAGGGGCCCAGTCTCTGGGTTTGTCAGGGGTCCATTCTCTGGGTTTGTCAGGGGCCCATTCTCCGGGTTTATCAAGGGCCGATTCTCTGGGTTTCTCAGGGGCCATTCTCTGGGTTTGTCAGGTGCCACTCTATGGGTTTATGAAGGGCCCATTCTCTGGGTTTTTCAGGGGCCATTCTCTTGGTTTGTCAGGGGCCCATTTTCTGGGTTAATAAGGGAACATTCTATGGGTTTAGCAGGGGCCCATTCTCTGGGTTTGTCAGGGACCGTCCTCTGGGTTTGTCACAGGCCCATTCTCTGGGTTTGTCAGGGGCCGTTCTATGGACTTGTCAGGGGCCCATTCTCTGGGTTTATCAGGGGCCCATTCTCTGGGTTTACCAGGGGCTGTTCTCTGGGTTTGTCAGGGGCCATTCTCTGGGTTTGTCAAGGGCCCATTCTCTTGGTTTGTCAGGGACCCATTCTCTGGGTTTCTCAGGGCCCATTCTCTGGGTTTATCAGGGGCCCATTCTCTGGGTCTTTCAGGGGCCATTCTCTGGGTTTGTCAGGGGCCCATTCTCTGGGTTTGTCAAAGGTCATTCTCTGGGTTTAGCAGGGGCCCATTACCTGGGTTTGTAAGGGGCCATTCTCTGGGTTTGTCAGGGGCCCATTCTCTGGGTTTGTCAGGGGCCCATTCTCTGGGTTTTTTCAGGGGCCCATTCTCTGGGTTTTTCAGGGGCCACTCTTTGGGTTTATCAGGGGCCCATTCTCTGGGTTTTTCAGGGCCCATTCTCTGGGTCTGTCAGGGACCATTCTATGGGTTTAGCAGGGGCCCATTCTCTGGGTTTGTCAGGGGCCCATTCTCTGGGTTTGTCAGGGACCGTTCTCTGGGTTTGTCAGGGGCCCAATCTCTGGGTTTCTCAGGGGCCCATTCTCTGGGTTTTTCAGGCCCATTCTCTGGGCTTGTCAGGCCCATTCTCTGGGTTTATCAGGGCCCATTCTCTGGGTTTGTCAGGGCCCATTCTCTAGGCTTGGTTCGGCCCATTCTCTGGGTTTTTCAGGCCCATTCTCTGGGTTTTTCAGGCCCATTCTCTGGGTTTATCAGGGCCCATTCTCTGGGTTTTTCAGGGGCCATTCTCTTGGTTTGTCAGGGGCCCATTTTCTGGGTTAATAAGGGACCCATTTTCTGGGTTTCTCAGGGGCCATTCACTGGACTTGTCAGGGGCCCATTCTCTGGTTCATCAGGGGCCCATTCTCTGGGTTTACCAGGGGCTGTTCTCTGGGTTTGTCAGGGACCATTCTCTGGGTTTGTCAAGGGCCCATTCTCTTGGTTTGTCAGGGACCCATTCTCTGGGTTTCTCAGGGCCCATTCTCTGGGTTTATCAGGGGCCCATTCTCTGGGTCTTTCAGGGGCCATTCTCTGGGTTTGTCAGGGGCCCATTCTCTGGGTTTGTCAAAGGTCATTCTCTGGGTTTAGCAGGGGCCCATTACCTGGGTTTGTAAGGGGCCATTCTCTGGGTTTGTCAGGGGCCCATTCTCTGGGTTTGTCAGGGGCCCATTCTCTGGGTTTTTTCAGGGGCCCATTCTCTGGGTTTTTCAGGGGCCACTCTTTGGGTTTATCAGGGGCCCATTCTCTGGGTTTTTCAGGGCCCATTCTCTGGGTCTGTCAGGGACCATTCTATGGGTTTAGCAGGGGCCCATTCTCTGGGTTTGTCAGGGGCCCAATCTCTGGGTTTGTCAGGGACTGTTCTCTGGGTTTGTCAGGGGCCCATTCTCTGGGTTTGTCAGGGGCCATTCTATGGACTTGTCAGGGGTCCATTCTCTGGGTTTGTCAGGGGTCATTCTCTGGGTTAATCAGGGGCTCATTCTTTGGGTTTTTCAGGGGCCCATTCTCTTGGTTTGTCAGGGGCCGTTCTATGGGGTTGTCAGGGGCACATTCTCTGGGTTTATCAGGGTCCCAGTCTCTGGGTTTGTCAGGGACTGTTCTATTGGTTTGTCAGGGGCCCATTCTCTGGGTTTTTCAGGGCCCATTCTCTGGGTCTGTCAGGGACCATTCTATGGGTTTAGCAGGGGCCCATTCTCTGGGTTTGTCAGGGGCCATTCTATGGACTTGTCAGGGGTCCATTCTCTGGGTTTGTCAGGGGTCATTCTCTGGGTTAATCAGGGGCCATTCTATGGACTTGTCAGGGGCCCATTCTCTGGGTTTGTCAGGGGCCCAGTCTCTGGGTTTGTCAGGGGCCATTCTCTGGGTTTGTCAGGGGCACATTCTCTGGGTTTTTCAGGGGCCATTCTCCTGGTTTAGCAGGGGCCCATTACCTGGGTTTGTAAGGGGCCATTCTCTGGGTTTATCAGGGGCCCATTCTCTGGGTTTACCAGGGGCTGTTCTCTGGGTTTGTCAGGGGCCATTCTCTGGGTTTGTCAAGGGCCCATTCTCTTGGTTTGTCAGGGACCCATTCTCTGGGTTTATCAGGGGCCCATTCTCTGGGTCTTTCAGGGGCCATCCTCTGGGTTTGTCAGGGGCCCATTCTCTGGGTTTTTTCGGGGGCCCATTCTCTGGGTTTTTCAGGGGCCCATTCTCTGGGTTTTTCAGGGCCCATTTTCTGGGTCTGTCAGGGACCATTCTATGGGTTTAGCAGGGGCCCATTCTCTGGGTTTGTCAGGGGCCCAATCTCTCTGGTTGTCACAGTGTTTGTCAGGGTCCATTCTGGTTTGTCATTCTGGTTTATGTCTGGGCTCAGCCGCCTCTCTTTAAACATTCTCTGGGTTTATCAGGTGCCACTCTGGTGCTTATGATTTCTCATTAATATTCTAGGGGCCATTCTCTGGCTGTCAGGGCCCATTTTCTGGTTCATCAGGCCCAAACTATGTTGGAATTTGGTTTGTATCTTTTTTTATGCGTTAAGCTAGTAGAGACGTTCCGGTTCTTTAAACATCCTCAGAGCATTTATAAACTGGTGCTTGATGCCTCCATTAATATTTAGGGGGTCCCCGTCTCTCTGACGGGCCACACAAACTCAGGGAGGAGGAAACCAGTACAGTCGTTCTCTCTCCCATTAAACTCACCATCAGAGCCTCTAACAGTTCCCATGAACACAAATATAGAAAACGTCCTTAACCGTTGTTTTGATTTCCTCCCCTCTCGTCCTCCCCCATTCTCGTGGTGAGACATTCGCTCCTGCACACCTCCCTGTGAGGACACTTTACACCTGCTTCCCTTCTTCATCTGTCTTCATTTTTCTGGAGGAGGCAGGATGTTTGGCTTGGCTGCGACCCGCTCCATGACTTAATCCCTGGGTGCTATTGTTAAATTTTTCGAAGCTAAAAAATAATGAAAACCAAATGCGGACCCGGCTTCAGGTTTCAGGGCCTGCGCTTTAACAACGTTGCGTTTCCAGCACGTCGAGGCCAAATAACTCACTTATGTTTCCCTTGTAACCTTATGCCAAACATGAGATCTTGACTTTGTCAGAGCTGGTAAGTATCAAACCAACTGTATCAATAGGAAAACAGTTTTAATAAGCGTCCCCAGGCGGGGCCCGGGAACACCTCTCACCTGGAAGCCATTACGGCCGACAGGAAATGGAGGCAGAGATCGAGTGCTTCCCAATAATGTGTGTCCCCCCGGAGAGAGGAAATATGTAGATTCATCATAAAACATATCGGAGCGCTCGGCCCCGAGCAGACGAGCGAGAATCAGCAGAGACAGCTGGGCACCACCAACGTAATATCGCAACAACATCTGTGGAGGCAGCGTGCAGATAACGTTTCATCGCTCATGTCGAACCGGCTCTCCTGACAGTCACGCTGTAAACACCTTCTCCAGATGGGCCGACGTATCTCTACGGAGGGCCTGCACTGCTAAAAAAAAAAACAAACAAAAAAAACAAAAAAAAAAAACAAGAAGGAACACCAGAAAATAGCATTAAGTTCTTAAAATATTATTACAAAGTCATACTGTAAACACCTGCTCCAGAACAACCACCGTATATCTACGGAGGGCCTGCACTGTTAAAAACAAGAAGGAACACCAGAAAATACCATCAAATACATAAAATATTATTACAGTCATACTGGAAACACCTGCTCCAGAACAACCACCATATATCTACAGAGGGCCTGCACTGCTTAAAAAAAAACAACAAAAAAGAAGGAATACCAGAAAATACCGTTAAATACACCTTCTTCACATGGACCAACATATCTCTATGGAGGGCCTGCACTGCTAAAAACAAAACAAAACAAAACAAAACAAACAAACAAACAAAAAAAAAAACGAGGAAACACCAGAAAATATAAACAGATAAAATATTAAGTCATACTGTAAAAACCTGCTCCAGGGGCTAAAATAAATTTACAATAAGATACTTTTTGATGAAAAATGTAAAAAAAAAAAAAAAAAAAAAAAATTACAATTATCATATAGACACATTACCAGATGGGCCACCATATATCTACTGAGGATGTTAAGCGCCCAAAAACAAAAACAAAAACAAAAACAAAATATCAATCAAGACATAAAACTATTACATAGTCATGCTGTAAACAACTTTTCTATGTGAATCACAAAATACTTACAGAATATTGTTAATGATAAAAAAAATCCCAAATAATTAAAGAAATACAAAATAATCAGAGAAAATTTTAAATTACAGCATTATGCTTAAAACCCAGAAATCAATATTTCTTAAAAAAAAAAAAAAAAAAAAATCCATAAATGAAGAAGAACGGGGGGACCTTAGGTGAACGAGTGCAAGCATAAATACATATGTGAATATGTGAAAAAGTTTAAGTCAGACACCCTCTCTAGGTAACTTCCATTTATCCACTGGAGACCTGCACTGCTGGGAAAAGGAAGATAGAAATATAAATGTGATTAAAAAAAAACAAAAAAACATATGTATTAAGTTACACTGTAAACAGCCTCAATGGGTTGACTGCCATATTTCTACGGAAGACCTTTTCTGCCAAGAAGGAACAAAACGAAAAAAAAAAAAAGTCAGTAAATACATAAATATTTTAATAGTCATCCTGTTAACTGTAATGACATGAGTACATTCTGAGGCCCAATACTGCCAAACATAGATAAATAAATCGATAAATGCATTAACTTTTGATGAAGTCACATTTTCAGTGCCTTTCCGGATAAATCACAGAAACAGAAAATAAGATAAATGTAACTTCAGAAAATTTTATTTTATATTCTAGAGTTACACCATCAACACCTCCGAATGAAGAAGACCTTTACTAGAAAAACCTACAAGCAATCTATTATTGATTCATGAAAATCAATAAGAAAATAATTCCACTCAATACATTAAAAAAAAAGAAAAAAAAAAATCATAATAAAGTCAAACTGAAAACACCTGCTCCAACTGGATTTAAACAAAACACCATTAGTGCCCAAAACAAAACAATCCTACAACAGACATATCATAAAATATAATTTAAAAAAATCAATAAAGGATCAACATATTCATGGGGGAGACTACTATGGCCAGTGGAAAAAAATATTGCAATACTGCTAAACAATTAATTCAGAAATTAGAAGGAAAATTAAGTCAGACTCTTAAAAAATCTCTAGATTGACCAGCTAGTTTATAGAAGACTTTTACTGCCAATATGACAATAACAATAGTAAAATCATAAAAAAACAGCTTTCAACAATTAAAAAAAACAAAAGAGAAAAGATATTGTTACAGTAAGTATAAAAAACTTTCAAAGGAAAACTTAACTTCTCAAAATGGAACAGCAGAATCGTACAGAGGGCCTTGACTGCAAAACAAAAAACAAAACAAACAAAACAAAAAAATAGGCCTAAAATATTTAAAATAAAAAATATAGATATCATAAAGTAAAACTCTAAAAAGATCAACAGATTTATTATGACAATCTGTTAGATAGGCTGAAAATGGGCGGACCTGGAGAGTTAATTATATTAAATATGCTTCAAGTACGATGCCATCCTTTACAGCTTTATAAAACGTTCCAGTTTTTAAACCATTCCATCATTGCCTTTGAAGATGATGTCATCCTTTAAAGTTGATGAAACATCTCATCCTTGCCATTGAAGATGATGTCTACCTTTAAAGTTTATAAACCATTCCACCCCTGCCTTTGAAGATGATTTCATGCTTTAAAGTTCTTAAACCATTCCACACTTTCCTTTGAACATAAGTCATCCTTTAAAGTTGATGAAACATTCCACCCTTTCCTTTGAACATAATGTCATCCTTTAAAGTTGATGAAGCATTCCATCCTTACCTTTGAAGATGATGTCATGCTTTAGAGCTGATAAACCATTCCTTCCAAAGGAGCTGGATCTTAATCTTAAAAAAGTTGTTTTTTAACGTTTTTACAGCTCAGACGAAGGTAAATTATCAAAACTTTCCAGGAAAGTTTTCCAAAAGTGTTTCTGTAAAACGTTATTTCACTACCAACACCCCTATAACTCTGACTTTCTCTCTGGCACTGCTGGGCCTCCGTACTTGTTTTTGGCGGTTTAGCAGAAATCCTTGGCCTTCTGACTGATGGATTTATTCGGCGTCCTTCACATTAACGTCCATTAAAGGCGTCTTCTGCAGGTGATGAGAATCTTCATCGTCTCCATTGAAATTCCTGAGGCGGAGTGATCATCATCAGGCCGGTCTCTAAGGCCGAAATCAGCGTTAATAAATCAATCCGCGGCGCGGCGAGCTCTCCATGGCTCCCTCAGCTGCTTGCTAAACAAATGGATTCAGCATGTTTAATGAGGGAGGGGGGAGGGGGGGTAACTAATACCTGTAATGATCTCTGCAGACCTGAATCCACTGGCACGGGCCCAGACCAGCGCTCGGTCAGGGGGATGTTTGGATGAAGACGCTCCGCTACTTTGGCAGATTTACGGCATGCAGGAGGCCGTGAATCAGGACGGCGCTGAAACGGGCCACACACTGACATCACAGCCCGCCGGCGAATCAGAGAAACCTCGGCGATACCAGAGGTTAAATGGAGTCTGGGGTGAGTGAAGTGATGACGAGGGCAGATGAAGATGCAGGGGGATTCCTGAGTTTGTTGTTTGGAAAACTCAGAGAAACTATAAAAGTCTGGGGGTCTCTGGTTTCTGAGAGAGACTGTAGTCTGGAGCTGGGACGAGTTTAAAAGTTATGGAGAGTTTTTAAACTTATGTTGGTTTAAGAAGTGTCTTTTCAGGATCAGGACAGAAAAGTTTTTACCTGTTAAATGACTCTTGAAAATCTAGATCCATTGAAAACCATCCTTTAAAATCAGTGTTATCTCTCTCAGGATGTTTGAGGAACATGGAACCATTTAAAATGCCTGTACCTGTCGGTCGGTTTTATTTTCCCTTTAATTCCATTTCCATGAGCAGCTCAGATCTGCTGTGTCTCTTTTTCAGTTTTATTTTGTGTTTGAAGCTCATAGGGACAATTTAATTCACAAATCACATTAACTATTCAGTGTATCTGAATTTCAGTTTATATTTGAATTACTCTGATAAAGATCAAAAAGGTTCACCAAAGAATGAAAAACAAAGTAATGTAACACTCAGACTCAGCTTTAAGGAAAAGTCCCAAACAGGGCCAGATGTTAAGATAGTTGATGTGAAACAAGAACATGCTTCCTAAATAAATAAATAAATAAATATTTAAAAAGTGTTGATGTTGAAGGCTGGAATGAACAAAATATCCGTTCATAATACTGATGGAATTTAGAATATCTGAAAATGCTGCTGAAAGCCTCCACGACCCATGGCTTCACAAACATTGCATCCTTGCCTTTGAAAATGATGCCATTCTATTACATTTACAGGGGTTTATGAGGTTTGTGGGTTTCTCAAAATTGTAATAATCTCCCAAAAATGTAATGTGAACTTTAAAAAAAAAAAAATTTTTGTGTTCATTTTTTGTTGAAGCCTTGTTATTACTGCTACGTCAGGTTAAGCTCAAGTCACTATATATATATATATATATATATATATATATATATATATTAGTTTACCATGAAACAGGAAGTTTTTTTGGTCTTGAAGACACTGGTAGAGCCAGGGATTGATATCAGTTTGGGAAAATTCTGGAAAATCCAAGGGGTTTGTGGATGAAGCTTTCAGAGGAGTTCATCAGATCGAGAGCTGGTAAAAACAACTTTTTTCTGCATGTGAACAAAACTCACACGACAAGGCTGTGCTGTGACTTAAACATACAGGGAGCAAACTTCCTGACACTATAAACTGATTTAGAGTGGACAGGGATTTTAAGTTGTAAAATAGTAAAACTCTCTGGGTGAACAGCGTTTCCAATCCTTATCTATAATTTCCTCAGAGCGCTGTTTTGACAGATTCATGACTCTTCCAGTGTTTTAAGACTGAAAAGACAACTTCCTGTTTCATGGTGAACCAAAAATTTGCCAAGACTGTTTTCTGATGTTAGCTGACTTGAACCCACTTGCAGTTGTTTAAAAAGCAACAACAAACAATGACCACAAATATCTAGTTTTCATGTTCATATACATTTGAGAGAAATTATTAAAACTTTGAATAGCTGAAGATTTTTACCTTTTCATGAAACGTAACAACATGCATTTTCAAAAAAACGCCCTTAAGACATTTTTGGACCTTTTGTGCTTTTTTTGGATAAAGACTGAAGGGATTTGGGGAAGAATAGAGTTTGGTATAGATGTTGCACATGTCAAGGGTTAGACTTGAGCTCATGTCTCAGTCCTAACATCCCTAACAGAGGCAGCCTCCACCACCACAGTTACAGCTATCTCCAACTAAACCTTGAGAAAGAAAGTTGAAGTTAAACTTCAGTCTCCAGGATGAATGGAGCATTCAGTAGTCGGTACTTTCCAGTACTTTGTTTACTTCATGGTGGCCATGCTGACTCTGATTCCGCCAACCTCTCGGCCTCAGGGTTAAACGGTTTGCCTTTAAATGATGAAGCTTCATGTCCTGATATTTGGGTAAGAACGGAGCGTAGGAGTGATGGAGAACAAACCGTCTGTCCCATAAGAATCAGGCCGAGCTTTAAGATGTCTCCGGAGAGAGGACGATTATGTTTAAAGGCTTCAGGAAACATCACCAGGGCACAAATGGATTCTGGGGGCAACTGGCTGGCGTCCATTATCCACTCAGAGACGGCGTCCACGAGGAGTCCCGCTCGCTGTGAGGAGCTGATTAGATAAGTCGACCATCAGGCTCATGTAGAAGACTCATCGTTTGCTGATTTCAGGCTTTCCATTACGGACAAACGGCGATGTCCTTCAACGCCAAGGAGCGTTTACTGCAGCAGGAGGCGTCTCCATGGGGAACAGCGAGGTTATAACCTGCCAGGCTGTTTGGATGTACATTACCTTTAATGCAGCTCTCCACATCACCGGAGGAAGTCCCAGCGCTGTTTGGAAATGCAGCAGCAACTGCATCGCAGATCGCTGCACATTTTTTAACCTATAGACCTCCCAGCCCCCACCCTGGATCCAGGGGTATGTTGGTTAAATAAATCAACATATTTTACTGACAAACAGAGAACGGGTCAGCGTCATGTAAACACAGAGAGAGGGACATCACTGTGGGGTTACAGAATCAAAGATTTAAAACGTAAAATCTCATCATTTAAAGAAACGTCATAAAACACGTGTTTTATCAGCAGCATTCATGCTTGCATTCATCCTAGACAACAGTTCCCTCATTATCATTTAGTGGTGGCACTTTTTTTAAAGATTTATTCTAAGCTTTTCTGGCCTTTTTTGATAGAGGAGGAAAGTGAATAGTATCAGGGAACAAGAATGAGAGAGAGGGGAGAGACATGCTGGAAAGGGCCACAGGCCGGATTTGAACCCACGCTGCCCGCATAAATTTATTTATTTATTTTACCTTTATTTAACCAGATAAAACCCACTGAGATCGAGATCTCTTCCACAAGGGTGACCTGGCCAAGAGGTCAGCAGCACAAATCATAATAAATAATTGATATTCAAGAGACAGACACATGGAGCCTTAAACCACTGCCTCACCTGTGCTCCTATTGGTGGTACTTTTCCCCTTTTCACCACTTTTTCTGCCCATTTTTGCCACTTAACCCCTTTTTTGCAGCTTTAACACAATTTTGACTGATTTACCAATTTTGGGCATCTGATCTCTCTTTTGCCACTTTATAGTTGGTTCATGTTTATCTTGGGAACTTCTTTTTGTCATTTTAACCAATTTTTGTGACTTATAACCTATTATTTCCCCATTCTTGCCACTTTATAGCCACATTCAACAAAGTTTATGACTTCTTTTTGCCACTTTAACCATTTTTTCTGCTTCTTTTGACCTATTATACTGTTTTAAACCATTGTTGTTGCCCATTTTTGTCCCATTCTTGCTACATCTTAGCCACCTGTCATCCATATTTGCATCTATTTTTTGCATTTTTTTAAACCATTTTTTGTCCTCTTTTCAAAATTATTCAATTATTTTCTATTAAATTTCTCAGTTTCTTTCCTCAACTGATGGCAGACCTTGCTCGCTGGAAGTGTTTCTGGAGCAACATGGCATTGTTTACGATGAAAACAACAGATTATTTCATCTGTCTGGAGTAACTTGATGGTGACTTTGATATCCTTTAAAGATGATACCATCCATTAATGTTTGTGAAACATTCCACCCTTGCCTTTCAAGATGATGCCATCCATCAAAGTTTATGAAATGTTCCACCCTTTCTTTGAAGATGATGCCATCCATTAAAGCTTATGAAACATTCCACCCTTTCCTTTCAAGACGATGCTGTTCATCAAAGTTGATGAAACCTTCCACCCTTCCCTTTAAAGACAATGCCATCCATCAACTATTGTGGAACGTTCCACCCTTTCCTTTGAAGACGATGCCATCCATCAAAGTTTTTTGAAAGGTTTCACCCTTGCCTTTTGAAAACGATGCCATCCATCAAAGTTTATGAAACACTCCACAACTGCCTTTTAAGACGCCATCCATTAATAACGTTCAATACTAAGCATTTGGGAAAGGGCAGAGGATTTGAAAAAAAATTGGGAGTGTGATTGGATGAACATTCTGTCACATCTTTACAGGCCAATCAGAGCAATAAAACATGTGACGTAGCTGCTCATGCAACCAACCTGTGCATGAGCAGCTACCGAGGAATAAAGCAAACGATGGTGACAATAGACATGTAAGTACTCGACTTTTGTCGTTTTTGAAAAGAAAACAACTCACTGCTGTTCTTTGTTCTTCTTTTGACAAAGGAATGTCGTCAAGTTCCTATAAAACTGGCCCTTTAGCAGCATCCAGGCAATGCTCTTCCCCCATCATTGCACTGGCCTCTTGTTGCTACTTGCTTATGTCACGACTCCACCGTGCCGAAAAGTACTGCCCCTGGTCACCGATTGGTCCTATCACTTTCTAAATGGGCCCAAATGGTTTAGACGGGAGCTTTGAAAGATGGATTCGCCAGTGAGAAATACGGAAATGGGCCTATCCATCTACTTTGCAAGGTTAATCCATTAAAGTTTGTGAAACATTCCACCCTTGCCTCTGAGACGATGCCATCAATTTAAGTTTATGAAACATTCCACCCTTGCCTTTGAAGACGATGCCATCCTTTTAAGTTTATAAAATGTTCCACTTCTTCCTTTCAAGACAATGCCATCCATCAAAGTTTATGAAATGTTCCATCCTTGCCTTTGGAGACAATGCCACTCATCAAAGTTTATGAAACATTCCACCCTTGCCTTTGAAGATGATGCTATCTGTCAAAGTTTATGAAACGTTCCACCCTTGTCTTTGAAGACAATGCCATCCATGAAAGTTCATGAAACGTTCCACCCTTGCCTTTGAAGATGATGCCATCCATTAAGGTTTGTGGAACGTTCCACCCTTGCCTTTGAAGATGATGCTATCCATTAAGGTTAATGAACCATTTTACCCTTGCCTTTGAAGACCATGCCCTCCATCAAAGTTTATAAAACGTTTCATCCTTGCCTTTGAAGACCATGCCATCTTTTTAGGTTTATAACGAATTAGAAGTTGACTTGTTGGAGCACAAATGAAATGTTTTATTATTAGGACCATTCAGTCTTAATTGGCTCGATAATGAAATTCTAGACTGAATTAAAAATGTAGTACATTAATAAACAGACATTTCCTAAATGATCATAAGCTTATGTAGAATCAGAACATGTTATTTTCCCTCCATGTAAACTTTCACGGCGTCTGTGGCAAGTTTCCAAGCGTTACCTCATGCTGAGCAGAAAAGTGCAGCTTTGATTTACGAGAGCACAGACAAGCTGAAGTTGCATCACAGACTTATTAAGGCTGCACAGATTTACACCACATCAGACCCTTTTTTTACAAGACAGCGATGAGATTCAAGCTTCCTGCTTCACATGGCGGTGTATAAATATTTACCTGCAGTGCGTCTGCGTGCGTCTGTCTGTCCGGCTGCTGCTGGCCTCCTAGATTCCCCTCAGGGAGCTGTGAAGATGTAGCAGAGATCCGCGGCTGACCGACACTCTTATTAAAACAATGAAGCTCATAATTATCCTGGAATTCCAAAGCAGTGCTGTAGTCGTAATGAGGCCACACAGGAGCCGGCGTATAAAGAATGAATGTAATAAATAAGCCATTAGATGGGCAGTAAAAGGAGCAGGACGTAAAAAAAGAGAGAGACAACAACGCTGAAATGAGTTCAGACAGGTCTTGTTGTCTCTTGATGAGCACTTGGAGAAGTTTCTATTTTCAACCTCCACTGAGTTTGTTTGTATTAAAACATGAGTTAACTATAATGTGGAGACTTTAAAAACCTGCAGAACACATCAAAAAATCCTGCTGACCGTAATGAATCTTTAAAGCAGGCTAAAGAAAGAAAGACGGACTAATGAACAGATAAATATGTTTAATGCACCAAAGACAAAAAGGGCTCTCTTGATTTTCTACATTTAATATAATTTCACAACTTCTTAGGATCCTCTGAAACAAATAAATATTCAGCTATAATCCCTGTTCAGCTACACAATCAAATCTTTTATTTACTCACTTTTTAGGGGGTTAATTTCTGCCTTTGCACCTTGAACATCGTTTCACTGTCGACCTATAGCTACAGTCACTTGCCTTATCGCTTTGCGGCACTGGTTCACACACCAGCCTTCAGCTCAAAAGAAGCCAGTTAGTTTGTCAACACTGCATCCATTAAAAATCAAATTCTTGGCTGTTTTTTTTCCACTTGTGCCTTTCGAGCTGACATAAGTCAGAGCATAACCTGTGAATCCCAGATACGTGTATTAATAATGCACCACAACCTGATTCCTTGTCATCTCCCTCCTTCCTTGTTCCTCACCCACCTCAGTGAGAGCAACAGAGAGGAGAACAGGACAGGGTAAAAATATTGCTTGGCTTTGTGCTCCGCCCTAGGGCTATCAAGTCACTAGAAACCAGAGGATTATAAATCTGACCTGAAGTTAGTTTGAGATGGTGTGGATTGAACTTAAAAGCCCCCTTTGGTAATAAAATGGCTGAAGACCCACAGATTTGTCAAATAGCCTTTTTACCATGCATGGTGTCAACAGGGAAGTCTTGCAACTGTTAAGGGCCTCAGGCCAGTAGGGGCCTCCGAAGGCTGACAAAGTTAAAATTGAAGTAGTTGCCCAAAATGTGCCAATTTTGCAATGACAGTAGGAGTCCCCCTAATAGAGCTCCATCCAACAGCACTTACTCTCAATGAGCTGCTGTCTGTTGTAAACACTGTCAATAAAAACATTAAGATTTGCTTTTTCTTTTTTGTTTTCTTTTTCTTGATTATTTCTAATATAATGGCAATGTATGCTGCTTAGACAGGTCCTTCAAAATGCCTGGGGTTCAACAAACTCCTGCACCGTCACTGCTTTTGTACTCTGAAGTAATGATTACAGAAAGGGAGGTACGCTGATAAATACGGTAGTGAAATATAGAATATATCATCAACACCTAAACAGGTAACTGCCAAAAAGAAATAAATTTGGTTTTTGTCCTTTTGTAAATGTGTTTTAGGTCAATGAAAAGGCAGAAACTCTGTTTGCAATGTGATGTGAGAAAACAGAATTTTGGTTTTTTTTAAAAACTAAGACTAGATTTAAAATAGCTGCTAGAATCAAAATTTGTGTGAAGGTCTGAATTTTATGATTTAATTCCTTTAGGGGCCCTCAGGACTGACAAAATTTGGACCACAGTGGTGGCCCAAAATGAGCAAATTTTGCAATGACAGTAGGAAGCCCCCCTAAGGGGGCCCCACCCTATAGCACTCACGATCACTGAGCTGCTGAGTGTCTCAAGTGAACTTTTCAGCAAAAAATATTTATAATTTCTAATTTTCTTTTGCTTGTGTCTGATTCTAACATAATGACCATCTATGCTGGTTGGAATGTTTCTGCCAAGGGCTTTAACAGCGCCCCCCTAGGGCTGGCCAAATTCAGACCAAAGCAGTGGCCTAAAATGTGCTAATTTTGTATTGACAGTCAGAAACCCCCTTAAGGGGCCTCATCTGACAATACATTCATTCCTTTACCTGTTTGGCTTCACATGAACTCTAACAGTAAGAAAAAATTACATAATACTTTTAATTTTTTAGCTGGCCGGTAGGGGCCCCTGAAGGCAGGCCAAATTTAGGCTAAAGCAGTGGCCTAAAATGTAACAATTTTGCAGTGACAGTCAGAAACCCCCCCTGAGGGAACCCATCTAACAACACATTCTTTCATTTATCTGTTTGGCTTCTCATGTGAACTTTTACAGTAAAATACTTTGGCACTATGCATTTCTGTTTTCGTTAATGGCCAGTAGGGGCCCCTGAGGGCTGACCAAAGTCAGACCAAAGCAGTGGCCTAAAAATGTGCTAATTTTGCAGCGACAGTAGGACCTTAAGTTTCTGTCATTATCCAACAGAAACTGATTAAACTAGGACAATTTTAGAGGATTAGATTCACCTTTCTAGAATAGCTTGTGCATCTTGATTATATTTCATAAAAAAAGTGAAATAATTTTAAAAATTGAAGTCGGAAATGTTGATACTCAGACAGTGAACTGGCCCTTTTATGTTGTGATTAGCTTTAAAGATTCTCTCTATTAATGGATGAATGTTGCAGCACACGTCCATGATTCCTCCTGCTGCTTTTATTTTACGATTGTTTTCTGCTGTGCCGTTGTGGATTGGTTCGTTAAGGAGGAATACTGATAAGATGCTAAAATGTTTTCTCTGATAAACAATTTAAAATATTTGTCTTCCCCCTCCTCAGAGCCTTCCTCTGCGTCTCTGTCTGCTGCTGTTTATTATTTATGACGAACGCCGAACCCCCCACAGAGCCGACGGGAGCCGGCTCCGTTACCCCAAAATACCCGTCAAACAGTGAGCGGATTCCTCGTCTCCATCATGCTGCTGAAAGGCCGTGAAAACCGTCCTTTTTTAACGGCTGCTTGGAAGAAAAAAGAATTATCATATCGCTGGAAGTATTAAAGTTCCCCAGAAGGAACCCTACAGTTTTATTAGTTTTACTGCCGCTGTCTTTTTACACGTTTGACCGCCTTCCTGCAGCACGCCGAACACAAAGTTAATGTGTGACGGAGAGAAAGTCAAAGGAAAAGTTGGCTGATTGCAGCCATAACTCGTGCTCAGACTAATTACCAGTGGCTGTAAAATAAGTCAAAGTGGTCATCCTAATGAGTCCACCAGAGACCGATTGTTAAACTCCATTAAAAAGATCTATTTTCTTTCTCTTTCTTTATTTGTCTGTTAGTCCGCTCCACTGTCAGCGTCACGGCGTCAACAGAAAGCAAACAAACTGTGTTTAAAGGTCATGACGCTGCTGAAACAGTAATTAATGTGAAATTAATCCTGACATAAACACTAAAACATCCTTCATGACTGTTCGTTAGAGCTGGGCCTGGCTCTAGTTCAAGTTTGTCTTCAGGTGAGACACTTCTGACCTTAACCAGCTCAGATAGACCACAGAGACGGGGGCGTGTTCCAGGGTAAGTGGACGCTAAATTGTCTGCTTCAACTTTTAGTTTAAAGCTCAGCAGCTGCAGAAAATATGGAAACTCATTTATGCCACCTAAAACAGGAAAAGACAGATATTTAGATATGAAACATTTACAGTCTGAAAGTCCACATCATTGAATGCAGTGACATCTAGGGTCAGTAGGTCAGGGCTGAGGGATGTAGAAAAAAGGGTTAATGTTTCAGGGTGATGGTCTGGTACAATCTGGTGTGGCGAACACAGAAAAACAGAGTGAAGATTCTAGGTGGAGGATTTGGTCATAGTTATGTGGACGAACACTGACGACTGACTGGTGTTCACTGATCCTGGTCTGGCGTGAAGAAAATCTCTGATAAACCCAGAGAATGGGCCCTGAGAAACCCAGAGAATGGGCCCTGATAAACCCAGAGAATGGGCCCTGATAAACCCAGAGTATGGACCCTGAGAAACCCAGAGAATGGACCCTGATAAACCCAGAGAATGGACCCTGATAAACCCAGAGAATGGACCCTGATAAACCCAGAGAATGGACCCTGATAAACCCAGAGTATGGACCCTGATAAACCCAGAGTATGGACCCTGATAAACCCAGAGAATGGACCCTGATAAACCCAGAGAATGGACCCTGATAAACCCAGAGAATGGACCCTGATAAACCCAGAGAATGGACCCTGATAAACCCAGAGAATGGCCCCTGAGAAACCCAGAGTATGGACCCTGAGAAACCCAGAGAATTGAACCTGAGAAACCCAGAGAATGGACCCTGAGAAACCCAGAGAATGGACCCTGACAAACCCAGAGAATGGACCCTGACAAACCCAGAGAATGGACCCTGACAAACCCAGAGAATGGACCCTGACAAACCCAGAGAATGGACTCTGATAAACCCAGAGAATGGACCCTGACAAACCCAGAGAATGGACGCTGATAAACCCAGAGAATGGACCCTGATAAACCCAGAGAATGGACCCTGACAAACCCAGAGAATGGGCCCTGATAAACCCAGAGAATGGACCCTGATAAACCCAGAGAATGGACCCTGACAAACCCAGAGAATGGGCCCTGATAAACCCAGAGAATGGACCCTGATAAACCCAGAGAATGGACCCTGATAAACCCAGAGAATGGACCCTGACAAACCCAGAGAATGGGCCCTGATAAACCCAGAGAATGGACCCTGACAAACCCAGAGAATGGACCCTGATAAACCCAGAGAATGGACCCTGACAAACCCAGAGAATGGGCCCTGATAAACCCAGAGAATGGCCCCCGATAAACACAGAGAATGGGCCCCCGATAAAACCAGAGAATGGACCCTAATACACCCAGAGAATGGACCCTTTATGAACCCAGAGAATGGACCCTGATAAACCCAGAGAATTGGGCCCTGACAAACCTAAAGATTCGGCCCCTGATAAACCCAGTTGGGTGTTATGTGAATGCAGTGTCAGAAGAAAATGAATGACTGAGACTCATATCTGTTAAGAAAAGGAAACAGGATTTGCATCATGTTCTGTGTTTGCTGCAGGTTTGATTGTGTGATCAGCTGAGGCGTCCTCACTGAAGGCTGGAGAGTCAGTCGTGTCTGAAATGTTTCTGTGGTGCATTAAATAGTCGACTACTCAGAGCTCTGTAGGTTAGGAGTGTCTGATTTTAGACACCTCCGCTGTTTAAATGAGCTCTTGTTGTTAGCATCCTTTAAATGAAGGGACCAGGTGTCTGCCAAAATGAACACATCCTGTTCCTCTAAATGCAGAGGAAAACATGCCTCTCTGCCTTTAATTATGTGTGCAAACGTATGCTGAAGCATTTTAATGTACCCAGAATGAGAAACAAAGACGTGTTGGAGCGTTTTCAGCAGACAAAAGGCGGTTTATTTGGAAACAAATGAGAAGGATTCTACCTGAAACAGTGAGCTGCTTCGGGTTCCAGCCTGCAGGTCTGAATTTAAACATTCAACATATGGATCAACATGCTCCTCCACACAGCAAACACCGATAATGAGAGAGCGTTTCTACAAGAATATGTATGAAGCGTCCATACGAGGCTGCGCCGGCTCAGCGCTCAGCGTTGTACGGTGATGAAAGGCGGATCATCGGGGAGCGAGCGGCTGTTATTTTGGCTCGGCTAATGTTGCAGCTCTATATGTGCCATCCATCGCCCCAGCATCCAGGGACTCCCGGGGCCGTAAAAGCCTGCAGGGTGGGTAGAATCTAATAAAACGCACTTGACGTTTTAATTGCATTTTCCTCATCAAGGAGTAATCTGCAAGATGGTTGTGGCATTTCTGTTGAGACCAATAAGGCTGATATTATGATCAGTCATTTCTCTGATAAACACGCAGTGCTCGCCATTGTGTGAGGAATGAAGGATGAAGACGCTCACACAAACTTGCATCATTCCTCTGATGTGCTCGTGGTCGTCCCATGTTTTTTGGTAAATATTGTCTTATGCAACGCTTGTTTGTGTGTGCCAGATGTAATGTGGTGTAAGTGCTCTGACGGCAGTGTGAACGCGCTGTAAACACTGATCCTGGATCTGCTGCAGGGTTCTGGCTGTAGTTTTAGAGAGAGAGAGAGCATTCCTATAGGCTGATGCCAACACCATGTGACTCTTAATGGCTTCAATTAATACACAAGAAATCTGAAAAACACAGAGAGCCACAGAGTTTGTGAATATGGATTCAGAATCAAGCACATGATTACTGTAGAGGGGTACAAGGACGAGAAAAATACATGACTTCATTTTAGACCAACACATCATGGACCCATGTAAAGAAATTCAAGAACAGATGAGAAACAAAGTCACTGATACCTATCAGTCTGAAAGGGTTAAAAAGACATTTCTAAGGCTTTGGGACTCCAGCCAACCACACTGAGAGCCATTACCCACAAATGTGGGTAATATGAAAAGTAGTGAACCTTCCCAGGAGAGGCCAGACATTTCTAAGACTGGAACTCCAGCTAACCATGATGAGAGACATTGTCCACAAATGAGAAAAACTTGGAACTGCAGGGAATCTTCCAAAGAAGTGGCCGGCCTACCAACATGACTCCAAGAGTGCATGGACGACTTATCAAGGAGGTCCCAAGAATCCAGAACAACATCTAAAGACCTGCAGGGCTCACTGACTCAGTTAAGGCCAGAGTTCATGATTCAACAATCAGAAAGAGACTGGGCAACAATGGCATCATGGGAAAGTTCCAAGGCCAAAACCACCGCTGACCAGAAGTCTCACGTGACGTCTCACATTTGACTAAAAACATCCTGGTGATCCCTAAGACTTCTGGGAAAATATTCTGAGGACTGACCAGAAAGGAGAGGAACTTTCTGGAGCCCTAACCCTCACTCCTTAACAGCTCCACCCACTTTTACTAAAGTTACCAACTATGGCAACTATTTGGTAAAAATCAAGGTAAAAAACCTCAATATGGAGCATTACATCATCTGCCTTTGATGATGTCATCGTTTGAAGACCGTCAAGTTTTTTTTAAAGGATGACATCATCTTCTAAGAATGACATCATCTTCTAAGGATGACATTCCATCCATGCTGGAAATCCCTCCAAAGTGGGTTCCTCTTGGTTCTCTGGTACCCATGAAAAGACCCTGACGCCTCTTTTAACCCATTTTCTTTCATCTATTTTTATGCTTTTAACCCTTCTACCACCACTTTTTTTGCCACTTGTTGCTATTTTTGCCTCTTCTTAACCCTTTTTTTTCCCCACTTTTGCACGTCTGCATCGTTTTCTTCCACTTTTAATCCACTTTGCAACTTTTGCTACTTTTTTGCCACTTTTTTTCTTTGTTTCATTTTTTTCATTTGCCACCTTTAACCTATATTTTCCCACTTTTTCCTAGTTTGCCACATTTGTTGCCACTTGTTACCACGATTATTGACCTTTGTCTCAAATTTCCCCCCTTTGCCTGTTTTTACAACTTTTACCCCCACAGACAATTTTACTATTGTTTTTTGGGGTTTTTTTGCAACTTGTTGCCATTTTTGCCCCTTCTTTGCCCATTTTTTCCCACTTTCACACCTCGGCAACTTTTTCACATTTTTGTCAGTTTTAACCTATTTTTTCCACCTTCTTCCTGATTTACCACATTTTTTTCGCCACCTGTCACCATTTTTGCCACTCTTTACCCATTACTGTCTTTACTTTCACATTAATGTTGACATTTCCCCCTTTGACCCATTTTTGGTTGTTTTTTCGCCCATTATTTCCACTTTTTTGGCAAAAATGGAGGAAATATTAGCCATCAACATGGAGCATTCCATCCTCTGCCTTTGATGATGTCATCCTTTAAAGCCTTTCGTGGTTTAAGTTAGAGGATGACACCATCTTCTAAGGATTACATCATCTTCTGAGGATGACATCATCTTCTAAGGATGAGGCAAGGCAAGGCAAGTTTATTTGTATAGCACATTTCAGCAACAAGGCAATTCAAAATGCTTCACAGTTCAATAAAATACACTGACAAAGGGAAAAAGAAACACAGTGATAACATTTTAAACAAAGCATGTAAAAGGTGATTAAAAACAGCAAATAAGATAAAATCCAAAAAAGATAAAAACACACATAAAAATGTTTTTTAAAACAAAAAAACAAAACAAAACAAAACAAAAAAATAAAAACAGATATTAAAGTAAAAGCTACAGTGCAGAGTTTTAGCAAAAGTGGAAAATTTTAAAAGTAAAATGTTTTTTCAGTCAAAGGCAGCAGTGAACAGGTGAGTCTTCAACCTTGATTTAAAAGAAGTCACACTCTCAGCAGACCTGATGTTTTCTGGGAGTTTGTTCCAGATATAAGGAGCATAGTAACTGAACGCTGATTCTCCATGTTTGGTTCTGACTTTAGGGACACAGAGCAGACCTGCACCAGACGACCTGAGTGGTCTGGATGGTTAATACTGGACTAGAAGGTCTCTGATGTATTTTGGGCCTAAGCCATTCCATGCTTTATAAGCTAACAGGAGGATCTTAAAGTCTATTCTCTGAGAGACAGGGAGCCAGTGTAGAGACCTCAGAACAGGAGTGATGTGGTCCACTCTCTTGGTCTTAGTGAGGACTCGAGCAGCAGTGTTCTGGATCAGCTGCAGCTGTCTGATAGACTTATCAGGCAGACCAGTAAAGACACTTTTACAGTAGTCAACTCGACTGAAGATAAACGCACGGCCCAATTTTTCAAGGTCCTGCTGTGACATTAGTCCTTTAATCCTAGAAATATTCTTGAAGTGATAATACGCTGACTTTGTAATTGTTTTTATGTGGTTTTTGAAATTTAGGTCTGAATCCATGACAACGCCCAGATTTCTAGCCTGGTCTGAGGTTTTTAACTGAAGTGACTGGAGCTGCATGCTGATTTTAAGGGATTCCACCTTGGGCCCAAAAACAACTACCTCAGTTTTTTCTCATAGCACATCCACTCAGTAATTTGTTCCATGCATTTACCCAGTGCTTGTATGGGGCCATGGTCACCTGGGGACATTGAAATGTAGGGCTGTGTGTCATCTGCATAGTTATGGTAATTTATTTTGTTATTTTCTATGATCTGAGCAAGTGGAAGCATGTAGATGTTAAACAGAAGAGGCCCCAGGATGGAGCCTTGGGGGACTCCGCATGTAATTTTGGTCTACTCAGAATTAAAGTTACCTATCGACACAAAATAATCCCTGCCCTTTAAGCAGGATGCAAACAAATCAAGATGACATCAACTTCTACGGATGACATCATCTTCTGAGGATGACATCATCTTCTAAGGATGACATCATCTTCCGGGGTTGACATTCCATCCATGTTTGAAAACCCTCCAATATGTCTGAATTAAAAGTTCTGCAGTTAGACAAGATTGGGTGAAAACTCATCCAAACTGAAACACAAGTGTAAGATCGGGAATATGATTGAACTGCTGCAGATAAAATAAGATCCACCTGCGTCCGGCTGCTGTGTGCATGGGATTGCAAACCGTCAGGATGGAGGAATGTCTGTCCATTCAGCTGCTGTGTTAGTATTCATTGTTTATCAGTTAAGTCATCCTTCATGTCCGTTTCAATCTCTCTGATATGTATCTGTTCCTCTGACCACTCTGATCCAAAGAAAACATGGCCGCCGTCTGTTCCTTTGTGGGGGGGTTGAATGTCTCTGGCTCCCTCCTGGCTTTAAGAGCGGCACAAAGAGCCGTAATTGGAGGTAGTGAGCTAAAGCTACAAACAATCTGCTGCTCTCCCTCAGATCCAAATTTACTGTTTGAATGGCAGCAGCAGAAGAAAAAACGATCTTTCAATTAGGCCTTTTCTCTTTTTCCCTCCACATTTAAATTGGAAGTGATCTCAGAGGAAATAGTTATCATTTTAATGACGGCCTCCATTCATTAAAGCTCTCATCCTCCCCTCTCTGTGGATTCACTGCAGATCTCCACAAAAGCCCTGCTTCAATTACCTCCCCGTTAACCCGCCCTCCACGTACCCGGCCCCCGACGTGTGGCCCTCAGAGCCTTGTCCCGCCCCCCCTCACCTGGTCCTGGATGCTGTGTTAACAGAGGAGTCTGAACTCAGAGATCCAGCCCGCTGTCCTGCTGATCTACATCAGAAGAAAGACCTTTTCTATCTCTCCCTCTAATGTGTTCCAGTTAGTTTACCTTAGCTGGGACGCCCCTGGTTCTAGATTTTGGTTTTAGTCCGACCCTCCACTGATCCTAGGTCAGACTGGGACTTCATAGACCAGATCTCAGGGCATAGTCAGGGGGAGGAGGGGTTCTAGACCTGATGTGGTTCTGTTAAAGGTTGAGTACTTCAGATCAGAGAGCTTCATAGTTACACTCCTATCCCCCTCAGTTTAAGGGCGACTGCTCACACACATGTGTACAGCATGACTCTGATGGCCTATGGTGAAGAAGGAGGTAACTTACCCTGTAGATTACAGTCTAGCTAAGCTTAGACCTAGTCCCTGGATCTCTCCTTGTTTGCTGACCCCTTAACCTGATGGTACCCTCATTTCTGCACTGATTTAGGAAAGTGAATGCAGTCACTGTCCATAGCTGTGAACTTCCTCTGGCATGAATGCAAACTCTAAAAACTGCAGCAGGAGTTTCATGAATGGGTTTCCATGGCTGAGCAGCGCCATGCAAGCCTCACATCACCAAGCCTAATGCTGAGCATCAGATGGAGGAGTAAAGAACACTGACACTGGACTGTGGAGCAGTGGAAATGTGATCTGAGAAGTGTGGTGGAGGAGGGATAATGGTATGGGGCTGTTTCTCAGGGTCTAGGCTAGACCCCTAATCTCCAGTGAAGGTAAATCTTAATGCTTCAACAGACCAAGACATTCTGAACAACGATAAGCTTCCTACTATGTGGCAACAGTTTGGGGAAGGTCGTGCTATTCCAGCATGACTGTGCCCCTGAGACCAAAGAAGGACCAGAAAGACATGGTCTGATGAGAACTGGGCTGGTCCACACAGAGCCACTGCACTTTAGGGATGAACTGGAACAGAGCTTGTGGTCCAGGCTTTCCAGTCCAACATCAGTGCCTGACCTCATAAATGCTCTACAGAATGAATGGACACACATTCCCACAGAAACAGTCCAGCATGTTGAGGAGAGCCTTCCAAGAACAGTGAAGGCTGTTATAACTGCACAAGCGGGACATCTCCATGTTAGATAAATGGATTTCATACAATGTCACTGCAGTCCCTGATGGTGAAATGGTCAGGTTGCCAAATACTGTATGTATAGACAGTACTGTGCAAAAGTTTTAGGCATGTAGAGTGCTAACGGTTCTTCACAGATCCTGATGTTCAACAAGCCCGGGCTGAAGAGAGGAGGGAGAGGCCAGAGTCAGTGTCGACACATTTGACATGTACACGTGTCGCTCAGCAGCCAAAGTCGAGCTTAACAGCACTGCTTTTGCTCGGGTCTTTGCAGCCCTGGTAAACCGCCCAGCAACCACCAACACATTTCAGGTGCTTAGAACATACACACGACAACCAGGGGGTTGTGGCCTCCTACCCGCCCTTACAGTACCCTAGGTTATGTTTAAGCGCCACATCTACCCATAACTCCATCCTAAAGCTGTAGTTTTGGTTTTGTTTTCATCAGATTATTTTCCCATGCCCTTGGTAATGTACAAAGACATCCAGAGTATGACCTGGGTTGTGTCAATCCTCCTTCCCACCCGATGGGGCCCTCAGGTGGGCGTACTCGCCATTACCAGCCTTACTTCAGCCTCAAATTTTGGCCCAAACATGCCTAAAGCGTCTGCACAGTACTGTATATATAGTCAAAATTATGAGACAGAAAGTGAAAATGAGGAGATTATGTCAACATTAAAAGACAGTAGCTCATTCTAATAAAGTAGTTGAGATAAAAAAAATCTTAAAATTTTTACTTTTTATTGAATAATAAGGACCTAATTTCTAATCATTTTAACCTACGATTTTTATTAATACATTTTTCTATTTACGTAACTTTTATATTTTTTCCGAGATGTCATTTGTAACCCTTTCATCACAGGCTAGCTAAATACAAGACACTTTAAGTACCAAAAGAATAAAGAATGGACCCCTTTGACTCAAAAACTGTCTAGTGGTTAAGGAGACATCTCACTGTAAAATAACTGTCTAGGGTTAGCAGGGCTGTGGCCACGGTTTCAAAATTAGTGAGGTCCAGAATTTGACCCCCCCTCCACCATATAACTAAAGATATATATAATAAAACTTGTTATGCTGTGGCATAACACACACACCCACCATCTTGGTATTACAATAACACATACAGAGTCTGTGCAAATTGCAATTTAGCCTGACTTAGTTGAATATAAAAGAGGCCGTTCTTAGTTGTAATTGAGTCATCACCAAGGATAACATACCAAAAACTACCACAGCCTTGTGTCTTTCAGCAAAACTAACTTTTATCAGAAAAAAGGTCACAAAAATGATCACTGCTTCCAATGATCATATTCCTTGTTGCAATAATAAAGATATTTTTTAAGAGAGAGAGAGAGAGAGAGAAGAAAACAGACGCTAGAGTGAGGCCCCCCACGATGTTGAGGCCCTATGCGCTATGCGTAATTTGCGTCTAGGCAGGGGCGGCCTGATGTCAGATAACTTCTTCTTGTGAAATAAGGCAGTTTAGACGCTTCTAGGCGTATTCAGATAATTTCCTGTGTGCGGTTTCGAAATAAAAGCTGTCCGGTGTGTTATTATGTGTTTAACATGCTGTTTTGGGCTTCTGTTTCTTTTCTCTGAAATTTTTGCCGAGGTCCGAACCACGCTGACCTCATAGCTGGCTACGGCCATGAGGGTCAAGTATGACTCACTCTCCTGTAAATATTATTTAGAGGCTTCCAGGAAAACTGAGAGGAAAACTCAGCACAACACAAACACGGTATCTCAGTTTTGCATGTATATTAACAGAAATTTAAAATGTCTCACAGGAATTGTAGAAACATTAGAAAAGGAAACCATCAAAAATAAATAAATAAATAAAAAACCACCCCGGGTATTTTGTATCCACCTTATTGCTGGGGACGTTACTGTAAATCTGAATATAAGCGAAACTCCTGGTGCTAAGGCGGAAGTACATAAATACATGTATTTTAATACAGCAGCTATCGATGGATGCTATCTAAGAACAACAGTTGTTTGATAGGAATTCACCACGAATTTGTAAATACTGCTATATTTTTGTAATCACATGTTCACATTGTTTGTATTGTAAGCTGTAAGTAAGTAAATAAGGTGGATACCACATTATTCCTGGGGGGTCTACAGTAGCTATGAATATGGGTTGAACTTCCAGTACAGTACACTAACAATAATAGCAAAACACCATTCGTCCAAGGGCTTACTAAAGTGATTTAGCATCAACAATGGTTGTTCTGAAATAAATATATATTTGCTGCAACAAACAATAAATAATTTTTTGTTAATAAAGTTAGATGAGCTGAATGTTTAAATAATATTGTAATGCTCAGTACCTGTTACTTCGGTTGTGGTGCTAATTACTTGACAAAGTTAAATATATGTCTTTAACAGCAGTGTTTTAAACATGCTGATCACTGTTTAAATGCATTTGAGATGTAATTCTTTCAATATTAATTCATCATTAATTCAAAACTTGACATTTACCAAACTGAAGAGCTGACAACTTGAGTCATGGATGATTTTATCTATGTAATTCCCACATTTTAAGAGGGATTAGCTGGTAGAAAATAAGGATTTCAGCAACCCCACAACCTAGAAATGTTATCTGAAGGTGGTGTCCGATCTCATGTAACAAAATGTGATCGTGTATTACTATACTGATACGAGGCTAATAAAGTTAGCTAAATATGCTTGTCTAGGTTTTCTGAGGTAATGTCGTAACTTTGTACTCTTTAGCAGAAGGTGGAGAAATAATAATATTGTCCCGATTGAGGTGATGCAGTCGAAAGTTACATATTTTAATGTCTAAATTGCTCTAATAATCACGTTTCACATCTCATATTCAATGCAAAGTCCTATTTAGATAGAAGGGATAGGAAGTCGCGCCCATATTTCACGCAAAGAATCATGGGGGCTAGGAAGAAGGTGGATAGATTTTAGTCTGTGTTAACTTGAGCGCTGTTTGTTTTAGCAAGCTTGCATTTAGTTTCGTTGGCGCGCTTTAATGTCGGAGCTCATGGAGAAAAAGACAGCTTTACCTCCTTTTTGTGGAATGGAAACGACTCCTACCACGCAGAAATCCCTCAGGCATTCCTCAGTCTCAAACAGCACAGCAGCGATGGACAGCCAGGTAAACACACACACACCCATGAGGAGGAAAGACGACGTCCTCTTCACCCGGCCTCGGCACCTGTGACATCCGCTGAAGCTCCTCGCGCCCGCGGTCTCCGCTGTCGTCGGCACAGGGGAAGGATCGGCAGCCCTGGTCTCTGCTAAGATGGCGGCCAGGCTAACTCAGCTAGCTTCCTTTTCAGCTGAGAAACTCACACTCCCTCGGCAGTAAACAGTCGCAAACACACGCGAATCACAGCGTGGTGACCGGCAACAGTTCACAGTCCAGCAGGAGGATAAAACGGGATAACTGAAGCAAAGGCTGTATCAACTCTCCCGCGAATCTGCCGCTCCGCTGCGCCATGTTCTTCCCTGCGTCTTTTTTTCCTCTTACTTCACTTCCTGCTTCTTGTCGCTCTGCACAAGGTCACCTGAACCAACACTTCCAGGTCATTAACTCACTAACGTAAACACAACGTGGCAGAAGTATTTTTAAACCTTTTTTCAGAATATTTAAACACATGAAATGTACGTATTTTACCAGTAAATTATTAATGCATTTTAAACAAATAATTACCTATGCCTTCTCAAAGTTCTGTTAGTTTTACATCATTTCTATTTGACAACTGAAAATACAACCAGGCATTTTATCAATAAAAGACAACTCAATACTGATATCTATCAGGTTTTTACACAGAAAACATGGTGTCTGACCCTTGTCTTTTGGTATCAGATGTGTATTTGTCCATGTCAGTATTTCTCTGGTATCTGAGTACTTCTCTCTGATAGTATCATTTCTGATTATTTGTATTTGTCAGTATTTGTTCGTGTTTTCCCGCCGTTGGCAGCTAAACGCCGTGAACAGACCCCCCGACTACAATCCTGATGAAATCAAAGCAGTTTGCTTGTTTCTTTTTGTTTGAGCGTCTCATTAATGGGATAAACATCAAACAGAATTCAGGATGACGATTCAAACGCCGCTCATCATCCTCTCTCTGGTTTGTTTCAGTGAATCTGCTCCCATAATTACTGCTGTTTTTGTGCCGCTCATTTGCATGTGGGGAAGTGTGGGAGCTCTCACCTGAGGGCCGACACTGTTACACCTTTTAAAATGTCTGAAACAACATTTGATCTGGGACTATTTTCTCTGAACAACACGTCGAATGTTTCCGGATCCTTCTCTGGATGCAAATGAGCGCTGCATTAATGGTTTCACACATTAGACAGTCAGAGCACAGCCCCGTGTTTTCAGCCTTCTCTCATTGTGTAATTAGGGCCCAAATGTTAATGAATTATGCTAATTCTTAACAATTAGCATATAATATTGGAGACAATCAACAATTAGCATATGCTGCGCTGAAGACAATCAGAAGCTGCTGCGGTCCCACGCCGACGCTCGGCCTGATGTATAGAAGCAGCACGCCGCGCTCATCTGATTACATGCAGAATCAGCATGCTAATTACTGCAGCCCCCCGCTCCTCACCCGCCTCCCCCCGCCGTACTGCAACTCCACTGGGAGGAGGAGGAGGAGGAAGAGGAGGAGGAGGAGGAGGACACCCTGAGCATGTCAGACCCACTCGGGATGCAGAAACACAAAGAGGAGGAAGCAGAGTTTGCTGGGGGTGACGGGATGAGACGAGGATGCTCTTCATGATGTCAGGTGTTTTACTGAACAGAGGAGGAGGCGACCTGAACTCCTCGGCTCCTCCTCCTGCTTATGTTTCTCTTTAAGGAGGAGGAGTCAGACTGTTGTTATTGATCTGTAACCAGATGACAAGTTTAAACACAAGTACAGTTTGAGGCAGATCTAATTCTTTAAGTTTAATCAACAGTTACTTCCTGTTTCATGGCGATAACGTGGAAACATTGAAAAGCCACAAGAACGAAACCCCTTAAGTTCTGTATTTGAACTGAATGCAGTTTTTTCCCTTAAGGTATTTTCCATCTCTACACATATTTTACCTGGTTAAAGGAATAGGACAGTTGTTAAACACAGATCAAGGCCTGGAAATGTCGAGTTTTGGCCAATGTTTTTTGAACATACATTTTGAAATGGCAGCATTGCTGTTCATTACAAGAGACCTATCCAAAGCCACCAAAACAACCTGTAGTGTTCTTCAGCAATATTTGTCCTTTTTCTCCCAGTTTTTCAGCAGTGCATGTGTTTTAAACCCCTGAAAAAAGACCGCCTCCTGTTTCATGGCGAATAATGCATTGACACTACAGCAGCTTAATTCACAGAACTATAAGCTTGATAAGCTCACCTCCTCAGGATGGCATGAGGAGGTGATTTAAGTATGTCAAGAGACTTGGGAAACCTGGAAGGAATCGTCTTGATTTGTGTTGTTAAAAGCCACTTCCTGTGTCACATTAAGACATCTAACTTTGAGGAGATGCCATGGCTAAGTTGGTCTCATGAACTCCTTTGAGGGATCATAGCAGGACCCCTGTATGTGGTCACTTTTTTCCATTGTTTTCACCAAAAGTTCAAATGGAAGACTTCCTGTTTACTTGGTGATATTGGTCCAAGAGGATATTTTGTAGGTCTTGGCATGATGCGTAAGCCAGCCAGTTTTCAGAAACCTAAGTTCAAAGACCTAATTTTCATGACAGTAAAAGTGTTTTAACCCACTGAAAAAAAAGCTTCTTCCTGTTTCATGGCGAATAATGGGTCACCATGGAAACATCTTTAGCTACAGACCTGTCAGCTTGAAGAGATGGTACTGGGCCATATCTAGGATGTTTTGAGGTAGATGTGATCAAGTTTGATAGGAATATCGCATTTCCCGTTTTTTATCATCAGAAAAAGTCAGTTTTGCTCAATTTTTTGACATTAAAGTTTGATGAGGTGCCATGGTCACACCCTTTGGGCTTCATACAAGAGTCAAATACCTGTTTCACAAAGGTCTCTCCTAACATTACATTCAATGTCTGATGAGCCCTCTCGAAAGAGTCTTTAGAGAAAGCACTTCCTGTTTCATGGCAAACGCAAAGTCATCATGACAGCAGTGTTGGATTGGATGTACCTGATCAAATTTGAGTAAGATTTGACAGTTTGAAATTGCATTTCAAAATTCACCAGGCGTCATGGACATGCCCATCCATGAAAAGTCACAAATTTTCTGGATATCAAGACCATCTTGCCTAGCCTCCAGTCAGGGAATTTGATGTGCATATGTTTAACAAAAATGGAGATTTATGAAGAGAATATTGCATGAAATTTCATGTTTCCACTAGGAGGCACTACGTCCAAATCAAGTCCTGCCATATAAATGTGTTCAGGGCTAGACCCTCTACATCCACATAAAGTTTGGGTCAGATATGATCATGCCAAGGAAAAAAAACCAAAAAAACTAGCCTACCTCTTGTTGTAAAAGAACATTTTAAAGTGCTATTAAAAATTATTTTCTCCCTTCCTGATTTCCTATTTTTTAAATCTTTGTCACACTTAAATGTTCTGATTAACAAATTAATCTTAATAACAGGCAAAGATAACCTGAGTGTAGAAGCCAAACATGTAAGTTTTGGAGATGCCTTTGGGTGTAGGTGGGTTTTGGTTTACGCACGGATTAGTGGGTGTGGATATTGGAGAGTTTTCTAGCATGAATGGACTGTCGTCCTTTGAAGATGACGTCATCCTTTAAAAAAAATGATAGTCTTCAAAGGATGACATCATCAAAGGCAGATGATGGAATGTTCCATATTGAGTTTGTTTCCCTCTATTTTTGTGAAATAGTCGCCATAGTTGGTAACTTTAGTAAAAGTGGGTGGAGCTGTAGAGGAGTGAGGGTTAGGGTTCCAGAAAGTTCCCCTCCTGTCTGGTCAGTTCTCAGAATATTTTCCCAGAAGTCTTTGGGATCATCAGGATGTTTTTAGTCAAATGTGAGACGAGCCTTTGTGTTCTTTTTGCTCAGCAGTGGTTTTGGCCTTGGAACTCTCCCATGATACCATTGTTGCCCAGTCTCTTTCTGATTGTTGAATCATGACCTCTGACCTTAACTGAGTCAGTGAGGCCTGCAGGTCTTTAGATGTTGTTCTGGGGTCTTCTGGGACCTGGATGAGTCATCCATATGTTTTTGGAGTCATGTTGGTAGACCGGCCACTCCTGGGAAGGTTCACTACTGTTAACAGTTTTCTCCAGTTGTGGATAATGGCTCTCGGCATGGTTGGCTGGAGTCCCAAAGCCTTAGAAATGTCTTTGTAACCCTTTGAGACTGTTAGATGTCAGTGACTTTGTTTCCCATGTGTTCTTCTTTTGATGGTTCCATGATGTGTTGGAGATCTTTCAGCCTACTTTACTTCGTCAGACAGGGTCCATTTAAAGGATTTATTCATTCAGCAGGTCTGGCAGTAATCAGGTCTGGGTGTGGAGAGTCAAACTGAACTCAGCTTTATAAAATCACAGTTAATCAATGACTTTTTCACATGGGGCCAGGTAGGTTTGGAAGGCTTTTTCTCCCCCAATAAATTAAATCATCATTTAAAAACTAACTTTAGTATTAATCAGGTTATCTTTGTCTATATCAAAATTATTTTGATGATCAGAAACAATTAAATGTGACAAATATTTTTTAAAAGAAGTAAGGAGAAGTCGTTGATAGCAAAAACACAGAATCCAGAATACAGTTTGATAATCAATAAAGAGTCTATGTGAAGGAGAGACCTGATGCAGATTTAAATACAGACTAAACTGGTTCTTCTCCTGTTGATTCTTGGCGTTAACCTCGAGGACCAGATGACATCATCTGATCTTTGGTTCATGTTTGTCTGAACGCCATCCTGACCCAGAGAGTTCGTTCATGCCGTTTAACACTCGCTGATCTCACAAACATCCAAGAAGAATTTAAATCATTTGGATGAAGACTAGTTTGCCCATTTGACTTCCTCTGTAGTTTCCCAGGGTTCCCAGCTCGAGGCCCCGGGGCCCCACGCAGCACCTTCCTCCTGATCCCGGCACCAGTTGGCTACAGGCCTGCATGGGGGGCATGGAGCCGGGACCCGGGGCCTGGACATCCATTTGGAACTCATTAAAGATCTCCAGCGGACACGGGGGCCCCGGTTCCCACGTCCTAGGGGACGTCGCTCCGTCTGAGCTCATTTACGGAGCGTCCTCTCCTTCTGACAGCAGCTAATTCACATTTGAATTTAGGTCACATTGATCTGGGCCTCCGTCCAAAGCCCGGTCCCCGAGGAGCCCGAGGAGCCAACGAACAGCCGGGCAGAGAGAGAGAGAGAGCATCTTCACTCCTCTTTCTCCTAAACGTGTTCTCCTCTTTATGGCCAGGCGGCGGCGTGGAGCGTCTCCGGCCCTGGAACAGGCTGCAGCACTGCAGGTCAGGACCTGGATGATGGACGTGATGCTGAGCTGCTCAGAACTGAGGACGAAATCTGGATATGTCTAAATAAGATAACTAACATCAGAAAAGTATGCTTCACTTCAAGCTTAACTTAAAGATCCCAGTGTGACATCTGAATTTTGACCCTGCTCAACTACAGTACTGTTTCCCCTCAGCAACAGTAGTTCTCTCTGGTAGCAAAAAACATTCAGTTTCTTTTTCAAGGTTTGAGTTTTTTTTCCTGATATTTTAGGTGTTGGCAAATTAGACAGTTGCTGCAGCAAAAATCCCAAATATGTTCTCTTTAGTGGATTTGATTAATCTCAGGTAGTGATGCACGATAACTATTTTTCTGAACCGATACCGATAACCGATAATTTCCTACTCCTGATGGCCGATAACTGATAATAACAGATATATTTTTTTCAATTGTTGATTTAACAAAAGAAGTTTATTTGATGTGTTTATGCACATCTGGGGTAAGTAGGGGTTAATATGTAGCGAGCAAAGATATTTATAACTCATTTTAACTAATATCACTCGTGTTTTTCAAAAAAAAAAAGAACCATTCTGACTTTATAACTGTTATTTTCTTGGTTAAACATTTATGTGTACCAAGTACAACATACACAAACAACTGCCATAGGTTTACCCCATAAAACCAAATGATAACAGGCTGTTATGCTTAACAAATGGAGATATTTGGGGTCTGTTTTTTTTTTTTTTTTTTTTTGCTTAAACCAGAATTAAAACAAGCTGATGTTTGGCATACAGATTAAAAATATGCACTGACATAAGTCATATCAGAGATAGGTTAAGAATGTAAAGTCCACCGTGGTCTGTGGCTAAACTTCTATTCATAAAGTCGATCAGACTGAATGAAACCTTATCAAACAGAGCAGGCAGGTATACGTCTATGAAAGTAGCGATGGATCAGGAGACTGTCAGACTGATTTTGTTATTATAACTTTGCGCCTTTTGGCTCTGGCAAGCTTTCTGCAGTTTTCAATGCCTGCTAACGCCCTTGGCTGAGGCTAGTGGCTGCTGCCGCTTCGTTTTAACGTCGTTAGGATGATGACTGTTAAGTGACTTATAAGATCCGTCGAGGACTTCTTTGTACTCTTTGCGACCTTTGCAGGGCAAATTCTACACACACGGTCGTGTTATCCTCCCCGTAAATACTGAACAACGCCACCGTGTTGTTAGCGTTTTAGCACAGGGGCTGCTACTTCCTCTTCTTCTTTGGTGCTTTAATAGCAGGTCGTGTACTGCGGCGCCACCTGCTGTTTCAGAATGTGTAGTCTCCTGAGAAAGAAAACAAACGCCAGCACTGCCGTGCTGACAAATATATATATGTTATCGGGGCTCGTCTTAATGATATCGGACCAATAAGAATGACGTAACGATTTCCTGATATCGCCCGATAACTATCGGCACCAATAGTTATCGTGCACCCCTAATCTCAGGACATTATTAGTGCACAACTATCTCATCTTTGTAAAACAATCTAATGCTCTGTGAGTGAGGTGAATAAAAGAAAATCAAGGAAATCTTCCTGTCAGAAACTTCTGATGCCTCGTTATCTCCCCCTTTCCTTGTTCTTGGCTTATCTGAATGTGAGGGGGAGTGATGTTTGACACAGCAGTGACCAATGACATCTTCATGTTTGTTCAAAGGTAACATGGAATGTCTTATTAACTTTAAAGAATGACATAATCTACAACGGCAACAAAGGAATGTTTTATCAACTTTAAAGAATGGATGACATCATCTTCAGTGGCAACAAAAGAATGTTTTATCAACTTTAAAAAATGGATGACATTATCTTCAATGGCAACAAAGGAATGTTTTATCGACTTTAAAGAATGGATGACATCATCTTCAGTGGCAACAAAAGAATGTTTTATCAACTTTAAAAAATGGATGACATTATCTTCAATGGCAACAAAGGAATGTTTTATCGACTTTAAAGAATGACATCATCTTTAACGGCAACAAAGGAATGTCTTATGAACTTTAAAGAATGACATAATCTACAATGGCAACAAAGGAATGTTTTATCTACTTTTAAAAATGGATGACATCATCTTCAATGGCAACAAAGGAATGTTTTATCAACTTTAAAGAATGACATCATCTTTAACGGCAACAAAGGAATGTCTTATGAACTTTAAAGAATGACATAATCTACAATGGCAACAAAGGAATGTTTTATCTACTTTAAAAAATGGCTGACGTCATCTTCAATGGCAACAAAGGAATGTTTTATCAACTTTAAAGGATGACATCACCTTCAAATTCAACAAAGGAATGTTTTATGAACTTTAAAGGAGGACATCTTTAAATTCAACAAAGGAATGTTTCGTCAACTTTAAAGGATGATATCTTTAAATTCAACAAAGGAATGTTTTATGAACTTTAAAGATTGACTTCACCTTCAAATTCAACAAAGGAATGTCTTATCAACTTTAAAGAATGTGAGAAACTTCTGAGTTTAATCCAACACTGGCAGGGAAAGCTCATTCAATGGTTGTTTTTCTACAAAAGACGGTTTAAATGGTGAAATGAAGATAAATGATCACAAGCAAGGCTATTATTGACCTTTATTTAACAAAGATATGGTTTATTTATGATGTTACACAACAGAACTACATTACCCATAATCCTCTAATGTCACAGCAATGAGTCTGATTGAGGGAGTGTAAATTTGGCCTGCTGTCTGCTACAGGTGAAGTTAACGCTCAGTGAAAAATCCAATCTTTTACTGTCCTGGCCGTAAAATTATCTGAATCCTTAATATTGTTTTTTAATTTTTATGTGTGCAAAACTGAGTTACTCTTTAAAACTCTGTTTAAAGGTTGAAGGCGGGACTAATCACCATCATCATCATCATCATCATCATCATCAGGACAGTCCCCTCTCTCCTTCAGCCGTCCTCCATCGTCTTCACCACTTCCTGTTTTTGTGCTCAGATCTGTTCTGACATTCTTCTGAGATGTTTTGAACAAATGATTTCTCTCATCACCTGCAGCTGCTCGCCACTCGCTCCGCTCGCCGCTCTGATCGTCTGTAATAAATAACCCTTCAGAGGGAGATAAATAACTCCTCCAGAGTGGTGCTCCTTTCTGCAGAGGAGGAGCAGAAACTCCTGCTTTCTCTCCCTTTTCTTCCTCCTCTTCTCTCCCTATTAGAAGCTTCCTCTCGTATTAATTTTGCGAGCAGATTGCAGAGAGGAATTAATGCATTTTTCAGCAGCAGCAGGCCGGCCTCACATCTCTCAAGAACTCAATTACTCTCAACATTTAAAATAAATAAATTAAAGGTGTCCTGTACGCGGCAGCTGCATCATTACAAGTGCTCCTGGGAGACCAAATTAAGCCACAGAATGTATATCTAATATACAACCCCACTAATGATACGTGTTAAAAGAGGCAGCATGTAGGCGCTGCTTAAAAATTACACGGGTCATTACGGCGAGTTGAGACCGGATTTATCTGCTGCCAACAAAACACATAATTTGTTTTACCTGGTAATCACGCAGGCCGGCTAATTACATGTGAACACAGAGACGTCGGCTGCATGCATGTGTGCGGTAGTGCTGTGCTGATTGATGCTACATAAACTTTAATTTTATACAAACTGGTTCCAGTTTCATGGAATATTCAGCTGCTAATGTCTTTGTGTTTTCATACATTATGTTGTTTTTACAGCTCGCTATGTAGTTCTTTAAATAAAGCTGAAGGCTGCTCCTGTTCTGGACTTTTCTCTCTGTGCTTTAGTCCCATGGTGGACCCAAACCAACTACTGCTCCATGTTTATCTAAAATATGGCCGTAAAATCATCAATGCAGACAAATTATTACAACCAGGGGCGGGGCCATGACCTTTAGGTGGACCTGAACGCTACAGCTGTCATCAAAACATTCCTGCAACCATCAGCACTGATCATTACACTTTAAAAACAGAGATTTCTACCACAGGTGAACGGAGAGGAAGAGATCCAGATTGTTAATTACTTCCTGCAGACCTCCTACTACAGGTCTAGACAGATGAAGGGAAGATAGAGGAGTCTAGGACTGAGACCAGAGTCTAGAGGAGTCTAGGACTGAGACCAGAGTCTGGAGGAGTCTAAGACTGAGCTACCTTTAACAGACTTGTAGTTGGGACTTGTAGTTCCTTCCTCCTTGTAAGGGAATATGTACAAAGTCTTGCACCTTTTTCTTTGTTCTTGAACGTCGTTTTGGTGAAAGTCAAATGTTTTATAGTCATGAGTACTCAGGTAGCTGTTAGCTCTGTTCATGGATTAAAAATGATGTAATAATGATTTTGGAAAATGTCTATGTGGGATTGAAAGGAGAATTTTACCACTGGAACCAGCACTGCTGATAAAGTGGACAGGCACTGCTGAGCTCAATACTGTTAAGAAAATAAACCTAGTGGAGAATGATTAGATTTGAATGAGTGTTTTATAAGCTCTAAATGATGACATCATCAAAGGCAGAGGACGGAATGTTCATGAAACTGCAGGTGTTGGGAGCTTTGTACGTCCACTGTTGCCAAATAGGTCATTGTTGACGACAAACTCCTGATACCCTGTCATCTCCCTCTTTCCTTGTTCTTTATCTCAATGCCAGTGACAGTAAACTCTCTGTTAGCTTTGAAACTTTAGACCCTTACTGTGTCTCTAATTTCAGCAACTCAAAATATCTCAAGAATCCCAGTTTCAAAGACTGGCTCAAGCTTAAACGCCTCCCCGACAGCATGTTTTTATAAAATGTTGTTTTGGTTTCATTGATGAATTTCAAGGAGAGAAGCTGTTAAAAATGCCTTTCTTAGTTCACGCTGCCAGCTACTTTCAGAGCGTTTGGGGATCACCTGCAGCTTAAACTGGTAAGGTCACTTTTAACAGCTTTTCTACGTCATTATGGGAAATTCATCAATGAAACCAAAACAGTGGTTTACTTTTTATTGGTTATATTTAATGGAGATATTTTTAATGAACAGAATCCAAATCCAGAACAAGACTTAACAACAAAGGTTCATCGTCTATTATTGTTTAGATTGAGCGCCACTTAGTGGCAGAGTTTACTTCCCATGTGTTTAAGACAGGGCTGTTTTCTGCCAAAGCTCATTTAGAGCTTTATCTTAAAGGTTTTGGCAGCTCTCATCTTTGCAGTATAGATAAGACAGAGAATATGAACATTTTTCTGTGAATGAACAGCAGACAGGGTTGTTATCAGTGAGACTGAGTTCACTGCTGAGTGCTGCATCCAGATCTATGTTTAGGTACTGAAAACACTCCTGGATCATTTTCCTTCTCCCTGTTAGAGCAGACACAAACTGATGAATGTGGATCTAAAGGATTCCCTGAAAACCAAGAAAAAAGGCGTTTTAATTACATCGACACAACGCCACCATCACGGCCTGCGTCGGATGGCGAACATCTGCATTTTAATCGATTTAGTTTGGTCCCCCCTCCTCCTCAGCCTCCGTGTCTTTCGAGATCATTAACTTTATTGGATTGGACATTCCTGTTGCAAAAACAATTCAGCATAATCATTTGCAATGCAACTCCCCAGTGCGGGATGCAAATGCCGCTCCGCTCGCCGGCCCGGCCTGGCAATTACTGACGGAGCACAGATGCGTGCGGCCGCTCCGTCAGAATAAAGTGGAGGCTGCAGATAATGTGATTACTCAGTCATTACATACTGGAGAGCATTCATTAGGGCAGCAGAGGATTCTGGGAAGTGTTGACATCGCCTTGGCAGAGCGCGAGACGTGACAGCATGTCAACAACGTAACGCCCATAATCTCATCTCTTCACCGGTCCAAGACTCCCAGAACTCCGGCGAGCTCCAGGTGAACGCCGCTCGACTGTTAATGAGAGGAGGAGGCGTCATGTGACTGCAGGTGGAGCAGGTCAGGTGACACGGGGAGGAGGAAACATGGCGGTGATGCTGTTTTGTTTCTGATTCGGTTTAGAGGTGTGATGTAAAGGTCAGAGTGGCTGCTGCACGCGCTCAGACGCCTCCTGTTAGTTAAACCCTGGAGGAGGAGTCTGAGAGTGTGTTTAATGCATGCAGAATAAGGATTTAAATCTACACACTTTCTCTGCCTGAGTTTTAACCTTTAAAAGTCCTAAAAAATAAAAAATATTATTATATTATTAAAATAAAAATATTAGAAATATCTAGATGAGTGAGAAAGCTACCCAAAACTTTGTTTTCATAAACCACAGTTTTTCTGTGACCTTTCACCCCTAATTATGCAGAACGCTTAATCTTCTTCAAACAAAAAACAAGCAGACTTCATCCCTCTATCAGTATAAGAACACAGATTTACCAACATTCTTGCCTTAATGCTGACTCTCCTTCTACTGGCAACTTTTGCGAAAGTGGGTGAAACTGCTGTCAACAATGGCCTAAAATTAGAAAAAACATGATATGATATCATCCTTGAAGGTCCATGAAACATTCTGCCCTTGCCTTTGAAGATGATATTGTCCTTAAAGTCTATTAATTATTTCATCCTTGCATTTGGAGATGATCTTTTAAAGTCCATGAAACATTTCGTCCTTGTCTTTGAAAATGATATCAACCTTTAAAGTCTTTAAAACATTCTGCCCTTGACTTTAAATTTGATTTTACCCTTAAAAGTCTCTAAAACATTCTGTCCTTGCCTTTGAAGATGATGCCATCCTTTAAGGTCCATAAAACATTCCAAACTTGCATTTAAGGTTGAGATAATCATTTAAAGTCTATAAAACATTCCCTCCTTGCCTTTGAAGACAATATTATCCTTTAAGGTCCATAAAACATTCCGTACCTCTGTTTGAGGTTGAGATAATCATTTAAAGTCTATAAAACATTCCCTCCTTGCCTTTGAAGACAATATTATTCTTTAAGGTGTATAAAACATTCTGTCCTTGCCTTTGAAGATGATGTCATCCTTTAAGGTCCATAAAACATTCCGTACCTCTGTTTGAGGTTGAGATAATCATTTAAAGTCTATAAAACATCCCATCCTTGCCTTTGAAGACAATATTATCCTTTAAAGTCCTTGAAACATTGTGTACTTGCCTTTGAAGACAATATTATCTTTTCAGGGCTATAAAACACATTGGCTTTTTGTGCAATGTATTTTATTATTTTTGTACAGTGTCTTTGAGTTTTTCAAAAGCGCTTTGTAAATAAAATGTGTAATTATTATTATTCCTTTGTTGCCTTTGAAGATGATATGTTCTTGATGGACAGTCAGTGGGTTCACCTGGGCACCTGAGCAGAGGACTACAGGAGGGGAGGAGGGACACACATAGCAGAAATATCATAGAGCTGTAACAGTCAGACCAGAGACGGAGCAGATAGAGGACGGAGGAGTTCCATTCATGCTGGTATGATCCTTTTATTCTTATAGAGGGTTTACACAGATGGCTAAATTTTGTCCAATCAGAAGCCAGTTTTGAATTTTTGTCCACTCAAAAGGCAACAATGGGCATTTGCCTAATTTCTTCCAGTTAGGTTTCACTTTACTGAATTTTGTCTACTCAGAAGACCCAAAAGAGGGCACTCTGCTAGATTCCATCCATTCAGACTGCAATTTGTTGATTTTTGACCAATTAGAGTTGCTTCCCCCTTAAAAATGTCCAAATGACCAGCACTGTAAAATGATAAGTAAATTCAATTTAACCATGTAAAATTATTGCTTATAAATGTGTTGCTTGGCTAGCCGGTAAAGGGGGGCCTTGTGCAGTTTTCTTTCTGGGGGCCCAAAATCCTTAGCTACGCACCTGAAGAGGGCAATTTTGGAAATATAGTCCACTCAGAGGGCAACAAAGAGGGCAATTTGCTAGAATTTGTCCATTCAGAGGGCAGTTTGGTACATTTTGACCATTCAGGGTTGAGTTTGCTTACATTTCATTCCACCCAGAGGGAACCTTAAAAGGCAGTTTTCCAAATTTTGCATTGTAATGAACACACAAACATCTTAAACCTGTCTGTTTTTGACACGGTGCATCCTTAAATGGAGTAAACAGGTTCAAATGAGACAGCTGTAGGTTTTAATACCACTGCTATGAATTAAAGAGCAGTTTAATTTAGCAATTTGGGGTCTTATGTTAATGTGGAGAGAAAGAGGGGCCCGTGCTCTAATGCATCCAATGAAATGAAATGAAATAACATATATTTGAAAGTGTAATTTTTCTTTAACACACATTATGATTATTTCAATCCTTGTAATTGAAACTGCATTCCAGGCAACTTGTATTAAATTAGATTGTGGTAAAATTGCACCTTTGGTTTTCAAGGCTGACTGAGTCCTTGCATCAAATGAATTTAATTATTCCTGTAGCCCATATATTATTAATCATCTATATTGATTTCTGAACTCCCAGACTGCTTGTGGATATGCAAATGCAGCCGCAGCAATATCAGGATGGGCTCATTTGCATGGAAGCCCATTATTATTTTATAAGTAAATTTTAATGTGGACTCAATTAAAACTCAGCCAGTGGAACAGCTAAATTGGCCCAAGGTATGAGCTTTCTGAGATTCATGTGCAGAGCCGGGATATATCAATTAGTAAAGATCAAACTTTGGCTTCTCTGGAGGGGAAAGAAAATGCTGGAATTCAATCAGAGCGACGGCAGCGAGCGGCTTTGACTCGCTGGGTCCATCTTTGGTGGAAACGGTCCAGGTTGTAATCAGATCTGCCAAATGGAATTATAACCCGGAAAATTCCTGCGCTCACTCGCTCGCTCAGTCGCAGCTTCAGCTCAGGGAGAAGGAGGTCACTTCAATATTTTATCACCTTTAACGTGACCTTCCTGCTCCCATCACAGGTCACAGATCTGTCCTGGTTTTAATGAACTTCTCTGGAATTATCTTTATGATTTAAATATGCATTCAGCTGGTATAAATCAACTTCCTTCAGCTTTCCTTTATGGTGTCTTTTCCTCTTTACTTAACCCCACAGATCTCTGCAGGAATGAAAACTTTACCCAGGAAGTTTTCAAACGTCCTAGCTTTTTGAAAACCGACCAGAAAAGTGTCAGCAGCAGCGAGTGAGAGGAACGCTGGCAGAGAACACATGTTCCCTTTCCTTAACTTCGTCTAATCAAAAAAGTTTCATTTTCAACATCATTTTGTAAAATTTGGCTTTAATAATTACAGCTGAGCTCTCAGACATCTTTAAAAAGTCAGATTTTCTTTAAACAAATAAAACAGTCTGAAAGGAAGCAGGAGGTCTGGGGGATTTTTAAGTCTTTATCTTATAAACAGCTGACCAACACTTTTGGATTACTGGTTTTTACTTTATTCAAGAACAGAGGAGAAACAAAGTCACTGACATCTATCAGTCTGAAAGGGTTACAAAGACATTTCTAAGGCTTTGGGACTCCAGCCAACCATGCCGAGAGCCATTATCCACAACTGGAGAAAACTGTGAACAGTTGTGAACCTTCCCAGGAGTGGCCGGCCTACCAACATAACTCCAAGAGTGCATGGACGACTCATCCAGGAGGTCCCAGAAGAACCCGGAACAACATCTAAAGACCTGCAGGCCTCACTGACTCAGTTAAGGTCAGAGGTCATGATTCAACGATCAGAAAGAGACTGGGCAACAATGGCATCATGGGAGAGTTCCACGGCTAAAACCACTGCTGAGCAAAAAGAACACAAAGGCTCGTCTCACATTTGACTAAAAACATCCTGATGATCCCCAAGACTTCTGGGAGAATATTCTGAGGACTGACCAGACAGAAGAGGAACTTTCTGGAACCCTGACCCTCACTCCTCCACAGCTCCACCTACTTTTACTAAAGTTACCAACTATGGTGACTATTTGGTAAAAATGGAGGGAAAAAGTCTTAACATGGAGCACTCCATCATCTGCCTTTGATGATGTCATCCTTTGAAGCCACTTGTGTTTTTTTAAAGTATGACATCTTCAGAGGATAACATCATCTTCAAAGGATAACATCATCTTTAAAGGATGACGTTCCATCCATTCCATTACTTGCTGTAATTGATGGAACCAGGAATTCTGCTCTTTAGCAGAAAATCCTTAAGGAGGATATTGGACCATCAGTTCATGACCTCAAGCTTAAGCACTCTTGGGTTATGGAGCAGGACGATGATCCCAAACACACCAGCAAGTCCACCTCTGAATGGACTAAAAACTAAATGAAGGTTCTGGAGTGGTCTAGTCAAAGTCTGGACTTAAATCTGACTGAGACGCTGTGGCGTGACCTTAAACAGGCCGTCCATGCTGGAAAACCCTCCAATGTGGCTGAATTAAAACTATTCTGTATAGAAGAATAGGGCAACATTCTTCCACATTAGCTGGGTTTCCGTCACAGTTTTTTGCAAAATAAAAGTGATATTTCTTAAATTTTGATTAAGTACAATAGTGCTTTGAATGCGTTTACATTGAAGGGAGTTTTGGGCATAGGCCTTGCAATTCTCATAAAATCTCATCTCGGGTGAATCCACTGCAGACAGCTTGATGCTCAAAACCTGTTGCGTGTTGGTACGGTTTTGGTTACATCTACGGCGGTTGCCTTGATAATTTTGAACAAAAGACGAAGGCAATGGATGATAGTTCAGAGGTAAAGTCCATATGTATGGCAAAAGCCACGTATAAGGGTAGAAGTATGATGTGTTGTCTCTTTTTCTGTCTACACGTACCGCGCCATGTTGTTTCGGGGTGACTGGGCATGTGACACTGGTCATTTACAAGTCCTGTAACTTGTAAATGTGGAAAAAGTGTTTCCATTGCACTTTTGCGATATATTTCTATATCGAAACACCTGAAAAACCTCCTCATGAAAATGTAAAACTTGTTAGCGATATTTTAGGGTTTTATCGGATTTCAGGTGTTTCCATCACCAGTTTTTTTATTGCGCTATTTTTGCGCATTTCCAAGTGTAATGGAAACCCAGCTACGGATGTGAAAGACTCAGTAGCTGGGTTTCCATTACATTTGGAAATGCGCAAAATCGAAATAGTGCAATAAAAAACTGGTAATGGAAACACCTGAGTTTAAAAAAAAAAAACCTAAAATATCGCTAAAAAGTTTTTATGTTTTCATGAGGTGATTTTTCAGGCGTTTTGATATAGAAATATAGCGCAAAAGTGCAATGGAAACACTTTTTCTGCATTTACAAGTCATGGGACGTGACGTATGGTGTCACATGACCTCTCACTGTGAGACAAGATGGCGAGGTATGTGTGGGCAAAAGAGGAGACGAGACACCATACTTCTACCCTTATACGTGGCTTTTGCCATACATACAGACTTTACCTCTGACCTATCATCCATTGCCTTCGTCTTTTGTTCTAAATTACAAAGGCAACCACCGTAGATGTAACCAAAACTGTACCAACACGCAACAGGTTTTGAGCATCACGCTTCCCTGCAGTGGATTCACGCGAGATGAGATTTTATGAGAATTGCGAGGCCTATGCCCAAAACTCCCTTCAATGGAAACACATTCAAAGCACTATCGTACTTAATCGAAATTTAAGACATATCCCCTTTATTTTGCGAAAAACTGTCATGGAAACCCAGCTAATGACAGTTATCACAAACGCTCGGCAAGGATGGAATGTTTTTAAGCTTTGATGTCCAAAGGCAGAGGAAGGGATGTTGGTGAAGCTGGGGATGTTGGGCCCTTTTTCCCTCCATTTTTGCTGAACACTAGTTCGTAGTTAGCAACTTCTGGAAAAGTGGGAGGAACTGGGGAGGTTGTCACTTCCATGAAGAGTCCACTTTAATCACCTTTGAAGGAATCAAAAGACACTTTAAGTGTTTTTTTTAACACCTGGGCACCAGGGTGGGTGTTGCCCCCCTGACCCCCTGTTAATAGGTAATTGTAAATCCCTCCTCATGTAGAAGACGTTTCCATTAGACCTTTGTTAACAGCTCGGAAATCAGCAGAGTTTGTTTGGATAATAAATGACTGACATGTAAATAACCTGGTCATTCGTGTTGTTCAGGCCAGTTAGATTTAAATGACCACAGTTATAACCATAACAGGTTTAAAAATAAACTGTGGATGGAGTTTGAAGGCTTCGGACCACCAACAGGTCCAGCAGGGTGGAGATCAGTGAAACCGTCTGTGGTCCTGCACTACTTATGATTTATTTGTCCGCTTTTTTTGGTGCATGCAGAGAATTGAACCACTTAAAGTTAATATTGGGCGCTGTCACGTCATATTTATGTCCTGTAAGTGTTTCAGCACAGATTTGGATCGGGAACAGCTCGGCTTTAGGCTGAAGTTTGGAGGAGCAGCTGGAACAGAGAGAGAACATTAAGATGAGTGATAAGACTCCCCACAGGACAGACAGAACGTTATATTCATATCTGATCGAGTTACTGATCGATAAAAAGCTCACAGTGATTGCTTCTCCAGCTGTTCTCAGGGTTGGATCCTTTAACTCTGACTTTACTGATCTGGAACGACACCAGGGCGAGTTCAGCTCCAGGATAGTCAGGAACATTCCGGTTTGATAACCAGGGATGTAAAGAAATAACGGTTCTACTGAACATGAAGAAGAGACTCGCTGTTGTCCTCCAGTGATCCCAACGGCTCCCCTGTGGTGCCATGAAGGTGTTTTAATTGGATTTTTATGGATTTTTCCCACATGTTTAGAAAATAACACAATCAGCCGTCCTTAAAGGGACAGTCTGTAATTTTATCTTCAGGGGATTCTTCAGTCAAAACAACAATAAAAGATAACGGGTAGAGATGTCCTGCTCAGCTCTGCCGCTCTCCACTGAATTCTTCTTATACTCATTTTTACTTTGAGTTTAAAAAAAGTCTCCTTATCAGGGGTTTTACTGAACACCGCTGTTTTCCTTTCATAGATAAGTTTCTTATAATGAGGGAGAAAAGCGGTTAAAAGTGTCCTCCCCTGAGGCCTATGTCATTCCCAGCTCTCTAATCTCTGTTTCTCCTTCATAAATGAGAGCCTAACAGCTCCCTCATGTTGGAGCTGAAAAGTTTGAAGCTATTATTCTGATGTTGACATTATTTGTTCATGCTGATTTTGAACCCTTTTCACCACTTTTTATGGCCATTTTTGCCACTTTTGACCAATTTTTGCAGGTTTTTGTCCTTACAGATCCCATATTTGACACCTTTAAGACAAGTTAATATCCGTCTCAGAGGTCCCCAAAACATGCCTGTGAAGTTTGTTGCTGGAAAAACATTTTCATATTGGATTTTTTCATGTCTAAAACCCCTCTGTTTCAGCCCTGCTCAGAACGAGCTGTTTCTGTGTCTGTGGCTTTAAATGTTAATGAGCTGTCTGACTCCGCCCCTCTCAAGAAATGGATGTGGCTTAACAGATATGGCTCTCCTGATCCTCAGTTGTGAGGAGGATCAGGGGAGGAGGGCGGGACTTTCTTCCAAGTGGAGAGGGCCAACCGAACCTGGGGGCGGGGCTAACTCCCCACATAAAAGGTGGAGTAAGAGAGGGAGGGAGGGAGGGACTACTAGTAGATGTTTCTGATTCTTGGGGGGATTGTGGATGGGCCAGGGACACATTTTTTCTAGAGAAGCCTGAAAAAATGTGTTTCATAATATGTGACCTTTGACACTTTTTTGACACTTTTAACACATAAAGCCACTTTTTTCCCTTTGAAATCCAACATTACTTTCTTAACTTAAGTTGACTAAATATGAAAAATTGCCCTCTTTGGCGCCCCCTTTATGTGTAAAAATGTGACACGTTGCGTCTTGGTACCCTTTAGATCAGGGGTCATCAAGAACATTCACACACAGGCCAGATTTAGTCCCAACAGAAACTCTGGGGGCCGGACTTTAAAATACATAAGAATTAAATCAATATTTTGGGTTTGATTGAAATATTATTGTAGTAATATTTGTATTTTCTTTCAAAATGCAGTACATTTTTAGGAATTACCAGTGACATCTAACCCTATTATCTATAATGCAGCAAGACACAAGGAGCCTGACAACGGAATTAGCTGGACCCCTGAAAATCTCAGAGAATGGGTCCTTCACAATTGTGATTTAGTACTAGTATTAATGCATTTTTGACACTTTTAACCCCTTTTTGCCTCTTTAACCAGTTTTCTTGCATGTTTTATCCCCTTTGTGCCAATTTTATCAATTTTTTCCACTTTTGAACCCCTTTTTGTTCCATTTTTTTTCAACTATTTTTGCAACTTTAAAAGCAATTTTTGCCACTTTTAACACATTTTTGCTGCTTTTTGCCTCTATAACATATTTTTTTGCCATGCTTTAACCCATTTAAACCACTTTTCCTGCACTTTTCCTTCTGAATCTAATGATCTTCTGGGGGCCGGACAGGAAGCTTTGGGGGGCCTGATATGGCCCCCGGGCCACCAGTTGATGATCAGTGCTTTAGATTCTCATGCATGCAGCCTGAATGTCCCTGCCCTCTAATGGTCACGTTAAAATGTAAATCAAGCCTTGATGCAGCGGTCACACAGCCGCCACGCACCCAGTCTGACATGAACATGAGCGATCCTCTGAACTTTTCCAAATCTTTGTTAGCAAAACTTTAAAAATCATGTAAATCAGAACATTTGCTCCTGTGTTAACCTGCTGATTATTTTCTCTAGTTGTGATCTCAAGGTTTAAACCTTAAAAAGGTAAAACTCCAGAAAGTTTAGAGTCCAAACACATTCAAACTATTTCACTGAGAAAATGGCTGTAGCATCCCTGTCATTATCAGAAAGTTTCATCTTTCAGTAGTCTCTGTTTTCTTTCCTTTTTAACCCCCCCACGTTGGTTCTGGGTGTTTTTCTAATTTTACCTGCTCTCTCGTCCCCGTGGATAAATCAGAGCTCTGCTCAGCAGTCTGTAATGTTTCTATCAGCTGCAGAGACGCTGGCAGAGATCAGACAGAGGAGTTTAGGCCGGCTCTATCAGCTGATGGATGTGAGTTCATTCAGCCTGATGGAACACAGAGAAGAGTCACATTTATAGGATCAGACATAACTGTATTAGGACTTCATTTAAGGACCGTGGTCAGACAGGATGATGGGGTTTAGAGGGTTAAACATTTACTTCTGTTGAAACAAGACGTAAAAACTTCAGATCAGCCTCATCTCAAAATGACTGAACTAATTCTCTCAGACTGAATAAAATCAGGCGTTGCTGACGCAGAAAATATTCATTAAAAGAAAAAAACATCAGGGGACCTAACAAGCCTCCCTGTGGAACACCTTTAGAGAAAACATGCAGTAAAAGACTGAAATGCTTAACTCTTCTCTGCAACCTTAATGAATCTCCTGTAAACATGTTTTAGACCAGTGGTTCTCAACTGGTCTAGCCTGAAGACCCACCAGTATCTCTGATGACATATATATAAATTCATATATTCAATACATAAATTCAACTTTGCACTTTCAGAGAATAAAAACGGTGTACTTTAGATTTTGAATGGAACAGAATTTATGACAGGATAAAGAGACAGGACAAAACTGACATGTTTTGAGGAATTACTTCATTAATGTGGTAAAAGCAGCTCTTTTATCGCAAGAAAAGGATAAAAATGAGTTGAAATATTAATAAAACATATAAATGTACCCATTATCTCCATAAAACCGAGTAAAAGAAACGGTATGGTTGCATGTTATTCATAGACCTTTGCCACCATTTTGCTTCCAGACACACATCTGTGACCCACTGACAACTGCTCCGCGACCCACTTTCAGGTCCCGACCCACCAGTTGAGAACCACTGTTCTAGACTGTACAAGTGTTTGCTAGCATTAGCGTTAGCACGGCCAGAGCTTCTGTTCCAAAGAGACGTTGCTGTGAAAAGTAGGTGCTCAATAAAATCATATGCAACAATCTAAGACTTCCCAGACTTTTTTGAACCGCAATTCCAAAAAAGTTGGGTCACTGTAACCAGTAGTCAGTTCTCATAAACCTATATTTGATTCATAACTGGACATAAACAACATATTAGATGTTGAAACTGAGACATTTTACCATTTCAGAAAAATCTTATTTTTAATTTGATGGAAGCAACACATCTCAAAAAAGTAGGGAAAGGGCAACAAAAGGCTGGAAAAGTAAGCATGTGGAGAATTATGCAACTAATTACCTCCGCCAAGGAGGTTGTGTGATCAGGTGTGTTTGTTTGTTTGATTGTTTGTTAGCATCATAACTCAAAAAGTTGTGGACAGATTTTGAGGAAATTTTCAGGAAATGTCAGAAATGGCATAAGGAAGAACTGATTAGATTTTGGGAGTGATTCGGATCACCGTCTGGATCCAGGAATTTTTTTTAAAGGTTTCTGTTCTATTGGGAGATAGGGCTAATGGCGGAGGTCTGCGCTGTTACCACTTTACACCAGGAGATAGCGGACATGAGTAACTTCAATCCCAGCAGCATTTTTGGGTGTGTTTCTATTCAAAGTTTTGGAGTTCATAGAGTTTGGAAGATGCACGCCCGGTCGAGGAGACGAGTCAGAGCATAACAGAGAGAAAGACAGCGAATTGTAGTGAGAATACTCACAATGCTGGGAGGAATAGAGGAATATTCACCCTCTGACATGACTTCCAGTCGTCTGGTGTTACCATGGGTCAGTGCATCTGTTGGCACTAGCAGGCAATGCTTCCGCCATGACAGTCCACACCTAGTGAAGCTACTGCTTTACCTCATCGTGTCTCCACCCCACCGGGGAGGGAGTTATCGGGGAATTAGATTTTGGGAGTGATCCAGAAATATTTCCAAGATTCTTCACAATTGGGAGATAGGGCTAATGGCGGAGGTCTGCGCTCTCTGAGTGCTTTTCTAATTTGGTTAATTGGTGACTGGTCAGTAACATGACAGGGTTTAAAAGGAGCATTTTAGAGAGGCAGACTTGCTTAGAAGTAAAGATGGGCAGAGGTTCACTCATATGTGAAAAACTGTAAAAGTTGAGGAACAATTTCAGAAAAATGGTCCTCAATGTAAAATAATGAAGTCTTTAAATCTCTCTCCATCTACAGTCCATAATATCATCAACAGATTCATAGAATCTGGAGAAATCTCTGAGAGCAACGGACAAGGCTGAAGAAGCCATATATGAACAGGATCCAGAAACACCGCCGTCTTCTCTGGACCAAAGCTCATTTAACATGGACTGAGGAGACATGGAAAACTGTTCTGTGGTCAGAGGAAAGCACAGACGCGGTGTCCTGTGGACTAAAGAGGAGAGGGAGCATCCAGTTTGTTCTCCTGACTCAGGTCTAAAGCCTGCATCTCTGATGGTATAGGGGTTGCACTAGTGCCTATGGCGTGGGCAGCTCTAACATCTGGAAAAGAACTATCAATTTTTTTAAGTCTAAACATGCCTCAGAGTGATTGGAGCTTTACTGAATCCTCAGGTTTATCAAATCCAGGATAATTTCAGGATGTTTGAGGTATTTATTGTGAAATTGTTGAACAGATAAAGAGTGGATCTGTTGAATAAATGTAAAGTAAATTATCTGAGGGAACATGACTCTGTCCTGTTCTCACTGTCAGAGTTCCTGCAGCTTTACCGTCAAACATCAATGTTTAACAGACTTAAAGGAGCCTAAAGAGAAGCCGTTGATTAGTTAATAGCATTGATTGATTATTGACAGCCTCCCACAGAGCCACCTAAGGATTTTTAACCTCTAAACATGCCGACATCATCAATCAACAATTATCCAGCTAAACCTCTGGAGAGCTGCAGGGTTTTATGCTCCTCAGAAGAGCTCTAACACCTCCTTCCTCTCCTCTTCCTCCTCCTCACATGGAAACAAACAGAGATAAATGTGAGCACAAACACTGAGCTGTAAAGCAGATTCACCCGCTGACACTTTAACACGGTCTGTGGGAGCCATGCGAGGATGCGGCGGCCTCTCCGAGGAGCCGGAGGAGCTGGCAGGAGGAGGTTCCTCTGCTGCCATCGGCTTTAATCCAGTCCGACCCGCCAGGATCCTGAAACAAAGGAGGGAGAGCGGAACATGCTGAACGGCTGGGTGGTTTCTCAGGATGGAGGAACATCAGTTATATAAGCAGAGGAGAGGACGTGAGGGAGCCCTTCAGACCCAGGGTCACAGATAAGCAAGCACACGTCCACCTGAGACAGATAGACGCTCATGTTCAGGAAGTCAGGACAAGAAGACATGCTGGGAGGCTGGAGACGGGGGGAGGATAGGGGAAACAGAAGTACAGGTATAAAGACGGGGGAGGATAGAGAGAGAGAGAGAAGGGAAATACAGATGGAGGATACTCACTGACAGGAGGCAGAAAAACTAAAACTGAACAAGAACCAGGGTCCTGAAAGATCAAGCTCAAGCTACTCATGTCTGCACACACACAATAAAAAATTTTTTTTTCTTATTGTTTTTTTTTTTAATTAACTTAAAACTCCAGCTATTCCTTGATTAATGAGTTGACATGAGAGTCTGAGTCTTCATGATCTGCTAAGAGTTTTTGGAAAAGCCCCTGAAGGACTCTGAGACTGAGAGAAACCAGATTCTCTGGTCTGATGAAACAAAGATCGAACTGTTTGGCCTCAATTCTAAATCAGGAACCACTCATCACCTGCCCAAGATCATCCCAACAGTGAAGCCCTGTGGTGGCGGCATCATGCCGCTGGGGTGTTTCTCAGCAGCAGGGACTGACAGACTGGACAGGGTTGGGGAAAAGCTGAGCAAAGCACAGAGATATCCTCAATGAAAACCTGGTCTAAAGCACTCCGAAGGTTCGAATTCCAACATGACAATGGCCCTAAAACCAAAGCCAGGACAAAACAGGAGGGGATAATGGACAACTCAGAATGTTCTAGAGTGGCCCAGCCAGAGCCCTGACCTGGGTTTTCTGGAAGTTGTTCTGGAGGTTAATCTGGAGGTTTCTCTGGAGGTTTTTCTGGTGGTTTTCCTGGAGGTTTCTCTAGAGGTTTTCCTGGAGGTTTTTCTGGAGGTTACCCTGGAGGTTGTTGTCGAAGTTATTCTGGAGGTCTTTCTGGAGGTTGTTCTGGAGGTCTTTATGGAGGTTATCCTGGAGGTTAATCTGGAGGTTTACCTGAAGGTTATTCGGGAGGTTGTTCAGGAGGTTAATTTGGAGGTTGTTCTGGAGGTTTCTCTGGTGGTTTTTCTCGTAGTTTTCCTGGAGGTTTCTCTGGAGGTTTTCCTTGAGGTTTTTCTGGAGGTTACCCTGGAGGTTGTTGTTGATGTTATTCTGGAGGTCTTTCTGGAGGTTGCTCTGGAGGTTAATCTGGAGGTTTACCTGAAGGTAATTCGGGAGGTTGTTCAGGAGGTTGTTCTGGAGGTTATTCTGGATTCCTTCTATAGATTGATCCGGAGGTTTACCTGGAGGTTTACATGGAGGTTGTTCAGGAGGTTGTTCTGGAGGTTGTTCTGGAGATTATTCTGGAGGTTGTTCTGGAGGTCCTTCTGTAGGTTGTTCTGGAGGTTTCTCTGGAGGTTTTTCTGGTGGTTTTCCTGGAGGTTTCTCTAGAGGTTTTCCTGGAGGTTTTTCTGGAGGTTACCCTGGAGGTTGTTGTCGAAGTTATTCTGGAGGTCTTTCTGGAGGTTGCTCTGGAGGTTAATCTGGAGGTTTACCTGAAGGTAATTCGGGAGGTTGTTCAGGAGGTTGTTCTGGAGGTTATTCTGGATTCCTTCTATAGATTGATCCGGAGGTTTACCTGGAGGTTTACATGGAGGTTGTTCAGGAGGTTGTTCTGGAGATTATTCTGGAGGTTGTTCTGGAGGTCCTTCTGTAGGTTGTTCTGGAGGTTTCTCTGGAGGTTTTTCTCGTGGTTTTCCTGGAGGTTTCTCTGGAGGTTTTCTCGGAGGTTTTTCTGGAGGTTACCCTGGAGGTTGTTGTTGATGTTATTCTGGAGGTCTTTCTGGAGGTTGTTCTGGAGGTTAATCTGGAGGTTTACCTTAAGGTTATTCAGGAGGTAATTCGGGAGATTATTTGGAAGGTTATTCTGGAGGTTAATCTGGAGGTTTACCTGGAGGTTTACCTGGAGGTTTCTCTGGAGGTTAATCTGAAGGTTGTTCTGGAGGTTAATCTGGAGTTTTACCTGGAGGGTGTTCTTGAGGTTATTTGGGAGGTTGTTCTGTAGGTTGTTCTGGAGGTTAATCTGGAGGTTTACCTTAAGGTTATTCTGGAGGTAATTCGGGAGGTTATTCGGAAGGGTATTCTGGAAGTTAATCTGGAGGTTTACCTGAAGGTTTACCTGGAGGTTGTTCTGGAGGTTATTCTAGGGATCTTTCTGGAGGTTCTTCCTGGGGTTATTCTGGAGGTTAATCTGGAGGTTGTTCTGGAGGTTAATCAGGAGGTCTTTCTGGAGGTTGTTATAGGGGTTATTCTGGAGGTTGTTCTGGGGGTTAATCTGGAGGTTTACCTGGAGGTTGTTCTGGAGGTGATTCGGGAGGTTGTTTTGGGGGTCTTTCTGGAGGTTAATCTGAAGGTTGTTCTGGATGTTAATCTGGAGGTTTACCTTAAGGTTATTCAGGACGTAATTCGGGAGGTTATTCTGGAGGTTATTCTGGAGGTTAATCTGGAGGTTAATCTGGAGGTTTACCTGGAGGTTGTTCTGGAGGTTTTTCAGGAGGTTATTCTGAAGGTCTGTCTGGAGGTTCTTCATGGGGTTATTCTGGAGGTTAAACTGGAGGTTTACCTGAAGGTTGTTTTGGAGGTCTTTCTGGAGGTTGTTATAGGGGTTATTCTGGAGGTTGGTCTGGGGGTTAATCTGGAGGTTGTTCTGGAGGTATTTCTGGAGGTTAATCTGGAGGTTGTTCTGGAGGTCTTTCTGGAGGTTATTCTGGAGGTCTTTCTGGAGGTTCTTCCTGGGGTTATTCTGGAGGTTAATCTGGAGGTTTACCTGGAGGTTGTTCTGGAGGTTTTTCGGGATGTTGTTCTAAATGTTGTTCTGGAGGTTAATCTGGAGGTTTACCTAAGGTTATTCAGGAGGTAATTGGGGAGGTTATTCAGAAGGTTATTCTGGGAGTTAATCTGGAGGTTTACCCTAAGGTTATTCAGGAGGTAATTCGGGAGGTTATTCGGAAGGTTATTCTGGAGGTTAATCTGGAGGTTTACCTGGAGGTTGTTCTGGAGGTCATTCGGGATCTTATTTTGAAGGTCTTTCTGGAGGTTCTTCCTGGGCTTAATCTGGAGGTTAATCTGGAGGTTTACCTGGAGGTTTACCTGGAGGCTGTTCTGGAGGTTGTTATAGAGGTTATTCTGGAGGTTGTTCTGGGGGTTAATCTGGAGGTTTACCTGGAGGTATTTCTGGAGGTTAATCTGGAGGTTGTTCTGGGGGTCTTTCTGGAGGTTATTCTGGAGGTTAATCTGGAGTTTTACCTGGAGGTTTTTCAGGAGGTAATTCGGGAGGTTATTCAGAAGGTTATTCTAGAGGTTAATCTGGAGGTTTACCTGGAGGTTGTTCTGGAGGTCATTTGGGAGGCTGTTATAGGGGTTATCCTGGAGGTTGTTCTGGGGGTTAATCTGGAGGTTGTTCTGGAGGTATTTCTGGAGGTTGTTATAGGGGTTACTCTGGAGGTTGTTCTGGGGGTTAATCTGGAGGTTTACCTGAAGGTCTTTCTGGAGGTTCTTCCTGGGGTTATTCCGGAAGTTAATCTGGAGGTTTACCTGGAGGTTGTTCTGGAGGTCTTTCTGGAGGTTGCTGTGGGGGTTATTCTTGAGGTTGTTCAGGGGGTTAATCTTGAGGTTAATCTGGAGGTTGTTCTGGAGGTTAATCTGGAGGTTTTTCTGGAGGTTTACCTGGAGATTAATCTGGAGGTTGTTCTGGAGGTTCACCTGGAGGTTAATCTGGAGGTTGTTCTGGAGGTTTACCTGGAGGTTAATCTGGAGGTTGTTCTGGAGGTTAATCTGGAGGTTGTTCTGGAGGTTTACCTGGAGGTTAATCTGGAGGTTCACCTGGAGGTTTATCCAGAGGTTAATCTGGAGGTTGTTGTGGAGGTTAATCTGGAGGTTAATCTGGAGGTTTACCTGGAGGTTTTTCTGGAGGTTTACCTGGAGGTTGTTCTGGAGGTTCACCTGGAGGTTTATCCAGAGGTTAATCTGGAGGTTGTTCTGGAGGTTAATCTGGAGGTTAATCTGGAGGGTTTACCTGGAGGTTTTTCTGGAGGTTTACCTGGATGTATTTCTGGAGATTTTCAGCAGTTTGGTGCGTGTTTGACCGGCTGATGAGGGATTGTTTGAGCAGATGTCTGCTTGTGTCTCCAGGTCAAGGTTTTATGGCTCTACCTGCAGACACTGGCCTCATTGTGTTGGATTGTGTAACAGTAAATTACATGTGAATAAATACGATCCTGATGTCGGCCTCCAGCCTGCAGGATGACCTCTGTGGACGCTCCTCGTCCTGCCGCACCTCTCGCAGCCAGAGAAGAAGAACTGCCTGATGACTTCCAGATGGCTGCTGTCCACACATCCGTCCTCCTCACTCACTCTTCAAATCTTGTTCGAGTTGATTTTTGGCTCCCGGCTGACTCCACTGAAGGACGCCGCTGAGGCAGGCGGGTTTAACGGCGAGATCTACGGCGAGGCATTAATGTCTGAAAGAGCCGCGGCTCATCTGGGCTGATCCTCTCAGCGGAGCCAGGATCCACTCGGCTTAGCCCAGACGAGTTTGAGCTGCTCCTCTAATTGGTCGACTTTTATTTCAGTGCAGTAACAAGGAGCTGCAGCAGCGGTCAGGCAAACACCACAGAAGAAGAAACATGGAGAACTGTGGAGGCCGGTCAGCTCGTTTAAATGATGAGCAGCGCGGTCTGATCTCGCCCACGTCACTGCAGTGAGGAGGCTCAACATGTGGTCCCGTCCTGACATTAACAGTGACGGGCCGTTTCCGCTCGCGCCCACAGACCGGCTCCTCTCCTCATGGTCGAGATCTCAGCGGCGTTTTAAAGCCTCTTTGTCTCTGATGAACCAGTGCTGCGGTTGAACTCTGACCTCAGAGACAGGATATCAGAGTCACCGTCGCCCACCAGAGGTTCACCCCATCCCAGGAATTAGACAGGGACCGTTTTAATCTGGAACAAGTGCTTCATCTAAAACTGGACTAAGATCTACGGCTGCTTAAATGAACAGGATGGAGAGAAACATGTTTTAAAACTTTCAGAGCCATAAATTCTTTATTTTTAGAGCTTTTACATGAAGTTTTATCAATGAATAGCTTTAACATTTTAACAAACTTCTCTGAGTGTTTTTTCCTGATTGACTCCAGATTTGATTTTCCTCATTCTAGAAAAGATGAAGATCATATTTATTCTCAACCCTGAGTTTTCACCAGAACAGGGCCGTAATCAGGGCCCAAAGTTAGACTAAATTTAAGCGCTTATTTTCCAAAGGATGTGTCATAGAGATGACTGCAGTGACAGAGCTGACATAAATGTTTATCTTTAACTTTAGAGACTTTAAACTCCCTCTCCTGTCCTCTCTTGATTCCAGTCCCAGAGCAGAAACAGGGGCCCGGACACCGACCTACAGCGGACTCCACTGTGAGCGTTATTATTCCTGCAAACAGACCACTAATATAAGGGCCTTAACTGACCTAAAATGTTGAATAACATTCCCATAGACTTGTCCCACAGTGGAAGCTGATGTATTTTAGTGGTTCTCTGAAGGTCCATAGACATGGGGGACTGGGTAAGGGCTGAAAATGAGTACATTTACAGCGCTTAACAAATTTATTAGACCACCTGTCATATTTGTCTCAGAGACCATCCAGCATCATGAAGTGCTTTAATGCGGACTCTTTCATTTTCAGTGAGCTCTCCACGTTTTACCAGTTTGAACAGGAATGAGGAATTTCAAACTGAATTCACCTTTTTATACCCAAATTTGAGCCAGCTCAAGAAATCCAGACATAATAATGTGCCTTACTATTTTTTCCGTTTTTTTTTTTTCTAAATCAATAAATTTGAAAATTCATGGATAAAAATAATACTTATATTTTAAAAATATCATTTGGGTTAAAGAGCTTCTACATATTGGTGTATTAACCATTGCAGAAACATAAAAATGATTTTGGTAATTACCAATGCTGTTAATTTAGGGCAGCTGTGGCATAAACCTTACTGGGTGGTGGTCTAATAAATTTGTTAAGCACTGTATGTCTCATAACCAGACAGAAAAAAGTCTCCTTTAAATCAGTGGTTCTAATCCAGTCCAGCTGTAGGACCCACCACCTAGTCTAATGTGAAGTAGGGACCAAATTTCTGATTTTTCTTGAATTAATTCAACATAAAATGCTGAAATCTGACTGTAGAAGGAACACAACAAAAGGCTGAACAAAGAGACTGGGTAACACTTTGGGAGGACAGACATGCAAACATTTTATTTCACAATTTTTACCATCATCACATTTGTTTTTTGTTTTTTTTTTGTTTTTTTTTTTTTTGAAAGATGACAAGACATTTAAAAATCACCATATGAAAGCTAACTTTCATGACAATATTTCATCCAAGATAGCAGGATAAACAAGTAAAGATGTCAAGAAAACATCAGAATTTACTAATTCTCCTGCTAAATAAAGTATAAAGATAGATATCTCAAAATACATATTTAAAAAAAAGACTGTTTTGTTGGTCTTGAATGACTTTGACCTGCAGTAGCTCTTCTATACATTTCTGTGTGTTCCTCAGAGGATTTTCATTGTGCCCCACCAACAGCGGTTCATCAAAATATAGACTGTGACCCTTTAAGAATATCAGTGTCTGCTGTTCTCTGTGGTGATGAAGGAGCATCAGATTTTGCTGTGAAAGCCATAATAAGCTCAGTAGCTTCTGCAGCACGAACACAACCCTGCAGTCCGCCACTGGTGTTTTAGCCGGACCTGTGCAGGCGCCTTAAGAGAGCTACGCTATGTGTGGCATAATCATTTCAAGAAAGATGTGGTTGGCCATCCACATGGAGATGAAACAGTACTTGTTTATGGATTTGTGCACTCTGGGACCCGTTTTCAAAAAGTATTGTTTAAAGTCAGCCAAAATACCATTTTAGTGTGGATGAAACGCCGATATGACACACAACAAAAAACTCCTGAATTCGTCTCCTTGTGGCCGGGGCCTCAGTAGCAGCGTATTCAGAGTAAGTGCTGTGAGGTGGGGCCCCCTTAGGGAGGTTTCCTACTGTCACTGCAAAATTTGCATGTTTACATCCACTGTTGTGGTTCAAAGTTTGTGGGCTCCCGAGGCCTCCTACCAGCTTGGGGCCCTGAGTAGTTGTCTTCCTCTCCTGTTGAAAAGCAGCGCCTCTGCTGAGGTGGTACAGGTCAGATCTTACCATGTAGAAACCACCTAAGCAGACAGACCCGGGTCCATGATGAGCCTCAAATTTGTGCAGCAGCAGGTCGAACTCTACGTCTCTGAGGGGAAAGTTAACGGTCTGATTTTACATCGTAGTAACTCTGAGGGGAGCGAGCAGCATTCACGATTCAAACGATGATCCCAGAGCAGGCATGGGGGGCTGAGGGGGGTAAAGACCGAGTCTACATGGAGCTTGAGGATCTGGTTTCACTGGAGGGCTGAACTTGGCCGTACGCTGCTGGCACATATGGAGAAATCTCATGGAAGAACAATAAGGAAAAGCCCAGCACATAGTCCATTAATTTCTTTTTTTCCCCTTCAATAAGTGAACGTAAAGTATTCGTGAAATGAGCACTAAAGCCTCTTTAACAGTGTTTTCACAGCTGGCCAGCTCCCTCCTGCTGCTGGGGCCGTAAAGGTTCTTCCTGAATGAACATTAACATGGGAAGGCTGTAACATCATACTTGGCAGTCCTGCAATGCCACTAAACACCTAGTGAACCCAGCACATAGACCGAGCCCTCCAGGAAAACAGATCTGCAGCAGGGCCAGGATTCTGCATCCATCGGAGACACGACAAACGGGCAGGAAGAAAAAAATCCCGGTAAAGGACCAGAAACCTGAATGGGAAAACACTTCATTACAGGGAAAAGGTCAGATTTAAAGAAACACAAAACAGGAACGGCAATAAAAGGTTTGTACTTTTCATTTCCCAAACTTCCAAATAATTCAAATCCCCCAAAACCTCACAGCTCTGCTCAGGTTTAAATGTGTCAAAAAAGATGGGACGACTTTCACTGCTCACTAGCAAATATCAGCGTGACAGACTATGAGGTTAACCTCCTGAAAAATGAGCTTTCATTCTCCATGCATTTTTGTGTTTTTTTTTCACTTATATGGGACCAGATGAGGTTTTCAGAGTATTCCATAAAAGTAGACCCAAAATTTTTCAGATATTCCCAACATTTTTGAAAGTAAATTTATCATAAAGACCAAATATTCCTGTAAATTCCCCCCAAAAAATCCATGTACATTCTCCAAAATTTTCAAGGAAATTTCACAAAATTTCAGAGCAAATTTCCCCAATAATTGCTTCTCAAATCCTACAAATGAATCCCCCCCAATTTTCGTGAAAAATGACAAAAACTTCCTCCAAACATCCAAACAATTTTTTTTTAATGTCCATAAATGTAGTTATATATTTAAAAGGTCACCCCACTCCCAAATTCAAGTCAAATAAAAAAAAAAATTAAAAATCAAATCCCCAAATTTCTATGTCAATACCTACATATTTTAATGCAACCCCCCCCCCCCCCCCAAAAAAAAAAAAACTTGCAGGTCAAATTCTCCAAAACTGAAAGTACATTCCCCAAATTTCCATGAAAATTCATCAAAATTTCCAAACACATTTTCCCAAAAAGCCAAACAACTTTTCCAAATTTCCATTAAAATGTAAACATTTTTTTATAGCAAATTTCCCCATGAGTATCACCAAAATTTGCAAACATATCCTCAAAATCTCAATGAAATTCTGCTCACAGAGTTTTTGATGAACCAGCCAAGAGGAAACAAGCAGAGCATGGACCAATCACGTTCTCTCTGCCGCTGTTGCTACGCTTTTCTCTTTAAAACATTTGCTTTGATCTCACTAACATAGTCCCAACATTCTATCTCTCTCTCACACACACACACACACACACACACACGGTCAAAGTCAGAGCGCCAAAAATTTTTAAACATCTGTAAAATATAGCAAAATAGTGAATCAGCATAAATAGCAGAATGTTTTCTCTACTTTAGAAATCCTAAATGAAGTCTGGAGGAGGAACTGAGGAGGAGTTTTAGGGCTTGGATGTGGAATAAAATGTGTGTGTATGTGATAGAATGTTGGGATTTCTTTGTGAGGTTCAGAGTATTTTAAAGAACAATTTAACTTTATGAATGTTCTACATTAATGGAACGATCAGTCTAAAACTGACTATCATCTAGGAACTAAAACTAGGATTGAATCTGAAATATCTGCCAACATTTGCTGTTGTTCTGGCAAATTCTTCAAAAGAATCTCTGGAACATCAGAGTATCTAACTACAGTGATTCTGTCCATTTAAGTACGTTAAATGAATCTCAGGTTATTGTTCAGGACGTTCCTGTCTAAATGAACTCACCTCCTCTGATCAGACATGATACAAACTTTTATTCTCCTTAAATATAAAATCAAACATGCAGAGTTTTTACTGAAGCTGCAGACGTTCACAGAGACGGTTCAAACTTGTCGTAAACCTTCAAAAACACTCAGAGAGTTTTATCCCGGGTTTAACGGATCGTCTCTGCTCACTGCTGGACCGGTCCAGACGTCTCCTTGACCCTCCAACGCCCAATTAACCAATCTGAGCAGGTCGGCCATTAATCGAGGTCGTTAGCGGCGTCCGGGAGCTCATGGCCAAGCGTGTGGGCTCACAGCTGACTAATCAGCTGATAAATCATCAAACCTTCAGAGACGGAGGCAAAATTGAGGTCATGGAAAGTTAACGTGGTGGGGGGAGGGGCGTAACCTCCTGCCAGGAGAAATGACCAACAAAACATCTGTCTGAGAAAATGGACGACAGAAATCATCCAAAAATAAGAATCAAGGTTAACAAAGGGACCAGAGACCTGGCATCACTGCAGTGACAAGGACTGACATAACTGTAGGTCCAATCACCCTAACCTTTGGTGTGGCCTGATTCTCACCTGATAATTTATCTAAATAATCCTCAGAGTCTGGATTTTCTTAGATTAGTCCTGATGATTCTAAAACCAAGGTGATCTGCATAAAGATGCACAGGGCTGCAGAAGCATCAGGCAGCCATGTTGGATGACTGAGCTCAAAACTCTGACACCAGAGGAACCAGGGAGTGTTTTTATTGATCGTAAGATTACCATCCATCCATCCATGCATCCATCCATCCATCTATCATCCATCCATCCATGCATCCATCCATCCATCCATCCATCCATGCATCCGTCCATCCATCCATGCCCCCATCCATTCCATGCATCCATCCATCATGTACCCTTCTATCCATGCACACTTCTATCCATCCATGCATCCATCCATGCATCCATCACCCTTCTATCCATCCATCCATCCATGCACCCTTCTATCCATGCATCCATCCATCCTGCCTCTGTCCATCCATCCATCCATCCATGCACCCTTCTATCCATACATCCATCCATCCATGCATCCGTCCATCCATCCATGCACCCATCTTTCCATGCATCCATCTATCCATCCATGCATCCATCTATCCATCCATCCATGCATCCATCCATCCTGCATCCATCCATTCATCCGTGCATCCATCCATCCATCCATGCATCCATCCATCCATCTATCATCCATCCATCCATGCATCCATCCATCCATCCATCCATCCGTCCATCCATCCATGCCCCCATCCATTCCATGCATCCATCCATCATGTACCCTTCTATCCATGCACACTTCTATCCATCCATCCATCCATGCACCCATTTATCCATGCATCCATCCATGCATCCATCCATCACCCTTCTATGCATCCATCCATCCTGCATCCGTCCATCCATCCATGCACCCATCTTTCCATGCATCCATCTATCCATCCATGCATCCATCTATCCATCCATCCATGCATCCATCCATCCTGCATCCATCTATCCATCCATGCATCCATCTCCCCATCCATACCTCAGTATTCCTCACAGTCAGACCTCAACCTTGGTATTCCTCACAGTCAGACCTAAACCTCGGTATTCCTCTAGGTCAGACGTAAACCTCGGTATTCCTCACGGTCGGACCTAAACCTCGGTATTCCTCACGGTCGGACCTAAACCTCGGTATTCCTCACGGTCGGACCTAAACCTCGGTACTCCTCATGGTCAGACCTAAACCTCGGTATTCCTCACGGTCAGACCTAAACCTCGGTATTCCTCATAGTCAGACAGAAACCTTGGAATTCCTCCCTCTCTGCTGCAGCCTTCAACCTCTGAAACAATGATGAAGTTTTCAGCGTTTCCTCTCCTCCTGTCAGAGCCTGACTCTGATATCCAACACCGACCAGATGTCTGACTGTGATTATATCTGTCTCTGTTAATATCTACCTGTGTCCATCTCTGCCCAACGCCACCATGAACGGTCGGCATTGTTCCCGTCAGCCCGGCCAACAAAAACAGCTGCTGAGGGTGTTACATCTTTCTGCTGGCTCACTTTTCTCTATGCAGGCTGATGTCTCTGTGTTGGAGGGAAATAAAAGGGTTTAAAATCACTTAAGAACGGCTGAAACACTGTCAGGAAAACCAACAGGTACCTAAAGACTATGCCGTAAATCTAGAAACTCAGCAGTGATGATCATTTACAGATATCCAAAGTCAGAGAGGTTAGATCTCCATCAGACAGCAGGAGGTGAGGAGGAGGCGTGCAGCAAAAGTAGGACGAGCACATTTCTTTTACCATTTTCTTCCACCTCTTTTTGCTGCTTTTCAACCATTTATGCTGTTTTTTACCCATGTTAGATCTGTTTGAAGAGAAGGGGTTAATAGTTAGAAAAAGACTAGACAATACCAGAGTAAAAAATTCATGTTTTATGGTTGTGATTAGAGCAGTTATTATTCAGGTGAAATATATATACTGTAGTTATCAGAGCTTAACTTTATAATGGATCACGATTCTGCTGACCTCCATGACCCCTGGTCTGGTTGGACCCCTTAAAGCTCCCCCTTTACCCCCTCCATGCTCAGCCTCGATTATCAGTCAGAGTGCTAGTTCTTAGCTGGACCCAGGTTTAACTGAAATATCAACATATTTGTTTTGGGATAACAAAGCTGTTTTTGCCAGGATAGCAAGATCATTCCTCAAATCTCTAGAACATTGCAGAAAAATTGCAGTAAAAGCTCAGTCGTCAGAGTTTTAATCATCTCTCTGTCCTGGCAGGGCTGGTTCAGTGCGCTGGCCTCTCTCAGCTCTGCTCCTGTTTGTTGTGGTGAAGACGCTGACTCTAACGCAGTGATGTCACTCCAGATTGGTGACATCAGAGCAGCGGTCCTGTGGCGTTGACCTCAGAAGACCTGGGAGACGTTTGTAGTGGAGAGAAGTTCAGATGTTTGTGGTTTTTCTTTGAGTCGAGGAGGTTTGTTCTTCTGAAACCCTGAGGGCGAACTCTGCAGAGAAGAACATCCGATATCAGACGACAGGGTGGATAACCCCCTCGTCATGGGACAGTCACACTACCAACATGAATGATATCTTCAAAGGAAAGGCTGGGATGTTTTTAAGCTTTAAAGGATGATGGTATCTTCAAAAGCAAGGCTGGAATGTTTTTAAGCTTTAACGGTTGATGACATCTTTAAAGCGAGGCTGGAATGTTTGTAAACTCTAAAGGTTGATGACATCACCAAAAGCAGAGGGCAGAATGTTGGTGAAGCTGGGGATGTTGGGGCCTTTTCCCTCCATTTTTGCTGAATAGTAGGTCATAGTTTTGGAAAGTTTTCAGATTCTTAGCAATAAAGCTCCAGTAACTTCAGGAACAACTATCGTAATAGAGAGATGGAGTTTGCTGAATTATTTTATATCCTGTCTGTTTCAGTTTAGAGAAGAATATCAGTCAGGGATGAATGTGGTCACTATAACCTCTGCTTTAGTCTGTCTGCAGGTTTGTCTGCAGTAACAGTGACCTCTGTCGTCCAATCAGACGTCTCTGTTCATTAATATAATAATCAGAACTCTCCTTCTCGTCTCCTCCTAGTAAAACATTGAACTCTGATTCAGTCACAAAGAAAACATGAAATAAAATGACCTCACATTATTCTGGTGGATGGAAAAATAAATGTTATCTCACATGGATCAGCTTTAAATAGTGAAACATTAGCTGTTAGCTGGGGGATATTTGGGGACGTGTCTAATCTCTGGGTGCTTAAATACAATCAGGGAGTTTACCTTTGACTGACCATCACAGACTAATCTAATACAAATGATATTTGATTCAATTTATTCAGACTAGAAGAGTTCCCACGATTCTGCAGCTTTTATTCTCCCAAATTTCTTGTTATTTATACAAAACTTTTTTTTTGGTGTGAATATGGATCTAAATCAGCTGAGAAAACTACAGAAAATAGAAATGTTTCATTTTAAGCTCAGGTGAGGAATTTCAGTTACTGCCAGGTTTGGGGCCCCCCTAGAAGGACTCCTTAGCACACTGATCATCAACTGGCGGCCCGGGGGCCACATCAGGCCCCCCAAAGCTTCCTGTCTGGCCCCCTAAAGATCATTAAATTCAGAAAAGGAGGAAAAGAAGATTTTAGGTGAATCTTTTGGCTTTAAATGTCTGCAGCTGTTAAATCCATCCCACAAACAATTAACATTGAAATAGTTTAAGAATGACTAACCATTTGATCTGTTTTTACAGGAATTTACAGTCAAAATTAGTCGATATTTAAAAAATGGTTAAGGTTGGCAGAAGTGCTGCGAAAATTGGCAGAAAAAAAGTTGTGAAAAATGTTCAAATGTGTCAAAAAATTGTAAAGGAGGGCAAAAGGGGCAAAAGGTATCAAGAATTGGTTACAAATGACAAAAATAGTGCAGGAAAGTAAAGAAAAGTTAAAAAGTGACAAAAATTGAAGAAAAGTGGCAAAAATTTATAAAAGAGTGGCATCAAGGGGATAAAACATGCAGAAAAAGTGGTTTAAAGGGGTTAAAATCTTTCAAAAATTGGGCTAATGAGGCAAAAAGGGGCAAAAAATATCATCAATGGGTTAAAAGTAGGGGTGCACGATAACAGGAAATCATTATGTCATTCTTATCAGTCCGATATCATTACTACGAGCCCCAGTAACATATATAGTTTTTGTCAGCACGGCAGTGCTGGCGTTTGTTTTCTTTCTCAGGAGACTACACATTCTGAAACAGCAGGTGGCGCCGCAGTACACGACCTGCTATTAAAGCTCCATAGAAGAGGAGGAAGTAGCAGCTCCTGTGCTAAAATGCTAACAACACTGTGGCGTTATTCAGTATTTACGGGGAGGATAACATGACCATGTGTGTAGAATTTGCCCTGCAAAGGTCGCAAAGAGTACAAAGAAGTCCTCGACGGATCTTATAAGTCACTTAACAGTCATCATCCTAACGACGTTAAAACGAAGCGGCAGCAGCCACTAGCCTCAGCCGCGGGCATTAGCAGGCATTGAAAACTGCAGAAAGCTTGCCAGAGCCAAAAGGTGCAACGTTATAATAACAAAATCAGTCTGACAGTCTCCTGATCCATCGCTACTTTCATAGACGTATACCTGCCTGCTCTGTTTGATAAGGTTTCATTCAGTCTGACGACGTTATGAACAGAAGTTTAGCCACAGACCACGGTGGACTTTACATTCTTAACCTATCTCTGATATGACTTATGTCAGTGCATATTTTTAATCTTTATGTAAAACATCAGCTTGTTTTAATTCTGGCTTAAGCAAAAAAACAAACAAAAAAAAAACAACAAAAAAAACAGACCCCCAAATATCTCCATTTGTTAAGCATAACAGCCTGTTATCATTTGGTTTTAAGGGGTAAACCTATGGCAGTTGTTTGTGTATGTTGTACTTGGTACACATAAATGTTTAACCAAGAAAAGTGAACTATAGTAACAGTTATAAAGTCAGAATGGTTCTTTGTTTTTTGAAAAACATGAGTGATTTTAGTTAAAATGAGTTATATCTTTGCTCACTACACATTAACCCCTTCTTACCCCCAGATGTGCATAAACACATCAAATAAACTTCTTTTGTTAAATCAACAATTGAAAAAGATATATCTGTTATTACCGGTTATCGGCCATCAAAAGTAGGAAATTATCGGTTATTGGTATCGGTTCAGAAAAATAGTTATCGTGCATCACTGGTTAACAGTGGGAAAAATGGTTTTAAAGTTGCAACAATGGTTGAAAAAATGTAATAAAAGGGGTTAAAAAGTGGCAAAAACAGAAGAAAAGTGGCAAAAATGGATAAAAGAGTGGCACAAAGGGGATAACACATGCAGGAAACATGGTTTGAAAGGAGTTAAAATCATGTAAAAAAAATTGGGTTAAAGAGGGGTTAAAAATGTCATAATGGGTTAATACTGGTGCTAAATGACAACTGGGGAGGGCCCATCCTCTTGGATTTTCAGGGGTCCAGCCAATCCTGTTGTCAGGCCTGTCTCCTTGTGGCCTGCTGTGTTATAGATAATAGAGATAGATCTCACTGGTGATGACTAAAAATGTCCTGTAGTTTAAAGAAAAATACAAATACTTCTAAAATAATAATTCAATCAGACCAAAATGTTCATTAAATTTTTGTTTATTTGAAAATCCAGCCCCCAGAGTTTCTGTTGAGACTAAGGGCCAGATCTACTAAAGGTCTGCGTGTATAAAAATGTGTGCAAACTCATCTCACACGCAAAAAAAGTACAAACTGATTTACTAACAGTGCGCGCTAACAGTTGCGTCTTTCAAAGGTGCAAAATAGCGCAGCTGCATCCAGTTAGTACGTTCGCCACAGTGATTATGCAATATGGGGCATTTACATGAAGTTGCACGTGTGCTGGGAGGAGAAAATGTAAATATATTATTTTAGCGCACTCAAAGCAATTTATCAAACCTGAAAGCAATTTAGCTCATAGAAACTGCGTCTATATTTAACACATCTCAAAGGGAGGTGCAAACAGTTTGGATGCGTAATTGCGCACACGTGGCTGCAGTTATTGTGGCAAGAAGGAGACATTGAAACGACAAAAGAAGACGCAGACAAGAACGTATTTTTCACCCTCGTGTGAACATTTTTGGAATGAATGAGGAAACAGTCGTTAAAACATATCGCCTATCCAGCCTTGCCATTTTGGAGCTGTTGGAGGAACTCAGAGCAGACTTGGAGCCAGCCACGAGAAGGAGTCACGCAGTACCTGCAATGACAAAACTCCTTGCAAGTTTACTTTTTTTTGTTTTTGCCTCTGGGTCATTCCAGCGTATGGTAGCTTTTACAGCTGGGATCCCCCAGTCCCGTTTTTCTGATGTTCTGTGTGAAGTTCACACACAAGGGGGAACTTTTAGGAAAACAGAAAACCTTCTAAAGTAAAGAATATATCAAAATTCAGTAAACAACAGTTCTGAACTAATATAATCAATAAATCTCTTAAGAGAACGTAATGAGTTTAAAGTGCTTCCCATTTAATTAACACCTCCCCAGAACATAAGCGCATGTCGTGCATAAACTCAAATGAAAAGTAGGTCACAACAAATTAAAGATTTTATCTCAGTCTTTATAATTTCATAATAAACTAAAAGTCCAAATCTAACGAAAACAGCAACCTTGTCCTTATCCGAGCACTTTTAAGTGTCTTTTACATCTTTTTAAAATGTCTATGACTCACATAAACGCAAAGGCAAAAGTCTATAATCCACCAGTCTCCTCAGAAAAAAAAAAAACACAATAAATCCACACAGCAAAACCCCCAAAAAACAAAAAATCTGTGATCGACCGCTAATTACTGGCATACCAGGTAAAAAATACAAAAACAAGACGATCTCACCCAAATCCAGGAAGAATAATCCAACAAGGAAAACTGTTTTCTTTGCTGTAGCTCATTTAAGTGTTTATTGGCTTCATCCATCAACTCCTCTAATTCTTTAAGGTCGAATTTCATTTTGCACGTTCGACTCTCACGAAACACACAAAACCCTCTTTTAAACAGGCGTGTCTCCAACAGTTTGCACCTCTTGTCATTTGTGCTTTCACTCTTAGTAAAAGAGCAAACCGCGGTCCAACCCCAAAATTCTAGATTGCGCACTCAAATCAGTACACGCAAATTGGGATCTTAGTAGATCTGGCCCTAAATCTGGCCCTAATGTACTTGATGACCCCTGCCTTAGCGGGACCCCTTGGCGGCCCTTGGCTGTGTATGATCACAGCAGTGGGTCAACAGGAAGTCCATTCATACCTTCAGGATTCTCCATGGTATCAAACATTCAAAATCAAATGTGGTTATCATCACTAAACACCAGGATGGATGCAGCTGACCCTGAAGGTAGCTGGACCTTGGATGAGCGACCTTGGGTAAACTTTAAGAGCCTATCAGAAACACTGAGACAGTCTGCTCAGTTTAAAAACAGTGAGAGATAAAACACGTCAAACTTGAGTGTAAAAACCTTGAAAAGTGTGTCAGAGTCTCCGTCTGCTGTAAGAAACGTGAAATCAGGCGCTCAGAAGTGACGGCTGACTCTAATGTGTGTGTACATTAGTGACGTGGTTCTCTTTGTAGATCTAAACCCTGTTTATTCTGCTGCTCATTAACTCTCATTCATTTCTATTTATCCTTCTGCTGCTGAAAACACTGGGACTGGATCATATTTACGGGAAAATAAACTTTATTTTCTGCTAAATTATGCAGAGATTTAGCTAAAGGCCTTTTCTGGGAGTTTGTTGGAAACATGATGCAAGACTTTCAGCGCGTTGCAGCAGCGTTCACTTTTAGGTTAGAACGGCGTTCTGGAGCCGGAGCAGACTCACCTCGACCGGGACGTCTCCTGAAAACTTCTGATGCTTTTACTGCGAAAGGGCCCGGCGGAGGAGGGGGACGTCCTGCCTTTTGTTTCCCAGCAGCTCGTCTCACATCTATAATTCATCCGGCGTAATGGGCGGCTCATATTTTGGGGAAACACCATTTGCAGAAATCAATGGAACAAATAATGAGCAGCTGATGTCGGACCTGAAATCTTGGCTGACAGGAGGGAGAAGGTGCTGGAAAGCAGCCGATAATCTGATCTGAGTCCAAATTTAAGGCTGATTAATAAATAAATTATGTGCCTCCAACAAAAAATGAATAATTCAGACGTTGAGCCGTCAAAAAAATCTTAATAAGTGTTGGCCCACATATTGAGATGCACATTTTGGGCAGCTAATGACCTGAATCTAAAAGCTCGGCCGTTGACTAGTTTGAATTTTAAACGTGTCTGCGCTCAATCATCAGCGTGAATATTTAAGAGGAAAACACAAGTTGACCTCTTTCTTTCATTTTTTATTGGTGGGTCTGAAGATTTACTCTTTAACAGAAACACGCTCATATTTTACCGGCTCATCCTGATTATCGGTTATTTTTATCACCAGCATTAACATTCACACCGCCGCTCTCTGACTCTGTTTTTCTCATGTTGGAGACAAATCTGTGATAAATTTATGAGATGTAGTTCAGAGTAATCTGACCTCCTCCAGGTGCACCAGCAGCTCACCTGTACAGGTGAACTACAGTCATAGACAAAAGTATTGGCACCCCTGGAATTTTTCCAGAAAATACACCATTTCTCCCAGAAATTGTTGCAATTACAAATGTTTTTGGTATACATGTGTTTGTTTCCTTTATGTGCATTGGAACAACACAAAAAATTCTAAGAAAAAAGACAAAATTGACATAATTTTACACAAAACTCAAAAAATGGGCTGGACAAAATGATTGTCCCCCTTTTAAACCTGTGGGTAAATCATTTTATTTCAAGCATGTGATGCAAATTTAAACTCACCTGTGGCAGTAACAGGTGCTGGCAATCTAGAAATCACATCTGAAGCCAGTTAGCATGTATAAAAGTTGTGTGTTTGTGTGTGTCACACCAAGCATGGAGAAGAGAAAGAAGAGTCCAGAATTGTCTGAGGACCCAAGAAGCAAAGATGAAGCGCTATGGCAGGAGACTGAGGAGAACCCCACTGCTGACAAAGAGACATAAAAAAAAGCCAGACTGGAGTTTGCAAAAATGCACCTGAGTAAGCCTCAATCCTTCTGGGAGAACATTTTGTGGACAGATGAGACTAAGGTAGAGCTTTTTGGAAAAGCACATCATTCTACTGTTTACAGAAAACAGAATGAGGCTTACAAAGAAAAGAACACAGTACCTACAGTCAAACATGGTGGAGCTTCAAAGATGTTTTGGGGTTGTTTTGCTGCCTCTGGCACTGGGTGCCTTGACTGTCTGCAAGGAATCATGAAATCTGGAGACTATCAAAAAATTTTGGGCTGCAATGTAGGGCTTAGTGTCAGAAAGTTGGGTCTGTGTCAGAGGTCATGGGTGTTCCAGCAGGACAGTGACCCGAAACAAACCTCAAAAAGCACCAAGAAATGGTTGGAGACAAAGCTGGAGAGTTCTGAAGTGGCCAGCAATGAGTCCGGATCTAAATCCCATTGAACACCTATGAAGAGATCTCAAAACTGCTGTTGAAGAAGCACCCTTCAAATCTGAGAGACCTGGAGCAGTTTGCAAAAGAAGAGTGGTCCAAAATTCCAGCTGAGAGGTGAAAGAAGCTTGTTGATGGTTATAGGAAGCGATTGGTGCAAATCATTTTGTCCGGCCCATTTTTTGAATTTTGTGTAAAATTATGTCAATTTTGTCTTTTTTCTTCAGATTTTTTGTGTTGTTCCAATGCACATACAGGAAATAAACACATGTATACCAAAAACATTTGTAATTGCAACAATTTCTGGGAGAAATAGTGTATTTTCTGGAAAAATTCCAGGGGTGCCAATACTTTCGTCCATGACTGTATGAGCAGCTTTAGATGAAGGGGTGGAGCTAGGATTAAATATAAAACAATCAGCATTCTTCAACTCTGTTATTATTATTAGAACACATAAACAAGGCTGAGCATAAGGGGGAAAGGGGGGAGAGCTTCAGGGGCCCCCAGGTCAGAAAATCATGGTTCATTGTAAACAAAGCGTCAGAAATGTCTTCAGTGTGGAAAAAAGCAGCAAAAGTTAGTTAAAACTGACAAAGATGGGAAAAACTTCAAATTTTAAATGTCACAAATTATGCGAAATGAATTTTTCAGGCTTTTCTGACAAAACTATGTGCCTCTGGCCTGTCCACAATCCCCCCAAGAATCAGAAAAATCCCCCCTCCCCAACTCTTCTCCAACATTCAGAAAATGTGTCCTGAAACAAGCCGTTCTTAGATTTTCCCCTCATGATGTCATGTAGGGGAGTTAGCCCCACCCCCCCAGTTTTAGTTGGCCCTCCCCTGCTTGGAAGAAGGTACCGCCCTCCTCTCCTGATCCTCCTCTTAGCTGGAGAGGAGGATCAGGAGAGCCGCATCCATTTTCTGAAAGGGGCGGAGTCAGACAGCTCAGTAACATTTAAAGCCACAGACACAGAAACAGCTCATTCTGAGCAGGGCTGAAACAGAGAGGTTTTTAGACATAAGATATCCAATACTGGAGTGTTTTTTCAGCAACAAACTTCACAGGCATGTTTTGGGGACCTCTGAGAACAATATAAACTTGTCTTAAAAGGGCCAATATGTCCCCTTTAAAAAAGAAAGAAAAAAGAGATAAAACTAACAAAAAAAGGCTGCAAAAATAAGTGCGAAAAAGAGGCAATAATGGATGAAACAGTGGTGAAAAGTTGCATAGATAAACCCAATAATAGCTTCACACACTTTCCAAAAATGGAGGGAAAATGCCACAACATCCCCAGCTTCACCAACATTCTGTCGTCTACCTTTGATGATGTCATCCTTTAACATTAGGGGGCTATCACACTAGGGGCCCGGTCTCAGATCCCAGTGCACTTGAGACCAAAGTCTGGTTCGTTTTGGTCAGTGTGAACGTAAACGGCACGGCGCCCGGCGCAGCAGTTTGTCCACATTTTTCCTCAATAGGAAATTATCAGGATCAAGTCTACAATCAGTCTGCTATGACTCACCTTATGGATGAACACAGGTTAGAGTCAGTGAGATGAGATGCAAAGGCAACAAAAGTCACCTCATAAACCGCCGTATCAGTGTGAGCTGTAGCTGTAGATACATAAAATATGAAGAGAGATGGAATAATAACACCACACCAAGCTGAAACAAAGACAACATGAGCGATTTCCACTCAAGTGAGGATGATGTGCTGTTTACTGTAGATATGAGAGGATATTTGTACAAACCAGAGTACACCGAAGAAGAATTTAAACAGAGAGTCAGTGAGCTGAGAGAGAGAGAGCAGGGAAACTTCACGTGAAAGCTCTGAATTTCTGTTTCCACACCTACACCACTAGGTAAGTTGAAACAGCTTTTGTCTTTGTTCTAGCTTGATGTGGTGTTATTATCCCTGTAGAAGTTCACAGACCCACACAGATCAGAGGATATCAGTGTGCAGTGGAAGGAGACAAAATGCAGAAAGCTGCATCGTAGGTTAGTGCCTGACACAGAGGGGTTTATGGCAGAAGTGAAGTTTTTGTACATTTTGGACACAGTTTACAGGAGAGCCAACATATTTTCTTGGCCCATTTTTTATGTAAAATTCATTGCATTATGTGGATAAAACGTTCCCATCTGCAGCCACTATGCTGCGGATCTCTCTGAGCTCGTAAAACCACAGGATCGACCTTCACAGAAATCACTGGAGGCTAACGCCACTATTATAGCCAACCTCATACCACCTAACTTCAAAAATCCTGAAATATCCCTTTAATGTTATTAACCTCCCTGATTTCTGCCAATGATTTCATTAGATCTGCGGTTCCCAAACACTTCAGCCCCCAAAATAAAGGTTTCCAGAGACTGGGGACCCCGCTGGACCTGGAGCAGAGTTGAACTCGGCCGTGCACGTTCAAGAACAGACGTGTGCAGACTCAGTTTTTTTAAACATTTGATTTCAGCATAAATGTCGACAACCAGGATTTTATTTACATTTGACTGATTTTAGACAGTTTTTAAAATAAAAATGGGTCAAATAAACAATTTGAATTCATATATATATATATTATTTGTTTCTTGGAAGGTATCTGAGGACCCCCTTTCAGTGTCCTGACCCCCATGTTGAGAACTGCTGAATCTTTCTGTCCTCTGGCTATGATTGGTGCTAAAATAATGACATCACTGACAGTCTCTGCTGATGTGAGCAGGTTTTTAGATAGAAACTTCCAGGCGTCCCTGAACGTAGCTTTACTTTCGACCTTCATCCTCATCCTGACTGCTGCTATAAACTAGAGATGACTTGTTTAAACAGGACCTGTCTGCTCTCTCTGACCGAGTCTATCACTCGTGTATCTGACTCGTTAATGTGGACCAGTTATTGATCGACATGCTCTGATCCTCAGCTCGTTAACATGCAGGCCTGATCGCAGTCGGATGCTCTGATTGGACATCTGTCAATAGAGGAATTAACGTGTTGGAAGCCCCCCCCCCCAGGACAGAGGTTAGACAATCCTGCCGAGGACGCCCCCCCACCTCCATCGCCCCCATCAGTGAGAGAGATTGACAGCAGGATTAGAGAGCAGCTCTGCCCCCGAAACCCTGCGGACCCCTTTAGACCTCCTCAGACCCCCCCGCAGGGTCGGAGAGATAAACGGCGTGTTTAAGATTGACAGGTGAGACAAAGAAACAAATATTCTGATGCTAAACGATGTTTCCTCCTCCCCCAGCAGAGCTACACGTCAGCCAGGACCACTTCACTTCATCACATCGACTTTTTCTAAAGAACACAAGCACTTCAGACGCCACACAGCAGGAAGTTGAGTTTACACGTCAGGAAGGAGAAGAACAAGCCAATGATTTGCAGAAATGAAAATCAAACAGGAAGGAGCAATACGAATTTCAAACATTATGTACGTTTAACCACCAGGGGGCTCTCAGTATGACGAGTACTGCCTGTCGCTATGGTTTACTGTTTATTTTAAACTGAAGACTCATTTAAACCAGCACCTTATAACGCACATTTATTACATTTTCATTCATGGATTTCCCCAAAATAAGGGAGAAAAGCTGTTAAAAGTGCACTTCCTGGTTTAGCACACTGCCGTCTGTTCTAGGGCGTTTGCTGTGCCTAAAACAAGAAGTAGTATTGGGTCTGCGGTGCTGGTAGGTGGTCCTGAGCAGTGCTGATCTGTGGTACCTGGAAATGCCTGAAATTAAATAATACTGAAACTTTGATAACAACACTTGGATAAAAGTTCTTATAATTAAAGGAATGATGTTTTTACCGTACGCCACCTCCCAGAGATCCTGAACAATTTTGAACCCTGAGAGTAACTCAGACATTCGTATGTCCTGCCAAGAGGAAACTCACTCAACAAAACTTTGAAAAACCCAGATTCAGATGACACTGCAGCAGGGGTGTCAAACTCAAGGCCTGGGGGCCAAATCTGGCCCGTTGTACGGTTATACCTGGACCGCAAGATCATATCATATTTTTATTATGTGTGGCCCAACCTTGATGATTTGAAAAATCCTCAAGTCATAAAAATTGAAAAAACAAATGCTAAAAATACTTAAATTAAAAAGTCAGGAGGTGGTAAAGAAATTGTGTATTTATTTCATTTTTTTCAAGTTTGCATCTCACAGTAATGACTTAAACTTATTATTTTGCCTTTTAAAATTTATAGATTTGACTTTTGTCATTTTTTTCACCTTATAGGTCACAATTTTAAATTTTAAGCCAAATAAAATGTTTTTACCCATTATATTTTGATTGTATGTCATGTTTCGACTATTTCAACTCCTAAGTTGGATTTTTAATCCCATATTTGACCTTTAAACATAATTCTGACTTTCTTTTTCATATTTTCCTATTTAAAACATTATTTTGACACTTAATTTTGTGTTTTGACCTTTTGAACTAATATGTTTGACTATTTTTCTCAGATTTTAAGCCTTTAAACTTATCATTTTGGCTTCTTTTAATCTCAAAACCATTTATCATCAGAGCTAATTTTCCCCCCATAATTTTTTTACTGTTGAAAATAAGGTTGACAGTTTATGGTTAAATGTTGATCCTGTCAGGCTCTCATATTAGACCAAAATTCAGAATCCAGCCTCTGCTGAGACTGAGTTTGACACCCCTGCACTACAGCATTTTAGTTGGCCAAATCACTGTGAATACTGCATGGTTGGATTAAATGCTAGCCATATTTAAGTCATGTATTTCTGCAGATTATTTTATAACATCATATTCTAAATTTAAAAAAAAAACTGCAGTAAAATAAAATCATATAAAACTAGATGTTGTTTTTCTTAGATAAGCACATCTGAGCGCTAATGAGTGCAAAATTGGTCATTAGGAAAGCCTAAACAATTTTTTTAAATTAACCTTACATCAGCAGAGTTTAAATAAATTAACCTCACCACTCTCTTAATAAAATGTACTTAATTTAAACAAAACAAAGAATATTTGAACTGAATGAATAAAGGGTTAAAGGGATAATCTGGTTCAAATCAAACTGAATCATATCACACAGAAAGTAGAGACTCTAATCTCTTTATTCTGGTGTGCTGTGAGGAGGTGAGATGTGTCCTGATCCTGTAAGACGAGGCTGAGGGCACAGAGGAAATCATTCCTGCTGCAGTAATCACAGTCTTAATGGGATTCACTGTTTGGTAATGGGTCTGTTATTAGAGTTCATCTTTAATCTGCTGATGGTTTCACACTAATTATACAGTGCTGCTGCCTGCTGGAGTGATGAGGAGAACCAACAGCATCTTCATCTTCGTCATCAACATTATCATACACATCATCAACATCATCATCATCATCATCAACATCATCATCATCATCATCATCAACATCATCATCATCATCATCATCATCAACATCATCATCATCAACATCATTATCATCAGCATCATCAAAATCATCATCATCAACATCATTAACATCATCGTCATCCTTTTCATCATCAACATCATCAAAATCATCATCAACATCATCACCATTATCATCAACATCATCACCATTATCATCAACATCATCACCATTATCATCAACATCATCACCATTATCATCAACATAATCAACACCATCATCACCATCATCATCATCATCAACATCATCAAAATCATTATCATCAACATCATCAACATCATCATCATCATCATAATCATCATCAATATCATCAGCATCATCAACATCATCAACATCATCAACATCATCATCATCATCATCATCAATATCATCAACATCATCATCATCATCATCATCATCATTATCATCAACATAATCAACATCATCATCAGCATCATCATTGTCAACCTTATCATCATCATCATCATCATCCTTATCATCATCATCATCTTTATCATCATCATCATCATTATCATCAGCATCATCATCCTTATCATCATTATGATCATCATCAACATCATCAACGTCATTAACATCATCATCATCCTCATCATCACCATTATCATCAACATAATCATCACCATCATCATCGTCAACCTTATCATCATCTTCATCATCATCCTTATCATCATCATCATCTTTATCATCAGCATCAGCATCATCATCAACATCATCGTCATTAACATCATCATCATCCTCATCATCACCATTATCATCAACATAGTCATCACCATCATCATCGTCAACCTTATCATCATCATCATCATCATCATCATCATACTTATCATCATCATCATCATCATCATCCTTATCATCATCACCATCATCATCATCATCATCATCACCACCATCAAAATCATCATCATCCACATCATCATCATCATCATCATTACCATCTTCATCATCAACAGCATCTTCATTATCATCAACAGCATCTTCATCATAATCATTACCATCATCATCATCATTATCCTCATATCAGCATCTTCATCATTGGTCTGGCCTTTACTTAATCTGTTTTGTGTACTGTGTATTCTCTTATTGTACCTTTGCATTAAATGCTTGTGTTTCTTTTACCTTTTTGTAAAGCACTTTGTGACCTCACTGTTCTTTAAAGGTGCTATAAAAATAAACTTATTACTAATTATTATTATCATAATCATCATCAGCAGTATCTTCACCATCATCATCATCCTCATCATCATCATCATCTTCATCATCAGCTGAACAATCATAATCATTATCATAATAACCATTGTCTTCATCATCTTACTAGCATCATTTACATCATCACCACAAACAGTATCATCATCATCATCATCATCATCATCATCATCATCATCCACATCAACATCATCAGTAGCATCATCTTTATCATCATCTTCATCATTTTCATCAACAGCATTCTCATTGTCATTATCACCATCTATATCATCATCATCATTATTATCATCATCATCATCATAGACAGTGAGATGCAAAATGCATTTTTCCTTTGTTTTTTCTAAAAAACAATTCCATTTTTTTCTTCCTGCAACAACAAGTTGTCAACATTTGGAACAGTTGGTGAGATTGGTGTGAAGAAATGGCTTCCTCATGTGGTTAATATACTTGTGTGATTCATTTTCCAGTTCCTCTCTGTCTCAGAATCTTTCTGTGGCCTACTGATCCACCGCTGCTGCATCTGATCCACAGGATCAGAAGTATCACCATCTTTCTGCACATGCTTAGATCCTCCCTTGACGACTGGTGTAGCGTGTTGACAGCTCAGGACGGCTGACCTTTATTCACTCTCCAGTTTCTGTGTTTTTTAAAGATTTCATTCTGCAGCAGTAAGGAGGAGGAGGAGTGACCCTCCTCTGCCTCTTCCTCCTGTGAACCTTCACAGTGAGAGGGGTTAATGTCAGGTCACATCCCTCCACACATGAACACACTGGTGGTGGTTTTGACTTTAAGGCAGCAGAGTTACTGGCAGGGTTTTCTCTGTTATTAACTCACACTACCCTGTTTTATTTAAACTGAACTGTTTTCACCGACGATCACATACAGAAGGATGAGGATGATGGGGCCACCTCACCTTTAGTTCATTAAAATTAGTCAAACCAGTACAGTTTAGGTTAAGATCTGCTTAGTGATTAAAGAAACAACCAGCCTATCACAGACATCCTCCCACTCCCTCCTTCCTACTGTCCCTGATCAGCCACAACATCATTTAGTCTGTACTGTTATAAGTAAATTTATGGCCATTTGAAAGACATGATTTATTCACAATCTCAGGCAATAGTACTAAATTACCCACAATCCTAGAGTGTTAAAGCCACCTCTCTGATTGCCTGATCCTGCCTTTTTGCCCCAAGCTTCCCTTTTCTTTCTGTTTGTGTAACTACGATTTGATTCTAGTTTTTCACAGAAGACTTTTCAAACCGGGGTAACACAGATATATGATCATGTCGATATTAAAAGTCACATGTTAAGAAAAAATCACTTTTTCAGGTTTTTCTAGCAAAAATATATGCCCTAGGCCTGACCACAACCTCCAAAGAATCAGAAAAATCCATTCCCTCTCCCACTCTCTTTCTCCATCTTTCAGAAAATGTGTACTGAAACAAGCCGTTCTTAGATTTTCCCCTCATGATGTCATGTGAGGAGTTAGCCCCGCCTCCAGGTTTGGTTGGCCCTCCCCACTTGGAAGAAAGTCTTGCCCTCCTCTCCTGATCCAGAGATCAGGAGAGCCACATCCATTTCCTGAGAGGGGCGTGGTCAGGGGTGGAGTCAGACAGTTCATTAACATTTAAAGCCACAGACACAGAAAAAGCTTGTGCTGAGCAGGGCTGAAACAGAGGAGTTTTTAGACATGCAAAAATCCAATACTGGGAAATATTTAGCAACAAACTTCACAGGCATGTTTTGTAGACCTCTGAGACCAAGATAAACTCGTCTTTAAAGGGTAAACTATGTCCCCTTTAAGACAACCATGGTTTATTTGTGATGTGGGGAAATAATACTACCCACAATCCAAGAGTTCCAAAGCAACGCCTCTGACTGGTCAAGCCGTGAATCTCAGCTGTGGGCGCTACCAGTGAAGGTAACGTTTGGAAGAAAGTGGGCAGTAATTGTTGAGCTCTGTGGTGATGAGAGATGGCCACATTCGTCACAGAGCACCAGATCAGCCTGGAGAATACATAAAACTATTAGAAATATAGAATTTAAATACTCTTTTCAACAGGACTAGAAACACTGATACAGAGGTTTAAAAGTGGATTAAGGACTCTGAGGGTTTTAGTTATGAAACCAAACAGAGAAACATCAGTTAACACGGTCGCATTTTGAACCATAACACCAGCAGAGTGTTGAGAGCCCTGCTGTTCATGTATTTAGTCTATTATTAACTCCTATATTGTAGTGGAAGCGTCGGACATTTGATAAATATTCTCACTTGTCCAAATGTTGATCAGATGTTTGAGTCAGCTTTTTGTGGGTGGGTTCAGGTCTCCCTGTAGTCTGGCTTTTCTTCGAGTCTGTTTGGAGTTCAGAGACGTTGAACTGGCTCTGGAATCTTCCTCCAGAATCAGACTCCGATAGTCTCCATGTTTGAGGCTGTAAAACGCTGCTGCACATATCCAGGACCGAGTCGACCCGTGACGTGACCCAGAGGACTGGGCTCTGTGGTGGACCCCCTCCTCCTCCTCCTCCTGGTCATGTTCCTGTCAGTGGATCCTCAGGGACTCTCTGACTTCTCTCTCAGAGTTTTCTGCCTGCAGGAGCCCTGACAGCAGTTTGACTTTTATTTGAAATAAAAACATCCAGAAAAGGTCGACTCTCTCTCTGTTTAGGTTCTCAGAGCTCTCTGAGGTGTGATCTGGATTTAATATCCACCAGAAACTCAGCCGAGACCTCCAGTCTGCTGCAGTTTGACTTTATTTTGTCAGTTAGTTTTGGAAAGAGGAAATAGAACCCTGAATACTTCCTGTAAGGACCCCTGGAGCTGCTCAAGGGTCAGGAAACCCCTCTGGAAACCTCTGAGGACCTTTAAATCCTCCTCAGAGGTCCTGAAAACCAGCAGGTGACCTGGACCTAACAAACAACCTTTAGAGGATCTGATCCTCCTGAACTTCCTGAAACCCTTCATGAGGATTCACCTAAACAAAACCTGGGTCAGGAAAGCAAATATGCTGTTGTAGCTGGAGCTGTTAAAATTTTGATTGTCGGTTATTACGGATTATTATTTTAAAATTATCATAATTCTCATTTAGTTTTAATAAAACAAAACAAAATAAAACAAAACAAAAACACCCCCCCGGCCCCTTGGCTCTAAAAGTGAGAAAAACAGAAAACTAAACATTTATGTTTTTCTTTATCTCTATGTATTTGTTCACTAAGAAATGAAAATAATGTAAAAGTTTTTGTGTTAGAATACTGGTGATGTAACATTCTTTTTATCCCAACTGCAGGGAGTCAGATGGATAGGAAATTAAAGAATGTTACATCACCAGAGTTCTGATCTTTGATCAGAAGACAGAAAAAAAGCTGTTTTTTAAATTTTGAAAAATATTTTGGAAATTAAAAAAGAAATGGAAATCAAGCATAGTAAGGTTTCTCTCATTATTTAACAATTTAACATAAGGTGCCTAAAAGTGCCATGGCCATGTTTTTATTCCCTATTTCTTCACAAAAACTGGGAAATATCTTATTTTTAATGAAAGTGTTGGCTATAAAATAAACACAGAGACTGGCCCCTGATAAACTCAGATAATGGCCCCTGATAAACTCAGATAATGGCCCCTGATAAACTCAGATAATGGCCCCTGATAAACTCAGATAATGGCCCCTGATAAACTCAGGGAATGGCCCCTGATAAACTCAGAGAATGGCCCCTGACAAACTCAGAAAAATGGCCCCTGATAAACCCAGAGAATGGGCCCCTGATAAAGCCAGAGATTGGCCCCTGATAAATGCAGAGAATGGCCCCTGACAAACTCAGAAAATGGCCCCTGATAAACCCTGAAAATTGCCCCTGATAAACTCCGATAATGGCCCCTGATAAACTCCGATAATGGCCCCTGATAAACTCCGATAATGGCCCCTGATAAATCCAGAGAATGGCCCCTCCCCCCAGCTGTGATTTATTGATGATATCCAGTCATTTGTTTTTGGATCAGTAGCCTTGGTGTTAGCATCCTGGCTAACGTTTACCTCATTTTGTAGCTTTTCTGCCTTTTCTTGAAAATTTTTGCCAATTTTAAGTATTGTTGCCATTCTTCCCATTTAAACCACTTCTATTCCATCTTCTGGTCCTTCTTTTGCCACTTTTCTGTTTTGCTTCTTTTTGACCAATTCTTATACTTTTTGCTGCTTTTCCACTTCTTTGTCTATCTTTCCAGTTTTACCCAACTTTTACCCTTTCAACCTCTTTTTTTTTTTTTTTACAGGTTTTGCCATTTTTAAACCACTTTTTGCCCATTTTTCAGCTTTTCTTGCCATGTTTTTCAAACTTTCCTCCACTTTTCACTCTTTATTACCTCTTTCCACCGCTGTTTTTTTGTCGTCTTGATTATTCAGTTCTTTTCCGTTAAAGTCGTCTCTGTTTCATAATTTTCTGTGGTGCTGACGTTTGTCCTCATCATGGCTGAGCTCTGAAGTCTAACATTACTTTACCAAAGGTTTAGTTCAGTGTTCCCGTCCACCGTGTTAGCAGTAGAAAGTTGATTCTGTTAGTAGTAATGTGAATGTCTTTGATCAGAGTGGTTATTATTCAGCTTAGAAATATACTTATCACAGATTAACTGTAAACTGTGATTTTGCTGACCTCTACGGGCCCGGTTTGTGATAAAGTTCCCCCCTCTATGAGCGGCCCTGGTTGTGTTTAAAGAGTCTGAAACGTTCCGCATTTAAAGTTCCTTTAGAGCGTTTTTGTGTGGCTGTTTTTCAAACAGGACTCTTTGAAGGTTTCTCTGACTGTCTGTAAATGTTTGTCTCCACAGAGTGAAAATATTAGCTCAGCTCTTATCAGACAGAGAAAACCCTCAGACTGATTTATCAGATCAGACGCTGTATTTTTAGAAAAGCTCAGAAACAAAGAGACGCTCAGCTCTGGAGGGAGAGTCTCTGTCTCTCTCTCTCTCTCGCCGTGGTGGAGAATCCTCCGGAGAGCCAACACCTCGGGGGTTTAAACGAAGGTTCAACATCTCGTATGGAAATGACTGCCTGTGTTTTCCTGTCATTTTTCCTGCTGCTGTCGTCTTTAAAACGCTTTGTTTTCTTTGATCTCATTGTGCTCTTCATTTCTTCATCGCCTCAGACGATGATGGGACGTACTTGTGCGTCTCCCCGGTGACGGCCGATATTAAAGCTACGGCGTGATGAAACAGCGGCAGGAAGACGACAAACACGCCTGCTGAAACCTGTTAACCTCCATCAGCTGCTCGCCGTTTCCGCTGCCTCATCTCCAGGCGAGCTCAGACAAAGACGGCTTTTTCCTCATTATGTTTGAGACGTGTTCATGTGATTAAGGCTGAATGGCTTTTTAATGACTTTCACACTCAATTATTGTATTGTTTTAGACAAGAGGCATCACAAATATTTAGTGTTTTCAGAGCAGGAAAGGAGGTTTAATTTAAGGGAAATGAGAGAACAAATTCACTTTATTGCTTTTACAAATGAGCTCTTAAACACTCGGTCCACAAAACCCGAGAGGAGCGCCACGTTTGTGCAATTATTCCTTTAAATAAGCAATTTATCCTCCAAATGTAGAAACGTCCACTGACTCCAAGAGCAGACAGTCAGATGTAACATAAACAAAAAGTAAGGAAATTTGTGTTTGGTATGTGATTTCTTTGTTGTAACAATGCTTCTTGGTAATAAATCTTATACTGTTGGAAAGCCCGTTTATTTCCCTTTTAAATGATGCCACAATTGTAAGGATCATGCATTTGTGGGATGAGCAGCAGAGCTGAGTATGTGGGTTGCACCCATGAAAAATGTGCCAAATCTTCTCTGCCAATGCCAAACAGCTGATTCTTCCATTGACTCTGGTTTGGTGTTTGGTGGATTGGATGATTGAAGTTTGAAGACACAAGACATACTGACAATTTAACAGTTTATTCATTTAACAAACAGGAGCCTCAGTAGTGTGTGGAAGAACCATACACAGCCACAACAGCCTGGCTCCTCCTCCTCATGCTGGTAAAATGGTAAAATGTCTCACTTCAACATCTGATATGTTTTTTTATGTGATTCAAATATGGGATTATGAGATTTGACAATCCTTGACTTCTGTTTTTATTCCCATCTTGTGTGGTGACCCAGCTTTTTTGGAAGCATGGTTGTAAAGTTTAACTACTTTTTTCTGCTTTTTTTAGTCCATTAAATCCATATATCTTTTTATTGCTAATGCTAATCATCACTTAATGTCACAGGAAGAGGACAAATTATTCATATTTCAAATTTCCCAGTCACCCCCATCTGTCAGCAGAATCTTCCTTCTTATTTTTATTTTATTTTTTTGTCTTTCTATGAATTTTTATTGTATACATTCTGCACCCATTCCACCTGGCTGTCTGTCTGTATTTCCATCATAACCTAAAATCAGCCTCTTGTTTCCTTGCCAAAAATCCCAACAGGAAGTCCACAATTTTAATTTTTATTCCAAAATAATGCATCATTGTTGGTGCTAATTGATCTGAAACTGTTGTAATTTTGTAAAATATTTTTCTTCATAATTTTTTTTGCAAAGACAACAGTACCACACCAAGCACGCTCCAGGGAAACATGCTATTATAGCGCCCCATACTGGCAACAGGAAGTCAAAATTAGGCAACTTGTTTATTCCTCTTGCTTTGTTGAACCAGATACAATTTTCAAAGCCAGGTCTCAAAGGTCTATCCATCCACGACACCAACATGTTTCATTAGGGGAAGCTCAGTGACCATTTCAGTATCTCGCCATTAACAGGAAGTTGGCGTAACTCTCACATTAAACATCTGACTTGCTTCAAATCTCACTTGTAGGATCATGGTATGTCCCTGTACAGATTTAAATGCTAATTTCATGAATTTGGTGCAGTGCCACCTACTGGTAGGAGCTCAGAACACATCTGAGGTATGCGTTCTTCTTCCTGCCAAGGAAGTGGAAGCTTATTGTGTAATTGTTGATAGTTTAGTGTTCACTCTGGTTCCCCATTGCTGGATAAATAAAGGAATGTCTTCATTTTACAGGATAAACATCAGTCCTGGCATCGGCTCCTCTGAAAAGTGAAGTTCAGGGGTTCAGTTCTACTATTCATTAAAACTTCATAAAACAAGTCCCACCTTTAGAATTGTAAGCTCTCAGACCAACGTGGCCTACAAAGCCATGAATACCAGGAGTTTGGGTGTTCATGGTCTCTTCCCATGAACTTGGTAAACTCAGTTTAAAGGCTCCATAAATACAGTAGAGGAGTCCTCCAGCAGTCGGAGAAGTAAATCCTGCAGGTGTGTGGACAGGTGACACCGGCGTTTATCGGCGTTCTGACGCTCGGTCGTACGCGGAGTGCACGCTGGCCTCCTGCAAAGAGGATGGGAGGAGGAGTGGTCAAGTCTAAATCCTCCGGAGGCTCAGGTGAATTTACGGCTGCTCACCTCGACGCCGCGTCCATTAAAAGTCGCAGAACGAGCTGCAGCAGATTTATGAAAGGAAACGGCTGCACAGAGCGTTTTCTGTTTTATTATATTTTCCAGAGGAAAGTGTCACGTTCCAGCGCTCGCTGGGAAAACTGGACACAGGAAGCCGATGACAACATCTGGATGTGATTTGAGAGAGACGGCAGGAAAATGAAAAGTGAAGCAGCGACAGAAACGAGCACAGCTGGATGTTTGACTGTGAGACACAAACCAAAATAAATCTGAACACCGGGGTCGCAACCTCAACCAAGCCCCCATATAACAGACATTTTCTCATATACTGTACTCAGATACTGCTTTAAACGTCCTCTATCTTATATACTAAACAAAATACTGCTTTAAATGTCCTCTATCTTATATACTAAACAAAATACTGCTTTAAATGTCCTCTATCATTTATACTTAACTAAAATACTGCTTTAAATGTCCTCTATCGTTTATACTTAACTAAAATACTGCTTTAAACGTCCTCTATCTTATATACTAAACAAAATACTGCTTTAAATTTCCTCTATCTTATATACTAAACAAAATACTGCTTTAAATGTCCTCTATCGTTTATACTTAACTAAAATACTGCTTTAAATGTCCTCTATCGTTTATACTTAACTAAAATAATGCTTTAAATGTCCTCTATCGTTTATACTTAACTAAAATACTGCTTTAAATGTCCTCTATCGTTTATACTTAACTAAAATACTGCTTTAAATGTCCTCTATCGTTTATACTTAACTAAAATACTGCTTTAAATGTCCTCTATCGTTTATACTTAACTAAAATACTGCTTTAAATGTCCTCTATCTTATATACTTAACTAAAATACTGCTTTAAATGTCCTCTATCTTATATACTTAACTAAAATAATGCTTTAAATGTCCTCTATCGTTTATACTTAACTAAAATAATGCTTTAAATGTCCTCTATCGTTTATACTTAACTAAAATAATGCTTTAAATGTCCTCTATCGTTTATACTTAACTAAAATAATGCTTTAAATGTCCTCTATCGTTTATACTTAACTAAAATACTGCTTTAAACGTCCTCTATCTTATATACTAAACAAAATACTGCTTTAAATGTCCTCTATCTTATATACTAAACAAAATACTGCTTTAAACGTCCTCTATCATTTATACTTAACTAAAATACTGCTTTAAATGTCCTCTATCGTTTATACTTAACTAAAATACTGCTTTAAACGTCCTCTATCTTATATACTAAACAAAATACTGCTTTAAATTTCCTCTATCTTATATACTAAACAAAATACTGCTTTAAATGTACTCTATCGTTTATAATTAACTAAAATAATGCTTTAAATGTCCTCTATCTTATACTTAACTAAAATACTGCTTTAAATGTCCTCTATCTTATACTTAACTAAAATAATGCTTTAAATGTCCTCTATCTTATACTAACTAAAATACTGCTTTAAATGTCCTCTATCTTATATACTAAACAAAATACTGCTTTAAACGTCCTCTATCGTTTATACTTAACTAAAATACTGCTTTAAATGTCCTCTATCTTATATACTAAACAAAATACTGCTTTAAATGTCCTCTATCTTATATACTAAACAAAATACTGCTTTAAATTTCCTCTATCTTATATACTAAACAAAATACTGCTTTAAATGTCCTCTATCTTATATACTAAACAAAATACTGCTTTAAATGTCCTCTATCGTTTATACTTAACTAAAATACTGCTTTAAATGTCCTCTATCGTTTATACTTAACTAAAATACTGCTTTAAATGTCCTCTATCGTTTATACTTAACTAAAATACTGCTTTAAATGTCCTCTATCTTATATACTTAACTCAAATACTGCTTTAAACTTCCTCTATCTTATAAACTTAACTAAAATACTGCTTTAAATGTCCTCTATCATTTATACTTAACTCAAATACTGCTTTAAAGTATGCTTTTTTCATATAATAAACTCAAACACTGCTTTAAATGCTCTCTATCTCATAAAAGTTTCTCAAAAACAGCTTCATATTCACTTTATTTCATTCCAGTTTCTCAAATTATGCCTGAAAACTCCTGGACATGTGGAAAACCTTAAAACAAAATGCCTCTGTCCTCGGGGATGGAAGTGTGACAATCCTATATCACTGACCAGGGGTCAACCAGGGGTCAACCAGGGGCTCAAACATTGCCATGAAGGACCCCCATATAACATTTTCCCTTTAAACTTCCTGTTGTTAAAGAGAAACTATAGCCAGAGTTTTATTTAAAAAGAATGATGACGTCACATGTCTCTATGAAGGCATAAAAGCAGTGAGGGAGGCAGGATAAGACACGCCCACTTCCTCCTTTCTACTGTCCCTAATCAGCCACAACATCATCCACTCCATGCTGCTTTTCGATCTGATTATCAGCCATAATATCAAAACCATTTAACCCAGTAAAGCCTGAAAACAGGGTTTGTTTGCAACCTGGGGCAACAGCACTACATTACCCACAATCCTACGGTGTCACAGCTACCTCTCTGAAAGGCTGAGTTCACCTTTTCACACAAAACTTTGGCATTCTGTCTGCTTTAGCTGCTGCTAGTGAAATTTACAGCCGTTCTGTACCTGTTGAGCGTCAGCAGGTGGCGCTACCTACATCCCAGAGCACCAGATCAGCCAACAGAAAATCATCCAGTTTCAGCCTGCAGGGGGCAGTCACTGTGGACAGTTTTAACACAAATGTAGAATCTAAATAGTTTGTTCTCAGATGTGAAAAGTTGGAGCCTGACTGACCAGCAGGACTACTAAACACACCGACACAGAGTAAAGTAGTCTGAGGGTCAGTTTAAACATTTAACACTCATAAATCTAAAATCAGAAACGAGACCTCTTCTGAATAGCTTTCCATAAATTATGTTATTATTTTTAATGCACCATAGTTCAGTGTAGACATGTTTATTCCAGCTGTAGATTTGGAGCTTTAACATGGGGCTCTATGGGGATCAACTCACAGTAGGAGACAGCCTCTAGTGGACACTAGAGGAACTGCAGCTACATTTACTTCATTTATTAACACAGGAGGTTACTGAGGGTTCAAACCCTTAAAAACACTCAGATCTGACTCTAGACCAGCTCTGTGACACATGTCTCCTCCTCCTCTCCAGGAAGTGACATCATCGACCCCGCTGGATTAAAAGCCTGGGCTGCTGGCGGAGCAGCTTTAGCTCCACGGTCTAATTGTGTCTCTGGTGGAGTTTGTGGTTTCTTACGTCTCTCTAAAATACTGTCTAATAAAAGGTTCTTAGTGGTCCGGGTCTGAGGAGCTGCTGTCAGCGAGCCGAGGATCATTAGAGTCCATCCAAAGGGAAGTGGACCAAAAGTGACCCAACGCTGAACAACAGAGCTTGCATTCACCAGACCAGGTACCACATGGATTTAAAGACTCGGACTCTCTAGATCTGATATAATCAAGAGATACTGGGGTAGAGCTGCATGCTCAATAATTATTCTGTCTTTTTAGATCTTTTACTGGAATTGTTCACTGTTTGAACAATTCTGTCAGAACCAATTTGTCAAGAAACGTATGATATGTGGTTAAAAATATTTTCCTGTATTAGCAGTTCTTTGCTCTTATGGCTGTAGTTGATATTTGGCAGTGTGGCTTTTCTGGGACCCCCCCCCCCAATCACTCCACGAGCCGTTGTGGTACGGCACACATTCCTGCCTTTCCTGCACCTATAATAAAAGCCTGAGACAATGAGAGAAGCAGCAGAGCAGAGCAGGCATCAATGACAACAGAATGGCACTAATTAAGCCAGAATAAAGGAGGAGCTGGGGTGGAGGAGGGTTACAAAAAGCAGCTAGTAGAGGGAGCAATAAGGAGTAAGCAGGCTAGAGCCATTTAAATATGGCAACATTAGTGTGAATAGCCAATAGCGTGCTTACAGCGGATCAGCTGGCCATCAGCTGATGAGGGCTTGTGTGAGATCAGCTGATCTTATAATATGGCAGCACCTGACTATACTCCTGATCTGTATTGTATACAATGAAATTATCTTATGCTAATTCAGCTAACACACACTTTTCTCTTAGCATTAGCTGGCAGTGCTCTGGTGTTCCAGTTTAACTGGTGTTGGATTAACTGGTGATCATCCTGGCAGATGCTCCGGAGGCCTGCAGAGACAGTAATGCTGCGTTCGATTGTAGTCGGAACTTGGAAAGATCAGGGTCAGAAATTCCGACTTCTGAGGTAAATGCGTTTCATTGCATAAGCTCGGAGAACATGGCCGGCCGCAGTAAGCTGATGTTTGTTTTGATGTTTTTCGAGGATCAAAAATTACTGTTGGGGAAAAACAGAGAGAAAGAGAAGCGTTATATGCTGTAAGAATGACTTGAACGAGGGGAATCCTGCGTGCATCATTGGCATGAAAACGAGCGGTGCAGAGGCCTGTACTGTAGTAACACAAATGCCAAATTAGACGGCACAAAAAAGTAAAAGTTCAGAAGAAAGTGACTCTCACGGTGTGCGACGCCATTTTGCTACACTATTCCGACCGACTCAGGCTGCTTGGATCCTACCTCAATTCCTGAGTCGGAGTCCCAAGCTCAAGGGCCGTTCTATTGCACTTTTCCGATTTGGAGGTCGGATTTATCCGAGTTCTGAGTACAATCGAACGCAGCATTATGCCCCGTTGACACAACAAAGTTTTCGAGTGATAACACAGAAGTTTTGTAGCATTTTGGCTGTCCATTTACACGGCAATGGCGTTTTGGTGCCTGAAAATGGAACTTTTCGGAAATGGGCTCCAGAGTGGAAGTTTTTCAAAACACCCCTGTCTCCATGTAAACAGGGAAACCAGCACTTTCTGAAAACAGACATGCACACTGCGACTGCAGTAAATATCCATGCATGCGTAGGCTTATAACATATGCGCTGATGGGAAGCCCAAAACAAAGATGGCCGACACCAGTGTACTGTTGGTGCTCCTCACTCTTGTGAATTTAACTGTACTTCTCCAACAAAGTGTGGATTTACTTCACCATCACTTGGATCAGCGGAGACGTATTTCTTGCCTGCGCCAGATTCTGACCCGACGCGCATATGGGTCAAGTTGGAATCTGGTGCTGGCATGAAAATCACACCGCCATCTACTGGCGTGCATGTGTACTACATCATTTTTGGTGTTTCTCGCAGTCTCGTGTGAACGGAGATTGTTATGAAAATGTTGCCGTCTGAATGTGGATGCTGAATGCTTTTAATTTGACCATCTCCTGGAGTTTGCATGTCCTCCTCATGTAAGCATGTTCTCCAGGTGCTGAGAGATCCTCCCACAGTCCAAACACAGACTCACAGGGATGAGCAGCACCGCCACTGAGGGGCTAAAGGGGAGAGCTGGGACCCAGCAAAGGTCAGCAAAATCACGGTGATTCAGGTTAAAAGTAGCAAAAAGTAGCAAAAATGAGAGGCAAAAGGGCATGTTTTTTTACCTTGATTGTTTGGTTGGATAACTCTTCTTCTCTCTGTTTTCGCATCATTTATCTTTTTTATTTTTACACGTTTGGATCAAAATTTGGACCAATCAAATCTCATAAATCTTCCAAACCTTTATCAGACAGCTGCTGCTTCACTGAAGTTTCCCTCCTTCTTCTTCGAGCCTCACTTTCTCTTTTCAAGGTTGAACAGAGAGTACGGTGGCCTGCAGGGACACAAACCTGAAAAAAGGTAAAGGCCAAATAGAGAGAGAGAGTTAATCTGCCCGAGGCGCTCAGACGCCTTCTGCAGCGTGAAAGACGAGAGACGAATAAAGTTTACAGAGATTGAATGAGGACGGCGGCCGAGCCGTCTCCGAGAGACGAGGAACTCCTAAAGATGATTTTTGAATGAGGAAATATCGACTTTAAAGCAGCAGACGGTTTTATGGTTTTCTCTTTAGTTTGGATTGTTTTAGAAATAAAAAGACACGACAGATGTTTGATATGTCTCAGCTGTTTGATTTATCCAGAGCTGTAAAAGATGAGACTTTTTTTAATGACATCAGAGTTTAAATTTCTGTAGTTAATCATGATTAATCGCACTAATTTAAAAACAATCATTTCAAATTTCCACTACCACGCATTCAAAAACATATATTATTTCACTTTTTATTGTCTTAAACTAATTCATATACATTAACTGTGATTAATGTGATTAATCTTGACAGCCCTAATTAATTTTTTTGTTTGTTTGTTTTGATTAATTGTCCCCACGACCACTGTTCCTTTAGTCTCATTTCACTTTAAAAGACTCAGTGGACAGTCAGTCATCTAACATTTACCTTTACACCTTATTTCCTTTCACAATCCAGAACAAATTCCTTTTTTTTTGTGACCAAATTCATGTTTTAATCATTAACCAATTAAAGCCTGTCTGTATCCAAACAGGAAGTCAACCCTTAGCCTTAATTTCAAACAGTAGAAAAATGATAGAGACTCAGTTTTCAATGCATCATTCTAGATTTTTAAAATGCAGTGAAAAGGATGCGATTAATTGTGAAAACAGAAATTCTGAGATTATTTTGCTTTGACAGCCCTAATAGAAAATGACAGATGTAGTCAGCTGTTGATGTTTAATCTAGGGCCGTCGATAGATTGAAATTATTTATCAGGATTAATGTAAGAACTTTTGTAGTTAATCACAACTAATCATATTTTAGATTTCCACTATTTGGCATTCAACACTGTTTTCATTTCATTCTTTTGCTGTCTTAATTATTTGCAATTAATCTTGACAGCCCTACTTTACCCCCCCTTTTTTTTTATTTAATCAGCTAATCAGCTGTTTGTTTTAACTAGAGCTTTAAAGAGATTAAAATCTTTAGGCTTGAAAAATCTCAGAGTTTCTTTAGTTAAAAGAAACAAATTGCATTTTAAAACACTGTTTTTTCACATCTTAATTAATCACAATTAATCTTGACAGCCCTACTTTTAACCTTTTATTTTTCATTTTTAACATTTTAGAAATTTAAAGAGCAGCAGATGTTAAAAGTGTCTCTAATCAGCTGTTTGTTTTAACTAGAGCATTGAAAAGGTTAGGTGTGATTAATCTCAGAATTTATGTAGTAAGTCACGATTAATCAGATCTTTCTTTCTTTAGATTTTTTTTCTTTTTGTACTGTTTCAAACTTGATGTTTTTGTTTTAACTTGGGCTGTAAAAAGTCAACATTTGTTATATCTGAATTTTTACAGTTAATTGGGATTAACCATGATTAATTGCACCCTTTCTATTCCATTTAAAACGTCATGGTTTCGCATTCTGAATGTTTTTTTGTTTCATTTTTTACTCTTGAACAATTAAGAACATTGATTAAATTAAGAACCTTGATTAACTGCAATTAACGTGATTAATCCTGGCAGCCCCGGTTTGAGCAGTTTTGTTTGTTTCAGTTTTGGATGTGTAGATGACAGACATGAATCCTGCATCGTCTGTTTAACTCTTTTATTCTGGATGATTTTAGAGATGTAGAGAGATGTCAGACATTAAAAAAGTCCCCCAGTCAGCTGTTCTTATCTCCCAGCTGTGTGCGCGACCTCCTCCCTGATAGATCTTTAAGGCGCCGTAACGCTCCGTGCTGACGCTCCTCATGTGTTTGTTATTAGCGCCCGGGTCGGCGGCGAGGCGAGCGCGAGAGAAGCAGTAAAAGGTGTGAGTGACTGCCGGCTGCAGCGACCACCTGCACTCCTAAATTGGGCAATTAGAGGGCGAAGTGTTTTCTTAGCGGGTAATTCTCCGTAATGAGTTCAACAGTGCAGCGCTGCCCGAGGCCCCACCTTCACCCCTCGTAAAGACGGAGGGATCGACAGGACGGCGCGCTTGGCCTGTCACTCTTTTTAATCTCCGGCTTCAGCAGAAAACACTCTCCTCCTCCTCCTCCTCTCCTCCTCGCCGTGATTCATTGACCGGAGCCCCACAGAAGCTGCGGCCCGCTCCGCTAAATCCCCCCCTCTTAATTAAGATTTCTCTCACCCCTTCTCCCAGCGCTCCCCCATCCTCGCCCTCAGCCGGCTGAAAACTTCTGCGGCTGACAACAAATCGATGCGTCCGCGGCGTTGGGGCTCAGGTATTGGATTGCAGGTGGGCCCTGGAGGAGCGCCGTCCGGCCCCCGGCCCCCCGGCTGCCGCACCGAGCTGTCCGCTACCGTTAGCCCCCGCCGCAGCCGAGATGTGAAGTCTTTGGCTGCCGGATAAAAATGTCAAGCACTAATAGGCTCCATTGTGATTAGGAGAGATGGAGTTCACAAATCCTCAGCAGAAAAAGTGTTAGCAGCGATCTTTACAAGGTCTCAGGGTCTGTGGGCGCCCCCCTTCACACCGCCCCCCCTCTTTTATTCCTACCATCCTCGCAGGGAGCGCCGCGCTGCAGCCGCCATAAATAAATAATCGTCTGAACTTTCCGTCAATTAGAAAATAAGAAAAAGTGGACTTGTTGAAGCCCCACACAGAATATTCATGAGCTGCTTCATTACCCCGGGATGCTCCGGTTTCAGGGATTTGTTTTAACCCCACCGAAGCTGCAGGTAGAAATATTATTTACAGCCTGCGCTCGGCCGCTTCGTCTTCACTTCTGAGTTATTTAGCCCCAAAGTTTGGAGCGAATCCGGGCTGGGAGTCTGACCGCTCTGAGCTGAGAGGGATCAGAGCAGACGGAGAGAGAAGGAGCATCATTTATTTAGAAATCAGGCCGGTTTTAATCACCTGGAGAGGCCGTACGACTCCGAGGGCGAGAGAAAACTCCAGTGTCGACAACATAAAACAACAGAGAGAGAGGCTGAACGCTAACACATCAAACTCAAGTTCACAAAGTCTAAAAAAACCAGAAACAGGCAGATAAAATGAGGGTTTTAGGGAAAAGTTGAGTTTATTTAGAGAGGATGATGGTGGTGGTTTAGCTTTCCAAACTTTATCAGACCCAGATGAGTCCAAGTCTCCCCTAGACCCCAAACCATCAAAAACCACATTAACGCCATAAAATCTACATAAAATAGTAAAGATAAGAAAAAAAAACTCTGTGAATGTGGTAGTATTTTATATTCTTTAGTTTAACGTATACATACACCTGTGTCCTTAGCTGTTCAACTTTTATAAATGCTGATCAGTGTCATTATTAGAACAGTTGTAAGATGTGCTAATGCTGCAAGGATGATGATTTATGTAGGGAAGAAGAGATCCTTAAAGCTAGCTGACTGATCAAAATGTGCATGAGTGAAGCATTTAACCAGAGAGAGACTTCTTACAGTGTCTGGGATACAATAAAGCAGTTAGAGACAGGGTAGGATACTTGACAATAGGCAGGGCTAACATGATGGTCATCAGAGTGACTCTGTGACTGTTAATGGTCATCAGAGTGACTCTGTGACTGTTGATGGTCATCAGAGTGACTCTGTGACTGCTGATGGTCATCAGAGTGACTCTGTGACTGCTGATGGTCATCAGAGTGACTCTGTGACTGTTGATGGTCATCAGAGTGACTCTGTGACTGCTGATGGTCATCAGAGTGACTCTGTGACTGTTGATGGTCATCAGAGTGACTCTGTGACTGTTGATGGTCATCAGAGTGACTCTGTGACTGCTGATGGTCATCAGAGTGACTCTGTGACTGCTGATGGTCATCAGAGTGACTCTGTGACTGTTGATGGTCATCAGAGTGACTCTGTGACTGTTAATGGTCATCAGAGTGACTCTGTGACTGCTGATGGTCATCAGAGTGACTCTGTGACTGTTAATGGTCATCAGAGTTACTCTGTGACTGTTAATGGTCATCAGAGTGACTCTGTGACTGTTAATGGTCATCAGAGTGACTCTGTGACTGCTGATGGTCATCAGAGTGACTCTTTTGCTGTTGATGGTCATCAGAATAACTTTGTGACTGTTGATAGGAACGAGGTTACTCTGTGAATGTTGATGTGAACAGAGTGACTCTGTGACTGTTAATGTCACCAGAGTGACTCTGTGACTGTTGATTGTCATCAGAGTAACTCTGTGACTGTTGATGTGAACAGAGTTACTCTGTGACTGTTGATGATCATCAGAGTAAGTCTGTGACTGTTGATGTGAACAGAGTTACTCTGTGAATGTTGATGTGAACAGAGTGACTCTGTGACTGTTGATGTGAACAGAGTGACTCTGTGACTGTTGATGGTCATCAGAGTGATTCTGTGACTGTTGATGTGAACAGAGTAACTCTGTGACTGTTGATGGTCATCAGAGTGACTCTGTGACTGTTGATTGTCATCAGAATAACTCTGTGACTGTTGATGTTCATCAGACTAACCCTTTGACTGTTGATGTGAACAGAGTTACTCTGTGACTGTTGATGATCATCATTTTTTCAATCCCTTATTGATATGTGTATTATTTATAAATCATTTTTAACATAAAGATTAGAGTGAGAGTGACAGCCCCTCTCACAGTATGGAGCAGAAACTTCATTTTTATTTTACATATAAACATGAATTCCGTCATTTTTAGGCCTTTTCCTCTGCTGATCATTGACCTGATGGAACTTTTCTATGTTTAGTAAAGACTTATTTAAACGCTCTTTGTTAAAGTATAAAAACGTTAAAAAGTTCCCTTCTCTCTGTCGCTCTCTCGCCCCTCAGAGAGCTGTTATCAGAGGAAACCAAGGAAGAATGAAGGAGGAGGATTTATAAACAGGTTAACAGCCCACCGCCTGCACACAGAGACGTTAAAGTCTTTATGGACAGATCTGTGAGAGCTGCTCCTCCTCAGCGCCCGGGGAGCGTTAAACACTCGGACACGAGGACCTGCGGAGGGTCACGCGGAAGCTGCAGCAGCCAGCAAAGACATCTACGGTGGCTGACAAGGACAAACAAGTCCCCAAAAGGTTCCCAGTAGAGGAGACGTACAAATTCAGCAGCAAAAAGAGCTTGAAAATCTTCTGACAGCTGCAGTTTTATTTTTATTTTTATTTTTCTTTTTTTTTTTGCTGTATTTTTCTTGAGGAAAATTTGATTTTTTTTAGGTCAATTTTCATCGTTTTTTTGGCCGTGCATGTTCACAGTAATAAATGAACCTGCACCTGGAGTATCTCTCTTATTTCATGTAAAAAAAAAAAATCACAAAAAGGTCAAATGACCTTTAATTTCAAGACAAAATATGAAAATAAGACCTCAGTTTATACAGATATTGTGGTGATAATATTGTGCATCCCAACATGAACTGTTTGCTGATGTTCACAGTACACATGTCTGAGTACACAGTGGTGGTAGCTGTTCAATAGTAGTAGTAATATTAGTAGTTGTAGTGGTTTATGGTGCATGGTTTCAGCCACAGGGCCATTTTTAAGAGCGGACTTGTTTCCAACATCCTTGAGCTCACGTGTGAGTAGAGGCTTTAAATTTCACTCAGAGACCAAAAACACAGCAGTACTGACTTGCTGAAGTCTTCATGTTTGGAGTGAGAAAAGACCACGGATACATGAAAAGGCTTGCTGTTCTCACCTCTCAGAGAACCATGTCACAGATCAGGATCTAACAGACCGTCAGACAGACTTAAAGGACCAATGAAACCTCGATCAAAACATGGAGGACAGAGAAGCTTCTACAGCTTTCCTTTTAACCAATCACTTCCTGAATCAGATACTTGAGATCTGCAAGTGGTGAAGTTATCCAGGAACATGGCCGTCCATAAGGGGGGGGGGCTTTGTGGGACCCCAACAAACTAGAGGATCATGGAGGTCAGCAAAATCATGGTCTACAGCAAAGTTAATCCATGACAACCGTTTTTATTTTAACCTGAATAATAACCATGGTTAGCAAAGAAACAACTATGACCTGATGGAGTATGTTAGGAGTAAAACACTCTGAAAGCTGACCTGATGGAGTATGTTAGGAGTAAAACACTCTGAAAGCTGACCTGATGGAGTATGTTAGGAGTAAAACACTCTGAAAGCTGACCTGATGGAGTATGTTAGGAGTAAAACACTCTGAAAGCTGACCTGATGGAGTATGTTAGGAGGAAAACACTCTGAAAGCTGACCTGATGGAGTATGTTAGGAGTAAAACACTCTGAAAGCTGACCTGATGGAGTATGTTAGGAGTAAAACACTCTGAAAGCTGACCTGATGGAGTATGTTAGGAGTAAAACACTGAAAGCTGACCTGATGGAGTATGTTAGGAGTAAAACACTCTGAAAGCTGACCTGATGGAGTATGTTAGGAGGAAAACACTCTGAAAGCTGACCTGATGGAGTATGTTAGGAGGAAAACACTCTGAAAGCTGACCTGATGGAGTATGTTAGGAGTAAAACACTCTGAAAGCTGACTCGATGAGTATTTTTGCAGTAAAAACACTCTGAAAGCTGACCTGATGGAGTATGTTAGGAGTAAAACACTCTGAAAGCTGACCTGATGGAGTATGTTAGGAGGAAAACACTCTGAAAGCTGACCTGATGGAGTATGTTAGGAGGAAAACACTCTGAAAGCTGACCTGATGGAGTATGTTAGGAGTAAAACACTCTGAAAGCTGACCTGATGGAGTATGTTAGGAGTAAAACACTCTGAAAGCTGACCTGATGGAGTATGTTAGGAGGAAAACACTCTGAAAGCTGACCTGATGGAGTATGTTAGGAGGAAAACACTCTGAAAGCTGACCTGATGGAGTATGTTAGGAGTAAAACACTCTGAAAGCTGACCTGATGGAGTATGTTAGGAGTAAAACACTCTGAAAGCTGACCTGATGGAGTATGTTAGGAGGAAAACACTCTGAAAGCTGACCTGATGGAGTATGTTAGGAGGAAAACACTCTGAAAGCTGACCTGATGGAGTATGTTAGGAGGAAAACACTCTGAAAGCTGACCTGATGGAGTATGTTAGGAGTAAAACACTCTGAAAGCTGACCTGATGGAGTATGTTAGGAGTAAAACACTCTGAAAGCTGACCTGATGGAGTATGTTAGGAGTAAAACACTCTGAAAGCTGACCTGATGGAGTATGTTAGGAGTAAAACACTCTGAAAGCTGACCTGATGGAGTATGTTAGGAGGAAAACACTCTGAAAGCTGACTCGATGAGTATTTTTGCAGTAAAAACACTCTGTAAGCTGACCTGATTGTATGTAGAAGAGTGTCGCTCCTGCCGGCTGGTCAGGGCGCTGCTGTGAATGTTGACCTAACCTCCTGTAATGATTAGACGCCGTCATAAATTGCTTACAAATGGCCGTCTTGTTCTGCAGTGTTTCATGACTGCTTCTTTCCCAGATTAGCTTATTACAATACCATGCGTGTCAGAATCAATGCCTCACATTATTCTCCCTCTGTACAGATGTGAGTCCGGCTCCCAGGTGGATTATTTTCAATCAATACAGAGAGCACGGCGGTTCTGGAGCCTCTAAATATCCCGGATTGGCTGAGCAGAGAGCGGCGGCCTGACCCGAGCAGCGATCCGTTCCATAATCACCTCGGACCGGCGGATTCTTTTACAGCGGCTGGAGTTTCCCTCCCAGGCTGCTCGGCTGCGTTTAATGAATTTCCTGTCTTACGGCCTCAGAAATGTCAACACTCAATCACGCTGTAATTGAATTTGTGCAGCAGGCCAACATTTTTGCTCTTAAAGCAGCACCATTAAAACATTCTTTTGTTTGCACTCTTGGAAAACTTACACGGCTCTTTTTTATTGTTGGCCGAGTTCAGTAATGTTTCTAACATCTGTTTGGGGGGGTGGGGGCTGCAGGATGTTGGTGGAGGTGTCGGATGGACAGAGATCGACTGACTCAAACAATCCTGAACATGTTCATAATATGACACCAGCAATCACGTCTCATTACTGATCCAGTTCTTCTTCTGTCCTTCTAAAAAACCTCACTGCAGGGACATCTGCAGGAGACTGGAGAGAGACTGGTGCTGAGGTTCAGCAAAATATGCTATTACCATTCATTTTTGTATTACTGCATATAATTCTTTTAATATCAAAGGAAAATGGGACGAGCTTATGAAGTAAAGAAGAAGATGACAGCCACGGAACAAACACACTGAGATCCATCTTTTTTTCCCCCAGTACTTAAAATAAAGCCAGAATTTGATATTAAAAATTTAGAGATCAAAGTCAGAATTCTGAGGTCAAAGTCAGAATTTTTAGATCAAAGTCAGAATTTTTAGATCAAAGTCAGAATTCTTAGATCAAAGTCAGAATTCAGACATCAGGCTAGAATTGAAGCCAGAATTCTTCGATCAAATTCAGAATTCTGAGATCAAAGCCAGAATGTTGAAATCAATGTCAGAATTTTTAGATCAGCGTCAGAATACTGAGATCAAAGTCATAAATCTGACATCAAAGTCAAATTTCAGGATCAAAGTCAGACGTGTGAGATCTATGTCAGTTTCCATATACTGCTGCCGTAGTATTTGCTTCAGCTAAGAAATGTTATACTTATTTTTGAGCTGGCACCAATTTCCCTGGAGGAGTTCTTTTTTTAGTTCAGCTTGCCAGTTCTTTCCTAGATTTTCTTTTCCTATATTTTGCTGCATTCATTCTACCCTCACCTTTGCAAGCCTTCCAGGGCCGGCTGCTGAGAAGCATCCCCACAGCATGATGCTGCCACCACCGTGCTCCACAGTGAGAATGGCGTGTTTGTGGTGATGTCAGTGTTTGACACCTTACTTGATGGCCAAAAAGCTCTATTTTGGTCTCATCAGACCAAAGAACTTTCTTCCTCTTGACCATGGAGTCTCCCACATCCCTTCTGGTGAACTCTAGGCCAGATTGAATCTGAGTTTTCTTCATTAGTGTCTTTCTCTTTGCCACTCTCCCATAAAGCTCTGACTGGTGAAGAACCCGGCCAACAGTTGTTGTCTGCAGAGTCTCTCCCATCTCAGCTGCTGAAGCTTGGAGCTCCTTCAGAGTAGTCATAGGTGTCTTGGTGTCCTCTCTCACTAGTCTCCTTCTTGCACGCCCACTCAGTCTGTGAGGACGGTCTGATCTAGGCAGATTTACACATGTGACATATTCCTTCATTTCTTCATGATGGATTTGACTGAACTCTGGAGGATGTTCAGAGCCTTGGAGATGTTTTTGACTTAGACTTTTCAATAACTGTTCCTCTGGGTGTTCTTTTGTCTTCATTGTGTAAATGGTAGCCAGGAATATTGATGAACCGGTGACTGGACCTTCCAGACACAGGTGTCTTCATACTACAATCACTGAGACATATTCACTGCACTCAGCTGATCCCCATTTCACTGTGAGACTAGTAGCACCAACTGGACCTCTGTTGAATTAGGTCAGTCGCCTTAAAGAAGGGGAATATTTATGCAGTCCCTTATTTTACATTACAGATTTTTTTTTAACTAACATTACTTTGTAGAAATCTGTTGTCACCTTGACATTAAAGACGATTTTTTAGGTTGTTTTTTTTGCCAACAAAGCAAAATCATATTGTCCATGACTGATTTATAAAATCAATAAGAGTAAAACAGAGTGAATAGTTGTGCATCCTCTCTTTATCCTCATTCATCTCTCGTCTTCCTTCATCTTCTGCTCATTGATCTGTTACTCTTCCTCATGTTAAATCCATGTCTTTTCCTCCTCCTCTTCCTTGTCGACCTCATCTTTTTACTCCAAAATCCTCAGAAAGCTACATGTCGGACCAGTCCTCTTCTTCATGCCTCCTCCTCTCCTCTGTCTTCTCCTCCTCTGACCAGTCCTCTTCTCTTCCTCCTCCTGCTAACCAACATTTTCTCCCACTGACAGCACTGACTAGCAGCAGAGTATTTCTCACACGGAGGTTTTGATACTAAATGATCTGAAAACTTCCTCCTGCGGTCCAGATCCCGGACTCTTTTCTGGACTCGGCTTGTGTTTTCTTTGGCCCGTCTCGCTCGTATCAACTCGACCCCTTGAAGGGAAATCAATCAGAGCAGCTCAGCCTCCTCGATATGAACTAATTTGATTTCTGAGTTATAAGGTCATAAATAAGTGCCATAAAACAGCTCGGAGCCTTTTCTTTCCCCCGTCCTGGGGACAGAACCTGTATTGTGCACGCTCTAATTGAGTGCAGGTTTATTTTGGGCCATCTGCTCCGTCACATTCCTTCGTGTTTTATTTCTTAATGAAAAGGAGCGATGGCGGCGGCGTGGAGAAGTCAAACAGACACGGCTGCAGGAGGAGCATCGGTGCTGGACATTTTAGCAGCTATCAGGTGTTTGGAGTAGATTAGGAGGGTGGTGCTGGAGTAGGGGGGGCTCTCTCAGGTCCCCGGGGGTCACTTCAGGATGTGTAACCTGATGTAATTGCAGACATTAAGTGCAGCGAGGCCCCGGACAATCTCCCCCTTTGTGGAGTGAATTAAAGAATATTAGCGGCGGCCGCTGGCTGCTAATGGACAGAAAATGGATTGTGTGCAGTTTCGGGGGTCATTAGAATACAAAGCTGGTGTTAAAAGGGGGCCGAGTCCAGGCTGAACTCTGCTGCTCTGGCTCTAAATCATGGGAGAGTTGGAGAGCTGGGTGAGCACTCTGGGCTCAGGATGGAGGAGGAGGAGGGGAGGTGCTGCTAACATCCATGTTTCCTCTCGATTTGGGCGTCCACGCTGCCATAACTCCACCCAGCCACCCACAGACTCCCTGTTTCCTGTTATTACAGCCGCATTAGGGAGAAATTACAACAATTTTTAGAAATATGTGCAGAGAAAAGAATGTAAGCATTTGTACGGAGGCCCAGTGCTGCCAAAAAAATAAATGGAATCATTCAAGAAAAACAACTTTTAGCTCTAAAAAAAAAAAGGACGTTTTTAGGCAAGAATGAGAAAGACTGAACCACAACGTTTAAAGCTGTTTGTAGAATTCTACAATTGGCTGGGCCCCTGAAAAACCCAGAGAATGGCCCCTGATAGACCCAGAGAATGACCCCTGATAGACCCAGAGAATGGCCCCGGATAAACCCAGAGAATGGCCCCCGATAAACCCAGTGACGGGCCCCTGAAAAATCCAGAGAATGGCCCCAAATAAACTCACAGAATGGCCCCTGATAAACCCAAAGAATGGGCCCCAGATGGACCCAGAGAATGGGCCCCTGATAAACCAAGTGAATGGGCCCCTGATAAACCCACAGAATGGCCCCTGATAAACCCAGAGAATGGGCCCCTGATGAACCCAGAGAATGGCCCCTGATGAACCCTGAGAGTGGGCCCCTGATAAACCCAGATAATCGGCCCCTAATATACTAAGAGAATGGCCCCTGATAAACCCAGAGAATGGCCCCTGAGAAACCCAGAAAATTGTCCCTGATAAACCCAGATAATGGGCCCCTGATATACTCAGAGAATGGGGCCCTGATAAACCCAGAAAATTGTCCCTGATAAACCCAGAGACTGGCCCCTGATATACAAAGAGAATGGCCCCTGATAAACCCACAGAATGGGCCCTGATAAACCCAGAGACCGGCCCCTGATGAACCCAGAGAAAGGCCCCTTAAAAATCCAGAGAATGGCTCCTGATAAACCCAGAGACGGGCCCCTGATAAACCCAGAGACTGGTCTCTGATAAATCCAGAGACTGGCCCCTGATAAACCCAGGGAATGGCCCCTAATGAACCCAGAGACTGGCCCCTGATAAACCCAGAGACTGGTCTCTGATAAATCCAGAGACTGGTCCCTGATAAACCCAGAGACTGGCCCCTGATAAATCCAGAGACTGGCCCCTGATAAACCCAGAGAGTGGCCCCTGATAAACCCAGAGACTGGCCCCTGATAAACCCAGGGAATGGTCCCTCCCCAGTTGTGAATTATTGATTGTATCCATTATTGTGTGTTGGATCAGTAGCATTGATGCTAGCATTCATTGTTGCTAACAGTTCCCTCATGTTGGAGTGAAAAGCGTACGAGGCTGTTAGTAGGACTTAAAGAACTGACCTTTGAACATACAACGTTAAGGTCAAAAACTGCCCTAGCCATCCTTCTTCTTCCACCACAGTCCTTTAACTGCTGAGAAATTCATTGCCATTCTGTATATGTCCCCCTTTTTAAAGTCCTTTTAACATCCTTGGCCCTCCTGGGCCTCCGTACAGACTCAAACCTGCTGGCTGTTTTTCTTTCCTCTTGGCTTTAAGTCCTCATTTCCCTCTACGCTTCGATCGGTAATGACTCGTATTTTCGAGTGATGAGATAATAACCTCGACTTGATTGTTTCAGTGAGCGAGGGGGCGTGTCTCAGGGTCTGAGCGCGCTCAGTCTGTCAGCAGCTGAAGGTTATTCAGAGCTCTTTTTTTTGGTCTCGGTGGGCGATCTTAATGTGAAATCCAGAGAGATGGAGCTGGCAGTTAGTGGACATGCCATCCCTGTTCTCAGCACTCGTCCGTTACCTCGACCTGCTCACAAACGCTTTAAACACGTGACGCTGCAAAACAGAAATGTCAGGGTGCAGGAAACTCTGACTTCCAGCTGTAAAATATGTGGCAGAGCGGCACTTTAGTAACAACTGGAAAAATAAATACAGATCTCAGTATTAGTTCACTGTGCGGTTTCCTGTGGTGGTCTGACTCTCTGCCAATATGGCCGCCACAGAGGGGGACGAGGTTTTTCACATCCTTTACTCACATGTTAACAATGAACTCCTGTCACACTTTACAGTCCTGGAAACTGCAGAAAATATGGGACTGACTTTAACATTTAAAAACCAGGTGTTTAAGACAAAAGTTTAGTGATTTTAAGCTGTAGACATTAACTTTAAACATCAACCAGTCAGAGCATGACACCATCAGCCAGCCACAGCTTTCTGCCATTAAATCAGAAAGAGTATTACACCATAAGTTCTCTATGAATCAGTAAGGGTGTTACACCATGAAACTCTAGGAGTAATGTACTGTGTTCCAAATTATTATGCAAAAGTTATTTTTCTCAGATTTTCTGTAATAGTCGATATAAATGACAGTCAGTATAATTTTCAAGTTATCAGCTGTCAGAGCAGAAGTTTTAAAAATTTTGGCCAAGGCACACCTAAGGTTAAGCCGAAATCTCAAGACGCATCATATTTAAATCAATACAAAATAGACTTTTTAAATAATGTTACAGTCAAGGTGACCCAAATGGGGAGATAAAGGGGAGGGGGTTCTGGGGCCCAGACAACTTGGGGGTCATGGAGATGGCAAAAGTGGGCAAAAGGTGGCAAATCAAAATCAGAACTGGGCAAAAATCAGTAAAAAAGTGTCCAAACAATGCACTGATATCGGCAAAAACTTGTTGAAGGTGTCAAAATTGTGGCAAAAATTGGTTTCAACTGGCCTTAAAAAGTTAAATGTTGTAAAAGGGTGGTTAAAATGGGTTAAAAGTGATTGGTCAAACAGAGTCAAAAGTGGGTAAAAATTGGCTAAAAGAATGGCATCAATGTGTTGAAAGTGTCAAAAAGGTGGCAAAAAATTGGTTACAAGTGGCAGAAAAGGGTTAAATGTTGTAAAAAGTTGGTAAAAATGGGTTAAAAGTGTCAAAAAGATGGCAAAATAAATCACAAGAGGCAGAAAAGTGGCAAAAAGGGTTAAAGTTGTTAAAACGTGGTAAAAAAAAAAAAGGGAGGGGGGTGATTGGAAAAAATGGCAAAAAAATGCCCAAACAATAGCAAAAATGTGTAAATGTGGCAAAAGGTAGCAAAAATGTGGCAAAATTGGTAAAAAGTGGTGATAAGAAGTGGCAAAAATGCAAAAAAATGTAACAAAATGGTTTAAGTTGTCAAAAGAAGTGGCAAAAATAGAATGAATTAATAATTTCAGTCAAATAATAACTTGCCGTTCTGCTCTTAACTGTTAGCCAGGATGCTAGCTTCAATGCTACTGATCCAACACACACACATTAATGGCATCAACAAATCCTAACCGGGGACGGCCCATTCTCTGGGGTTTTTCAGGGGTCCAGCCAGATCTGTTGGCAGGCCTGGTTACAGTACTTGCCATAAAGTTGTAGTAATAACATATGAAACAATTCCCATTTGAGAATCACTGTGTTAGAGCATAAGTCACATTTTATTGAACAAACCTCCCGATGATAACTGTTTTTTTTTTTTGTTTTTTTTAATTAGAAAATATTGAAATGCACATTATTAAGCACAACAGAGTTAAAAACATTTTATAGGTTGTAAAGAACTGAAAATGGTCATTTGTTGACTCTGCAGCATTAGGAGGTCATATTTACTGAAATCAAAGCTATTTCAATCAAAAACATCTTAACAGGCCAAGTTCCATGTTGACATAGGAGCCCTTCTCTGATATCACCTTCACTATTCTTGCATCCATTGAACTTGTGAGTTTTTGGAGAGTTTCTGCTTGAATTTCTTTGCAGGATGTCAGAATATCCTCCCAGAGCTGCTGTTTTGATGTGAACTGCCTCCCACCCTCATAGATCTTTAGCTTGAGGATGCTCCAAAGGTTCTCAACAGGGTTAAAGGTCAGGGGAGGATGGGGGCCACACCATGAGTTTCTCTCCTTTTATGCCCATAGCAGCCAATGACACAGAGGGATTCTTTGCAGCATATGGAGCATTGTCATGCATGAAGATCATTTTGCTACAGAAGGCACTGTTCTTCTTTTTGTACCATGGAAGAAAGTGGTCAGTCAGAAACTCTATATACTTTGCCGAGATCATTTTCACACCTTCAGGGACCCTAAAGGGACCTACCAGCTCTCTCCTCATGATGCTGGCCCAAAACATGACTCCTCCCCCTCCTTGCTGACATCACAGCCTTGTTGGGACATGGTGGCCATCCACCAACCATCCACTACTCCTCCATCTGGACCATCCAGGGTTGCATGGCACTCATCAGTAAACAAGATTGTTTGAAAATGAGTCTTCATGTAATTCTGGGCCCACTGCAACCGTTTCTATTGGGAGCATTGGTTAGGGGGTGCTGAATAGTAGGTTTATGGCACTAAAATCCAATTTGTATCATACTTTGAAACATGGTATATGCCATCGACCAGTCAGAGCATTACACCCAGAATTAATCACATCTTTCTGCAGCTTTAGTAAAATGTTATGTTCTGTATTTACCAACCTGGATCCAGACTGCCATATCGGGCAGGCCTGGGTGGATATGTAAATCTTATCCCTGAGAGCTCAACCTAAATTGTCGTAGTAATGAACCAGCAGCTGAAAGCTCCGTTCCCAGTGCTCCCTCCATCTTTGCCACACATGTAGACATGATGATGTTCACTCCGATGTTGTCAGACTCCTCTTCGCTGCCAAAACAAATTAGTTTCCTCCATAAATCCCTTCAGATTGACCCTAAAACAAAAGACAGTTTGCATCATCCCCACATCACTCCACTCTCAAACAATAATTACTGCTGCGTCTGCCAAACGCCGTCGTCTCTCTCATAAATCACGCCGTTCAACTCCTCATCCTGTGGATTCACACACTGATCGATTGTTTCTTCACGCTGAGGTGGTGGGAAACCATCCAGGGCGCTCGTCAGTGACCTCCCGACCTCCCTGTCATCCTTGTCAGAGCTCGCCTGTGTTTGTGACACATCTTGGTGACATTATCTCTGTCCTGTCTTCAGTTAGAGGAGGGGCGGGGCTAGACAGGGTCAGGATCAGGGCGAAGACTAAGAGGTCGACTGTGATTCTTGTCTGACTCACTCATGAGCAGTGATGTGGTTTCTCTGTGATGATGCTGGAGCCGTAGAAATGTTTGTCTGCTGCATCATGTGGAAGATGTTTGAAGGGTCCAGATATTTCCGTCCGTTCTTTCCTGTAGTTTCTGTAGCAGTTCATGAAGGCTTCTATTCATTTTTGACTAATGATCTATTAAATGCCAGAAACAGTCCAACATGTTTCTGGAAACGTCCTTAAAACAAAGACTGAGCTGCTCTGTGTTCATGTTCCTTTACAGTCAGATGAGATGGACTACGGCAGCTTTGGAGAGGCTCCAGAGAACTATCTGATGATGTTTTCATTAAAACTATCTGTTAACTGTTTATTGTAGTGCTGTTTCACTTCCTTCTTCCACATCTGAGCTGTATTAGAGCTGAAACTGTGAACTATACAAAGAGACAATATCAGACAGACCAGCTTTAATCGTCCTCTCTGGTGACTCCACGATCCGCCGAGTCAGAGCGAGTTTGGCCCCGGTGGGCTCCCACATATCATATTTTATTCTAATGCTTTGGCTCCATATGTAATGAACGGTATAGATGGAGAATAAACAGCAGAGCTGGCTTTGTGCTGCCTTTAGGGACCGTGGACGGGAAGAGAAAACCGCAGCTCCGAGCCAGCCGATAAATCCTGCCAAGAGCTCGGATCACCTGCTACCACATTTCTACTTCTGAGAACAGAGCTACGATTGCTGCTAAATGTCACCGTCATAGCTCACATCCAGGTTCAGGTCTGAGTCTGCTGAGACAGATCCGTCTCCTCGGCCCCGCCCCGGCCGCCATCTCCTCCTCACCGCCTCCTATAGGAGGAAGAGCGGCCATATTGGAGCTGCAGAGGTCTCCCAGAGGATGGATGTATTTTAGGTCAGCTACATGTTCTGCCATCTGTTCGACTTAAAAGATGGAGAGAGGAGAGGAAGAGGAGGGTCCCACCATGGGAGGGGGGTCCCGTCATGGGAGGGGGGGTCCAACAGTGGGGGGGGGGGTGTAACCTGAGTGGGAGATGGGACCACCAGGGGGGAGGAGGGGGGACAGAAATATAATATAGAGGAAGACAATTGAAGAGGAAACCTTTGAGGAGCATCATGGAGAGCAAAGGGAGGAAATGGGGGGGCGTACATTTATCATCCTCTGTTTCCCACAATCCTTTGGAGTGCATCATGAATGACGAGGGTGGGGGCTGGTCCCTTGGCAGCGCTCTGTAACTTTATGTAAATGTATATGAAACCTGAGCTGACCATGTTTTAGTTTAAATTCATGACTAGAAAATGTCCCAACTTTAAAACGACCCACAGAAACAAGAATAACACCGGAGCTGTGTTTGTTTCTGCTCGTGGATTTTTCATTTAAATGGAGAAATCCAAAAACCAAGAAAGGAGTGCTTTAACCTTCACTGTTTAAAAATAAGAGAAACAGAAAAACCTCCGTTCATTTTAAATTCAGATCCAAAAACACAAATCTAAAACAAACCTTTTTCTGTTTGTTATTTTTTTCTGAAACAGAACACTTGTGATGTAACATTCTTTTTCCTGTATGTGACCTGCTGCAGGTGTTCTGAAAAAAGAATGTTACATCATCATTCTTCTCTCCTTTGATCTTCCTTTTTTGATCAGAATACAGAAACATTTGATTTTAGATTTATTTAATTTATGAAAAAAGAGAACTCGAAAGGAAAAAGTTCATTTCTGGTTATTTCCAATAAAATATGAACTTCCTGAAAGAGACGAGCCTGACGACTTGTGTATTTTTAATTCTGGAGAAATACAGAAACAAACTATTTCACAATGTCTGTTTAAAAATAGGAAAAAAAAAACCACCTCAGCTATTTCAGGCAGATCAAAATAAACTGTGTGTTTGTTTGTTTGTTTTCTTTCTTTTAAGAGTAAAAATCAATAAATGCTAAATGTTCTTTCATTTTATTGTTTTTGTGTTTTGATCAAAGAAGATCAAACACAGAACACTGGTGGAACATTCTTTTTTCACAAAACCTACAGCAGACCACACATTAAAGAAAATAAGAATTCAATGTTACCACTTTTCCATTCTTTGATCTTCCTCTCTAATCAGAGGACAAAAACAACAAACCGATGTTTTTTTTTTTATTTCATTTGGAAAACAAAACAAAACAAAACAAAACAAAACAAGAACAAACAAAACAAAACAAAACAAGAACAAACAAAACAAAACAAAACAAAACAAAACAAAAAAAACAAACAAAACAAAAACAAAACAAACGGAACAAGAACAAACAAAACAAAACAAAACAAAACAAATCAAAACAAAACAAAAAAAAAACAAACAAAAAAAACAAAACAAAACAAAACAAAAATAAAAAACAAAACAAGAACAAACAAAACAAAACAAAAACAAAACAAAAACAAAACAATCAAAACAAAACAAAAACAAAAAAACAAACAAAGCAAAAAACAAAACAGAATAAAACAAAACAATACAAGAACAAAACAAAAAACAAAACAAAACAACAACAACAACAACAAAACAAAAACAAAACAACAACAAAAACAAAAAAACAAAAACAAAAAACAATAAACTTGAAAAAGAATCTCAGCTCATGTTTAGTTTTCCATTTCATGATTCTAGATATGGACTGCCTTAGGGAACAGCGACTTTCCATGTTTGGTTTTCCAGTTGTTAAATGATAATTTGAAAATCAGCTCATTTCTCAATTTTTAATTTCAATTTACAAACCTTTGGGTTGTAAATCTGTGCACCATTGGTTCATTTTATATGTGAATAATAACTGAATAACAGATCAATAAAAAACATCTTGTTTTTCATTTTTCTGTTTTTAAAAGTAAATAAAAAAAGGTTTGTTTTGATTTGTGAAACTAAATCAAATAAAGTAGAAATAAATAGTTCTTCTGATTTTTGATTTTTATGTTTGGATAAAAGAATGGAACATGAACTGTCAGTTTCTATTATTCATTTGTGTAGCTCTGTGCAGGTGTTACAATGAGAAAAGCACCCTGAGAATCTTGTGCCCATCCCTGAGGAGCTCAGCGTTACTGTACTAATATACGGAGCACAAACATGTCAGCTTTTATAAAACAGCATCATCCTGATCTGATCACTGATGTTTCTGCTTCATCAGGATGAAGAATGTGAGTTTATGATGACATAAGAACATTTTTATCCCCTAATGATGTCCACATAGTCTAGTTTGGATTTCAGAAGAAGCTCTCAAACTATTAGAATAAGCTCCTGAGTTTTGCATCAGTAATGACTCCATACAGGCTGGCTGTTTGTTTGTTGTTATTGATGATGTTAACGCACTTATGCTGGATCAGTAGCATCTGTGCTAGCATGCTAATGCTACCTCCCTAAATTTGGAGCTGAGTGTGTGCAGATATTTTGGGTTTCTAATGATGAGATTAAATATAATTATAAAGATAGATAATTGTTCCCAGAGGAAATTCAAGAGGTTGAGATGTTAATGTTGAAAGGATTTCACTGTGCCACTTTTTAACCGCTTTTCACCCCCTTCAAACAGATCATTTATTTTGACCCGTCTAACATATTTTTTGACACTTATTGCCACTATTCACCAAATTTCACCACTTTTAACCCATTTTCACCACATTCTCTAACTTTGAACCCTCTTTTGCCATTTTTCGCTTCTTTTTCTGATTTATGCCACATTTTCTTTTCGCAACGTTTAAACCAGTTTCGTAACTATTTTACCACTTAAGACTTCTTTTTGCCACTTTTTGGCTACTTTTATCCAGTTTGTACCAAGTGTGGATCATTTCACATTTATTTAATTTTTTTCCACTACAGTTTTTTTTTTTTGTTTCTTTTTATTCTGGCATCCTGATGTCTAACATTACTTTCCAAATGATTTACTCCTTACTAAATAAATAAATAAGTAAATTCATGTTTTGTTGCTGTGGTCAGAGGGATAATTATTCAGGTTAAAATAAAATCTGGTTATCACAGATTAACTTTGTAATGGACCCAGCTCCATGGGCTCCCAGTTTGACTAGGCCCCAGTCAAACTGGGGGTCCAGTTCTCCCTGTATCCCCCCCTCATGGGCGGCCTTGTCTACAGGATCCTGATCGGCTGCAGTCCGGGTTTCTCTCTGTTTCACTTAAATGAATCTGAACATTTCTGTCGCTGCATTTCTTCACACCAGGTTTAAGACACGCTGTCATCAGCACGGAGGAAATGTGAGGTTATAGATGGACTCACTGATGGAGCCGGGGGGTGCCTCTGGACCCACTTTCATGAACCTCTCCTCAGGTTCTGCTGTGTCTGGAGTGACAGAGGAGCTGCAGGTGGGTCCCACTTCAGGAGGAGGCTCATTGTTTTCTCACCCCCCTCCCTCCCCCGTCGTCCCGCTGATGGATGTCCCGCCTGATGCTGCTTTAATATCAAACACTAAAACGTCGTGTTTGGGCGGCGAGCACACGGAGCTCCTGCAGCGCTCCATCTGATGTGGACCCCGGTTCAGGTCGACACGTGTGGGATTTCAGGGGCCGAGCAGAGGGGTCTGGGTCCGAGCAGAGGGGCCCGGGGCCGAGCTGATAGGGGAAAATATTTTGTAGTCTCCAGGGTGCAGCTTAGTTCACATTCAGCTCTGCTTTTACGTTCCTCCCAGGAGCAGAAACTTGGCTCCAGTCATGATGACTTCTCCAGATGTGCACCTCCTCCTCCTCCTCCTCTTCTCCTCTTTTTTCTCCTCCTGTACTCCATTGTGAATTTTTTGAGCACCACAATTAACATCTATAAATCATGTCCCGAATACTTCCTGCTCAATCACAGGGGAATATTGGGGAACAGCCCAATAACTCATTACAAATTGGAGCTTAAAGCAGCCAAAAAGATAAATAGTGTGGTAGAGAAAGCTGGAGCAGGACGAGAGTCTCAGCGTTTTAATGACAGTCGCTCACTTAAATTAGGAGGAGAGCATTAATAAGACGCAGCGACAGTCTGCTTCCCTGTCACTAATAATCCTCCTGTTTGTGCTTCCTGATGAAATCCATCATATGGAGAAGATGCCAGATCCAATTAGTCCACTTCCTGTTTACATCAAAATCAGGGCGAAATGAAAAGTTACCCAAATTAATGATCTTAAAAAAGAGAGGCAGACTTATTTTAGGAAGGAAAACTAAAAACACTGCAGGGAAATCAAACCTGATCCGACTCTAGAATTAACTCTGTCAGAGTTTATAAAAACATGAAATAAAACTATAAAATTTAACATTTTAAACCATGGCTAACACCATAAACCTCCAAAATATCCTGGGATATCACCCAAGTGAACATGAGGATCAATAGAACCCCAAAATCTACAATACCAAAAAAGCTGGGACACTGTGTGGAATGTAAACAGAACCAATGATTGTCAAATCTCATAAACCCATCTTTAATTCAACATAGAACAACAGTTGAAACTGAGACATTTTACCGTCTCATGAAAAAATATTAGCTCATTTAGAATTTGATGGCAGCAACACATTTCAAACTAGAAAAGCACTCAGAGAGCACAGACCTCCGCCATTAGCCCTGTCTCCCAATAGTGAAGAATTCTTTAAAAAGTTCCTGGATCCGTCCCCATGTGCCCCCCACCACAGCATCCGCCAATTACTCCCTCCCTGGTGGGGTGGAAACATGGTGAGGCAAAGCATTGGCTTCGCTAGGTGTGGACCGTCATGGAAGAAGCATTGCCTGCCAGTGCCAACAGATGCACTGACAGTCTCACTCATGGTCTCACCAGATGACTGGAAGTCATGGCAGAGGGTGAATATTCCTCTATTCCTCCCAGCATTGTGAGTATTCTCACTACAATTCGCTGTCTTTCTCTCTGTTACGCTCTGACTCATCTCCTCGACTGGGCGTGCGTCTTTCAAACTCTGTGAACTCCAAAACTTTGAATAGAAACACACCCAAAAATGCTGCTGGGATTGAAGTTACTCATGTCCACCATCTCCTGGTGTAAAGTAGTAACAGCGCAGACCTCCGCCATTAGCCCTGTCTCCCAATAGTACAGAATCCTATAAAAAAAATTCTGGATCCAGACGGTGATCCGGATCAGTTCCAAAATCGTATCAGTTCTTCCTTATGCCATTTCTGACATTTCCTGAAAATTTCATCAAAATCTGTCCACAACTTTTTGAGTTATGTTGCTAACAAAAGAACAAACCCATCTGATCACATAACCTCCTTGGTGGAGGTAAGAAAGTAGGGAGGGGGTGACAAAAGGCTGGAAAAGTAAGTGGTACTAATGAAAAACAGCTGGACGAGCATTTTACAGCTTATTTGGTTAAATGTGAGTAACATGACTGGGTATAAAAGAAGCATTTAAGAGAGGCAGAGTCTCTCAGAAGTAAAGATGGGCAGAGCTTCACCAATCTGAAAAACTGAGTCTAAAAATTGTGGAACAATTTCAGAAAAATAGTGCAAACTTGAATCTCCTTCATCCACAGTCCATAATATCATCAACAGATTCAGAGAATCTGGAGAAATCTCTGAGAGCAAGGCTGAAGGGGCCCTCAGGGGCCACTGCATTAAAAACAGGCATGATTCTGGACTGAAACCACTGCATGGGCTCAGGAACATTCCAGAAATCATCGTCTGTCAACACAGTTGGCCGTGCCATCCACCAATGACAGTTAAAGCTGGATCATGGAGAGAAGAAGCCATATGTGAACAGGATCCAGAAACACCGCCGTCTCCTCTGGACCAAAGCTCATTTAACATGGACTGAGGAGACATGGAAAACTGTTCTGTGGTCAGAGGAAACCACAGATGCCGTGTCCTGCGGACTAAAGAGGAGAGGGAGCATCCAGCTTGTTCTCCTGGCTCAGGTCTAAAGCCTGCATCTCTGATGGTATGGGGTTGCATTAGTGCCTATGGTGTGGGCAGCTCTAACATCTGGAAAGGAACTATCAATGCTGGAAAGTAGAGAGAGCTTTTAGAGCAACATATGCTTCCATCCAGACAACGTCTCTGTCAGGGAAGGCCTTGACTATTTCAGCAAGACGATGCTAAACCAAATACCACATCCATCACAACAGCATGGCTTCACAGGAGGAGAGTCTGGGTCCTTGGAGGATCAGAAAAAAAAAATCCAGCAGTGAAGACCCAGCTTGAATCCTCCATCAGACAAGAATGGGACAACACTCCTCTCCATCAGCTGGTCTCCTCACTTCCCAGACGTTTACAGACTGTTGTTAAAAGAAGGGATGCTACATGATGGTAAACATGGCCCTGTCCCTACTTTTTTGAAACATGTTGCTGCCATCAAACTGAAAATGAGCTCATATTTTCCTGAAATGTCTCAGTTTAACATCTGATATGCTGTCTCTGTTCTATTGTAAATCAAAACTGGGTTTGTGATTTGAGTATATTTACATTTCACAGTGTCCCAGGTTTTTTGGAACCATTTCTGAACATCCACAGCTGGTTTTTTAACCAGTGTTTAGAAAGTCTCTGTTTGTGGTAAATACCTGAAGTTTTGAGTCCTAGCTGAGGAAACAGACGTCGGGGAAGACGGCGTTCCTCTGAGATCGTCTGACTAATGCGCTGAAATCTGCCGGTGTCACTCCATCATCATCATCATCATCTCTGCTCACATCTGTCAGCTTTATTTTCCCCAGGACACCAAAGAAGAAGAAGAAGAGGAAGAGGAGGAGGAGGATGGCACAGGAGCCAGGAACGATGTGATAAATAAATAAGCGTCAGAGCGTCGATGTTTCGCTCCGTCATCTCCAAGGTTGTTTCCTGAAATCTCTCTGAGTCTGGCGGGATTCGTCCGTTTGTCGACTTTTCTGCAGATGATCGATATCCGAGGTTAAAAAACAGAAAAAAATAAAAAACAACAGCCTGAGTGTGGAGCTGCTGTCAGTCTGAAATCCTCCGACGGCTTCAAGGACGTCACTGCTCACAGCCTTAAATCAATTCTGCTCCTCTCTGGTCAAACTTCAACATTTTCACTGATCAGTCCTCTCACAGCTGTCCGGCAGGAGATTTACTAAAATTAGTCAAAGGTAAAACCTCAGCCCCATTTACAAGACACTCACACTTTATTTCATACTTTCTTTAAGTCAAACCACAACCTTAGACAACACTGTACAGCAGTGAAGAAGAGCTGATTTCTATTGATGATGATTGAACTGAGAAAACTAAAATCAGGAAACAAACTGTTTCCCTAAAACTGCTGAGAAATAAAAAAAACAAAAAACAAACCAAACAGAACAGAAAAACTGCCCTTCACCCTTTCAGGCAAGTCAGATAAAGTTAGGAATAAAAACATGGAGATCAAATTAAATATCTGAACTTGATTTCTGGTTTAGTTTAGTGTAATTTCTCATTTTGCAGTATGTTGCGCCCCCTATCTCTGAGTTGACTAATGGTATTTTCAGCAGCAAAGTATCTTGCATTTTCTCTCTCTGAATAGGTTAATGGTAATTTGAGCAGCATAGTATCTTGCGCTCCCTCTCTCTGAGAAGATAAATAATAATTTCAGCAGCATAGTATCTTGCGCTCCCTCTCTCTGAGAAGATAAATAATAATTTCAGCAGCATAGTATCTTGCGCTCCCTCTCTCTGAGAAGATAAATAATAATTTCAGCAGCATAGCATCTTGCGCTCCCCCTCTCTGAGTGGGTTAATGGTATTTTGAGCAGCATAGTATCTTGCGCTCCCTCTCTCTGAGTAGGTTAATGGTAATTTGAGCAGCATAGTATCTTGCGCTCCCTCTCTCTGAGTAGGTTAATGGTAATTTGAGCAGCATAGTATCTTGCGCTCCCTCTCTCTGAGAAGATAAATAATAATTTCAGCAGCATAGTATCTTGCGCTCCCTCTCTCTGAGTGGGTTAATGGTAATTTGAGCAGCATAGTATCTTGTGTTTTCTCTCTCTGAGTAGGTTAATGGTAATTTGAGCAGCATAGTATCTTGCGCTCCTTCTCTCTGAGTAGGTTAATGGTAATTTGAGCAGCATAGTATCTTGTGCTCCCTCTCTCTGAGTAGGTTAATGGTAATTTGAGCAGCATAGTATCTTGCGCTCCCTCTCTCTGAGTAGGTTAATGGTATTTTGAGCAGCATAGTATCTTGCGCTCCCTCTCTCTGAGTGGATTAGTTGAAGTGGAGCTGCAGATTCCTCTGATTCCTCTCTCTCTGGTCGTCAGCAGCAGCCTGACAGCAGAGTTTTTTCGCTCGTGGCTAAAACAGTGAAGTTCATCCCATCACACTCGTCTAATTGCCATCGAGGGGAAACTGAGAGCCGACTCTCTCATGTGTGAGAGACCGCTGCCCATGATAATGACCCTGCACGTTTCTCCTCTCTGAGCGCTCATATCAAGACTCTTCAAGGCCACAATAATGCTCTTAAACTGAGGCTTTTTACCAAAAATGACTGAAAATGAAGGCTTTTCTCTGCTTTGTTTGGTTCTGATGTTTAATATCAAACGTTTTTTGTCAACACCTCTGAGGAGGATGGATTTACAGTCCGTCATTTCAATGCTCTTATATTTGATTCATGCATTTTTCCCGAGGATACACCCTGATGTTATGAGACGTGTTATTACCGTCCGTTTAGGATAACAAGGCCTTAAAAACCTCCTGGGAGGTTTGTTGTGAATTTTAGTGTCCCTTAAAGAAAAAAATACATCTCTACTTTTGAGGACTATCAAAAATGTTTGATCACTTCCTTTAGGGTTCATTGTTAGTCGCTGTAGTAAACATTAGTATATCAGGGGGATTCTCTCTCAGCCCTCCTGCCTCACCTGCAGTAACCACAGGTGTGCATCAGGGCTCAGTCATGGGACCACATATTTCAACAGTCACTGATCAAACTTTGTCCTTAGTTGCACTAATACATCTTTTTCTGCCCAGTCCTCATCCTGTATCTCCGTTTATAACCTCACATCTAATTTAAGGTGGAATGGATGAGCAGTGATAAGGTGGACGAGGCTCTCTCTGATCATGCTGAAGCTTTGATTGGACGACAAAGAGCGAATAATGGGTGGCATTTTCTATTCGGGCGGTGAGGGGAAATGATTTAACGGCCTCTCTGCCGCCTCCCCCTCCTCCTCTTCCTCACCCTCCCAGTGGTTTTGATCTATTTTTTACTGCCTGTCTCGCTCATTTATCACGGGCAGAATGGCGAGTAAAGTAATCTGACATTAGCACCCAGTGACTAATACCTCAGGAAAGAAAGAAACGGTTTGTCGTTTGAATAAATCATGGAGCACGGCGTCATTAAATATGGAAAAAAAAAAGAGAAGAAGAAACGGCAGATCTGGCCTCTGAACCTGGGAGTCGTAGAGAACCAGAGGAGGAGGAGAGGAGAGTTAAATGAGGAGGACAGAGATCTGAATAAAAGAAGGAGGAGATATTATTTCATTATTCAATGATTATGAATGAGGTCCTCTGTAGTTTCGTTAAATGCTGATGTAGGGTTCATATTTAGATACCACTTTTAAAATTTTAATGGAAATATAAATGTCTTTAGATCATACTGAAGCGTCTCAGATAGAATGACTTAAAACTTGAAGTGCCCTGACTAAATTAACGCCAAAATTAAAACATCAATAATAATGAACATTTACAGCCTGTAGACACCATATTTTATTTTATTTTATTTTTTAATTTATTTTTATGTATCATTATTTTATATATTATATATTATTTTTATTTATTGTTGTTATTTATTAATATTTATTATTATTATTATTATTATTATTTATTATTTAATTTTTTTATTTTAATTTTTTGAAATTTATTTTATTGTGATTGTTTTAATGCTGACCTCATACATGTTAGAGGATAAGGTTTTTTGTTATTATTATTACTGTTTTTTAATTATTTTACTATCAGAACCTCTAACAGGTCAATAATAATTTCTGAAGCCGTTTAGTCCCCACTGGGGCTGCTGGAGACCAAAACTGTCCCATTGAAACCCATTCAAACCTTAATTTTAGATCCACCAGCCATCACAAAAACATGCATTTATGATATTAGTAGGGTTGTAGTACTTGAGAACGGACTTGGTCTTGAGACCGGTCTCAAGACCACATTTTGAATGTCTTGGTCTTGTCTCGGCCTCAGACTGGTCAGACTCGGGATTCTCCATTGGAGACCAGCACTGATCTGCTTTTCTTGGACTTCATTAGCGTGATAATAAGGAGAAGCACTTGCACAACAACTAGCAACAGCTGCAAAAACTCAGACATCAGTCCATCTTATTTCTAGTCAGAAATGCCTCTGAACTCTGACTTTAGACCTCATTCACCTGACAAATCTAGATGATCATCTCATTTTAATCTGTAAGATTTATTTAGAAGAAAACTTAAATTAAAGAGCATGCTCTTTAAAGGTCACATATTTTACCCCTTTAAGACAAGTTTATCTCGGTCTCAGAGGTCCCCAAAACATGCCTGTGAAGTTTGTTGCTCAAAAAAACACTCCAGTATTGGATTTCTGCATGTCTTAAAACCCCTCTGCTCAGAACGAGCTGTCTCTGTGTCTGTGGCTTTAAATGTTACCGAGCCGTCTGACTCCGCCCCTGACTCCGCCCCTCTCAGGAAATGGATGTGGCTCTCCTGTTCCTGAGGATCAGGAGAGGAGGGCAGGACTTTCTTCCAAGTGAGGAGGGCCAACAGAGCCTGGGAGCGGGGCTAACTCCTCACATAACATCATCAGGGGGAAATCTGAGAACAGCTTGTTTTAGCACTCATTTTCTGAAAGGTGGTGGGGGGGGGGGGGTTCTTGATTCTTGGGGGGACTGCGGACAGAACATGGGGCACATATCTTTGATAAAAGGCCTGAAAAAGTGTATTTTGCATAATACGTGACCCTTAACCCTTCTACTTCGTCATGTTTTTTTTAGATTGATTCTTATGGTCTTATCTCAGCCTCAGTCTTAACTCTCAATAGTCTTGATCTTGTCTTGGTCTTAGTGCACTCTGGTCTCAGGCAAGTCTTGGTCTTGGTCTTGGATAATGTGGTCTTGAGTACATTACTAGAAATGAGGCGTTAATTCTGGTGTCCTTGCTTTAAATCTGCAGTTTTTCCTGTTTGTCAGACATTTACCACATATGGCATAAGGGGAAACTGAGCACTTTTCTTAGTTTCCTATAAAGGTGCTATTATATTAAAAATCTGAAAATAAAAAAAAAATAATGCGTCATAGAAATTAAAGTTGTTGCTCATTGTCAAGATATTCAAGGCTGTGATAATCCCCTTAAAAACCTTTTACTGGAATTTAAAGGGTTAAATCCCCAAAAATCACTGAATATATGATATTTATGATTAGGTCTGATTTTGACTGAACAATTATGCAAAAGTTGTTCATACGCTCCATGCAGGGGTGTAGCTAGAGATTTTGGGCCCCCAGAAAGATTATTATACACCCCAGCCGGCTAGCCAAGCAACAAGTGTAGCATTCTTTTACTAATATTCATGCATTTGAATGTATTTTTGAACCATAATTTCCACATTTATGAGCATTACTTTGACTATAGTTCAATTAATTTTACTGGCATTATTTTTCAGCACTGGACTACACCGTTTGGACATTTTTATAGGAGGAGCAGCCTGCATCGATCCCTCTGTTTGGGGGTCCCAGGTCCAGCAGGCCGTCAGTCATCCAGGCTGCTTTAGATGGATGCTTCCGCCCTCCCCATGACCCCCCACCACCACTCGCACAATCCCAGCCCGACCCCGAGACGGCCAATCAGCTGCAGGCCATCGGTCAAACTCCTGGTGTGCATAATGCATGAAGAGGATCCTCGGAGGAGACTCCGCTGTTTACTCGGACTAAGAGCAGCTCCAGGGTCCAGACATGAACCTGACTGAGGGGTAACCAGCAGCTTCCTCTCACCTCACAGCTCAGTGTCTGCCCATCATGGCGAGGGGCAGGTGCAGAAAAAGGCCCACAGTAATTATGATTTTTAAAATAATGAAGGCAGAAAAACTTCATACTACAGAGAAAACAAAACCCAGACCACATTTATCCAGCTGGAAGCCTACATAAATGTTTAGGACGTCCTGTTGCTGATCAGTTAGAGTCCAAATCTCAACATTTGACTGTGAAATATTTAAATTTGACATTAAGGTTGTTTGCAGAGGATGTCAGGCCACAGAGGGGCTAAAGGGGTAATTTTATCCTTTAGTGAAAATGGTTAGTGTCACAAAATTAAAAAGGATTAGAAATTTAAAGGCATATTCAGCTGCTAGAGCCCTTCCTCTCCTCCCTAATCGACGCTGGGATGGCAGACGGCGCTCATGTCTGAGTGTAAGATCACTTCTCATAAAGCAGGGATGCCAAACCCAGACGAAGCAGGGGCCAGATTCTGGATTCAGGTCTAACCTGAGGGCCTAACAGGGTCACCTTTTTAGCCAGAAACTGATTGATTGATGTCTTTATTTTGATCATGTAAATGACATCAAAAAAACAGTTAAAAAAATAAAAATAAGTGAACATCAAGAAATGAAAACAAAACAAAACAGTAACTTGCATCTGCCAGTTCTTAACTCAGTTTACATGAGCGAAAAAGAGTCTAAACTTATCTAATCCTACCCCCCCAACACACACACACACAAAAGCCTCATTTAACCAGCAATAAAATCTGAAGAAAAAAAACAAACTTAGCACAGATGCTGAATTATTTTGACATTTAAAAAGTAAAAAAAAAAAAAGTTTAAAGGCTCACAATCTGAGAAAATTAAATTTATCAGTTCAAAATGGTCAAAACATGAAATTGAAATTGGAAAACAGTGTTTTTTAAAGGCAAATATATCAGAAAAAAAGTCAAAATCATGAGTTTAAAATGTCAAAATATGGAATAAAATTTGTAATCCTGAAATTAAAAGTCAAAACAGGATTAAAAATTTTAAATTGTGAGTCTAAAACAGGGGTGTCAAACTCAGTCCCAGCAGGGGCCAGAATCTGGATTTAGGTCTAACCTGAGGGCCGAACAGGGTCAACATTTAACCAGAAACTGTCAACCTTGTTTTTACCAGTAATGAATTCTGGGAAGTAAGAAACAACTTAGCTCTGATGATAAACACCATAAACATCAACATAAAAAGTCAAAATATGATTTTAGAGGTTCAAAATCTGAAGTAACAGGACAAACTTATAAGCTCAAAAGGTCAAAACACAAAATAGAATGAAAACAGAATAGAAAACATAATATATAAGGCAGACTGAAAGTCAAAGTCATGAATTTTAAAAGAACAAATTATGGGACAAAATTCACAGCTGTGAATTTAAAGGGTGAAATATGACAATACGAAATTAAAAGATGTGAGTTTTATAGGTCAAAATATGAGGTAAAATTCAAAATCACGAGTTCTAAAGGTCAAAATATGAAGTAAAATTAAAAATTGTGAGTTTTAAAGGCTAAAATATGAGGTAAAATTCAAAATAATGAGTTTTAAAGGCTAGAATATGAGGTAAAATTAATATTTGTGAATTAAAATGTAAAATATGAGATGAAATTAAAGATTATGTGTTTAAAAGGCCAAATTTATTCACTGAAAAAGTAAAAATATGAAATAAAAATGTAAAATCCTAAGTTGAAGTTGTAATTGTAAGATCAAAATTGAAATTGGAAATTAAAACACAAATTAATTTTATCTCATTTTATACTGGAGGAAATCTGCAGACCTCATACTGGTGGGCCAGGTAGAGTTAAAATGTGATATGAGCTAGCGGGCCGGGTATAATTGTAACACGGGCCGGATTTGGCCCCTGGGCCTTTAGTTTGACACCCCTGCCGTATCTGAATCTTTGCCAAGGGGGGAACTGGGGGGAATCTTATTGATCTACAAGAAGCTTGTTCTTCATCTTATTACTGTGCTTCACTTTTACAGGTCAAATACTATGCAAAATACATTTTCAGGCTTTTCTAATACCCCCCCCCCCCATCTTTCAGAAAATGTATCCTGAAACAAGCCATTCTCAGATTTTCCCCTCATGATGTCATGTGGGGAGTAAGCCCCGCCCCAAGGTTCGGTTGGCCCTCCCCACTTGGAAGAAAGCTCCGCCTTTTTCAATCTTTTTTTTCCAATAAAAAGATCAAGCCAAAACTTCAAGGCGCACCAAAACCATATCTATACAAAACGCCTCTAACAGTAAACCAGGCGAATGTTCAGACAGGCAAGCACTGCCATTCAATCGAGATCAGCTGATCTCACACAAGCCCTCATCAGCTGACAGCAAGCTCATTCATTCTAAGCACACTATTGGCTAATCACACTCATGCTGCCATATTTAAACTGCTCCTGCCTGGCTACGCTTTGCTGCTCCCGCTGCAGACAGCCCTCCTCCACCCCAGCTCCTCCTTTATTCTGACTGCATCAGTGTCATAGCTGCTGATAGAGAAACACTATTTACAACCACACATCATGTGTGGGCCAAACTGAAGTTTAGTTTTTGCAGATTCCCAAGAGAACCACTGTCCTAGAGGGACCCAGAGCCCAGACCTGAACCCTATCCAACATCTCTGGAGAGGCCTGAACATCCAAACTGACTGAGCTTGAGAGGATTAGAAAAGAAGGTTTGCAGAGCTTGTTGAGTCAAATCAAAAAGACTGAAGGCTGTAATTGCTGCCAAAGGAGCTCCAAGTAAGAAGTGAGTAAAGGTACACCCATAAACGAGCACTAACGAGACCTCTGCCCTAATCTACAGCTGACCCTCCCACAGGAGTGGACCAGAAGACAGACCAGGTCCTTCCCGCCTCCTTAGAGCGGGACGGAGGCTGAGTGTTAATGCGTGCATTAGTGAGGAGCAGGAGGAGATCCCAGGAGCCCACCACTTCTCCAACTTAATTATTAAGATGTGGAGGGGTGTGGGGGGCTAATGAACTGTAGGATTACAGAGGTGATAATCGCCATCTTGGTAGGTGCATTAAAAGTCTCTCTCTGTGTCATTAGGCTGTGAGCCTGACAGACGACGAGCAGGGACACACAGACAGCAGACTGAAGGAGCAATAAAACGCTTTATTAATATTCAGACAGGTTTATGGTAGAAACACAGAAATTAACTCAGATTTTCTACAGTATTTAGCTGGATGTCTTCTTCTTTTTATCAGCCATGTTTTTAAAATACACAAAGTCTTTGTACAACGTGGTGTACAACACTGAATCCAACGTGGCTCTGCTTTTGTTGAGATGCGTCGCTGCCATCAAATTCAAAATGAGCTCATATTTTTAATGTAGTGGTAAAATGCCTCAGTTTAACATCTGATATGTTGTTTACATTCTTCTGTGAATCAAGTATGGGTTTATGACAGTGGTTTTCAAAGTGTGAGGCGGGCCTCCCCTGGGGGGCGCCACAGAACGTCAGTGGAGGCGCGAAACCATAAACCAGAAAAAGGTGATTTTGTTTGCTAACTTCTTCTGTGCATGGAGCAAAACTTGACTTAAAGTTACTTTAGGGACTATGCTTTAGTGCAGCATTACTCAACCCTGCTCAACCAAAGAGCCAAATCATTGAAAAATACCTTTACAAGAGCCACAATCTAAGTGGTGAATAGTGGCAAAAAAGGGTTAAAGTGGCAAAAAATAAGTGAAAGGTGGCCAACATGGTCAAAAAGCAGCAAAAAAGTAAAAATTGGTGCAAAATCATAAAAAAAATGAGTTACAGTTTGTCAAAAATGCGGCCATAAAATGAGTGAAAAGTGACTAAAATGGGCAAAAAAACTGTTAAAAAAAGGTGGAAAATGGGGGAAAGGGCAATTTAATGTCAAAAGGCAGCTTCAAAGTGGCAAAAAGGGAGAGAAATTGCAAAAGAGCAGGATAAAAGTGGCTAAAACTGATGAACAGGGCAAAAACGGGATAAAAGTGGCAACAAATGGGCCAAAAGCAGCAAAAATTGATTAAAAGTGGCCAAAAAAAGGGGGATTGCAAATGATGGCAATTGAAATATACAGAGAAGAAATAAAGGCTGACAATTAAGTTTGACCCTTAAAACCTACTGTATAAGTGTGAGAAACAAACTGATTAATGTGACTTGCAATGGATAATATCTGAGGTCAAAGTTTCCCTTTTTAAGGTTTTCTGGGGGAATATGTATTATACAATAATATATACAATATATTATACAATAATGTATGTATTATACAATAATATGAATAATATTTCAAATTAAGACATAGAAGAGCCACAAACCATTACAAATGAGCCACACGTGGCTCCAGAGCAAAGCGTTGAGTATCACTGCTACAGAGTCAGCAATTCAAGTCAGGATTTTCCTGCATTGGTCCCAATGATGCTCAAGTCACAGTGTTGAATTAGTGTGGATGCCCATTGATTTTCACGTCGGCCATTTTATTCTTCTTCTTCCGATATTTCTGATTTATGATTATCTCCTCCTTCATACTTTGTCGTATCGACACCATTTAAACTTTAAAAAATTCAGTTTCTTCATCATTCGACTCCTATGACTTTTCTCATTTCTAACTTTTACAATTTTTAAAATATAACTGTTTTTATATTATTTTCAGCTATTTTTATGCTATTTTAGCCATTGAATGCAATTTTCAGCTACTTTTAGGCCAAAATTAGCTATTTTTATGCTATTTTCAGCTATTTTGTCCTTTTTTGAGCTACTGAATGCCATTTTCAGCTACGTTTATGCCATTTTATGCTATTTTATACTACTTTTATGCTATTTTCAACTATTTTTGTGCTTTTGGCCATTTTCAGCAGTTCTTTCACAATTCAGCTCTCAGCATCCCCATGCAATTTCAGCTGAAACTGCAATTTTGATCTAGTTTGTAAAGATGTACAAGCTAATGATAGCGGCCATGTAAACTTTGGGGTCATCTTGAGACTGAGCAAAACGTCTAGTGACCAAAACCAGGGGAATTTTTAACAGAATGTGAAAGGAGATTGGGTCACTGATCAGTGCACCTGCACTGGTCAAAAGCAAGGAAGGTCTGCTATTATGCAACTCTGCATCAACTGTACAAATGAAAACGTATAGTTCCTACTAAATAAGAGGGAAAGGCAGATGTTTAAGGACATTTGCAGACCAAAACATCAAAAATATGTTAATTTAAAAAATGTTTAAAGATTATACATAAATGTTTGATATTGTGGTTGTTTATTTTGTTTTCAGTCTATCTTTATGTGGGTGGGGGTCCACCAAATGAATAATTTCTTCTTGGGGGAGGCTCACTGTCCGACACTTTGAAAACCCCTGGTTTATGAGATCTGTCATTTATTGACTTTGTTTCAAGACGGCGTCCTAACTTTTTTGGAACTGTGGTTGTGTGTGTTGTATATTTCTATATCCCTCTCCATGTTTTAGTCTCTCTCTGTATTCCTCCATGAAGTGAGCCCGACTCCTCTCTTCTTCTTCTTGTGTTTTATTCAGCTTCCTGTCAGACGGGGCTCCTCTTTGGGGGCCTGACATTTCAGCTCCCTGTGCCTCTCGGCCCCAATGATTTCCACACACAACCTCCCACAATCCCTCACTCCTCCCCCCCGCCTGCTCAGGTCTCATTTACCCATGATCCCATGCTGCAGCGCTCGGACGGCGTGGTGTTTCTGATGTCCAGAGGGGCTGAAGCTGATTTATCATGTTTTAATGTGACGCCTCCCATTCATCACCGACACGCAGAGCTTCATTAGCTAGCATCAGAGAGACACAGGAAGCTAATTAAACAGAGAGCGCTGACATGCTAATATTTGCATGTGTGTGACCCTCAGAGCTGCAGCATCTCGTTTGATCGCATTAATTAATCTGATGAAGAAGAGTCCACCACAGAAGAAGAGACGCTCTCCTGCACAGGTCTGGTCGTCACTGATGATAAAAACAAACTTTGTCTTTTTCTAAAATAAAGAGGATAAAACTCTAACTTCTGTCATCACATGATCATTAATCGTCAACATTCCCTCGTTAATCAGTTAAAGCAGATTTAGTTTTAAAAACAGCTGTTAAATTCCCTTCAAGCTGTAGTACCAGAGTGAGTGTGGAAGTTTGGTAAAACTGTCAATCAGAGAAGCCGCTTTGACACTGAAGGATTGTGGGTAATGTAGTGCTGTTGCCAGAGATCATGACTAAAGGCTCGTTTATGCTCTATGCACTCCTGAAGGTAGATCTGTGTGTTTTAAACTCTACCACATGTTGGAGTGGACACTGAAAACAGATCCACTAGAGGGCGCTGTCTCTCACAGAGCTACTCTGATGCTCCTCTATCCGTCCCACAGAGTGAAGATCCTGTCCCATCCCGTCCTCTGCTCAGCTGTGTTCCTGTACCTGTCTGTCTTTGTGGACAGGTGAGCTAACATCATTGATCTGTTCGTATTTTCTAATAACTCACTCATTATTCTTTAACATTTCCTCAGAAAACTCAATAAAATTCTTTCAAATGTTCCTTATTTGTTGTGTTTGCCACTCTGGGTTGAACTGTTGCTCAACACTGCCCCCAGGATTACCAGTGGTATTACAACGTTTGACCTGTAAGCTACGAAACAATGGACAGAAAACAGACGAAATAAAAGCAGAGAATGGACAGAAAGGTCCGTCTGTATCCCTCTTGGTTCAAACATAGAGCATTAATGAGCCTTAAACCACGGTTCTACTTGAAACGAGGTTGATAACACAGACGTCTGTGGTTTCTCCGGAGATTCAGTGATGATATCCAGTCGTGTGTTGGATCAGAAGCATTGATGCTAGCATTCATCCTGGCTAACAGTTCCCTCATTTGAAGCTGAAAAGTGTGTATTACTGCGTTATGTTGTAATTATTTAATAATGCCACTCTTCACCACTATTTCTAACATTTTTGAAACTTACTTTTGCCACTTCTTTTTTTTTTTTTTTTGGACAATTTTTGTTGGTCTTTGCCACATTTAGCCCATAATAATAATAATAATAATAATAATAATATCTTGAATTTATATAGCGCCTTTCAAGAAACCCAAGGACGCTTTACAGGAACACATAGACATGGACAAACTATGTGAGGGGTAGGATGAGTGTAAGGGGTGGTTTAGTGAAGACTGTAGGCTGTGGTGAACAGGTGGTGCTTGAGACGTTTTTTGAAAATGTCCAGAGATGGAGCGCTACGGATGTCTGCAGGAAGAGTGTTCCAGAGGGTGGGAGCTGCAGCACTGAAGGCTCTGTCTCCATAGGTTCGGAGTTTGGTTTTGGGCATGGAAAGTAGGCCGGTGTCTGAAGACCGAAGGTTGCGGGATGGTGTGTATGGATGGAGGAGATCAGAAAGGTACTGGGGAGCCAGAGCATGGAGAGATTTGTATGTAAGGAGGAGGACTTTGTAGTTGATACGCGACTTGATAGAGAGCCAGTGGAGGTGGATGAGGGTCAGAGTGATGTGTTGCCAGGGTCTAGTGCGGGTGAGAACTCTAGCTGTAGAGTTTTGGATGTACTGAAGCCTGACCAGGGTTTTGCTGGGAACTCCAGACAGGACTCCATTACAGTAGTCCAGGCGGGAGGTTATGAAAGCATGAATGAGTGTTTCAGCCACAGAATCAGGGAGTGATGGTCGGAGTCTGGAGATGTTCTTGAGATGAAAGAAGGCAGATTTGGTGACAGACTTTATGTGGGACTGGAAGGAGAAGGTGGAGTCCAAGATGACGCCCAGGTTTCGGAACTCGGAGAATGGACAGATGGAGGTCCTGTCCACATCGAGCATGAGATCTCCAACCTTCTGCAGCAGCGCTTTGGGGGCCACAATCATGAGCTCTGTTTTATTGCTGCTGAGTTTGAGTTGGTTAGAGGTCATCCAGGCTCTGATGTTGTGGAGGCAGTTTACCAGGGAGTGGGGAGGGAGCTGAGTGGATGGTTTGGTGCTGAGATAGAGTTGGGTGTCATCTGCATAAGAGTGGAACCTGAGACCGTGTTTGTGAATAATCTGTCCAAGGGGAAGCATGTAGATGGTGAAAAGGAGAGGTCCAAGAACAGAGCCTTGAGGCACGCCTTGGTTAACTGGGGCGGGGGATGAGTGAGAGGTGCCGATGGTAACAAACTGTTTTCTTTGTGAGAGATATGCTCTGAGATATGCTCTGATCTTTGAGATAGGAAGGGAGAAGCTACTTGGTAAGAAGAATCTGCTTTGGGTTGTTTCAGTTGGAAGTAGGTTGTTGGCAGTTTTGTTTAGGCTGATCATGTTGGTTTCACTTTATCTGCAACAATAGATGAGGCAGTTGACGCGTGTCGCTCCCTCTATTGATTGCTAAAGTGAAAACAGCTGGGGCGGAGTTTCACTGTAGTCCAAGCTTTAAGAGAGTTTGAATCAAATTTGCCAGCTGGGGCTAATGATTGCTTGCAAAGCAGTAACTAAAACTGCTCCTGTTTACCTGGAGTCCCTCATCCAGGTCTGCACTCCTTCTCGCCCACTATGCTCAGCCAGTGAAAGGCACCTGGTACTTCCAGCGCATCATGCTCCTAAGTCACTAGCTCGACTCTTCTCCTCTGTTGTCCCTAAATGGTGGAATGAATTACCCATCTCCATTCCATCTGCAGACTCCCTCTCTACTTTCAAGAGAAGGCTAAAGACCCAGCTCTTCAGAGAACACTATGCACTTAGCCAGACTATTCTCGACTGTTGTCCCCAGTAGTAGATTGAGTCTCAGCCAGACTATTCTCCACTGTTGTCCCCAGTAGTAGATTGAGTCTCAGCCAGACTATTCTCCACTGCTGTCCCCAGTGGTTGAATGAGTTTCCCAGCTACAGTTAGCTCGCATTGTCCTGCTCTACTTCTGGGATTTCTTTGCCCAGCTCTTTGTGAATGATCCAGCACTTGGTACTTGGTAATTAGTTGTTGTGAAGTCTAATGGATGGCGATTAGAGATCCCACATTTTGCTTGATTCATTGTTGCTGTTTAATAAAACAAACAAAAAACAACAAAAAAAAAAAAAAAAAGAAAAAAAACCACAAAAACAACAACGTATATTTTAGGTGCTCTGCATTAAACTCTACATGGCAGCACTTGCGTCCAATTGGACCTGAAGCACTTGATGGCACTTACTGATGCTGTTTCTTCTTGTCTAGATCGTTGCTTGTGTTGTTCTTGCTCTCGAATGTAAGTTGCTTTGGAGAAAAGCGTCTGCTAAATGACACTGTAACATTGTAACATATGAGTGAAACCAGGAGAGAGCTGTACCAGTGATGCCAAGATGGTGAGACAGGCGGTCAAGGAGGATGGTGTGGGATTTTGTGTCGAAGGCAGATCTTTAATTTGCATCAATTCTATACAGTTAAAGATATCTGTAATTTAATTCTGCCTAGTCAAAATGTAATTAGAGATATCTCGAATTAGAATTACAGATATCTACAATTCATTGTCAGATATCCGTAATTCACATTGTGGATATCCGAAATGACGAACCCCATTCACATGAATGGCAAAAGTGACGTCATTTCGCCTAGTCAAAATGACGTTGTAGAGATCTTAAATGACAGTTTTGGATAGGCAGAATGTATTTTCAGATATCCAAAATGTTCTTTTTGACTAGGCGAAATTGAATACAGATATCTACAATTTGAATTCTGGATAGTCAAACGTAACTTTTTAATGTTAAAACGGCTTGCCATAGATGTCAAAAACATGATGTCACGAAGATGTGATGTCACGAAGACATGTGATGTCACAAACATGATGTCATAAAGAAAAATGGTGTCATAAAACATGATATCATTAAGTCAAAATGTCATAAAACATGTGATGACATAAAACATGATGTCATCAAGACTTGTGATGTCATTACTTTAATTCCCTTATAGAAAAGCTGAACTCTGGGCTTTAGTTTCTCTTTATAAACACAGAACCATCCATGCTGACATGTTGACATAACCACTGGTCTACCAGTTAAGGTCAGCTGTCCCGCTATGTTATCTCTTCATTACAGGCTTGTTCCATTTTATTGTTATACCTTGTTATACCCACATATTCCTCGTCTGCTCACATCTCCCTACATAGTGGACCCACCCCTGCTAATATGGAGTAATCGACAACCCAGCTAACCAATACGTTAATACGTGTAATACATAAATAAGTAACAGATCATCTTCTCTCTCTCTTTTTTTTTGGGGGGGGGGGGGGTTAAAGAAATGTTCTGAGCTCTTTTCCTCCAGAGTCCTGGACTGGACCAGTGTGACGCTGAAATAAAGATGTTTCTCAAAAATCATCATGGATGGAAACAAACTCAATAAAACTGGATTGAAAAGAGAAACCACCGAGGAGTGTTGGAGCATCACTGGAGCGTTTCTAAACCTGAGGAGAGAGGTCGACTCCACGCTGAGCACCGATCTGTCCTTCTCCAAATACTTTTCTGCTCCATTTGATGATTTTACTGCGGGTCGCTGACATCACTACCCATAAGCCCCTGGGTCGGTGTGCTGCCAGAGGTGGAGAGGGTGAGTGGAGGTGGAAATGGATCATAAAGATGAAAACTGCTGGAAAAAGTCAGAAAAACCTCCAAAAACCTCCACATACGTCCACTTCTGTGGACAGCTCCTAAACAAACACTGTAAACTCCAACTTTACACATTTATTTATTTCAACCTGTTTAAGCAGAAAAACCTGGTTAGATTAAGAACCTCTTCTTCATGGGTGTCTGAGCTGACAGAGTTTAGGACAACCAGAGAGACCAGATTCAAAATTACTGCAAAATAATCAGTTTAAAAAACAGTCTAATTATGGCAGAAGTGACTTCAATCAATGAGTTTTATCAGGAATTACTATTTGACCTGTTAGCCTGGTGAACAGAAATGTAGTCCAAAGTTTATGGAAGCTCATTTCTGCCATTCAATAAAGGTTTAATGTGAACATGAGATAAATATAAATATCATAAAATACTGAATCAAAGTAAGGATTTAAGAAATAAATCGTGTTGATTCAGACTGTCCTGTTATTTCAGACTGTCCTGTTATTCTAGACTGTCCTGTTATTCTAGACTGTCCTGTTATTTCAGACTGTCCTGTTATTCTAGACTGTCCTGTTATTCTAGACTGTCCTGTTATTCTAGACTGCCCTGTTATTTCAGACTGTCCTGTTATTCTAGACTGTCCTGTTATTCTAGACTGTCCTGTTATTTCAGACTGTCCTGTTATTCTAGACTGTCCTGTTATTTCAGACTGTCCTGTTATTCTAGACTGTCCTGTTATTCTAGATTGTCCTGTTATTTCAGACTGTCCTGTTATTCTAGACTGTCCTGTAATTTCAGACTGTCCTGTTATTCTAGACTGTCCTGTTATTCTAGACTGTCCTGTTATTTCAGACTGTCCTGTTATTCTAGACTGTCCTGTTATTTCAGACTGTCCTGTTATTCTAGACTGCCCTGTTATTTCAGACTGTCCTGTTATTCTAGACTGTCCTGTTATTCTAGACTGTCCTGTTATTCTAGACTGTCCTGTTATTTCAGACTGTCCTGTTATTCTAGACTGTCCTGTTATTTCAGACTGTCCTGTTATTCTAGACTGTCCTGTGATTTCAGAGTGTCCTGTTATTCAAGACTGCCCTGTTATTTCAGACTGTCCTGTTATTCTAGACTGTCCTGTTATTTCAGACTGTCCTGTTATTCTAGACTGTCCTGTTGTTCTAGACTGCCCTGTTATTTCAGACTGTCCTGTTATTCTAGACTGTCCTGTTATTCTAGACTGTCCTGTTATTTCAGACTGTCCTGTTATTCTAGACTGTCCTGTTATTTCAGACTGTCCTGTTATTCTAGACTGCCCTGTTATTTCAGACTGTCCTGTTATTCTAGACTGCCCTGTTATTTCAGACTGTCCTGTTATTTCAGACTGTCCTGTTATTCTAGACTGCCCTGTTATTTCAGACTGTCCTGTTATTCTAGACTGTCCTGTTATTCTAGACTGTCCTGTTATTCTAGACTGTCCTGTTATTTCAGACTGTCCTGTTATTCTAGACTGTCCTGTTATTCTAGACTGCCCTGTTATTTCAGACTGTCCTGTTATTCTAGACTGTCCTGTTATTTCAGACTGTCCTGTTATTCTAGACTGTCCTGTTATTCTAGACTGTCCTGTTATTTCAGACTGTCCTGTTATTCTAGACTGTCCTGTTATTTCAGACTGTCCTGTTATTCAAGACTACCCTGTTATTTCAGACTGTCCTGTTATACTAGACTGCCCTGTTATTTCAGACTGTCCTGTTATTCTAGACTGCCCTGTTATTTCAGACTGTCCTGTTATTTCAGACTGTCCTGTTATTTCAGACTGTCTTGTTATTCTAGACTGTCCTGTTATTCTAGACTGTCCTGTTATTTCGGACTGCCCTGTTATTCTAGACTGCCCTGTTATTCTAGACTGCCCTGTTATTTCAGACTGTCCTGTTATTCTAGACTGCCCTGTTATTTCAGACTGTCCTGTTATTCTAGACTGCCCTGTTATTTCAGACTGTCCTGTTATGTCAGACTGTCCTGTTATTCTAGACTGTCCTGTTATTCTAGACTGCCCTGTTATTTCAGACTGTCCTGTTATTCTAGACTGTCCTGTTATTCTAGACTGTCCTGTTATTTCAGACTGTCCTGTTATTCTAGACTGTCCTGTTATTCTAGACTGTCCTGTTATTCTAGACTGTCCTGTTATTTCAGACTGTCCTGTTATTCTAGATGCCTGTTATTTCAGACTGTCCTGTTATTCTAGACTGTCCTGTTATTTCAGACTGTCCTGTTATTCAAGACTGTCCTGTTATTCCAGACTGTCTTGTTATTCTAGACTGTCCTGTTATTCTAGACTGCCCTGTTATTTCAGACTGTCCTGTTATTTCAGACTGTCCAGTTATTCTAGACTGCCCTGTTATTTCAGACTGTCCTGTTATTTAAGACTGTCCTGTTATTTCAGACTGTCTTGTTATTCTAGACTGTCCTGTTATTCTAGACTTTCCTGTTATTTCGGACTGCCCTGTTATTCTAGACTGCCCTGTTATTCTAGACTGCCCTGTTATTTCAGACTGTCCTGTTATTCTAGACTGCCCTGTTATGTCAGACTGTCCTGTTATTCTAGACTGTCCTGTTATTCTAGACTGCCCTGTTATTTCAGACTGTCCTGTTATTCTAGACTGTCCTGTTATTCTAGACTGTCCTGTTATTCTAGACTGCCCTGTTATTTCAGACTGTCCTGTTATTCTAGACTGTCCTGTTATTCTAGATGCCTGTTATTTCAGACTGTCCTGTTATTCTAGACTGTCCTGTTATTCTAGACTGCCCTGTTATTTCAGACTGTCCTGTTATTCTAGACTGTCCTGTTATTTCAGACTGTCCTGTTATTCTAGACTGTCCTGTTATTCTAGACTGCCCTGTTATTTCAGACTGTCCTGTTATTCTAGACTGTCCTGTTATTTCAGACTGTCCTGTTATTCTAGATGCCTGTTATTTCAGACTGTCCTGTTATTCTAGACTGCCCTGTTATTTCAGACTGTCCTGTTATTCTAGACTGTCCTGTTATTTCAGACTGTCCTGTTATTCTAGACTGTCCTGTTATTCTAGACTGCCCTGTTATTCTAGACTGCCTTGTTATTTCAGACTGTCCTGTTTTTCTAGATGCCTGTTATTTCAGACTGTCCTGTTATTCTAGACTGTCCTGTTATTTCAGACTGTCCTGTTATTCTAGACTGTCCTGTTATTCTACACTGTCCTGTTATTCTAGACTGTCCTGTTATTTCAGACTGTCCTGTTATTCTAGATGCCTGTTATTTCAGACTGTCCTGTTATTCTAGACTGTCCTGTTATTTCAGACTGTCCTGTTATTCAAGACTGTCCTGTTATTCCAGACTGTCTTGTTATTCTAGACTGTCCTGTTATTCTAGACTGCCCTGTTATTTCAGACTGTCCTGTTATTTCAGACTGTCCAGTTATTCTAGACTGCCCTGTTATTTCAGACTGTCCTGTTATTTAAGACTGTCCTGTTATTTCAGACTGTCTTGTTATTCTAGACTGTCCTGTTATTCTAGACTTTCCTGTTATTTCGGACTGCCCTGTTATTCTAGACTGCCCTGTTATTCTAGACTGCCCTGTTATGTCAGACTGTCCTGTTATTCTAGACTGTCCTGTTATTCTAGACTGCCCTGTTATTTCAGACTGTCCTGTTATTCTAGACTGTCCTGTTATTCTAGACTGTCCTGTTATTCTAGACTGCCCTGTTATTTCAGACTGTCCTGTTATTCTAGACTGTCGTGTTATTCTAGACTGTCCTGTTATTCTAGACTGTCCTGTTATTTCAGACTGTCCTGTTATTCTAGACTGCCCTGTTATTTCAGACTGTCCTGTTATTCTAGACTGCCCTGTTATTTCAGACTGTCCTGTTATTTCAGACTGTCCTGTTATTCTAGACTGCCCTGTTATTTCAGACTGTCCTGTTATTCTAGACTGTCCTGTTATTCTAGACTGTCCTGTTATTTCAGACTGTCCTGTTATTCTAGACTGTCCTGTTATTTCAGACTGTCCTGTTATTCTAGACTGCCCTGTTATTTCAGACTGTCCTGTTATTCTAGACTGTCCTGTTATTCTAGACTGTCCTGTTATTTCAGACTGTCCTGTTATTCTAGACTGTCCTGTTATTTCAGACTGTCCTGTTATTCTAGACTGTCCTGTTATTTCAGACTGTCCTGTTATTCAAGACTACCCTGTTATTTCAGACTGTCCTGTTATACTAGACTGCCCTGTTATTTCAGACTGTCCTGTTATTCTAGACTGCCCTGTTATTTCAGACTGTCCTGTTATTTCAGACTGTCCTGTTATTTCAGACTGTCTTGTTATTCTAGACTGTCCTGTTATTCTAGACTGTCCTGTTATTTCGGACTGCCCTGTTATTCTAGACTGCCCTGTTATTCTAGACTGCCCTGTTATTTCAGACTGTCCTGTTATTCTAGACTGCCCTGTTATTTCAGACTGTCCTGTTATTCTAGACTGTCCTGTTATTTCAGACTGTCCTGTTATTCTAGACTGTCCTGTTATTCTAGACTGTCCTGTTATTCTAGACTGCCCTGTTATTTCAGACTGTCCTGTTATTCTAGACTGTCCTGTTATTCTAGACTGTCCTGTTATTTCAGACTGTCCTGTTATTCTAGACTGTCCTGTTATTCTAGACTGTCCTGTTATTCTAGACTGTCCTGTTATTTCAGACTGTCCTGTTATTCTAGACTGTCCTGTTATTCTAGACTGTCCTGTTATTCTAGACTGTCCTGTTATTATAGACTGTCCTGTTATTTAAGACTGTCCTGTTATTAGAGACTGTCCTGTTGTTCTAGACTGACCTGTTATTAAAGAGTGTCCTGTTATTGGAGACTGTCCTGTTAGTTCAGACTGTCCAGTTATTCTAGACTGCCCTGTTATTTCAGACTGTCCTGTTATTTAAGACTGTCCTGTTATTTCAGACTGTCTTGTTATTCTAGACTGTCCTGTTATTCTAGACTTTCCTGTTATTTCGGACTGCCCTGTTATTCTAGACTGCCCTGTTATTCTAGACTGCCCTGTTATTTCAGACTGTCCTGTTATTCTAGACTGCCCTGTTATGTCAGACTGTCCTGTTATTCTAGACTGTCCTGTTATTCTAGACTGCCCTGTTATTTCAGACTGTCCTGTTATTCTAGACTGTCCTGTTATTCTAGACTGTCCTGTTATTCTAGACTGCCCTGTTATTTCAGACTGTCCTGTTATTCTAGACTGTCGTGTTATTCTAGACTGTCCTGTTATTCTAGACTGTCCTGTTATTTCAGACTGTCCTGTTATTCTAGATGCCTGTTATTTCAGACTGTCCTGTTATTCTAGACTGTCCTGTTATTCTAGACTGCCCTGTTATTTCAGACTGTCCTGTTATTCTAGACTGTCCTGTTATTTCAGACTGTCCTGTTATTCTAGACTGTCCTGTTATTCTAGACTGCCCTGTTATTCTAGACTGCCCTGTTATTTCAGACTGTCCTGTTTTTCTAGATGCCTGTTATTTCAGACTGTCCTGTTATTCTAGACTGTCCTGTTATTTCAGACTGTCCTGTTATTCTAGACTGTCCTGTTATTTTAGACTGTCCTGTTATTCTAGACTGTCCTGTTATTCTAGACTGTCCTGTTATTCTAGACTGCCCTGTTATTTCAGACTGTCCTGTTATTCTAGACTGCCCTGTTATTTCAGACTGTCCTGTTATTTCAGACTGTCCTGTTATTCTAGACTGCCCTGTTATTTCAGACTGTCCTGTTATTCTAGACTGTCCTGTTATTCTAGACTGTCCTGTTATTGTAGACTGTCCTGTTATTCTAGACTGTCCTGTTATTCTAGACTGCCCTGTTATTTCAGACTGTCCTGTTATTCTAGACTGTCCTGTTATTCTAGACTGTCCTGTTATTTCAGACTGTCCTGTTATTCTAGACTGTCCTGTTATTTCAGACTGTCCTGTTATTCTAGACCGTCCTGTTATTCTAGACTGTCCTGTTATTTCAGACTGTCCTGTTATTCTAGACTGTCTTGTTATTTCAGACTGTCCTGTTATTCTAGACTGCCCTGTTATTTCAGACTGTCCTGTTATTCAAGACTGTCCTGTTATTTCAGACTGTCCTGTTATTCTAGACTGTCCTGTTATTTCAGACTGTCCTGTTATTCTAGACTGTCCTGTTATTTCAGACTGTCCTGTTATTCTAGACTGTCCTGTTATTTCAGACTGTCCTGTTATTCAAGACTGCCCTGTTATTTCAGACTGTCCTGTTATTCTAGGCTGTCCTGTTATTTCAGACTGTCCTGTTATTCTAGACTGTCCTGTTATTCTAGACTGTCCTGTTATTTCAGACTGTCCTGTTATTCTAGACTGTCCTGTTATTCTAGACTGCCCTGTTATTTCAGACTGTCCTGTTATTCTAGACTGTCCTGTTATTCTAGACTGTCCTGTTATTTCAGACTGTCCTGTTATTCTAGACTGCCCTGTTATTTCAGACTGTCCTGTTATTCTAGACTGCCCTGTTATTTCAGACTGTCCTGTTATTTCAGACTGTCCTGTTATTATAGACTGCCCTGTTATTTCAGACTGTCCTGTTATTTCAGACTGTCCTGTTATTTCAGACTGTCTTGTTATTCTAGACTGTCCTGTTATTCTAGACTGTCCTGTTATTGCGGACTGCCCTGTTATTTCAGACTGCCCTGTTATTCTAGACTGCCCTGTTATTTCAGACTGTCCTGTTATTCTAGACTGCCCTGTTATTTCAGACTGTCCTGTTATGTCAGACTGTCCTGTTATTCTAGACTGTCCTGTTATTCTAGACTGCCCTGTTATTTCAGACTGTCCTGTTATTTCAGACTGTCCTGTTATTCTAGATGCCTGTTATTTCAGACTGTCCTGTTATTCTAGACTGTCCTGTTATTTCAGACTGTCCTGTTATTCTAGACTGCCCTGTTATTTCAGACTGCCCTGTTATTCTAGACTGTCCTGTTATTCTAGACTGTCCTGTTATTTCAGACTGTCCTGTTATTCTAGACTGTCCTGTTATTCTAGACTGTCCTGTTATTTCAGACTGTCCAGTTATTCTAGACTGTCCTGTTATTCTAGACTGTCCTGTTATTTCAGACTGTCCTGTTATTCTAGACTGTCCTGTTATTTCAGACTGTCCTGTTATTCTAGACTGTCCTGTTATTCTAGACTGCCCTGTTATTTCAGACTGTCCTGTTATTCTAGACTGTCCTGTTATGCTAGACTGTCCTGTTATTCTAGACTGTCCTGTTATTCTAGACTGTCCTGTTATTCTAGACTGTCCTGTTATTTCAGACTGTCCTGTTATTTCAGACTGTCCTGTTATTCTAGACTGTCCTGTTATTTCAGACTGTCCTGTTATTTCAGACTGTCCTGTTATTCTAGACTGCCCTGTTATTCTAGACTGTCCTGTTATTTCAGACTGTCCTGTTATTCTAGACTGCCCTGTTATTTCAGACTGCCCTGTTATTTCAGACTGTCCTGTTATTCTAGACTGCCCTGTTATTTCAGACTGTCCTGTTATTCTAGACTGTCCTGTTATTCTAGACTGTCCTGTTATTCTAGACTGTCCTGTTATTTCAGACTGTCCTGTTATTCTAGACTGTCCTGTTATTCTAGACTGCCCTGTTATTTCAGACTGTCCTGTTATTCTAGACTGTCCTGTTATTCTAGACTGTCCTGTTATTTCAGACTGTCCTGTTATTCTAGACTGTCCTGTTATTCTAGACTGCCCTGTTATTTCAGACTGTCCTGTTATTCTAGACTGCCCTGTTATTTCAGACTGTCCTGTTATTCTAGACTGTCCTGTTATTTCAGACTGTCCTGTTATTTCAGACTGTCCTGTTATTCTAGATTGTCCTGTTATTCTAGACTGTCCTGTTATTGTAGACTGTCCTGTTATTCTAGACTGTCCTGTTATTTCAGACTGTCCTGTTATTTCAGACTGTCCTGTTATTCTAGACTGTCCTGTTATTTCAGACTGTCCTGTTATTCTAGACTGTCCTGTTATTTCAGACTGTCCTGTTATTTCAGACTGTCCTGTTATTCTAGATTGTCCTGTTATTCTAGACTGTCCTGTTATTGTAGACTGTCCTGTTATTCTAGACTGTCCTGTTATTTCAGACTGTCCTGTTATTTCAGACTGTCCTGTTATTCTAGACTGTCCTGTTATTTCAGACTGTCCTGTTATTCTAGACTGTCCTGTTATTCTAGACTGTCCTGTTATGTCAGACTGTCCTGTTATTCTAGACTGTCCTGTTATTCTAGACTGCCCTGTTATTTCAGACTGTCCTGTTATTTCAGACTGTCCTGTTATTCTAGATGCCTGTTATTTCAGACTGTCCTGTTATTCTAGACTGTCCTGTTATTTCAGACTGTCCTGTTATTCTAGACTGCCCTGTTATTTCAGACTGCCCTGTTATTCTAGACTGTCCTGTTATTCTAGACTGTCCTGTTATTTCAGACTGTCCTGTTATTCTAGACTGTCCTGTTATTCTAGACTGTCCTGTTATTTCAGACTGTCCAGTTATTCTAGACTGTCCTGTTATTCTAGACTGTCCTGTTATTTCAGACTGTCCTGTTATTCTAGACTGTCCTGTTATTTCAGACTGTCCTGTTATTCTAGACTGTCCTGTTATTCTAGACTGTCCTGTTATTTCAGACTGTCCTGTTATTCTAGACTGTCCTGTTATGCTAGACTGTCCTGTTATTCTAGACTGTCCTGTTATTCTAGACTGTCCTGTTATTCTAGACTGTCCTGTTATTTCAGACTGTCCTGTTATTTCAGACTGTCCTGTTATTCTAGACTGTCCTGTTATTTCAGACTGTCCTGTTATTTCAGACTGTCCTGTTATTCTAGACTGCCCTGTTATTCTAGACTGTCCTGTTATTTCAGACTGTCCTGTTATTCTAGACTGCCCTGTTATTTCAGACTGTCCTGTTATTCTAGACTGTCCTGTTATTCTAGACTGCCCTGTTATTTCAGACTGTCCTGTTATTCTAGACTGTCCTGTTATTTCAGACTGTCCTGTTATTCTAGACTGTCCTGTTATTCTAGACTGCCCTGTTATTTCAGACTGTCCTGTTATTCTAGACTGTCCTGTTATTTCAGACTGTCCTGTTATTTCAGACTGTCCTGTTATTCTAGACTGCCCTGTTATTTCAGACTGTCCTGTTATTCTAGACTGTCCTGTTATTCTAGACTGTCCTGTTATTCTAGACTGTCCTGTTATTTCAGACTGTCCTGTTATTCTAGACTGTCCTGTTATTCTAGACTGCCCTGTTATTTCAGACTGTCCTGTTATTCTAGACTGTCCTGTTATTCTAGACTGTCCTGTTATTTCAGACTGTCCTGTTATTCTAGACTGTCCTGTTATTCTAGACTGCCCTGTTATTTCAGACTGTCCTGTTATTCTAGACTGTCCTGTTATTTCAGACTGTCCTGTTATTCTAGACTGTCCTGTTATTTCAGACTGTCCTGTTATTTCAGACTGTCCTGTTATTCTAGATTGTCCTGTTATTCTAGACTGTCCTGTTATTGTAGACTGTCCTGTTATTCTAGACTGTCCTGTTATTTCAGACTGTCCTGTTATTTCAGACTGTCCTGTTATTCTAGACTGTCCTGTTATTTCAGACTGTCCTGTTATTCTAGACTGTCCTGTTATTTCAGACTGTCCTGTTATTTCAGACTGTCCTGTTATTCTAGATTGTCCTGTTATTCTAGACTGTCCTGTTATTGTAGACTGTCCTGTTATTCTAGACTGTCCTGTTATTTCAGACTGTCCTGTTATTTCAGACTGTCCTGTTATTCTAGACTGTCCTGTTATTTCAGACTGTCCTGTTATTCTAGACTGTCCTGTTATTCTAGACTGTCCTGTTATTTCAGAGCTTTCAAACATAAACCTGTTATACTCTGGGTTTGTGAATGTGGAAGCTCCTGACCGCCGTTCTCTGTGTGGCGGTTGTGGGCTCATTTATCATTGAGCAGGAACAGAAATGATTAATCTGCTGTTGGAGTTTCACAGCTGTGAGAAAGACCCAGGGGGCGCTATGGTGCTGCAGAGGGATGCTGAGCGTGGGAGTGTAAGAAAGAGATGTGTGTGTGTTAAACATGTCCACGTCTTTATTGTTAAACCGTGTTAGCAGTAGCTGCATGGATGCTAACATAGCAGTGTTAGTGATGATCACCAGCTTCGTTTCAGCATCTTGTTGCAGGTTTCCTCTAAGACTGGTACGCTTTGTTACTTCTTCAGGAGATGTGGTGAGGAAGAAAATATTTTTCTGTAATTATAATAAACCTTTCTGTCTAGTTCAGCACATCAAAGCCGAGCCCTGATGTCCACAAATGTCAGGATGGAAGTAAAAAAGAACAAACTGAGTTTAACCCCTTAAAGCCTGAAAACACAAATTATAGCCAGAAAATTCTAAATTTTTTTTAACTGAAATGTTTATTTAACTTTCTACTGAAATTCAAACAAATCCAAATTTCCATGAAATTTAACAGACATATTTTTACTATTTTATTTCACTCATTAGGTGTTTTGGTAACTCATAATCTACTTAAGGGCATTTTTATCATTTATCAGATTGCATTCAGAAGTCTTTTTGAGTAATTTATTGAGCATATTGATTAGATAGAAGTATCATAAAACTATGTATCAGATATGATAAACAGGTGTTAAGGGGTTTATGGAGAAGAACTGAGTCATTGTGAAAAGAGATGAAATAGGGCAACATGTTGAAAAAATGGGCTACAAGTGGCAAAAAAGTTCCAAACAGCAAACAGCTGCAAAAGTTAGTTTATAGTCACATGAATGGGTAAAAACAGCAAAAATGGTTAAAAATGGCAAAATAGGCAAAAAAAATCTCAAAGTCATAAAAACAGGTAAAAAGCAGCAAAAAGGAATGAAACCGACTAAAAAATAAGTGGCAAAATGGGCTAAAACTGACAGGCACTTGCAAAAAAGCCAAAAAAGTTGGAAAAAGTCACATAAATGGGCAACAAATAACAAAAAAATTGGGTAAAAGGGGCAAAGGTGAGCATATATGACAAAAAGGATTTAAAAATAGTTAAAATCTCAAAAAGTCAACAAAAGCAGCAAAATAAATTAAAAGTGGCTGAAAAACTTTCATTTTTATTTTACCTTGAGTTAACCAGGAAAAACCTTGTTGAGATTAAAAATCTCTTTTTGAAGAGTGTCCTGGCCAAGACAGCAGCAGCGAGCAGAGTTCCAGTCGTACATAAATGACATGATTCAAGATATGTAGTCCAAATCATAGACTTATGTTTATGCTACTTTCACAAAGCAGTGAAAAACGGGTGTTAAAGACAGGCAGGATTTGATCCTAAAATAATAACCCAGCATCTGTTTAAGCCTTTTTACCAGCTCCTGAATATGAGGAGTAAAACACAGAGATTTGTCCATCAAAATACCAAGATATCTGTAGCTCCAAACAAACTCTATCTGACTACCCTGAGAAGTAGAAATTGAAGGAAGGTTTAGGGGATTAGAGGCAAAAATGGGTGAAATGTGCTAAATATGGGTTAAAAGTGGCAAGAAAAATGGCAACAATGAGTGAAAGCTGAAGATATGGGTTAAAAATGAAAACAATGCTTACAACAAGTGGTGAAAATAAACATTTTCAACATCAGAAGCCAATAACAGCTTCACACACTTTTCAGTCCCATAATGGGGGAACTGTTAGCAGGACGCTAGCTCCAGTGCTACTGGTCACTACTCTAATTTCCTGCTCTCTCATTGTTTCCTCCTTCTTCTGATTTTTCTACGAAACTTTCTCTGTGCTCAGAACAAATTTCTGTTCTGATTTTTTGCATGAACGAGCCAATAGGAAACAGGTACAGGATGGACCAATAAGGTTAGCTCTGCCCGTTGTTGCTGTGCCGTTCTCCAGGAGACATTTGCTTTGATCTCACTAAGAGAGCCCCAACATTCTATCACAATCACACTCATGGTAAAAGTCAGAGCCCTGGAAAGAGAGCTACGTCATTGAGGGGTCAGAACGCTGGAGGGTCACGTGGTTCATATAGCTGCCGAATAGTTCAAACTAATTTTGGCGGGTCATTTAAATGAATGCTCAGCCGTGATTTCTGGTAACTACTTACAAATGTTTTCCATTTTTTACAATCATTTATAAATATAGATATATTCCAACGTGACACATACTCTATGTGCATGTGTAAGAACATTATTATTGCGATAACTTCTTTAAAATTGCAGAAATTTCCTCGGAAAAGGAAGAATGTGGACAGTAAACTAGCTGGCTTTACTTAAGTTCTTGACTAGCAAACATTGCTTGACACTGTAACGTTACTGAATTTCCTTGTTTATAACATCAACGTTGGTGATTTTGAAAATTACTGACTTGTTTTGTTTTAACATTTCAGACGAAGAAAGAAGAAGCCTGTGTGATACTCCTGAGTAGGAAAACATGTTCAGATGTTTCAAGGACAATGTCTATGTTGTAACTTAGCTTTAACTTAAAGCATGTAGGAAACTGTCTAGTGAAGTATAAAATATCTTAGTGATCAATCTGTAGTCCATACAAATAGCTGTTGCAATATATGCCAAGTTGCAATATGCTGTCGTGGAGGGGGGAAAAAAACAGAATTGTATCTATCTACTGTATATATACAGTGCTTAACAAATTTATTAGACCACCACCCAAAGTAAGGTTTATGCCACAGCTGCCCTAAATTAACAGCATTGTAATTACCAAAATCATTTATATGATTCTGCAATGGTTGATACACCAATATGTAGAAGCTCTTTAACTAAAATGATACTTTTAATGCTAAAATATAATTATTATTGTTATCCACGAATTTTCAAATATACTGATTTACAAAAAAACTGAAAAAATAGTAAGCACATTAATATTTCTTCTCTAATATTTCAAATTATAGTTATTTACTTGCATTCCTGAACAGAAAAATGAGTTTAAGTGGTTGAATGTTATGCTTGATTCATTTCTGACTTCTCAGAGAAGCCCAGAGAGTCGGCTCAAATTTGGGTATAAAAAGGTGAATTCAGTTTGAAATCCCTCATTCCTGTTCAAAATAGTAAAACGTGGAGAGCTCAGTGAAAATGAAAGAGTCCACATTAAAGCACTTCATGATGCTGGATGGTCTCTGAGACAAATATGACAGGTGGTCTAATACATTTGTAAAGCACTGACAGCTGGTGACTGAAAAAATTAGGGAGGACAGGAGGAAAACCAACCAAAGGCATCTTGTTATTTTATACTAGTTGACTACTTATCCATACTTTCTAATATTCAAGAAAAAATAAGCAATAAAACAATAGCTTACACGATTTCTTAAAAACATTTTATTAGTTAACTGTCGGCATTAGCCACGAGTCTTTGCTAACGTAACATTAAAACTAATATTTTGTTTGAAATTGACAAGCTATCATGCTTTAAATTACATCAGTAATTTGATTTAAATGTGTTTGTAAAATGGTCATCATTAAAATGTCAACTGTAGCTTTCTACCTGTAAAGTGATCTGTCTGAGAAACACACCTTCAGCATAGGAATCCTGTTGCCTCGGTCGCATTGTTTGGAACTATCGAGGTCTCCCATGATCCGCCATTGCTGTAAAATAATTGGGCCATTGGCGTCTACAGAGCTGACTATCTCTCTCTGTCAACCGCTCTGGTATGAGTCTAAGAGCCAAAAACCATCATCAAACTCTAACAGTGATTATTAAAAATCTGACAAAGATAGAAATACAGTGAATCCAGCCTAAACAGCAGGATAATGAGTCTACTTTTCAAAGTTAATAAGCAGTCTCTAGGAGGAACTTCAGTGGAGAACAATCAAAGAGCAGAGATGTGTTTGGAGCATAGAGAAAGTTTCGTACGCCACAGAGAAAAGAAAGTAACCTAATCCTTAAGTAGGTAGTTTTTAACTAGGAAATGTCTTAATTCACTTAATTTAAACTAAAGACTTGTTAGTGTGAACATTTATGGACCTATGTGTGGAATCCTAACATTTATGATACTAGCCAGTGTGTTGTCCTATCATAAATTATCTGTCGTTGTGTTAAAGTCTGATCTTAAAGAAAATAAAGCATTTTAACAGAATATTCAGAACATTATAACTTCTTATTTTTAACCCACGAGTGATCAGGAAACATCCTGGTTCTAGGTTCAGGCCAAAAAGTCGTCAATAAAAGCATTGATTATGAAAAGTTAAAGAATACTTCTGTTGTTTCTGAGACTGACTCAGAATACTCTTCAAATTAACACCAACGCTGTCTTTGCAGATGGATTTTCTGACTCTCTGATCCGTGTCGTGGCTTTGCTGTGCCGTTGCCTGCTGTGTGGTCCGGTCTGCAGGGGCCACCGGGGCCCCTCCACCAGCCGTTTATGCTAATCACATCATAATGTTATTTAGATCAATCGATCGGCGCTCGCCGGGCGCTGCCAGGCTGAGGTCAGGAGCCGTGGGGGTGACGGGTTACATTTGCACAACACGATGGCGCTGGGCATCCCGTCGGACCGGGAGACGACCTCTCATCGTGGCGGGCGAGCGGCGGCGTCCTCACGCCTGCGGCCCCACGCTGAGCCTCAGAGCGCTGGCCTTTTCCCCTCACCAGCCTGTCAGGCGGAGGCAGACTGACGGAGAGTCCCAAACCCCCCCGGCTGCCTTCAGACATCGCTCCCCCTCACCGTCTGCAGCTGACAGACGCTCAGATATCACTCCGACTTATTCTCCAAACCCCAACGCACCGACACGCCGCTTTAAACCATAGAAGAAGAAGAAGAAGAAGAAGTGAGGACCTCACAGACCTCCTGACCTTTACTGTGAAGTAAGCTCAAATAAATGATAAATAACCGCCGCGCTGAGCACACACAGGAACCTTTAACGACCTCCACGGACACGATTGGGCGCCGTTTGGACCTTTTGTTCAAAATCACACGACAAAAGTCAAACTCATACTGAGCATCCAAATAAAATCCACACAACAACAACAGTTCAGACACCAAGCTGAAAAGTTAGGATGTTGATTTTAACCATTCAGAGCTTTTTAACAGAAACTGGGAGGAGGAATATTTAAAAAACCTCAAAAAATAACAAAATAGACCCTAAACAGGCTGACATTTACAGCTGATATAGACTGACATTTACAACTGATATAGACAGATATTTACAGCTGATATACACTGATATTTACAGCTGATATAGACTGATATTTACAGCTGATATACACTGATATTTACAGCTGATATAGACTGATATTTACAGCTAATATAGACTGATAGTTACAGCTGATATGGGCTGACATTTAAAGCTGATATAGACTGATATTTACAGTTGATATAGACTGATATTTACAGCTGATATAGACTGATATTTACAGCTGATATAGACTGATATTTACAGCTGATAAAGACTGACATTTACAGCTGATATAGACTGACATTTACAACTGATATAGACTGATATTTACAGCTGATAAAGACTGATATTTACAGCTGATAAAGACTGATATTTACAGCTGATATAGACTGACATTTACAACTGATATAGACTGACATTTACAACTGATATAGGCTGATATTTAAAGCTGATATAGGCTGATATTTACAGCTGATATAGACTGATATTTAAAGCTGATATAGACTGACATTTACAACTGATAAAGACAGATATTTACAGCTGATATACACTGATATTTACAGCTGATATCGACTGATATTTACAGCTAATATAGACTGATAGTTACAGCTGATATAGACTGATATTTACAGCTGATATACACTGACATTTACAGCTGATAAAGACTGATATTTACAGCTGATATACACTGATATTTACAGCTGATATCGACTGATATTTACAGCTAATATAGACTGATAGTTACAGCTGATATACACTGATATTTACAGCTGATATCGACTGATATTTACAGCTAATATAGACTGATAGTTACAGCTGATATAGACTGATATTTACAGCTGATATAGACTGACATTTACAACTGATAAAGACAGATATTTACAGCTGATATACACTGATATTTACAGCTGATATCGACTGATATTTACAGCTAATATAGACTGATAGTTACAGCTGATATAGACTAATATTTACAGCTGATATAGACTGACATTTACAACTGATAAAGACAGATATTTACAGCTGATATACACTGATATTTACAGCTGATATAGACTGACATTTACAGCTGATAAAGACTGATATTTACAGCTGATAAAGACTGATATTTAAAGCTGATATAGACTGACATTTACAACTGATATAGGCTGATATTTACAGCTGATATAGGATGATATTTACAGCTGATATAGACTGATATTTAAAGCTGATATAGACTGACATTTACAACTGATATAGACTGATATTTACAGCTGATATAGACTGACATTTACAACTGATATAGGCTGATATTTACAGCTGATATAGGATGATATTTACAGCTGATATAGACTGATATTTAAAGCTGATATAGACTGACATTTACAACTGATATAGACAGATATTTACAGCTGATATACACTGATATTTACAGCTGATATCGACTGATATTTACAGCTGATATAGACTGATATTTAAAGCTGATATAGACTGACATTTACAACTGATATAGGCTGATATTTACAGCTGATATAGGATGATATTTACAGCTGATATAGACTGATATTTAAAGCTGATATAGACTGACATTTACAACTGATATAGACAGATATTTACAGCTGATATACACTGATATTTACAGCTGATATCGACTGATATTTACAGCTGATATAGACTGATAGTTACAGCTGATATGGGCTGATATTTAAAGCTGATATAGACTGATATTTACAGCTGATATAGACTGATATTTACAGCTGATATAGACTGATATTTACAGCTGATATAGACTGACATTTACAGCTGATATAGACTGATAGTTACAGCTGATATGGGCTGATATTTAAAGCTGATATAGACTGATATTTACAGCTGATATAGACTGATATTTACAGCTGATATAGACTGATATTTACAGCTGATATAGACTGACATTTACAGCTGATATAGACTGATATTTACAGCTGATATAGACTGACATTTACAGCTGATATAGACTGATAGTTACAGCTGATATAAAGTGATTTACTGGTGAAACAGTGAATTTCAAATGGGGGCTGTTAGTAGGGATGTTAACAGATTTTGAGTCCAACTGATCAACAGGACTTTTACAGAGTCAGAGGTTTACATCTGAATAAAGGGCTCAGATATGAAATACTGAGTGTTAGTATTGCATCTGAATAAAATCTGATGTAGTGAAAATGTTTCTAAGGGAGGATACAGGTGACAATGCAGTGGATTATCAATGTTTATCATGTAGTTCAACATTTATGGTTTGAAAAAGGTAGTTTTAGCAATGATGGCATGCCGAAGCAGCTGTCACGCAGCAAACATGCAGCCAGTCTGAGTGGATGGTGGATGTAGCTCTAGATGAACTTCATACGCCCCTGCCTTGTTCCACAGCTTGATTATTCACCGTTCAGCCGCCAGTAGAAGATCAGGAAATGCCCTCAAGGATCCATAGATTAGATGGTATAAATATGGCCGACGATGACGCAGAGGAAATCTCAGGTGTCTGAAATGCTCCTTACGTTCACATGAGCGTGTTGTGATGTATTTTCTTTACGCTGGATGAGCAGCGTGTTTCACAGACACAAACAGGGTCTGTAGGTACAATAAACAGCTCAAACCGAGCCTCCTCTCCTCCTCCAACCCTCCCCGCTCTGCTCCTAAAGACAATACCTCCCTCACACGCTCAAACACGGAGCCTCCCTCACTTGTTTGGCCTCCCCCAGGACCCATAGGCGTTGTCGGAGTGCGGCGCTGTCCCCCGGCGCTGCGGTTCACCAGGTGTTGTCTGCAACAGGCAATTAGTAGAATAGGTGTAGCTGTCAATCATGCGGCTGGAAGATTAGCTGCTTGGCCGTAATTAGCGGGTTAGAGGCTTCTTGGCCCAGAGGATAAAGGCTTTGCCAATAATGGGCCCTGGGGTATTAATTACTGAAGGTCGAAGCTGCCGAAAAGGCCAGGATCTTAGCAGCAGCGCACGTAAGATGATTGTTTAAATTTCAAAAATAATACTGGTCTGACAGTTGTTGGAGTCCCGCGGGGCGGCGGGTACAAGGTAGCCGAGGTAATTAGTTTGAAGAGGGAAAGGGCATGGTTACAGGCGTGTTTGTGAAGAGCAGGGAGGGAGGGAGGAAAATATAAATGTGAGCAGGGAGAGAGGAGAGGAGAGGGAGGGAAAACAGAGAAAAAATAAAAACGGAAATCTAGAGAAATGTGAGAAATGAAAACACAAGAGGAGGAGGGGGGATTAAGAGAGGAGAGAAATCTAAAGGGGCGAATAACAACAGTGTAAAAATGTTCACAGTGAGGGAAGACGGGAGAGAAAAACATAAAAACCTGAGAGGAGAGAGAAAAATAACAACATATAGGAGAGGAATGGAGGGACAGGCTTACTGGCAACACAACCAAGGAGGAAATATGAATTAAAGTAGAAGAAGAGAGAAAAGAAACAGAAAAATACCAATCTAAGAGGAAGAGGAGGGCAGCTAACAGCAGTCTACCTCCATAAAAACACAACAGACATTTAAGAAAAAGGCTAAAAACATGAAAATATAACAGAGAACTGAACTGAGATACAGTCCCAAAACTATTAACCCTTTAGAGGCTTAACCTTTTTACTGATTTGAAGGTGTAGAGATGAGGGATGGTAGAGGAGGAGGTGTAGAGGAAGGAGAGGAAGAGGAGGGTTAGAAAGAGCCCAGAGAACAGGCAGGAAAACCAGTAATGAAAGCTGGGAGAGGAAATAAGGAACTACTAAAACCTTAAAGCAGCGGTCATCAACTGGTGGCCCGAGGGCCACATCCGGCCCCCATTAGGAGGAAAAATATCTTCTGGAATAGTAGTTTTAGTTTTTTTTTTTTTTTTCAAATACATATGGCAAAAACAGTAAAGAATTAGATCAATGTGGAGTGACTGGGCATTTAACAGGTTTATAGACTGTTTCTCCATTACTGTTTAAATATAGGGGTGGAAAACATTTTTAAAAAACTACCTTTGTTTCTTCCAGACAGTCCAGATTGAAAAAAAATTGTGTCTTATTTTCCATTCTCCTTTTCTTTTTTCTTTCTTTCTTTTTTTTTTTTTTTTTTTTTTGAAAAGATGCAAAATGGATTTTCATTGTATTTATTTTGTCTTCTGTTCTTAAAAAGGAGATTTTGTTGAAAAAAACAAAAATGATGATAAGGGGACATAAAGTCAGAAGGTAAAAGCTGCCAGGTAAATTTCTGCCAGCTCTGAAAAACTAAAATTTTTTTCTTTGTTCATCTCTGCCTCTGTTGGGACTCGTCTGTCATTCTCTTTTGGGGCCCCACACGTCTCGCAAGTCTCTCTCTGTTTGGCCCAGTATGTCTCTCTGTTTGGCCCCGTATGTCTCTCTGTTTGGCCCCGTATGTCTCTCTGTTTGGTCCCATATGTCTCTCTCTGTCTGCCCCTGAGTCTCTCTCTTTTTGGCCCCTAATTCTCTCTTTGTTTGGCCCTGTATGTCTCTCTATGTTTGGCCCATACGTCTCTCTCTGTTTGGCCCCGTATGTCTCTTGTTTTTTGGCCCCTATGTCTCTCTCTGTTTGGCCCCATATGTCTCTCTTTGTTTGGCCCCTACGTCTCTCTTTGTTTGGCCCCGAATGTCTCTCTGTTTGGCCCCGTATGTCTCTCTGTTTGGTCCCATATGTCTCTCTCTGTTTGCCTCTGAGTCTCTCTCTTTTTGGCCCCTGATTCTCTCTTTGTTTGGCCCTGTATGTCTCTCTCTGTTTGGCCCATACGTCTCTCTCTGTTTGGCCCCGTATGTCTCTTGTTTTTTGGCCCCTACGTCTCTCTCTTTGTTTGGCCCCGTATGTCTCTCTTTATTTGACCCTGTATGTCTCTCTCTATTTGGCCCCTACTCCTCTCTTTGTTTGGCCCCTTATGTCTCTCTTTGTTTGTTCCCTACGTTTCTCTTTGTTTGGCCCCTATGTCTCTCTCTGTTTGGCCCCGAATGTCTGTCTTTGTTTGGCCCCTACGTCTCTCTTTGTTTGGCCCCTATGTCTCTCTTTGTTTGGCCCCTATGTCTGTCTCTGTTTGGCCCCGTATGTCTCTTTTTGTTTGGTCCCATATGTCTCTCTCTCTGTTTGCCCCTGAGTCTCTCTCTTTTTGGCTCCTAATTCTCTCTTTGTTTGGCCCTGTATGTCTCTCTCTGTTTGGCCCCTTAGGTATCTCTGTTTGGCCCCGTATGTCTCTTGTTTTTTGGCCCCTACGTCTCTCTCTGTTTGGCCCTGTATGTCTCTCTTTATTTGGCCCTGCATGTCTCTCTCTGTTTGGCCCCTACTCCTCTCTTTGTTTGGCCCCTACGTTTCTCTTTGTTTGGTCCCATATGTCTCTCTTTGTTTGCCCCTGAGTATCTCTCTTTTTGGCTCCTAATTCTCTCTTTGTTTGGCCCTGTATGTCTCTCTCTGTTTGGCCCATACGTCTCTCTCTGTTTGGCCCCTACGTCTCTCTTTGTTTGGCCCCTACATCTCTCTTTGTTTGGCCCCTATGTCTCTCTCTGTTTGGCCCTGAATGTCTCTCTTTGTTTGGCCCCTACGTCTCTCTTTGTTTGGCCCCGTATGTCTCTTGTTTTTTGGCCCCTATGTCTCTCTCTGTTTGGCCCTTATGTCTCTTTGTTTGGCCCCTACGTCTCTCTCTTGTTTGGCCCTGTATGTCTCTCTCTTATTTGGCCCTGTATGTCTCTCTCTGTTTGGCCTACTCCTCTCTTTGTTTGGCCCCTACATCTCTCTTTGTTTGGCCCCTATGTCTCTCTCTGTTTGGCCCTGAATGTCTCTCTTTGTTTGGCCCCTACGTCTCTCTTTGTTTGGCCCTGTATGTCTCTCTCTGTTTGGCCCATACGTCTCTCTCTGTTTGGCCCCTTATGTCTCTTGTTTTTTGGCCCCTACGTCTCTCTCTGTTTGGCCCTGTATGTCTCTCTTTATTTGGCCCTGTATGTCTCTCTCTGTTTGGCCCCTACTCCTCTCTCTGTTTGGCCCCTACTCCTCTCTTTGTTTGGCCCCTACGTCTCTCTTTGTCTGGCCCCGTACGTCTCTCTCTGTTTGGCCCCGTGTATCTCTTTCTTTGTTTGGCCCTACATCTCTCTCTGTCTGGCCCCGTATGTCTCTCTCTGTTTGGCCCCGTACGTCTCTCTCTGTTTGGCCCCGTATGTCTGTCTCTGTTTGGCCCCTTAGGTATCTCTGTTTGGCCCCATATGTCTCACTGTTTGGCCCCGTACGTATCTCTTGGTTTGGCCCCGTATGACTCTCTCTGTTTGGCCCCATATGTCTCTCTCTGTTTGGCCCCTACTCCTCTCTTTGTTTGGCCCCTTATGTCTCTCTTTGTTTGTTCCCTACGTTTCTCTTTGTTTGGCCCCTATGTCTCTCTCTGTTTGGCCCCGTATGTCTCTCTTTGTTTGGCCCCTACGTCTCTCTTTGTTTGGCCCCTATGTCTCTCTCTGTTTGGCCCCGAATGTTTGTCTTTGTTTGGCCCCTACGTCTCTCTTTGTTTGGCCCCTATGTCTTTCTTTGTTTGGCCCCTATGTCTGTCTCTGTTTGGCCCCGTATGTCTCTTTTTGTTTGGTCCCATATGTCTCTCTCTCTGTTTGGCCCCTACTCCTCTCTTTGTTTGGCCCCTTATGTCTCTCTTTGTTTGTTCCCTACGTTTCTCTTTGTTTGGCCCCTATGTCTCTCTCTGTTTGGCCCCTATGTCTCTCTCTGTTTGGCCCGTACGTCTCTCTCTGTTTGGCCCCTACGTCTCTCTTTGTTTGGCCCCTACGTCTCTCTTTGTTTGGCCCCGTACGTCTCTCTCTGTTTGGCCCCGTGTATCTCTTTCTTTGTTTGGCCCTACATCTCTCTCTGTCTGGCCCCGTATGTCTCTCTCTGTTTGGCCCCATACGTCTCTCTCTGTTTGGCCCCGTATGTCTGTCTCTGTTTGGCCCCGTATGTCTCACTGTTTGGCCCCGTACGTATCTCTTGGTTTGGCCCCGTATGACTCTCTCTGTTTGGCCCCATATGTCTGTCTCTGTTTGGCCCCGTATGTCTGTCTCTGTTTGGCCCCTTAGGTATCTATGTCTGGCCCCGTATGTCTCACCGTTTGGCCCCGTACATCTCTCTTTGTTTGGCCCCGTACGTCTCTCTTTGTTTGGCCCCGTATGACTCTCTCAGTTTGGCCCCGTATGTCTGTCTCTGTTTGGCCCTTTAGGTCTCTCTGTTTGGCCCCGTACGTCTTTCTTTGTTTGTCTGAGTCTGTCTGTCCCTTTCTGCCTGTCTCTGTGAGGCCCCTTAGGTCTCTTTGTGTTGTGGCCCCGTATGTCTCTCTTCGTTTGGCCCTGCAAGTCTGTCTCTTTCTGCCTGTCTCTCTTTGGCCCCGCCCCTCTATCTGCCTGTTTCCTGTAATAACTCCTGACATGAGGGTGAATCTTGTTTTCTCCTGCAGACGTTGGAGCCGTCATAAAACAGCAGTAAAGTATTTCTTCTCCTCCCGGTGTCCGCAGGTGAATAAATACATCAGCAGGTCATGTTCTTTTACTGCCCGTCTCTGCTGATCTGACTGTCGCTCATCGGATACTTCCCTTTGACTCTCAGCTTTCTCTCAATGAAAACTACAGCTGGAGGGTCAGAGCAGCGCGTTAGAGTACAGACGGGAAAGTCATCAGCATCACTCGCTCCACCTCAGACAATATAAATAACAACACAAGCAAGGAGTATAAAGAGTACCTCTTTAGTCAGCTTTTATTCTAAAATCCACAGTTAATGAAAATGAAACTTTTCAACTTAGGAGTGTCCAAATATTTCACAGGAGGATGGACCAATCACGTTAGCTCTGACCGTTGTTGCTATGCTGTTCTTATTGATCTCACTAAGAGAGCCTCAACATTCTCTCACACACACACTCATGGTTAAAGTGTGAGAGCCAAAAATCATCATCAAACTTGAACAGTAATTATTAAAACTCTATCAAAGATAGAAAAATGTGAATCCAGAGTAAATATCAGAGTGATTTCTCTACTTTTTAAAGCTAAAATGAAGTCTGCAGGAGGAGCTGGGGTGGAGTTATAGGGATCAGAGTTTGGCTGAGATGTCTCTGAAGTAAATGAGGCCGTATTCTCTCACTCAGGTGTTGAGTGAACCATCGTACTGTGAAGAGTTTGGATCCTCCTTTTTTCTTACAGAACACTGTGGGTAAAGCTAACATGCCGCCATTGCTGCTCCAGCTCCTACAGTGTAAGTCGGTGGCTCACTGGTGCCACACAGTGGTGAGAAGATGTAACATCATTCACGGACTCTCTTTCTCTCCCCTCCATGGCTGACAGACAGGAGAATTCAATCAGCAGCATAAACATTAACAGGCTGAATTTGGCTGGTTAGAGGATCCATTAATGAAGCTCCATCTACCATTAGATTAATTAAATAATTAGCTAATTAAGCTAATTGTTTAATTAACAGACCTGACTGACTGAATCAACAAAATAAAACACTTAAAACTACCAAAATAAAAGCATACATTGATTCTGTCCAGTGTAACTGAGAGCAGATACTCCAGTAGACAACCCCCCCCCCCCGGTCTGTCTCCCCCGTCTCCATGGCGACCATACAGTAAATCTCTCCTCATGTAAAACTCTGCACCTGTGGCCCCCAGCGGCTCCTGATCCGAGGGCCACAATAAACATGTCAGTTCATCCCTCCATAAATAAACATAAAAACACAGCAGCAGTGCATGCTGGGAGGAGCCCGGGGTCATTACTGCGTGTCCGTGTAGAGGGATTTGAACCTGAATCACCAGCAGGAGAGCGCAGAGAGCTGCAGAGTTTATCATTTTTATCTCCTCAGTGGACCGCTGCCGTGTCACCGCCACCGCCACTCTGCTGCTGCTCCAACGCTGCTCCATGCTCTCTGGGTTCATTCAAACTCACTAAACTTTATTTAATCACTAAAGGTGACAAAAGCTCAGGGCTGACTTCATAGAGAGACTGACAACAACCTTCTGATGGATTTAAAGGGTTTAAGACAACATTAAATATCCTTTTGGATATGACACAGGAAAAGAAGGCTTTTATTTTGTAGGAACCTAAAGGAAGGGAAAAGTTTCCACTTTGGAGCACTTGTGTTAAACTTGTCCATCCTCAGGACCCACCTCCGGATCCTGAACCCTCAGACCTCACTACGGACATTTGTGAGTTTCATCTTTGGATTTGGTCACATTTTAATACTTATGGGATGGAAATTAAACGTTAAAATGTAACCGCAATTATTCAAATATACCTTTGGTACTCTGTAATCAAAGAAGTAAAAAAAAAAAAAAGCCAAGAGAATGGGCCCCTGATAAACCCAGAGAATGGCCTCTGATAAACCCAGAGAAAGGCCACTGATAAACCCAGAGAATGGGCCCCTGACGAATCCAGACAATGGACCCTGAAAAGGCCAGAAAATAGCCTCTGATAAATCGAGAGAATGGGCCCCTGATAACCTGGAGAATGGCCCCTGATATACCCAGAGAAGGCCCCTGATAAACCCAGACAATGGCCCCAGAAAAACCCTGAGAATGGGCCCCTGATAAAACCAGAGAATGGGCCCCTGATAAACCCAGAGAACGGGCCCCTGATAAACCCAGAGAATGGCCCCAGAAAAACCCTGAGAATGGGCCCCTGATAAACCCAGAGAATGGCCCCTGATAAACCCAGTGAATGGGTCCCTGGTAACCCCAGAGAATGGGCCCCTGATAAACCAAGAGAATTGCACCTGATAAACCCAGAGAATGGGCCCCTGGTAACCCCAGAGAATGGGCCCCTGATAAACCAAGAGAATTGCACCTGATAAACCCAGAGAATGGGCCCCTGATAAACCCAAAAAATGGCCCCTGATAAACCCAGAGAATGGGCCCTGGTAAACCCAAAAAATGGCCCCTGATAAACCCAGAGAATGGCCCCTGATAAACCCAGAGAATGGCCCCTGTTCAACCCAGAGAAAGGGCCCCTGATGAACCCAGGGAACTGCCCCTGCTAAACCCCAGAGAATGGGCCCCTGATATGGCCAGAGAATGTCCTCTGATAAATCGAGAGAATGGCCCCTTATAAACCCAGAAAATGGCCTCTGATAAGTCCAGAGAATGGCCCCGGTAAACCCAGAGAAAGGGCCCCTGATGAACCCAGAAAACTGCCCCTGCTACATCCCCAGAGAATGGGCCCCTGATAAAACCAGACAATGGCCCCTGATAAATCGAGAGAATGGCCCCTGATAAACCCAGAGAATGGCCTCTGATAAACCCAGAGAATGGTCCCTGATAAACCCAGACAATGGCCCCTGATAAACCCAGAGAAATGGCCCCTGATGAACCCAGAGAATTGCCCCTGATAAACCCCAGAGAATAGGCCCCTGATAAACCCAGAGAAAGGGCCCCTGATAAGGCCAGAGAATGGTCCCTGATAAACCCAGAGAATGGGCTCCTGATAAACCCAAAAAATGGCCCCTGATAAACCCAGAGAATGGCCCCTGATAAACCCAGAGAATGGGCTCCTGATAAACCCAAAAAATGGCCCCTGATAAACCCAGAGAATGGCCCCTGATAAACCCAAAGAATGGCCCCTAACAAGGCCAGAGAATGGCCCCTGATAAACCCAGAGAATGGGCTCCTGATAAACCCAAAAAATGGCCCCTGATAAACCCAGAGAATGGCCCCTGCTAAACCCCAGAGAATGGGCCCCTGATAAACCCAGAGAATGGCCCCAATTAACTCTGAGAATGGCCCCTGATGAACCAAGGGGATCGGGCCCTGATTCTGGTGACCTCTCTGGGCCCCCAGTTTGACAGGGGCCCCCCTTTATAAACGGCCTTGGCTGTAACACTCAACAGCTGTTTCATCCCCTTTAATGAGAGTTAGAGGTGTTGTTCTCTCTCATTCTTCTCTTCTCGTTAAATTTCCTGTAATGAGAGAAAAGTTTCAGACAAAGATCCACATTTCTTCTTCTTCTGTGTTTTAATGTGATTAAACCGACAGCGAGTCATTACGGAGGCTTTCACCTGCCTCCACGCTGATCACTGCACGCTGATCACTTCATGTAATATGGAACAGGAGGAGAAACTGAGCGCGCTCATTAACCTCTGACCCTGCCGCTCTCTGAAATTAAAAGTGAAAAAGACAGAAAAAAGGGAAAGTGAATTAAGCGGTCGTCTCATGGAAATGAGATTCAGTGATAGTTTTTAGAGTGTTTAATAATGGGTGACGAGAGGTTCATGATCTGAACGCACAAAGACTTCTGAATCAACCAATCAGATCAGTCACCAGACGCTTTAATCTCAGGGTTATTCTCAGAAAGAAGAGGTTATTTTAGACGGAATGCTCCTTTAACTCATCCTGTGATTGAACTAGTAGTTCAAGTCTGATCAGATAACGTTTTTAATCTTGCTTTAACCAACATTCTCCCGCATGAGCATGGATTAACACCCAAACATCCTGCTCTGTATGACGGGGGAGTGGCCAAAGCTAGGGGTCAATGATTGTTTGATACTGGAAGGAAAAATGGTGACTCCTCCCACTCAAGAATATTGTTCCACGCCCAAGCACACTCACCTCAGTGGGTACTGGGTCCAGTGGAAGGAATGCTTTATGAGCTTAAGCCCTGCCTACATGTAAACGAATAGAGGAGTATATGCAAATGTTCCTGAGATTATTATGGCTTTTAAAGCAAACTCTAATGCTCCTTCACCACCACCAAGAACAGCAGACATCAAATGTTCTTAGATCCACCATGGAGAACAACCAGAAGGGCAACTAGGAGAAAGTTTTGGACAAGACCTGGAAGAACGAGCAGCTGGTGGGGCAATTTTGTCAATGGCGTTGTCAAGAACAATGTCCAGAGCCTCTATGGTTGCCCTGAGCGAAGAAATAAGCCCGTATATAAAAGGGCACATGACAAACATGAGCCCACCAATTAGGAATGGGTGATACCACAGTTTTTTTATTCGATTCGATATCAATACTTTTGAGAGAAGAATAACATATTGGATATCAATCTTTTCACGGTTTACATTTCAGGCAAACACAGTTATGTATCCAGGTTATTCAGAAATGTATGGAGGCCGGGAGGTGACATGAAAGCACATGCGCTTTAGTATCTTGTGCATGCATTTTATTCATATCTCGTGCGCACAATTTTGCACGTGCAAGATACTAAATCGCACATATGTTTTATTCATATCTCATGTGTGTGATTTCGCACGCGCGAGATACTAAAACGCAGGTGCAATTTAGTATCTTGCACGTGCGATTTAGTATCTCGCATGCAGGATTTAGCGGTGCTATCTTCTTTTTCTTGTGTCTGTGTATGGCACAGAAGCTTCATATGCATGCTCCGTAATCTCCCTCTCTCTGTTTGGTACATTTCCATGACAACATTACAGCGCCACTTACAGGCTTGACATATGTACTACAGTGTTTTCAGTCATTTCCAGTGGTGCCGGGCTTACGCGGACATTTCCTGAGACGATTCTGTGTTCACAGAAAACTTTTCCAAAACAAAACGGAAATATATCACCATGTGAGAACATGTTTCTGCTGAGGGGTGCTGCAAGGTAAAAGTGCGTGCATTACTGTTCATGTGCAGGTGCTTACACGCCTTCATTCAATTAAGGTGACAACTTCAGATACTGCCAAAACAAAAGGCAACAGTTATCTGCTTTGATATCTTTGAAATGCTGTTTACATTGCAAGACCAAAAATGTTCACACATGTGAAACAAACAAAATCATTCTTCCTTAATTTTTCTGCAAAGGCACAAATACTGTGCAACAAAAGACTAGACAAAAACCAAAGCTCAATTTCTCGACATTTTCCATGAACACCGCATACACACCAGCCACGTTGTTCAAGTCCACTCAAGTCCCTCACACACAACTCATACCGTAAAACACATTTTTAACAACTAAAACCACCAAAGACACCAACAGTGCATCTGTGACTGTGTGCTTATTCTGGGTTTGAAAAAAAAAAAAACACTAGATATACACACGCATGTTTGAACGGTGTTAAGGCCCATTTATACTCCCTTTACGTACGAAAACGTTGGCATGGATTTTAATCAATCCATCCACCGGGGGGGCATCCCAGAGTCAAAAATTTACTACCAACAACAAACTCAAAAACAAACATGGCGACTGCGGAGGAGGTATCAATAATGTACCTCTTGCATAAAAGACAAAAACAGAAGCAGCATTTATAACCAACTTGCACAACTTTTCCTCCAAAGGTTCTGCCGTTGTTATTTCTTTTTCGTGTCTCACTAGAGCTACATATCGGGTAACGACAGCAACACTGCCCCCACGGTTTCCGGCAGTACTGCTCTGTTTGGCCCATATCCGTAAGCTTTATGGAAAAGTGCAGAAATACGAATAAAATGAACGCGGAGCACGGACAGAAGGCTCCGTCCGTATCCGTATTCGTATTTAACGTTGAGCATAAATGGACCTTTATTTGGCTCTGACCCACAAGTAAACTGCAAAAATCCAGTATAGCCAAAATTATGACAAATGTATATCTACAGCAAAATATTACTGTGAGTCAACGTACTAAAATGATGACTCCGTATTGGCTGTGCGCACTGCTGTGCACTGCACAAAGATTTGCATCAAAGGCACAGTGCTCTACTCATTCAAAACGTCTTGATGGACGTGCTGCAAAGCCATGTGTGTCAGTCTTTTTTGAGTAACAGTGCTCCTTAACCCTGTTTTCAACCGCCTAAGTGTGGAGAATGACCTCTCAGAAGGGACCACAGACACGTGCAGGCAGAGGCAAAGTTCTACAAACTTTTCCACCTCTCTCAGCAGCTCCTTAGTTTGTGGATGCAGGCCACCCAGAAAACCTGCAACACCAGTGGCTGTTTTCAATCCCTTTTCTTTAAGATCCCGCAGAAGAGTGAGTTGCATGCAGGCAAGACTTGTCGATGCACTTTGACCTGATGTGATGACGTTTGTCGTCAGGTTGGAGAAAATAATTATTTGAGTCGAATAATATAATATTTACCTCCACCAAGGAGGTTATGTTAGCAACATAACTCAAAAAGTCATTAACGGATTTTAATGAAATTTTCAGGAAATGTCAGAAATGGCATAAGGAAGAACTGATTAGATTTTGGGACTGATCTGGATCAGCGTCTGGATCCAGGATTTTTTTAAAGGATTCTTTACTATTGGGAGATAGGGCTGATGGCGGAGGTCTGCGCTCTCTGAGTGCTTTTGTAGTTAGAATATGTTTCATTCACTTCTGACAGGAAATGTGTGACACACTGTCGTAAAAAAAGAGGCTAAATATTTTGAGGTTGTAATTGTATAAACATTGTGTGCTCATGCTGCTGCCAACAGGGGGTGCTACAGGACCCACCTTCTCGTTTCTATGTATATCGCCTGAGGTCAGACCATCTTTCTTAAGCCGATCAAAGGATGACATCATCCTCTAAACAAGAATGGAATGTATCAACTTTAAAGGATGACATCAAAGGCAGAGCAATGGAATGTTGGTGAAGCTGGGGATGTTGGGGTTTTTCTCCCACCATTTTTCCTGAATAGTAGGTGTTATACCTGCTCAGTACTGTACCATGTGATAGCATTGTCAGACTCCGCCCCTTCTGTCTTTAGTCAGAGGCTTTTAGTCTAACATTTCTCTGTGAGCTTTTACATTTTTTGTCTTAAAGTTTCAGGACTTTTGGGACTCAAAAGTAGCTCAAGATGTTTTTTTTCTTTGTAAACCTTTTTTGAGGAAACTTTTCTCAGAAATTTTGGGACTTTACAGTAAATATAAAGAAATTTCAAAAGGAACCAGGATATTTTTTGGAATCTCAACATGGGGGATGAACAGCGTGTGAATCTGTCATCCCGCTGATGTGAAGTGGCGTCTACAGATGGACGTGGACAGTGCTCGTCTGTGTCGGGGGGTCTAAGCAGTGTTTGGGGGGGGTGTTATGGCACGTTTGGTCCCGTCTGTAAACCTCCAGCTGGTGCTGAGCTCCTAGCAGACGATCCAGTCCCGGACTCTGCTCCTTGTTTAGAGGAAACAAACGGCAAATAAAGAGACATTAAGTTCCACATGTTAGGCACAGGTGTCAGAGTAATAAGGCGTATCACAGATGAAGAAGAGGAGGAGGAAGAGGAGGAGGGTCGCTGTTTACTGCTGGATAATCGGAGGGTTTCCCCCTGGGGAGGAGGAGGGTGAGGCTGCTGTCTGTTCCCACTCGTCCTGCTGAGGGAGACGTCTGATTGGACGCTTGTTTCTGCTGTTTGCTGTCGGCTCTAATGGGGCCTGAAAGCCGACACGGCATTTCTGCTCCAACAACATTTCTCCTGAATGTCTGTCTGCTGTTGAACATTTTCTGAGAGGCTGAGCCGTCATGAAGGTTTATGATCCAGGAGTCCAGTCAGGATGAAAATACACATCTTTACTTTTCTCTACACTGTGATCTGAACTCAGATTTTCTCTGAAAGGTTCAATACATAGAATTTCTGCAATGCAGCATCTACATTGATTTTAAAGTGATTTCTTCCAACAGTTTCCAAAACCAAGGAATTCCTGAATGTTTAATCCCTCATGCTGGCGACAGCATGGCATAACAAAGGCATAACTTTTTCCAATTTTTAACCAGCTTTTCCATCATGAAGTCATCTTCAGTCCAATCTGTGATGACTGCCATACTGAAACATAAACTAACTCTAGATCAGCTGAGAAACAAAGAGGCAGAGATGAGGTGGGTCTGAACCCTCCTGATAAACAGCTACAGCATGGTGGTGTGTAGTCCTATCAGCCTTATTATGTGGGACTGGTTTCCTTCTGCAAGGCTAAACAGATGAGTTATAAAAAACTAGCATCTTTTATCTCTCTTTTCATTAGAACACAGAATTACCAACAATTCTCCCTGATGGTGACTGTTCTTTGTTGGCAATTTTTGGAAAGAGGGTGGAACAGTTGAGGGGGAAATAACGGCCTTTTGAAGGTCCAAAACGGAAGTGAAAAGCCTCCAACATCCCCAGCTTCATGAACATTCTATTTTTGCCTTTGAGATGATATCACCCTCTAAAGTTTATTCCACATTCCATCCTTGCCTTTGAAGATTATGTCATCCTTAAAAATTAATACATTCTACTTTTGCCTTTGAAGTTGATGCATATTTTGAAGTTTCAAAAAACATTATGTATTCTTTCAAAATAAAACATACCATCCTTGCCTTCAAAGATTTTGTCATCCTTTACAGTTTATAAAAACATCCACATCAGTTCCACCAACGTTTCCATAAGTTTCCACCTATGGCCTTTCTGGAAAAAATGGAAGGAAAAAGTCCCCACCATCCCCAGCTTCATGAACAGTCCTTGCTTTTAAAAATAATGTCATCCTTTAAAGTTTATAAAACATTCCGTCCTTGCTTTGAATATGAAGTAATCCATCAAAATCATAACATTCTATCGCTAAAAATAATGTCATCCTTCAAAGTTTAAAAAACATTCCATCTATGCCTTTGAAGATTACTTTGAAGATTATGCAATACCTCAAAGTTTATAAACATCCCATTGTTGCCTTTGAAGATTCTGTAATTTTTTGAAGATTATAAAACATTCCATCCTTTCCTTTGGAGACGATGTAATCTTTTGAAGTTCATGAAACTTTCCATCCTTGCCTTTGAAGATGATGTTATCCCTCAAAGTCTATAAAACATTCCATCCTTACTTTGAATATGAAGTGATCCATCAAAATTATAACATTCTTAGCTGCCTTTAAAAAAATGTCATCCTTTAAAGTTTATAAAACATTCCATCCATGTCTTTGAAGATTATTTTAAAGATTATGTAACTCCTCAAAGTTTATAAACATCCCATTCTTATCATTGAAGATTATGTAAAAACTCAACGTTATCTTTTATAGTTTAGAAATATTCCATCCTTGACTTTGAAGATTATTTAATTTTTTGAAGTTTATAAAAACTCCATCCTTGCCTTTGAAGATGATGAAATCTTTTGAAGTTTATAAAACATTCCATCCTTACCTTTGAAGATTATGTTATCCCTTAAAAGTTAATAAAACATTCCATCCTTATCTTTGTAGATGATCTAATCCCTCAAAGTCTATAAAACATTCCATCCTTGCTTTGAATATGATGTAATATTTTGAAATTTATAAAACATTCCATCCTTGCCTTTGGAGACAATGTAATATTTTGAAGTTTTAAAACATTCCATCCCTGCCTTTAAAGATAATGTTATCCCTCAAAGTTTATAAAACATTCCATCCTTATCTTTGTGGATGATGTAATCCCTCAAAGTTTATAAAACATTGCATCCTTGCTTTGAATATGACGTAATCCCTCAAAGTTTATAAAACATTCCATCCTTGCTTTGAATACGAAGTAATCCATCAAAATCACAACATTCTATTGCTACCTTCAAAAATAATGTCAAAAATAATGTTTAAAAACATTCCATCCTTGCTTTTGAAGACTATGTAATCCTTCAAATTTAAAACATTCTTTTTTAACATTTAAAGATTATGTCATCCTCTAAAGTTTAGAAAACATTCCTCAACAGTTCAACTCACTTTACCAAAAGTATCCAACCATTGCTTACTATTTGGCAAAGAAAAAAAAAAAATGGAGGGTTAAACCTCTAACATTCCTGGCTTCACCAACATTCAGTCACCTGCCTTTGATGATGTCATGCCTTAAAGCTTATAGAACATTCCATCCTTTGCTTGCTCTTCATTCTGGTAACAGTAAAACCAGACTTTAGAGTAGTTGTGTTTCTCTTTAGCATCGTTTAGCATCCCTGCTAACTCCTGACTCTCCACATGAATGTTTTCAGTTTCTTCTCCTTGCTGGATGTTGGTGACTTTGTTCTTCATTTCTCCACCCGAGGCCGCTCGCTCTGAATCCATCATGGAGTCAGGATGGAGGAGAGGCGCCGTATCCCAGGATCCCCTCTGAGGGGAAGCCTGGCGTCCCCGGCGGCGTGAGTGTTGGTGGAAATCATTAGAGCGTGGAGGTTTGGAGGTTGGAGGAGGCGAGGCCGGCAGGTGGAGGGGAAACGCTCTGCATGTGTTTACTCTGACATGTTTCTGTGTTTCATTATTGACGAGGAGATCCGAACTCCCCGAGCTTCTCCTACGACCTGCAGCCGCCCGAGGAACAGCTCACCTCCATCTCGCTCATCTTTATTTCATCACACACGAGGTTATCCTACACTTACATCCTCGCTCCTCTGGCTTTAGAGCGCTTCAAAATTACAGTTTGGTGGGTTTACCAGTGACACTCCAACATTCATCTCTGTAATAACTCCGTCTCAGTTCCTCCCATAGACTTCATCTAGGCTGTAAAAGTAGAGAAAATATTCTGCTTTTTATGCTAGAGACACGTTATTTCTATCTTTGACAGATTTTTAATAATTACTGTTAGAGAATGGATTAAACATTTTTCAAAAGAAGTTTCAAAATGGTGATAAGTTGCAAAATGCATCCAAGATGGTTGGTCAAGTAGCAAAAAATGCTGCAAAAAGCGCCAGTGTGTGTCAAAGGTGGCAATAAAGAGGCGAAAATGTGTTAAAATGGAAAAAAACAAGCAGTGAACGGGCACACTTTTGTGAAAAGTGGCAAAAATGCAGCACACAACTGTACTGAAAGTGCATTTGCAAAGAAAATTGCAAAAATGTGGAAGAATGGGCAACAAGTGGCAAAGAAGAGTTAAAAGAGGGGAAAAGAAGTGGTTAAAAATTAGGAAGTCTATGAATTCAACTACAGGGCCCATTCTCAGGGTTTATCAGGGCCCGTTCTCAGGGTTTATCAGGGCCCATTCTCAGGGTTTATCAGGGCCCATTCTCAGGGTTTATCAGGGGCCATTCTCTGGGTTTATTAGGGGCCCTTCTCTGGGTTTACCAGGGGCCATTCTCTGGGTTTACCAGGGGCCATTCTCTGGGCTTATCAGGGGCCCATTCTCTGGGTTTATCAGGGGCCCATTCTCTGGGTTTATCAGGGGCCATTCTCTGGGTTTATTAGGGGCCATTCTCTGGGTTTACCAGGGGCCATTCTCTGGGTCTGTCAGGTGCCATTCTCTGGATTTGTCAGGGGCCATTCTCTGGGTTTTGTCCGGGGCCATTCTCTGGATTTGTCAGGGGCCATTCTCTGGGTTTATTAGGGGCCTATCTCTGGGTTTATCAGAGGCCCATTCTTAGGGTTTATCAGGGGCCATTCTCTGGGTTTATCAGGGGCCATTCTCTGGGTTTATCAGGGACCATTCTCTGGGTTTATCAGGGGCCATTCTCTGGGTTTATAAGGGCCATTCTCTGGGTTTATCAGGGGCCATTCTCTGGGTTTATCAGGGGCCATTCTCTGGGTTTATAAGGGGCCATTCTCTGGGTTTATCAGGGGCCATTCTCAGGGTTTATCAGGGCCCATTCTCAGGGTTTATCAGGGGCCATTCTCTGGGTTTATCAGGGCCATTCTCTTGGGTTTGTCAGGGCCATTCTCTGGGTTTATCAGGGTCCATTCTCTGGGTTTATTAGGGGCCATTCTCTGGGTTTATCAGGGGCCATTCTCTGGGTTTACCAGGGGCCATTCTCTGGGTTTACCAGGGGCCATTCTCTGGGTTTATTAGGGGCCCTTCTCTGGGTTTATCAGGGGCCATTCTCTGGGTTTATTAGGGGCCATTCTCTGGGTTAAACAGGGGCCATTCTCTGGGTCTCTCAGGTGCCATTATCTGGATTTGTGATGTGCCATTGTCTGGGTTTTTACCGGGCCCATTCTCTGGTTTTGTCAGGGGCCATTCTCTGGGTTTATTAGGGGCCTATCTCTGGGTTTATCAGAGGCCCATTCTTAGGGTTTATCAGGGGCCATTCTCTGGGTTTATCAGGGGCCATTCTCTGGGTTTATCAGGGACCATTCTCTGGGTTTATCAGGGGCCATTCTCTGGGTTTATAAGGGCCATTCTCTGGGTTTATCAGGGGCCATTCTCTGGGTTTATCAGGGGCCATTCTCAGGGTTTATAAGGGGCCATTCTCTGGGTTTATCAGGGGCCATTCTCTGGGTGTATCAGGGGCCCATTCTCTGGGTTTATCAGGGGCCATTCTCTGGGTTTATCAGGGGCCATTCTCTTGGTTTGTCAGGAGCCATTCTCTGGGTTTATCAAGGGCCATTCTCTGGGTTTATCGGGGGCCATTCTCTGGATTTGTCAGGGGCCTATCTCTGGGTTTATCAGGGGCCATTCTCTGGATTTGTCAGGGGCCATTCTCTGGATTTGTCAGGGGCCATTCTCTGGGTTTATTAGGGGCCTATCTCTGGGTTTATCAGAGGCCCATTCTTAGGGTTTATCAGGGACCACTCTCTGGATTTATCAGGGGCCATTCTCTGGGTTTATTAGGGGCCTATCTCTGGGTTTATCAGAGGCCCATTCTTAGGGTTTATCAGGGGCCACTCTCTGGGTTTATCAGGGGCCATTCTCTGGGCTAATCAGGGGCCATTCTCAGGGTTTATCAGGGGCCATTCTCAGGGTTCATTAGGGGCCTATCTCTGGGTTTATCAGGGGCCCATTCTCTGGGTTTATTAAGGGCCATTCTCTGGGTTTATCAGGGGCCCATTCTCTGGATTTTGTCATGGGTCCAGCCATCCTTTTAGCAGGCCTGCCCTGCAGTGACAGATGTTCTCAACATACAAACAAACATCATGGATTCAGCCTGTTACTAGAGCTGTGTTGTGAATAAGAAGGCTTAAGGACACATGGACAGTGTTAACAGAGCAGTTGTAATTGTTTTTTTTTACAGCAGAAAACAGAGAATATTGTCAGCTGTATGTCCTTAGACCCTGCAGAAGACAACTGAAGGGATATTTGAGGTTTAATAGACGAGGTTAGAGGTGACTAGCTCTGAAATCCTCTTGCTGCCTACTGATTTTCTCAAAGATGGACGTCTGGAGCTGATGGAGGGTTCAACAGGAAGAATAAAAGAGAAATGTTCATTTCTTTTGTGGGCTGAGAGACAAATGTTGGTCCTGATCGAGTCAAAGCAACGTGGGAACAGAAACAACAGAGATGCAGTTTAGTGTTTGGAAAACGACGAGCATCTCCAAATCCTTCAGACTCATTATTCATCCAACAATTAGACCGAGCCCTGGAGCTGGTTCCAGGTCAGGCCGAGAGTTTTTCCACACTCAGGGAACATTAGGGCGGTGTGTTCCCTCAGTCCAGCCTCGCAGGCACGACTCTGGGAGTGTGCGTGTTGTGACCTGAGGCAGGGCAGACCCTTAGGACAGGGGTCTGCCTCATTTTAGAAGAAAGCCTGCAGTTTAATATAGCATTTATTATCATCACATGCAGAGCTTCATTTACATCAGTGCAGGTTTTAGAGCAGCGCTTCCCAACTGAGTCTATGAGCCCTACACTTTAAATGATGACATCATCACAGACCAAGATGGAATTCATTTAGACTTTAAAGGATGAAATCATCAAAGGCCAAGACTGAAGGTTTACAAACTTTAAACTTTAAACAATGACATCATCATAGACCAGGAGGGGATATATATGTACGAACTTTAAACAATGACATCATCACAGGCCGGGATGGAATGTTTATAAACTTTAAACAATGACATTATCAAAGGCCAAAATGGAATGTTTACAAACTTTAAAGAATGACGTCATCATAGGCAAGGATGGAATGTTTACAAACTTTAAATGATGACATCATTGTAGGCCAGGATGGAATGTTTACAAACTTTAAATGATGACATAAGTGTAGGCCAGGATGAAATGTTTACAAACTTTAAACTTAAACAATGACATCATCATAGACCAGGAGGGAATGTATACAAACTTTAAATGATGACATCATCACAGGCCAGGATGGAATGGTCATAAACTTTAAAGGATGACATAGTTAAAGGCCAGGATGGAATGTTTTTAAACTTTCAATGATGACATCATCAAAGGCAAGGATGGAATGTTCACAAACTTTAAACAATGACATCATTAAAGGCTAAGATGGAATGTTTACAAACTTTAAAGGATGAAGCCATCATAGGCAAGGATGGAATGTTTACAAGCTTTAAAGGATGATGTCATCACAGGCACTGATTGAATGTTTATAAACTTTAAATAATGACATCATCAAAGGCCAGGATGGCATGTTTATCATCTTTAAACAATGACATCATCATAGGCAAGGATGGAATGTTCACAAACTTTAAAGGATGACATCATTACAGGCCAGGATGAAATGTTTACAAACTCTAAACTTAAACAATGACATCATCATAGACCAGGAGCTGCGGATGTTGGGGGCTTTTTCCCTCCTTTTTTGCTGAACAGTTGACCGTTGACAACTTTTGGGAAAGTGAGTGAAACTGACTCAGAGCATGGAAAGTTCCCATCACTTTCCTAAAAGCTGCCAACCAATGACAGTCAACATAAGGGAACAAGTTTTGGTCTGCAGCATATGGACAAAAAATTTGTCCACACCTGTTAACTTATTGCATTCAGGGGTGTCAGTCAAACCCATTTCCACAGATGTATAAAATCAAACACCTAGCCATGCAGTCTCTCACTGTAAGTTTGGTGGAGGAGGGATAATGGTACGGGGCTGTTTTTCAGGGTCTGGGCTATGCCCCTTATCTCCAGTAAAGGCCAATCTTAATGCTTCAGCATATCAAGACATTCTGGACAATGCTCAGATTTACAGCAGCTTTTATTCCTGCAGCTGTTTAAAACTTGTGGATGTTTCGGCCCTCTGAATGATATCCTTCATGAAGTTTGGCCCTTAGGAACAACCAATGAGAGGAACCTAGGCTAGTACACCAGTCACAGGATTAAACGATATATTAATTAAACTTTCCTTTTATCTGTGCTCTCCCTTCTTTTGAACACTGTTTTAATCACTGTGTTTTCCAGTTTAGACATGATGGTATTTTTCCCTTGTTTCTGCTGAATTAAAACGTTGGGAGTGCTGAGTGAATATCTCTCCTCTCTGTGTTTTTTTATTTGATTCAGCCGAACAAGGACGCTGCTCATTGATCAAAGAAAAGACAAAACTGTGTAAATGATCCAGAGTTCGCCTGAAGGCGAGTTTTCAGCATCTGTCCCTGGACAGGTGTTAGAGAGGAAATAAAAACCAGCGTTCAGAACACACCGACCAATAAATAATACGGCAGTAGAACTCTTAACAGCTCCAATCAATGTTAAGTAAGGACAAAAATACACAGAATAATCAGAGGAATTAGAAAAGCATATTGATTATTGATAAGACCATGATGAAGACATTCAGACGTAGTAAGACCGGCTCTCTGCAGCCATATTTAACTGAACACTTACACTAGTGGGAGAGAGAGGATGAATAAAGCACCAGGAGGCTGCTGCACAACATATACAGGCTTATCAGCATTTACACCAGGCCACAGAACTCTACAAAGTCCTGGACCAGGCCAAGGATGTCAGCCACTTGGTTCCTGAGCAAGTCTTTGGAGCGATGGTGGCCATATTGAAAACACAATGATTCTCAGTGCTGATTTTCCACGTGAAACCAGTGTAACCAGTGATTTTGGTGCTTATTTTCAGTGCAGAGTTGTCCAGATTTATCAGTGCTCAGTGCCCTGGGTGAGAAAAAAGGTCCTGGACTTCAGCAGTTTGGGTAACAGGGCTTTTATTTTGAAAGATATTCACCTTTGAAAAAGGTGACAAACAAGTTTAGTGTTTGGAATCATCTTTGTTTGTTCTCAGTCATTATTAGTGTGCTGTAATGGGTTCTCCATGCATGTATGTGTCTATGCATGGATCAGTGGAATGGTTTAGAGCTTTACAGACAACTGTAACTGGACAGCTGGTAAAAAAAAATGGGCAACAAAACAACAACGACTGCTAAAAGGTGCAAAAATGAGAAAAAGGCAAAAAAAAAAAAAAAAAAAAAAAAAAAATTACCATTTAAATGGCAAATAGCAGACGAGACTGTGTGAAAATTGGTAACCAAAAAAAAAAAAAAAAAAAAAAGTTCAAGGTTGCAAAATAAAGAAAAACTGAGAAGAGTTGATTGAGAATAGAAAAAAATGTCAGAGGCTAAAATGTGGGGAAAAATATGGTTAAAAAAGACAAAAGGGGAAAACTGGTTACAAGTGGCAACAAGAACTAACTCCGGGTCTATCAGGGGCCATTCTCTGGGTTTATCAGGGGCCATTCTCTGGGTTTATCAGGGGCCATTCTCTGGGTTTATCAGGGGCCATTCTCTGGGTTTATCAGGGGCCAATCTCTGGGTTTATCTGGGGCCATTCTCTGGGTTTATCAGGGGCCATTCTCTTGGTTTATCAGGGGCCATTCTCTGGGTTTATCAGGGGCCATTCTCTTGGTTTATCAGGGGCCATTCTCTTGGTTTATCAGGGGCCATTCTCTGGGTTTATCAGGGGCCATTCTCTGGTTTATCAGGGGCCATTCTCTGGGTTTATCAGGGGCCATTCTCTGGGTTTATCAGGGGCCATTCTCTGGTTTATCAGGGGCCATTCTCTGGGTTTATCAGGGGCCATTCTCTGGGTTTATCAGGGGCCATTCTCTTGGTTTATCAGGGGCCATTCTCTGGGTTTATCAGGGGCCATTCTCTGGGTTTATCAGGGGCCATTCTCTTGGTTTATCAGGGGCCATTCTCTGGGTTTATCAGGGGCCATTCTCTGGGTTTATCAGGGGCCATTCTCTGGGTTTATCAGGGGCCAATCTCTAGGCAAATCAGGGGCCATTCTCTGAGTTTATCAGGGGCCAATCTCTGGGCTTATCAGGGGCCATCCTCTTGGTATATCAGGGGCCCACTCTCTGGGTTTATCAGGGGCCATTTTCTGGGTACATCAGGGGCCATTCCCTGGGTTTATCAGGGGCCATTCTCTGGGTTTATCAGGGGCCATTCTCTGGGTTTATCAGGGGCCATTCTCTGGGTTTATCAGGGGCCAATCTCTGGGTTTATCTGGGGCCATTCTCTGGGTTTATCAGGGGCCATTCTCTTGGTTTATCAGGGGCCATTCTCTGGGTTTATCAGGGGCCATTCTCTTGGTTTATCAGGGGCCATTCTCTTGGTTTATCAGGGGCCATTCTCTGGGTTTATCAGGGGCCATTCTCTTGGTTTATCAGGGGCCATTCTCTGGGTTTATCAGGGGCCATTCTCTGGGTTTATCAGGGGCCATTCTCTGGGTTTATCAGGGGCCATTCTCTGGGTTTATCAGGGGCCATTCTCTTGGTTTATCAGGGGCCATTCTCTGGGTTTATCAGGGGCCATTCTCTGGGTTTATCAGGGGCCATTCTCTGGGTTTATCAGGGGCCATTCTCTGGGTTTATCAGGGGCCATTCTCTGGGTTTATCTGGGGCCAATCTCTGGGGTTACCAGGGGCCATTCTCTGGGTTTATCAGGGGCCATTCTCTGGGTTTATCAGGGGCCATTCTCTCGGTTTTTCAGGGGCCATTCTCTGGTGTTACCAGGGGCCATTCTCTGGGTTTATCAGGGGCCATTCTCTGGGTTTATCAGGGGCCATTCTCTGGTTTTTTTCAGAGACCCAGACAGGTCTGACTGACCCCCTGTATCTTTAAACATATACATTTCTTATCAGTCCTGTGTGGCTGTTTCTGTTCTTCATTGACCGCCTTGTTGTGGCAGAAGGTGGCACTAAAAGCAGACACAGTGTTTTTTCTTGAGTAGAGTGGTTCTTCCTAAGTCTGTCTTTGTTGTAGTAATAAATGTATGTTGCAAATTATGGTTTAAGTTTCAGACTCTGCCATGGACACGTCCTATTCCAGAAACCAACATGGGGACTGTGAAAACGTGAATCTTTGGGCTTTAAAATAACAGTCAGCAAACAAAGGGTGACATCACTGTCTCCATGTCCATAGTTTATATAATGATTGGCTGATTGAGGCCAATTAAGGAGAATTTAAAGACCAAACAAAGTCAAATACATTTATATAATTAAAGCTTGTCGCTGTGTTGTCATGTTTGCGTACTGTTCCTTTATTTAATAGTGAGTTTTTTATTCATGGGGATTAAATGCCCCTCTGCTGAAAGAACAGCCTGGAGGAATCTTCCAGGTTTGTGACTCTGACAGAAACAGAGCGGAGATTCAGGTCTGAGAACGTTGATCAGGGTGGCATAATTCAGCTAAATCAGATTATCACAGGATAGATGAAATCTGGTGAGCCGTTATAAAGACGGAGGCTGATGAAAAGCTCCGTTTTAGGGAAACGTTCTTCAGGTGGATGGTTCTCAGCAGACAGATGGAGATGAAATTACTCTCTTTATGGTCGACCAGAGGAGGGAGAGAGAGGGAGAGAGAGGGTACAGGCCTTCAATAGCTGAATGAAACCTTTAAAACCAGATCCCAGCACCCGTGTTTGACCTCGGAGCAGGGTCGCTGCGAGCCTGAAAATGTCCAATCAGAGCTCTTTAAAATCAAACCTGTCAGATTAAAGTTAAATCCTTCAAATTAAAAGTCTGGCCTTCACATCAGCACCCATGTCCCCACATCTAGATCTGAAACTGGAGCGACCTGGCCGGCAGGTGCGACGGGGCGAGGTAACGACTCATTGACTCGCTGCTGTCCATCACAAAGAGAGAGAGAGAGAGAAGCGACCAATCAGACGTCTGCTTCTCCTCTTCTTCTTCTGTGGTGTCTGACAGGCCAAGGCTGATCAGCGTGTCTTATTCATGGCGCTCTGACGAGCGCTCTCAGGACGCCTTAGACGCCTGCAGGACGCCGTCAACACCAACACGGTGTCCTCCAAACGTCCAGGACGACAAAAACGTAGAGGGGGAGAAAAATCTGATTAGTTCAGAGAGAAAATGTTTGATTTAATGGATGAAAAATAAAATAAAACCAGAATATATCACAGAAATGAAATCCTGAAGGATCAGGAGAAGATTGATCTGGAATTAAGGGTCTATTTGGTTTTTTCGTTCAAGCATAAGTCTAAGCATAGATCCTCCTGGTCAATATTTCCACAGACTTTATCAACTTTAAAACAGAATCAGAAACTTTTACAGCTGCAGACCAAAATAAGACGTTTAGTCTCTACATGGACCCAAACTCACAAAAATAGATAATAACATCTGTATTCAGTTTCAAAAAAGATTCCCTGTGAATGTCACGCTGTTTCAGATTATTTAGTTTTCATAAAAATGACATTTATACAATAATGTTGAACTTATATTAAAGGGCTTTTTGACATTTGACGTAGTTTTGAATTTTAAGATGGCGTTTCCTCAGTGCGCATGTTCCTGCTTTTATTGAATCCACTGCTCATCATATAAAATGGACTTGGTAAAATGGATGTGAGCTTGTATAGCTCTTATCTAGTCGTCTGACTACTCAATGCACTTCATAACTTGCCACTATTGTGTTTGGATTGCAGGGTGGGGATGAGGGGATGGGTGGGGTAGAGTTAGGTATTCTCTCTTCATGTTCTCTTTGTGTGTATCGCACTTTGTGCTACATTGTGTTGTAGGAAAAGTGCAAAACAAATAAAGAATGATTGATTGATTGATTGATAGTTTTATAACCCTACTGCCTCGCTCTCTCTCTGGTCTGCATCTCTGAGATTAAACTCAGAATCTGAGATTACAGTCAGAACTTTGAGATTAAATTTAGAACCCTGAGATTAATATCAGAACACTGAGATTAAAGTCAGAACGCTGAGATTAAAGTCAGAACTCTGAGATTAACATTAGAACTCTAAGATTAAAGTCAGAACTCTGAGATTAAAGTCAGAACTGTGAGGCTAAAATCAGAACTCTAAGATTAAAGTCAGGACATTGAGATTAAAGTCAGAACTGTGAGATTAAAGTCAGAACTCTGAGATAAACATTAGAACTCTGAGTTTAAAGTCAGAACTCTGAGATTAAATTCAGAACCCTAAAATTAACATTAGAACTCTGAGATTAAAGTCAGAACCCTGAGATTAAAGTCAGAACCCTGAGATTAAAGTCAGAACTGTGAGGTTAAAATCAGAACCCTAAAATTATAGTCAGGATCTGAGATTAAAGTCAGAACTTTGAGATTAAAGTCAGAACTCTGAGATAAACATTCGAAATCTGAGATCAAAGTCAGAACTCTGAGATTAAAATCAGAACCCTGAAATTAACATAAGTCAGAACTCTGAGTTTAAAGTCAGAACCCTAAGATTAAAGTCAGGACATTGAGATTAAAGTCAGAACTCTGAGATTAAAGACAGAACTCTGTGACTAAAGTCAGAACTCTAAAATTAAATTCAAAATTCTAAGATTAACATCAGAACCCTAAGATTACAGTCAGAACTCTGAGATTAAAGTCAGAACCCTGAGATTAAAATCAGAACCCTAAGATTAAAGTCAGGACATTGAGATTAAAGTCAGAACTCTGAGATTAACATCAGAACTCTGAGATTAAAGTCAGAACTCTGAGATTAAAGTCAGAACTCTGAGATTAACATCAGAACTCTGAGATTAAAGTCAGAACTCTGAGATTAAAGTCAGAACTCTGAGATTAAAGTCAGAACTCTGAGATTAAAGTCAGAACTCTGAGATTAACATCAGAACTCTGAGATTAAAGTCAGAACTCTGAGATTAAAGTCAGAACTCTGAGATTAACATCAGAACTCTGAGATTAAAGTCAGAACTCTGAGATTAACATCAGAACTCTGAGATTAAAGTCAGAACTCTGAGATTAAAGTCAGAACTCTGAGATTAACATCAGAACTCTGAGATTAAAGTCAGAACTCTGAGATTAAAGTCAGAACTCTGAGATTAACATCAGAACTCTGAGATTAAAGTCAGAACTCTGAGATTAAAATCAGAACTCTGAGATTAACTTTTTCATTGTAATAATGGGGGAAAAAAAGAGAAGACTAAAAGAAAAGGAAATTCCAGCAGCTCTTTTCCTCCTCCATCGTTTGGTCCTCAGGTGCATCCTTTACTTCTGGATCCGACCTTTAAAACCTGACATCTTTATTTCACCTTAAGAAACTTTCTACAATTTTTTCAAAAAACAGGTCAAAGGTCATCAGGCCTCATGGTCAGCTCTAGGCTATACTTTTTGTTCTACATGAATGGCATCGGCACTTCTGATTGGTCCTTCCTTGTCCCCGTAGTCCATCTTTGTTATAAATCAAACTCTCTGATGATGATCACCTGACCTCTTTCTCTCTTTCTCTCTCTCTCCCTTTGATCATCCCCCCCCCCGCCTCAAATGTGAGGATGGTGACGACCACGGCATTGATGCTGCAGTTGGCGGTGTGTTTTGTGAACACGGAGGCGTGCCGGCCCACCGCGGAGCCCGTGTGTTGTCATGGCGAGCAGCTGATGTGGGCGTGCTCCATTAGGAGGGTTAATCCACATAAATGTTGACAGCCATATTGCTGACACAGAGAGTTAATAAGACTAACAGATTATTAGCTCCCTAACATTCCTCCGTCATCACGCCGCCGCCTGTCAATCATCCACACAATTAAATTGTTTAATGAATAAATTTGCATTGATAATGGCGGGCTGCAGGGGAACATCTGGCTGCGGCGGTTTAATGGCGAGCGCTGCATCAGACGCCCATATGGAGGCCGAGTGGAGGGGCCGTTTGATGCTAACTAAATGAAAAGTATCACTCAAATTAATTTGGCTCGTTTGACAGTCAGGAAATCACTTAGTAAGACTGATTCGGCCCAATTACAACCTCCGCCGCTAACGACTGTAGGAGGAGCCATTCCCACGCCCCCCTTCTCAAACTCACCTTCCTCCGTCAGCATCCAGGAAATACCTCCACCCTACAACAGCCCCTTCATCGCTGCATCTCTGTGCAACTCCGCTGTGAGGAGCGGCGTTAAAATGAAATGCAAATCACCCACTCTCTCCTCGCTGGCTCGCTCTCCTCCGTCACATCTGGTCCACACGCCGTCTTAAAAATCTTCCTGCGCGTTTCCTCACAATTAAAACGAACAGCGGGATCCTCCTGCAGCAGCCGCTCGGATATACATTTCAAAATAAGACGTAATTATGCTGCAGACTTCAGCGTCGTTAGAGAGAGAGGGAACGAGACTCAGAAGAACAATCAACAACTGGCGCTGCGCTGAAATCATTTCCGGGAAACAAACATGAATATTCACCGTCACATGAAGTGAATCAGGTCCAACGCTCCGTCTCTGGAAAGTTAGGAAAGTTCTGCAGAGTCAACTTCACGTCCAGGAGTTTCTGCTGCACAAAACAGCTGAAAAACATCTGCAACAAAAACCCTCTCAGTGATGGAGCTGTGCTTTATTTATTTATGTTTAACCTTTATTTAACCAGGAGAACTCGACGTTACAGCAGGAAGAAACTAACGCAATTAATAATAGAAGCTTATCTGTGAAAGGAGGGAAAGATGAAGATAAATAAACCAACAAAGACTTCAAAATTAGGATTATTATGAATCTACAAGCTCAATTCCAAAAAAGATGGGACGCTGTGTGAGATGTAAACAAAAACAATGATTGTTAATCTCATAAAACCATTTTTGACTCACAATAGAAGACAAACAACATATCAGATGTTAAACTGAGACATTTAACCATTTCATAAAAATATCAGCTCATTTTGACTTTGATGGCAGCAACACATCTGAAAAAAGTAGGGACGGGGCCGTGTTTAAATGTGCAAGGCTGCACATAAGAGGGGATAAGGTGAAAGCTTTCCGGGGCCAATGGAGGTCAGAAAAATTATGGTCTATTGAAAAATAAAGCCCTGATAACCATACTCTATTTAAAACCTGAATAATAACCAATCTTCAAACTTAATTTTTATTGTTAACAATGTGGATGGACAAAATGAAGTAAATCTTAAAGGGATACTTCAACATTTTGGCAAATTCTCCCATTGCCATAATTCCTATAGTCTTAGTAATAGATTTGTTTCCGTTAGTTGTCGGTGCAAGCTGTTTCTAGATCTGGGGGGACCGATATACCAGCTGCACAGCTAACGCTATGTTAGCAGACAGTATTGTGTATGATATGACGATATGATATGTTGTTTATGTTCTATTGTGAATCAAATATGGGTTTATGAGTTTGACAGTCATTGTTTTTGTTTACATCTTACACAGCATCCCATCTTTTATGGAAAGGAGTTTGGACTACTGATTATTGAACAACAGTATCTGTTTAAAACATTTTTATTTCTGATAAACGGCTCTCCTGACATGGCTGGTAATCCTTTACCTAGCAGAAAAATCATGCTTTTCTTAACAGATGCATCATGGGTAATGTAGTCAGCAGAGTCAGCAGAATTTCCCCTCTTATTTAGACTGATGTGTCAGTAACCAATCCCTAAACAGCCTAAAATCTTCTGTTTTTATGAACCCAGCCACGCTGAGCTCCACCCCTCCAAACAGGAAGTGCAGATCCTAGTCCGACCCCAGTTTCCTGCATACTGAATCTGAATTCCAGCCGGCGTCTGAGCTCACACTTAGAGACGGGGCGGCGAGGTCTCACTCTGAGGAGGATTTCTGCAGTGTGACGTGAATACTAAAGCACGCTCGGGGTCGTCTGGATGGGAACAGATCAGACTGACCCCAAATGGCAGGAAGACGGGCTGAGGAGCAGACGGAGCGCCGCTCGCGGGTTCATTAGCGGGGACCGGTCCTGTCATTAAGAAAATCCAAACATTAAACAAGGATTACCTCCGGCTTCGTTCCCACATCAGCGCTGAGCCTTCTGAACTCGGCTTCATTAATTACAGCGAGCGGCGCCCTTCAACATGGAGAGTTTCATTAAACAGAGATCACCGCTCTGGTTTACTCCAGATTTACGTGTCAGGAGGAGGAACTGACTCACTTTGACTTTATCTGTGTCAGACAGTGAGGAAGACTCCGACAGGCTGGGAAATCCTCGGTCTGCTGAGTCAGGGTTTGTCAGAGCTGGACCTGAACCTCGTTGTCAGAGACGGTCCGGGAAAATATAACCATACAGCAGAGCAGTTTCCCAACCATTTTTCCCTGGGGCCCTTTGGTGCAAGATTTAGGCTGATTAGCTGATTTCCATGAGTCAGGTGGGTTTTAAAGATCCTGTAAAGTCGAATCCAAACTTTGAGTCTGAACACTCTAGACATGTTAGAATATGGTTCCTGTAAACATGTGAAAACACTGAGATCTACATGTGACTGAATTCTGGATTTAGACAGTTTTTCACCTCTTTCCTGGCTGGGTTTAATGTGGGTGGGGCCAATATGTGGGCTGGTGATGTCACCGGCCTACAGTGGGGAATGACTCCGCCCCTCTAACACTCCAATCTAAAATCACAGTTCATCTCAGACCAGTCTGTTGTTAGCGGATGTCACTGCCTTTACTGAAAGTTAACAGTCAGTTAAATGTTGTTTTTTTTTGTCCATTGTGAGGTAAATTTATCAAATCTATCAGCCACAGTGGTCTATGGATCATTAAAGCATCAGAACAGAGATCTGAGACAGAAAACAGACTTTGTCTCTTCTCTGGCACAGAGCCAGGCAGCTGTGCTCTGATCATAAGGTCAACGTAAGGTCAGGGGGCGGTGCTAATAGTGTGAGTGCCTCTCTGCAATCAGATTGTAGCATTTTTTTCTGTTTGTTTTTTTTGAGAGGATCATATTTCCCGTGAGTGGGCGTGGCCTCAGCTCCTTCAAACGACACGCCCACACCTCCTTAACTCACTGAGTGCCAGGCCTTTTATAAAATGGAAAGTGGCTTGTACCAGCGTTTTTGGCCGTTTTGAGTCATCTTTCAAGACCCACAGAATATTTTGTACTATGACTCTGAAAACACCAAGTAGCTCAAATGAAAGAAGAAACTCTCTGTTTCATCATGGAAAAAACTGTTTGTTTTCATCTTGTTCTGTTCTTGATTTATCTGAAGTTGAATAGAGGCTAGTTTCACCAAAAAGACCACTTTTTTCTAGAAAGCTGAGAAAAATCCATTTTTGTGAAAGAGAGTCTGTAGAGCAGAACAGTGATTTGAAAGTTATAATTTTGCCTCCAATGACATTAAAGACATCGGAAAATTGTATTACAAATGTTATTGTATTATAAAATAAATAACAATGCTTCCAGTCACTGTCATTCACACTCTGGAACTGGACGGCCTCCACAGGACCCCCCTGTATGCCCACGTCCTCTCCTGCTTGCGTGTCCCCTGGCACTGCCTGTAAACCATAGAGGTAATGTTATATATATAGTATATAATCTATGATATAGAATTTTGTTGTTCTTACCTCTTTTTCTGCTAACAGATGGTGTTGTAGAACTCCATGGGGCTAGCTCTTCTCTCCAGTCTGCTTCTGAAATCACAGGAGCGTGAGTGATGGGTCCATTCATAAATCTGGCTGAATAATCAGTGGGTTTCTAACGTTAACTTACCTCCATCACTCTGGGACGGAGAACAAGACCCGCTCCGCTCACTTGGCAGCCATTCCTCAGAGTCTGGGTCGGAAAAGTCCGTCTCTGAAGGTTGCCTTATTTCTCCGACGTACGGGGGAGACCTTGCGGCATTCTTCAGCGTCTTGGCCGGCATAGGCAGATGAATGAACGCGCTGATCCCTGGATTCACTGTCGTTAAGTTCAGTGTCGGTTTCAGTGAGTAAGCGATTTCTCAGGCAAAAGTTAAAAGTTTCTTCCAGCCTCTATTTTAGAACTTTTAGCTTAGGTTACCCCCCTAACGATCGCTCTGCTCTTTGACCCCAGGGTCTCCACCTCTGATCTCTGTGGCTTTGATCTACCATCTCTTCCATGTTCTGACTACGTATCCCAGAAGCCCCAAAATTACCCAGAGGGAGCGTGAGGGCGCCCCCTTGTGCCAGCCGCCAAAAAAACCCTTTGACGTATATATACGTCAATGGCACTAAATGAGTTAAGAGCCTAAACCAGCAGGCCTGATTTCAGTCACTAAAAACATCTCTAAAGTTATAAATTAAGCTTCAAAAAGTGGCATTGTCGGCAGGATCTTTAAGGTCACATATTATGCATAATTCACTTTTTCAGGTTTTTCTCACACAAACATGTTCCCCTGGCCTGTCCACAATCCCCCCAAGAATCAGATAAATCCATTCCCTCCCCCCTCTTTCTCCGAATTTCAGAAAATGTGTGCTGAAACGAGCCGTCCTCCGATTTTCCCCTCGTGATGTCATGTGTGGAGTTAGCCCCGCCCCCAGGTTTGCTTGGCCCTCCATGCTTGGAAGAATGTTCCTCCCTTCTCTCCACATCCTTCGCTCGGCTGCCAGCTGGGAGGAGGATCAGGAGAGACACATCCATTTCCTGAGAGGGGCGTGGTCAGGGGCGGAGTCAGACAGCTCAGTAACATTTAAAGCCACAGACACAGAAACAACTCGTTCTGAGCAGGGCTGAAACAGAGGGGTTTTAGACATGCACTTTTCTCCGTCTGTTTAATTTATAGATCACAGAGTTATGCCGGGAGCAGCGTACACCAACTTCAGACCTCATTTTGTCAAACCTGACATTTATAAGTGAGACCCCTGAAGAGGGAGATGCAGAAAGTTACCCACTATGATGATGGCGCTCTAACACAGAAGTATGTGGTTGTTATGAAGTTGTATATCAGTCTATATGTTTGAAGGGACCAGACACCTGCAGGAAGGGGCATGCATCCTGCAGACTATTCCTCTTTAAGGGCAAGGCTCTTCATTTTCATTTTTTACTGAAATTTAATGTAAATAGAACGATGGTTTAAAAAGTTCCCTTTGTGCACTGAAACACATCTTCACCTCCTGTTGGTCCTGTATGCATTTACATTAAACCTGTTTCTAAAGTGAAGTTTTAAGAGTAAATAATTAGATGTTGAAGTCGCTCTCATCAGTAGTAAAAGTCTGCTCAGAGTCGGTCGTCTGCTCGCGTGTTGGAGGTGAAGCTGCAGGAGGAACAATGAGAGAGATTTGACGCGGTCGGCTGCAGCAGGCAGATGCTTCTGACATCTGGGTGATGTCAGCGTGTTGTCAACACATTGTTAGCGCAGCAAATGTGCAAACAGATTAACAGGCGGGGGGACGCCACGCTGCTGCTGCTGCTGCTGAGGTGAGAAGAGAGCTGAGATCTGATTCAGACACAAAAAATCTCTCAAAGTACAGAAATGGCAGGAAAACTGTGAAGAAACAGAAACTGGGTTAAAGAGAATCAACTTGCCTGTCAGTCAGTGCTGAGGGAGAAAGAGTTAAACAGTTTAAATCAAGAAAAACCAATCCTTTCAAAATAAAACGAGCCCGAATACACATCAGCATGGTTTATATCAAAGCAATCACTGACTATCAGGGGTGTAACGGTATTTGTATTCGTCCCGTACCGCTATGGTACGGCCGTCACGGTTCGGTGCACGCAGTAATACCACGAATACGTCTGAGAGAGTATCACAAAAAAAGTCGAGTTCTTACTTCAATCCAGGTGGCGGCAATGAGCCTAAAAGCTGCCAGCAACCGCCATTACAGAAGAAGGAGCAGTTACAAAAACAAACGAAGAAGAGTGATGGCGCGTGTGGAGTTAGAAGAGCCGTCGGCTACATTTAAATCACCCGTATAGCGACGGTGCTCTGGCTCTGTGAATCATATTAACTTCACCTTCAACTATCAGCCTCGGAGGAGTGAGAGAGGGACTCTGCAGCTGTGTCACAGGTATCCTCAGATTTCACACGGCTTTAACCTCTTTATCCTCCAAGATGGGCTGTGAAAACTTCCTCCAAACTTTGTAGCAGGTCCCATTGAAAAAAAAACATTAATTTACATACTTAACAAGCTAACTTGCGGTTGTGTGATGATTCATTCAAGTTAGCTGGGAAATTTTAGTGTTTAAAGAATGGGTACAAATATGTCAATATATCAATGAAAATAACCTTGTTATTCCAAAATGTATTTATTTATTAATGTTTTAAATCATTGAAGAACTTTTGGAGGGAGGTCGTAGCATTGTTTATAACTTAAACGTAATTTATTCAGCCTATTTATTTTAATAATTTTTGATTTAAAAAATTTAAATTAAATTTTATTTATCAGCTCAATCCTGGACTCCTGGACTCATCCTGGTCCTGGACTCTTCAGTTCAGGATCGGTTGACTTTCTGCTCGGTTGATGTTGGGATGGCATCTTTTTTCTTCCTCCAGAGCTAAAGAGACCAAACTTTGTTCACTGAGGGCCACTTAGAGAGAAATATCAGGCTGATGGGACCCCTGCCACATCCCTCACCTTTAGAGTATAAAACTGAGTAAAACCAGTCCAACACAGGCTAAGACACCTGAAACCTACACTGATAACTAATTCCGCTTTCCCACTAAAATTAGCGTGTAGAAGTATGTTTTTTTAAACATGGGCAAACTCGCTAACAATCGACAAGTGACTCCTTTCCCATTGCCAGCAGACGAGCTGCGTGGCTGGTTTTTAAATTTTTTTCCCTCTGGTTGAAACACAGCAAGGTAAACAATGGAAAGAAGCATGGAAGCCATGGACACGGTGGTCAACTGTTTTCCGTACTTTGTACTTTTGTCCCTCTTTCAGAATGTACAAACTCAGCGCAGACTGAACGACATTCGAGGGCTGATGATAAGAAGGCGGATGGAATTTGTTGCTGAGGTGGCAAAGAGTCGCAGAAGTTACAACAATGCTCGTCCCTCTGCTGCCAGCATCCTTTTGTTGCTCCAAGTTATGGGCGTGATATTATGACGTAGGCACGTTACGCCAAAGTCATCCCGCATTCACCCGTGTGTGATGTTCCCTCTGGAGCCGATCGGAGGCGAGCCGATAAAAACCCGTGTCCATTGCAGGGTCAGTCGACGTGGGTCTGAATGCCGATTAGAGCCTTTCCCACTGCCCATAGGAGCGTTAGCGTGTTTAAACGGGTTTTTCGGCCAGTGGGAAAGGGTATGAGAACAATACGGTGAATCACAGCTTCATCTTCTCACGTGGCTGTAGTTGGTTTCATTTTGACAGATTAAAAATGCATCGGCCCCTCTGTAAAGGTCCTGAACAGCTTCAAGGTGGGCCCTGTCACTTCAGATCGTTATTGCTCATCAGCCTCAGTCTCAGCGTTTACCTCCACTTCCTGTGCTCTCAGGTGTCCTCCTCTGCACCTGCATCCTCCCAGATTCCTGTGTAGATACTGTGCAGCTAAGCCTTGCTTCAGTAGAAAGACTTTTATGGAGTCATCTGACCTTTAGATGCAGCTTTTGCAGGACTCAGTCCCTCACTTCAGCTGCACCAAATTTAACAATCTAACAATACCAATGAAATATCCACATAAATGATTTTGTTGCAAGTTAAAGAAGCTTTGTAGACAGTTTTATCAGAGAAAGTTCTTGAAAAGTGACATGTTCATTAAAAAAAGTTCATTAAAAAGCATAATTTAGTGTTTGTTTCCACTTTCTGTCAAACTGAATAAGATTGTCCTCCAGGATTTTCCTTCATTTTGCTGCATTCATTCTACCCTCACCTTTATAAGCCTTCCAAGGCCGGCTGCTGAGAAGCATCCCCACAGCATGATGCTGCCACCACTGTGCTCCACAGTGGGGATGGTGTGTTTGGCGTCTTGTCTGATGGTCTAAAAGCTCCATTCTGGTCTCATCAGACCAAAGAACTTTCTTCCACTTGCCCATGGAGTCTCCCACAGTCCTTCTGGCGAACTCTAGTCCAGATTGAATCTGAGTTTTCTTCAACAGTGTCTTCCTCTTTGCCACTCTCCCATAAAGCTCTGACTGGTGAAGAACCCGGCCAACAGTTGTTGTCTGCAGAGTCTCTCCATCTCAGCTGCTGAAGCTTGGAGCTCCTTCAGAGTAGTCATAGGTGTCTTGGTGTCCTCTCTCACTAGTCTCCTTCTTGCACGCTCACTCAGTCTGTGAGGACGGCCTGATCTAGGCAGATTTACACATGTGACATATTCCTTCATTTCTTCATGATGGATTTAACTGAACCCTGAAGGATGTTCAGAGACTTAGAATTTTTTTTTTACTTTTTCAATAACTTTTTCCCTGAGTGTTCTTTTGTCTTCATGGTGTAATGGTAGCCAGGAATACTGATGAACCAGTGACTGGACCTTCCAGACACAGGTGTCTTTATACTGATTATTTATGCAGTCACTTATTTACTTATTTTTTCATTTCGTTAACATTACTGTGTAGAAATCTGATTTCACTTTAACATTAAAAAGTCCTGACCAGAAAGAACTTCTGTGTATCCAGACCTTAGTTTGGAGAATATTTCCAGGTTGTAACGTTGTTTTGAATCTAAATCTGACTAAAATAAATGTATGAACCGACCTTCAGGATGTCAGAGTTTGTCTGTGAAGTCGACTCAGACCCTGAAAACTTCACTTCCTCTCATCAAGGATCTTCTGAGTCTCTGTAGATCTCAGTTTGGGGGATCCGGGGCTCGGCGTTTCCTCGACACCCACGTCGCAGCGCCTCGCCCCGGGCCACCAGACAATACAGCCCAGTGTGTTTAACCCAGCAGAGAGGATGCTGTGTGGGCCGCCATGGACGACCGCCAGCACCGTCCTGAATCTTCCCAGCAGCTGATGAGCGAGGAGGGAGCGGGGGAGCCCCGGCCGCTCCCTGAGTCTGGCAGATATCAGCGGCACTCGACCACGGAGGGTTTAATTCAAATGTAAAGTAAACAGACGACACAAAGAGCTGCTGTGACCTCCTTCTCCCCACGCCACTCGGACATGCTCGATATTAACGTTTAAATCTTTTCTTCTGACTCCAGGCCTCGCCTCGGGTGATTCTACGCCCATCTAATCACCACCAACACGGCCCCCCCTCCATCCCACGGCCCGTTAATCACCTCCAAACAGATCCTAGCATCCTCTGAGTTTGAACAGACAGAGACGACGTCCTCCAGCGTTCGCCTGAAGACACGCCAAGTTTACAGGAAGTTAACGTTCTCCATGATGTCCTTTAGAGGAGTTCACAGTAGCACAGCCATACTTTCATTACATGTTTTAAAAAGTTAAACATCACATTTTAATAAAGACACAGTTCCAAAAAAGCTGGGATGTGGTGTAAGATGTAAGTAGAAAGAGAAGTCAATGATTGGCTTATCTCATAAACCCATATTTGATTCACAATAGAACTGAAACAACATATCAGATGTTAAACTGAGATTTTTTTCACCATTCCAGGAAAATATGAGCTCATTTTGAATTTGATGCCAGCAACACGTCTCAAAAAAGTTGGGACGGGGCTATGATTGACCATTGTGTAGCATTCCCCGCTTCTTTTAACAACAGTCTGGAAACATCTGGGAGGTGAGGACACCAGATGATGGGGGAGGAATTTTGTCCCATTCTCATCTGATGTAGGACTCTAGTTGGCCAGTTAAGGACCCGGACTCTGCCTCTGTATTTTAATTGTTTTTAGTTTATTTACCTAGGATAGATCCAGTCTAAAATCATTAAATTCAGAAAAGAAGATTTTAAGAATATCCTTTTGCTTTAAATGTCTGCAGCTGTTAAATCCATCCCACAAACAATTAACATTAAAATAGTTTTAGAATGACTAACCATTTGATCTTTACAGAAATATACTGTCAAAATTAGTCGATATTTACAAAAATAGTTAAGGTTGGCAGAAGTGCTTCAAAAATTGGCAGAAAAAAATGTGAAAAGAGGTTAAAATGTCACAAAATGGTAAAGGAGGAAAAACGGGCTGAAGGTATCAAAATTGGTTACAAATGACAAAAAAATAGTGCAAGAAAGTAAAGAAAAGGGGTTAAAAAATTAAAAAGTGACAAAAATTGAAGAAAAGTGGAAAAAACTGATGTTAGAGTGGCATAAAGGGGATAAAACATGCTGGAAAAAGTGGTTTAAAGGGGGTTAAAATCTTTTTAAAAAAATTGGGTTAATGAGACAAAAAGGGGCAAGAAGTATCAACAATGGGTTAAAAGTGGGAAAATGCTTTTAAAGTTGCAAAAATTGTTGGAAAAAATGTGAAAAAAAGGGGGGGGGGGTTAAAAAGCAGCAAAAATAGAAGAAAAGAGGCAAAAATGGATAAAAGAGTGGCACAAAAGGGATAAAACATGCGGGAAACATGGTTTGAAAGGGGTTAAAATCATGCAAAAATTGGGTTAAAGAAGCCCAAAGTATCAAAAATGGGTTAAAATTGTCAAAATGGGTTAATACTGGTGCTAAATGGCAATTAGGGAGGGCCCACTCTGTTGGATTTTCAGGGGTTCGTCCAATCCTGTTGTCAGGCCTGCTGCATTCTAGATAACTGAGATAGATCTCACTGGTAATGACCAAACATGTCCTGAAGTTTAAAGAAAAATGTAAATACTACTGCAATAATATTTCAATCAGACCAAAATGTTCATTTAATTTTTGTGTATTTGAAAATCTGGCCCCCAGAGTTTCTGTTGAGACTAAATCTGGCCCTTGTGCAGATGTGCTTGATGAGCCCTGATGTACACTGTAAATAATGAAGGCTCTGTTTTAGTTTCTTTTTGACCTGATTAGTGTCTGTGTTCACCCTAGATTATATTAAACAGCAGATTAACAGCAAAATCCTCAAAGTTTTACATTTAATACAACAATAAAACAAGGTCAACAACATTCAGGGAGCCGGTTAGCATAACATGATCCTTATTATTGTTATCCTTTTAATTTACATGAATACGACCTTTAAAATGGAACAAATCAATGTAGAACATGAGTGAGAAAACAAAGCCAGAGCTGGGATTAAATCATGAATATTAGAACAGAGATTAAGAGTTGACCTTGTCTTAATGAGACATTAACAGGATTATAAAAACAGAGACAACAACACGTCCCATCATCCTTACAACATTATAACTCATATCACACTCCTGATAATCCCATTACAGGATTAAATGATCTGCTCACTGGAACCTTCATCATTATTATTGTGTGTTTGTGTCACCGTGAACACAGACGAGGAAGTAGAGGCTTTAAAACCGACCCCATGAGCTTTATAACACTCCTCACATACAGCACGGATGATAGAGTCTCCAGGTTTGATTGCTCTGAAGTGTCCAGCCATTCCTGTGTGAAGGCTTGAATTTAAAGATTTCAGTCTGTGGAGTTTAGAGGACAATCAGGTCAGTATCAGCAGCAATGAGACTGGATAGAACAGCATTAACAGAATCCTTGTTCACTACAATTAATCCACCTTTATGAAACAGTTTATAAATATTTCATTATAGCCTTAAAAGGTGATGTCATCCTTGAAAGTCTTCAAAACATTCTGTCCTCTCCTTTGATGGTGATGTCATCCTTTACAGTTTATAAACATTCTTCCCTTATCTTAGATGGTGATGTCATCCTTTACAGTTTATAAACATTCTTCCCTTATCTTAGATGGTGATGTCATCCTTTACAGTTTATAAACATTCTTCCCTTATCTTAGATGGTGATGTCATCCTTTACAGTTTATAAACATTCTGTCCTCTCCTTTGATGGTGATGTCATCCTTGAAAGTCTTCAAAACATTCTGTCCTTTTCCTTTGAAGGTGATGTCATCCTTGAAAGTCTATAAAACATTCTGTCCTTTTCCTTTGAAGATGATGTCATCCTTGAAAGTTTATAAAACATTCCATCCTTCCCTTTGAAGGTGATGTCATCCTTGAAAGTCTATAAAACATTCCATCCTTCCCTTTGATGGTGATGTCATCCTTGAAAGTCTTCAAAACATTCTGTCTTTTCCTTCGAAGATGATGTCATCCTTGAAAGTTTATAAAACATTCCATCCTTCCCTTTGAAGGTGATGTCATCCTTGAAAGTCTTCAAAACATTCTGTCCTTTCATTTGAAGATGATGTCATCCTTAAAATACTTAAAACATTCTGTCCTTTCATTTGAAGATGATGTCATCCTTGAAAGACTTAAAAAAAAAATCCATCCTTCCCTTTGAAGATTATGTTATCCTTGAAAGTCTGTAAAATATTCCATCCTTGCCTCTAACAATGGTGTCAAAGTCCACTACTGCTTCATATAGCTCTGCAGAGACTCAAACCCCACCCCCACTGTTGGTGGTTTTAGACCAGACCTGGTTCAGGTTCAATGGTCAGAGGAACAGAGAGAGAATATTCAGTGATATCTCAGGTGTCTCTGATTGAACGGCTCCACCATCACAGTGAAGGACTACTGCTGATAGGGAACGATCCTTAGATGAGGTGACAGAGATTTTTAATAGTTTTCATCTGGATGAAGGTTATTTTTATAATGTTACTGATGTGAATGTTGTTATTTTTTAAAACAGAGGAGAATAACCCAAAAATATTCTGCTGCTCCGCTCTGATTGGCTCCTCAGTTTACTCTGAGCATATTCAGACCTTAAAAACAGCTTTGTATTAAACTGTGACATCACTTCCTGCAGAGGTGATATCACAGAGATGCCTGCAGAGATGCTTCAACATGATGATGAGTTCAGGCTCTGGAGGAAATCTCATTACTGTGCTGTGATGAGCTCTAATGTGTCAGGGTTAATTGGAGTAATCAGAGGGTTAATCATCCCTCCACTGTGTCTGCCAGGGACGCAGAGTGTTATCCAAGCAACGCCGCTGGCGTGGAGGGGTGACACTTCTTTAACACGTGGGTCGCAGGCGGGAACGTTGAGTTAAATATTCATTGAGAGGATGAAAGGGTTAAAGTTATAGAGAGGAGGAGGAAAATATGAACCCTCAGAGAGAGAAAACTGATGGATGGATGGATGGATGGATGGATGGATGGATGCATGGATGGATGTTAGTCTGTTGGATGGTTGATGGATGATGGATGGATGTTAGTATGTTGGATGGATATATGGATGATGGATGAATGGATGGATGGATGGATGGATAGATGGATGGATGATGGATGGATGAAAGATGGATGGATGGATGATGGATGGATGGATGATAAATGGATGGATGGATGGATGGATGGATGGATAGATGGATGGATAGATGGATGGATGGATGCATGGATGGATTAATAAATGGATGGATGATTGATGGATAGATGATGGATGGATGATAAATGGATGATGGATGATAAATAGATGGGAGGATGAATGGATGGGTGTTTGATGGATGGATGGATAAATGGATGCATGGATGGATGGTTGGGTGGATGGATGGATGATGGATGGATGGATGGATGGATGGATGGATTGATGTTAGTTTGTTGGATGGATTGATGGATGATGGATGGATGGATGTTAGTTTGTTGGATGGAGGGATGGATGGATGGATGGATGGATGGATGGATGTTTGTTGGATGGATTGATGGATGGATGATGGATGGATGGATGTTAGTTTGTTGGATGGATGGATGGATGGATGATGGATGGATGGGTGTTAGTTTGTTGGATGGATGGATGATGGATGGATGATGGATGTTAGTTTGTTGGATGATGGATGGATGGATGGATGTTAGTTTGTTGGATGGATTGATGGATGATGGATGGATGGATGTTAGTTTGTTGGATGGATGGATGATGAATACATGGATAATGGATGGATGGAGGATGGATGTTAGTTTGTTGGATGGATGGATGATGAATACATGGATTGATGGATGGATGATGGATGGATGTTAGTTTGTTGGATGGATTGATGGATGGATGATGGATGGATGGATGTTAGTTTGTTGGATGGATGGATGGATGATGGATGGATGGATGTTAGTTTGTTGGATGGATGGATGATGAATACATGGATGATGGATGGATGGAGGATGGATGTTAGTTTAATGGATGGATTGATTGATTTTTTATTGATCCTGATGGAAATTGAAGTTCTATTGGATGAGAATTATAACAAATATAGTAGAAGTAAAAAAAAAAAAAGAAACAGAATAGAAAAACTTAATAATGCATTTTTATCTAAAGTTTAGAAAATGTCACAGAGAAAAAGTCAAACCTGAATTATCGACTATGAGATGAAAAGAACACAACCAGAGGTTAAAGTAAGCGTAGATCCTATAGATGACAGATGTTAGCAGAAACTCATAAATCAATAGATGTGAAACATTACCAGTGCCTTCTTTAGAATAAAGAAATAGTAAAATTGGGATAATAAAAATGACGCTAATGATGAAAAAAGAGATGTTTAGAATAGAAGATACTACTTTAGAAAAAAGGAGCAGAGGGGTTTAAAGACTCACATTTCAGCTGAAAACGATCATTTTAACAGACAGCTGATCACTAAAGGTTATAAAAACAAAGACCTGAAAAGAACAATACTGATAAAATCCTTCTGTTCTTCATGTAAAAGGAAATTAGACTCTGAAACACGTAAATCAGTGTTCAGCAGACTCCTGCAGCATCTTACCTGAGCTCAGAATCACTGCAGAGATTCTCCATGCATCAGTCTGCTCCTGTGCTACTGCCTACATGTTTTCTGCCCCCTGGTGGTCAGATGTAAAACAACCTGAGCTTCTGTGTGGATGGATCTGCTGCTCAATCAACACCTGACATTATTTCAGACAACCCTAAACTAATATTTAGAAACCAGTATAAATATAGAAGACACCAGTTCTAAATCCACATAAACCACATGGATGTGCTGATATTTTTCTAAATGTCCTAAAAAAATCAACGTTTGCAGAAGATTTCCAGAATAATGCATCATTAATTTTATTTCACATATCCTCAGCTGTAGTTTTATATAGTTTATAATTATACATGCAGGTTGAAGACAAATGTGGCTTTGCATGCAGAAGTAGACAGTAATGTTTATTCCTCTATTATTCTCTTTTGCAGGAATGTTTGAAATTCCCACAACAGTGTGGTTTTGGACAACAGACAGCATGCATTTATCAGTTTAAAATCATGTCCCAGCTTTTTAGAAAACTGGACCCTAAATGATCAGTAAATAACTGAAATAAGCCGAGCTGTCCTTGTGTTTTATGTCCCTACTTTGCTGACATTTCCACTTTTCATCTTTCCTCACTTCTTCATGTTTTTTTTATAAATGCTCCAGCTTCTCACATTTTATTTTGTGTAATATATTCTTTTTAAAAACATCCCAGTTAAAAAGATTAAAAAAAAAACATCTTATACTATAATATGATAATAAATAAAATAAAGATATACATCTTTGTTTTTCCACAAACTGTAGTTAATACAGCATTACTCAACCAAAGAGCCAAATTGTTGAAAATGCCTTGACAAGAGCCACAATCTCAGTGGTGGAAAGTGGCAAAAACTGATTAAGGTGGCAATATAAATAAGTTAAATGTGGCAAATAATGGTCAAACAGCAGCAAAAAAAAGTGGCATAAAGGGGCAAAGTGGACATAAAATGGCAAAAAGTGGGGAAAATGGGTGAGAAGTTACCAAAAAATCAGTTATAGGTGGCAAAAAAATGCCCAAAAAAACAGCAAAAACATGGCAAAAAAAAGGACTGAAAAAGTGAATTAAATGAGCAAAATGTGAGAAAAATGGTCAAAAAACAGCAAAGAGTGGCGAGAATGATGAAAACAGTGGCTATGGCAAAAATGAGTTAAATGGGCAAAAAGTGGCAAAAAATGGAAAACAATTACAAATAGCAAAAGCAGGATAAAAAGGCAAAAAGCTGGTGGCAAAAATGAGATAGAAGTAGCCACAGTTTCCCTTAATAAAGGTTTTCTGGGGGAATAATATTTCAAATTAAGACATAAAAGAGCCACATGTTGAGTACCACTGCTTTAGTAGATTTATGGTCTTAGCCTTCACAAGCAGAACAACTGTATGCTGTAGTACAGTCAGGTATTAAATGGTATAATATGATAATGGATTGTCCAGTATGCTATTGTACGGTATGATTTTCTAACATACAGCGCTTATCAAATTTATTTGACCACCCTAACCCTAACCAAAGTCAGGTTTATGCCACAGCTGCCCTAAATTAACAGCATTGGTAATTACCAAAATCATTTGTTATGTTTTTGCAATGGTTAATACACCAATATGTAGAAGCTCTTTCACCCAAATGATATTTTTAATGCTAAAATATAATTATTATTGTTATCCATGAATTTTCAAATTTACTGATTAACACCAAAACTGAAAAAATAGTAAAGCACATTATTATTTCTTGATTAATATGTCAAATTATAGTTATTTACTGCCATTCCTGAACAGAAAAATTAGTTTTAGTGGTTGAATGTTGTGCTTGATTAAGTTCTGACTTTTCAGAGAAGCCCTGTGAGCCGGCTCAAATTCGGGTGAATTCAGTTTGAAATTCCTCATTCCTGTTCAAAATGGTAAAATGTGGAGAGCTGACTGAAAATGAAAGAGTCCGCATTAAAGCACTTCATGATGCTGGATGGTCTCTGAGACAGATATGACAGGTGGTCTAATAAATTTGCTAAGCAGTGTATACTGTCATATCCTGCTGCAAACCAAACTTTAAAATCGTGAAAATTAGGGCTGGAATCCACTTTTCTGTCATGCACTGAAAGTTGAAATGTCTCCTGTTATATATGTTGAATCTTGTATCCTATCATAGAACTCATGTTGTTAATGAGTTTATCTGTTAAAAGTCCTCATGTCTGAATCAAACTTTCCTAAATGGTCTTATTTCGTCATATTTAAAGCCGTCTGTCTGATGAACCCTTTGATCTCTGGCTGATATGAAATATAAAGTGAAGATAATAAACATTAATGTCTGAGCAGTTTACTATTGATTTGTGTCTGAGTTTCTCTGCTTCTCTTTATTTATCCGTCTGTTTGTTTGAGTCAAACTCAGACTCCCCTGCAGGTACAAAAAGACAAATAAAAAGGGCGAGCAAGGCAGAGTTTAAACAGGAACAGAGAGGGGGAGAGAGAGAGCGAGAGCAGCGGGAGGAGTTTTAATTTGAAAAGCCTTCAGGTGGAGTACAGAGACAAAGAAAAGAAAAACATGCTTTTCATTATTTATCTGTCATACATGTCACCATGACTTATTCATTCACAAACATCACTAATTCATCCACGCCGGTCCGACAGAGAGAGAGAGAGAGAGAGAGAGAGAGAGAGAGAGAGAGAGAGAGGAAGAGGGAGAAAAAAGAGAGAGAGAGAAAGAGAGAGATGGAAAGAGAGAGAGAGGGAGAAAGAGAGAGAGAGAAAGACAGAGATGGAAAGGGGGGGAAAGGGAGAAAGAGAGAGAGAGAGAGAGAGAGAGAGAGAGGGAGAGACTGACCTTTGTGAGTTTACTAACACCAGTTTATCTTCACTTCCATTTATTCTTCTCTGGAATTTTTTGATCCTCACTTATTTTAGGGTCCTTCTGCTATTTCCAAGTCTTACATCAACTGTAGAGGGACAAAATGAAGATATATACAAAATCTCCAAATCCAAAATATGACTATTACCTCTTTATCAAAAGAGAACACGACTGTTACCTTATTATAAATAAAAACACAACTGTTACCTTGTTATAAATAAAAACATGACTGTTACCTTGTTATAAATAAAAACACAACTGTTACCTTGTTACAAATAAAAACACAACTGTTACCTTATTATAAATAAAAACACAACTGTTACCTTGTTATAAATAAAAACATGACTGTTACCTTGTTATAAATAAAAACACAACTGTTACCTTGTTATAAATAAAAACACAACTGTTACCTTGTTATAAATAAAAACACAACTGTTACCTTATTATAAATAAAAACACAACTGTTACCTTGTTATAAATAAAAACACGACTGTTACCTTATTATAAATAAAAACACAACTGTTACCTTGTTAAAAATAAAAACATGACTGTTACTTTGTTATAAATAAAAACATGACTGTTACTTTGTTATAAATAAAACATGACTGTTACTTTGTTATAAATAAAAACATGACTGTTACTTTGTTATAAATAAAAACATGACTGTTACCTTGTTATAAATAAAAACACAACTGTTACCTTGTTATAAATAAAAACACAACTGTTACCTTATTATAAATAAAAACACAACTGTTACCTTGTTATAAATAAAAACATGACTGTTACCTTGTTATAAATAAAAACACAACTGTTACCTTGTTATAAATAAAAACACAACTGTTACCTTGTTATAAATAAAAACACAACTGTTACCTTATTATAAATAAAAACACAACTGTTACCTTGTTATAAATAAAAACACGACTGTTACCTTATTATAAATAAAAACACAACTGTTACCTTGTTAAAAATAAAAACACGACTGTTACTTTGTTATAAATAAAAACATGACTGTTACTTTGTTATAAATAAAACATGACTGTTACTTTGTTATAAATAAAAACATGACTGTTACTTTGTTATAAATAAAACATGACTGTTACTTTGTTATAAATAAAAACATGACTATTACTTTGTTATTAATAAAAACATGACTATTACCTTGTTATAAATAAAACATGACTGTTACTTTGTTATAAATAAAAACATGACTGTTACTTTGTTATAAATAAAACATGACTGTTACTTTGTTATAAATAAAACATGACTGTTACTTTGTTATAAATAAAAACATGACTGTTACTTTGTTATAAATAAAACATGACTGTTACTTTGTTATAAATAAAAACATGACTGTTACTTTGTTATAAATAAAAACATGACTGTTACTTTGTTATAAATAAAACATGACTGTTACTTTGTTATAAATAAAAACATGACTGTTACTTTGTTATAAATAAAAACATGACTGTTACTTTGTTATAAATAAAACATGACTGTTACTTTGTTATAAATAAAAACATGACGGTTACTTTGTTATAAATTAAAACATGACGGTTACTTTGTTATAAATAAAAACATAACTATTACCTTGTTATAATTAAAAACATGACTATTACCTTGTTATAAATAAAACATGACTATTACCTTGTTATAAATAAAAACATGACTATTACCTTGTTATAAATAAAACATGACTATTACCTTGTTATAAATAAAAACATGACTATTACCTTGTTATAATTAAGAACATGACTATTACCTTGTTATAAATAAAACATGACTATTACCTTGTTATAAATAAAACATGACTATTACCTTGTTATAAATAAAAACATGACTATTACCTTGTTATAAATAAAACATGACTATTACCTTGTTAAAAATAAAACATGACTGTTACTTTGTTATAAATAAAAACATGACGGTTACTTTGTTATAAATTAAAACATGACTATTACCTTGTTATAAATAAAAACATGACTATTACCTTGTTATTAATAAAAACACGACTATTACCTTGTTATTAATAAAAACAAGACTATTACCTTGTTATAAATAAAACATGACTATTACCTTGTTATAATTAAAAACATGACTATCACCTTGTTATTAATAAAAACACGACTATTACCTTGTTATTAATAAAAACACGACTATTACCTTGTTATAAATAAAACATGACTATTACCTTGTTATAATTAAAAACATGACTATCACCTTGTTATTAATAAAAACACGACTATTACCTTGTTATAAATAAAACATGACTATTACCTTGTTATAATTAAAAACATGACTATTAACTTGTTATAAATAAAAACATGACTATTACCTTGTTATAATTAAAAACATGACTATTACCTTGTTATAATTAAAAACATGACTATTACCTTGTTATAAATAAAAACATGACTATTACTTTGTTATAAATAAAACATGACTCTTACCTTGTTATAAATAAAAACTTGACTATTACTTTGTTATAAATAAAAACATGACTATTACCTTGTTATAATTAAAAACATGACTATTACCTTGTTATAAATAAAAACATGACTATTACCTTGTTATAAATAAAAACATGACTATTACCTTGTTATTAATAAAAACACGACTATTACCTTGTTATAGATAAAACATAACTTTTACCTTGTTTTTAAATATTTTAACACTTACTTGACATCAAACATTTCCAAGAGTTAACGGTCAGGAAATTCTGTCCTGATGTCTCCATATTTAAAGTCAAGTCAGTGACTAAAAGCCAGCATGTATGCAAAAGGCAAGAATGGAATATTTTATGAGCTTTAACTGATGACATCATCTTCAAAGGCAAGGATGGAATATTTTTTGAGCATTTAAGGATAACCAATTTAAAGGCAGGAATGGAATGTTTTATAAGCATTGAAGCATAACATATTCGAAGGCTAGGATGGAATGTTTTATGTGCCTAAAAAATGACATCATCTTTAAAGGCAAGGACTGAATGTTTAATAGGAATAAAGATAGCATATTTAAAGACAAGGATGGACTGTTTCCTAGGCATTGAAGAGTTACATTTTCAAAGGCAAGGATGAAATGTTTTATAGGTTTCAAAGGATGACATCACTTTCAAAGGCAAGGATGGAATGTTTAATACGCTTTAAAGGATGACACTTCCTTCAAAGGCAATGATGGACTTTATAATACGCTTTAAAGGGTGACATCATTTTCAAAGGCAAGGATGGAATGTTTTTTTATTAGTTTTTTAAAATATGACGTTTTTTTCAAAGGCATGGATGGATTTTTTATAAGCTATAAAGGATGGCATCACATTTAAAGGCAAAGATGAAATGTTTTATGAGCTTTCAAGGATGAAGTCACTTTCAAAGTCAAGGATTGAAATTTTAATGACCGATTAGTATGGTACCATCTTCGAAGTCAAGGATGGATTTTTTTTAAGCTTTATAGGAAGTTATCAAATTCAAAGAGAAAGGATGGAATGTTTTTTTATAAGTTTAAAAGATGAAATCACCTTTAAAGGCAAGCATGGAATGTTTTTTATAAGTTTAAAGGATGAAATCACCTTTAAAGGCAAGGATGGAATGTTTTATAATTTTAAAGGATGACATCACCTTTAAAGGCAAGGATGGAATGTTTTATAAGTTTAAAGGGTGGCATCACCAGCCTGAGAAATGAAGCCTGATCTATTTTATTGACATGTGTTATTATCAGACCAGTTAGTGAGAAGTGAAGTTGTCCATGTTTGTGTTTCTCAGCCCCACATTAACGCTTCAGACTCTAAATCACGGACTTACATCTCTAACAGAGCTGAGTGTTTATAAGAAAGCTCGCTCTCTATCTTCTCTCTCCATCAGATGGCGTTTCTCTCACTGAGCGTGTGTGACGAGCTGACAGGACGAGGGTTCATCGTGAATAATACACTCTGATTTGAGAGTGTTTGATAATCTGCTGTAATCCCTCAGGATGCTCAGATTAACTCAGATTCTGATGGGATCTTCAGACAAACATCACAGCGACATGCTCCACTAAAATCTCCTCTCAGCTCAGTCAAACAGCTCTTACTTTATTCAAACATGTCAGGATGTGTTCCAGTCATGTTTAAATAAAGTTTTAATGCTCATATCAGGATCAAAATCAAACAACAGGAACAAATGGAACTCTGTTTTAGGCCTTATTCTAATAGTCCAAGTAACCACTGAGCGGTGTTAATATAAATATTGAACTAAAAAAATCATTTAAAAGGCACACGCACTTTAAAGAGGTTTAGAGAACAGCATGGTCTCACCTTTCTAGATCTGTTCCTGCCTTCATCCAAGGAGAACCTTCTGGTTTCCAGGAGCTCTGAATCTCTAAAATTGTCTCAGAGCTACTCATCAAGTCAGACTCCAGATTTTTGATCCCTAATCAGAAATCTTGCCTTTCCAGATCTTGTTTCTTCTGATGTAATACCCACGGCAGCCAATGACAGGAAGTAGATACAGACACCAACAGGAAGTTGCATGGTCAGGACCGCAGTGGGGGAGATGGGTGAGGATGGCGGTGGAAGAGGAGGGTGAGGACAGCAGTGAGAGAGGAGGGTGAGGATGGCGGTGGAGGAAGAGGGTGAGGGCGGCAGGGGAGGAGGAGGGTGAGGATGGCGGTGGAGGAAGAGGGTGAGGACAGCAGTGAGAGAGGAGGGTGAGGATGGCGGTGGAGGAAGAGGGTGAGGACGGCGGTGGAGGAGGAGGGGGAGGCGGCGTGGGAGCTGAAGGGCAGTTCTCTGGCAGCTGCTCGGCGGTGTGTTTCTCGGGTGGAGGTGCGTTGGAGGAAAAGGTCACCTTACCTGCAGACGGTGCCGCTGCGCTCTCACAGGTGGCTACGCCTGCTGCTCCAGATGTTTGTTTGTCCTCTTTAGCTTCCCGTAGACGTGGCCCGTGTCGACACACCGTGACCTCGGCGGGGGGGCAGAGGTCTGATCTTCAGCTCCAAACACATGTTCCTCAAACGTCCTCTTTTACTCGCCGTCAACTTTCTCCGTGTTTCTGCACTTTTTAAAAATCACAGTGATGATCAGAAAATACACCCATGAAAATAAAAAGAATACATAAAGTTAAGGAACGTTATATTTACCAGCTCCTCATTCATAATGTCTAGGTGACTTCTGTTCTTTATAAATATTTTAAAGGTTTTGATGGTTTTGATCCTCCTTCCCCAGATGTCTGCAGAGGTAAAGTTCAATGAGGAGCAGAGTTTCTGTGTTCTGTCTTCATCATTAACACTCGTCTTCCTTTAATGAGTGGCTTTACTTTAATTTAAATCTTTGTTAATTAAAACTTTAGCGTTCCCGTCAGATCTATATCAGAAATATTAAAGTTCCAGTCCTCTTTAACACGTTTCTAATGTATATTCAGTGTAAATTACAGGAGTCAGAATAAACCAGAGAATAAAAATGATTTCTGATGATAACACGTCTGACTGTGGTGATAATTAAAGTTTAGGAAAGTTTAGGATGAGTTTAACTTCATAGAAATGTTTGGATCATTAGTCTGATGATTTATCAGCTTCACCTGCTGCTCTGATTGGCTAATTGAGTGCAGCTGTAGAAACTGACCAATCAGAGATCTCTAAGTAAAAACCCAAATTTAGCACTACCCCTAACCCTTAAATTTTAACCTAAGGGCCCATTCTCTGGGTTTATCAGGGGCCCATTCTCTGGGTTTTTCAGGGGCCCATTCTCTGGGTTTTTCAGGGGCCATTCTCTGGGTTTATCAAGGGCCCATTCTCTGGGTTTATCAAGGGCCCATTCTCTGGGTTTATCAAGGGCCCATTCTCTGGGTTTATCAGGGGCCCATTCTCTGGGTTTATCAAGGGCCCATTCTCTGGGTTTATCAAGGGCCCATTCTCTGGGTTTATCTGGAGCCCATTCTCTGTGTTTCCAGGGCCCATTCTCTGGTTTTATCAGGGTCCATTCTCTGGGTTTATCAGAGTCAATTCTCTGGGTTTATAAGGGGCCCATTCTCTGGGTTAATCAGGGGTCATTCTCTGGGTTTATCAGGGGCCCATTCTCTGGGTTTATCAAGGGCCCATTCTCTGGGTTTATCAAGGGCCCATTCTCTGGGTTTATCAAGGGCCCATTCTCTGGGTTTTTCAGGGGCCCATTCTCTGGGTTTATCAGGGGCCCATTCTCTGGGTTTATCAGGGGCCCATTCTCTGGGTTTATCAAGGGCCCATTCTCTGGGTTTATCAGGGGCCCATTCTCTGGGTTTATCAAGGGCCCATTCTCTGGGTTTATCAAGGGCCCATTCTCTGGGTTTATCAGGGGCCCATTCTCTGGGTTTATCAAGGGCCCATTCTCTGGGTTTTTCAGGGGCCCATTCTCTGGGTTTATCAGGGGTCCAAAAAATTCTTTTGCCCCACAAACATCCAGAGTCTGCCCCTGATAAGAACGATTAAAACATTATAAAACACAACACTGTTGAGGAAACTTGACAACATAAAAACACGGAATAATTTACAAAATATGTGGACAGGCGACAACAGAAACATAGAAAGCTGTTGGATAAGAAGATAAAGGAGCAGTCCGCATAAAGAGCTGCTGAAGGACAGAGATGTTCATGAATACTGAATCATATGAACACATTCTTGGTGAGCTCCTGAGAGGATGTTAACCTGCAGGGACCCTGAACGCATCATGAACTGACCTCTATTTATCTCATTTAAACCCCCTGGTCACCCCCACCACCCCCCATCACCACATTCAGTAAAATCAGACATTAAAAGGAGCGAGTGTGGAGCGTATCAGACGTGTCCTTTAAACCACCGACTCTCTCTTTTCTGTGAAATCATCAGATATCATTCATTACTGCGAGTCTCTGATGACCCATGGTCACTGAAGTACTCACCAGAGGATCCAGGGAATTTATTTAAAACCAGCTTCTACACTGGGACCAGAACTGGTTAGGACTTCATGTTATGCCAAAATCCCAGAACGTCTCACTCATCAGAGGGAAATATTTTTCTAGAAGAAGACATGGACAAATTTAGACAAAAGTTAAATAATTGGGAAAAGAGACAAAAAAAGAGAGTGGGTCAAAATGTGAAACTAGGTGAAAATGGTAAAACTGGGGAAAAAAAAGTGACAGAAAGACAAAACAGCACAAAATCTTATTAAAATGTTTTATTTCTGTGTTTTCCCGCTCTAAAATGAACCGTGGGTTTTTCTGCCCTGCTCTCTGTCTGCAGGTCTGTTGTCTGTCTAAAGGAGGCGGGGCCTGTTTTCAGATCAAATATGGCTGAAAGTTTTAAAGTGTGATCTGCAGAGATATAAATTCTGAACATCATGTTTATGTCGGAGAGCTTCACCTGCAGCAGTGGGTGTGGCCTCAGTGCCTTTAGCTGTCCACCTGTTTTACGCCTCAGTGAAGGGGTGGGGGAGGGGTGGTGATGTTTGGGGAGTTTGGGGAGTGAAGTTGCTCCGATCGTATCAATTAATACCAATAAAGACCTTAAGTGACAACACGGAGAGGCATTAGGCCGACAGCGTGCCGCAGCTTTGTTCCTGCGAGGCGCCAGCTGCCGGCACCGGGCCCCGAGGACGCCGCCGCAGTGCCGCGTTCTGCTCCGACGCCGCGGCGGGACGCGGTGGGCGGCGGCGGTACGACGCAGCCGGGCCGTCCGGGCTCCCCGTGCGAGTGCAGTATTAATGAGGCGACAGCACGGCCTGCTCCCGTATTCATTAGGCATCTGGGCCGACAGATGTGAAGAGCCGCCGCAAGACGAATAAAAAATCACTTCCCATCTGGACGCCCCAAACTGGAAAAGACAAGAGGCAGTTTCCTCTCTGTCACCCCCTCCTCGCCATCTCCCACCGCTCCACCACACACAGGCTGATATAAACAGAGGAAAACAGAGAGAGGGGTGCTCTGATCGTCCTTTAGAAGAGGATCAACGGGAAAAAACGCTCAGGATGAGATTTAGGAAACAGGAGTGATTTCAAGTCAGGTTAAAGAGAAACTAAGAAAACCTCAGCATACATCTGGTTAGGCTCACTATATACTACATCAGTGGTTCTCAACTGGTGGGTCAGGACCCAAAAGTGGGTCATTAAGATGAAGGTGTGCTCACAGATGTAGAGTCAGACAGTCTATAATGAATGATACAATTCTGTAAGTGGACTTATAAGTTCCACCTTTTCTTCTGGATTCATCTTTACTATTTCCTTTTCCCACCATAACACAGCGGTTTGTTGTCGGCACCAAAATAATGGATGGTAGATGGATGGATGGATGGATGGATGGATGCATGGATGGATGGATGATGCATAGATAGATGCATGGATGGATGGATGGATGGATGTATGGATGGATGCATGGATGGATGCATGGATGGATGGATGTATGGATGGATGTATGGATGGATGGTAGATGGATGGATGGATGGATGGATGCATGGATGGATGGATTCATGGATGGATGGATGGATGGATGGATGTATGGATGGATGGTAGATGGATGGATGGATGGATGGATGGATGGATGCATGGATGCATGGATGGATGGATGGTAGATGGATGGATGGATGCATGGATGGATGCATGGATAGATGGATGGATGGATGGATGGATGGATGGTAGATGGATGGATGGATGGATGCATGGATGCATGGATGGATGCATGGATAGATAGATGGATGGATGGATGGATGGATGGATGGATGGATTGGATGGACGGATGGATGGATGGATGGATGCCCATGGAGGTTGCCCTCGATCGGAAGTGGTCCCGGATCTGAAGTGGCCCTGGATCTGACGTGGCCCTGAAGTGTCCTCCTGCAGCTCTAATGGCCGCCTTGTCTTTGCTCTGATCTTGACCCCGCCCTCACTCTCTCTCTTCTTCTTCTACTCCTTTATTAAAGGCGTCCATTAAAAGCCTCATTTGCTCTCATCATCTGCTCCGGAGCCGTTTTATATTTTTGATCTGCTGAGTTCAGATGAGCTCCTGTGAAGGTCAGCGGACTCAAACCTGGACCCCCTCCCCTCTTTCCCCTATCCTCCCCCCTCCTGGTTCAGCATAAGGACCATTACCTGAGGCCCATTAAAATGGTGGCTTTGTCCCAAATCCTCATAAACCCCCACACCCCCCGTCCTGTGCTTTGTTTCAGACATTTCTGATTATGGATTGTAGATGACTGATTTATCTATTTAAAGATTAATTCTATTTATTAAGTATTTCTGCTTTTATTTTGAAATGACAGCTGAAGAGAGAGAGGACATATGAGGCAAAATAGGATTAGAATAAAATAAAACAAAAAAAAAAAAAGAAAATTAACCGTTTTGTTTCTGAAATAAAATCTGATGTTGGATTTTGGTGCTGGGATCAAAGACTAGATTATTTAGTGTAACTCGGTCCTTTCCCCTATCTGTACCCATAATAACTGCCCTGTGGTATCAGGCATACTACACTGAGGTCGTGACCTCAGAGGTCATACAGCCATGTCTAACGTCTTCCTCCTGACTCTAACTGTGATAAAATATATAATTTTTTATAAAGGACTTGTGTTAGAGTCCTGACGTCTGGCCCTGGTTCTCCTCTGTCAGAGTGCCTCAGTAAAACCTTCCTCTTTAAAAATGACAGAGCTGAACTAGAGCTCATTCTTTCACTGCTTTCCTCCCGTCTATAAACCTCGGTCAAACGGAGAATAAAATCCAACATGAGGAGATTAACTACAGTTTAATTCTTTTCTTCTGTTCAGGAGAATAAAAACCAGGACCAGAAGTTTCTGATTGGAGACGACTGAGTCCAGATGTGTGGGGTTTATAAACCTCTGAATCCAGATTGGATTAAATGTGATATAAAGATCTGTTCAACATTTAAAGACCTGTCGTAGAGCAGCTGTAGAAAAGAGAGACACTTCTCTGGGTTAGTTTTTGTTCCTGTAAATCTATTATTTAAAATATCAACACTGTAAATAAAGTTAGCACAGTCAGTAAATCTGTGTGTGGTCGATTATTTCTCTGCTGTAAAAACACTTCCTGTTTAATAGATGTGAGTAAAGTCTGTTTATTTCTCTTTTAAATGGAGCCACATCTGTGAAGATCATGGGTTTGTGGGATGAGCAGCAGAGCTGAGGATGTGGGTTGGTCGAAACAGCTGATTTCACTGCTGACTCTTGCTTGGAGCTTCTGGTACCACAGGTGATGACAATCTGGTGCCTGATTGGCTCCTGTAATGTTCAGAGATGAGATTCTGTCTACAGCGGTTCGATCGTCAGAGTGTGGAGCAGACGCGGAGAACGCTATGCTGACTGCGGCACTGGCAGAGTAACATCTTTAGGTGGAGGCAGTGTGATGGTGTGGTGCGGAAGAACGAGGCTCATCATCAGTGTAGAGGGATTGGTAGGAGAGATTCTGCAACCAGTGTCAATCCCACATCTCCTCTGGCTGAACTCTACCCTCCAAGATGACGTAGCTCACCCCCACAGAGCAGGGTTTATCAGAGACTACCTTCAGAATTTAGGAGTGGAGAGGATGGAATGTCCTGCCAGCAGTCCTGACCTCAACCCCATTGAACACTTGTGGGATCAGCTTGTTGGTGCCAGAGTGACTGACACAGCCACACTGGCTGACTGGTGACTAATGCTGCATGAGCATGAGGGGGAGGAGCCAGGCTGGTGACCAGCATGAGGGGGAGGAGCCAGGCTGGTGACAGGCATGAGAAGGAGGAGCCAGGCTGGTGACCAGCACGAGGAGGAGCCAGGCTGGTGACCAGCATGAGGAGGAGGAGCCAGGCTGGTGACCAGCACGAGGAGGAGGAGCCAGGCTGGTGACCAGCACGAGGAGGAGGAGCCAGGCTGGTGACCAGCATGAGAAGGAGGAGCCAGGCTGGTGACCGGCACGAGGAGGAGCCAGGCTGGTGACCGGCATGAGGAGGAGGAGCCAGACTGTTGCAGCTGTGCATGGTTCTTCTACTAAGGGTTCCTGTTTGTAAAATAATGAAATTTTTAAATTACCAATCAGTCTTGTTTCTTCAGACTTCAATCATCCAATCCACCAATCAAGAGTCACCAGAAGAATCAGCTGTTCGGACCAACCCACATCCTTAGCTCTTCTGCTCATTCCACAAACCCATGATCTTCACCGATGTGGCTCCATTTAAAAGAGAAATAAATAGACTTTACTCCGGTATAAGATTTACTGACAGGAAGCATCGTTATAACAGAGAAATAGTCAAACAAACATTTATTTACTGACTTACAAGTTTTAGCAATGGTCAACACAGGGCGCCAAAGAGCATCCCTCCACCCTCCACAAGGAGAATAACAGACCTCAGTTCACCTGAGGGCCAGATTATCATAGCTGAGGTCTGAATCACCATCATCATCATCATCACCACCACCACCACCACCATCATCATCATCATCAGAGACCAACATTAAGCTGTGAAATGACATGACTTTAATGTTGTTTTATACATGAAACTTTATTTCAGTCGCTCTTTTCTGGCACTAGAACCTTCTGTTCTCTTGCTCTCTCATATAAACGACTGCTTTGTTTTTCTGTTTGTACTAAAAACTCCTTTTTACATTTTGAGAGCATAAAAGCCGAGCATGTTTGTGATATTTGTCTGCCTGCATGAGTTAAAGCGTTCATCATTTCTGCAGTAAATCAGATTCTTCATTTTCAGTAGAGAGAAGACAAAGAGTGTGAAATACAAATCTCCCTCTTTAGTCTCTGCTGCTCGGCTTCTTTATGAGGTTAATTAGTCCAAAGATAAAAACAGAGTGATTAAATCCACAGATTAAAAACAGACGGATGAGATGAAATCAATAATTTCTGCAGGTGAGATTAAAAAAGTCCAAGAGGGAGATTTTAGAGAGAAGAGGTCGAGTGGAAACAAACAAGAAGCTGAGAGGAAGATTAGTAAAGAGAAACAGGAAACAGGATAATAAAACACCTGTGGATTACCAGAGAGCATGAAAACAGAGGTGGATGTCACTCCTCATTAGTTCAGTTTACTGATGGAGATCAGGGCAGACTCCAGGACTACAGGTCATTAATGTCACCTCAGACTGGACCACGTGGTTCCAGGTTCACGTCCAGTACTGGAGTGGAACTGGAGAACCACTGCTGAGGAGGAGAACCCTGACAACACTCCTCCCTTTAACTCCGACCTGTGTGAGGTCGGTTTTACTGACGTTGGATGCTAAAGATAAAATCCAGATCAAGACTGGTAAATGAAAATGAACTAAAATTTTCTCACAGCTGCAGCCCAAACTGGACAAGATCTGGATCAGGCCCACAGTGGTCCCTGGAGTTAGTGCAGGACTGAAGGTAAAAATAAAGAATGATCACTCAGATTCTATTTTCAGGAATTGTTCTTCTTAAATCAGGTTTTTCAAACAATGTCTGAGATGATGGTTTTTATTTCTGCAAACATTTTAAGGTTCTCTGTTACAGTAAATTTAAAAAAGGCATTTGTGCTCAAAAATAAACAGTTCTGACAGTGTGTTTTAATGTTTCATACACCAAAGAGGGACCAGCAGAATACTTTTGGGATCTTATAAACCCAGATAATGGCCCCTGATAAAACCCAGAGAATGGCCCCTGATGAACCCAGAGAATGGCCCCTGATAAACCCGGAGAATGGCCCCTGATGAACCCAGAGAATGGCCCCTAATAAACCCGGAGAATGGCCCCTGATGAACCCAGAGAATGGCCCCTGATAAACCCGGAGAATGGACCCCAATAAACCCAGAGAATGGCCCCTGATAAACCCGGAGAATGGCCCCCGATAAACCCAGAGAATGGCCCCTGATAAACCCAGAGAATGGCCCCTAATAAACCCGGAGAATGGCCCCTGATGAACCCAGAGAATGGCCCCTGATAAACCCGGAGAATGGCCCCTAATAAACCCGGAGAATGGCCCCTGATGAACCCAGAGAATGGCCCCTGATAAACCCAGAGAATGGCCCCTGATAAACCCGGAGAATGGCCCCTGATAAACCCAGAGAATGGCCCCTGATAAACCCGGAGAATGGCCCCTGATAAACCCAGAGAATGGCCCCTGATAAACCCGGAGAATGGCCCCTGATAAACCCAGAGAATGGCCCCTGATAAACCCAGAGAATGGCCCCTGATGAACCCAGAGAATGGCCCCTGATGACAATTTCTGTATTGTTGTCATGACGATTACAAGGCTGTTAGTTGAACTGATCAGTCCGTTCACATCTGTGTGGCAGGTAAAGTTGGTTTAAAGTTGATTTTACTCCTAAAGTGTGATTCTAACTCCAGTCTGAGTTAACTTTTTGTCAGAAATTCTGTATGAAGTTATCTGATTATCGTTTATTTTCATTTGTTTTATTTTATCGCACATATTGAACAAAGAAAAGGAAAAAACAATACGGAATAACATGGAATAAACTGATAATTGTGAAGTCAGATAGTGAACAAGTGTGTGGGAGAAGCCAAATAAACCTGAGTGGGCTTGAAAATTTAAATTAACATCAAATAGTATGAATTATTAGAATAGAATTCATTAAGAATCAGTTGTGCTTAATTGGTCCAAAAAAATATTTAGTTTGTTTCTTGAATGAATTTAAGTTGGTGCAGTTTCTAATATGTATCAGTTCTGTCTGCTGCCATTTAAAATGTTGGGGACATAATTTTCCCACCATGCCCTTGGGTAAAGATGTGTTTGTAAGTGCAAATATTGTCTATTGTTTCTAGATCACCTCTGGGCTTCTTTTGTGGTGAATAATTGTTGCTGTTGATGTGAGGCACATGTGCACCATGAGTGAAGTTATCCACTGAGTCACTGACCTCCCTCTGTGCTAACAGGAAACGGTATGAACGGCTGCTTCTCAACTCTGTGTTTGTCTCTTTGCTCCATCCTCAGCAGAAACCCCCTGACTTCACCACAGGTGCCCTTTAGAAATATCTATCTTTATTAATTCATTAAAAGGGCATAGTAACGTGTCGGTGGTTAAATTACAGAATCTTACATCTACACCTGAAGTGAGAGGAAATAATGGTTGTTAAAATCTTTATTTCCCAGTATAAGACGTATAAATGTTCAGGTATTAACCCTCCATAAAGAGTCAGATCAGCCCTCTGTGGATCCATAAACACTGTAAGAACGTCAGCATTAACTTTGACAGGGTTAATGTGAGTACGCAGGTTTACAAAATAAGTGTTCATAAAAATAAAGAAACTGAGAATTAGAGTAATCTGATTAAATGTAGTTTCTTTCATCCTCTGATCAACACGAGGTTGAAGTTTTTATACAAACCAAGATCACATAATAATAATAATAATTATATAAGTAGTTATAATAGATAAAATATTAGTTAATAATAATAATAAAAAAAATAAATAAATAAATAACTACAATAAAAAATAAGGATAATAACAACAACAATATCATAAGATTAATAATAATATTAAAAATAATAATAGTAATAATAATAATAATTACAATAATAATAAGGATAATAACAACAATATCATAAGATTAATAATAATATTAAAAATAATAATAGTAATAATAATAATAATTACAATAATAATAAGGATAATAACAACAACAAAATCATAAGATTAATAATAATTATTATAATAATCATAAGAAGAATAAGAATAAATAATTACAATAACAATAATAAGGATAATAACAACAACAACAACAATAGTAATGATAAAATTAATAATAAGAATTAGAATAAATCATTACAATAATAATAAGGATAATAGCAACAACAACAAAAACAATAATAATAATAATAATAATAATAATAATAATAATAATAACAATAATAATAATAATACATTTATTTATATAGCATTTTTCAAAACTTCAGTTACAAAGTGAAAAATAATTCAAGCATATAAAATAAAAGACATTTATATTAAAAATACAGAATTTTAAATGATATAACTTTGAACACACTATGTAGTAAAAAAAATGAAAATCCAGAATTTTCATAAAAACAAATAAAAAGCAGAAATGTTTTTCAAAGAAAAATCTGAGGCCAAGATAATGTTAGACTCCTTCATCACTGTGATTCTCCTTTTATTCCTCACACTGATCCTGAGACGTTATTAATTTAATTTAATTCATTATTCATTGTTATTGTTGATTATTTATTATATTTGTTTCATTGATAAAAACCTAAAAAAAAAACTCAGCTACAGTTTTATTTATGGATGATCTAGTGCACGGGTATCAAACTAAAGGCCTGGGGGCCAAATGCGGCCCATGGTGCAGTTTTACCAAGATCAGATCAGATCTTAATTAGGACCGGCTCACTGTAATGAGGTCCGCAGATTTCTTCCAGTATAGAAATGTGAACTTAACCTTGAAGATTTAAAAAAAAAAAAAAAAAAAAAAAAAAAAATGAGCGTAGAAATAATTAGATAAAAAGTCAGGAATGAGGGGAAGAAATTAATTTGTTTTCATTTCATATTTTCATTTTGCATCCCAAGACTTTGACTGAAACTCAGGATTTTGACCTTTTCTGTCATATTTTGACCTTTTAAATTCACAATTTTTCATTTTAAATCGTATATGGACCTTTTAAACCCTTAACTTTGACTTTTAATCCCATGTTTTCACTTTTTAAACTCCTGATTGAGAATTTCATCTCATATTTTGACCTTTTAAACCCTTGATTTTGTATTTTTTCTCATATCTTGACCTTTGAACTCATGATTTTAACTCTCTATCTCATATATTTACCTTTTAAAAACCTTATTTTGATATTTATTTTTGTATTTTGACCTTATAAAATTGACTTTTTATCTTAGATTTTGAGCCTTTAACCCTTTAAAGCCTGAATACACAAATTATAGCCAGAAAATGATCATTTCTGGAACTGAAATGTTTATTTAACTTCTACTGAATTCCAAAAAAATCCACATTTCCATAAAATTTCACACAGATATTTTTTGTATCTTATTGGATATGTTAGTTGTTTTTGGTAACTGATAATCCACTTGAGAGCATTTTTTTAAACATCATTTATCAGATTGTATTCAGAAGTTTTTTTTTTAGTAATTTATTGATCCTGCTGTTTAAATAGAGGTATCATAAAAGTATGTATCAAATATGATTCAACATTTATTTATTTAGTATTTATTTGACATGGACACACAGGAACATTGATGCTGTGATATTTAATCATTTTGACTTTTTCCCTTTTAGAAATCTTAAAATCATTTATTTTCACAGTTTAATTCATTCATTACCTGTTAAAACATGGTGGACAGTTTTTGGTTAAATCTTGACCCTGTTAGACCTAAATCCAGATTTCGGCCCCTGCTGTGGTTGAGTTTGACACCCCTGATCTGGTGTGGCCTTAGCGAGGCTCCTCTGAATTCGTCCAATCAAGAGGGAGAGCTCAGCGGCCCGTCTTTATAAAACTCATCCATAATAGGGATGCTGGTTAACAGGTACGTGAATATGATGGTCCAGATCCAGTTAGCCATGGAGGTGGATCATGAGGGTCCAGGTCTATGTGGCTGGAACAGATCCAGTTTAGTCACATAACTTCATCTTCTTTTATTCAGATAATTCAGCAGCTTTAAGGACTGGAGCTGTGAGCACCTTTGATTTGGTGTGGGGAGAGCTAAGGATCTCCGGGCCCCTCAGGGACCCTATCAGACCACATGTTGAGACCCCAGCAGGTGCTGTCAGGTGTTAGAGGAGAGAGAGCGGTGCAGCCATGTGAATGAAAGATGGCCGACAGGCGGTGTATGGAGACAGACGGCGGCGTGCTCAAACAAGAGCTGTCACATATTTCACAGGGCGGCGCGCTCATTAAAGACGGAAAGCTCCGGAGCCGTAATTGTTTTAATTTATTTGTTTATGGCGAAGACAGAGGGGACGGGCACATGGCACTTTGCTGTTTTATTGGGAACATATGGAAGACATTCATCACCATTTGCAGCCTTCGGCCTAAATGATTTTATTAACTAATTTGTAACTTTACACTTTTTTAATCAAACACATGCTGCGCGCTGTAATGCTCTGATAATGCTCCGGGGCTTTGTAAAGAGAGCAACGCAGCCAGAGGGAAATAAAGAGGAGAGGAGAGGAAGGAGGAGGAGGAGGGCCGCCATGATGGAGGCTGCAGGGCGTGGCGCTCCGCTCCGAGGTCGTTAGTTCTGCTCTCAGCGCCTTTACCTGAGCTCAGCGAGGCGAGGAGCGCCGGCTCTTTGTTCCCCTCTCCTCGTACCTGCAGGGATCACGGCGCTCAGACTCACCTGGAGAGAGCCGACCCTACAAACCCCAACACGCCGCGGGTTTAGGTCCACGGCGGCCCCGGCAGCGGAGCAGGTCGGAGTCAGGTGGATGTTTTCAGGGTGCAGCGAGGCGAGGAGCTGCAGGTGTAATAAAGCCCCCTCCCACTGCTCCCCCCATTAGCCTGTATTAATTGAACTGGTGTTTACTGGTTTAATGGCTCCTGCAGAGAGGGAGGCTAATGCTCCTGCACACAAACATAAAAATACGGTGGAGAGAGGGTTAGAAAGATTCAAGAGGAACTTTTCTTAAAGGAACGGCTTTAAAACATAGAGAACAATGAAGTTTTATCACAGTTGTTTTCTCCACATGAACACAGCCAGAGAGGATCTGATGCTCAGTTTCAACCAAACAAAATGTGAATATCTCTAATTTAACCCTTGGTTCACTGAACACAGAGAAGGCATTAAAACTTTCACTAAACTACTACCACTCACACAAGTGTGCAGAAGAGCATGGTATCATCAGTAAGAGTTAATATTAGCATCGGCAGGTGGGAAGAATATTCACATGATTGAGTTCAAATGTTGGCTTTCAACATCAAAATGATCCGAACTATCTGAAGGACATGTTCCTGTAGCATATGCTTCAAGTTTTGCAGTGCATTCCAAATGACTACTTCCTGTAGGTTACGCTTAAAGTTTTGCAGTGCGTTCCTAATGACTACTTCCTGTAGATTATGCTTAAATTAAAGATTTGCAGTGCGTTCCTAATGACTACTTCCTGTAGATTATGCTTGAATTGAAGATTTGCAGTGCGTTCTAAGTGACTACTTCCTGTTGGTTACGTTTAAATTAAAGTTTTGCAGTGTGTTCCGAGTGACTACTTCCTGTAGGTTACACTTAAATTAAAGTTTTGAAGTGCATTCCGAATGACATGTTCTGGTAGATAATGCTTGAATTAAAGTTTTACAGTGTGTTTGGAATGACTAGTTCCTGTAGATCACGCTTAAATCAAAGTTTTACAGTGAGTTCTGAATGACGTGATAATTCTAAAATCAAAGTTTTACAGCGTGTTCTGAATGACGTGATCATGCTTATATCAAAGTTTTACAGTGCGTTCTGGATGAGTACTTCCTGTCAATTATGCTCAAATCAAAGTTTTACAGTGCGTTCTGGATGAGTACTTCCTGTAGATTACGCTCAAATCAAAGTTTTACAGTGCGTTCTGGATAAGTACTTCCTGTAGATTATGCTCAAATCAAAGTTTTACAGTGTGTTATGGATAAGTACTTCCTGTAGATTACATTCAAATCAAAGTTTTACAGTGCGTTCTGGATAAGTACTTCCTGTAGATTATGCTCAAATCAAAGTTTTACAGTGTGTTATGGATAAGTACTTCCTGTAGATTACATTCAAATCAAAGTTTTACAGTGCGTTCTGGATGAGTACTTCCTGTAGATTATGCTCAAATCAAAGTTTTACAGTGCGTTCTGGATGAGTACTTCCTGTAGATTATGCTCAAATCAAAGTTTTACAGTGTGTTATGGATAAGTACTTCCTGTAGATTACATTCAAATCAAAGTTTTACAGTGCGTTCTGGATGAGTACTTCCTGTAGATTATGCTCAAATCAAAGTTTTACAGTGTGTTATGGATAAGTACTTCCTGTAGATTACATTCAAATCAAAGTTTTACAGTGCGTTCGTGTGCTGGCTGCGATGTGAGGAGTACTTCCTGTAGATTATGCTCAAATCAAAGTTTTACAGTGCGTTCTGGATGAGTACTTCCTGTAGATTATGCTCAAATCAAAGTTTTACCATTGACGCCATCGTGTCCCTTCCTGCCTGTTAGCTCGTTGAGCGTGGCGTCTCGCTCTCACGTCTCTTAAATAAAACAAAACGAGAGCTGGTTTGTCGTCCCGAGGCGACCCGACCAACAACATCTGGACACAAACAACACAAACGCACATGCAGCCGCTGCATAAAACGGGACGCCAGCGCTGTGTACACACCCGTCCTGAACTGTGACAGAGCCGTCTCCCAATAAGGCCCTAAAGAGCGGGACATCAAACCGGGTGCAGGCACGGCACGGCGGGAGCCAGGATCATCACATTTTAATAGAACATGTGGCATCTCCTTCCCGCCACTCCACGCCAAATGGCAATCCTGAATTCTGCCCAGCTGTCGAGCTACAAATGGGCCTCAATTACCTCACGCCTCCAGCCGGTTCAGCCGTCAGACGCCATCAGCGTGAGGGGTCAACGGACAGCGCTACCTCCAAAGTGACGGAGAGTGTCCCGGAGGACCAGAGAAGAAGAACCGTGGAGGAAACGACCTGTTTTTCACAGAGAAGTCAGATCTGAGAGACCAGGGAAGAAGAACCGACCAGGAAATGACCTGTTCATAAGTTTAGAGTTAAATCAAACAGTCTGTAAATTTAAAGATACATTTTGAAGATATTTTTGAATCTGAAGAGGAGCACATGGATGTTGTCTTTATTTGATCCTTCATTTCTTCAACATATTAATAAAGATGCAGTCATGCAGTATTCATCTGTTGTTTTTCAGTTTAATGATCAGAGTTTGTTAAATCAACCAAAGAAAACAAGTTAACTTAAACATAAAACCTCCGACACGAGGTAAGAAAGGAGCAGAAAGAGGAATGACCAACATTCATCAACAGAAGTCCTTTAGAGGATGAGAAAGAACAATGACTTTTCTCTTTTAAACACAAGTGTCTAAAATTTCAGTCAGAATCCTGACTTTTATCTGAGAATTCCGACTTTAATATCCAAATTCCGACTTTTATCTCAGAATTCTTTTGATCTCAGAAATTTGATTGTGGATAAATCAAAATGTGGACGAGAGAGCAGGGGAGAGACATGCGGGAAAGTGCCAGAGGCATTCAGACCTGGGCCGACTGCACACATGGGGCACGTCTTCAATGAATCTTAGAATTTCTTAACCTGACACGCTTCAAGCTTAAATAGGAAATGTCTGAGAAAAGGCAGAGGATTTGAAAAAAACTCAGAGTGTGATTGGATGAACGTTCTGTCTGTCACATCTCTACGGGCCAATCAGAGCAACAAAACACGTGACGTAGCTGCTATCAAGCACAGCTACTGAGGAATAACGCGAACCATGGCGACATGTAAGTGCTCGACTTTTGTTGTTATTGAAAAGAAAACAACTCACTGCTGTTCTTTGTTCTTCTTTTAACGAAGAAATGTCGTCAAGTTCTGATCAAACTGGCGCTTAAGCAGCATCCACGCTCTGCTCTTCCTCCATAACTGCACCAGCCTCTTGCTGCTGCTGCTTGTTTACGTCACGACTCTGCCGCTCCTGAAAGTACTGCCCCTTGACGCTGATTGGTCCTACCACTTTCTAACCAGGCCCAAACAGTTCAGATGGGAGCTTTGCAAGATGGATTCACCAGTGAAAAACAAGGAAACGGGCATATCAATCTGCATTGCAAGGTTAAGAATTTCTACTTTGTTCTCAGTATTCCAACTTCGATTTTCAAATTTCAACTTGAATCTCAGAATTCCAACTTTGATCTTAAAACTCAAATTTTAACTCAGAATTCTGACATTAATCTCAAAAGTTTTATTTTTATCTTGGAACTCTGACTTTAGTCTCAGAAATGTGACTTTATTTATTAATACTCGAAAATGGGATGCTCAGGAAATTTTCACTCTAATCATCTTTGTAAATGGGATTAGATATTTCTGTATTTGTGTGATGTATGTGTTGTTAGTGTGACCATAGTCCAGGTTCTCCTGGGGGTCTTCCACAGGTTTTGATGAGAAGCTTTGTTTAAAACTCTTTGATGCTTTATTTATGACCAAAGCATCACAGGCAGTTTGGAAGATGAACCTCAATTCTGCTTTCAGACCATATTTAACTTTTTATTTTTCAAGTTTGAGATTCTGCAGATTTTCTCCAACCATTATTTCTTGTTGGTTTTCCTAACTGTCCTCAGATGTTCACATTACTGAGTTTCTAGTGTTGTGCAGGGTTGTTCTGCACTGTTTATCTTCTATAAACATGGAGTTAAATAATTCATAATAACGTTTTCTCCACACTATCATCACACACAGCATCCAAAAGCCAAACACCAAAGTTATAGATCTTATATTTCAGCATGAATCTATTTTGCTGAAATATGCTGTGATGTGGAAAATTAAAGGGGATTTTTCAGGGAAGAAACTGAGGAGGATAAGTCTATTTTTGGGGAGTTTTCCGTCTCCGTGGAGTCCTTTTTTACATCCTAATACATTTAATTTGTGCACAGTTGTCTGCCAACGCCTAAGCCTGGTAAACCCTGAACTCAGAGGTTTTTATAAATCATCGTCATGTTGTGGTTGTTTCAGCATCCTTTCAGCCTTTAATTATAACAGTCAAACCTGTTCATGTTGCAGAGTAAAACTGAAGACATGGAGGATGAAAATGAGTGGACAGCTAAATTTACAGCAGACAGTTTCAGATGCTACCAAACAAAAATCTAGATTTAGTTCACACTCGTATTCAAACTGTGCCGACATGTTTCTCATGTTTGCGAGGATCTCTAGTGATGCTGGAAACTTCTCTGATAGTTCTTCATCATCTCTACCAGAGAAAGTTAAAGCTAAAGTCATGCTGACGGCCAGTTCTCAGGTCTTTGTTCCTGTGGTGACCCCCACTGATGGAGGGCGGATCAGTGATAATTAAAGCCCCATCTGCAGACGGACAAACACTTCTCACCTGCAGACACCGAGGAGTACAGAGAGCCGACAGGGACAAACAACCTGTGTTTAAGGAGAAGTGGTCTGTTTGAGAGGAAAAGGTCTGTTTGACTCAGGACCAATGAGGAGTAACACCCCTTTATTTGTCCTGAATCTTTTACACGGATAAGTGGCGTTACCGTTATCGGACATGTTAACATAGTGACTCAGAAACTTTCAGCTCTTTATTTTATTCATTTCATTTTATTTCATCTTCTTAAGTTTATTTTATGTCATTGATGTTTTTTTCTTGTTTTGTTTTAATTTATTTTATTTTATTTCATCTTGTTTTATTTATACTATTTTATTTTATTTTAAAGGAAAGGATTCCATTTTCTGAGTTTTTTCTCATCTCTCCTCTGGGATCAGGGTTATCTTGATCTTTTTGGACCAAAGTTATCACAATTAACGATAAAGTTTTAAAAACAAAATCAAGAGGGCAGCTATCTGGTCAAGTTCTCAGATGATACGGCTCTGCTGTCTGTTCTTCAGGGTTCTGAGTCAGGCCATGGGGATGCTCTATCAATGTTCGTTAACTGGTGTGATGACAGCTTCCTTGAACTTAATGTCCAAAAAACTAAAGAACTGGTAATTGATTTCAGAAAGACTGGCCTTCACCTGAGGCCAGCATCATTCATGGTGTAAAGGTACAAACTGTTGACTCTTACAAGTATCTTGGAACTGTGTTTGACTCCGACCTAAAATTTGTTCAGAGCACAGAGTCCATAGTCAAACGTGGTCAGCAAAGGATTCACTTGTTGCGGGAGCTGAACTCTTTTAGTGTTTCTGAGGGCATCTTGTCTTGTTTTTATCATTCTTTTATTGAAAGTCTTTTAACATTTTCTTTTGTATGTTGGTTTAATGGACTGTCTGTAAAGGACAGGAACTGTCTAAACCACATAGTTAAAGTCTGCTCCAAGATTATTGGCGTCCAGCTGGAGGACCTAAGCTCCCTCTGGAAGAAACGTGTGGTCCAGAAAGCCAGAGGAATAATAGATCAGCCTGACCACATCTTATGCCCTGTGGGCGGCGCTACCATGCACCCCCAAGGAAAACAAACAGATACTCGAACTCATTTATCCCTGCAGCTATCAGGCTGTTAAATGCTGAGAGGTGAACAGAATCTGATTGTTGTGTCTTACTTCTTAATGCGTCCTTGACATTGTATTCATTTTACTTATTGTATTTATTGCTGTTGGCACTGACACGTGAATGTGGTTGTTCATATGCTGCAGTGAATGTTTTGGATTTGTTTGTTTTTGACTGTTCAGATTGTTTCAGTAAGGCAGGATAAAGTGTAAACTGAATTGCCCTTTGGGGATTAATAAAGTCGTCTGACTCTGAATCAAAGTCAAGGATGAAATGGTTTTAAACTTTAAAGGATGACATCAACTTCAGAGGCAAGGATGGAATGGTTTATAAAGGTTCAAAGAGTTTAAATGTTGGTGAAGCTGGGGATGTTGGGGGCTTTTGTCACATATAAGGCCATAGCTGACGTCTTTTGTGACAGTGGGTGGAAGCGTTGACGTGCGAGGGTTTCAGTCCAGGATTCTAATGTGAAACCAGTCTATCTTACTCAAAGGTCACTGCTGTCATTGGTTTTCTTTAAGTTTCAGGCTCTCCAGATTTGTGCTCCTTGGTTGCCATGGAAACAACTCCCCTGGTCTCTAATGTGAGTTTTGGGTCCAGATGGAGTGGACGCTCGACCTGCACTTCCTGTTGGTCTCAGGGGAGTTTCTCAGCTGCCGCAAGGCCCTCTGGGAAACAGAATGCATGTCTTCATATGTGCATACATCTGGTCTGTTATATATGTTTATAAATACATGTATGTAAGTGTGAAGAGGTGAATAGACAGTCTGCATGAACATGTGGATGCATATTTAAAGTTAAACCACAGGTCAGAGGTCAGAGGTCATAGCTGTCTCTACCATTATAACTGTACAGCAGCTTCTCCTGCTGAAATCTTTGTAAATTTAAACTTTTATGATTCCCTTCAGTTAGATTTGAACATCAGGACTTTAAAGTTTGTTCCTGTCTTCAGCTCTGAATCCAGATCAAACTCAGACCACTGAACGTATTCATGAAGAAACATACCTGAGGATGTCTTTACCCACAATGCCCCTGTCCAAACAGCTGCTGTGTGACAGCCGACAGACTCTGAACCCTTCGTAATGAACCCTCATCTGCTCGTCGTGTCGCGCTCCGAGCTGCTGTCCGCTGCTCTGACAGCTTCCTGTTCCTCTTCTTCTTCTTCTGTTGGACTAATTTAGACGTCTATCATGCTCGGTGGGAGCGTGTTCGCTTTAATGTTTTAATATCATCGTCTTCACCTCAGGGACCACAGCGCTGTAATCGCTGCCTCCAAATAATTTGTTTTCCAGCACGGCTCCCTCCTGTCCACGGCTGAATGAGAACGCAGCTCACAGCTTCCTATATGAAGCCGTTTAATCTAATAAAAGAGCTTTCTGGGACTTATTATCGCATTTTTAATATGAACCACATCTTTATGATGGTTTCATGCTAAGATGGTTTCAACCTATCCGTAGGGACTTGCTCAGGTCCAGAACCAACAGTTCAGGTTCAGCTCAGACAGGGCAGTCCAGCCAAGACACGGCGGTCCGGTTCATTCTTCCATAAAAAAGAGTATATATTTGGGAAAACTTGGCTTTGAGGGGTCAGAAACCAGAAAATGGATCTTTTTATTTCAACGCTGGTCATAGATTTTTTTTATAAAATGTTCCAGCTGCACAAAAACGTTTTATATCTGAAGAGAAAATAGTTTTCCATTTTCCTTTTTAACCTTCAAATCCTTCCTCCTGCTTCAGTAGGATGCCCACTGTTCCACACAAATTAGAGGTGAAAAGCCCCCAAGATCGAGCTTCACCAACATTCCATCCTCTGCCTTTATTGAAGGCATCCTGTAAAGCTTATAAAACATTCCATCCTCTGCCTTTACTGAAGTCATCCTTTTAAGCTTATAAAACATTTCATCCTCTGCCTTTAATGAAGTCCTTCTGTTAAGCTTATAAAACATTCCATCCTCTGCCTTTACTGAAGTCATCCTTTTAAGCTTATAAAACATTTCATCCTCTGCCTTTAATGAAGTCATCCTGTTATGCTTCTAAAACATTCCCTCCTCTGCCTTTACTGAAGTCCTTCTGTTAAGCTTATTAAACATTCCATCCTCTGCCTTTAGTGAAGTCATCCTGTTAAGCTTATAAAACACTCCATCCTCTGCCTTTACTGAAGTCATCCTGTTCAGTTTCTAAAACATTCCAACCTCTGCCTTTAAAGAATTCCTCCTGTTCAGCTTATAAAACATTCCATCCTCTGCCTTTAATGAAGTCATCCTGTTAAGCTTATAAAACATTCCCTCCTCTGCCTTTACTGAAGTCATCCTTTTAAGCTTATAAAACATTCCATCCTCTGCCTTTACTGAAGTCATCCTGTTAAGCTTTTAAAACATTTCCTCCTCTGCCTTTACTGAAGTCATCCTGTTCAGTTTCTAAAACATTCCATCCTCTGCCTTTACTGAAGTCATCCTGTTAAGCTTTTAAAACAATTCCTCCTCTGCCTTTACTGAAGTCATCCTGTTCAGTTTCTAAAACATTCCATCCTCTGCCTTTACTGAAGTCATCCTTTTAAGCTTATAAAACATTCCCTCCTCTGCCTTTACTGAAGTCCTTCTGTTCAGCTTATAAAACATTCCATCCTCTGCCTTTAATGAAGTCATCCTCTTCAGTTTCTAAAACATTCCAACCTCTGCCTTTAATGAAGTCATCCTGTTCAGTTTCTAAAACATTCCATCCTCTGCCTTTAATGAAGTCATCCTGTTCAGTTTCTTAAACATTCCATCCTCTGCCTGTACTGAAGTCATCCTTTTAAGCTTATAAAACATTCCCTCCTCTGCCTTTACTGAAGTCCTTCTGTTCAGCTCATAAAACATTCCATCCTCTGCCTTTAATGAAGTCATCCTCTTCAGTTTCTAAAACATTCCAACCTCTGCCTTTACTGAAATCATCCTTTTAAGCTTATAAAACATTCCCTCCTCTGCCTTTACTGAAGTCCTTCTGTTCAGCTTATAAAACATTCCATCCTCTGCTTTTAATGAAGTCATCCTGCTAAGCTTCTATAACATTCCATCCTCTCCTTTGATGAAGTCATCCCAGTGTATGTTTCAGTCCAACAAGCTCAGGTCGACCTGTCACCAGATTTCAATGATGAATTCTGACATTTTCTCTTTTCTACAGGAGAGAAAACGACTGAAACATGTAATAAAATTAAACACAGAGAGAGTATAAAACTGTTCTACTTCCTTTACCTCTTATGGTCCTGCCCCCCCTTCCTAACGGTCCTGCTCCCCTCCTGATGGTCCTGCCCCCTTCCTGAGGGTCCTGCCCCCGTGGTGTGGAAACGTCCTCCCCCGGGAAGGGTTTTGTTCTGCGATGCGTTCAGGTGCTGATTTACAGTCTGATGATTGTTCACCTGCAGCTCCGCTCTTTCTCTCTGCACAATCCAACTCACAGCCGGGGGAGACAACAACATGAAAAATTCAACCAAGAATCCAAAAACCTCCTCCGATCTCCATCCACAGAGGATGAGGAGAGGAGGAGGAGGTCTGCTGAGATTCTCCTCATTTTTCAGAGTTCCTTCTGCTCCTCATGTTTCCTAAAGCTGCCGTGATAATAGTCAAACCTTTGTTTTTAGCTCTTAACACTGGATTTAGTTGTTCATTGTTTATTTACTGCATTAATGATCTGTTTCATTCATTCAGAGACCGACTGACTGTCCTTTAGTCCTTAAATCCAGCCCTGATAAAACTGTGTCCCATCCATCAACTCTGTGGTTTTGTATCTCTACATGCTAACAAGAATCAAATGACACTAATTAGCCACCAGCTAAGAGCCTAGCTGTGCCTTTTTAACAGCTTTTCTCCCTCAGTCATAAACATGCTTTTACAGGGCAGATTGATATTCTGAGACAATAAACCATAAAGGGCACTGGTAAGACTGGAATGACAGCTGGGGGTCTAGACAGGCCTGTAGATAAAAGGCAAGGATGGAATGTTTTATCAACTTTAAAAGGATGACATCATTAGCAAAGATGAGGATGGAAATTTTTAAATAAACATTCAACGATGACATTTTCAAAGGCAAAGGATGGAATGTTTTATAGACTTTAAAGGATAACATTTTTTTAAAGGCAAGGATGAAATGTTTTATAGGCTTTAATGGTTTACATCATTTTCAAAGGCAAGGATGAAATGTTTAATGAACTTTCAAGATGACATCATTTCCAAAGGCAATGATGGAATGTTTTATAGGCTTTAAAGGATGACATCTTTTTCAACCGACGCAAGGGTGAAAAGTTCTTTAGGCTTTAAAGGATGACATTTTCAATGGCAGGGATGAAATGTAATCAACTTTGAAGGATGACATCTTCGTCAGAGGCAAGGATGAAAAGTTTTATGAACTTTAAAGGATGACATGGTCATCAAGAGCAAGGATGAAAAGTTGAAGGATAATATCATTTTCAAAGGCAAGGATGGAATGTTTTATAGGCTTTAAAGGGTGACATTTTCGTCAGAGGCAAGGGTGAAAAGTTTTATCAACTTTGAAGGATGACTTGGTCGTCAGGGGCAAGGATGGAATCTTTTATCAACTTTGAAAGATGAGATGAGATGGTCGTCAAGGGCAAGGATGGAATGGTTTATCAACTGTAGGATAACATCATTGTCAGAGGCAAGGATGGAATGTTTAATGAACTTTGAAGGACACCATTGTTATTAAAGTTTTATCAGTTTTGAAGGATGACATTTTTAAGGGCAAGGATGGAATGTCTTATCAACTTTGAAGGATGACATCAGCGTCAGAGGCAAAGATGGAATGTTTTGTAGGCTTTAAAGGATGACATCATTTTTAAAAGCAAGGTTGGAATGTTTTATAAGAATGTAGGTCTATCTGTGTTATAATAATGATAGCGAGATGAAGTTCTGGTCAATTTGAAATGAAAACTCAAGTCAAGATGACGAGACAGGGGCAGTGGTGATGTGTAAACCATGGACAGGCTGGATCTAAAAGCTGGCTCCTTCTTTGAACGCGGGAACCAACTTCAACATCCTCTTTTTGTTTTTATGCATTAAAAAAAATTTAATGATACCATCAGTCAGTATCCATTGTCATTAGAGTCTAGTGAGGACCGAGGACACAAAGACTGACTAAAGTCTGCATAGGGGTTTGCATCACTAGGCCTTTAAACTACATCACATGTGAACACCTATGAATAGAAGATCTGATTAGGGGGAGTACTCCTGATGCTGCAGACATTGGATGAGCTGCAGCATCAGGGAAAGCCTTTAGGACCCTCTTTTCCAGAGTAGGAGGAAATACCTGCACAGCAAATATGGACAGGTAGGCTGAACGTTGCTGGCAGTGCTGAGGTGTCGTCGACTGGGTCTTAACTGTTTTAGCTCAACGTTAGGCCTTACCTGGAGTGTGCTTAAGGCAATAAACGGTGTTAAATGTAGATTCTGCATATGCATTTATAAAGATGTGAGCTCTGCATGCATTCTCATGTCCACTGTCTGCAGCCTGGCTGATGCTTCTGCAATCTGCCGTCTCACAGTCTTTCAGGGTTTTAAACTCCTCTGATTCTAACGTCTGCAGAGTGGACTCCCCTCTTCCTCTTCTTCTCTGGTTTCCTTTAAAATAAGTTTGAACACTTTAGAGTGTAAACTGTGATTCAGATGGAGCTGCAGAGAAACCTGGAGGCATCCAAACTCTCACCAACAAACAGACAAACAAAGCCGGAGCTCTATCTGCAGAGAAACTCTGCTGCTGCTGCTGCAGGGACTGATTCACCACCTCTCTCTCTCTTTTACATCCTGTTCTCTGCAGCCGCTCGGCCCGCCATCTTCAATATTTCAGACGATGCGACGGGGATTCGAGCTAATTACCTCGCCAACGATCCCGGTGCCGCGCTGACCTGCGCCGGCAGGAGAGGAGCATTAACATGTGATGATGCAAATGAAATGTGTCCCTCTGTCTGTCTCCGTCTCTCTGCTGCTCGCCTTTATCAAAAAATGATGACCCCCGGCTAATTATTAGCGAGCAGGGCCGTCGCCGAGGGAGGGGCCATTGTTCTGTTGGAGGTTTTTACATTAAAGATGGATGTGGAGGAGAGCATGTAGGAGGAGGAGGAGGGGGCGCTGCGTCCACGTGAAGCTCATCAGAGGAGGAAACGGGCCAGTTGACTCCAGCTCTGACCTCTTAAATATTCACCTCAGGTGTTTTTCTGCTGCATCCTTGTTATCCTGCGGCGCCTGAACGCAGCACAGGTGAACAGTGAGTGCAGAGACCTGACCCCACCACTGCCCGCACAACCGTCACACTTCCTCCACACCATCATCAGAGCGGGCGTTTACCACGGTGGAGATTTAAAGTAAATAAAGGTGGTTTAAAGCTGTATGCTGGTCGTGCAGATGTTGAACACTACGAAACAAAGCGGCACAGAGCTCTGTGGCGTCCTGTGTCACGCCATCGGCTGTAGGGAGATGTGGCGCCGCTGGTTTAGGGGAGCGGCGTCGCAAAGAGCCGAGCTGTAAACAATAAGGAGCCGGGGCCCCATCTGTTCTGTGCTAATGACCTCTCCTACTCATACACTGTTTTAATTAAACCACGCTCCCCACCTGAATCCGTCTCTCTCCACTTTACAGCACCGGTGCTCAACCCACGGCCCGGGGCACCTCTGAGAGGTCACAGGATGAATGTTGGAGGTCAATAGAAACTTTATTTACTGGCAAACACCTGCACAGAGGATCAGGAGCATGAATATTTAGACAAATGTTCAGGAATGTTCTTCAGAACACCTGCAGGGTCTGAGGACCAATGGGATCACTGCTTAGAAATACACATAAATATTCATTCGAAAAAGGCGGTTTCTAAAGGAACAGGTCAAAGGTCACACCTGAAGAAGGCTGACAACTTTCTCTGCGCCAAAGACAGAGTGACAAGATTTTACAACCCCAATTCCAAAAAAATAGGGACAGGGCCATGTTCTTGTGTAGCTTCCCCTCTTCTGTTAACAACAGTCTGTAAACATCTGGGAAGTGAGGAGACCAGCTGATGGGAGAGGAATGTTGTCCCATTCTTGACAGCTCCAAACGTTTTCTATTGGTGAAAGCTCTGGACTGCTGGCAGACCAGTTCAGGACCCGGACTCTCCTCCTGTGAAGCCATGCTGTTGTGATGGATGTGGTATGTGGTTTAGCATGGTCTTGCTGAAACAGTCAAAACCTTCCCTGACAGAGACGTTGTCTGGATAGGAGCATATGTTGCTCTTAAAGCTCTCTCTACTTTCCAGCACTGATAATGCCTTTGCAGATGTTAGAGCTGCCCATGTCATAGGCACTAATGCAACCCCATACCATCAGAGATGCAGGCTTTAGACCTGAGCCAGGAGAACAAGCTGGATGCTCCCTCTCCTCTTTAGTCCACAGGACACAGCGTCTGTGGTTTCCTCTGACCACAGAACAGTTTTCCATGTCTCCTCAATCTAGGGGTGTAACGGTATTTGTATTCGTCCCGTACCGTCACAGTACGGCCGTCACGGTTTGGTGCACGCAGTAATACAACGAATACGTCTAAGTATTTAAAAAAAGTCGAGTTCTCACTTCAATCCAGGTGGCGGCAATGAGCCTAAAAGCTGCCAGCAACCGTCATTACAGAAGAAGGAGCAGTTACAAAAACAAACAAAGAAGAGTGATGGCGCGTGTGGAGTTAGAAGAGCCACCGGCTTCATTTAAATCACCCGTATAGCGACGGTGCTCTGGCTCTGTGAATCATATTAACTTCACCTTCAACTATCAGCCTCGGAGGAGTGAGAGAGGGACTCTGCAGCTGTGTCACAGGTATCCTCAGATTTCACACGGCTTTAACCTCTTTATCCTCCAAGATGGGCTGTGAAAACTTCTTCCAAACTTTGTAGCAGGTCCCATTGGTTAAAAAAGTAGTCCAGTGCTGAACTCCGTGTTGAAATCGGCAAAAAAAAAAGGCTAATTTGCATACTTAACAAGCTATCTTGCGGTTGTGTGATGATACATTCAAGTTAGCTGGGAAATTTAAGCATTTAGAGAATGGGTATAAATATGCCAATATATATCAATGAAAATAACCTAGTTCTTCTAAAATGTATTTATTTATTAATATTTTTAATCATTGAAGAACTTTTGGAGGGAGGTCGCAGCATTATTTATAATTTATAATTTAAAAGTAATTTATTCAGCTTATTTATTTTATTACAAATTTATTTAAAAAACTAAAATTAAATTTTATTTATCCGCTTCAATCACCGTACCAAAAACGTACCAAACCGTGACTTCAAAACCGAGATACGTACCAAACAGAAATTTTTGTGGACTGTTACACCCCTACCTCAGTCCATGTTAAAAGAGCATTAATACCACTTACTTTTCCAACCTTTTGTTGCCCCATCCCTACTTTTTTGAGATATGTTGCTGCCATCAAATTCAAAATGAGCCAATATTTTTCATAAAATGTCTCAGTTTAATATCTAATATGTTGTTTATGTTCTATTTTGAATCAAATATGGAGATTTAACAAGCATTGACTTCTGTTTTTATTTACATTTTACACAGTGACCCAGCTTTTATGGAAGTGGGCTTATCAAGCGTTTAATACATTTTTGTTTTATTTAGGTTAACAAGCTAACAGGTTTTGTGGTATCGTCCAAAGTCTTTATCAGGAGGCAGACCAGGAACAGATTAAGTTAGAGTTAGCCAATAGAATTTAAATTTCTAGTTTAGCTACTTAAGAGAACTGAAAGAAAACAGAGTTTTTCATAGATTTTTCTTCTTTATTTTGGTCTCAAAGTGCACAGACTGATGCATTTACCCTCATTATGTACACTTCTTTCTCCTGGAGGGATGCCCTCAGACCCTCCCATCATGGTCTCCTAAAATCGTGTAGGAAACACCAGCCAGTCTAATTTAATCACAGTATTTAATGAAGTCTGTTCACTGTTACAGTGGAGCGTCTAACAGCAATAATCCTCTGTTTTATCAGTTAGTGCTACTTAGTACTACTTTTTTCAGTACACCAAACTGGCAGAAACACGTAGGAGGCAACCCAGACATCAACCTCTCCACAGTGTACTGCAGCAGGATGCTGTTTCTACTCACAGAGGAGCGGCTTCATGAATGTTTGACGTCACAAAAGCTGAAAATAAAACTAAAGGACATGGATCTTAAATCTAACAGAAAGTCATGACCCACCAGGCTTACTTTCCTAATTTTCTCCTATAATGACAAAATCAGGACCCCTCAGTGAGATGGGAATGCTGGGATAGCAATGCAAAAGATGAGCTCTTTCCTATGAGCTTGCTGTTGCCAGGGTGTTGCATTCAAAAGCATCTGCAGCTTCAACCATACATACACCAGCAATCTTTCCCTTATATAGACCCTCCTTTGTTGGCAACTTTTAGAACAGTGGGCGAAACCACTGTTCTAAAAGATATAAAACATTCCATTCTCTTATTTTCAAGATGATGTCATCTAGGCTTATAAACATTCCGTTCTCTGCCTGTAAAGATGATGTCATCAAAGCTTACTAAACATTCCATTCTCTGCCTGTAAAGATGATGTCATCAGATTGTATTAAACATTCCACTCTCTGCTTTTAAAGATGTGTCTAAGCTTATTAAACATTCTGTTGTCTTCCTTAAAGGATGATGTCATCAAAGCTAATTAAACATTCCATTCTCTGCCTTTAAGGGTGATGTCTTCTAAGCTCTTTAAATCTTCCACTCTAAGCCTTAAAGATGATGTCATCAAAGCTAATTAAACATTCCATTCTCTGCCTGTAAAGATGATGTCATCAAAGCTAATTAAACATTCCATTCTCTGCCTGTAAAGATGATGTCATCAAACTGTATTAAACATTCCACTCTCTGCCTTTAAAGATGTTGTCTAAGCTTATTAAACATTCTGTTGTCTCCCTAAAGGATGATGTCATCAAAGTTAATTAAACATTCCATTCTCTGCCTGCAAAGATGATGTCATCAAAGCTAATTAAACATTCTGTTCTATGCCTTAAAAGATGATGTCATCGAAGCTAATTAAACATTCCATTCTCTGCCTGTAAAGATGATGTCATCAAAGCTAATTAAACATTCCATTCTCTGCCTGCAAAGATGATGTCATCAAAGCTAATTAAACATTCTGTTCTATGCCTTAAAAGATGATGTCATCGAAGCTTATTAAACATTCCATTCTCTGCCTTTATAGATAATGTCATCTAGCATATGAAACATTCTAGCATAACATTTTAGCCTCCAAGGCTCTCTGTTCCAAAGGCTATCCCCACTGCCCCTCTGCAGTAATGCATTGTGGGTAGACTCTCCGGTTATGATGTCAGATCCAGTGTAAGTTATGACGGGGAAACACCTCTGAACTCCTGCTGCCATCTTAACCCTTGATAAACTCTCTCCTGATTGGTGGGGTGGTTCAGACTTGTGATTGGTTGATGACTCTGGTCAGCAGAGACTCTGCGGTGCATTCAGGGACCTAACAACAACAGAGTAAATGTTTCTGTTTCAGTGAAGTGACACCGACATCGTCTCCTTGACCCAGAGCCGGCGGACATCTCCTCCCCCCTGCCTCCCCCCTCTGACTGACTGATTAATGGACTGGACGGCAGTCAGCTGGTGAGATTACAGAAACGCCGCCTCCTCGTCAGGGGACGCCGCTGCAAAGAGAAACATCCAGCAGCCTCTGTGCCAACCGCCCCCCCCCCTCCCCCCACCTACCCTGGAATCTCAGACGTTGGGGAAATTAATGTCGGGATGGAGGAGGGGGGAGGGAGGGGAGATGGCAAAGCGCTTGCCAAGCCATCTGAGATCTTCCTCCTCCTCTTTCTCCTCTTTCGATTTTGTTTGTGCCCGCCGCCGATTCCCCGGCCGGAGTTTTTCGGCTCGGTGTCAAATCCCCGCCGTCCTCACGGATTCTCCAGATCTCATTACAGTCAATGAGGCTGCAAAGACTTTCAGATCAAAGTGAAAGACTTCAGCCTCTGAAGGCAGCACCAGGGGTTTTATTTTTTTAATTTCGGAGGGGGGGGGGGGGTTCATCGGCGACGCTGCCAAGCTGAGTGAGAGCCGTCCAGGAAGGACAGAAACAGACACGTACGCACTGCTGGAATGTATAGATGTGTACAATATATAGATTTATATCAATACTGGGTCTTTAGAGAAGGAAAAACAGCTTTAATTGGTGTTTCAGCTGGCTGCATGGAAACTTTTCACATTTTTATAACATTTAGTTTGTAAAAAGGAGATTTTATACGCAAAACATTCCACAGATTAAAATAATCAGAAGCTTTTATAGTAAATCGAATGAGCAAACAGTTTCTACAAATACAAGTCCATAAACCTGCTTATAGTCAGGCCAGCTTAGTATTTTGGAGTCCCCAGGCAAAGACCAATATGAGGACCTTCACCATTTAGCTACAAACAATCAAGAATTCTTTTTCCATCCACTTTTACAAAGGTTGCCAACTATGGCCCCAACACCCCCAGCTTCACCATCATTCCAGCCTCTGTCTTTCAAGATGATGTCATCAAAGGCAAAAATCAAAATATCAAAGACAACATTCCATCCTCTGTCTTAGAAGATGATGTTGTCAAAACTTATAAAACATTCCCCTCTGTCCTTTAAAGATGATGTCATCAAAGCTTATAAACATTCCATCCTTGCACACAGGCCAGTCGAGCTGGCAGTCATTCGGAGACCTTGGTCAAAAACAATGTTAAGCCCTTCTCCATTGAATTAGCTTAAGTGATTGAAACTAATATTCTGGAGCGAATAGCCCTTCATCAGCTCTGGGATAAATATCAGAACTCAAACACCGGTGCTTATGCAGAGCTCTGGGCCTTCTTAAAGTTAAAACAGATAAATTATTTCAAACATCAGCAACTATAACTCCATCATTATAAGAACACATAACAACAATCTTTCCCTCATGCTGAGTGGGCTTTCCACAGTTCCATAAAAACTTTACCAATACTTGCCAATTATAACAGACCATTTGTCAGCAACAGAGGGAACAAGGCCCAAAATCCCCAGCTTCACCAACTGTAGAGGCTTAGACAATACTTGAAGCCCTTGACGCCTGCCTCCCTGTCTTTGAAGATGACATCATCAAAGGCAAAAAAAAAATCAAAATAACAAAAACAACATTCAATCCTCTGGCTTTGAAGGTGATGTCAACAAAAGCAAAAACAAAAATATTGAAAACAACATTCCATTCTCTGTCTTTGAAGATTACATCATGAAAGGCAAAAATCAAAATATCAGAGACAACATTCCATCCTCTGGCTTTGAAGATGATGTCATCAAAAGCAAAAAATTTAAGCCAACATTTCTTGCCTTTTGCATGCAGACCAGTCCAGATCCTGCCCAGTTTCAGTAATTTGGAGGCCCTTAGGCAAAGAACAATATGTGTCCTTATCATTCTCTTGATATGAAGTTTTTTTTGTTTTAGGGGCTTGGACCTTGATGTTGGGGCCAGGGCTCCTCCACAGGGACTTTTTTGGAACTCTACATTAACTCTGTTTTATCCATGCTTGGCCCCATTTTTAGAACTAAAGTACAAGTTTAAACCTCTGAGAGTAAATTTGGATGTACATATGATCCTAACTGTCTAGATTTTTAAACATTAAGTTATGTCTCTGTTAAAGTAAAATCTAAAGTTTTAGACCTCTCTAAAGTGGAAAAAGACAATTTATGATATTGCATTTTTACAAATCTATTTCAGTAGAGTATTAAAACAGTAAAGTCTTTCTACAGAACAGTATTAGTATTTTTACTGAAAATTAAACGCATTTGACTCTAAAGTATTAGTAGTCTCACATCAGAGTATTTCCTCAGCATGTCCAGATAAATATCCATCAGTAAACGGCCGTGTTGATTCGCCTCTCTCTCTCTGCATAATCGTCTTCCTCTCATGCAAACATCCATCGCTCTGTGTGGCTCATAAATCCTCGGAGCTTCCTGTTTTAGCATATTCATCACCGCCGACCCGCCGCTCTCTCACCGTCACCGGGCTGAGCGCCGCCGGATGTCCGGGGCAGGACTCCCCGGGCCTGAGCGTGAATAAATTGACCGGGTCGCTGAGAAGACGGCGCTCCGTGTCGTAATGAGAGAGAGGAGATGTTGGGAGGAGATCCCGCTGTGATCTACTGTACCCACACAGAGATTTATGTCAGAACAGACAGGTTTATTCACAGCAGCGTGCTTGTCACAGAGTTTCTGAGTTTACAGCCTCCATCAATACCAGATATTTAAATATAAATGTTAGTCTTCATATGAGACTGAAAATTACATTAGAAGATAGCATTAAATAATTAAAATCAGCTTCATGTGCCACTTTTCTTTATTGGAAGGAAGGTCTGTCTACATATAGGTCGTTTCCACCGAGCGGTCTGGCTCAGTTCGGTTCGGTATGGCACGCTGTTTTTGGCATTTCCATAGAGAAAGGGTCCCAAAAAACCGACCCGTACCATCCCACTTATCGGCACCCTTCCATAGGGGTGCCAATCTTACCTAACCGTACCAAAAAGGTGGAGCTACACACACAACAATAGGGGCTGCACTGATGTCACGTCAGTGCGTGACTCAGCTGCTCACCTCCAGGCTTCAAACACGGAAGTCTGCGCTGTAAGAAGTGAGCGAAAACGGGAGAAAAATGGACTAATATCTGCCTAAGTGGGAAATATTTGGACTCAACGGAGATCCAAACTGTTCCCTAGTCTGTGGATACTGGTATCTGGCCACAAATCAAGTTTCCTGACGTTTATCTGGATGCTTTTAAGAACACAAAGCAGAGCCCAAAGGCTCACATCAGCCTGATCCATCTGTGATGGATGAGAAACTAAATTAATGCTGAAGTTTTGTGACTACAAAGCCTTAGAACAGTTCATTCTCATCTGTAACTAGTTATTAATCTACGTCTTACGTTAGATAACCTGTGAAAACATCGCTCTGTGGTTGTTGAACGGGCTCGTAAAACTTCAGGCTGCAGACTATTTTAAAATGAGATCAGCACACCCCGGATTTATGACTTAGTCTAGCTTGATTTTAACACCAGCTGAACTTTTACTTTATTTTTAATGTGGCAAATTCTCACAGTACAGCTCTAAACTTTCATATTTTGTCGTATAAACTGTTCTAGACTAGATATATTCGCATATTAACGTAGCATTATGACTCAAACCGTCTCTGTGCACGCATTCATCAGCTGAGGATCTGCACTGACAGCGGTTAACATCACTAAAATGTAGTTATTTTTCTGAAAAGCATTTTCAGCTGAAATAAAGCTGTTTACTGCTTATTCCCGACTGATTCCCGTCACTCATCCTTTCTATAACTCTGCAGCTGGAACAGCTGAGTCGCGCTGTCTGTGACTTCACACACATGCTTTTACAGCCCCGCACACCAAGTGAGAGCACGGTTGTCTGTGGAAACACAAACTATTTGGGGGTTTAGCGTACCAAACCATACCAAACCGAACTGAATCAAACTGGACCCACTGATGGAAACACGGCTATAATGGTCACAAAGTATTCTTAAATTTGTTAAGGGGGCCAGCTGGACCTGGTTCAGGTTGTTGAAGACTCCTCTCCTCCTGGATTCTTCAGTTCTAAAGAGACCGGGACCACAGTCAGAGATTCATGCGTTCTAGTGCTCATGTAAAACTATCTCACCAGCTTCAGAAAGGTTAACCCTTAATTTCCACATACATTGTCTGCACCACGACCCACAGTCCAAAGGTTTCTCTGACTGAAGGAGAGCGACCTCTCACTCCGGACGAGTCTGGAGCGCCCTCCAGTCCTGATCAGCTTAGTTCACAGGAGAATGACATGAGTGGATTAGTTCCCCTTTTAAAGGTTGACTTCTCGTTCATTTCAAAATGATTCCATGATTTTATTGCTTCATGAGTGAGAATATTTTGAGGTTAAACTCCAATGTGATCAAAGTAACAAATGCGTTTTTTTTTTTCATTGCTGGAGTATTATCTAACATTGTTCGTAATGTAAACCCCTTCTCTTCAAACAGAATTACCTTTATATTGTTAACAACGTGGATGTGCTCATGAAGAAAGTAATGTTAGAATTTAGGAAAATAAACAGGAACGAATTGACACAATGTTTAGCAAAAATGACTGACTGTGAAATGACACAAAAATCATTGAAAAGCTGAAAAAAAAGACATAAAAGTTGATTAACAGTGGCCGAACTTGGTCAAAAGTGGCAAACAAGAGACTCAAAGGGTTAAAAATGATAAAACTGTGGCAAATATTGATACAAAATGGCAAAATGTGCTAAAAATGAGTTTCTAGTGACAAAGGAGGGTTGGAAGAGGGGAACAATGTGAAAACAGGTAAAAAGGGCAATACTGATTCAAAAAGTGGCTTAAAGTGGGTTTAAATGGCAAAATGTGGGAATAAAAGTTGCAATAAATGTGGTAAAAGTTGGTTAAAACTGGGAAAATTTGATTCAAAGATAAAAATGGGCCAAAAGTGGTGAAAATGGGATAAAAGTAGCAACACAATAGCTGGGGAAATTGGTTAAAAATCGGCCATGAAGGAAGTGGGAATGGACAAAGATATGCAAAAACATGTAATAAAATTGTTTTAAAAATAGGTTAAACTTACTAAAAAAAAGTGGAAAAGAATGGGCTGAAAGTGTTTGAAATGAATCTAGAAGAAACACAATGAAATAATACCAACATCAGAACCCAAAAATACCTTCAGACGCTTAACAAAGGCAACAACCCAACACATGACTGGAAATCATCAATGAATCACAGTAGGGGCCGTTCTCTGGGTTTATCAGGGGCCGTTCTCTGGGTTTATCAGGGGCCGTTCTCTGGGTTTATCAGGGGCCGTTCTCTGGGTTTATCAGGGGCCGTTCTCTGGGTTTATCAGGGGCCGTTCTCTGGGTTTATCAGGGGCCGTTCTCTGGGTTTATCAGGGGCCGTTCTCTGGGTTTATCAGGGGCCGTTCTCTGGGTTTATCAGGGGCCGTTCTCTGGGTTTATCAGGGGCCGTTCTCTGGGTTTATCAGGGGCCGTTCTCTGGGTTTATCAGGGGCCGTTCTCTGGGTTTATCAGGGGCCGTTCTCTGGGTTTATCAGGGGCCGTTCTCTGGGTTTATCAGGGGCCGTTCTCTGGGTTTATCAGGGGCCGTTCTCTGGGTTTATCAGGGGCCAGTTCTCTGGGTTTATCAGGGGCCGTTCTCTGGGTTTATCAGGGGCCAGTTCTCTGGGTTTATCAGGGGCCGTTCTCTGGGTTTATCAGGGGCCGTTCTCTGGGTTTATCAGGGGCCAGTTCTCTGGGTTTATCAGGGGCCGTTCTCTGGGTTTATCAGGGGCCAGTTCTCTGGGTTTATCAGGGGCCATTCTCTGGGTTTATCAGGGGCCGTTCTCTGGGTTTATCAGGGGCCGTTCTCTGCGTTTATCAGGGGCCGTTCTCTGGGTTTATCAGGGGCCGTTCTCTGGGTTTATCAGGGGCCGTTCTCTGGGTTTATCAGGGGCCGTTCTCTGCGTTTATCAGGGGCCGTTCTCTGCGTTTATCAGGGGCCGTTCTCTGGGTTTATCAGGGGCCGTTCTCTGGGTTTATCAGGGGCCATTCTCTGGGTTTAATTGGGGCCAGTTCTCGGGGTTTATCAGTGGCAGGTATCTGGGTTTATCAGGGGCCTTTCTCTGGTTTTATCTGGGGCCGTTCTCTGGGTTTATCAGGGGCCGTTCTCTGCGTTTATCAGGGGCCGTTCTCTGGGTTTATCAGGGGCCATTCTCTGGGTTTATCAGGGGCCATTCTCTGGGTTTATTGGGGGCCAGTTCTCTGGGTTTATCAGGGGCCAGTTCTCTGGGTTTATCAGGGGCCATTCTCTGGGTTTATCAGGGGCCGTTCTCTGGGTTTATCAGGGGCCTAACTGATCTTTGGTCCTATGGTTGTTGTAAAGGAGCTTTAGATCATTATTTGTCTCTGTCTGATGAAAACAAAGAGCTTTATGGTCCATCACTCAGCCAGGGATGCTGGGATTTTACAATTCAAACTCAGGTTTTCCAGGAGCATGCTCAGTTGAATCAGTGCCAGGCGGAGCTGCTGCTGAGTGGAGGTTGAGGTGGGGTGGGGGGTTGAGTTGGGGGCAGGGTGGCGTTATGACCCGGGGAACCTGCGGGGCCGTGTTTGACCTTGGGCTGTACAACTGCTTAACACTCTGCGTGTGAAACAGGATCCCTCTGTCTCTGCCTGGAGAAGCTGCAGCGCTAACCCCCCCCCCCCCCATATTGGGTCTTTTGTTGTGCTTTGTTTTGGTTGGTGGCGGGCCCTCCTCGCTGCTCGTCTCCTCAGAGGAGCTCACAAACACAAGAAGAAGAAAAAGGGGAGAGGTGGAGCTGGGGGGGGGGGGGCGGAAAACTTCTTCAACAGCCACACGCCAACTGCCCCCCCTTCTCCTGATCCAGGCCCTTCAGATCCCTCAGCTCTCCCTCTCCATTGCTCCATCTCTCCATCCAAGCCCCCGCTGCACTCAGCATCTGCTCTGAGGATGAATAAATGAAGCGCTCCCTGACTGACACAGGCCTGTCTTAATTGTGGCTGAAAGCTGGCTTTTCTCCCTGCTAATTAGCAGATTGCGGCGTTAAATGATTCAAAAAGTCGGGGCTTATACGGGCGCTGCCGATCATCACTTATTCACGCGGCGAGCGTCGCTTTGTGCGAACATCGGCGCCCGAGGTAAATTAATTTACTCCAATTAGCAGCCGCTGTCAGCGTGCATCACCGTCTCCCGTCTTCAGGACACGTCTTTAAAAAGTAATGCTCTTATTTTGTCCTCTGGTTTTGTTACATCTGATGTTCGCTGGAGGGAAACGGGGCAAACATAATGAGACCACAGGAAGTCTCTCACACGGAGAGATGTGGGCCAGCCAAGGTGGGAGGAAGAATCTCTGCAGGCGTCTCCTGCAGGATCACAGATGTAGGACGAACAGGAGTGAGTTCACTTGTTCTTAGAAATTCAGGAGGATCGATCTCCACACCAACACAACGCTCAGACACAGAAGTCGTCCTGCACCTTGACCACTGTGGACACAACACCGACTACTTCCTGTCACGATTCTCTGGTGGCGTAATTTATATGGCTGGTAGCGGTATGACTGGTCCAGGGTTCTCCAGATTCTGGATTGGATTCTGGTGATTAAGAAGGTTGAAATCACCAATGAAAGGACTTTTAGAGTTTTGATACTCTACAGATAAACATCAATATCTGAGCCTGTTACCATGGTACCCAAGGCTGTTCTCTGGTCGGAGAAAAACTGTTCATTTGTCAGATGAAAACTGTTCTGAGGTCAGAGGAAAACTGTTCTGTGGTCAGAGGAAAACTGTTCTGTGGTCAGAGGAAAACTGTTCTGTGGTCAGAGGAAAACTGTTCTGAGGTCAGAGGAATTATAATGTGGGACTCTTTTGGAGGATTAGGTTTGAAGCTTTTCGCTTGAGTTTTGTTGGTGCTGATCTGGATTTTATTCTGCGTTCATATATAAATATGAATATTAGACCTTGTATGTAGAGGAGGCTGTTTTTCACTATAAAGCTTGTTAAATCTTTTTTTTTTTTTTTTTGGTTTGGAGTCACAGCTGAGAGCGTCACAGCCTCCATCATCTTCTTCCTCCTCCTCCTCTTCCTCCCCTTCTGCTCGGCTCTATTCCATATGCTTCATCATTAAAAACATGGCTGCTGTAAGGACTCCTGTATAAATGTTGAATCGCAGCAGTGAGCAGAGACTCCAGAGACGACAGATGTTGGTGCAGAGACATTTAATTAACAAGCATCTTAAACCCACTGAGACGTCGGACGTCGTGGTCATGCAGATCTCCTTCTGATCCTGTTCTGATCCAGTGGATCCGCCTGCTCGGTTTCATCTCTATTAACAGAGACGGAGCTGTGATGATGACCAGATGATTCCTGATTTATCTACAGGATTCAGCTGGAGGTGAAGGCAGATGATTGATCATCAGAGAGGTTTTTATTCTTAGACTGACGCTTTTATTCTGGAGGTTTCTGAGAGTACATGTACTCAAGTCTACATGCTGTTGTAGTAAAACTGGACTTCTGTTTTTAACCCACTATTAAACACGCTTTAAATGGTTTGCTTTTATGTGAATAATCTCAGTGACATCCTCTCTGCCCATCCCTCTAAATCTGTATGAGCTGAGATTTTTAAGTAAGGTACTAAATCGTGTTCCTCTGCTGTTGTAGTGGACATTTCTCACATCAACTCTTAGCCAGTCCACTCCCCTCTATCAGCCATGTTTCCTGTTGCTCCAGCAGACAGAATGAAACATGTTTTCATGAATAAAATGACGGCTTTTCTCCAGCATGTCTCAACATTTTTAGATGATATACTGCAGAAAGATTTCATAAACGACTCTCTGGAGGGTCAAACCAGATTAAATCCCGTCCACCTTCTGCAGGATCCGTCAGATTATCATCCCTGCACCTCCCTGCAGATGTTCCTGCAGCACTGAGGCTGGAGTCATGTGGAGGCGGTGGCAGAGATGGCGGGCAGATAGACGGCGTCCTGCGTGACATCATTAAGCGTTCACAGCTGCAGCGGGACGGCGCTCTGACAGCTGAAGATCCATTTATCAGAAAGCAGCAGCGAACATGTGGAAACGCGTCAGAATCACTTCTCCTCTCACCGTCACAGACAAGCTCGCTGTCCTGAGTGGACCCGTGGAGTTCAGAACAGCACTTTATTGTCAGCACTCATGTTTCTACAAATCAGAACCACATTTCCCATCAGCCCCCTCTCCCTGCAGAGGAAATAGTAAATCTTAGACTGGCTCTGTGCTGGGTTTACTGGGGTTTCAGTTACATGTTGACATAAACTGGGAGTCCAGTGAATAACATGCATGCTGCCAACTTTTTAAACTTTGATTTCACACTCAGCACGTTAAAAAGACACGAGAAAGTCTAATTACTATGTCAGTAAACAGACTTACTCAGCTCTGGTAGCCTGAGCTCAGCAGACAGGTGCTGGGAGGGTTGATGAATGGTGGAGCTTGTTGTTAGATAAAACTCATGCAGAGAACTCAGGAGACAAAAAACATCCATTCTATCATGCAAAGTTTCACTCTGGCTTTTTGTTTTAATAGAGACATGTGTTTTAGCTCAGATAAAGCTGAGGCTGTATGACAGAGAACTCCCAGCAAGGCCATGCATAAGGGGCGATAAAGGGGGACGTTTTCAGGGGCTCTTGGAGGTCAGCATAATCATGGTCGGATGTAAAAGATAATCTGTGATGACCATATTCTACCTTACACCTGAATTTTTTACACAAAAAGTGGCAAGAAAAGGTTAAAAGTGGCAAAAATGAGGAAATAAATGAGCAAAAACCTTCAAATATGTGTTAAAGAGAGAGAGGCAAAAATGGGTTCAAAGAAGCATAAAAAGCAACAACTGACAAAATTTGGAAAAAATTGTTAAAAGTTAACCTGACAAGCCAGATGGATTTGTTTCACACATCCTTCTGGGAAAGCTTCAATTGGAAACATTTTAGAAAAGGCAGAGGCTTTGAAAAAAAACTCGGCGTGTGATTGGGTGATTGTGCTGTCCGTCACATCTCTACGGGCCAATCAGAGCAACAAAACACATGACGTAGCCGCTATCAAGCTGCGCAGCTACTGAGGAATAATGCGAAACATAACGACTATGGACATATAAGTACTCGACTTTTGTCGTTTTTGAAAAGAAAACAACTCACTGCTGTTTTTTGTTCTTCTTTTAACGGATCAATGTCATCAAGTTCTGCTAAAACTGCCCCTTCAGCAGCATCCACGCTAATCTCTTCCTCCATAACTGCACCAGCTCTTGCTGATGCTTGTTTATGTCATGACTCTGCTGTGCCTGAAAGTACTGCCCCTTGTCGCTGATGGGTCCTGTCACTTTCTAACCGGGCCCACATGGTTCAGACGGGAGCTTTGCAAGATGGATTGACCAGTGAAAAACAAGGAAACAGGTGTATTCACCTGCTTTGCAAGGTTAGTTAAGAGTAGCAAAAAAGAGAATATAAGTCAAGTCAAGTCAAAGTTTATTTTTATAGCACAAAAAACAACCTAAGGCCGGCCACACACTACACAATTTTTTTTTTTTTTTTAAGATTTATTTTTGGCCTTTTTACCTTTATTGGATAGGACAGTGGATAGAGTCAGAAACAGGGAAGAGACATGCAGGAAACAGTGCCACGGGCTGGACTTGAACCCGGGTCAACCGTGCACACGGCGCACGCCCAAACCACTCGACCACCGGTGCCACACTAGATGACGTTTATATCTGAAACAACTTTTAAACCGTGAGAGACCACAGACATCAGGAGAGCTTCCAAAGATTTTTCATCTTTAATCCTCTGAACCCACACTCTATGACTCAGCCAGACTGTCAGATCACTGGAGACCACACACCTGCCAACCTTCCTACGACCTCGGTGATCATGTGACTTCAGAAAAAAAAAAAAAAACACGGATGTCTGTCGATACCGTCTTGCTGTCTCTCCACAACAGGCTGTCCTGGCATGCGTTACAAGCGAAGCAAAAAATCATTAAACAAGGGAAAGATTCGGGATGAAATCATGTCTGAAATTAAGTTAAAGTTGTGTTTATGGCTGTGAGCGGTGAAAGTGCGTATGATCTGGCTGTGATGCTACCCGGTCTACTCGCTCTCATTGGTTGTTGTGGGTACTTCATCAGCGGCACTACGACCTAGAACCGTAAATATGAAACACGTTTGATATTTATGATCCAGGATTTTGGAGGCTACGGCGTGATTTGGAGCAGTAAAACAATCGTGTTGACACCACACACATGCAGACTACTCAGGCAAACAGTCGTTTACGACGAGGCTCCTCTCAGGATACGCCCCCACGATCGTCGAGGGAGGCAAATCTTGCCCCAAATTGGGCTTAAAATCCTGTAGTGTGTGGCCGGCCTTAGTTGACCAAGTGCTTTACAGGTTTTGACAAAACAGTAAAAGCACAATGAATGACTGACAAAAAACACATAATGATCTAGCAATATCAAAGAGAATATGTATCAAAATTTCAAGTTCAAGGAGTATTAAAAGCCAGTGCAAATATGTGAGTTTTCAGCAAAGATTTAAAATTTTCTATAGACTGAGCAGTTCTAATGTTCAGAGGTAAACTGTTCCACAGCAAACGCCCTCTCACCTCTGGTTTTTAAGACTGCATTTAGGAACATAAAGAAGCATCTGGTGTGTTGACCTCAGCGCTCTGACCGGAGCATGTTGGTGCAACAACTCAGACAGATATGATGGTGCCAATCCATGCAATGCTTTAAAAACAAGCAACAACATTTTCAACTCTATCCTGAAACTAACAGGAAGCCAGTGGAGAGAAGCTAGCAGCGGTGTGATGTGGTCTTGGCGTCTCTGTGATGTTTTGTGTAAGGGTTGAACTCAGGTGCGGAGACGGAAGCAGTTTTAACAGTTTTATTGTGAGGATAAGTGCACCAGGGAAGGGGATTCCAAGAGTCCAGGAGGGAGTGAGGGAGTGCTGGAGCTGGCTGTGGTGAATTGAGCAGGAGGCACTGGAAAAAAGGAGGAGAGGCACGTTAGCGACAATGTACACAAAATGCAAACACTAGAGATCACTGGAATCATCAAAAGCACAAAGAACTTCTCTGAAGGATCACGAGAAGGAGCCCGGAGACGACGTTTACCGTGAGGTAATGTAGACAAGACTCAGGCGCTGTAGAGAGCTGCAGCCAGTCTTAAATAGCAGGTGTGATTAGAGGATTCGCTGCAGGTGTGCCTCTCCACAGCACCAGGGGGGCAGGGTGAACGCCTCAGGAGAAACAGAGTCAAGTTAGCAGCCAGCAACCAGCTCCGGAAACCGGAAGTACCACAAAGTAAAATATTCAATACAAAATAAACACCACAGTACCCCCCTCTCAACGGACGCCTCCTGGCGTCCTGCCAGGCTTGTCCGGGTGCGCCTTGTAGAAATCCCGAAGAAGGTTGTCGTCTAAAATTAGTTTTCTGGAAATCCAGGAGCGCTCCTCCGGGCCGTACCCCTCCCAATCTACCAGAAACTGGTAACCCCGGCCTCGAGGTCTAACGTCCAGGATCTTGGAAACGGTGAAGGCGGGATGGTCATCGATGATCCGGGGGGGAGGAGGCGGCGGTAGGAGGGCTCAGATCACTGGAGGAGACCGGCGAGTAGTGACACATGAAAGGTGGGAGGGATCTTCATGGATTCAGGAAGTTTGAGCTGTACTGCCGAGGGGTTGATGATTTTGGTGATCTCAAAAGGTCCAACGTAGCGGGGGGTCAATTTCTTGGATTCTGTCTCGAGGGGTAGATCTCTGGAGGAGAGCCAGACCTTCTGGCCAGGGAGATATTCCGGGGCAGGAGTGCGGTGGGCGTCAGCCAGTCTTTTATTGCGCTCGGCCGTGCGCGAGAGTGCCGCCTTGGCTGTCCGCCACACCTCTCTGACGCGCTGGAGATGGTGCTGCACGGAAGGGACGGAGACCGAGATCTCCTGTTCGGGAAACAGGGGGGGTTGATACCCGAGGCAACACATGAACGGAGACATGCCGGTAGCAGCGCAGGTGAGAGAGTTGTGGGCATATTCAATCCAGGGGAGGTGAGAGCTCCAGGTAGAGGGATGATGGGCAGCAACACAACGTAAGGCCGCCTCCAGACTCTGATTGGCCCTTTCAGTCTGGCCGTTGCTCTGTGGGTGGTACCCCGAGGATAGGCTGACTGTGGCCCCCAGCTCCTTGCAGAACTCTTTCCATACACGTGATACAAACTGGGGTCCGCGGTCCGACACGAGGTCGCTAGGAATTCCATGGATACGGAAGACATGGAGGACCAACAGGTGAGCCGTCTCCAAGGCAGAGGAGCTTGGGGAGAGGGACGTAATGGGCGCTTTGGAGAACCGGTCCACTATAGTCAGGATGACTGTGTTTCCCTCAGAAGGTGGGAGACCGGTGTGACGAAGTCCAAGGCTATGTGCGACCAGGGACGACCAGGAGTGGACAGGGGGCGCAGAAGGCCAGCAGGGGTTGATGAGAGGATTTTCCTCTGGCACAGGTGGAGCAAGCAGCCACGATTCACGGGTGTCTCTGGTCATGCCCGGCCACCAGAAACTCTGCTGTAGGAACCCGAGGGTCCTCTGGAAACCGGGGTGGCAGGTGAGTTTTGATGCGTGAGCCCAATGGAGCACTGGAGAGCGAGCTGAGTCCGGGACGAAGAGCCGGTCTGGGGTCCAGTTCCGGGGTCCGGTTGGGCTTTCTGGGCGTCTTTGACTGCCTGGATGATGTCCCATGTGGCAGCACCGACGATACAGGAGGGGGGAAGAATCAGGTCCGGCTCAACACTCTCACGAGAAGGGGAGTCCAATCGAGAAAGGGCATCAGGTTTAGTGTTTCTGGAGCCTGGCCTGTAGGAGAGGGTGAAGTGGAAACGACTGAGAAAAAGAGCCCACCGGGCTTGACGGGAGTTGAGTCTGCGCGCCGTGCGCAGATAGGCGAGGTTCTTGTGGTCAGTCCAAATGATGAAGGGCTGTCGCGTGCCCTCCAGCCAGTGCCTCCATTCTTGTAGTGCCCACACCACAGCCAGCAGCTCTCGGTTTCCCACGTCGTAATTGCTCTCCGACGGGGACAAACGACGAGAGAAGAAGGCACAAGGGTGAAGCTTCTTCGTAACGGGGTCTCTTTGCGACAGAACAGCCCCGGCTCCGGTCTCCGAGGCCACCTCCACCACGAATTGGAGGGAGGAGTCAGGGTGCTTGAGGACGGGAGCTGACGTGAACAGAGTCTTGAGCCTGGTGAATGCCTCAGCAGCCTCAGGTGACCACCGGTAGGGGGAACTAGGGGAGGTGAGCCTAGTGAGGGGAGCAGCCACCCTACTGTAATCTCAATGAACCTTCTATAAAGTTTCATGAAGCCTAGAAATCGCTGGAGTTCCTTACGGTTACCTGGGACGGCCAATCAGTGACTGCTCTGATCTTAGCAGGATCGGGTTGTAATTGGCCCTGGGCAATGATAAAACCTAGAAAACTGACTGATGGGGTGTGAAACTCACATTTCTCGGGTTTGACATAAAGTCTGTTCTCTAGTAGCCTCTGGAGGACTAAACGAACATGTTGCTGGTGTTCCTGGAGTGACCTGGAGAAGATAAGTATATCATCAAGATATACGAACACGAAGCGATTGAGCATGTCCCTGAGCACATCATTAATGAGAGCCTGAAAAACTGCAGGGGCGTTAGTGAGACCAAAAGGCATGACCTGGTATTCAAGTGGCCAATAGGGGTCTTAAAGGCTGTTTTCCATTCGTCTCCCTCTTTAACTCTGATGAGGTGATAGGCATTTCTTAAATCTAGCTTGGAGAAGACCTGGGCTGAACAGAGAGGCTCGAAAGAGGGGTCAATGAGGGGAAGTGAGTATTTGTTTTTTACCGTGATGTCATTAAGTCCTCTGAAATCGATACAGGGGCGGAGTGTGGAGTCTTTCTTTTTGACAAAAAAGAAACCAGCTCCTAGAGGAGACGAGGAGGGACGGATGAGACCTGTGGCTAACGAATCATGGATGTAAGTCTCCATGGCCTCCCTCTCCGGGGCGGAGAGGTTGTATAGGCGACTACTGGGCAGGGACGCCAGGGAGCAAATCGATCGCACAGTCATAGGGACGGTGAGGAGGGAGAGAGACGGCTAGGTCCTTGCTGAAGACCGGGGCTAAATCATGGTATTCCTGAGGGACATTGGATAAATCAGGAGGAGTGGGAGTGACGGAAGGACGACTGACCGGTGGATTGGCTGAACGCAAGCAGTGAGAGTGGCAGTGTACGCTCCAATTGGTTATGGTAGTGGTTTTCCAATTGATCTGAGGATTATGTAATTGGAGCCAGGGGAGACCTAAAACAACGGGAGCGTGAGGGGACGGAATAACAAACAGCTGAATTTTTTCACTGTGATTACCCGAGATAATGAGGGTTATGGGGGCTGTCCGGTGAGTAACCTTAGCAAGCAACCTGCCGTCTAAGGCCGTGACGTTCTTAGGAGTCGGGTTCAAGGGGAGTTGGAGCTGTTGAGCTAACGTGTCCTGAATAAAGTTGTCGCCAGCCCGAGTCAACAAGCGCACTAATGGGCACGGAATCGCGCCCCAGAGGACACTAGCGGAACGGCTATGCGCAGGGGAGGGCTAGAGGAGGAAGAGGTCTGGCTCACCCGAGTGCCCTGCTCACGGGTGAGCCCTGTCTTTTGGCGCCTGGGGACAAGTAGCGAGAAAGTGACCTGTCTGACCACAGTAGATACACAGTCTAAGGTTAAAGCGTCTTTGGCGCTCACTGGGGGTTAGTCGGGTGCGGCCTAACTGCATGGGTTCATCAACAGGAGTGGGGGAAAAGTCACGGGAAGACCTAGTGTGTTCAGGAGACTGAAGAGCAGACTGACCAGAGGGGGGAGCTACGGACGGAGCTGGAGGGCCTTTGCTGACTCCTCTCTGCGTCTTTCTCTCAAACGGTTGTCAATGCGAATGGCTAGTGAAATTAAACCCTCAAGGGAGTCAGGTTCATCCCGGGAAGCGAGTTCATCCTTAAGCTCACTAGAAAGACTCTTAAGAAAAACCCCTTTGAGCTCGGTCTCCCCCCACCCGCTCTCAGAGGCTACAATACGAAAATCAATGGAGAAATCAGCTACTGATTGGTTACCTTGGTAGAGGGAAAATAAACGCTTTGGCTGCTTCTTGGCCCTGGAGGGGATGATCAAAAATCCGACATAGTTCACTAGAAAATAACGAGTAAGAAGCTAACACTGGGGATTCTCTCTCCCAAACAGAAGTGGCCCAGCGGGAGGCTTTCCCACGTAACAAATTAATTACAAAAGCTATCTTGGCCCTGTCCGTGGGGTAACTCAGGGGCTGCTGGTCAAACACAAGGGAACATCTTAACAAACACCCACTAGCGCTACCTATTTCTCCTGAGAAGAAATCAGGGTGAGGTACATGAGGCTCTCTATAGTGGGGGAGGGGAGGAGAAGGTGAGGGATCTACTGAGGGTGGCTGAACACTGACAGGTGGAGGCTCAGGAGTGGGGTGGTGAGGCTGAGTGGCTGAGAGTAACTGCTCGGATATGGTGGAGACCTGGGTGTTGAGAGTCTGAAGAGATTGCATGATACCTTTTAACATGGACTCGTGATGTCCTAGGCGTTGTCCTTGGTGGGTGATGGCTGTTTTGAGGGTGTCCGATTCCGCTGAGTCCATTTCTGGCCTGAGTCTTCTGTGATGTTTTGTGTAAGGGTTGAACTCAGGTGCGGAGACGGAAGCAGTTTTAACAGTTTTATTGTGAGGATAAGTGCACCAGGGAAGGGGATTCCAAGAGTCCAGGAGGGAGTGAGGGAGTGCTGGAGCTGGCTGTGGTGAATTGAGCAGGAGGCACTGGAAAAAAGGAGGAGAGGCACGTTAGCGACAATGTACACAAAATGCAAACACTAGAGATCACTGGAATCATCAAAAGCACAAAGAACTTCTCTGAAGGATCACGAGAAGGAGCCCGGAGACGACGTTTACCGTGAGGTAATGTAGACAAGACTCAGGCGCTGTAGAGAGCTGCAGCCAGTCTTAAATAGCAGGTGTGATTAGAGGATTCGCTGCAGGTGTGCCTCTCCACAGCACCAGGGGGGCAGGGTGAACGCCTCAGGAGAAACAGAGTCAAGTTAGCAGCCAGCAACCAGCTCCGGAAACCGGAAGTACCACAAAGTAAAATATTCAATACAAAATAAACACCACAGTCTCTTGCCAGTCAGAAGCCGCGCGGCCGCGTTTTGGACTAACTGCAAGCGAAAGATGACTGGTCCAGACCAACATACAAAGAATTACAATAGTCTAAACGAGAGGTGATCAACATGTGGATTACCCTCTTGAAGTCATTTGGAGGAAGGTAGGACTTGGCCTTCCCCAACAGTCTCAGCTGAAAGAAGCTGGTCTTAACCACTGAACTAATCTGATGGTCAAATTTGAAGCAGCTGTCAAAGATGACACCAAGGTTACGAACAAAAGGGCGACAGTAGGAGGCTAACGGACCAAGAACACTGTCAACACCATTCAGGAGTTCAGATTCTCTAAAAACTATTATTTCAGTTTTCTTTTCATTTAAATGTACGAAATTTAACTCCATCCATGATTTTACATCTTTTAAACAGTTTTTTAAAACTGTAAACAAACTAAGGGCATAAACTTGCAAACATGGGTCTAAGTGAATAACAGAAGGGGCAAAATAGGCAACAAGTGGTAAAAATTGGTTAAGAGTGGAAACAAAGGGGAAAAAATAAGCAAAAACTTTCAAATATGTGTAAAAGGGGATAAAAGTAGAGGCAAAATGGGATCAAAGTAGCATAAAAGAAACAAGTAGCACACAAGAAAATAAAACATGTATGAAAGATATGAAAATGTTAAATATATGAATAATTGTGTTAAAAGTAAATTATTACCTCCGCCAAGGAGGTTATGTTATCGGCAGGGTTTGTTTGTTTGTTTGTGAGCAACATAACTCGAAAAGTTGTGGACCGATTTTGATGAAATTTTCAGGAAATGTCATAAATGGCAGAAGGATGAAGTGATTAGATTTTGGGACTGATCTGGATCACCGTCTGGATCCAGGAATTGTTTGAAGGATTCTGTACTATTGGGTGATAGGGCTAATGGTGGAGGTCTGCGCTGTTACCACTTTACACCAGGAGATGGCAGACATGAGTAACTGCAATCCCAGCAGCATTTTTGGGTGTGTTTCTATGCCAAGTTTTGGAGTTCACAGAGTTTGAAAGACGCACGCCCAGTCGAGGAGACGAGTCAGAGCATAACTGAGAGAAAGACAGCGAATTGTAGCGAGAATACTCACAATGCTGGGAGGAACAGAGGAATATTCACCCTCTAACATGACTTCCAGTCGTCTGGTGAGACCATAGGTGAAACTGTCAGTGCACCTGTTGGCACCGGCAGGCAATGCTTCCACCATGACAGTCCACACATAGTGAAACCAATGCTTTGCCTCACCGTGTTTCCACCCCACCAGGGAGGGAGTAATTGGCGAATTAGATTTTGGAGTGATCCGGATCACTGTCTGGATCCAGGAATTTTTTAAAGGATTCTTCACTGTTGGCAGATAGGGCCAATGACGGAGGTCTGCGCTCTCTGAGTGCTTTTCTAGTTATTACTATTATTTGCAAGGTTACAGCGAACCCAGAACGTTCTTGTTGGGAGGCAACAGCTCTAACCCTACACCACTGTGGGGGTCATAGGTCATCAGTCTTCTGTAACTGTATTATTAGACTGTGCTGCTGCCTATCATAGCCAGGACACTCCTGAAAAAGAGATTTTTAATCTCAATGAGTTTTTTTCTCCTGGTTAAATAAAAGTTGAATAAAAAAATAAAATCAAGCAAAAAAAAGTACCTGACTTAATGGACCTGCTGCCGACCGGCACCTGAAAAGTCTGGGCTGAGCTTGGGGATCTCAGTTTAAGATTAAAGTATAAAATAAGTAATGAAGCATAATAGTTTCAAACAAGATGACATGATTACTGAAACATTGTCTTTTACAATCAAACGTGGACACTGACTTCAAAACTTTATTTATAAGTGGTTTCACTGCATCAGCCGAGTTGGGACGTTACCTGAGCTATCACACCTGAGCACAGACACCTTTTGGGGAAAGTTAGAGCAAACCTGATCATTGAGTGATTAATCAAACTGTTTTAACTAAGTTTATGCAGAGAACATTTACATTGGCTTTAGTTATTATTATTGAGTAACATTTAATTGAATGTAATTTAGTTACACATCACTCAAAGGTATGTTAAGTTAACTCATTTTTTATTATCTGAAGCATATATTTTGTTTAGCTATAATGATTATATAAAATTTGATTGAATTAAGCTCAACTTTACCACAAAATAAAGCTTAACTATCACTAAAGCCTAGACTCATTTTTGAGAGTAGTTCACAGTAAAATGCTCTTTATAGTAAAATAATTTTTTTTTACATATTCAGAGCAGAAGCAGAAATGAGTCTTTGAGTCTGACCACTCTGCTCGAATCAGATCCAGACTCAGCTGCAGGAAGTGACATCAGGATTTAGAGCCTTAAAAAACGAGCACTGTCACATTTAGTTTGATAGAACCGGAGCAGACAGAGCGGAGGAGGTCATGTGATCCGTGTAAAGCTGTCCACATGCTGCTCACGCCGTCAGCTTCGCCATAAACATGTCAGTCTGAGTGATTCTGCTCAGACACGTTAACACGCCAACCACAAACCACAAATACTAACGCTCAGCGCCCGCCACATCAGGATGAGTCTGACTCAACAGTCAGCTCTGAGATTCAGCGGGTCTCAGCCTGTGGTTCCAGACCCAAAAAACGGGTCGAGGATATATGTCTGAGGAGAACCGCCTGTCCCTTTAACATGTGCCTGACTTGACCTCACAAATCCAAAGGATCATCCTAGGTCAGTTTTATTTTGAAATGACATCAGTAAACCAGCTGATTTTTTTACTTCTTGTTTGAAAACACAAAAACAAACATGGAAAACACCTGGCCTTGGTCTTTCAGGTTCTTCAGATTAAAGTTAGAATGAACAAAAAAAAAATCCTGGTCAGAGAATGGACCAATCAGCATCATTAGAGGAGAAAGAGGCGGAGCTACAGCTGTGGCATTAGAGGAGAAAGGGGGAGCTACAGGTGTGGTGCAAAATGAGAAATAGGTGGAGCTACTGGTGTGGCATTAGAGAAGAAAGAGGCGGAGCTACAGGTGTGGCGTTAGAGGAGAAAGAGGCGGAGCTACAGGTTTGATATTAGAGGAGAAAGAGGCAGAGCTTAAGGTGTAGCATCAGAGGAGAAAGAGGCGGAACTACAGGTGTGGTATAAGAGGAGAAAGAGGTGGAGCTACTGGTGTGGCATTAGAGAAGAAAGAGGCGGAGCTACAGGTGTGGCGTTAGAGGAGAAAGAGGCGGAGCTACAGGTTTGATATTGAGGAGAAAGAGGCAGAACTTCAGGTGTGGCATTAGAGGAGAAATAGGCAGAGCCACAGGTGTGGTAGTAGAGAAGAAAGAGGCAGAGCTTCAGGTGTAGCATTAGAGGAGAAAGAGGCGGAGCTACAGGTGTGGTTTAGTTAAATGACTCCTAACTGATCGATCAGTAAAAACACCATAAAATGTTAACTAAAGGATATTAGCTTTTTGTGGAATATTTAAATCCAAATTTTCTTTATCAACATTATTTCAGTGAATTTGCTTCTGTTTCTTTTAATTATTGTCAACATTTACATTCTATTGAGTTGGAAATGTAACAAATTTCAGGGCAGATTTCTTTGAAAAATAACTTTCTTTTTATGTACGAAACTTTCTTTGCAGGCTCTTATCGTGTTTCTGCTGTTGTGTATTTGATAAACCGACCAATAGAAAACAGGTAGGATGGACCAATCACGTTCTCTCTGCCCACTGTTGCTATGCTGTTCCCCAGGAGACATTTGCTTTGATCTCACTGAGAGAGTCCTAACATTCTATCACACACACACACACACAAGGTAAAGTCTGAGAGCCAAAAATCATCATCAAACTTTAACAGTAATTATTAAAAATCAAAGATAGAAAAAAAGTGAATCCAGGATAAACAGCTGAATATTTTGTTTACTTTTTAAAGCCTGAGTGACGTCTGTAGGAGGAACGGAGGTGGAGTTATAGAGCAAGGATGTGGGCTGAGATGATGTGTGTGTGATAGAATGTTGGAACTCTCTTATGCCCCGTCCAAACGGAAACGAATTCAGGAGTATACGCAAAAGTTTTATGTTGGTTTGGCGTTTCATCCACATGGAAATGGCGTTTCGGGTGACTGTAAACTATACTTTTTGAAAACGGGTCCCAGCGTGCATAAATGTGTAAACAACTACTGTTTCGTGTGGACGGCTACCCGCATCATTCTTGAAATGATTATGTCACACACAGCGTAGCTCACTTAAGGCACCTGCGTGAGTCCAACCAAAATATTAATGGCGGACTACAGGGTTGTGTTTGTGCTGCAGAAGCTACTGAGCTTGTTATGGCTTTTACAGCAAAATCTGATGCTCCTTTACCACCACCGCCAAACGCATACACCATATGTTCTTAAATCCAACGCAGAGAAAAACCAGAAGGGCAACTAGAAGAAAGTTTGTGTCAGTTTTCTGTGATCTTCTTCTTCTCCTTTGGTACATTTCCATGGCAGCGTTACAGCGCCACGTACAGGCTTGGCATATGCACTACAGCGTTTTCTGTGGTTCCTGAAACGATTCTGTCATTATGGAAAACTTTTTCAAAACGCAATGGCAATATATCGTTTTCATCTCCGTGTGGATGGGGCTTTAGTGAGATCAAAGGAAACAACAGCAAAGCAACAACAGGCAGAGCTGACGTGATTGGTCCATCCTCTACCTGTTTCCTATTGGCTGGTTCATCAGAAGAAACTGGTTAGAGCAGAGAAAGTTTCGTACGCCACAGAGAAACAAAGTAAATCTAAAAACTAGGGGCCCATTTGAAGAAAGAAAGAAAGTTTGAAGAAAAATCTGAGTCCAAACTAAAAGAGTCAGGATCCTAAAACGTCAAAATGAGCTCTGAATGACTCCATGCTCTTTCCTCTGAGGGGACAAAGCAATGGCGTCCCCAGTTTCATCGTATTTAACCCATTATGAGAGGACGGTTAAAAATGCCAGAACCACATTGCCATCCCAGTCCTGCCCTGATCATGGCTGCCTCATTAAAAAGAGCAGCCTATCTGGCCCAGGACTGTGGCTTAAATCCCTTCTATGCAGCCTTAATGTACTCACAGACTCGTCACATCTAAACTCCACTTCTTTAAATAAAGCCGATTGTAAATAAAGGAGCATGCTGATAATCCAGTGCAGAGATGTATAGAAGATTCATATTCAATCTGAGCAGGATTTGAAAGCAGCAGCGATCACCTCTCTCCTCACAGATGGCGAGGGTACGGTGGCCTGCTGTGCTCAGAGCACTCGGCGGTCCTGCAGCAGCAGCAGCTGGTCTTTCCAACGCTCCACGGACGATGAGGGGAACGTGGAAAGCAGAGAGGATCTCTGAGGAGCCACGGGAAGCTCCAGGGAGTGATTTAACGGAGGAGAAAGGAACCTGGAGAAGAAAACAGCAGACTGATGTGGACGAGGATGTTTGAAGGCGTCTGTCCGACACGTTCTTTAGTTTAAAGTCTTTATCAGAGAACGGAATATAAATACAGGACAAGCTCAGCTGATTCACGAGCTTCACTAGGCTTTACATCCACAAAATGACTAAACACTTCAGTCTTTTCTTTCACTTTAACTTCTCTAGTGATCCTGTTTTCACCCAGGGGTTAGTTTTATCACATCAGGATTCTTCACCACCACAAAGGTGAGACATTTTAACGTTAAGGACTCAAGTCAAGGCGAATTACCCTGAAAATATCCCACTACAATGAAAAACACTTACCTTTTAACACATTTAACCTGTTTTGTCATGTTTAATCCATTTTTAGCCACAATGTGCCACTTTTTTACAACTTTAAAAACTTTAAAAACATTTTTTCTACCTTGAACCTTATTTTGCAGATTTTTGGCCATAATAACCACATTCAACCAATTTCTGACACCTTTTTACACATTATTTTAGTCTTTTTTTTTACAATGTTTAACCCATTTTTGATGCTTATGTGCCACTTTTCACCACTTTTTTTTTTTTTTTTAACTTTTTTGCAAAATTTAAAGGGATACTTCAACATTTTGGCAAATTTGCCCATTGCAAAAATCCATATAGTCTTAGTAATTGGTTTGTTTCCTTTAGTTGTCAGTGCAAGCTACTTCTAGAACTGGGGGGACTGATACGCCAGCTACTCAGCTAAAGCGATGGAGACCTATGGTATTTCCGGCTTTCCCTCATCAAACTCATCAAATACACAATCCAACAACTCCAAAACACTCTCGTGGACAAGTTGTGACCTGCACATTCACCATGCTATGAAATAATAACGTATAATTATGTAACATTACGACACATGAAGCAAATACTCAGAGCTACTTTCTGAGTAAACCATTGGGCGGAGTGACACAGTGCACACCTCAGGCAGTGTCGTAGTTACTCACTGGTTTCACCTGGAGTATCATCGACTGGACGTAGCAGAAACGGCTACTCAAGTTTTGTTGTCGGAAGTACCAGCACTAAACGTGTGTTTTTGAAATCACTCCGCCCAGCAGCCATGTCTGGAGTGTAGTTCCGTCTTTGCATTTCGCTCTAAAACATCTCTGTCTCGTACTGTTCCATGATTATTTCATAGCGTGGTGAATGTGCAGGTCACAACTCGTCCACAAGAGCGCTTTGGAGTTGTTGGATTGTGTATTTGATGAGTTTGATGAGGGAAAGCCAGAAATACCGTGGGTCTCCATTGCGTTAGCTGAGCAGCTGATATATCAGCCCCCAGATCTAAAAACAGCTTGCACCGACGACTAAAGGAATCAAACCTAGTACTAAGACCATAGGGATTATTGCAATGGGTGAATTTGCCAAAATGTTGAAGTATCCCTTTAAATAATTTCTGCACTTTCAACCAGCTTTGTCTGTCATTTACCTAACTTTGTCCATCTTTGCCTTATATGTAAAAATGAATACTCCTTTGACAATTCTTTGAAAGAATTTTCCCTTTCAGCTACATCAGCAGACCTTAATCTCCTTAAAAAATTCTGGTTTTAATCTCACTGATTCTAATCTGACTTTAATCCCAGAATGCCGTCAGTGATCTCAAGATTCTGACTTTTTATCTCAGAGAATTATTTAATTAAATTTAGAAATCTGAAAAAGTCATCTTTCTAATTTTTTTCAGAGTTGGGATAAAAATTTGGATCTCAAAAAAAAAAAAACAGTCTCCTCTTTCCTCTTCTGTGTTTAACTTTTAAAGGTTTTTCTTTTTCTTTACTTCAGTATTTCCTAAATGTTACTAATTCCTTCTTTTCCCTCCTGTTGTAAGAACCAAAGTCCTCCTATGAGGATCACTGAAGATTTTAAAGGTCAAAGGTCAAAGGAGAAGGTCTGGGCTTGTTTAGCCTGATAGGTGTAAGTAAATGGATTCAGCCGTGAAGCTCCAAAGAGAGAATTTCTTCCTTCTATCTGTACTCTAGTTTAATTTTCCACTAAATAGATTCAGGATTCATGATTAGATTTACAGATACATGTTTGACCTCTGAGGACCCGTAGTTAGCCTCCAGGTGACCTGTACCTGGCCTGTCTTACCTGTTCATCACCTGGACCCATGTATTTCTCTCTCTTACTGCTCTCTGATCAGACGGGCTGATCCCTGTCACACGGGACGGACTAAAAAAACAAATCTATCAGAAGTTGGAAGGTGACAGAAAGCAAACAGGCGGTTAGTTTGGCAGCCGGCTCCCCGCCTGAATATTCATCAGCACCACCTGCCCTCCTTCAAAGAGTCGGAGTGTTGGCTGCCTGTTTAGAGGATTTCATGTTCCCCTCCCCACTCCTCCGAGCGACCCCGGCCGTCCAAGTTGCTTTGAAGCCGCGAGCAGAAGACCTTCGCCGTGATCGTGGAGTTGTCCTTCGCCCGCCGCCTTTCATCGTCGTCTGCGGCGTTCCTTAAACGAGGTCCTCTTCATTCCGGAGCGCCATCCATCAGGATGAAACAAATGAGTCATTACGGCTCTTACAGCGCGTCCCGGCAAGGCTAATTCTGCCCTCCTCCTGAAACGTGTGGGAGTTTTTAATATTGTGCAGAAGAAGAGCGCGGCGTCCGGGGACTAGTTTGGCTTTTCATCAATCTGCCATTTCCTTTTTTTTGGGAGGTGTTGTTATTTTTCTCCCTCTCGCCCACACTGATGGCGAGCAGCAGCCGTACAAAGACGGAGAACAAAGCGTTTTCATTGTAGTTCAGTTTCAAAATCTGCTCGGGTTCGGGGAAGTCTCTCAGGAAACTTGGACTTCAGAGGTGGATGTTTTTCCAATAAAAGCTCGGGGAATATTATGAAATCTCTTTGTTATGAGCGCTCAACTTTTTTGTTCCTCTTTAATTTTTTCTTTTAAACACAAATATGAAATCAAAGTTGATCTTGTTTTTGAACAGACGAGCGCTTTAAAACAATAGATCAGTGGGCGTGTACTTCAGGAAACGCCATCCACGCCGGAAATTTAAACTTCAATTAAAGTCTGGCAGCAGATGTATAAGAAAATCACAATAACACTCTTAGAATCTGGACCCAGTCTCTGGGTTTATCAGGGGCCATTCTCTGAGTTTCCTGGGGGGCCATTCTCTGTTTTTTTCAGGGGCCATTCTCTGGGTTTTCTAGGGGCCATTCTCTGGGTTTATCAGGGGCCATTCTCTGGGTTTTCTAGGGACCATTCTCTGGGTTTACCAGGGCCCATTCTCTTGGTGTTTCCGGGGGCCCATTCTTTGGGTTTAACAGGGGCCATTCTCTGGGTTTACTAGGGGCCATTCTCTGGGTTTTCTAGGGGCCATTCTCTGGGTTTAACAGGGGCCATTCTCTGGGTTTAACAGGGGCCATTCTCTGGGTTTATCAGGGGCCATTCTCTGGGTTTTCTAGGGGCCATTCTCTGGGTTTATCAGGGGCCATTCTCTGGGTTTACCAGGGCCCATTCTCTTGGTGTTTCCGGGGGCCCATTCTCTGGGTTTACCAGGGGCCATTCTGTGAGTCTGTTAGGGGCCATTCTCTCGGTTTATCACCAGCCATTCTCTGAGTTTATCAGGGGTCATTCTCTGGGTTTATCAGGGGCCATTCTCTGGGTTTTCTAGGGGCCATTCTCTGGGTTTATCAGGGGCCATTCTCTGGCTTTTCTAGGGACCATTCTCTGGGTTTACCAGGGCCCATTCTCTTGGTGTTTCCGGGGGCCCATTCTTTGGGTTTAACAGGGGCCATTCTCTGGGTTTACTAGGGGCCATTCTCTGGGTTTATCAGGGGCCATTCTCTGGGTTTTCTAGGGGCCATTCTCTGGGTTTATCAGGGGCCATTCTCTGGGTTTACCAGGGGCCATTCTGTGAGTCTGTTAGGGGCCATTCTCTCGGTTTATCACCGGCCATTCTCTGGATTTATTAGGGGCCATTCTGTGAGCCTATCAGGGGCCTATTCTCTTGGTTCATCAGGGGCCATTCTCTGAGTTTATCAGGGGTCATTCTCTGGATTATCAGGGGCCATTCTCTGAGTTTATCAGGGGCTATTCTCTGGCCTTTTTATGAAACCTCTGAATGGGTTTATTGGGGGCCATCAGTCTTTCCAGCTGTCTTCTTCTTTGGTTCTTTAACACTAAACTGTTCTAAGAGTCGCTGTCTGAAGGTAACTTCTGTGCAGATGTCGCTGTATAAAAGTGATTGGAGGATGACCATGAATCCCACCGGCCTACACTTCCTAAATCTGTCTTTGAAGAAGGATGTGACTAATACATCATCAGGGCTGTGGCTGATGTGACGATAAACCAGCGTGTTGTAGCTGCTCATCAGGAGGATGTCGACCTGCCTCAGGGCCCCCCCTCTTCTGTTTCTAGGTTGATGTTATGTTAGATGTTTGCAGAATAGCAGGTCCCACAGATTGGATTCAGAAGTCCCATTAAGAAACACACACACACCGGAAAAAAACATGATTCAAATTCCATTGTGGGCAAAAAGAGTCGGCTCTTTCAATCAGCTCATTCATTAACAGCCCAAGTCTAGTGTCCAATAAAATCTTCTTGTTTTCCACCTCCAAGATTAACTTCTCTTCATTTATGGCGTCCTCTAACCTCTGTAGAAAAAGAGAGTAAAATATCAGACATGGAAACGAAGGACAAGATGTGGGAAACAAGAAAAAGAAAACCAAAAGCAAGAAATCCAAATCAAAAAATAAGAAACAGAAAACAATAAACCAAAAAAAAAAAAAAAAAAAAAAACAAGAAACTGGAAACAAAAACAAAAAGGAAACAAAAAAAAGAAAACATAAAACAAGAAACAAAACAAAACCAGAAAAAAATAAAAAAAATAGGAAACTGGAAAAAAATAAACAAAATAAGAAAAAAATAAAGGAAACTGAAAGCAAAAAATAAGAAACAAAAACCAAAACACTTGAAAAGGCAACAAAAAATCATAAAACAAAAAATTGAAAAATGTAAAACGAAAATCTAAAAAAAAGAAAAACAGAAAACTGTAACCAGAAATAAAGCTTGAAAGTGGAAACAAACAATTAGAAAAAAAAAACAAAAAAAAAAAAACAAGAAACTGAAAACAAAACCAAGAAAGTGAAAACATAAAAACCGGAAACTGGAAACAAAAAAACTTGAATGTTAAAACAAAAAGAAAAATAGAAAACAAAAAAACCCAAGAAATTAAAAACATAAAAGAAACTTGAAAAAACATGAAAATATAAAAAAAACTTGAAAATGGAAACAAAAAATTGAAAAATGAAAAAAAAAACAAGAAATTAAAAACAAAACAAGAAACTGGAAACAACATTTAAAAAATGAAAATAAAACACTAGAAAATGGAAACAAAAAATAGAAACTGAAAACAAAAACATGAGACTTGAAACAAAAAATAAAGAAATAAAAAACAAGAAACTGAAAATGACAAAAAATAAACTGAAAAAAAATCATGAAATTTGAAACAAAAACAATAAAAAAAAAAAAGGAAAATTCGAAACAGAAAACAAGAAGCTGGAAACAACCCCCCCCCCCAAAAGAAACTCAAACAAGAAGTGGGAGAAACAAAACACAGAGAAAAAAAATGCAAACAGAAAATGAAAAACATGAAACAAAACATGAAAAAAGTGAACAAACATGGATTGTTTTTTGTTTTCTGGATGAAATCTGAACTGCAGCTTGTGTCCTGATTTCTTATTTCTGGTTGTAAATTGTAAACCTGTTCAGCTTAAACTCCACTGACCTGCTAACAGCGTTTCTGATCATCATCAGCGTCTCTGCTCTGGTCTAACCACTGCCAGGTTTCATATCATTTCTTATTTACAGCAGTTGAAGCTTTTAGCTGTTTCAGATTTTAGTGAAACATGTCGACATGACTGGAGAAGATCAGAGACACGAGGAGGAGGAGGAGGAGGAGGAGGAGACGCTTCACTTCAGCTTCCTCACAGAGAGACACCGAGGATTATGGAGCTTTATAAAGAATGACTTCCATCTGGACAAAGAGACGACTCTGAGGACGTTTGGGGATTCCTCTCCCTGTTAAACATCTGGAGAAACAATCTGCTGTAAATAAGCAGCAGCCACTCGCTGCCACCCGATAAATAAAAGCCTGTTTCTGCTGAGTCTACAGGATCATCTCAGACGCTGCTTCCTGGTCGTTCTCTGCTTTCAATGATGGATAAAGACGAGTCTCTCTGAGGCTGTCCTCATGTTTCTGACACTTTTAAACAAACATGTTCATGTTCTCACATGGAGGTGGAGAGCTATGGTCTATATTCATCTAAAAAGGACTATTCCTGTGATATTTACCAACCCAAATCCAAAAAAGCTGGGACGTTGTGTAAAATGTAAACAAAATCGATCATTGTCAAATCTCATGATTCACAATAGAACATAAACAACATATTAGAGGTTGAAACTGAGACATTTTACTGTTTTATGAAAAATATTTGCTCATTTTTAATGTCATGGCAGCAACACGTCTTGAAAGGGCAACAAAAGGTTGGAAAAGTAAGTGGTACCAATGGTGGTGGCTGGCCAATAGAGGGCGCTGCCCCCCCGGTTGGATGTATTGGTTAACATCCATGCCAACATAAAGGACACATGGAAGTGTGTGAGCAGTGACGGTAACATCACTTCAGAATGACGTATACATTTTCGTATGTAAAGGGAGTATAAATGGGCCTTTACTGTCCTGTGTGACCATCAAAATGTCATGCACTTCGGTTTGCACTTACATGGTTGTGTTGGCAACCATAAAAACAAATGTTGTTTACCCGTGTTATTTATTGATGAATAAATGGTTGGAGTTTAACTTTAGAGTTTTGATGTGTTTTTTTACTGTTTTTACTTTAATCAAAACAAAGTATTTGCTAGACCTTTGATGGATGTTGAATAGCCCCTAAAAACATTACCACCAGCCGCCACTGGGTACCAATAAAAAATAGCTGGAGGAGCATGTTGACACTGATTAGGTTAATTGTAAACACGTAAGTCACATGACTGGGTATAAAAGGAGCATTTTAGAGAGGCAGAGTCTCTCAGAGGTAAAGATGGGCAAAGATTCACCAATGTTTGGAAAACTGAGTCTAAAAATGGTGAAACAATTTCAGAAAAATGTTCCTCAACATAAAATAGTAAAGACTTTGAGTCTCCCACCATCTACAGTCCATAATATCATCAACAGATTCAGAGAATCTGGAGAAATCCTGGGGGCAGAAGGGGCCCTCAGGGGCCACTGCATTAAAAAACAGGCATGAAATCACTGCATGGGCTCAGGAACATTCCAGAAATCATTGTCACTGTGCCATCCACAAATGACAGTTAAAGCTGGATCATGGAGAGAAGAAGCCATATATGAACAGGATCCAGAAACACCGCCGTCTTCTCTGGACCAAAGCTCATTTAACATGGACTGAGGAGACATGGAAAACTGTTCTGTGGTCAGAGAAAACCACAGACGCCGTGTCCTGTGGACTAAAGAGAAGAGGGAGCATCCAGCTTGTTCTCCTGGCTCAGGTCTAAAGCCTGCATCTCTGATGATATGGGGTTGCATTAGTGCCTATGGTGTGGGCAGCTCTAACATCTGGAAAGGAACTATCAATGCTGGAAAGTAGAGAGAGCTTTTAGAGCAACATATGCTCCCATCCAGACAACGTCAGGGAAGGCCTTGACTATTTCAGCAAGATGATGCTAAACCACATACCACATCCATCAAAATAGCATGGCTTCACAGGAGAAGAATCCGGGTACTGGACTAGTCTGCTAGCAGTCCAGACCTTTCACCAACAGAAAACATTCGGAGCATCACGAAATAGAGAAGACCCAGAACTGGTGAGCAGCTAGAATCCCACATCGGACAAGAATGAGACAAAATTCTTCTCCCTAAACTCCTTCAGCTGGTCTCCTCACTTCCCCGGCGTTTACAGATTGTTGTTAAAAGAGGAGGGGAGGCTACACAATGGCAAACATGGCCCTGTCCCTACTTCTTTGAGACATGTTGCCTCAGTTTCAACACCTGCTATGTTGTTTATTTGATGTGACAATCATTAACTTCTGTTTTTACTCTTACACTGCGTCCCAACTTTTTTGGGAGTGAAGTTGTACTAAATATCATCTACTCTGGCTCCTGAATCGAACACAACATAAAAGTCAGAATATTATGACAACAACATTCCATTTCTCTTGTGGAATCAGAAACTTTGAGTGTTTAAATAAAGTTCCACATGTTTGAATAGTTTGTTTTTAGTCAGACGTGCTGAAGCGTTTCTATTTCTGTGATTCTCGGCGCTGATGCTGGGTTCATGATATCAGAGCACACATATGTTGGCGTGTTGGTGTCTCTGCCCGCTGCTGCCGCGCTCTCTAACAGCCTTTAACAAGCACATTTATGTTTCTGATACACAGATATTCTTCACTGGCTGTTTTTAAAGAGACGTCCCCCTGGGCCATTCTTGGCGTGCTCTCCCATAATTCCTCTTGTCCACACCACAAAGCGTCCTCCCTCAGCAGCCCGCAGTCCATCAGAGAGAAGAGCGCAGAGCCGCCGCCGCCATTACGGCGAGTTGTGGCGTCCTCGCGGGAGCGTGGAGCGGGCGCTCTGCCTCTGAACCTAAAAACACGGCGCCGCTTGTGCTGCTGTTGTGTTTGCGTTCCTGCGTTCAGATCGACGTCTACACAAACAGCCAGTTGGCGGCTCGGGTTGGCAGAGACGCAGGTTGTTAATTATGTTTTCCATGCCAAGCATACAATCACACGGTAATTGGAGTTGGAGCAGAGGATTGTGGGAGTGCAGTGAATGATAATGACTGTGTGGTCATCTGCATCATCATCATCATCATCAGGAGCATCAGCAGCAGCAGAAAGTCGATGAGATGAGATGCTGCTTTAAGAGCCACAAGACTCCGGCTGGAAACGCTGGAAACACGAGACACTCAAGATTCAACAACAATGGAAGCTTCACCACACTGACAGAGAACATACATGACATTCAACATGGCTGACAACAAAACCAGATCAAAAACAACCCCCAACACTTTGAACACTCCTAATATTCTGCAGCTCTGGAGAGAGAACCTTTGGATCGTCCCAGGACTGTCAAATAATGAGCAGACTGTAATTTATATATGAGGTAGTACTGGCCATCAGCAGTAGGTGGCAGTAGGAGCAAGGGGTGTGTGTTTAATGTGACTGATATTTATTATGTAAAAATAAGATACAATTTGGACATTTTACATTAAAGGTGTTACTGGCTCCCAACAGTAGGTGGCGCTACAGGAACCCATGTAATTAATGTCTAAATGTGAGAGGCAGACTTTGATCACACGTGAGATTTGAAGCAAATCTGATCCTTCACACCAACTACCTGTTATATGGCAAGATAGAGAAAAGGAGCACATGAGCAGCTCCAGAGGAATTACGTGAAAAATGGCAACTATAGACATGTAAGTACTCGAGTTTTTGAAAAGAAAACAACTCACTGCTGTTCTTTGTTCTTCTTTTAACAAAGAAATGTCGTCAAGTTCTGATAAAACGGGCGCTTTAGCAGCATCCACGCTCATCTCTTCCTCCAAAACTGCACTAGCTCTTGCTGCTGCTTGTTTACATCACGACTCTGCCGCACCCTAAAGTACTGCCCCTCGTTGCTGATTGGACCTGTCACTTTCTAACCGGGCCCAAACGGTTCAGATGGGAACTTAACAAGATGGATTCGCCAGTGAAAAACAAGGAAATGGGCGTATCCATCTGCTTTGCAAGGTTAAGGTGTTTTGGAGATATGTTGTGATGCTGCTGAGGTTTTCTTTTAATACAAGACCTTGATTGGTTCTACAGAGTAAGAAGAAGAAACAAATTGGCTTCTTGTGTCACTTCCCGTTGCCAGTAGGGGGCGCTTTGATGAGATGTTTGTAAGTAAGTGGGTTTCCATTACACTTGGAAATGCGCAAAATCAAAATAGCGCAATAAAAAGCTGGTAATGGAAACACCTGAATTTAAAATAAAAAACTAAAATATCGCTAAAAAGTTTTTACACTTACATGAGGAGGTTTTTCAGGTGTTTTGATATAGAAATATATTGCAAAAGTGCAATAGAAACACTTTTTCTGCATTAAAAAGTCTCGGGACGTGACGTACAGTGTCACGTGACCAGTCACTCTGAGACAACATGGCGCGGTATGTGTAGACAGAAGAAGAGACAAGACTTTTCTCAACATCATCTGTTGCCTTCGTCTTTTGTTCAAAATTACAAAGGCAACCACTGTAGATGTAACCAAAACCGTACCAACACGCAACAGGTTATGAGAGTCAAGCTTCCCTGCAGCAGATTCACGCGAGCTGAGATTTTACAAGAATTGCAAGGCCTATGCCCAAAACTCTTCGATGGAAACACATTCAAAGCACAATTGTACTTAATCGAAATTTAAGAAATATCGCTTTTATTTTGTGAAAAACTGTAATGGAAACCCAGCTACCTGCACCGTTGGCAGGAAATTCAGAAGAACACAGAGTAATGTTTACAAAAGTTAAAGTAAACAGGTTAAAGTAATTTAACAGTGTCTGAAAAGCATTATTTAGAAATTTCAATAGGAATGCTTCACTTCCTTTTTTATGTAAAGGTAAAGGAGGCTTTTTAAAGGTGAAGTCATGATGCACCAGCAGACCAAAGATTATAAGTCAAGGTAATTTTGTCTGCAAAGGGTTGAGTGTTGGAATTTTTTTTTCTGAGGGCAAATCATAAATCTTAAAGGGATTTTTGTATTTTTTGTCACAGGGGGTGCTGTGATGAAATGAAGGATTTTAGCCCATCAAGGCATTCAGCCTTGATGTGTAAGCCTCCCTGTTATGTTTGGCGATGGTTGGCATTAGCACTGTGGAGATATGTGTGATTAGATACTGTAAAAAATGCATTTACAAAGAGTCCCAGCTTTGACTCCAATGGTGGCCCCGCCCTATGGTGAAAACTCACAGTTTGCATAAGTTAAGATCCTTATCTTGTCTTGAATGAACCAAAAGATTCTGGAGTCAATCAGATAAAATCCCTTGAAGGAGTTCAATAAAATGTAAAACCTATTTTAATCCATGCAGCTCTTTCCAGACCCCCTGACGGATTTCTGGGGCCCCGTCAGGGCCCCTGTGAGATGGCCTTGCACAGAACCCATGAAGATATCAGCCTTGATGTGTGAGCCTCCCTGTGAAGTTTAGTGATGATTGGCTAAAGCACTGTGGAGTAATGTGGGATCATTGTTCCTGGAACACTGCAAGAAAAAAAAACATTAAAAGTAGTCCAAGTTTGGGCCCCGACCCTGGCCCCGCCCTTTAATGAAAACACACAGTTTGCACAACTTTAAATCTCATCATCATCTAGAAGGAGATAAAAAAAAACTGTGGAGTCAATTAGATAAAACCCTTTGGAGGAGTTCGTTAAAATGTGCAACCTGCCAATCAGTGAAATACACCACAATTTGACCTTTGACCTTATGAAGCTAGTTTTCTGTTCATTTTAGAGGATGGTCCGAAGAGACTTTTTTTGTTCGCCTAATCATGATACATATGTGTTCCAATTCTCGTGCATGAACGTCCTACCCAGTCCCCTGACTTATATCTATGGCCCTGGCAGGGCTCTTTTACAATGGACTTGCACAAAACCACCAAAATATGTAAATTTCTATTCGGGGAAAACTTTCTGGACAGTTTGGTTAGTTTTGAGGCATGTTAAACCCCCAATATTAGGAAATCTGAACAGAAATATTAAATATCTTCAGTTTCAGAAGGCTCCTCTCTCTGAGGTCTGTGCTCTGGCCCTGGACTTTTTCTTACAGGAAACTCTAAAGCCTGATTTTCCCTGCAGACCCTGAATGCAGCAGGTCTTCTTCTCATCATCACCTCCGTGTTCCAGCTGTGTCGGGATCACTGGTCTCTGCTGGTGGTTATGGCTGTGGCGAGCTGCTGCAGGGGAGGCGAAGGCGGTGGCAGATGGCGGGGTGGCCCCAGCGGGAACCAAACGGCCACTTCGACTGCCACCCCCACTGAGAGGTGAGGGGTTTCCTGCTCGGAGCAACAGGGGCGAGAACGATGCTGAGGGTGATTTGGGCCTGGCCCTCGACATCCATCAGGGCTTGCCGTTAATGAGGGGAGGGAGGGAGGGAGGAGGAAGGAACAGGTGAAGGAAGGAGGAGGTGAGGCTCAGAGGGGGGAGAGGGGGAGTGAGGTGAGAGGTATTAGTAATGGTGATAAATAAGAAAACTACAGGAGGCAGAGAGATGAGGAGAGGAGAGAGGAAGGATCCTGGACTTTGAGAAACAGCTACTGCTTCTCATGTATTCGACCTGGGGAAACAGCACTACATTACCCACAATCCTCTAGTGTCCCTAATTGGCTGATCTTGCCTTTCCTTGTCTAATCCAGCACTGCCTATGAGAGCAAATGTATTGGTTGTTTATCAGCAAACGAGAATTAAATCAGAACAAATGTATGTCAGAGATATGTGATCATGTAGAAGACATACGTTTGAGTATTATCTACTAAATTCTTAAAACATGATTGATTCTTGGTTGCCATCAACAGCACTACAGTTCCCATAATCCTAGAGGGCCAGCTCTAGTTTCAGCTACCAGTGAAGTTAATGGTTGATAAAATGGGTGTCAAAGAATTTAACTAGATTGTGTTAAAATGTGCAGATCTGGATCCTGACTGATCAGCAGGACTACTGAATAGAGGTCTACACCTGAGTAAAGGACTCTGTGGGGTTCAGCTTTAAAACCTAAAGGTGCAGAGCCACATCAGGAATAGTGAGAGATAAACCTTGAAAATGGAGAGACAAAGAGAGAACAGAGTTCATTTGAATTTGAGAGAGAAAGATAAACCCGGCTCGGCGTTCCTCAGGGCTCGGCTCCGGGGCCCCCGCCACTTTCACAAACTTTTACAACTTTCCAGAAAAAGGAGAGGAAGGAAGCCTGTGATCAGAAATGATCCTCCTCCTCTCCTCCAGGAGCTTCACTCCATCATCTGCTCTCCCATCATGCCTCACCTGACACAACATTACAGATGCATTATGGGATCTGAGGGGGAAGGGACGCAGAGCTTCGTGAATATTTGATAAAACATGAGACGACCAAACGGAGGTCGTCAGGAGACGAGGAGGGTCATCAATATTAGATCAGAGCGCCACATGGATCCTGCATGGAGGAGAGTGGCCCTCTTTACTCATTTATCTCCTTTCTTTTCTTTGTTTGAGGGAAATTTACCAAAGTTTGACCAAAATAGAGTAACTTTACAGAGACAGAGGAGGGTTTATCTCAGCGCACCTCTGGCTACTGGTTCCTCCCTCCTGGATCAGACAAACACAAAAGAAGGTTTTTAGTCTTGACAAAAAAAGGGCAGAGAAGGTAGGAAAGGCAGAGTCTTCTGCAGAATCCTCCATTAAAAAACACATTATTCTGAAGCACAGGGCTCAGACTGAGCTGATGTACTGCTGGAGATAATAAAGCAAGACTGGGCTGAAAAGTGTTTTATCGCCCAGTGTTGATTTTCTTCTAAAGAAAATTAACGCAAAACTCAACGTGGACCGAGCTTAAAAAAGAACATCAACACTGACAAAAAGTCTGATCTGACACCAGCAGATATTTTAGCCTCTCAGTCATAATGAGGCTGTGCAGTGTTATTTATATTACTGGATTTGAGCCAGCCCCCAACATCCCCAGCTTCACTAACATTCTATCCTTTGATGATGTCATCCATTCAAGCTTGAGACATTCAATCCTTCCAGGTTTGAGGGTTTTAACTAAACAGTTGGGAGTTCTCTGTGGCGTTTTCCCAGAAACGTTGGTAATCTCCCTTTGGACTTCCAGGAATTAATCGGGGAAGTAGGGAATTTAAATGATGTCATCCTTTAATTCTTCAATAGATTTTAGAAAGCTGATGTCATCAAAGATTATAAAAATTTTCATCCTTGCCCTCAAAGATGATGTCATCGTAGCTTGTAAAACATTCCATCCTTGCCTTTAAAGTTGGTCTCAAAGTGAAAAGTTTCCATACTTGCCCTTTAAAGATGATTATCAAAGCTTAAAAAAAACATTCAAACCTTGCACTTAAAGATGATGTCATCAAAGCTTTTAAAACATCCAATCCTTGCCCTTAAAATTGATGTCTTGGCTCATTTAACATTCCATCTTTTCTTTAAGATATTATGAAAGCTTAAAAAGAACATTCAAACCTTGCCCTTTCAGATGATGCAATCAAAGCTTGTAAAACATGCCATCCTTGCTGTTAAAGATAATGTCATCAAAGGTTGTAAAACATTTCATCCTTGCCATTGAAGATGGTCCATCCTTCCAGGTTTGAGGGTTTTAACTAAACAGTTGGGAGTTCTCTGTGGACATTTTTTCCAGTAACTTTGGTTATCTCCCTTTAGACTACCAGGAAATTAAACAGGAAAGTAGGAAATTTAAATGATGTCATCCTTAAAGTTTTCAATAGTTTCGAAAGCTGATTTCATCAAAGATTGTAAAACATTCAACCCTTGCCTTTAAAGATGGTGTAATCAAAGCTTGTAAAACATTCATCCTTGCCGTTGAAGATGGTGTAATCAAAGCTTGTAAAACATTCCATCCTTATCGTTGAAGATGGTGTTATCAAAGCTTGTAAATCATTCCATCCTTGCCGTTAAAGATGGTGTCACCAAAGCTTGTAAAACTTTCAATCCTTGCCATTAAAGATGGTGTCACCAAAGCTTGTAAAACATTCAATCCTTGCCGTTAAAGATGGTGTTATCAAAGCTTGTAAAACATTCCATCCTTGCCGTTAAAGATGGTGTTATCAAAGCTTGTAAAACATTCCATCCTTGCCGTTGAAGATGGTGTTATCAAAGCTTTTAAAACATTCCATCCTTGCCGTTGCAGATGGTGTTGTTTAAATATTTCTATTTTCTTTTAAATGCTATGTAATTTTTCGGCTCTAACATTGAGATCAGTCCCTATCACAGCCAGCCTCTGAGGGACAACTGAGATATTTCAGTTAAATATTTTCGTGGCTGTCTTGTTGTCTATTACTGGGTTAAATACTGATATGCTGTGTAGTGGCAAGTGAAAAAACTCAGGCAGGAAAATTGCACCCCCAAAACACCTGTTTCCACAGTTTTTATCAAGAAAGAATGGACTGATAAATACGTGTTTAATCTGGACTATATTTCCTAATAATGGCTTACAGAAGGATTTCTGAAAATGGAGGAAACAAAGCCATTCCTGATTAAACTGTTTCAGTCTCAGCTGTTTTAGAGTCACTTTAATAGCTGTAGGGAGTGTTAAAAAAAAAAAAAAAAGATTCCCAAAACTCAATGTTTAAATTTGATAATGTTCTGGAGGCCGGATGGGAAGACGCAGGGGGCCTGATGTGGTCCCCGGGCCTCAAGTTGATTTTCACTAGTCTACAGCTTCTGTTTTAGTTGCCATGTTATTGATCTGTTATTGACACGGTTTGTTTTTTCCTAGAGACAAACTGAGTTTTTAAACATCAACGAGAGCATGGAGCTGCTTTTTCTACAGGGTTCAATAAGTTTAGGGTTTACTGTCCCTACACACTGATGTCTTTATTTATTCATCTTCATCTGAGTCTGAGAGTCTGAATCCCTGCATGAAGAGGAGGAGGAGGAGGAGGAAGACGAGGAGGAGGCGTCCCGCTGCGTGTCACGCTGCAAACAGGATGAAGGCGAGCTCTTTTCACGGCGGCTTAGCGTGTTTTGTGTGGTTGTGATGAAGAGCAGACGTCACGGCTCTGATAATTGACTTTGCTGATGAAGATCAGAAACAACATGGATCACCTTCACAGCTTCTTGTTTCTCCATCCAGGAGACGATGATCAACTCTGAAGACGCCGTCAGACTCTCTCTCTGTCCTCCATCATTCATGACCCATGAGGACCGGCAGTCAGGCTGATCTGACCTCTGACCTCACAGGACCCTGATCAATAATAATATCCATGTACAAATATGTACTCCTCATTTCTCCATCCTTCATACATCAGTTTAGGATTCTTGTCTTTATCCTCAAAGTTCACCAGTCAGCACGGCGAGGATCCAACATCATGGTCAGACACCTTTTAGTCGGCGATGTTGCTTGCTGAGATTTATTGTAAACTCTCGGGACATTTACAGAGTCACAGCAGCATCTACCCGGCAACAGGCTAGTCATCAGTGGGGTCTGACACTGACAGCCGACTGGAGGAGATTTACTGTGGTCCAAAGTTTTTACAGTAGGAGATAAAACACGCTAAGGTCATGTTTTATTTATTTGTTCCATCATAATTAGCAATTTAAATGACAGAGCCGCTTTCAGAACAACTGTTATGTTCTATTCTCCCTCTGGGACCCATCAGGCTTCAGCAGAGGGGCCAAACCTGAGGGTCACGGCCATAAAGGAGGCCACAGACAAGTGATGGAGGGTCTGACTGTGTCTGTGTGTAAAGAGATTGGAGGAAGAAGGAAGAGAGATCAACATTATGATGACTAATACAATGGACATGAGGAGTTCAGAGACAGTAGGACATTCAGAAAATCAACCCTGACAGAGAAAGAGAGTCTGTGGCCCTCAGAGTCTGTGATGTGGTCCTCAAAGTCTGAGATGAGGCCCTCAGAACCTGTGATGTGGCCCTCAGAGTCTGTGAAGTGGCCCTCAGTCATTGATGTGACCTTCAGAGTGTGTTGTGGGCCTCAGAGCCTGTGATGTGACCCTCAGAGTCTGTGAAGTGGCCCTCAACGTCTGTGATGTGGCCTTCAGAGTGTGATGTGGCCCTCAGAGTCTGTGATGTGGCCCTCAGAGTCTGTGATGTGGCCTTCAGAGTGTGATGTGGCCCTCAGAGTCCATGATGTGGCCCTCAGAGTCTGTGAAGTGGCCCTCAACGTCTGTGATGTGGCCTTCAGAGTCTGTGATGTGGCCCTCACAGTCTGTGATGTGGCCCTCAGAGTCTGTGATGTAGCCCTTAGAGTCTGTGATGTGACCCTCAGAGTCTGTGATGTGGCCCTTAGAGTCTGTGATGTGACCCTCAGAGTCTGTGATGTGACCCTCAGAGTCTGTGATGTGGCCCTCAGCCTGTGATGTGGCCCTCAGAGTCTGTGATGTGGCCCTCAGGGCCTGTGATGTGACCCTCAGAGTCTGTGATGTGGCCCTCAGAGTCTGTGAAGTGGCCCTCAACATCTGTGATGTGGCCTTCAGAGTGTGATGTGGCCCTCAGGGCCTGTGATGTGGCCGTCAGAGTCTGTGAAGTGGCCCTCAGTCATTGATGTGACCTTCAGAGTGTGTTGTGGGCCTCAGAGCCTGTGAAGTGGCCCTCAGAGTCCATGATGTGACCCTCAGAGTCTGTGAAGTGGCCCTCAACGTCTGTGATGTGGCCTTCAGAGTGTGTTGTGGGCCTCAGAGCCTGTGAAGTGGCCCTCAGAGTCCATGATGTGACCCTCAGAGTCTGTGAAGTGGCCCTCAGAGTCCATGATGTGGCCCTCAGAGTCTGTGAAGTGGCCCTCAACGTCTGTGATGTGGCCTTCAGAGTGTGATGTGGCCCTCAGAGTCTGTGATGTGGTCCTCAAAGTCTGAGATGAGGCCCTCAGAACCTGTGAAGTGGCCCTCAGTCATTGATGTGACCTTCAGAGTGTGTTGTGGGCCTCAGAGCCTGTGATGTGACCCTCAGAGTCTGTGAAGTGGCCCTCAGAGTCCATGATGTGGCCCTCAGAGTCTGTGAAGTGGCCCTCAACGTCTGTGATGTGGCCTTCAGAGTGTGATGTGGCCCTCAGAGTCTGTGATGTGGCCCTCAGAGTCTGTGATGTGGCCCTCAGCCTGTGATGTGGCCCTCAGAGTCTGTGATGTGGCCCTCAGAGTCTGTGATGTGGCCCTTAGAGTCTGTGATGTGGCCCTCACAGTCTGTGATGTGGCCCTTAGAGTCTGTGATGTGGCCCTCAGAGTCTGTGATGTGGCCCTCACAGTCTGTGAAGTGGCCCTCAGAGTCCATGATGTGGCCCTCAGAGTCTGTGAAGTGGCCCTCAACATCTGTGATGTGGCCTTCAGAGTGTGATGTGGCCCTCAGGGCCTGTGATGTGGCCCTCAGAGTCTGTGATGTGGCCCTCAGTCAGTGATGTGGCCCTCAGAGTCTGTGAAGTGGCCCTCAGTCTGTGATTTAGGGTCACATAGTTTTAGTGACTGTAAATGTGTTCCTGTAGATTTCCACATACTCCTGCACCACAGCGATCACACAACCAGGTAAGGGATTTTTCGCAGGGGCAGAAACACTGTTATCATGTCTTTATCTCATCATAACACCTCAAAGTTGATGATTTTATTTGAAATAAATATTAGTAAAGGGCCAATCAGCTGATTCCTCTTCTTTGTGTCATAAACATACTGGTCTTTGGGATCAGATGGAGCCTCTTAAGCTGCGTTTGTCATTTCTAAATTGTTAACATGAATCTGAATTTCCTGATGAATTTTTTACCGTAATTTCACTCAGCCTGTTTGTCTTTTGCTCTTCCACTTTAGTGACAAAACAAAGTGATCTCAGACAAACAGAGAGTTTAAACTTTAATGCTCCTGCAGATGAGGAGAGAGAGAGAGAGCTGCAGGGAAATGGGGCAGAAAGCTGAAGGAGGGGCTCATCAGGTTTTTAAAGACTAAGTGCTCAGATGAACACGGTCCCAACAAAACAGCCATGCATAATGCAGAAACATCCATTTATCATCTGTGGCTGTCTGACGGAGGGACACGTCGGGTTATTCTTCTCCTCATCAAAGAGGATTAAAACCCAGAGTGGCTCCTGTTTGGGGGATTTTTCCTTTAAAACCTGCAGAAGAAGAAGTCCCAGCTGACCCCCTGTCGCAGCAGAATGTGACTCAGTAAAGTGCTGTTAGATACGACGATCAGCAGCAGCTCCTTAATTATCCCCTCAGGACGCCATGTTGGACACCCGTCAGCTGATTAAAGACACGCTACTTTTAACGGACCGCCGACTGAATCCGTATCAGACATATCTGACTGACTGACGCTCGGTCCCGATCACATCCAGCCCTCCCTTAGTTTCACTCCCGGGGCTGATGGGGAACTTTCGCTGAACTGATGAAGAGAACAACCTGAAGTGGAAACTGGAGAAAAAGTTTTTTATTTAGCTTTAAATCAGGATGAAAAACCAGAAACTTTAGCTGTGAGTGGATGTTTACCTTCTCTGAAGATAGAATCATGATGCTAACAGCTGCTAGCTCTGATGCTAACACAGGACAGTATCACAAACACGAGAGAGGGGTCGACTCTATTAGAGGAGCTAATCAACCATGGCGGCCATGTGGCCCTCAGAGTCTGTGATGTGGCCCCCAGAGTCTGTGATGTGGACGTCAGAGTCTGTGATGTGGACGTCAGAGCCTGTGATGTGGACGTCAGAGCCTGTGATGTGGACGTCAGAGTCTGTGATGTGGACGTCAGAGTCTGTGATGTGGCCCTCAGAGTCTGTGATGTGGACGTCAGAGTCTGTGATGTGGCCCTCAGAGTCTGTGATGTGGACGTCAGAGTCTGTGATGTGGCCCTCAGAGTCTGTGATGTGGACGTCAGGGTCTGTGAGCTCAGGAGCTAATTAACCATGGCGGCCATGTTTCTGTGATGTCACACTCTAGCAGAACCAAGACCATCAATAAAGGGGGCACAGAAGAGAGCTTTCAGGGGCCTGGCAAGACTAGGGTTCCAGGGGGGTCAGAAAAACCACGTCCCATTATAAAGTAGACCTGTGATCAGGGACGTAATTGGGGGGGGGGGGGGGGGGGGGTGTGTGTGTGTGCGTGCATGTGAATGTGTGTTTGCTAATTAGGCTCAGCCAGGTGGCAAGATGTCGAAAAAAGAAAACTGGATATAAGAGACTTCTTTAGAAGTGAAAGTGTAAGATACTCAGAGGAACACATTACACCACAAACTCCTTCCCCTCATCCATCAGAAACTCAGGCTCTCTCCCCTCCTATTATTATTATATTATTAGTAGTAGTAGTAGTAGTAGTAATAGTATTACTTATATATTTTTTTTATATTCTATTATTTAACTTTATGATAAACGTATGTATTGCATTTTATATGTTCATATTATGTAATTGTTTTATTCTTGTAAAGTGTCTGAGTTTTATTGAAAGAGCTGACAAATAAAATATTATTATTATTATTACTGTAGAGCCTCAACAACACAGAGATTTTAAAAAAGCGTATATTTAAAGCCAAAGAGATACACTTTTTGATTATTTTTTTCATGTATTATTTGTGTTTTGAAAGGCAGCCACTGTTTAAAAACACTAACAATGAAAGTTTGTGGGAAAAATAAAATAAAACCTTGGATTACAAATGCGATTTTATACATCCATATTGTTTGTGAATAAATTAGACATAATAATTGAGAAACTGAGTTTTTTCTTCAGACTATACCATCAAAATCAATGATTGTTGTATCCCAAATTGTACCACTGTTCATATGTCATCCATCAATATTTTTTTGTCAGGTGACAGATAATAGAAATCCAGAAGAAGATACTGGAGGAGGCAGAGGAGGAGAGGCTGGAGGAGATGGAGGAGGTAGAGGAGGAGAGGCTGGAGGAGGTAGAGGAGGAGAGACTGGAGGAGGTAGAGGAGGAGAGACTGGAGGAGGTAGAGGAGGAGAGACTGGAGGAGGTAGAGGAGGAGAGGCTGGAGGAGGTAGAGGAGGAGAGACTGGAGGAGGTAGAGGAGGAGAGACTGGAGGCTCACAGGTGAGGTTGAAAGAATAAAGATATGTTAGTCATGAGACTGAGCATTATGACAAATGTTATAGTGATGATAATCTTATTTTTATATCTTACTATAGCTTATTATAGCTTATTTTTACTCAAAAATTAGGTATAATTTTATGTAAATGAGGTCTATTGACCATACCCCCCGTACTCAAACCAGTTGTGCCCCCCCCACCTCTGAAATCAAAATTTCGTCCATGCCTGTGATAACTATATTTAACATTTAACCTGAATGATTATCAAAGAAACACATCATTACTGTAATCTAGCCTTTTCTCTTCAGACTACTTTAATGGAAAAGAACTCAAAAATTATCTAAAAAAAGGGGGGGGGGGTTCAAAGGAGATGAAAATTGATTTAAAAATGGCAGAAAATTCATAAAAAGAGAGAAAAGCAGCTAAAAGGTTTAATATTAGTATGAAGACGAGATAAAAATGGGTGAAGAGCGACAAAAGTCCACTCCATCCTGTCACCCCAAATAAAAGGCCAGAAATGCATTGTGGGATGAGTGTGATTTATGTATTTTCTTATCCTATGTTCAGCCATCATCTCATAAAGATATTTCTGTCATTAAGTAACAACTCAGCTGAACAGCTTTTATTCCCCCACTGACCTTTAACCCACTTCTTTTCTCTGGAAAGTGTCAATTAAGGTACCGATAAAAAAGTATTGGTTAATCACCAGTATCAGGAAAAACCAAAACAATACCCAACCCGAGTGAAAAATGGGGTAATATTCATAAAAAGAGGCAAAAAATGCTTTAAAGTGGTAATGAATGGCAAAAAGGAGCAAAAATTGTTTAAACGTTGGCAAAATATGGAAGGAATGCCGAAAAAATGGGTGCTGCCGTATCTCGTCTTCTAATACCAGAAATCACTTGAAGTGAACGTCCTCTTCATTGCGTTCTTCGTGTGTTGCTGCGATATTAGTAGAGGCAGGTCCGCCACATAAGGAAATACTAGTAAATGAAAAATATGAGAATTTTTGGATAAACAAGAACAGCGATTACATAACATTAATTTTAATGAATAATTTATGATCCAAATTTACGTATCACTGAGCAGGGACATAAAATGTGTCGGGAGATTGGCTGGCTGGCCGGACGCCGCCGCCATGTTGCCAGAGGCAGGTCCACTACGTAATTCAATACAAGTAGACAAGGAATGTGCAAGTTTTCGGAATCAGAAATCAATTCATTAAAACTAATGTTATGTAATCGCTGTGCTTGTTTATCCAAAAACTTGTGTATTTTTTGTCTACGTGTATTTCCTTATGTGGCGAACCTGCCGCTATTAATATGGCGGTGACACACGAAGAAAACAATGAAGAAGACTTTCAGTTCAAGTGACTTCCGGTATAAGAAGACGAGATATGGCGGTGATCGTCTGACTTCAGGAGTGAAGTGGAGGTCCTCGGCTTCATCTATGTACTCTTGCAAATAAGGGAAAAAGAGGAAAAAATGTTAAAGGCTGTAAAAAGAAAAATAGAAGAGAGGCAGTGAAAATGACAGGACAGGCTCCAAAACGCTCTCATGGATAAGTTGTGACCTGCACATTCACCACGCTATGAAATAGTAACGTATAATTATGTAACATTATGACACATGAAGCGAATACTCAGAACTATTTCTTGAGTAAACCGCTGAGCGGAGTGACACAGTGCAGCAGCCATGTCTGGAGTGTAGTTCCAGCTTTGCATTTAGCTTTAAAACATCTCCGTCTCGTAATGTTCCATGATCATTTCATAGCGTGGTGAATGTGCAGGTCACGACTTGTCCACAAGAGCGTTTTGGAGTTGTTGGATTGTGTATTTGATGAGTTTGATGAGGGAAAGCCGAAATACCGTCTGCTTACATTGAGTTGGCACAGCAGGTCCGAACTCGGCAGCAGCCGATCTAAAAACAGCTTGCACTAAAAACTTAAGGTAACAAACTTATTACTAAGACTATAGGGATTACGGCAATGGGCGAATTTGCCAAAATGTTGAAGTATCCCTTTAAATGGTCAAACGTAGCTCCTTATGAATGAAAATGCCTACTAATGAGCCGGCAGATCAGAGGTTTTCACCAGTGAACCACAAAATCAAAGGAGTCGAAGAAAATAAACTGTCTGACACCAAAACTGAGGTAACCTTGCAAAGCAGATGGATACGCCCGTTTCCTTGTTTTTAACCAGCGAATCCATCTTGCAAAGCTCCCGTCTGAACCATTTGGGTCTGGTTAGAAAGTGACAGGACCAATCAGCGATGAGGGGCAGTACTTTCAGGCGCGGCAAAGTTGTGGCGTAAACAAGCAGCAGCAAGAGGCTGGTGCAATCGTGGCGGAAGAGCTTAGCGGGGATGCTGCTAAAGCGCCAGTTTTATCAGAACTTGACGACATTTCTTTGTTAAAAGAAGAACAAAGAACAGCCGTGAGTTGTTTTCTTTTCAAAAAAGTCAAGTACTTACATGTCGAGAGTCACCATGTTTTGCGTTATTCCTCGGTAGCTGCTTCGTCATATGTTTTGTTGCTCTGATTGGCCCGTAGAGATGTGACAGACAGAACGTTCGTCCAATCATACTCCGAGCTTTTTTCAAAGCCTCTGCCTTTTCCCGAACGTTTCCTATTGAAGCTTTGTCAGGTTAAAACTGAGGTGCTTCTGAATGAAAGGACAGCTAGAAAAGACTAAATGTTATGGGAACGGTGACAAAAACAGACTGACACCACATTGCTGCTGCACGTGCTCGTCCTGCTCTGCAAAAAATCCACCTTTTACCATTGTGCACGAGTATCGCTGCGGTTTTTACTTATTTACAGATCCACGCTGATTTCTTTTCTCTGTGATGAATATTGTTAAAGTGAGTTTTAATTGATCATACATGAGATATAAATAGATAAAAGTTTGATTGTTGTAAGTCTTTTATTTATTTCCTTTTGTTTAGTTCTGGTGAGCTCAGCTTGAACTATGACCGATTATTAGAATATTCTGACTGTGTGAGAGCGGTCTTTGCACACTTTGCTCAGTTATATGGTTGAATACATGCAGGTGATAAAGATTTGCTCAGTGATGAGAGGGCATAGTGTAAAGCAAACACTCTGTCTTAGTTTCATCTGTGTGCAAAGAGTACCTGGATACATCCGAGGACCCCCACTTCACACGGGACGTCAGAAAATCACTGCCATATCTGATCTTCTAATACCGGATGTCACTTGAACTGAACATCTTCTTCGTTGTTTTCTCCTAGTATCGCCGCCATGTTAATAGAGGCAACTCCGCCAAGTAAGGAAATACGAGTACATGAAAAATTTGTGAGTTTTCAGGTTAACAAGCACAGCAATAACGTTACATTTATTTTAATGAATCGATTTATGATCCAGATTCACATATCACTGAGCACAGACATAATATGAGACAGGAAACTGGCTGGCCGGACATGGGTGTCACCGCCATGTTACCAAAGGCAAGTCTGATACGTCATTGAATTCAGTAGACAAGGATTGTGCAAGTTTTCAGCATAAAAGGCTTAAACGGTGAGATGGCATGGATTTTAATGAATCATTTTTAATAAATGTTCCAAGTTAAAACAATAGCTGACAGTGAAACATAAAGCAGAATCCACTGTCTCGTATTTTCTCACTTAAATGAAAAGATGTACTCCATGATTTAAAATAAAATAATTTTATATATATTACAGTTTCAAATATGTATAAATATCTTTATTTTGAATCTATATATACATATTTATATATAAATCTGATTGTTTGAGCTTTTTATGCCAATAACTTGCACAACAAGGCCTTTTTCACATGTATACGAAGTATTTCCGGATCAGCATTTATTGTGCCGGACCACTTGCGCCAAAATTCACCGTCTGCACGAAAAATGATTCACAACTAATTTACAGTGCTTAACAAATTTATTATACCACCTGTCATATTTGTCTCAGAGACCATCCAGCATCATGAAGTGCTTTAATGCGGACTCCCTCCGTTTCAGTCAGCTCTCCACGTTTTACCATTTTGAACAGGAATGAGGAATTTCAAACGGAATTCACCCAAATTTGAGCCAGCTCACTGGGCTTCTCTGAAAAGTCAGAAATGGATCAAGCTCAACATTCAACCACTAAAACTCATTTTTCTCTTCAGGAATGACAGTAAATAACTATAATTTGACATCAAGAAATATTAATGTGCTTTACTATTGTTTTAGTTTTTTGTAAATCAGTAAATTGTCAAATTCATGGATAACAATAATAATTATATTTTGGCATTAAAAATATCATTTGGGTTAAAGAGCTTCTACATATTGGTGTATTAACCATTGCAGAAACATAACAAATGATTTTGGTAATTACCAGTGCTGTTAATTTAGGGCAGCTGTGGCATAAACCTTACTTTGGGTGGTGGTCTAATAAATTTGATAAGCACTGCATATACACTTATGTTTCACTATCAGTTATTGTTTTTATATAGATCATTTATTGAATGATTCATTAAAATCCATGTAATCTCATCGTTGGAGCTTTTTATTTCTAAAACGTGCACAGTCCTTGTCTGCCGTATTGAAAGATGGCCAGCCAATCTCCTGTCGCATATTATGACTGTGCAAAGTGATACTTGAATTTGGATCATAACTCGGTTTAGTAAAATGAATGTTATGTAATCACTGTGCTTGTTAGTCTGAAAACTCACCTATTTTTCATTTACTTATGTTTCCTTATGTGACAAATTAGCCTCTGTTTATGTGGCGGTGAGGCACGGAGAAAACAACAAAGAAGAGGTTCAGTTCAAGTGAATTCCAGTTTTAGAAGACAAGATATGGTGATGCTGGTCCGACTTCCGTAGTGAAGTGGAGGTCCTCAGATGCATTCAAGTCCCTCTCTCTTTGTGTCTTGCAGCAAAGTGACATTTATTCAAAAAAATAAAATTAAATAAATAAACACTGAGACATCAACGAAAATCTGATATATAAATATAGGTACTGGCGCTGTGGTCTGCAGCATTTCTCGCTTCTTGGTGTTTGAATTTCCACTCAAATGATGAAGTTACAGTTTGACCTCCTACATCAGGGAAATGACTAAGTCTGATAATAACACGTATGGCAGGTTTTTAAAGATAAATACGTATTAACAGATTTTGACATTTGGAAGAAAAATATGTCTTGCTGGGCATGCGTAAAAATGAAACTGCTCATGATGATGTGGATGATGCTCATGATAATGGAATAAAGTTTAAATTCAGTGAAATTAACTGCTTCAGATGCATAAATATACTGTGTGTGTGTCGTAACACTCCTGCCTCCAAAACGTTCATAGGCATGGGTCAGAGTTGCCTTACAGGTGCACACATTTTACCGCTACGTCTGTTTTTTATAGGTCACAGACTTTGCATGGAAAGTGGCGCTCACCAACTTCAGGCCCTGATTTGTGCGTACGCAACATTTAAAAATGAGACCCAGAGCTGCATGGATATGATGGTTTTTGAAGAGACAGGATATTCTAGGGTGTCCATTTCCACAACACTAAAAAGGAGGACACTTTACAGCACTTAGTGAAGCAAGAATAGTTGCAAAAAATAAGACTCTAGTGCCCGGGTGTCAAACCCAAGACCCGGGGTCCAAATGCGGCCCATGGTGCAGTTTTACCTGGCCCGCAAGATCTTATCATATCTTAATCAGAACCGGCTCACCAGAATGAGGTCTGCAGATTTCCTCCAGTATAGAAATGTAAATTTAACCTTGAAGATTTAAAAAAAATCCTTGTTAAGTTGTAAAAATCTGAGAGTAGAAATAATTAGATAAAAAGTCAGGAATAAGGGGAAGAAATTAATTTGTGTTTTCATTTCATAGTTTCATTTTGCATCCCACGATTATGACTGAAACTTAGTATTTTGGCTTTTTATTTCATAGTTTGACTTTTTAATTCACAGTTTTTCATTTTAAATCAAATCTTGACCTTTTAAACTTCTAACTTTGACTTTTAATACCATATTTTCACTTTTTGAGCTCCTGGTTGAGAATTTGAGCTCATATTTTGACTTTTTGACCCCCCTTAGCTAATTAAATCAGAACGCAAAGATCTCCTGAGCCTTTGTTCTCTCACTCTGGTTCAGTTCACACAACCACAACCATGGAGAAGACTGCTGATCGGACTATTGACCAGAGGACAGTCACTGACCGCCCCACAGGAAGGTAGGCCTCTTTGTTTGCTCCTCTACATCCTGGTTTCTTCCTTTGCATCCTACTTTTCTTTTCTGCTTCATGGTTCCCTTCTCTAACTCCTTGGTTCCTTTACTGCCTCCTTACATTTTTTGTCTTTGTTTCCTTCTCTGACTCCTTGTTTCATTCTCTGTCGTTGTTTCCTTCTGTGGATCCCTGTGATCTTCTTTTAAACCTTGTTTCCTTCTGTTCCTCCTCATTTCCTTCTCAGCTTCCTTGATTCCTCCATTGCCTCATTGTTTCTTTCTCTGCATCCTGGATTCCTCATCTGCTTCTTTGTTTCCTCCACTGCATCCTTGTTTCTTTCTCTGTCTTTGTTTCCTTCTCTGGATCCTTTTTTCCTTATCTCCCTCCTTGTTTCCTCATCAGCATCCTTGAATCCACCTTTCCTGTAGTGTGTCATTGTTTTCTTCTTAGCATCCTTGATTCCTCCTCTGCTTCCTTGTTTCCTTCTTTGCCTCCTTGTCTCTTTCGTTCCCGCTTTGTTTCCTCCATTGCCTCCTTGTCTTCTCTACTGCTTCCTTGTTTTATCTACTGCCTACTTGTTTCCTTCTTTGGATCCTTGTTTCCTTCTCAACATCCTTGATTCCTCATCTGCTTCCTTGTTTCCGTCTCTCCCTCCTGGTTTCCTCCTCTGCATCTTCAATTCCTCCTCTGCCTCCTTGTTTCCTTCTCTGCCTCCTTGTTTCCTACTGTCTTTGTTTCCTTCTCTGGATCCTTTTTTCCTTATTTGCCTGCTTGTTTCCTTCTATCCTGCCTTGTTTCCTCCGTTGCCTCTTTTTTTCTCTGCTCCCTTGTTCTATTTGCTGCCTCCTTGTTTTCTTTTCTGCATCCTTGTTTCTTTCTCTGCCTCCTAGTTTCCTTATCTGCCTCCTTGTTCCCTTCTCCATCTTTATTTCCTTTTCTGCCTCCTTATTTCCTTATCTCCCACCTTGTTCCTTTCTCCATCTTTGTTTCCTTTTCTGGATCCTTGTTTCCTCCTCTGCCTCCTTGTTTCCTTCTCTGCCTCCTCATGTTTGTAGCACTTATAAAAAGCAGCGTTGGCTCTTCTTTGACTCTAACAGATTAAATAATGAAAATACTTTTTTAAAGAAGACCAAGGTAAGAAGAACGACGACGTCCTGGACAGAACTGTGAGAATAAAAGAACCAACAGAACCCAGACGTTCATATTTACACAAACATCGGGGAAACTCCGACGACACCTGAACGCAGCTTTGAGCTGAGACTGAGATTTAAAGAAGATGAGAGCGGTTAAAAGAGGAAACAGGACAATAAAAACAATAAGAGAAGGGTAGAATCAGTGAAACAGGAGAAGAGAAATAAAACGGTGTACATTTGTAGACGGTGAGGACAGAGGCAGGAGAGTGGCCGTTAGTTTTAGAGGATTAGAAAAGTCCCAGTCTTCGATTCTGTCCTTACTGCTATCAGGATCACTTTGACTTTTCTAATGAGATAAAACCTTCTAGTTGATGTGGGCTGATCCGTCTGTGATTGTTTCTGTAAATCAGTGACAGTAAAGCGGACTCTCTGATCCTCGTGTGGCTCTACTCTTAGAGAAATAATTCACCAGGAAACCTGACAAAGGGAAATTTGATCCATGGATAAATAATCAGGTTATTCCCCTCTCTTCTACAGTCGGCCTTAAATGTCAGATTTCTTTATGTCTGTTTATTTCCATCAGAACACGGCAGATAAAAATCCCTGACTGTAGAGTAAAGAGACAAACAGGCACAGGTTTAGACTCTCGTTTAACATTCGGTGGATTTTAATTTAAATCTGTGAATAATTTCATCTTTAAATGTAGATTTTTATTTCACACGCCAGGCTCAGAGTAGATCTAGTTAACACAGACATTAATTATCCTCTTCATTAATACGGGTTTTATTTTGGCGATACAAGCACAGGAAACTGAAATCAAAACACATCTGAATTATGCTTTAAATATCTGAATGTCCTCATAATAAATTCAGACTTATTAGAATTAAAACAACACGTCTTCTCTAAATTATTTCCATGATCTTTCTTAATTTAACCACTGATAATCATTAGAGTGTATGTGGACAGTTATTATATGGCTGCTAGAGGATGGATAATTATGGTTTTTAATCTATTTTATTATAATTAGGTTTTATCTATTTTATTATAATTATGTTTTATCTATTTTATTGTTTTGGTCTCTCTGGGAAACTTCGATCACCAGATCAGGATGAGTTTCTCTACAGAGACTCTAAGGAAGTCAGATTTTTCTGTTAATGCTCTCAATGAAAACAGATTTATATGTGAATATTTATATGTTTGTATATGTATAATACTAATGTGCAGCATTTTTATAAATGTTTTCACATGTTTAGAGTTTTTCTGAAATTCTTATTTAGGAAATATTTCACTGATTTTTGAGAATTTTTTTTTGATTATGAAAAGTCTCTAGTCTATAGAAATAATAATGAAATAATCGCATAGATAATAATTAAATAATCAGACAGTCTCTCAAATAAATAAAAATAATTAAAAATAAAAAGGAAGTGTCTCACATAAGTAATAATAGAAAAATTAGACAGTCTCTCATATAAATAATAATAATAATAAAATAATCACATAAATGATAATAAATTATCAGACAGTCTCTGACATAAATAATAATAAGATAATCAATATTATTAGAAATAAAGACATTTTCCTCTTTAGGAGATTTTTAGCCAGTCACTGCCTGAACCCGAGGACTCACTCATTTTTCCACGTCTCATCACTTTTATGTTTTTACAAATAATAATTTATTATTAATTATAATAAAGTCCTATAATATTTGAATCTGGATATTGCGTTTATTGTTAGTTACAGCTGAATTTATTTCTTATAAAAGACGAGGGAGTGAAATATATAAATGTGTGTTTAAATGCAGCATTCACTCTAGCTGTAAGGTGCTGAAAAAGCTTGAAAATGCACCTTGAAAGTGCTTGAATTCAGCCTTGAAAACATGTTTGAACCCTGAAAATAAAGTCATGTTTTTCCTGTCTTTATTCAAATCAAACCCTGTTGAGCTGAGGTACGTCTTTGTGTTTCTGTTTGTTTGTTAAATTTAAATTAGAAATGTAAAATAATTCCGTTTTAATCTATTTATCCATTTATCTCAGTTTCAGATTAAACTTTTTTATTTACTGATTTTTATTCCTCAAAAGAAAATCTCTTTTTCCAGGATCAGTAGAAAATCTAAACATGTGGTCTGTGGCGCCCCCTGCTGGTCTGATAATCTCATATTTATCACTCCAACATTGACATACAAGTGCCATCAAAGATATAAAACTTCCTTAAATTCTACTCCAGCAGTTTCAAACGTAATATTGTTAATAATAATAATGATAATAACAATGATTAATTATTATCAATAGTATATAGTATTTAAGTACAACACACATATATAATGTATCTTACATGTATAAAGTATCTATAGCTAGACAGACAGATCGATAGATTGATAGATCGATAGATCTATAGATCAATAGATAGATAGATCGATAGATAGATAGATAGATCAATAAATATAGATCGATAGATCAATAGATAGATAGATAAATAGATAGAGCAATAGATAGATAGATCAATAGATAGATAGATCAATAGATATAGATCGATAGATCAATAGATAGATAGATAAATAGATAGAGCAATAGATAGATAGATAGATAGATAGATCAATAGATAGATAGATAGATAGATCAATAGATAGATAGATCAATAGATATAGATCGATAGATCAATAGATAGATAAATAGATAGAGCAATAGATAGATAGATCAATAGATATAGATTGATCGATCGATCGGTAGATAGATAGATAGATAGATAGATAGATAGATAGATCAATAGATATAGATCAATCGATCGATCGATAGATAGATAGGTGAAAACAGAACCTCAGACGAGAGACAGAGAAAAATAAGTATCAGCCTTTAACTTTGTTGAATTAGCACATTTATTTAGTTCATTTAGAACTTCAGTTTCAGAAATTTAGTACACTCTTCTTGTAGGGTAATAAACTTTGGTTTGGTGGAATCAATAAATTTAATTTCAAATATGGAAAGACAGAAAACATAAAATAATACCAAAATTAATAATAATAAAAAACAATAATAGTAGTAGTAATAATAATGATGATGATGATGGTAATAATAATAATAGTAATAATAATAATAATAATAATAATAGTAATAATAATAGTAATGATAATAATAATAATAATAATAATAATAATAGTAATAATAGTAATAATAATAATAATAATAATAATAGTAGTAATAATAATAGTAATGATAATAATAATGGTCTTACACAGAATAGTTGAAACAATAATTTAGTGAACATTTCTGACAGAGAGGGAGAAAGTGAACTCTTATTTATCCTCACTCTAGAACTCATTGATCGCTCTGATCAGCTTCCTTTAAACTTCAGCAACAGTTTTCTCTTTAACATACCGATCTATAATCCTGATTATCAATAATCTTAGTCTGACATCATTTATAATCGTACATTTATATCAGTCTGGTTTATTATCAGAAATGTTGGTTCAGGACTGATTTATGTACCCTTATCAAATATTTAATATTATACATATTTATAATAAATGTTTATAAACATTGTGTTGTTATTGATCTGATAAACAAACATAAAAACAATCATTTAACTCAGAGACAGTCTAACGCCGCCTTCCTCTCTATAACCTGTTAAAATCCTGATGAACCAGTCAGAACCATGAAGAACGGTTCTGTTAGGAAGGGTTCTGCTTATTTATATAACACTGGATAAATAACTGTTGAATATTTATGGAATGAAGTAAACTAGGAGAGTTAAGAGTGTGTCAGATGAGGACAGCTGAAATAATCAGAGATAGAAGAAGAAAACAGGGACAGGGAGGAAGACTCACCTCCTCTTCCTCCTGTCAGACTCTGTTCATCTGGTTTATTCTGTTTATTTTATTTTATTTTATTTTGGTTCAAAATAAAGGCACTCCTCCATCTCAAAGCTTTATCCTGTACAGTTTAGACTTTAATCTTGCAATCATTGGATTGAGCTCTTATGTGATATATTTGCATTATCAGAGATGCTGTGGTTTTTTTATAAATAATAATAATAATAATAATGATAATAATAATAATAATAATAATACATTTAATTTATGGGCACCTTTCAAAACATCCAAGGACACCGTATAAAACAGATAAAACAACCAGTTAAAAAACAAGTTAAAAAGATGTAACAGTTAAAAAGAGGGGAGATCGGCAGAGTGACAGTTAGGGTGAATACTTTATGAGAGGTATGAGCCGTTATCATTTAGATCAAATAATAAAAAAAAGGAAATAAAAAATACATATTTCACAGATAATAAATAATAAATTCCCCCATAATGTTTAGAACAAAAACAGCATTCAACATCTGTTTTTAAATTTCCCCTAAATGTAGAAATTCTGTAATTTTCTGAGCAGCTCACCTTTCAAACATTAATGTAACTTAAATAAGGTCAGTTTAACCTGGATCTCTGTTTATTAAAAGGTCTACAGCGCCACCTGGTGGTCAAAAGTGAAAACATGTGTCAGCAAGTTTTACATGTACTTTAAAGCAGTGGTTCTCAACTTTTTCAGCCCGTGACCCCCCAAATAAAGGTGTCAGAGACAGGGACCCCTCTGCACCTGCAGGTGGCTGAACACAGCCATGATCTTTGTAGAATAGTCAAGTGGAGACAAGGCCGCCCATTAGGCGAGAAATGGCCCAGTCAAACTGGGGGCCGGCAAAACCATGGTCTATTGTAAAGTTAAGCTGTGGTATTTTATATTTAACCTGAATAATAACCACTCTTATCAAAGTAACAAATATCTTTTTAATTCATTTTTTTAGTAAGTAGCCTTCTTAAAAATATAAATCCTTTTGATTAAAACAGAATTAAAGTACTTTAAAAATAGCTAAAATGGGTTAATAATAGAAAACAATGCTGGGAAAGGTGGTGAGATTGGAGTTTAAAAGAAGCAGAAAAGGGGATTCGAAATGCAAAAAACATTGATAAAATTGGCAAAACAAAACAAAACGAAGCAAAAACAAAAACGGGTTTAAGTGGCAAAAATAGGTGGACATTTGTTGAAATGGGGTGAAAAATTGATAGAAACTAGCATTAAAGGGTAAGCTGAGGCAGAAATAGGCAGAAATGGCTTAAACTGGCCAAAATGGGCATATTAAATTGTGAAATGTGGTGTAAAAACTGGTAAAGAGGAGTTAATAGTGTCGATAATGGGTCAACAGAGCTAACAATAGGCAGGGAGTGGCAAAATTTGGTGCAGAAGTGGCAAAAGCAGGCAGAAAAAAGGTGGTGGAAAGGATTTAAACCTGACAAAAAATGGGTTCTAAGTGGCAGAAATTGTTAAAATGGGCAAAATTGGTGGTAAAAAAAAGTGATGACAACGGGTTGAAATCTTGCAAAATTGGTGTAAAGTGGAAACTGTAAATTTAAGAATATTCCTAGTGTTTTAAAGGCATCTGGAGACCCCCTCTCAGTGTCTCACGACCCCAACATTGAGAATCACTGCTTTAAAGAATGGCATCACCATAAGCAGAGGGCAGAAAGTTTGTGAAGCTGAAGGCGTTGGGGCTTTTCCCTCCATTTCAGCCAAATAGCCGTCCATAGTTATTAACGTTTGCTCGGGGTTGGGAGCTTTTCAAATACATGCTCTTACCGTACGAGTGAATATAAACTTAATACCTGTCTTGTTTCAGTCCATAATTCAGTGTTCAAGTTCACAAAAGTTCAAGAATATTGTTAAAGAAAATAACCAATTCCTTAGTCTGCTGCAGTCAAAGAAAAAAACACGGTCAGTTTGTCTTTTTAATTTTATAAACACAGAAGAGAGTTTTCTTTCCCCTAAGCAACCCCTTGTTTAAGTTGTTTTAGGTTAATTCAAATGATTTTGACATTTTAATTTGTTAATTTGATCAGTTAATTACCATAACCCTGCTACATTGCCCTTAGAGCCCAGACTCGCTCTGACCTTTGACCAGCAGGTGGCAGTAAGCCGCCATCTTTGTTTACTATCACCAAAACAACAGAGAAGAAGAAGAGAAGCTCAGGACTGTTCAGTCCGTTAGCTTTTTAATCAGGACGGTTTTTGGTTTCCTGTGGAAATTAATGAAGTTACAGTCGGAATATTGACCTCCACAGCTTTGTAGCTCTCTGCTGTGACTATTTTAATTCAGTTCATCTGTTCAGTTTAAGGTAAGCCCGCTGTTAACCACAGTTTTCTACTAGCTGTTAGCTCTGAGCTAACCTGATGCTAATGATGCTAACAGAGAAATTTAACCGTTTAATAGTCAGACAGACTCAAACAGAAGCGACGCTAATGTTTACAGTTTAATTATAATAATAAAAATCATTAAAACTAACAGACAGATGAGTATCTTTAGTTTAAAGTGACTGATTAGCTCTGAGCTAACTGATTTATCAGCCTACAGAAACATTAACGCTAATGTTTCAGTGTCTACGCCGGTGTCTTCACTGTTCCTGCGGTTTAACCCTCAGCCATAGCAGAGCTGGTCTGGTTTTAGAGCACAGCTTTCCAGATCAACTCATTATTGATCAATCTTTGAGGGTCCAGTTTAACTGGGAGAGCTTTCTGTGGCCCAGCAAAATCATGGTCGATTGTAAAGGTAAGCTGTGGTATCACTATAATAACCACTCTGGTCAAAGAGTCAATTTTAATTCATTTGTGTGGTAAGTAGCCCTCTTAAAAATGTAAATCATGTTGTTTAAAACAGAATTAAAATATGTTAAAATAGCTAAAATGGGTTACTAATGGCAAAAATGGTGGGAAAAGGTGGTGAAATTAGATTTAAAAAGTAGCAGAAATGGGTAAGAAACACCAAAAATGAGGAAAATGTGGCAAAAATGGGTTGAAGTGGGAAAAAGTGGGCATATGAATTGGTAAAGGGGATTCAAAAGTGGCTGAAATGGTGTTTAAGTAGCAAAAGTAGGTGGAAATTTTGTGAAATGGGATGAAAATTGATATAAACTGACAAAAATGGGCATATCCAATTGTGTAATGTGGCGTATGAAGTGGTAAAACATGTTAATAGTGGCAATAATGTGTCAACAGAGCCAACCATAGGCAGAGAGTTGGAAGATTTGGTTCAGAAATGGCAAAAGCAGGCAGAAGAAAGTGTTGGAAAGGGTTTTAAATTGAGTTTTGAGATGCAAATGTTTTAAAATCGGCAACATTGGTGTAAAGTGGCAACAGTGTAATTAAAAAAATGTTCTTAGTTCTTTTAAGGCATCTGGAGACCCCCCTCAGTGTCTTGTGACCCCCAATGGGGTCCTGACCCCAACGTTGAGAACCCTGTTGTAGAGGGAGGTCATGTGACGTCACATGCAGCTCCGCAGGCATCTCTGACTTCAGTCCTGTTTACAGCTACTTATAAATAGGGTGCATCACTGGGGATTAAGCCGTATTTACAGTCACTTGAGCCGATACCCAGTAGTGATACTGATATTTAATACTGATATTTAAGTATATTTCAGACCTAAAACTTCAGTCCTTAAAAATACTTTATAGGTCACACATTTAACCCATTTAAGAAAAGTTTATATTGGTCTCAGAGGTCCTCAGAACATGCCTGTGAAGATGAGAAAACATTGCAGTACAGAGCTGTTTCTGTGTCTGTGGCTTTAAATGTTAATGAGCTGCAAAAAATGATTGAAAAGTAACTAAAATGGGCAAAAAAGCTGGGAAATAGGGAAAAGTTGATATTTAATGGCTAAAGGCAGCTCAAATGTGCGAAAATTGCAAAGAAGCAGGATAAAAGTGGCTAAAACCGATGAAAAATGGATCAAAGAGCCACAAGTCATCAAAAAGAGCCACATGTTGAAGTAGGGTAAAGGTCAAATTTGGGCTTTTTTTTTGGGGGACGTTTTACTGGTTGCATATTTTAACCAGCTAGTCTGAGGGATTTTTCTGATTGCCTCCAGATTTCTTATGCTGATTGTGGACAAGTCTGACATCTAAAGTCATTAAAAAGGGGAGTTTTCACCATAGGGCGGGGCATGTGTGAATTCTGATATTTTTCCTCCTACAGCACTTCGAACAATCAGCCCCCGCACGCCATTCAGCCGAAGCTGGTGATTTTTGGTCAGCGTATGCATTATTCACTAGACCTGCAAAAACACTTCATGGACCCATACCAAAATACGAACAGGAAGTCCACCAGCCTCCCCTACATTTCAAAATAAGGCGCTACATGACTCTAACCATGAGTAGCTTTTGCATTGATTTTTCTGTGTTCTTCAGAATTTTCTGTCTACTCAGCAGTATCACACTGAACATACCCATGTGCAAACATCTCATCAAAGCGCCCCCTACTGGCTACAGGAAGTGACACACAAGGGCCATTTTTGTATTCATTTTACAGTGCTGAACCTATATGGATTTTGAAACTTAGGCCTCAATATTTCTCTGTAACACCGACATGTTTCATTGAAGAACACCTCACTGCTGATGGTGAGAATTTAAATTTCTCGCTATTTGACAGAAAGTAGCTGTAACTCTCATATGAAACATCTGATTGGCTTCAAATCTCACATGTATGATCAGAGTCTGCCCCTCTACACATTTAAATGCTTGCTGTGGCCCCACATGTCTTGATTTGTCATACTGCCACCTACTGACACCCAGTACTACTTCATATACTGCATGGGTTACCAACACTCAGCAGCGGCGCCTCACCCACAGTTTCCAATCATCCTGACATGCGGTGCAGGGGTCCTTCAGTGCTGCTTGCAGTCTGAGTTTGTTCTTTTTAAACTCCTTTGAGACCTTTGGTGAACATATATTTTTTTATATTTCGGAGAACGGTGCTTTATTTATTTTGATTAAAATGACAAACTGTGGTAAAGTGTGTGTTTCACAGGGCTCATCCTTATTCCAGTCATCCTCACATCTCCTGTCTTCCCTGAACCTTCTGTCTGCAGAAAAACGCCTCGAGCGTTTCTTCTCTGCCATGTCCCACAACTACCCGTACAGACGGCCCCAGCCTGACTCCAGCCTCAGATCTGACCCTGGACACTACTCCTCTTCAGACCGCCGTCACGCCTCTCCAGACCATGACTTTTACCAAGCTCCTCAGGAGTCTTACTCCTCGTCCTACCCATCATCTTCGTCCTCCAGGGTCACTCAGTGGACGCAGGATGGTGCCGTCAGGATCCTGAACAGCTGCGGTCTGGATACCAGCGACCTGGCACTGCTGGCCGAGATGCCTGAAGACTCATTGACAGTCGAGTCTCTGCCACAGGTCCTCCATCAGATCAAAGGGAAGAGAGGGACAGTCAAACAGTATCCTCCTCCACCTTCTCCTTCATCCTCCTCCTATCCTTCCAGCTCCACCCGCCGACCCCACGTCAGCCCACCCACCAGTGACTGGGACCGCCCCCACAGCCAGCCACTCCAGTACCAGATGGACCCAGTCAAACCCAGTCCTCCTCCTGAACTTGACCGCTGGGGGAACCCGATCACCTTCAGCTCTGTGAGGGCACAGCAAGCATTAACAGCACTTGCACCATCAACTTCATTGTCATCTTCATCCTCCAGCTACACAGTTGACCTCCAACACAGACGGGCTCCACCCGACTACGGTAAGACATCTCGAGATGCCAAACCGGTTTCTTTTCAAGACTACAACCACAAATCAGGGACGCCTGAACTTATAAAACCAGGCCGGGACAGTCGTCAGTTTTCATCCCAGGACTACCACCACAGATCTCCAGGAAGTAACACTAGTCTAGCATCCAGCCAAAACTACAACCACAGACCAGGACCTTTGGACTTTGGTAAGACCGGCAGAGACACTGGTCCAGCGTTCTCCCAGGATCGACCTTCTTTCAGCTCTGCCAGTCGAGACAAAACAACACATCCTTCCCGCTACTCTCAGCCTGGACCAGCTGACTACAAACCACCTCCTTTGCTCCCGGTTAGCCGTCCTAAACCTCTCTGGGGGGGCAGCAGTGGACCTGAGACCTCGTCTTCAAAGACCACCAGCAGCAGCCAGCCAGGCCCCTCAATGCCCTCCAAAGAGAACGCTCTGGATTTCCATGGAACAACGCCGCCAACGTACCCCTACTCATGCTCTCTGTGTGCTATCACTGTGATGTCAGAGAAGGTAACTAACAGGCCCTCCTCCTCTGGGAACACCTGTCCTGTTTCTGATTGGTTGGTGATGGTGGGAGGGGATGAGGGGATTGTTGCTGATTGTTGCAGCTGCTGCAGCTTTTAGGTAGTAAAGAGTTAAGTGTTGCATCTTGATTTGTTGTTTTTGTTTGCTTGTTTGTTTGTAGGTGTGGCTGAAACATATAAACGGTCCTCATCATGCTGACGGACAGCTCAGCCTGCTGCAGAGGTAAGACTGACTCAACACTGTTTATGTCCTGGTTTATCTCCCTGTAAATGTAATGGAAACCAGGTTAAATTAGCTGATCCTTCATGGAAGACTTAATGATTCAGCAGACCAAGACATTCTGGACAATGCTATGCTTCCAACTGTGTGGCAACAGTTTGGGGAAGGCCCTTCTCTATTCCATCGTGACTGTGCTCCAGAGCACAAAGAAGGACTATACAGGCATGGTTTGATGAGTTCACACAGAGTCCTGACCTCAAACCCATCAGCACCTTTGAGATGAACTGGAACAGAGACTATGAACCAGGAATACTGGTCCAACATCAGAGCTTGGCCTCATAAGTGCTCACAGAAACTCTCCAACATCTTGTGCAAAGCCTTCATAGAAGAGTGCAGGCTGTTATAGCTGCAGAAGGGGGCCAACTCCATATTAAAGTACATGGATTTGAATACAGTGTCATTGTCCTGTTGGTAGAATGGTTCGGTGGCCGAATATTTTTGTCTTTATAGTCTACATACAGGTGCATCTCATTGAATTAGAGCATTGTAAAAGTTGTTTTTTTTTCCTACATTTAAAGTCAAAAAGTGAAACTTGTGCATATTAAAGACTTATTTGATACAAAGTGAAATATGTCAGGCCTTTCTCAGTTTAGTGTTTATATTTAGTTACCATCTGTCCTGGTTGTCACATATGTGTCTGGATTCTTTTCCAGGTTTCCCAACTGGGACTGTCGTTTGGAGACCGTGGGCAGGTCAGTGTTACACATCACTAGCACCACAAACATCAAATGGAGGTCGTTTATACCTCATTAACAAATGGTGTTGGCACTTATGACTGCACTTTAGTATCTGCATTTACACTCCAGTATGCATTAACACCATGTCTACAATGATCTGATCAAACAGAACATTCCTTATGTTCATAACAGCCCACACATCATTCCTGTAACATTTAACGTTAAAGGATGACATTATCAAAGGCAGAGGCTGGAATGCTTTATAAACCTTAAAGGTTGGCATTACTCTTTTGAGTTTTTGTCCTAATAAGGGAGCTGTTGATCGAGGTTAAAATCCATTCACAGATTGCAGACTAATGTCTAAATTAAGTCTTTGTCTTTCCTTTAAGGGCCGACAACCAATCAGAGAGGTGGAGGGATGACAGAAAACCCATGGAGAAGCCCCAGACAGCCATTCAGAGCTCTCGTAAAGAAACGTCTTCTTTTCTGTCCGTATGTGATGTTCCTGTATTTGTTTTTGCTCATGTCTTCTCTTTGCTTACAGGCTCATCACAGCAGAATCGAAAACCTTCAAAGAAGGTAAGATGGCCACACAGCCTGATCATCGGCTTGTTGTTTTCCTGTTTTAGCCTACTAATAATAAAGATGTTTGATTTCTGTCAGGCTACAGAGAAAAGTAAAGTGGTGTGTGTGAAGTTTCTGGCTCATTCTGTGGATGAATCCTACCTGAGGAAACTTGCTGAACCATTTGGAAGAATCATCAAGATCCTCATGTTTCCTTCCCTAGTGAGTCCACAGGGTTCATCACTCAACCATCAGACATAACGGTGTTTAATACAGTACTAGAGAAAATAACAGCATTCATAAACAGAGTAGAGTGTGAAAGCTTTAATGAGATGGAAGGGAGGAACCAGGATATATGAGCATAGAGAAGTAGAATAAATCTAACAAATATTAGAGGCAGGATCCTACACACTGTCTAAGTTGTACAATAGACCTATGGCTAAGCCACGCCCCCTCCACTGACTCAGACAAACAATGAACAGTCAGTGACAGATGCTATTGCAGTTGTCACAGTAGGAGACATTTCACAGGAGGCCATTGATGATTTTTGGAGACAAAAAGATCACATATTTTCTAGAAGTCATCAAAAGGGTCTGAACTACATATTGGAGGGATATATTAATCATTTTGTTGTCGAGAAGGTCGGTAAAAAGCTTCAATTACAAGCCAAAGTTTACAGGTCCAAGTGCAAACATGATAAACCGCATTTCGTTGCCATCACAATCTCAGACCACAAGATAGAGGATCAGCATCAAAGTGCCACTGAAGTTAAGGTTTTTGGCTCAGAATATGAGACAAATATAACGGCCTTTTTACCATCTTTACCAAGAGTGTCTCTCTGTTAGTTTGGTGCTACAGTATTTATATTGAATCATTCAGCCTAACATTTGTCAACCTTTGTTATCTGGGCTATTACAGATAAGTTAATGAAGTTAAGTTCCAGAAGTTAACATTAGTTTAACTAGAGCCCTTTGGACAACAGCTAACAATGATGTATGATCACCAAAGAATAGAAACTAGAACAAAACAGGCCAATGAACTCCCAACAAACAACGTGACACAACGAACAATGCAGCTAGGAGCTAACATTAGGCTAACTTTAGCTAACGTTAGAGAGGTTAAAGATAACTTTATATTTCTTTCCAGCAAAGTGACAATATGTTGCCTCAAATATGATATTGACTTACCTTAGAACAGATGTAGACATCCTTGTAAGTTTTATTTACGTTGAGTTGATGTTGTGGTCTACCGCGCAACTTTATTCAAAGAAGACGCTTTTCTCAGTTTAGATGTGGCTTAGGAACGGGTAAAAAATACACTCTGTCACCCAGACTCTCAGGATACCTTGTGTTGGAGTCGCATGTACCCCACAAACACTGTTTGACCATTTTTAAACTTAAAAGCTCAAAAAACCTCGTAATACCGGACAAAAACTGACTTTCTTCAACGCATCTCAATGGACGTCCAGGCAGCAGATGTCCGAGTGTATAGGAATGGCTATATGCACCGTGATTGGCTCATCGCGTTTGAGGGCGGGACTTAGCCATAGGTCAATTGCATTGGCAACATGAAGGTATGGAAATGTTACCAGCCATATTTTTACAATTTATAACTGAACCAAAAGAGTGGAAACGTAAAGCCACTGAAACATTCAAAATGAACTGAAACTAATGAATTACTCACTACTACTACTATTAAAGAAATGCCTTTATAACAGAGTCATCAACTCCATTTAGATAAGGGCTGAATCTTTTGCACTGCAGGGGCCGGATATTGAAATAAACTGAACTAAAATCAATATTAAGTCCAATCAACATAATCTTGTAAAAATATTATTTCTCTTAAGAATGAATGGAACTTTTACCTTTCACAGTGAGGCAATATAACTATCCCCTCTTATATACTTATCAACTACACCAGCATTATTTAACCCTGCTCAACCAAAGAGCCAAACTGTTTTAAATACTTTTGCAAGAGTGGCAATGTAGGTGGTAAAAAGGGGTTAAAGTGGCAACAAAAATAAGTTAAAGATGGCAATAAAAATAAGTTAAAGATGGCAGAAAATGGTCAAAAAGCGACAAAAAAGTGGCATAAATGGCCAAAAATAGGCAAAGTAGGTTTAAATGGCATAAAACTGGGTGAAAAGTAAATGAAAACTGGGAGAAAATAGGGCCAAAAAAGGCAGAACATGGGAAAAGGGATGAGAAGTTACCAAAAAATAAGTTACAGGTGGCAAAAATGTTAAAAAAAAAAAAAAAAACAAAACAAACAAACAGCAAAACATGGCAAAAAATGAGTTAAAGAGTAACTGAAATGGGAAAAGGGTCGTAAAACTGATGAAAAAACAGCAAGGAGTAGTAAAACGGGGAAAAAGAGGCATTTAATGTCAAATGGAAACTTAATTGGGGAGAAAAGTGGAAAAAAATGGCCAAAAAGGGGAAAAATGGGAAATTAAAAAGCAGGATAAAAGAAGCAAAAAGTGGGCTTAAAGCAGTAAAAATGGATTAAAAGTGTTCAAAAAATGTAAAAACATGGCAGGAAATTGTAAATAATGGCAATGGAAATATACAGGCAAAAAAATAAATGTTGACAATTAAAGCCTGCTGTATAAACTGATTTATGTGATTTGCAATGGATAAATTCTGAGGTCAGAATTTCCCTTTTTTAAAGTATTCTGGAGAATAATATTTTCAAACAAGAAAAGCACTCGCAGAGCGCAGACCTCCGACATTAGCCCTTTCTCCCAATAGTGAAGAATCCTTTAAAAAATTCCTGGATCCAGATGGTGATCCGGATCACTACCAAAATCTAATCAGTTCGTCCTTATGCCATTTCTGACATTTCCTGAAAAATTTATCAAAATCCATCCATAACTTTTTGAGTAATGTTGCTAAAAAACTAACAAACCCTGCCGATCAAATAACCTCCTTGGTGGAGGTAATTAAGGGTGTATTCACACCTGGCTCGTTTGGGGCAGTTGTTCCGAAACAGTGAGGCCCCCCCCCCAGTGGATTCCAGTGGATTCTTTGCAGTAAGAACACAACCACCTCAGAAACCGGCACAACTGACTCATAACTGTAGTACACACTGTAGCCATGGGGGCAGTAATGCGCCCGGTTGCCAACCGTTCAGTTAAAACAATAGAAGAAGAAGGAGTAGAAGAATCAGCAACAGCAGAAGAAGAAGAAGAGAAGGCGGAAGAACAACAGATCTATCTGAGCTAAATGAGTCGTGGCTCCCAGAGGCGGCACGTCTTCGTTTTAACAAGTGCATCAGCACATTATTTTCTTGACTGTCAAAAAATGCATGTTTTGTTGATTTACATTAGCCAGATGAACGCTATAAAAAAAACAAGCTACACACACTGCTGATGCTCCATGGCTGTTGTTTTCCCTGAGGAAAGCGGTTAAGAACCTGAATGAATGAATGAAGATATGGAAACTCCCCCGCCTTCTGGGTAAGATTTCTGACCAATGAGAGACGAATTGGATCGCACGTGGCAATTGTTTACAACTTTGGACCGCAAGAGACTTTTGCCGTGTGAACACAAACAAACCAGGTGACAACTGATACAAATGTATCGTTTTTGCCCCTGAATCAGAACAAGGCAAACAAGCCACAGGTGTGAATACACCCTAAGACATTAAAGAGCCACATGAGGTTCAAGAGCCACATGTTGAGTTTCACTGATCATACTGAAGCCAGCCACAAGGGGGCGATTGAGATATTTTAGCGACATATTTCTGGAACCCTCTTGATGTCTTTCACTGAGTTTGATGCTCATACGCTGTGTCATGATTGGTCAAATACATTATGCATGAAACAGCTCTTTTGTGTAGATTCTCAGAAAGGAATATTGCACTCTCAAAGGGCCTTTTTAAAAAAGGAAGACAGGAATGATAAATGTTTTTTACCATGCCAAACTACAGAAATACAGTACCTTTTTGCTTCTTGTTTGAAAAGTTGTGAAGTTGAAGGATTTATTTAAGTTTTAAGAAAAGAAATGAAGCAATTGAATGCCATATTTTTTCCCTCTCAAATGTTCCGAATTGAATTGTCTTCAAGGAGGCTGGGATGGGATCACATGTCTTCATGATGTCATAAAGGCTGAAGGGTAAATGAAGTGTGTGATGTGCTAGTTGGGCATGTTGGGCTTTGCAGAACAAATGGAAATCTTCACACGTGGAGATGCTTTACCCCCCCGCAGGTCTCAGATGTCTTCATTGTAAACCTGGCTAATGATAAAATGTTTGTGTTGTGACTTCTTCAGGCGTTTGTGGAGCTGGGCTCCATGGATCAGGCCAGAGACATGGTGAAGTTCCACGAAAACTACCCTCTAACGGTGAACGGGGAGCAGATGGAGTTCAGGCTCTCAAACACCTTCAACTTCCTCCAGGTAGAGATATTCATCCAATCAGCAGCTCACACTGAACCAACAGCCAATCAGCTTGTCTCTTCTTCATTTAAACTCAGCAGAGAGCAGCAGGCTACTGGTGTGGGTAAATCTGCAGTCAGAGAGTGGTGAAGTTAACCCTTTAGTGCCATCATCACTGATATCACAATAACCACACACATTAGCACACATCAGACACACTCTTTAATCGTAGATTAGATGTTTGTGTGTTTTTATTCTCATTCTGACTGCAGAGTAATTTATCTGTTCACATCCTGCTGCTCCTGAAAGCCGAGGTCAGGCCAAACATTCTCATGACCGTTTAGAGCGTTCAGGAGACCGCTGCAGCTTGAATCAGGCCGGCTGACGGTGCAGCCTGAGATTCAGTTTGCCAGGTCGTCACTAGCTGGTTGGAGAATATAAGCCAGGTTCTTTAGTGTTCTGTCTGTTCTCAGAGGCAACAAAACTCCACTCTTACCAATCATTTCTCTCTCTCTCTTAGAGCTGTGAAGAAATTTTTGCCCCTTCCCGATTGATTTTTTTTTTTCCATATTTGGCACACTTAAATGTTTCAGATCATCAGACTAATTTTGATGCAGGTCTTTACACGTTGCTCTGGGACCTCCTGGATGAGTCGACCATGCACTCTCAGAGTGATTTAGGCTGGCCACTCCTGGGAAGGTTCACTACTGTTCACAGTTTTCTCCATTTGTGGATAATGGCTCTCAGTGAGGTCAGCTGGAATCCCAATGCCTTAGAAATGTCTCTGTAACCCTTTCAGACTGATAAATGTTAGTGACTTTGTTTCTCATCTGTTCTTCTGTAGGTTGTTCCATGATGTGTTGGAGATCTTTAAGCCTTCTTCACTTTGTCAGATAGGTTCTATTTGAGGGATTTAGGGCGCATTCACACCAGAGCTTTTTGGTCCGCTGTAAACAAACTCTGGTCCGTTTTCCCGGATAGTCTGGTTTGTTTGGAGTGGTGTGAAAGCTCTCACGAACTCTGGTGCGGACCAAACAAGCGGATTCTGGTCCGCTTGAAAACAGGGGGTCTCGGTCCACTTCTAAACAATCCCTGGTGTGGTTCGTTTGAGGTGTGAAAGCAAAGTGGACCAACCTGTGAACCAAAGGCAGGAAGTGGCATAAAGCGTAATGATATACAGATTTATGTGATTTAATTATCAGATACATGTCGGTACCTCGCTTGGCGTCTGTGTGACACAGCAACACGTCGTAGTCAGGGCTGATTTATTCATCTCATGGAAAGAATGACATGCTGGACAGCTCACCACCGTCTTCTTCTACACCTTCTTTTCTTCTTGGTCGCCATTTGTTTGTGACGACAGCGCCCCTAACGGGCAGAGGCTGTAGGTGTTCAGACAGTTTGGTCCGTTTGACCAAGAGCAGTGTGAATGTGAACCAAACCAAAGGAAAATGCAACAATGCTGTAATTTCTGTTCCAAAACACACTGAATCCCCAGGACTATCAGGTGTGAAAATGACCTTATTCATCAGCAGGTCTGGCAGTGATCAGGTCTGGGTTTGGATAGTCTAAGGGAACTATAAAAATGTGGTTAATCACAGTAAATTCATGATTTAATCAGATGGGGAATGACTTTTTCACATAGGGCCAGGTAAGTTTGAATGGTTTTATCCCTTAATAAATGAAATCATCATTTAAAAACTGACTTTAGAATTTACTCAGGTTATCTTTGTCTAATATTAAAATTACTTTGATGATCTGAAACATTTAAGTGTGGCAAACATAAAACAATAATCAGGTATGAGGTTCATACCCACTCACAGCTCTGCATGTTCATCCTAATGCTCAGTTAAAGATAGTGAATTTTTGAAGAAAATATTCACATATACACTGCTTAAAAAATGTATTAGACCACCTGTCATATTTGTCTCAGAGACCATCCAGCATCATGAAGTGCTTTAATGCAGACTCTTTCATTTTCAGTGAGCTCTCCACGTTTTACCATTTTAAACAGGAATGAGGAATTTCAACCTGAATTCACCTTTTTTATACCCAAATTTGAGCCGGCTCGCTGGGCTTCTTTGAGAAGTCAGAAATGAATCAAGCATAACATTCAGCCACTAAAACTAATTTTTCTGTTCAGGAATGCAAGTAAATAACTATAATTTGACATATTAATCAAGAAATATTAATGTGCTTTAGTATCTTTTCATATTTTTTTTTTTGAAAAAACAGTAAATTTGAAAATTCATGGATAACAATAATAATTATATTTTAGCATTAAAAATATCATTTGGGTTAAAGAGCTTCTACATATTGGTGTATTACCATTGCAGAAACATAAAAAATTATTTTTGGTAATTACCAATGCTGTTAATTTAGGGCAGCTGTGGCATAAACCTTACTTTGGGTGGTGGTCTAATAAATTTGATAAGCACTGTATATGTTTATAGTATATCTCCATTTAGATAAAGAATATTAACATATTTTTATCCGATATCGCCACACATGCCAGGATCGTCAGTTAAGTGATAATCAGAGAAGTGACTGATAAAGCTCGTGCCAAAGGTCAATTTTGGTCATTTTCATCACAGGAAGAGATTTGAAGGATTGGAAACGATCTGGTATTTTCCACTTAGACAGGTATGTAAATGATCTGTACTGATTCTAACTTAAGTTCATGCTGGCCTTGATAACGTTCTGTGTGTTACACATATCTGCTGGTTGTTGGCGTATTACAGTCACTTCCTTATAAAAGCCGTCAGTACGTTTACATGCACAGCTAAATCAAATCACAGTTGCAGCTCGATTCTGATCCTTAACCGGACCCCTGTCTTTGTCCCAGTTTATTTGGCTGTGAATATGACCAACACACCTATGTAATAGGGCTGGGCAATTAATCGAAAATTAGATTAAATTGCACTTTGGCCTGGTGCATTTTTCAAATCGCAAAAGTTGCAGTATTTCTTTTACCTGAAATTTGTGTCAAAATAACAATTTTAAAACATCTTTTGCAGCAGAGATGTTATAAATGACTTATCATGCAGTCATCCAAGTGGCAGTTTTTTAGAAAAGTAAATAAAAATTATGACCCCCTTCAATACATCAGTTCTTATCCAATTTGCAACACAAGTTAATATCATCACAATTAGATATTTTTCTAAAAATTTTATCCCTGGTTTTATCTAATATTGTGTTGGTTGTAATATAGAATGATTTATTTCTTGTGTTTATTGCTAAATAAATAGATAAATAAATAAGATCAGGAACTAAAGAAAAAAATCACACATCATATCACAATTGCAATATTAGGGAAATAAATCGCAATTATTTTCCCAAATCATTCAGCCTGACTATGTAAGTTGATATCTCTCTTTGTTCATCTCATTCTTTAAACTTTAAATTGTGTTTTCAGGAAAAAAAGTTTGTTTTGTTTTTTAATCCTTAAACCTTAAATTGTATTCAAAGGACTGATTTTTTGGTTATGTTAAACATATTTAAATATTGGTTTCAGCTAAAATTAATCTGTAAATATCAGCAAAAATCCAATATCTTGCATCCCTAAAAATGATCACTGGACAGATCAGAAGTTATCAAACATTTAATTTTTTACTGTTCACTTATTTCTTATGTGGAGTTCTTCTTCTGTGAGAAAGTTTAGGTCATAATGTTTGATCTACCCAAAGGTCCTAATTTTCTTTCAAAGTAAAAGCAGGTCTGTATCCAAACAGGAAGTCAGTTACACATTGAGACAGTACAAAAACTCAAACTGAAACTAAAACCCTTTGACAGCCCAACTCCGTACGTACTCTACACTTTCTTTTGGCATCGCTCGCTGTCGTCAAGCGCGCCGTGATACATGAAGGCAGGTCAAAGCCTGGCGCTAAGAGTTTGGAGCACGCTCTGAATATCTGGTTTAATTTGGGTCTGATAAAGGTGAATGAGTGAGTAGATCAAACTCTGATCACATGATCTAGGAGTGTAGTCCTCCAGAAAGTCATTGAAGTATGATTCCAGTAAGACTAACATTCACACATCAATTTAAAACTGCTGTTTTAGTCAGACTGGAACAGTAATTGTATTTTTTTCTACCTGCATGTAAACGTACTGAAGTAGCTTGCCTCCATGCATCCTACAAACACCCGTGTTTAGAATAGTCTTTCCTCCATTCTTGCTGTATTTTTTTTTTTATTATTGTGATGGCAAATGAAAGTGTGCAGCCCTTGAGTCTAAGACAGTTTTCCCAAGGGGACGATAAAGTTGACGTATTTCTCTTAGTGCTAAATCTTTAGACCTCAGGTTTACTGGGACATTCAGGCAGTCAGATTAAACTCCAGACTCATCTGTAATTTCTTCAGATAGTTTGGTTACTCAGAGGATGAGTTGTCACACAGCTAGTGTTTGTAAAGTCAGATTACTGTTAGCTTAGCATCACATAGCCCTTCTTAACTAGAGGAAGCCTGTAAATAAGTCCAGGTTCAGGTTCAGTAGATTCATAGAAAGCTCAGTGATGTTTGTTCAAAGAGAAACCTCATATGAAGAAATGCTGACTGTATCGGATAAACGTATGTGTCTTTTAGATGGATGTAGTACACAGAAACACCAGATTGTTGGCTGTCTTTGTTGTGCAGTGCATTCTGGGTAGTGTTGCCAATTGGTTGCATTTTCCTTTCCTTTCCTTTGGTTGCATTTACAGTTTCCTTCTGTCCTCTTCACTGTGATCCATCAAGAAACTAAGTGATAATCCTTCAGGTTTTTATGAAGGTTTCAAACCAGCTTTACATCTGGATTATAGACAGGCATGGTCTGGGACGTCCTCATCTGGACTGGACTGGCTGTGTAGATGGATACTGGCTTTAAACACCACCCATCAGCTGATCTGATCTGCTGTATTCTCATAGAAAAGCATGGCTTTATTTACATCTGTCCAGCCTCGCTCAGAGCGATGGGAAGTGTGGTTCTTGTTCTTCTTGTTTCCCAGCTCAGTAAGGAGAGCCAGTCTTTCAGATCCAAAACAGCTTTTCATTCTACAAAAAAGAAACCACCTCTCCGACAGGAGTCAGCTCTCAGAACCAGCTAGTCATGACTTCTTCATAACTCGACATCCTGAATTTAGATATCATTTCAATCTAACCAGAGCGCCATCTCTCTATCATTATTGGAAAACAGATAAACTAACATTCTTTCCCTCATGTTGACTGTTCTTTCTTGGCAACTTTGGAAAAGTGGGTGAAACTGGCAAGGGTTTCACTCACTTTTCTGAAAGTAGCCAACCACTGCTTACTATTGGGAAAAAAATGGAGGAAAAGCCCCCCAACATCCCCAGCTTCAACAACATTCTATCCTCTGCCTTTGATGACGTCATCCTTTGAAACCTTTAATAGGGTTTAAAATTATGATGTCATCCATTAAGGATTATAAAGCATTCCATTTTTGACTTTGAAAAGTATGTCATCCTTTAAATGCCTAAAAACATTCCATCCTTGCCTTAAAGATGTTGTCATCAATTCTTAGCTAAATAAACTCTCCATTGTTGCCTTAAAGAGGTTGTCATCAGTTCTTAGCTAAATAAACATTCCATCCTTGCCTTAAAGATGTTGTCATCATTCTCAGCTTTATAAACATTCCATCCTTGCCTTAAAGATGTTATCAATTTTTAGCTAAATAAACTGTCCATCATTTCCTTAAAAATGTTGTCATCATTTTTAGCTTTATAAACATTCCATCCTTGCCTTTAAATGCCATCTTTAATAGCTGATTAACTATTACAGCCTTTAAAGATGATATCATCCTTAAAAGTGCCTTTGAGGATGATGTCATCTTTTGTCTATGAATATTCCATCCTTGCCTCTGCATGCATGGAAAGATGGATGGACTGTTGTTAGAATCAGAGGAGGGACAGAGAGCTCTGATATCAGGTCATGTCTGAAGATAGATTGTTAATGCAGAGTCCGGACTTAAGAGACATCAGCTGGTACCTGAAGGACTAGAATGGATCATTTATCCACAATAAAGTTCTGTCTGACCCCTGAATCTGGAAATAAAGCCAAAGAAGCGTTCAGGGGTCAATAAGAGGAACACTGCAACCACTTAAAAACACTACACAGCAGTGGAGCCGACGTGGATTTATTTGGTCTTTAAAGTGTTTCTGTGTACGGCATCCATCTAAAAGAGACCAATGTTGATGTCATAAAGTCCCGTCTTTCTCTTAATCTCTCTGCTGCCCTCTGCTGGAGAGAACGGTAACGTAGCGCTTCTGTCTTTGTCTTCTCAGAGCTCTCGTGTGGTCACTTTCATCCCGCCTCCATCAGGAGAGGACGGTCGATCAGATCTGATCAGCATCATCAAACGCTTCGGCTCGCCGCTCTACACGCTCTTCCTGCCCTCAAAGGTGAGATGAGCCTAAATGCTGATTTTGTTGGGATCAGAATGTTTATGGAGCAACGTTAGAGAGAAGATTCCTGCAGAGATGGAGAAGAAAACGCTTCATAGAGGAAGATTAACCAAAAATTAACTACAGCCAGATAAAACAGAAATTTAACTCAGAGAGATGCTTTAAATGTGTTTTTGAGTAACAAAGGTAACATTTCAGTGATAAAATAAGAAGTATGATGGTAAATGTGGAGCTAACAAAAATGATTTAACTACAGTAGAGGAGGACTGTAAACCAAATTCTTCTTTTTCTTTAATTTGATCCTGAGAAAAGTCTGAGTCACATTCATGAAGCTGCTGAAACCTGTTCAATTGTTCTCACCTGTTTCCCTTCATTGATGAGCGCCATGTGCTCAATGGATGGAAGCTCGTTGTCCCTAATTAGCTGAGAGAAACGCCCCTTTAATGCCCATATAAGGACATGAGGCAAACCAAGCACACATGAAATGAAACACGGGATTCAAAGTAAATCTGAGACGTTAAAAACGTGAAAGTTCTGAAACCATTTAACCTGGTTTAAACATTTTGCAGTTGTTTATTCTGTTTATTTATTTATTTGTAGTGGTTTCATATGATTTTATGCATTTATTAGTTAATTGTATATCCATTTATGTGAAATTAATGTCCTATTTTATCATGTTTTTTTTTCTTTTAAAATTACTGTTTACTTCATTTTCTATCAGTAATTCATTTTTATTTTTATTCCTATTAATATTAAATTTTCTGGGCTGTCAATATTAATCACATTAACGACGACTAACTAGAATCCAGATTTAGTGCATTAATTTTTTTTAATCTCTAGCTTTATTTTTGCCTTCAGCACACTGAGGTTAATCCCTGCAGACACAGGGATTAAAAAAGTTCAGCACTGCTCCTTTAGTCTCATTATAGTCAAAATAAACTCAGAAAGTCAGAAACCTGAACCTGTGATATCAAACATTTACGTTTTTTACTCTTCATGTCAGTGTTGTAGTCGCCAAACCTCGAGTCCGAGGCAAGTTCCCAGTACCTAAAATCTAGAGCCAAATTAAATTATTCGTCATTTTTAAGCCTTTCCAGCTTTCCAGATGGGCTACGTTGATGTGTTTTATTGTTGTTTTGAAGTCAGTTATGAGGGGTTTCTCACACAAAAACAACAAATATTACAGAATCAAATAGTCTTAAGAAAAAAAGGTTCGAGTCCTCCTTATCATCCTCGAGTTCAAGTCGAGTCACGTGTTCTCCAAATCAAGACTCGAGTACTACAACCCTGGTTCATGTATTTCCTTTTCAGTCCATAACAAGTTCTTTTTTCACTGGTTAAATTCATGTATAAATCTTTAATCTAGCTTTAAATGCAGCTCTGAATCAAAACTAGAAGTCAGTTAGCTTTACTGTAAGGCAGTACAAAAATACAAAATGACACAAAAGTTTTAAATGCAAAATATTGGAAATTTAGGATGTGATAAAAAAAGGCTGTGGTTAACTTTAGAAATCTCAAGATTAATCACAATTAAAATTTTAATGTTTCGATATTACATTTTTTCCATTTATTTATTTCTGTTTATTTTAAACATTTGAGTTATATCTGTTTGTCTTTTTTATTGTTTTATTTTTATTTTTATCTTTAAAGATATATTTTATATCTTGTATATCCTTTGTTTTTCTTTATTTTATATTTAATTCCTTCATTTATTCACAGTTTCATATATATTCTATATTTTATAATTTATTATTTTACTTTATTTACTGAAATATATCGAACGAAATGAAACAAACAGCAGGCGTTTTAATCTCAGATTATAGAGTATAGCTGTCTTTCTAATCTAGCAGCTGTAGATGTAGACGGTTTTACTAGTCAGATGTGTTTCTGTCAGTTTGAGATAAAAATCATCAGATTTATTCAAACACATGATTCAGGTGTTTTACTTTACGTGTCTGAGAGTGCATTAGAAAACTCAGAATCTGCTTTAGGAGCATCTTTTCTTCTTTATTATCTTCATAGCAGTTTTAATATTGATCCTTTTTTACACAGCGGTTTTTCTTTTTCAGGTGTTTGTAGAGATGAAAGATGCGAGTGAAGCTCAGAAGCTGGTGGATTATTACTCCACCAACCGTCTGAGGATCAACCAAGACCTCATCCAGGTCTCCTTCTCTGGAGAATACAACAGCCTCATGTGAGTAGGATAGACCCGGATAAATCAGCTGATTCTGATCGATAGATTATTGATTAATCTTATTAATGATCCTTCTCTATCTGCAGGAGGATCCCGTCTGCCAAGAAATACGAAGAAGAGACCGAGAGGATGAAGAGTTCAAGCAAAGAGATAGAGAGCAGGAGTAGCAGAGACCGGGACGAAGGCAGAAACAGATCCAGAGAAAGGTCTACCAGGTCAAAGTCCAGGGATAAATCCAGCAGAGATGGGGGGACCAGAATCAGGTCCAGGTCTAAAGAAATGACCAAGGAGAAAAAGTCTGAGTCCAAAGAAAAGGCCTCTCATGAGAGAAAGTCTGAGTCTAGAGAAGAATCCAGCAGAGAGAGGAGGTCTGAGTCTAGAGAAGAATCCAGCAGAGAGAGGAGGTCTGAGTCTAGAGAAGAATCCAGCAGAGAGAGGAGGTCTGAGTCTGGGAAGAAGTCGGTGAAAGAAGAGGAAACGGAGATGCCAGGTAAGAAAACACGACAGGAGTCAACAGCAGCATCAACAAGGGTCAGTGAATTTTCTGGCAAATCCGTTTCCTGGTTGAAACCAGACTCAAAAAAGGGGAGAAACTGTTGTTAATCTGTTTTTCGTTTTTGACCAAAAATGGAAAAAAGCGAAAAAAATAGCCTTTTTTTCGTTGTTGTCGACCAAAAATAGAAAAACGAGTAATTTCTTCCTTTTGGACAAAAAAGTGACGTTATTTTGTTTTCTTCATCTGATAAAATACTTGAGGAAAAGGAAATCGTGTGGCCCATCCATCAAATTTTACAGTATTATTATAGTAGGCAAAAATGCGTTATATTGAATGTATGATAAATAATGTAAATTATTAATTCACTGGCAATTTACTGTAATGTAATTTATGTGTAATGTAATGTTATTACTTTTTAAAAATCTTTTATTCTGGATCTGCCAGAAAATACACTGACCCACAAGGATAAAAAGGAGTTAAATGAGTCTGTAATAATCAGAGGTTTGAGCTGTTTCAAAGCTCTTCTAGGATTGAAATGATGGAACTATATCAGTTATATCAGTTTACAGAATTATAAACTCTCAAATCCTGCCGCACTGCACAATCATCAGTGCAGGTAAAATACATGAAACTAACAAGCAGAGATCAGAAAATCTAATATTAGACTTTTCATGGTCTGATTTGTGTTATAATGTTCTGACCTCATAGTTTTATTTTTACTCTAAATGACGCACTAAAATCCTGACCTCCCTGCAGTCTTCACGGATGCCTCCTCTGGTCCAGATCCAGTCACTGAACTAAAGCATGAGGCTGCAGAAACCCAACAAACAGACCAGGAAGAGCCGTGAGTTCATTCATCTTCATGTCGTATCGATCTGGATTTACTGCTCTGAGGTCTGAGAGTTAAAGGGATACTTGAACATTTTGGCAAATTCGCCCATTGCCATAATTCCTGTAGTCTTACTAATAGGTTCGCTACCTTTAGTTGTCGGTGCAAGCTATTTTTAGATCGGTGCTGCTGAGTTAGGAGCTGCTCTGCCATTGTAATGGATTCTTATGGTAACGCGCTTTCCCTAATCAAACTCATCAAATACACAATCCAACAACTCCTAAACGCTCTCGAGGACAAGTTGTGACCTGCACATTCACCATTATGTAACATTACGACACATGAAGCAAATACTCGACACATGAAGCAAATACTGCAGCAGCCATGTCTGGAGTGTAGTTCCGGCTTTGCATTTACCTTTAAAACTATATCCTGTATAGGGATTATGGCAATGGGCAAATTTGCCGAAATGTTGAAGTATCCCTTTAAATATGTGACGTTTATTGATCAGGTCTGAAGACGACAGCGACATCGAGGGTATGGAGGTAATCGGAGAGGACGAAGAGGATCTACAGGACGAGGAGATGGAGGCCCTGGTTGGGAGTGATGGAGAGGAGGAGGAGGAGGAGGAGGAACCTGCTGAGAAAGAGGAATGTCCTCCAGAGAGAACAGACTCACCTGACGCAGGTAGAAATCAGATTTTATATTTCTGTAAAGGTGAAACGTACACAGAAGCTTTAATAAACTCCTGATGTTTTTTCAGATAAAAATGTGGAGTTGAAGGAAGGAGAGGAGAACGAGGAGGTGAATGAAGAGACCGATCATGAGAGACAGCAGGAGGAGAAAGAGGAAGAGGAGAAACCTTTAAAGGAGGAAGAGGAGGGATCAGAGCCCACCAGAGAAACAGAAACTCAGCAGGAGGAAAACGAGGTGGAGACGCAGCACGTTTATGTTTGAATGATTTTTCTGCCTTTCTGTCTCGGTTCTATGGTTTCAACACAACATAGAGATTTACAGATATCTAGCTTTGGCAGCTATTTTCCTAAGATAACATTTAAACTGAAATATGGATAAAGATTCTAAATCAGAGGAATCATTAAGGAGCAGAGAGGTCATTAGACTGGGTGTTAAGGCCTGGACTGTTATTTTTCTCAGTATTGAAAATGTACTACTGAGTTCTGGCTGTTTAAACATTTATGGTGAGGCAAAATTGCGACTCGTTTGTTTATGGCCCTCTGAGGCCACGGCCCCTTCACAGACATGGATCAACCCTTAGGATTTCCTCACACAGATTCAACATGGATATTTTTAAAGAGGCTATATGTAACTTTTAGAAAACAATCAGTGTAGTGATACCGCCAGCCATTAGGCAAACTAAGATAAGATATTCCTTTAGTAGTCCTGCAAGGGCAAATTCCAAACTACAATGGTGTTGTGTTGCTTGTCCATGACCGGGGCATTCCTTGCATGAATGAGCCTCCGGTTTATCAGGGGATACACACACAGACCAAGGTGATTTACTGGCACCGTGTATACAGACGAGGTAAGTGAAGTAACAAAATAAAACACTAAATGAGCAACGTGACATTAGTGTTGTTTGGATATTGTCTTCTTAAGCAAGCTAACGTAATTTAGCATACGTTTTATAGAACATAAAACACTACATTGTATTTCAAGGTCAGAAGTCATGCCCTACCTTTTCTACAGAAAGACGGCCATCTCTGGATCAATATTTATCCGAAGCATAGAGCGAAGCTCCCTTCATTTCTCAAATGCTCCACCAATATTTATCCTCAATTTCCCCCTGTGTCAGTCAAGCTCTTGTTTAGCTTGACGGGCTTTAGCAGATAAAGCTATCTTGGTTTCTTAATGTTTACGCCGAGTTTGTGTGGATGTTTGGGTTGCACTAGCCGATTCACTGGCAGAAGCAGCCTTCTCCATTGCCATTTTTTTCCATTTTACACACCGTAGCCAGGTATAAACCAGGGGTGCGCGTACTACGTAGCACCCGATGTCACATCCTTTCAGATTTGCAGAAAATACAGCTCGAGTTTTTTACAGATGAATGACTCAACAGGCTTATACAGGCAAACAAGGAAGACGTAGAGCCTCAATCTTTATATTGGGTTTAAGTGCGCACCGAAATATACTCAAAAATGGGAAGTGTGAAAGCAGAAAACTTACATATAGCCCCTTTAAAGGTTTTTAAACAGCAGCTTCTACTGTAGACTTTCCTATGATTTATAAAAATCTAACCCTCTGAATGTGTGCAGACCCTTGATAAACACAGGAAGTCTGTCCCATTAGACTAACCACAACAGGCTTTAAACAACTTTGTTTTGGGAGAAAAAAAACAAATTTGATGGCTCACCATAGCCATGCTAACCTTGCAACGCAGATGGATACGCCAGTTTCCTTATTTTTCACAGGTGAATCCATCTTGCAAAGATCCCGTCTGAACCGTTTGGGCCTGGTTAGAAAGTGACAGGTCCAATCAGTGACAAGGGGCAGTACTTTAGGGTGCGGCAAAGTAGTGACGTAAGCAAGCGGCAAGAAGAGGCCAGTGCAAATATGGAGGAAGAGATTAGTGTGGATGCTGCTAAAGCGCCAGTTTTATCAGACATTTCTTCGTTAAAAGAAGAACAAAGAACAGCAGTGAGTTGTTTTCTTTTCAAAAACCACAAAAGTCATGTACTGACATGTAGAGCTGGGCAATTAATCGAAAAATAATCAAAACCAACATTTAGGGCCTCTAACCGACGTAAACCCACTGTGTCAATTATTTCAATCTTCTTCTTTTCTTGGAAAAAAATTGACTTTTTAGGAAAAACATTTTCATTTCAGCTGATGTGTGTTTTGATTTCAAATGTTTTGATGAATAAACACAAATTGCTGATCGTTGTCAGTTCCTTTCAGTTGTTCTAAAATCATAAAAATATTTACAGAACAAACAGAGTTGGAGGTTGAGGGTGGAATAATCGTTCATTAATCAAAATCGAGGTAAAAAGTTCAATCATGATTTTCATTTTTGCCATAATCGCCCAGCCCTACTGGCATGTCTACAGTCGCCGTGGTTCGTGTTATTCCTCGGTAGCTGCTCACCTGCACCTTGGTCGCGGCTACGTCACGTGTTTTGTTGCTCTGATTGGCCTGTAAAGAGGTGACAGACAGAACGTTCATCCAGTCACACCCCAAGCTTTTTTCAAATCCTCTGCCCTTTCCCAAACGCTTAGTATTGAAGGTTTTCCAGATGGATGTGTGGAACAAATCCATCTGGTGTGTCAGGTTAACATGTATGCCCTAGTTTGCACTTTCTGAATTGCATACATTTGTGTGCAACTTTAGAACAAGACACTCAGTCCAAAAGTTGACGACAGTTTCATGCTGTTTGGACAGTTATTTATCTCTCTCTTTTTCTCTCATAAATATTTAAATATTTTCTACATTGTGCAAAAATGGTAAACAACCTCTCAGGACCTTTATATCTCTAACTCTTTGGGTGTTATTTGGACAGTGTAGGATTTTCTTATGTTTCTGTTAGATTATTTCTTTCCTACACGTCCTTTAAATCCTTCTTTAAACGTTCTGAATAGCTCAGATTTGTTGGGTTATTGATATGTGGGGTTGATTGAAGTACAGTGAGACTCTCAGCTGTTTCTCTATGATTTTTCTTTGTTCTGTTGTAGTCTCTGAGATGTTTTTATTATAATTCTTATTTTTTAATCTGGGATTATTTTGTGTTTGTACGTGTTCATCTGTAATCTTTAAATCTGATTAAATAAATGATCAATAATGATAATAATCCTGTTTCATGAGTAAAAACGTATCAGGCTTGTGTCTTTTTATCCGTCGTTAGCTTGTGTGAATGATCAGTGGTGGACATGCCCACTCCAGGCTGTCATTAACCAGTCAGCTGATCGATAACATCAGTAATGGTCTCTCCTGTCCCTCCTCTCTAGTCTGAACCAGACTTCCCCGTAGACCTGGACAGCTGCATCACGCTGGATGAGCTCGGGGATGACGACTGTGATTATCAAGGTATGCCAACGAGGGCCTGGAAAGACCTGGAAAAGTCTTAGACCACTGTGTAGTCCTTATTCAAGGCCTTCAGAGTTCTCAGGGTTAAGTTTGTCTTTAAAGCCAAGAGTTCTTAACAGTTTTCAAATTCTCTTTGTTTCAGATGAAGAAGTCAGAGCTGACCATCAGGTAAGACATAAATATTTTATTCATGAAAACATTTACCAAACTGTGTCAGACTCTTTAATAAAACCGTTTTCTGTTCCAGTCTCCTTCCAGTCGGGTTCTCTACTTCAGCAACGTTCCTCTGGGTTCCTTCACAGACTCAGAATTCATCCGGCTGGTCAAAGGCTACGGGAAGGCGGTACGCTTCTTCAGGATCCCGGGACGTGAGGGGGTAAAAACACTTCTTCATCCTTATATCATCTTTAGTCTTCAGACTTTACCATTCATCCATCCATCCATCCAACTATTCATCATCCATCCATCCATCATCCATCCATCCATCCAGCATCCATCCATCCATCCAACTATTCATCATCCATCCATCCAACATCCATCCATCCATCCATCCATCCATCCATCATCCATCATCCATCCATCCATCCATCCATAATTGCTTAGATTGTCCACTTTCAGTGTTTCGACATCATTGGATGAACTTTGTCATTAACATGCCGCAGATTCCTACTGCCAGTTGAAATAAGCTCACACAACAAGAAGTTTGACTTTGGTTTGCTCCAACAGGAATTAAACATTAAATATAAGAATAAACTGAAAAAGAATATAAAATACAATATTTAGATATCTACAAACCGTATTTAGTATTATTTCTAGTATAATCAGCTCTGTGTGCATTGATAGTACAGTTAGATGTGTAAAGGGAGCATGTTAGATCTCTTCTTCAGGATGTTTTCTGCACTTTAGTTCTTCATGTCCTGTTTTTCTATGTTTCAGGGTTTCATCGAGATGTCTTCATCCTCGGAGGCCCAGAGAGCCATTGAGGGTCTGACCGCCAAACCGCTCCGTGTGAACGGCTGCAATATCCACGTCCAGATCTCTAGCAACTACTACAAACTCACTAAAGGGTCAGAGCCTTTAAGAATCTCCTAACTCTGTCTAGGCTGCTGGTGTAGTCATTGTTTAACTTCCTGTTTAGTCTGACTGCTTCATGACTGTTATTTTAAATCTACTTGACTTTGGATGGCGCTATACGCCACCTTCTGATCATCAGAAAACTACATCTTACATCCACGTCGTATCAGGATGGGTATAGCTGAAACGCAAAACCAGTGTAGGGTTTACCAGGCAGCCATTATTCATACGCCAGGTTAACAGGAAGTAGATCTCAGGTTTACTCATATATACGTCTCTGCAGGTGGATGGTGGAGGACGTGGACATTGAGGAGGAGGAGGAGAAGAACGAGAGCAGCAGGAATCAGGGCAGCAGGCGGAGCCAGAGACTGAGCAAGAAACCTTCAGACAAAGACGAGACAAGCAGGAAGCTGTCCTCGAAGAAGACTCTGGAGAGAGATGGAACATCCAGAAGGAGCGAAGAGAAAGAGTCCAGAACATCAAAGAGGAAGGCGTCAGAAAAACAGCCTGCATCCAGGAAATCTGCAGAGAAAACCTCTGAGAAGAAGAGTCCAGAAAAGGAAAAGACCACGAGGACAACTCGAGGGAGCGAGAAAAAGAGCAAAGAAAAAGACTCTGCATCCACAAAGTCTGCAGAGGATGAGAGGAAGGAAGTGGAGTCTACGACAGAGACAGACAAGAATAAGTCAGATAAAAAGTCCTCTCCAGAGGAAGACAAGGCAGAAAAGAAGGTCCAAGAGAAAGACTCAAAAGGTCAGAACAAGTCGACATCTAAAACGAGTGAAGAGGAGTCCAGAACATCGAAGAGATGTTTAGAAAAAGAGTCTGAGTCCAGCAGATCTGCAGAGAAGTACTCAGAGAAGACAAGTCCAGAAAAGAAGTCCAGAACGAGTCCAGAGAGCGAGTCAACCAATAACAAGACAAAAGAAAACAAGTCAAAGACTAAACAGAACAAGTCAAAAATGGAGGAAATTGAGCCAAAGACAAAAGATGACTCAAAGATCGAAGAGAACGGGTCCGATAAAAGCTCCAAGAAGACTCTAGAGATGGAGTCCAAGTCCAAACAGGAGAAACCGTCTGACTCAGACTCAAAGCAGACTCCAGGAAAAGACTCTGTACAAGAAACGAGTCAGACTAAGGCGATAAAGAGAAAAGGGAGTCAAAAAAACAACTCCGTGCCTGACAAGAAAGAAAAGAAGAATGAGTCTCTGGGCGAGTCAGCAGAAGTTCCACGGGAAGAACAGTCACAGGTCCAGGACTCACCTGAATCAGCCCTGAAGGATCCTGGGAGTCCACATCCACCAGACTCTACTGGAGAACGTGACCAGGTAGAAATCAACACCTACAGGTCAAAGTCAAGTCATGAGTCTGAGCAGGTTAAAGGTCGTCATAATGGTCCATACTGCTGATTCTGTTATTAATTGCTAGGGATGTACAGTGTTATCATCGTGTTATCGTAATTCTTAAATACTTGCCTAAAAAGTGAAATATCTGTCAGCAGGTCACTGTTGCCCTAGTAACTGGTTGTTTCATCCTTGGCAGCAGCAACTGAAGCAAGCGTTTGTGATAACTGGCTTGAGTCTTTCACATCGCTGTGGAGGAATGTTATCCCACTCTTCTCTGCAGAGTTGTTTTAATTCAGCCACATTGGAGGGTTTTCCAGCATGAACGGAATGTCATCCTTTAAAGATGATGTCATCCTCTGAAGATGATGTCATTCTTTAAAAACATAAAGTGCTCCAAAGGATGAATCATCAAAGGCAGATGATAGAGTGCTCCATGTTGAGACTTTTCCCTCCATTTTTACCAAATAGTCGCCATAGTTGGTAACTTTAGTAAAAGTGGGTGGAGCTGTAGAGGAGTGAGGGTTAGGGTTCCAGAAAGTTCCTCTTCTGTCTGGTCAGTCCTCAGAATATTTTCCCAGAAGTCTTGGGGATCATCAGGATGTTTTTAGTCAAATGTGAGACGAGTCTTTGTGTTCTTTTTGGTCAGCAGTGGTTTTGGCCTTGGAACTCTCCCATGATGCCATTGTTGCCCAGTCTCTTTCTGATTGTTGAATCATGACCTCTGACCTTAACTGAGACAGTGAGGCCTGCAGGTCTTTAGATGTTGTACTGGATTCTTCTGGGACCTCCTGGATGAGTCGTTCATGCGCTCTTGGAGTCATGTTGGTAGGCCAGCCACAGTTTTCTTCATTTGTGGATAATGGCTCTCAGTGAGGTTGGCTGGAGTCCCAAAGCCTTAGAAATGTCTTTGTAACCCTTTCAGACTGATAGATGTCAGTGACTTTGTTTCTCATCTGTCTTTGAACCTCTTTAGATGGTTCTATGATGTCTTGCAGATCTTTTAGCCCACTTCACTTTGTCAGACAGGTTCTATTTAAGGGGTCTCTGGATCCAACAGATCTGGCAGTAATCTGGGTGTAGATCAGTGTTACTCAAACCTGCTCAACCGAAGAGCCAAATTGTTGAAAAACACCTTTGCAGGAGCCACAATCTACGTAGTGAAAAGTGGCAAAAACAGCTTGAAGTAGCAATAAAAATAATTAAAAGCTGGCAAAAAAATGGTCCAAAAAGTGGCAAAATGTGAGGGAAAACACTAAAATGGCCAAAAAGCTGTCAAGAGTGGCATAAATGGGCAAAAAAGAGGAAACAAGTGGTATTTAATGGTAAAAGGTAGCTTAAATGGGCAAAAAAATGTGATAAATGGCAAAAATGGGATAAATGTGGCAAAAACAAGTTGCACAAATGGGCAAAAAAAGAGGAAACAAGTGGTATTTAATGGCAAATGGTAGCTTAAATGGGCAAAAAGTGTCAAAAAATGGTGAAAAAGGACACAAATGGGATAAAAATGGCAAAAAATGGGGGAGAAGTTGCAATAAGAAGTGGCAGAAATGGGCAAATAATGGGAAAAAAGTGGTATTTAATGGCAAAGGTAAACTAATTGGGTGAAAAGTGGCAAAACATTGTGAAAAGGGCAAAAATGGGATTAATGGGACAATTAAGTTTGACAATTAAAGCCTGCTGTATAAGTCTGGGAAACAACTGATCAATGTGATTAATTTCTGAGGTCAAAGGTCCCTTTTTTAAAGATTTTCTGGGGTAATATTTAAAATGAAGTCATGAAAGAGCCACATGTTGAGTATCACCGGTGTAGATAGTCAAACTGAACTCAGCTTTATAAAAAACCAGATCCTGTTGTCATAACTATTGTAGTATTAAAATGTGTCATACATTTCTCAAACTTTTATCTGGTTTATTCTTCTGTCAGCTCACTGGAGATCAATAATCTGTTTGTTTTCAGAAACCTGCTGATCAGCTGATGGACTCTAACGTCCCAATTAAAGAACAATCTGAGCCTGCAGGTGGCGCCACAGAGCTGCAGAAACCCACCAAACCTGTTGGTAAGAAAATCTGGCACATATCTGACATGCTTCCTTAATTTATTTCAGACTTCCCAGAATTAAACCTAATAACAGATTAAATGAAAATACAAAATAAATGTGTGTTATCTGACGAGTTAAATTCTCTTAGTGTCAAACTCAATCACAGCAGGGGCTGGATTCTGGATTCAGGTCTAACCTGAGAGCCTAACAGGGTCAACCTCATTTTCACCAGTAATAAAATATGAAAAAAAAAACAGCACTGATGATAAATAATTTGGAAATTAAAAATGTTAAAATAAGTTTAAAGGCTCAAATCTGAGACAGAAATTCCAATTTATTAGTTCAAAAGATCAGAACATGATATTAAAAATAGAAAAATAATGTTTTGAAAGAGCAAATATATGAGGAGAAAGTTGAAATCATGAGTTTAACTTAAAATTTTAAATTGTGAGTCTGATAGGTCAAAATATGGGATTAAAAAGCCAAAAATTAGGATTTGAAAATGTCAGAATATGAGCTGGAATTCAAAATCATGTTACTAAAGTCAAAATATGGGATTTAAAAGCCAAAGTAAGGAGTTGGGAAGTCAAAATATGACTTAAAATTTAAAATGGGGAATCTAAAAGATAGAAATGTGACATAAAGTCCAAATTATGAGTTGAAAAGGTCAAAGTATGAAATGAAAAGTCTAAATCATAAATTTGTGATGTAATCTTGAGATGCAAAGTTGAAAACATGAAATAAAACAAATTTTTCATATTTTTATGGCTTAACAAGCATATTTTAATTAATCAAGTTGAAGTTTACATTTTTATTCTGGAGGAAATCTGCAGACCTCTTACTGGTGGGCCAGTTATAATAAAAATCTGATTTGGCCTCCAGGCCTTGATTGTGACACCTGTGTCTTAGATCCTTGTTCCTGATTAGAGCAGCAATGTGTTCACTGTTCCCTCTTTTTTTGCCTTTCAGGTACGGAGTTTGTGCGTCCAGTCGTGGGTTATTTCTGTAATCTGTGTCAGCTGATCTACGCTGACGAGGACGAAGCCAAACAGAAACACTGCAGCAGCCTGGAGCACTACAGGAAGTACCAGGTAGGAACGTCAGAGACAGACGATGCCACCATTTATTCTTTCTTCTCTTCTCTAAACCAAACATCTGTTTCTGTTCTTCAGGAGAAGACGGGCAAAGATCCATGGGCCAGCTGAAGGCATCATGCGACTCCTGGTTTTAGTTCTGTTTTCCGTTTATCTTCAGTATTGAGTTAATTTAAGTGATCTGTTAAAGATTCAGTGTTCTTGCTCTCATTGTCCGGATGGTAAAAATGAGAAATAAGCCAACAGCATTAATTTAATAGATGGAAAGTTGTTTTTTATTGTTTTGTTAAAAACTGTCAAACAGTTTAAAGATTTACAACAAAAAATGTTTCACAGAGTTTTATTTTATAAAAAAAAATCAAAAACAAAGTTGAACAGGGACTGAAACGTCTCTGCAGCATCACACCTTTAAACACATAAAAACAAAAATCAGGATTAAATCTGATTGGTTCAGTTCTTCTTCCCTTTCTTCTTCTCTGCTTTAGCCTGCTCCTTCTCCAGATGTTTCTGAAACAGAGAAAAACGTTCATCCCATCAGGATGAAAACAGGAAATGTCTGACACGTTCTCAGATTTCAGCAAAATGTGAGGAAATTAAATGTGCATTTGACTGACACTTCCACCTTCTGACCAAATAAGGACGAGCAAAAACTTACAGGGTTTCACAAAAGAGACACAGGCCCAGATACACACTTGTTTTTCCAAAGAAAAACACTTTCATGCAATTCAAAAATGATTTTATCCAGAAAGCAGCACAAACTGGCTCTAACAAGGACAGAAAAAGGAGACAGAGATGCTTCAGTAAATACAGAAGTACCCGTCAAACATCAGCATCAAAAGTAAATTCAGGATTGCTGGACTTCATGGCAGAACTGCCAAGAAAAGTCAAATCTCAGACTGGCCAATAAAACAGAAAAGACCAGGACGGGCTTCAGAACACAGAGATTTGACACTGGAAGACCAGAAGAAGCTGGTGTGGACAGATGAGTTCAAGTTTGAGGTCTTTGGATTAAACAGAAGAACATTTGTGAGGCACAGAACAAATGAAAAGCTGCAAGAACAGTGTTAAAAACCATCAGTCAAGGGGTGCAGGTGGCCGAGTGGTTACAGCGCGCCCCATGTACGCGGATGCGGAGGTTCGAATCTGGCTTGAGGCCCTTTACTGCATGTCTCTCCCTGACTCTCATCCCTGTTTCTGACTCTATCCACTATCCTCCTCTATCAAATAAAGGCACAAAGATGCCCAAAATAAACCTTAAAAAAAAAAGAAAACCTCAGTCAAGCATGGTGGAGGCAGCATGATGGTCTGGGGTGCTAAGGAGGTGGTAAAACAGGAGATTTGTACAGAGTAGAAGGGACCTGGAGGAAGGAAAAATATCAGAATTTTGCAACACCATGCCCCCTGGACAGGACTTATCAGGGCCAACTTCATCCTACAACAGAATAATGGCCCAAAACACACCTCCCAAATGTGAATGCAATATTTCAAGAATAAGCAGTAAGCTAGAATTCTGAATGTAATTGAGTGGCAAGCACAGTCTCTAGAGATCAGGACCATACTTAGCTGTTGTGGAAGCAGCTTAACTGTGCAGTATGAAGGAAGACTCCATCTAGACGATGGGCCTAGGTCGACTAAAAATATCGGCCTACATCGGCTGTAAATGTCATCCTACGTCAACCGTAAATGTCAGCCTACTTCAGCTGTATATGTCGGCTTGCGTCGGCTGTAAATGTCATCCTATGTCAGCTGTATTCTCGGGCATACTTCAGCTGTAACTGTGGGCCTACTTCGGCTGTAAATGTCAGCCTATGTCAGATATTAGTTCAGTCAGTTCAGTTAGGTCCAATACAAGAACAGGAAGACTGGGAGTGTCCTGTTACCTTGTCAGGTGGAATGGGTGGGTGGAGCTTTGTGTACGGTCGAGTGTCTCACCTGCAGCTTGTCGTAGTGTGATTTGGTGCTGCAGTGCGTCTTCTTGGCTGAGTCTTCATTGGAGTAAAACAGGAAACAGACACGGCAGTAATAACCCATCTTCACGTGCTCCACACCTGCATGGACACAAACAGTTTAATGGCGGAGAACTGGAACTAAACATCGGCCGTTAGAACCCTGGTGCTCTAAACAACCTGAAGAGTGATGCAGTCATCATGAACATCAGATCCTCTTTAATCACAGAGGAAGTCTAAAATCACCTTCATCATCATTAGTGTGTAACAGATCTGCTCTAACTGACGATAATGAGTGACTGAGATTAAACTATACTGGGATTATGATTTAATCCATCAGCGGTGATTAGGATTCACAATCACCTCCTTAAGGGTTAATCACAACCAAAATCTTTAGGTTTTTTAATCATGACAGAAATGTAACGAAAATAGAAAATAAAAAAATAGAGCAGTCTGGACCTGATATGGGAGTTTAAAAACCAAATCCTTCAAAATAAAAGCTCATTAAGTATGCTTTGGTCTAAATCAGCCTTTCCAGAATCTGTAGGACGCTGCGGCTTGATTTAAGACCTTTAATTCTTTTAAGGCCATCAAAAACCCCTGACAACCATGAGACTCATACATTTACATTTCTGATAAAGGTAAATGACAGACACATTAGTGTTACTCAGAGTTTTAGAAGAATTTACTATAATTTAGTTTTAATCAGGCTTCTGTAACATCACCAAAATGCTTTAATATTCATCTCCATGATTGTTAGTTATAGTAAATCCCCTCTGGGGCCCAGTAGGGGTCCCCGACCCACAGGTTGAGAAGCACTGATCTGAGTAAGTTAACTACAGTCAGATGGTCTAAACCGGTCTGGTAGTATCGAGAGTCTCTGGGCTTTATTTGAACTATTTCAGTCGGCCTAATCAGTCCAACTGTTATCTGGTTTAACAAGAATGACGTTTCCATGGTAACCTCCACCCTCATACCAGACCGTGGAAATCAAAAATCAGACTAAGCAGCTCTTAAACCACTAACTGTTGTGTTTTCTCACCGATGGGGGTCTCTGGGTCATGGGGGGGCAGCGGGAGAGTAGCCACACTGGATTTGTTTTGAGCAGCCTCAGTCTCTCCGTTCTCATTGGTGGACGTCTCCATGTCGTCCTCCAGAGCTTCCTGTTTGTTCTCCTGCAGCTGAGAGCAAATTAAACCGGGTCAGACTTTAGTTTTACTCTCAAACACATGGATGAATGATGGATGGGTGATGAATATTCAGACGTTCATGCTCTCCTCTGGATCGTCTAAATGCTTGATGTTCCCGCCACCATCAGAACTTTAATAGATCCAATAATTTCAGTTTTTAAGGTAATATTTGATCTGAAACACACCAACGAAGACTCGTTCTGTAGAGGAGCCTCTGTTTCTCCATTCTGATTGGTGGAAATCTCCTCCTCCTGCTCCTCCTGCAGCCCAGAGGAGCACACAGCCATAGTCTTCATCACCTCATAATCATAATCAGTTAATCATGTTCATCAATCATTACAGAGCTGCAGGTTTTTAACAGAACATCAGTCTGAACCATTGAAACATGATAGATGGATGTGATTTATGACAGTTTTTAAAAACACCCACATGTGACAGAAATGTATGAATATTTCCAACAGTTTTCAAAGATGCAGAAATCTATGTAAAGTCAGAACAGGATTATCTGTTACCATGGATACCATATATGTTTATTATATTCTGCTGGCTGTTAGCTACCTTGTTCTCCAGGAGACGTTTACTCTGATCACACTAACGTAGTCCCAACATTCTATCACATACACACACGTTAAAAGTCTGAGAGCCAGAGAGTGTGTGTGTATGTGACATCAATGCTCCTGGAGAACAGCACTGCAACAACAGAGCTAACATGATTGGTCCTTCCTCTGGCTGCTTCCTATTGGTCGGTTCATCAGATAATAGAGAACAACTGCTGACCATGTTAGAGTGAACCAGCTGATACTGATCGGACAGTTAAATAAGGTCCATCAGATCTGATCCCAGCTGCTCTCCTATTAACAGTGAAGGCCACTTTTAACTGCTTTTCTCCCTCATCCTGTTAAGTTCATCCATGATATCAGAACAGTGGTTTAGTGTTTAGTAAATAAACCTGATGGAGAGACGTTTTACAGAACATGAGGTCTAAAGCTGAAGTAAACAGTGGAGTTCAGAGCGGTCTCTACTCTCTAATGTCAGCTAGTGTTAACCGTGGCTGGGACTCACATCCTGGCTCATCTTCTCCCCCTGATCAGAAACCTCTGGAACATTCTCCGCTGAGCCTTCGTCCTTCTTTTCATCGACATCAGCACTCTGGGTCCCCTCCTCTGGCTTCTCCTCCTCAGCTTTCTGCTCCTCTATCTCCTCCTCCTTCTGCTCCTCTTCCTTCATCTCTTTCTCCTCATCTTTCTTCTCCTCATCTTTCTTCTCCTCCCTCGATTTTTTAGCTGGAGGTTCTTCAGAATGTCTGGTTGATTTCGGAGGAGAGCTGCTGGATTCTCTCTTTGAGATCGGATATCGATGCCTGAAGAAGAAAACAGTTTGAGTGGATCATTTAAATAGAATTTAATATATAAATATGGGAATAAGTTACAGTTTAAGTCAAAAATCATGTAACATTTATTTTTCTGCTGCTGATAAAATTGCTAATTAGACACCAGCTTAGATGCTAGCAGTGCCTCTTTAACAGCTTTTCTCCCTCATGTTGTCACCACCACACTGATATACTATTAAGATAAGTTTTATCAGCTTTGATGACATCATCTTCAAAGGTAAGGGTCAAAAGTTAAAAAATACTTCAAATGTTGGCTTTGTGTTCACAGGCAAGGATGGAATGGTTTGTACATTTTAAAGGATGACATCAAAAGGCAGAGAACAGAATGTTGGTGAAGCTGGGGATGTTGGACCTTCTCCCTCCATTTTTGCCAATTTCCGACACTTGTAAACTTGATTTAAATAGATGAAAACGTTGACTTTGACAGGAGCTTGTCTGGGTAAGCTGACTTTAAAAAAGCAAGATCACTGCAAAAATTTAAATAAATAATAATGTAACAAGATCAATCACAACCTCATGATCATCCATTTGCATGAAATCTCAAGACATTTGGTGAAGAAATGATGTGAAAAGTTAGCTGTTAGCTAAGTACCTGTACAGTAACAGGTGAAAGTTTAATGATGAACCAGGTATTTAGAAACTTACGTACAGGATTAAAGGTTATAAAATAACACTGGACCTACGGCCCAGACCTGTCCTTGTTAAAATGTCCAGAGATAATGTTGGTTATAAATTAGTGCCATTAAACCAGGGCTGACTGATTTATTGGAGAGGAAACTGACCCGTATTTGAGGTGTTTGTACTTCCTGCTGACGTAGACTGTCAGACGTTTCCCGCTGAACTTCAGTGGATTTACTCTGCAGTCTTCAGCCATTTTCTCGGCGTCCTGGGCTCTCTCCATCTCGATGAAACACTGAACAGAAACATCAGATAGACGGGGTCACTTTAAGAATTGATATACAAAATATGAGCTCCCTTTTGTCCTGGTTCTGTACCTCTTTCTTGATCCGGTTCAGGAAATACTTCTTGATTTTCCCGTACGGCTCTGCCAGTTTTATAATGGCCTCATCCGTGTACTTACTACTGGGGATCTGTCCGAGGTACACCACTGTGCTGGAGCCACACTGAACACAAAAACACAGAGGAAGACCATCAAATCTAACACAGACCTAAGGAGGAAATACACATTCACTCACAATGAAAATACATTAGCCTGAAGAGATAACCATGAAACACATCCCTATGTAAGGTCCATTCTGACTCTACAGGAAGTAAAGCTGAAGAGGAGCTCCTCTAGAACTGTGAGACATAGAACATCAGAGTGATCCAGACTCTACAGGAGCTGAAGATGAGAGGAGCTCCTCTAGAACCGTAAGACATAGAACAGCAGAAGGATCCAGACTCTACAGGAAGTGAAGCTGGAGAAGACCTCCTCTAGAACTGTGAGACACAGAACATCAGAGTGATCCAGACAACAGAAAGTGAAGCTGGAGAAGACCTCCTCTAGAACTGTAAGACAGAACAGTAGAAGGATCCAGACACTACAGGAGCTGAAGATGAGAGGAGCTCCTCTAGAACTGTGAGACATAGAACATCAGAGTGATCCAGACTCTACAGGAGCTGAAGGTGAGAGGAGCTCCTCTAGAACCGTAAGACATAGAACAGCAGAGTGATCCAGACAACAGAAAGTGAAGCTGGAGAAGACCTCCTCTAGAACTGTAAGACAGAACAGTAGAAGGATCCAGACACTACAGGAGCTGAAGATGAGAGGAGCTCCTCTAGAACTGTGAGACACAGAACATCAGAGGCTGTTTTTGAATTGGCCTACTGCGTACTCCTGCCAAACGCAGTATGCAGTATGTATTGTGCACTGCGTACTGCATTCAACAGTTATATGCAGTATGAATGCCAGTCGGACGTTATTGTGTAGTATGCTTGGCCTGGTTTAGCTAGTTTCCGGTATACAGAACGTCATACCCTGGTCAATATTAAACAACGCACACATTGTTTTCCATCCATTTACGTACAGAAAAAATCTGGGAAGCATTTTTATTTGATTTTTGGGGATTTTTATAGCTGTTGTTTTAGCCTAGCATGTATAGTGCAGTGAATGGACACACTTGACAGCACCTTTCCGGCCGTTACGAGCCTTAATGGCAAAACAAAAACAACAGCGACCCTATTACAACTTATTTCGCTGTAGTACACGTTAAAAAGGTAAAGGTAAAAGGTAATGGCACTTTTTGTAACCGTCAGTCACTCCGATGAAAGTTCTGCCGCTCTCCGCTATTATGAACTCTGACCCGGCACTTTGCATTGTGGGTAACAGTAGGCAAAGCAGACTGGTCTGATGCATACTGTGAAGTTTTCCCGAATCAGTACGTCATCCGGGTATTTCTGGCATACTGCAACTTTCGCATTTGTTCGCCTACTGCATACTGCATACTACATTTTGGGCAGATCAGTACGCACTGCTAGTATAGTAGGCAAATTCGAAAACAGCCAGAGTGATCCATACACCACAGGAAATAAAGCTGGAGAAGACCTCCTCTAGAACCGTGAGACATAGAACAGCAGAGTGATCCATACACTACAGGAAGTGAAGCTGGAGAAGACCTCCTCTAGAACCGTGAGACATAGAACAGCAGAGTGATCCATACACTACAGAAGTGAAGCTGGAGAAGACCTCCTCTAGAACCGTGAGACATAGAACAGCAGAGTGATCTAGACTCTACAGGAGTTGAAGATGTGAGGAGCTTCTCTAGAACCATGCGACATAGAACAGGAAGTGAAGCTGATTACCTGGACAGTCGGGTAGGTCATAGAGTGGCTGATCCTCACAGGGCGGCCACACACAGACACCTTCACATTAGTGTTGTAATAAAACTTGGACATGGCTCGAGCTTCTTCTTCAGTCTCAAACTGCAGATACGCCTGGAAAACAAGGAAACACATATAAAGTCAAAATTATGAGCTGAAAAAGTCAAAGTATGAAATGAAAAGTCAAAATCTTAAGTTTGAGTCGTAATCTTGAGATGCAAAATTAAAAATATGAAATTAAAACTCAAATTTATTCCTTTCCTCCACATTCTTGACTTTTTATGAAATCTTTCTTACACTTTACTTTTTCAGATTTTTATGGCTTAACAACTTAAACTGCAGGAAATCTGCAGACCTCATACTGGAGGGCCAGTTATAACACAAATATAATATGATCTTGTGAGCCGGATATAATCTTCCACAGGCCTTTTTTCTAACTTTTCACAAAAGTTGCCCACAAAGGAGAGTCAACAAGAGGGGAGGATTGTTGGTATAAATGTGTTTTACCAGCAGTTTGACCTGTATTTGAACTGAAACACTAAGTTCAGGTGTACCTCTGGTTTCAGGTCCAGTATCAGGTATTTGACCACTTTTCCAAAAGGCTTGGCCAGTGAGAGCAGCTCCTCCTTGAATTTATAACCTCGTCTGAAGCCCACGATGTTGACCACCCTCATCCCCTGAAAGACAAAGAGGAGAAAATCACTGCAGATAGCCACGAGCTCATTACTGACTGCAGATTCTCTTTAACGGAAACTTCATTTACAGTCTTTAAACCATCAGACAATCTTTAGGTACGTACCCCCTTCCTCGAGTGGTCTGCAGGAGAGAAGAGACAGAGAGGAGGATGACTGTTAATCTCTCTGCTTCAGCTTCATCTCTAGGAAGATCAGAAATGTTGAAACCACTTACCGATGCCATCTGAATCTCTGTTAGATTCATCTTCATCCTCAGCCAGCTCGTCCAGCGTCACAAAGTCCTCCATGTTCTCCAGGAAGTCCTGATCCTAGAAACAGGAACACAAAGATGCAGCTTTTTTCATGCTGAAATGGTATGCTTCCTCTCCCGCACTTTCAGAATTAAAGCGTACCAGGTCTTCAGACTCCTCCATCATCTCTGAGCTCTCTCCTGGTTCCACACTCGGTTCTCCTGTGTTCTCCCGTTCTTCTTCGTTCTCCTGTTCTTCTTTGTTCTCAGCTTCATCAGTGTCTGCTGCTTCTGTTGGTACCGCCGCCTCGGCCTCCTTCTCGATCTCGCCGTCAGCCCCGCCCACTTCCCCAGGTGTGTCATCAGTGACATCATCACCACCAGGAGCCTGCAGAGAACCAGGTCAACATAAAAATCTCGTTCAAAGTCGTCTGTGTTCAGGAACGCTGTTAGAGTGAGACACAGATGATAGTCTGTGAATTCGGGTACAGGGACCGCCCACCAACATGGACGCCAAAGGACAGCTTGTTCTCCTCTTCGCCGTACTTAAGGACATAATATTTTACCTTATTCATTTTTGTTTAATGTGTTTAGTTTAGTTTATGATGAGGACAAATGTCAGGATACCAGAAAATAAAAGAGATGAAACTCAGACAACTTTACTGGAAAAGAACTGAATAATTATGAAGGGAGACAAAAAATTAGGCTAAAGGTGGTAAAAATTGTCCAAACGTGGCAAAAAGAGTGGGTTATAGATGAAAAATGGCAAAGAGTGCTACGAATTGGTGAAAAGATGAAAAAAATGGGTCAAAAGTGGCAAAAATGAGTAAAGATTGCCAAAAATTAACCAGAAAAGTCAGAAAAATTGCTCAAATGTGGCAAAGATTTGGAAAAAACCTGCAATGATGGGATAAAAAGTTGCAAAATAGGACAAAAAGTATCAAAAATGTGAGACCAGTGGTTGAAATGAGTGAAATGTTTGTATAAGTTAGGAAGGAAATTAGAGACAAATTGTGTGAAACTGATGTATAGATCTGTTATATTTATCCGTAAAAGCAGGAAAAGGGCTTCTAAAAAAAATCTACATAAAAAAGCAGTAGAACGTTAAAAATGTTTGAAAGCAGTTTGAATTAGAGAAACTGCATTTCCTTGCAGCAAATGCGTTGAAATGCTGAGGCTGATGGAGAAAATGAGAAAATGTGAAATAAAACTGCTAAAAGCAGTGAAACAAAGCTGAAAATACAAAGGTATAATTAACGGGTGAAACAGTTAAACTTATGAAAAGCCTAAAATTACAAAGAGCAAAATCAGTAGCAGATGTCTTAAATGTGTTAGCAGAGCTGTATCATTATGAAACATAAAAGAAAAGTTGGAAGGAAGTGAAATGTGGAATGACTCACAACTGTATGAACTGTATGAAGGTGTGTGTCTGTATGAAGGTGTGTGTGTGTCTGTATGAAGGTGTGTGTGTGTCTGTATGAAGGTGTGTGTGTCTGTATGAAGGTGTGTGTCTGTATGAAGGTGTGTGTCTGTATGAAGGTGTGTGTCTGTATGAAGGTGTGTGTCTGTATGAAGGTGTGTGTCTGTATGAAGGTGTGTGTGTGTCTGTATGAAGGTGTGTGTCTGTATGAAGGTGTGTGTGTGTCTGTATGAAGGTGTGTGTCTGTATGAAGGTGTGTGTCTGTATGAAGGTGTGTGTGTGTCTGTATGAAGGTGTGTGTCTGTATGAAGGTGTGTGTCTGTATGAAGGTGTGTGTGTGTGTGTGTGTGTGTGTGTGTTTAAAATGTGAAGATGACAGCTTTAAAATTGCTGAATTAAAGCAACATGTATGTTTAAGTTATGGAGATTGTTAAAGCATGTCTTTGTGTATGTATTTGTCTGTAGGACTCCTAGGTTACTTTGATAACGAATGTCTATATGACATCACAGCTGAGATAAAAGAAAATTAGCCACACCTGTTAGTTTCTGTTAATGTAGGCTCAGAAAACAATGTTGAGAACTCAGAACATGCACTCAAACAACGTCAATTTACGATGTATTTGTAAAACCTAGCTGAAAAGCAAAGGTATCGTAAGAATCAGCAGAAGCTGACAAACATGGTGATATGTTTTTTTATGTCTGGGAAGCGAAAAATCATGCTACAAGAGTAGGATAAAAAAGGGCTTCTTTCTGACTCATATGAGCAGAGTGTCAAAATCTGTAACATTGCAGCAGCTCCTCATACTTGGGAAAGTTGGTCCTCTCACGCCAAAACTGTGCATGATATGGCTTTGGTTCTTGGTTTGACGGTAGCAGGACAAGATTTCCTCCGTTTTGATGTCTTTTTTATGTCTGTGGAGTGAAGTTTGTGGGTTTTATAGATGTTTGTTCGGAGATGTCTTCTGTTTGAAAAGCAGGCTGCTCCACTCTGACTGATGATGTCACCCACTCCAAGGTCTGACTTTTTTGTGTAAAACCCCAAAAGTTTGTGTTGCTTAAACTGTGAAATCTCAAAAACTGTAGAAGATAGCTAAAAGCTGAGTACATGTTAAATTGCTGAAGAGTTTGTCTACGTTTTAAAACAAAAATGAAGCGTGTAAGTTGAAGTATGCAGAATCTGTAGAATCTCAAAGTTGAAGCAGTTTTAGGCAGAACTGCAAAAATCCTCTATTTATTTTAAATGGGCCAAAAAATGTGGAAAATGTTAAATTTTGTAAAAAGTAAAAGGGTTAGAAATGTGAAAAATACAAGCACACTTCTCCTGAACAAGCTGAACATGATAAAAGTTGAACTGTGAAAATCGGACAAACTGTGGAGACTGAAAAGTGCCAAAGAACATACAGAAGAATACGGAAGAAGAACAATAAAGTTATAGAAGAACAATAAGTTGAAATGCCTCGGCATTTCAACATAATTAACCGTCCTATTAGGTTAAAGTTAGTCAGCTGATCACATCAGTTTTCATGTTTCTCACCTCCTCCTGTTTGGCTTCCTCTGTCTCCTCCACCGTCTCTGCTCCCTCCGGCTCCTCTCCCTCTGCATCTCCATTGTCAACCTGCTCCTCCCCTCCTTCTTCCTCCCCCTCCATCACCCCAGAAACCTCCTCCTCCTCCTCCTCCTCCTTCTCCTCTTTCTTTTCTTCTGCTGCAGGTTTCTCCTCTGGCTTAGTTTTGTTCTCCTCCTCCTCCTTCTTCTTCCTCTCCTCTCTGCTCCTGGAGCTGGACGAGGATTTGGATGAGGAGGTCCTGAGGGAGCTGGAGGAGGTCCTGGTTCCAGAGGAGGAGGAGGTGGTGTGAGGTCTGCTGCTCCTCTGGCCTCGACCGTCTCCTGCTGCACCTCGACCATCTCCTGCTGCGCCTCGACTGTCTCCTGCTGCACCTCCCTGCCTCCGGTTCACACTGATGGAGTCAAGATCCGGCATTAGAGAACATCTTCAACCACTCCCCCACTCCTACATTTATCATGTCAATGTGAGGTTCAGCTAAGAAATGCCTTTGATAACATCACATATCTTTGATGTCTCTATGATGGTTCAGAAATGTTGCAAACAAATAAATCTACACAAATTGTAGGAGAATCCTACAGATTGTCTAAATTGCATTGAAAGGGTTGGCAACATTAAGGAACTGAAATGCTGCTAACAGTATTTACCAGATAAGGGTTTTATTTTGATAATTAATCTGTTTAAAGAGTAACTAAAGAAATGCCTTTGATGACTTCACACCTGGTAGGGGGGACAGGACATGCCCATGCCCTCATTCCTACTGTCCCTAATCAGCCACAACATCACTCAGTCTTTGCCACGTTTAGATCTGATTATTAGTCATAATGCCAGAAATATTCAAGGTGGACTTACCAGGAGCTAGCTGAGGGAGAAACCAGGACAGATGGGTATTGAGGAGACTCTATTGCAGTGATACCGAACGTGTGGCTCTCTTGTGTCTCTTTTATGTCTTATTTTAAATATTATTCCCCAGAAAACCTTTAAAAGGAAACTTTTTGCCCCTTTATATCATTTTTGCCACTTTTCACCCATTTAAGCTACCTTTTGCCATTAAAAACCACTTTTTCCCCATTTTTGACCTTTTCACCATTTCTTGCCTATTTAAGCAACCTTTTGCCATTAAAATACACTTGTTTCCTTTTTCACCATTTTTGCTTATTCTTTTTGCCATTTTTGCCCATTTTCACATTTTTTTTTTGCCACTTTTCGCCCATTTAAGCTACCTTTTGCCATTAATTGCTAGTAGTTTCCTTCTTTTTGCCCAATTTTTGCCTCTTCTTTTAGCCACTTTTATCCCATTTTTGCCTTTTCCACCATTTTTTGCCCATTTAAGCTGCCTTTTGCCATTAAATACCACTTGTTTCCTTTTTTTTTGCCCATTCTTGCCACCCTTGACTGCTTTTTACCCATTTTAGTCACTTTTCACTCATATTTTCCCCTTGTTTTTGCCACTTTTGGACCATTTCTTGCCACCTGTAACTCATTTTTTTTATAACTTCACACTCATCTTTTTCTACTTTTTAACCCCATTTTTGCCATCTTTCATTTATTTTATTGCTACTTCAAGCCATTTTTGCCACTTTTCACCACTTAGATTGTAGCTCTTGCAGAGGTATTTTTCAACAGTTTGGCTCTTTGGTTGAGCAGGGTTGAGTAACACTGCTCTATTGGAATGGTAAAAACCTCATTTTGAGAAAGATATGGTTTAGCGCATCATCTGTGATTGGTGGAGCGTGAATTGCAACTTTGGACTGCTACCAGTGGCCATGGAAAAAAAGTCAAATTTAAATACTTAGTGCTAAAATGTCCAGACTTGGACCCTGACTGAGGTTTATATCTGAATAAAGGGCTCTGAAGGGTTGGTTCTACAGGAGTAAGTAATAGTCATGTACTCACTTCAGGGTCTTGTACTTGGTGCAGATGTTGAGGCGGATGGATCGTCCTTTAATGGTGAGCGGGTTCTGGCTGTAATATTTAACCAGCATGTGTGCGTCCTCGGGGGTCCCCAGCTGGATGAACGCCTGCTCAAACACAGACAGAGGCGCCATTAGTAAAACTTCTAATGGTTTGGAATAGGTTAACTTCTTTTCTAAATTACAGGAGGGGAAAATGTAAAATTCAAACATCCATTTTGAGACTGCAAGGTTTAATTTCTGATTCACAGACAGGATCCTGGACATTCACCATATAAAGGAACACATTCAGGGTTTTTTAGAGACTGTGTGTAGGGATAGCTGTGTCGTAAAAAGGCCCTATATGAATTTGGCATTAGTGATACCAGTGACATCACTTTAGTCCATCCCTCCATACTCTGAATGAACAATCCACCATCAGAGATGACCTGATAACAGAAGTCATTACCCTTAGAAATGTGCAAAATCTAAATAGCACAATAAAAAACTGGTAATGGAAACACCCAAAATTAAAAAAAAAAAAACTCAAATATTGCTAAAAAGTTTTTCTCTCATGACATCATCATCAAAGGTTTAATATGTTATAAACTTTAAAGGATGACATTATCATCAAAATAAAGGGTCTAGCCACTCCATCCACTTTTCCAAAAGTTGCCAACAACACAAGGAAAAGATTGTTGGTACATGTGTGTTTCAATTCTGATAGAGATGAAGTAGTGGTTTGACTGAAATGATGACTCAACTCAAGACAAGTTAAGACAGAGTCATGTGGGTCTAAAATCCACCTTTACCTGGTCAGTTAGAAAGAGGTGTTTCTCCACGATGCCGAAGCGTGCAGCAATGGTCAGCAGCTCCATCTTTTTCTCCTCCTCTCTGGGCAGGTTGGAGAAGAAAACCACCTGGCTGTCATAACCTCTGATGTCTCTGGTCAGTCTGTCTGACGGTCTGTCTGACGGCCTGTCTGACGCCCGGTCATCTTTCTGAGGGCCAAACACAAAAAAACCAGACAGTCAGGGCCAGTTTGATATGTTTTAACGCGTCGTCTTCAGCAGAGTTGTGAAGAAGGGCATGCTAACCTCGATGACCAACAGCCTCTTGGACAGGTAGATGGTCAGTGGTTTGCCGTACAGGGACGCTGGGTTCTGCTCGTAGTAGCTGACCATGTCCAGAGCCTCCTCGTGACTGCTCATCTCAAAGAAGGCCTAACAGAGAAAAATAACTTAACCTCAGTTAACGGAGGTCCTCTGAAGGAAAGGGCTGGAATTCTTATAAGGAACATGACATGTTTGTGAAACCAAAGCAGAAAATCTACACTTCAGACACATCCCGATTGTTTTACAATCCCAGTACCAAACTGTGCAAAATGTAAATAAAAACAATGATTTTCAAATCACAAAATGTGACTGTCTTAATAATTAGAGATCTAACTGAATCATAAAGTAAAAACCTGATTAATTACTCAGCACTACTGTTCACCCATAGATGATGATGTCACTCTCACCTTGTTCTTCAGCACCAGGTGCTCCCTCATGATGCCAAACGGCTCGGCAAAGGCGAACAGCGTCTTGGTGCTGAGCGGCTTCCTGTCGTACTTCACCACCACGACCCTGCTCCTCAGCTGACGGCAGAAAACATCCATCATTAGTTTGATCAGAGATCACAGCGGCATTTTCACCTTTATTTGTCCACCATGTGCTTCAGCAGGAACATGAACCAACATGTGGGAAAAGACCTTTGAGCACACCCACCACACATGCACACTTTGTACAAACGACCCACAACATTGCAGCTTACATGAATCATTAACCATGCAGGTATTTTTACTCTATTTGTGCCAGAATCAGATTCAGTGACCAAAAGGAGGATCTGACTCTGTTTAAGATGCTTTTAAATTAAACAGGTCAAACAATAAAGAATGAAACATTTAAGACAGTTTCTACATCACATTTATTGTTCTTACAGACTTCTCTTACATAATAGTTGTTTTTATAAATAAAATTACACGCATGTGCATCATACATTGTTTAATATTTGAAAGAGCAATTTTAACTGCTAAACTTCATGTTTCAACTAAGGATGGAATGTCTTATGAACTTTAGATGACATCTTCAAAGGCAAGGATGGAATGCTAACAGCTTTATATGACGTCATCCTCAATGACAAGGATGGAACGTCTTAAAAAAATTTAGATGACATCTTCTTCAAAGGCAAGTATGGAATGTCTTATAAACTTTAGACGACATCTTCAAAGGCAAGGATGGAGTGTCTTACAAATGTAGATGACATCATTCCCAAAAGTGAGGATGGAATGCTTATCAGTTTTATATGACATCCCCAAAGACAAGGATGGAATATTTTATCAACTTTATATGACATCATCCCCAAAGGCAAGGATGGAATGTTTAATCAACTTTATATGACATCATCCTCAAAGTCAGAGGTGGAATGTCTGCTAAACTTCAGATGACATCACTTTCAGAGGCAATGATAAAATGTCTGATAAACTTTGGATGACATCATCTTCAAATGCAAGGATGGATTGTTTAATAGACTTAAGATGACATCATCTTCAAATGCAGGGATGGATTGTTTAATAGACTTGAGATGACATCATCCTCAAAGGCAGGGATGGATTTTTTGATAAACTTAAGATGACATTTTTATAGGCCATGATGAATGTTTTAAAAATTTTTAAAAGGTAACATCGTCTTTAAAGGCAAGGATGGAATATTTTGTAAGCTTTAAAAGATTATTTTGTCTTCAATGTTGGAATGCACTATTGTTAAAGGATGACAATGTCCTCAAAGGCAAGGATAGAAAGTTTAACTTTATAGAGTGACATCATCTTTGGAAGGCAGGGATGGAATGTTTTATAAACTTTAAAGGATGACATTCAAAGTCAAGGGTGGAATATTTTATAGGCCTGAAAGGGTGACATCTTCAAAGGCAAGGATGGAATGTTTTATTAACTCTAAAGTATGGCAATGTTTTCATATGCAAGGATAGAATGTTTTATAAATGTAGAATGACATACTCAAACAGAAGGATGGAATGTTTTATAAACTTTGATGAGTGGCATCTTGTATGTATTTTATATGTCAGTGATGGAATGTTTTCTAATCCTTAAAAAGTTTGGTTTAAAGATTTTATAAACTTTAATAGATGAAACCATCGTCAGTGGCCAGGATGGAATGTTTTATAAACTTTAAAAGATGGTATCATCTCCAAAGGGAAAGAAACAATGTTTTACAACTTTAACAGATGACATCATCTAACAAGGCAAGAATGGAATGTTTTCTAAATTAAAAAGAGAGACACCAATTTCAAAGGCAAGGATGGAATGTTGGTAAAGGTGGGGATGTTTAGGACTTCTGTTGTCTAAACAGTAGGCATAGTTGGCACTAATCTAATAACTGAGGGTTGTAACCATATGTTTATAAGATTGGTTGGTTGTATTAATGACTGAAGAGCACAGACTGACCGTAGTTTGTCCCAGCTGGTTCTTCCCTGACAGACCTGCACCGCCTCCTGACAAAAAAACACCAACACAATGTTAACTCAACCGTTCCAAAGGTAAGTTAGACAAGCTACATGTTAGAAATGATTTTCTCCTACAGAGAAGTCAGATCAGTTCATTCTGAGCACAGAGGAAATAATACAATCCTTGTGTCCTACCCCAGCTGGAGGACATCCCTCCTGCTGCTTTGGCTGATGACATGGGGGCGGGTCCCAGCAGTCCTGGAGCCAGGTTCGGGGTCTCCAGAAGACCACCACTGAGAAGAAAAGACACAGGATTAGTTGGTTATCAAACAGCTTTGTTCTCTAACTTCACACTAAACAGCTGATGATATCTGATGATTATTCTACAGGTGTGACAATGTTAGAGCAAGGATCCCTTCGAACATGGCGCTTCTTTAAAGAGGAGGGTGATTTTTTTGTTCATGGACAACCTCTGATCCATTAAAGCCCATGTTGTGGGCATTCCTGCCTGTTTCACTGCTGCAGCAGACATCCTAATAATCCTACGACTCTGGAAGTCTGTTACCCACACATTTCCACACAGTCCATGTCTGCAGCGTTCCACTCACTCAGTTCTGATTGATGGTGTGCTACCTTGCCCACTGGGTCCATTCCTGAAGTGGCAAGCAGCTCAGTACAGAGCAGATGGATCACATGATCACACAGGAATAAAGACAAAAACAGCACGTTTCTTTGCCTGTCGGGGGCTGACCCGCTGTTCACTTGCCTCTTCTTTTGATGTAATGTTGGTTCATTGTTGAATAAATGATAAGCAGGTTGTACATGGTGTTTTATTTTGAAATTGACAGGATGGTGAAACTACAAAGATTGACTGAAAAGGGAATGATCTGCTCAGAGTGTACACACTGTGGACACAGAGTATGTGGAATTTGGCAGTTACAAATATTACAAAAACAGGGTTCAGGTTTAAAAATACAATTTTTTTCCTTTTAAATGAAGATTCTGTCACAGGAATAGCTCCATGTGAGCACAATTCACTACTGTTAGCTCCATCTAATCAGATCTAAAACTAGAATATTCCAGCCTGAGGTCAGTGTGGGATATTCTTACCCTCTGCTGGATGGCATACCAGGATCCCAGTCCGGATACCTAGACAGAAAAAAAAAACATTTACCATGATTAAAGCTCCAAACATCAGTAAAACACCAGCAGTATCACTGCGTGTCTGAGTGACTTACATGTCGAGCAGCAGACGTCTGTTCTCAGCATGTCGAAGTCCGTCAGTGTGCTGGTTCCACTCCTACACAGTCAGAGAGTTACTACACAACCTGTCTGAGCCATTTTTAGGAATATTTCACCTAAATGTAAAGCCTGAGGGTGGTTTGGTCAACACAAAAGCCAGGTCTCAGGGTCATTAAGTCCATATGACACAGGATGGTGTAAGAAATAGAATGAAGCACAGCATTCCGTTTCTCTGTGAGGTGTTTCCTGAAGTTCCTGGGGGTAATGCAGTAAAAATTAAATATACTGTCTGCTGGTGAATAATCTGTCTTTACCAGCTGAGATGGGACGGATGGTGCGTCGTTACTAAGCAGGCTGGTTCAGTTTGGTACAGTACAGTAAAGTCAGGAATGGTCCCAAAATAACTGATCTTTACTGTCCTACTTTTTTACCCTCTCCTGTTGGAGCATACCTGTATGAAACAGGGTGTTAGACACAATGCAATCAGCTGATTGATCAAAAGAACCATCATTCCCTCTGTGACCGTGGTAATAGTGGACAAACACACAATGTGTAAATATTCCCTCCATTTTAATTAATTCAGATGATGCTTTTGTTTTGTAGATGTCAGCACATAGCACTGCAACACTGCAAACTTTGGAGGGAATGAGAAAATATCCCAGCAGTATCCCACTAACCCCAGTCAACAGCTACAAAGATCTTAAACAGCATCATAAAATCCACTGACTCCAAAGAACATACTAGGATTTTATTCACTATTTCTATTAAGAATGTACACAGTTTTTGTTTTGATGCAAGGATGAAACTTTTAAACAGTTTGTCTGTAACTAATCATGGTGATATCCTTAGCATTCTCCATCATCCTCTCTGAAATGTTGGACTCAGTGTGCCATGCTGTCTTGCTGCTCTGGGTTTTTGACCCCATCATTGTTTGGACTAAGAAAGTTGGTTTGGTCTTCCTAGTGCGTCAGAAGGATGGATCATAAATCTTTCTTTCTAAAGCTGTATTACATGATCTACTTTATTATTTCTGCTGGCTATGGACTCTTAAAGCTTTCAGTATCTCAGTTCTCATGGATTTATCATGTATGAAATTAGGGCTGGGCAATTAATTGCAAATGAGATTAAATCACAATATGACCTGCCGTAATTTTCAAATCGCAGACAGTGCAGCATCTCTTTTTTATACTGAAATGTGTCAAAATACCACTTTGATACAAGTTTTTGCAGCAGAGATTTCATGCTCTACACATTGTGCATACAAACACAACTATTTTCTAAATAGTTTACCAAAACCCAACTTTTCCTGATCATGCATATGATTTTCTTAACCAAAATGAGAATAGCATAAAAAAAATTATTATCCCTTCAGTATACCAATCGATGTAAAATTTGCTTTATGAGCCAAAATCCCAATTAGATGTTTTTTTTTTTAATCTGTCACCCTAGTGTAATTTATCTAATATTGTATTGGTTATAATACAGAATGATTTATTGCTTAAGTTTGTTGAATAATACATAAGATGAGGAAACTAAAAATAATTGCATATTAAATCGCAATCGCAATATTGGGGATAAAAAAATTTCTCAAATTGTTCAGCCCTATATGAAGTTCCTTAAAGTGGTCCTGTCTCTGATAAAGGAGTTTTTAACGTTTTTGCTACATCATCTTGATCAGACCTACAGGGTCATCTTCAACTTGACATTAGTTTGGGAGTAGAGCTGGGCTATCAATTGCAAATTAGATTACATCGCAATATGGCCTGCTGCAATTTAAAAATCGCAGAAGTTGCAATAGCCTGTTTCTTTAACTTGAAACGTGTCAAAATACCAGTTTAATTCATCAATGTTTGCAGCAGGAGAGATTTTATGCACATTATGCAAACAGGTGTTCCTCTTTTTGGATTAATTTACAAAATCCTCCTTTTCTTGTTTTATGTATGTTTTTCTTCATCAAAAAAGTGACAAAAAAATATGATCCTTCAATAAAGCAATGGGTAAAAAATTTTCAATAAATGCAAAAATAATTCCAATGTGATATTTTTTATCGTTCTGCTCTAGTTCATTCATCTGGTATTGATGAAACTTAGTTCACAGAAATCATACCTCCGCCCCAGCCACCTCCTTTATAGCATATAGCTGCATCCTCATATTGAAATTCATGCTACTATGGATAATTGTTACTGAAGTAATTTCACTGTTTTTAATACACATTCTTATAAAAGTATCTATCCATACAGAGGTTCCTAGCTAGAAAGTCAAAGCATGCCACTTGACTAACACAGGGAGCTTTTCTCTGGCAAGTAAACTCTAGATTTTTTTGTTGTAATTTGTTAAAAAAACTACACAAGATGAGGAACATAATAACAGTTACATAAAAAATCACAATGGCAATATTGGGGAAGAAAATCACAATTAGATTATTTTGCAAATAGTTCAGCCCTATTTGGGATATTTTAAAACCAGAGTTAAGAAACATTTGACCAGTGTATGTGCATGATTTTCTGCTGAAAGCTGCTGATTGGTTGGCTGATGTAGTCTTTATTTGTCACATGTGTGGAGCTTCTCATGTCCTTCTTATGTCTTGGACAAGACCCTAATAAAACATGCTTTGGTACCTCAGTGGGAATAATCCTGGTTAAACTAATAAAAAACGGTTCTACCAAGTGGAAACACAAGGAAGATCAGAGTTTACAGCACCAGACCGTACTGAACCAAACCAGATGACTAAGTGGAAATGCACCTTTACAGTCCCAAAGAGCCCAGTATTATAGGTAGTACTATTATAATGATAATGAGAGATGCATCATCATCATCTTTTGATTATAGAGGGGTTTAGGGAGAGATGGTCAAGTCTGATGAACATCCAGTTTTTGGGACATCACAATCAAAGCCAGATATGCAACCGTTTTAATATTTAGATTACATGTATGTTATTTTTCCATATTGGAATCATGAAGAGAGGCAATTATGAAGTTATTTATCTGTAAAAAGGCCTTCAAAGTTTGGACCAGCTGGTTGACAGCTAAATCTGAGGTTCAGGAGTATAAAAAGAGAATCTGTGATGTCATCATGTTAAGGGATTCTGATTGGTCCGGGGTGAGTCAGGTTAGTTGGTACTAATTCTCATGGAAAAAAAAAACATTGTCCTGAAATGCAGCACAGGTGAGTGGGGTCGATCTTCATCATGAAGTTACAAAGCAGTGAGAAAGTTCATTCCCCCTTCCTGATTTCTAATTTCTGTGTAGATCTGTCACACTTGAATGTTTTAGATCATGAGACTAATTTAAATATTAGACAAAGAAAAACTGAGTAAATGCAATATTGGTCTGAAAGGTTGCAAAGGCATTTCTAAGGCTTTGGGACTCCAGTTAACCATGCTAAGAGCCATTATCCACAAATGGGGAAAACTGTGAACAGTGGTGAACCTTCCCAGGAGTGGCCGGCCTACCAACATGACTCCAAGAGCGCATGGACAACTCATTCAGGAGGTCCCAAAAGAACAAAGAACATCTAAAGACCTGCAGGCCTCACTGACTCAGTTAAGGTCAGAGGTCATGATTCAACAATCAGAAAGAGACTGAGCAACTATGGCATCATGGGAGAGTTCCAAGGCCAAAACCACTGCTGACCAAAAAGAACACAAAGACTCGTCTCACATTTGACTAAAAACATCCTGATGATCCCCAAGACTTCCAGGAAAATAGTCTGAGGACTGACCAGCACGCCAGCAAACTACAAAACTAAATGAGGGTTTTGGAGGGGTCTAGTGAAAGTCTGGACTCAAATCTGATTGGGATCCTGTTGCATGACCTTAAATAGGCCATTCACGCTGGAAAACCTTCCAATATGGCTGGATTAAAACAATTCTGCAGAGAAGAATGGGACAACAATCCTCCACAGTGATGTGAAAGACTCACTGACAGTTATCACAAACACTTTTTTGCAGCTGTTGCTGCCAAGGATGGAACAACCAGTTAATGGTTTAGGTAGCCATAAGTTTTCCACATAGGACCAGGTAGGTGTGGATGATTTATCCCTTAATGAATGAAATCATCATTTAAACACTGACTTTAGTATTTACTCGGGTTTTCTCTGTCTAATATGAAAATTAGTTCAATGACCTGAAACATTTAAGCATGACAGATGTGAATAAAAGGAATAAGGAAGGGGGCAGATACTTCCTCGCAGCACCGTAGATTATCTACCTGGAGGAAGCTGACATGGAGAGCAGGTAACAACAAGAGCTTATTTCAGGGTCGACTACAACTGATGATGGCTGAAGAATCTGACTCTTTACTACTGCAGAGTTTCATATGTCCGAAACTCAAGAACATGCTGTAAGGTGATTAAAACAAGAAATTATGTGAAGCAGACCTCCGAGATGATAACCAAGCTGAGCACAGGTGCCTGAGCAGAAACTTTAACCGTTAGTCCGAGAAGAAGAGAGGAAGGAGGCTGGATGGTACTCACCATGATGGTGCGAACGTCAAAGTCACAAAGAGAGCACACATGGGGGAAAGTGGGGGGCATGACTCCCAAGAAGTCTTGGACTTTTCTGTGAGGCGGGGGGCCGATCCTCCGCGGCATAAAGAGGGGGTCAGAGGAGGGCGTGCCCATGCCGAGGCCGCCGTAGGAATCGCGCTGGGAGAGCTCAGAGAACAGCCTCTCCCTGCTCCCACCACTGGCCCCGCTGTAATTCATACCATAGCTTGGAGCGGCATCCTGCAGGGAACTGTACCCAAAGTTAGTCTGACTCAGAGAAGGAGCCCAGCTGTCTCTTCCTTCTTGATACCCAACCTCGGAAGACATGGAGGACACCGGTCTACGCTTCCCCACATCTCCTTTGCGACTCTTGAGCTGCCTGAGGATGTGCGGCAGCGTCTCCACACTGATGTCCTCTTCAGGGATCTCAGCGAGAGCGTCCAGGTCAGAGGGCGACAGCCCTAAACTCGCAAAGAGCTTCATGGTGCTGCCAAGATTGTTGCCACTGCCAAGCCGGGACATCTGGGCGCTGCCGTTGTTGCCCTCCATGGCACCGCCACCCACCCCCATCCCTGAGGCCATGCCCCCCGCCTGACGGGCGGGTCGCTGTTCATTCATGTTGAAGTTCAAGGTCTCTGCAGCGGCCAGGAGCCCCCGACCCACCGCAAAGTGTTTCTGACCACCGTCGGACTGCGGCTTCTGAGACATGCCGTCAGTAAGAGACAACACTCTCTGGATTTGGACGTTTCAGTGCAGACGAGTCAAGATGAAGACAAAACAAGCAGAAAAATGTCTGTTTTAAAGGTAAATGTCTGTTTAAGTCTGGGTTAAAGAATAGACGAAGTGAACAGGTGAGCTCCTCTTCTCTGGAGAACGTCTGATTTCTGTTGAAACACAATGAGGCAGACATACGCCTCTAATGAGACATGAGCAGACAAGGAGAGGCACTGAGCATGTGCAGCAAACGGAGGGATAACCACTGAGATTGAGTCACCTGAACAGAGGTATGCTGTGATTACAGGGACATGAAGGAAATTAAAGAATATAGGAGACAGAGAAGGCCCCTCAGGGTCACAGTTCACCTCAGACAAGGAGGAGAAAATGAACAATGAGGGCAGAGAGGCGCTCTGAGGACCGAAGGAGAGCCAGAGAGATGAGATTACCTACATAAAGCTCTATCACAGGTAGAAAAGCCTGATGGAGAACAGTCTAGATCTGGTTATTATAAAGGAGGAGGGATGACTGACCAGAACATGATCTGGCCTTCAGTTTAGATGTAAATACAGAGGTTAGCAGTGGTACAAAAACCGTGTAACCCTCTCTAATTTGTGTACAGATGTAAATCAGCTCTGTGTCTAAACCACAGATTTAAATGGAGGCTAAGATCACTGTGATGCTAACGGAGCTAGCTCACAGCTTCCAATAGTCATTGATAAATCATTTCAGAGCCACAGATCAATACTAACCTTAACGTAAACACAACTACCACAGTAACTCCGTGCTTGATATTAGAGACCAGCTCTAACTTTAGCATTCCCAGCTAACATCATAGAGAACAGTCTGCTCACACATGCTAAAGCTAATGCTAACGTCGTTTAGAGCTTAATTTCCGCTTTCTGAAATAAAAACTAGAACCACAGATGCGTTTAACCGGTCAGAACTTATATATCAGCTACAAAAGATAATTCTGGAGTATATTCACCTTAAATTAAAACTCTTACCTGAGTTTTTCCAACTGCGTGGCTGCTCAACAGCAGGGCCTGCGACTGCAAGAGGCAGCGAATAGCTGCTGAAGTATCGCGATGTTTGGATTGTTTTCCCGCAAGATGTCCTTCTTCTTTACTACTTCCGGCGTATTACTATCCTGTGGATGACAGGGGAACCAGACTTTTCTTGAGTATATTCCTGCGGTATGTAGAAACTAACTGATCGGCAGGAAATTTCCATGTCTGGTAATTTTTAAACCTTGTGTTTGTCCCTTCTTGTGCTTTTTTCTACACTCACTGAGTGTTTCAGGGCTGCCACAAGCACACAGCCCACTGGGATGTTTCCCAATTGTTTGTGAATAACCTGGCCCCCCAAAGGTGCCTGTCTGGCCCCCAGAGGATCATTAGAGTCAGAAAAGGAGGAAAAGAAGATTGTGGTTTTAAGAGTTTCCCTTGGCTTTAAATGCCTGCAGCTGTGAATCCACCCCACAAACAAATTAATACTGAAATATTTTGAGAAGGACGTCACATTTGATCTGTTTCTACTGAAATTTACTGTCATATTTAGTAGATATTTAAATAAGAGTTAAGGTTGGTAGAAGTGTTGCAAAAATGACCAGATAAAGTGGTGAAAAGATGTTTAAATGTGGCAAAAATGGGTGATAAGTGGCAAAATGGGACAAGAATTGACAGAAAACGTGGTGAAAAAAGGTTAAAATGTTGCAAGGATTGGTAAAAGAGAAAAAGGGGCAAAGAGTATAAAATATGGACACAAATGACAAAAAATAGTATAAAAAGTAATGAAAATGGGTTAAAAAGTGGCAAAAAATAGAAGAACAGTGGCAAAATGGATAAGAATGACACAAAGGGGATAAAACAAGCATGACAACTGGTTAAAATGGGTAAAAGAACGGTAAAAATTGGGTTAAAGAGGCAAAAACTATCAAAATCTGTTAAAAGTGGTTTTTAAGTTGCAAAAATGTTGAAATTATATAACAAAAAGGGTTAAAAGTGGCAGAAATAGAAGAAAATTGGAAAAAAGGATTTAAAAAAAAAGTGGCACGAAAGGGGATAAAACATGCAGGAAGAGTAGTTTAAATGGGTTAAAGAATGGCAAAAATTGTGTTATAGAGGCAAAAAGTAGCAAAAATGTGTTTAAAGTGGCAAAAATTGGTTTTAAAGTTGCAAAAATTGTTTTTAAAAAGTAATTAAAATGGTTAAAAAGCGGCAAAAATAGAAGAAAAGTGGCAAAAATTGATAAAATTGGCACAAAGTGGATAAAACATGCAAGAAATTGGTTTTAAAAGGGGTTAAAATCTTGCAAAGATTCGGTTAAAGAGGCAAAAAAAGGGTTAAAAGTGTCAAAAATGAGTTAATACTAGCACTACATCACAATTGTAGAGGGCCTATTCTCTGGGATTTTCAGGGGTCCAGCTAATTCTGTCGTCAGGCTCCTTGTGGCCTGCTGCATTAGAGATAATAGGGATAGATGTCACTGATAGATCTCACTGGTAATTCTTAAAAATGTCCTGCATTTTGAAAGAAAATACAAATATTAATACAATAATATTTCAATCAAACCCAAAATATTGATTTAATTTTGTGTATTTGAAAGTCCGGCCCCCAAAGTTTCTGTCGGGACTAAATCTGGCCCTTGTGTGAATGTTCTTGATGACCCCTGACCTACAGTATCCCGCCTCAACCTGGTTAACTTCACAATATCCTCACAGTTTTCAGAAAAACTTAATAATTTCCTATCTGAACGTTGAATACTAAAATAATATCTCCCTCTTTTTTCCTTTTCCTAAGGTTCTTGCCACTCCCGCTCAAGCTCCTCTGTGATTTTACTTCTGTATTCTGTTTTACCAAACCGTACCTGAACATGTAGGAGTTTGCTTTAACTCTGACTTAGCAGAGTAATTTCAGTAATTTCATTAGCCGTAACCCCAGAATGGCCTGGAACCCAGAGCAGTAGAACTTCACAGTTTATCTTCTCTGTTCTAAACAAGGACAATAAAAATTCTTTAACAAGATCAGGCCAAGCCGACTCTGCTTTGTTTTAAGGACATCAAAGCTGCAGCTGAGTCTGATAAACAACTACTTTTTCTGGTTTGACTTCTTCTATCCAGAGAACAGCCAACAATTCAGCCGTAAATACAGAAGTACCACTACTAACTCTGCGACACATTCTTATTTCTAACTGAGTCATACTCCCCAAAACCCGCCTTACCCCTCTCTGGGCCTCTAGAACCATCAGTGAAGATCTTTAAATAGGATTTCACACATTAATATACTCATCAACCAACATAACAGTGTCACTATTCTTATCTTTAGCCACAGATAGAAGTGGCAGATCAACTTCAGACTATTTTTTTAATAACTTTATTTAACCTCCATTTATTTAATTTAATGCTGAACGACAGTTAACAATAAAGTACAATAAAGCGTCTCATAAACACATATTTTATTCACCAGAACAGGGGTGTCAAACTCAAGGCCCGGGGGCCAAATCCGGCCCGTGGTAGAGTTACACCCGGCCCAAAAGCTCATATCATATTTTTATTTTAACTAGCCCACTGGTTTGAAATTCGCAGATTTCCTCCAGTTTAAAAATGTAAACTGAACAATGATGATCTAGAATGTCCCTGTTAAGTAAAACGTTAAAATAATTAGATAAAAACTCAGATACATTTATGTTCTTATTTCATATTCTTAATTTTGCACCTCAGAGTCATGGTTTTGACTTTTTATTTCATATGTTGACCTTTTAAATTCACATTTTGACTTTTTACGGTATGTTTTTACCTTTTAGATCCTCAATTTTAATTATTTAAGTAATATTTGGACCTTTAAAACTCATGATTATGATTTTTTTCTCACTTTTTGACCTTTTAGCTCCTTACTTTGACTTTTATCTCATAATCTGACCTTTTAGATCCTCAATTTTAAGCAATATTTGGACCTTTAAATTAAAAAATTTAAACTTTTATCTCACACTTTGATATTTTAAAACAATTATTTTGAATTTATCTCATATTTTGACTCCTAAAAATAATGATTTCAACTTTTCATCTCATACATTTTCCTTTAAAAACAAAATTTTGACTTTAAATGCCATGTTTTGAACCTTTTAAGTAATAAGTTTGAATTTTTATCTCAGATTATGAGCCTTTAAACTTATCATTTTGACCTCTTTCAATGTCAAAATCATTTATCATCAGTGCTAAGGTTTTTTCCCCCATAATTCATTGCTGGTTTATGACAGTTTATGGTAAATGTTGCCCCTGCTCGGCCCTCAGGTTGGACCCAAATTCAGAATTTGACCCCTGCTGTGATTGAGTTTGACACCCCTGCTCTAGAACAATGGTTTTCAAACTTTTTTTGCCCAAGGCACACCAAAAATCAAGCTGTCTTGATTGTCCTTGCAAAACAGCCTCTTTAGCATGTGTAGCAACATGTCCCAACTGCATGCAATGTGAGCAAGTGCCAGCTACATCAGTTTGGTTACAGAGTTTCCTTTTAGCATCCTGACACTCTGCAAGTGATGCGCTGCAGCTCCCCAGGTTTATCCCCAGTCACCCTGTTCCTATTTTCTCTCTGTCGCTCCTGTTAAGATGGACAAGTAACAAGGGAGGAGGTTGCACAAAGGATGACAAGGCACCAGGAGTGTCCCACCAGAGGATATTCTTAATTTTCTTCCACTTTTCTCACTCCTGAAACTTGTTAGCTTGTTTTACAAAGTGGAGTGTGATGCATGGATATTCTTCATAACCACTTATGAAATGTTAAGGTCTGACTCGTGCCAACATGGAGACAAAACTATGTGGCTTTGTTCACAACACTCTTGCTGCTGTAAATTTGGAATTTCCACTTATGGGACTAATACAGGAATATCTCTTAGAATAAAAACATGAAAACAAAAATTAGGAAGCTTTGATAAATGTAAATAATTCCGTGAGTCTCGAGGCATTTATTCTTTTCAATACCCTAAACATTCTTATTTTTTAAGAGTGACTCAGAAATAACCTACATGTCCGGATATTGACTTTACCTGGGGCCAGAGGGACCACAGCACACACATTCCTGTCTGTGGCCTCAAACACCAGAGTAAAGGAGGGTAAGGAGAATCCTACTTCCCCACCTTCCACCCCCGTTTAGTTTAACTGGGTCATGCGCCGCGTGAAGGCGGTGTAGCGATCTATCCAATCAGAGGCGAGCACGGAGTGACGTAGGCGATGTAAACAAACAGAGGCAGCGCGCGGCGGCCATTACTGTTCCAGGAGAGTTCGACACAGAGTTGTCCGTTGGGTCCTGAACCGTTGTAAACGTCGGGTTTGAAGGTATTTCAGAGCATCTAAAACACACAGTTTTATACTCTGACTTGATCTAAATCGTTTTAAATGCATGTCTTCATGTTTTTGAGTCGGTATCTGTCGGTTATTTCGCTTTGTTTGTGGTGAAAATGTCAGAGTCAGCGATAGAGAGCGGCCATCACGGCGACCCTGAACGTTGACATAACGGACCAACTGTTCTCTGCCTGAGGGTCAGTATGTCCTCTGGGTCCTTAAGACTGGGCTATAGGTGGAGTTATAAATAAATATATTTAGATATGTTTTTAAACAAGATAGAAGATGAGACCGGACTGGTTGTCGGAGTAGTTTACCTTCATGTTGGTAGGAAGTATCAGGCCTAATACTGTTATTAAAGGTGTTTATACCAACAGTTCAGACCACAGGATTATCTGTCTGACATAATTAGTCTAAATAAGGAACTATTACTTTATCTATAATAATAATGAAAATGAAAGATATTCACTCAACATTGAGAAAATCCTGTATAACCAGTATGGATAATTGATTGTTTATAACTATCAAAAATAGCAGAAAAACTTCTGCACCCTTTCTAAATTGCACAAAAATTGGCAACATGTGGGAAATGTGGTGATTTTCTGGTGATCCCGAGAAACTCTTTAAATATTGCTGCTGTTTTTGCAGAAAGAACTTGGACAATAGTTCTGACACAGGTTTTAGTGTTTTTGAATTTTAGTAGAATCATATCAGATGTAAAAACTCTGGTCTGTGTTAACCCTGATGTTAATAACATTGTGTTCTATTGTGGTTTTCGTTTCTAATTCTCTGTGTGTGAATTGTAGGAATATGTTGGGAATATTTCCCTCCATAAACCCAGCTAATGTTTTTGTGTATTCCCTAAATCAGTCAATACTGATATGATTCCACAGCAACAACCATAGAGATTATAGGCATCTAATACAGAGTAATCTACAAACTCCTCCACATCGTCCAGATTACACTTAAAATAAAAGCAGTGTTTTATTCAGAAACATTGTCAGTGTTTTAGTGCAATTTAGACATTTTGTCTCTGTTGGAGCTATTCACATTATTTCGTTAGTTTGATAATTTTACTTTTATTCATTATTTCTTTGGGGAGAATTTAAGGATTGATTTTAAAACAACTAATGTTATCGTATAGAGTAATTAATTATTCTTTGGGGCTTTTTGTTTTGATATGTTTGGTAGTTTGGCACAAGGTGACGTCTATATTATGGGCAGGTAGGATAGGATGGGTGTGCACCGGGGAAGATGAATGGTTTTTTACTAGGAAGGCATGAGTCAGAGACACACCTGTAGAACGCCAACTGTTTGTGAGAAACCTTTTGTGAATAAACGCCTAAAGTTATAATCTTTGCAAGGACATTGAAATTTTTGATCCTGCGTAAGATCTGCTATCCCCGGGGCACGGTCGTCAGTTTGAGTTTTGAATTTGTTTGTTAATTGACAAGAACAAATCGCCTCTACAGTCTCTTTATGGTTAAAAATGGAAACAGAAAAGCTGTTGGGGATTTAGTCAGTGTGTAGGAGTTTGTTTGCTGTTTTCTGATTTTTTCCTTTTCCTTTTATTGTGTTGTCATATAAAACTGGTTTTAATACAGTCTGTGCCTTTAACAGCTAATCGATTTTTGATTTAAATTGAGAAATCGGAAATCAAGACGTAAGCTGGTTCACAAAACCTGTTTAAAATAGGAAACAAAAAAAACATTGAAAAAACACAGTTCTTTGTGCTTTTTGTCAGTTCAGATTAAGTAAAAAAAAAAAAACAAGAAAAAAACAAAACTGTTTTTGTTTTCTCTTTTTAAAATTTACAAAACATTACAACAAACACAAATGATTTGCCCTTCACTTTATTGTTTTTGTGTACAGAATCAAAAAAGGAGAAGTCAAACAATGGAATTTTGGTGATGTAACATTGTTTTTTCACAGCTGTAGCAGATCAAACACATTGGAAAAAAGAATGTTACATCACCAATACTCTGTTCTTTGTTTTTCTTTTGTCTTTACCAGAACACAAAAACAGTAACATAAAAATGAAAAACAAAAATATGAGCCACAAAAAATGATTGTACTTGTTTTGTGTTTTTAGATTCCTAGTTTGATACGAACGTCCTGAACGGGTCAAAGGAGTCGGTTCATTTAACAGCTTTCATTTTTTTCAGTTTTCATTTCAAATCAGAAATCCAAACTGAAGAAATAAAACTGTTTCCCAATTCATGTTTAAAGAAAGGAAAATAAAACAGAAAAAAAACACCCTTTGGCCTTTCAGGGAGTTCATACTTCATTGGGAATAAAAAAACAGAAAACAGACGAATTATTTTGTGGTTTTCCAAAAATTATTTTAAAAATTACAACAGTTTTTCTTTTATTGCATTGTTTTTGTTTTCTGGTCACAAAAAGGACAATCAAAGAGCAGAACATTGGTGATGTAACATTCTTTTTTCACAACATCTGCAACGGGTCAAACAAAAAATAAAGAATGTTACATCACCAGTGTTCCGTTCTTTGATCTTCCTCTTTTGATCAGAAAACAAAAACAATAAAAATAAAACCCTTTTTTTTTTCAATTCATTTTGGACAAATAAAAAATGAGCAGCAGAAAACAACGGTTTGCTCTGTATGTTTTCTGTTTTTCATTCCGAGTTTTAAAATGATCTGACTGAAAGAGCCAAGAGTCGGCTTTCCATGGTTTGTTTGCCTATTTTTAACAGTATTTTAGAAACTGCTTGTTTTTTTAATTTAAATGTTCTCATTTCAAATTAAAAATCTATTGTGTGTAAAATACATCGTCCCGCTATGGTCTGATTTTATGAGAGGCATCTGGCTGCAGCCCTCGAGCAAACCTCTACGCTGGGGCGTGACGTATATTACCCGCTACGAAATTTCAGCTCTATCCGTTTGCCGACAGGCTGACCCTAAATCTAACCAGTCGGGTTTTAATGCCTAAATCTAACCAGTCGAATTTAAATGCCTAAACCGAACCAGTCGGGTTTTAATACCGTAGACCCATACGCTGGGGCTTTGCCCCAGCATACGGGCTATGCTAATGTGTCATAAGCACAGTGGTGTAGTCATGCTAACAACAGCTAACACGCTGCATGCCCCAGCGTAGGCTTGGGCAATGTACGTCATGCCCCAGCGAAGAGGTTTCGCCCCACCGTAGAGGTCTCCAGCCAAACGCCCCAGCGTAGAGGTTTGCTCGAGGGCTGCAGCCAGACCCTCTTGGATTTTATTAGAATCACATCTAAGTTTAGAATTCTGGTTTTGTGACTACCTTTAGTTTAACATTTTTATTTTGGTCCCAGTCCGCTGTAGTTTTGAATATCTCCTTTGTGTTCCTCCTCTGGAATATTAAAGGGTTTACCACAGGAGAGCAATGAAGGATCCGAGCCTGAACAACATCAACGCCAACATGACCATCAGCAACGAGGTTATCCTCAGCACCCAGTACATCTCAGAGGACAATCCCTTCGCTGAGTACATGTGGATGGAGAATGAGGAGGAGTTCAACCGACAGGTGAGCGCCCACAGCACACCTGAATAAAAGAGAAACTGTTAAACCAACACAGCCAGGGTTGTTATCAGATTAGATTTTTAAACCGAGAGTCACCAGGAGTAAAAACAGTTCATATCAGGTTGTAAAAGTAGAACAGTGCACACCTTACAACTGAACAGACCGGTTTTATGGGTGAGGAGTCTGTCAGCTGCCAGCGAGACAGAATGGGAGAAGAGGGGAGAACTTTCTTCCTAGCAGGGAGGGCCAACAGAACCTGGCGGCGGGGCTAAATCCCCACATGACATCATGAGGGGAAAATCTGAGAACAGCTTGTTTCAGCACACATTTTCTGAAAGGTGGGGAAGGAGGAAGGGGGAATGGATTTTCTCTGATTTAACATATTTTTGTTAGAAAATCCTGAACAAGTGTACTTTGTATAATATGTGACCTTTAAAGCAGATGTTAGGTAGAAAGATATTCATGCAAATACAAAAACCTTCTAATAAAACCAGGATACGACCATTGTGTTAAAAACAGCAAAAGATCCAAAAGAGGGGTTTAAAGAGTTAAATATTATTATATTAATTGCCCAGTGATCATCAATAGAATATTTTAATATTATTCTCAGATCTCAGGATATTAAACCAAGTATCTTAAAATCTGTGATCGTCAAAACTTGATCTTTTCTGTTATTCTTTATAATAAGGAACCAGTGTTAATTTTGTCAACTAAAACTATGACTAAAAGTGTTCGTCAACAGCCTTTTTTTTCCATGAAAAAAACTAGACTAACAAAAAAAGATCTGTGATGACTAAAACTGACAAAAACTAAGTTTAGTTTTCATCAAGATGTCTAAAACTAGACTGAAATGTAATGTAGTTTTTGTTGGACATTCAAAATCATAATATTTCTCCACTGTGGGTAACTCTGTCATAAAACAATGCAACAGTATCTCTTCTGCCTCTCAGCTGTAGAAAGCAGGGACCCCAGGTTTGGCAGAGTGCAGAGAACACACTACCATGATTTGGTACCAGATTTAGGCAAGAAAATAAATGCTTGGACTAAAAGTCAAGACTAGAATTTTTTGAATTTTTTGTCAACTAAAACAAGACTTAAATCAGAAAGGGTAAAAATGACTAAAGTGTGACTAAAACTAAAAGACATTTCATTGAAAGACAAAGACTAAAATTAAAAATAGCTGCCAAAATCAACACTGTAAAGCCTGATTTATGCTTCTGCGTTGCATGGACGGTGTAGCTACACGTAGCCCACTGCATCGACGCGCACCTCCAAAAAATCCTAACAACGCGATGTGGACCGCAAGGGCTGTGATTGGTCCGCTCAAAACGTCATTTCCGGCAGTTCACCCGTTCTCAGCCTCAACTCGCTTAGTAGTCGTACAGACCACCTCCGCAAACGTCTTTCCTGTCGTCTGCGCTTCAACATTTACAACAAGAGAATTTGTTTGTTGATATCGTTGAGCTTAAACGCCAAATACACCCCCCTCACCTCGGTCACCATGACCCGCAGATAAACAAGGATTCGGATGTGACCCCTCTGAAACCACACACAGCCACACCCCCCTAGCGGCATGGCAGTGAATGGAAGAGCGACGCGTTCCCTCGATGCAGAACTTTGAATGGTCAATGATGGCGTCGCGTCGACGGCATACCTACGCCATCAACGCGATGCAGAAGCATAAATCAGGCTTTAGGAACAGCTGCTTGCTTCTGTGTAGGAAGTTTATTATCAGAGATTAACATCAGCCATAAACATTAACATCAGTCAGACTGTGACCTCTGTGTCATGATACATATCCCACTAACGATCCATGGTATCAATAAATACCAGAATTGATCAAGAAATGAAGCTTATGTCAGCAGTTGGAACCTAACCCACAAATGGCCATGGCTGTCCGAATTTTCTGTGCTTTTTATATCACACAGTAAAAATAATAAAGTCTGATATTTTAGACGTTTAGCGATAGAAAGTAAAAAAAAAAATAAAACAAAAACAAAAAAACCTGGATTTGGTAAAAATCATAAGAGGACAAAAATCTGAATATCCTTGAGTTAAATAGATGGAAACATTGATATTCAGCATAAAAATAACCACTTTTTTATCAGTTACGGCCAAATTAGGCAAAAATAAGGCTTACAAGTCTATGATGTGCTTTTATTTTGGAGGGTTTCTGATTCACGTTATTGTCTTCTTGGGGAAATTTGTCTTGGACTCTCACTGCTGCACACATCCAGCTGCCATCACAATAATAAAAATAAAATCGAACACTAAGGAAAAACAATCCACTTGAACAGGGATCAGTTCAAACTAATGAAGGAGAATGAACCAGAGAGGACAGACGGATAGATTACACAGGATAGAAATGTTTTAATGAATGTCTCAAACTGCATTATTTTCCATTAAAATCACTGGTTATTACAGAATAATATGTTTAAGGAGGTGATGTTCCCTCTGACGCTGGTCTAGTGTGTCCCAGTCTAAGTCCTGGTTTAACTGGTCTGTTCTGAATTCTTCAAACTCTCTGATTACTTGGTGTATAAATGGAGCTCTATAAATAAACTAGCCTCACATTTTTTAATGTCTGCACCCAAAAATATTAAAGGAAACCTCCAACCACAGCCTGTGATAGATAGATATGAATTGATAAATAACTTTATAATCCCTCGTGTTTGAGTTGACTTCTGTTAAACTGATCCTGTTCACGCCCATATCTCCTCTGTGAATGTGTTGCTGAATCACGGTAGAAAAGTCCTCAGTCCTGTTGTTGATCTGACCCAGATTCACTGTGGCTGTGGGCGCGTCTGTGTCTCTGCAGGTGGAGGAGGAGCTGTGGGAGGAGGAATTTATCGAGCGCTGTATTCAGGAGCTGCTGGAGGAGGAGGAGCAGTGGGAGTGGTTCATCCCGTCCAGAGACCTCCCCGCTCACAGCGTCGCTCAGCTGCAGGATCAGATCAGTCTGCTTGTCCTCGACGCAGACGTGCACGCGGACGCCGACTTCGACATCGTGGTGAGTTCAGAGGCTGTCAGAATTTTGTCTCACACTCAACAGAGGAACATGAATGAGTAAAAGAGAGAACAGAAGACTTTATTTTGAATGTTTTTCTGATGTCAGCAAAAGAGCAGAAACACACACACACAAAAAAACAAAGCTATAAAATGAAGCACGGGCAAATGAGACAATGTATGTGGGAGAGTTTGTGAGTCACATCACTGTGGAGGAATGTTGTCCCACTCATCTTTGCAGAATTGTTCTAATTCAGCCACATTGGAGGGTTTTCCATCATGAACGGCCTGTTTAAAGTCATGCCTCAGCATCTCAGTCAGATTTAAGTCCAGACGTTGACTAGACCGCTCCAGAACCTTAGTTTAGTTTTTAGTCCATTCAGAGGAGGACTTGCTGGTTTGTTTGGGATCATCGCCCTTCTCCATAACCCAAGAGTGCTGGAGCTTGAGGTCATGAACTGATGGTCGGACACTCTCCTTCTATTGTGGGGTACTGGTTAGACTGGAATGGCAACTGGGGGTCTAGACTTGCTTGTGTGCGAAAGGCAAGGAGGGAATGCATCCTTTGTAGATGATGTAATCCTTTAAAAAACATTAAAGGCTTCAAAGGATGACATCATCAAAGACAGAGGATGGAATGTTCCATGTTGAGGCTTTTTCCCTCCATTTTTACCCACTAGTCGCCATAGTTGGTAACTTTAGTAAAAGTAGGTGGAGCTGTGGAGGAGTGAGGGTTCGGGTTCCAGAAAGTTCCTCTTCTGTCTGCTCAGTCCTCAGAATATTTTCCCAGAAGTCTTGGGGATCATCAGGATGTTCTTAGTCAAATGTGAGACAAGCCTTTGTGTTCTTTTTTGGTCAGCAGTGGTTTTGGCCTTGGAACTCTCCCATGATGCCATTGTTGCCCAGTCTCTTCCTGATTGTTGAATCATGACCTCTGACCTTAACTGAGTCAGTGAGGCCTGCAGGTCTTTAGATGTTGTTCTGGGTTCTTCTGGGACCTCCTGGATGAGTCGTCCATGTGTTCTTGGAGCCAGCCACTCCTGGGAAGGTTTACCCCTGTTTACAGTTTTCCCCATTTGTGGATAATGGCTGATAAATGTCAGTAACTTGCGTTCTGTTCTTGATTGTCTCTAGATGGTGCTATAATGTAGTGAGTGGGAAACAACTACAGACATAATAGTCGTAATAATAAATAAATATAAATAAATCCCCAAATAACCGACATGAGACTGAGAACTGCTAGTTTAACCAGGATAAATAATTACCCAGCATCCTTCACTGTGTCTTTTTCCTCCCTCAGGTGAACAGCAGTCTAAACCCAAACGCCAAGGAGTTCATCCCAGGGATCCAGAAACATGTCATGTGACCCCGCCGGGCTCCCCCCACCCCCCCCACCCCCACCCCCCACTCCGCACTGTGACATCATCAAGAAGATGTCTGCCGTATTTTCCAGTCGCCACTCGACCTTCAGCCTGACGTGTTGCCAAAGTTCTGCGCTCGCCTCGCACGTGTTTGACTTCAGTGTTCCCATAGTTACTGAAAGCTCCACCCACTCACCTGTCCGTCTGTGTGACTCTCTGAATGTAAATCAGCTGAGAGCGAGTCTGTGAGTCTGTCCACGTTGATCCAGAACAAACCGGTCTCTGTTGCAATCAGCTCTGATGTCTCACTCTGACATTTTTATTTGCACTTTTATAAAAACCTAAAAAAAAAAGACTTTGTGTTCACATTTACTCTGAATTTTGAACCGGTTTGGAACTGGTTTGATCCAGTTTTTAGGTTCTCTGCACTCGTCCATATTTTCCCATCATCCTTTGTGGTTTCGGTGCGTGCTGCCTGTCAGAGCTGTGGGCTCTCTGCTGCCTCGTTAACTGCTGTTTGTTTGTTGTTTTTCTAAATGCACATAAAGTACTGTATAAAAAGTCATATAACTTAAAAAGTTGTAAAAAAATCTATTTTTTCTTAATCTATTTGAAATAAATGTTTATGGAGAAAACCTTCCTCTCTGTGCTCATTTTAATGTCTTTATCACTAAAACATTATTTCACAGTAAAACTAGAGCTGAACATTCAGTATTTTCTGAAATAAAAAAGCTTCACACAGAATCAGAAACAGCTGCCTAAAGGCTGCTGAGTCTGAATAATACAGTTCAACCAGGAGAGACTTCATACCAGTTTAATGGACTGGGTTTACCTGAAATAGAGAATCCCTGGTGGTGGATCAGGGCCCAACAGTGGGCCGTAGAGCTGTTGGGGAAATAATAATTATGACATAAAAGGTCATAGTTACAAGATCAAAAAGTTATGATTATGTGATAGAAAGTCAGAATTAGAGGAAAAAAGTAATGATAATGAGATACAAAGTCAAGGTTATGAATTAAAAAGTCAAAATTATGACAAGTTATAATGGCTAAATGACTTTTTATCTCATCATTTCGACTTTGTATCTTTTAATTATGATTTTTTTATCTCATAATTTAAATTTTAATCTTATAATTATGACTTTGGATTTATTTTTTTTTATTATTTCCTTATTTCCATATTTGTCTTTTTTAAGGGGTGGAAATGGGCTTTCATATGCCTACAATGAAAAGTGTGTTTTTATTTAATTTTTTTGAATAATTAGTGTCATTATTGTATCTAAAGTGACTAAATGAATCAGTCAACAGACTGAAATTTGTATCAAATAGAGTAAAATAAAATTCTTGGGGGCCCCTCTCTTAAAAATGTCCAAACAGTGTGGTCCAGCAGTACAAAATAATGCAAGTATATCTGATTTAGCCATAGTAAAAAAAAATTGCTCATAAATTGTGAATTTATAGTTAAAAAATATATCCAAATGCATATATATTTGTAAAAATGAAACATTTGTTGCTTCACTAGCCGGCTAAGGGGAGCCCTGTGTAATATCCTTTGTAGGGGCTGTAGCGCCACATTAATAATGTAATAAATTTTCAATTCATTATGTAGTAATGCCGCATTTTGTAAGCCACTAAGGGGTTAGAGTTAGGGCAAGGTAGTTGGGTAGGGCATACCTTGAAGCCCACACTAAGTCCTATGGTTAGGGTTATTACATAATGCGGCGTTATTACATAATGTGGCGCTACAGGGGCCCTAAATCCCTAGCTACACCCCTGGTGAAGAGTCCTGATCCCAGACCAGCTGCGAACCACTGCTTTCTTCTTCATCCGTACTGAATTTAACAGCTGGTAAAAACAAACCTCATACTGATGTGACATCATATTCAGTAGGAATACTGGGACAGTGTGAGGGTTTAGAGGCCGTCTGTGTTTAAAAACGTGAGACACCAGAATCATCTCAAACCCACCTACACAGGAAGTTTTGTTTATTTTTTAATGTTTTATTTTTCATAAACGTCATATTTCCAAATATAAAATATCTTACATTAAGAACTGTACACTGCTGCCGTGCTCCGCAGCATGGCTCAGGTCAGCGCGCCGACTCCGCCACCCGTTTAAACAGCGCCTGTCTCTGCTGCCCCGTCATGGTGTCGCAGCTCTGCAGCAGGTTGGCGATGATGAGCGTCCGCTGATGGCTGGAGGAGCGGACCCACACGCGGCCGTTCATCCCCACCACCAGCTCACAGGGAAACAGCTGCTGCAGGTCCTGGACTATGGCGCTGTGGGGGGCGAGCAGTCTGAGGGAAGAGGAGAGGGGCGGGGTTAGATGCTTCATTATGGAGTCACTATCGTTTTCTTCAGTCATTCCATTCAAACCTGTCTTTGTGCTCTAAACTGCCTCTTTCTTAGATTTTCTTTGTTCAAACATTCTGAATCTGCTTCTTGGAAAAAACCGACTTCTGGTTTTTGTAGCTCTAAACTTATTTCTGCTCTCTGATCTTTTGATGAAACAACCAATAGGAAACAGGTAGAAGATGGACCAATCATGTTAGCTCTGCCTGTTGTTGCCGTGCTGTTCTCCAGGAGACGTTTGCTTTGATCTCACTGAGAGAGTCCCAACATTCTATCACAAGCACAACATCTCAGTCCCAGCCCTAAAACTCTAACTCAGTTCCTCCTACAGACGTCATTAAGGCTTTAAAAAGTAAACAAGATTATTCAGATATTTATGCTGGATTTGCTTTTTTTTATCCTTGACAGATTTTTAATTACTGTTAAAGTTTGATGATTTTTAGCTCTCAGACTTGTACCGTGTGTGTGTGTGTGTGTGTGTGAGATAGAATGTTGGGACTCTCACTGAGATCAAAGCAAATGTCTCCTGGAGAAAAACACGGCAACAATGGGCAGAGCTAATGTGATTGGTCAATGCTCTACCCGTTTCCTATTGGCTGGTTCAGAGATTAATATCGTGTGTTGGTTCCAGCACTCATCCCAGGTTAGTGCAGATTAAAGAGGGGGCGTGGCAGAGAGGATGTTTGACGGCGCTCGAACCTTCTGACGAGTCCCAGAGAAACGGTGAACAGCAGACCTCCCGCTCCAAACACCCCCATCCCGTTGGCCCGCCCCACGCTGTCCACACAGACCAGCTCCGGCTCCATGTCCTTATTGGCTACAACAAACTGGGCAAACACCAGGTCCCCCACCTGTTCAGGTAACAAAGGGAGGGGTTAAATATATACCATGAGACAAGGTTGTATAATGAGCCCCCTCACTGGTTCCCTCCCAGACTCACCTGAACGTTGGGGCGGTTCCTCTTGGTCGCTCCCTCAAACGCCAGGTAGGACAGCGATGCCTGCTCACTTCCTCCAAAGTCCACTTTAAAAACGTCTCCTGATTTGACCGTGACGATGCCGATGACGGTCTCTCCTTTAACAGGGACGTACTAAGGACAGAGAGACCGACTCAGATCCCAGCATGCACTGCTCCAACACCAGAATCACGTTGGAGTATATGACTAAGGATCAGGATGTTTGATCTAATACTTATACAGCAATAATAATAAATACTCATACTTTAAAGCTGAAATACAGTGTTCATTTATGTCTCAATAACAACTAGTTCAAATACAACTGCAATTCCAAAAAAGTTGGGATACTGTGTAAAATGTAAACAAAAACAATGATTGTCAAATGTCATAAACCCATATTTGATTCACAATAGAACATAAACAACACATCAGATGTTGAAACTGAGACTTTTGACCATTTCATGAAAAATATTACCTCATTTTGAGTTTGATGGTAGCAACACGTCTCAAAAAAGTAGGGACAGGGCCATGTTTACCATTATGTAGCATCCCTTCTTCTTTTAACAACAGTCTGTAAACACCTGTGCAGTGAGGAACCCAGTTGTGATGGAGTTTTGGGAGAGGAGTGTTCCCCCATTCTTGTCTGATGTAGGATTCTAGCTGCTCAACAACTGACCACAGAACAGTTTTCCATGTTTCCTCAGTCCATGTTCCAGAGAAGACGGCAGTGTTTCTAGATCCTGTTCACATATGGCTTCTTCTCTCCATGATCCAGATTTAACTGTCATTGGTGGATGGCATGGCCAACTGTGTTGACAGACGATGATTTCTGGAATGTTCCTGAGCCCATGCAGTGATTTCTCCAGATTACCTGAATCTTTTGATAGTATTACAGAATGTAGATGGTGCTGGGAGACTCAGAGTCTTCACTATTTTACTGAAATGGTTCCACAATTTTTACAGATTTGTACAGATTGGTGAACCTCTGTCTTTACTTCAGAGAGACTCTGCCTCTCTTAAATGCTCCTTTGATACCCAGTCATGTTACTGACTAGGGCTGGGCAGTTAGTAAATTAGAATGAATCGCAATATGGCCTGCTGCAATTTTTAAATCTCAGAAGGTGCAATACTTCTTTGACCTGAAATTTGAATCAAAATTAATCGATGGGAACAATTAATTGGTCATAAAGAATTAGGTCGATCACAGGGAATTTAGTCGAGCTGATGTTGGCGTTTAATAAAGAGACTAGACATGTCTTACTCTGCACTGCACAACAATATCTGCCGTCATGACATTGTGAGTGGGTTTTGCTTTTGTTTGTTTGTTTGTTTTTTGTTGTTGTTGTTTTTATGAGGCCCGCTCTCTGTTATATGATAGCCTATTGACTTTGGATTCCTTCTAACTTTATTTTGTGAAAAAAAGGGCAGCTAACTAAGACTATTGTTTGTTGTGGTTGTTTTGGGGTTTGAATAATTTTTTTGGGATGGTTGCATATTTTTTTGCGCATCCCCGCGATAAATAATACAATAGAGCATGCCTTGTTTATGTCTAAGAGCCCTAGGCTTTCGAAGGATGAAAATAAATAAATCATTGAGAAACACACTCATTAGGTACCTGTTTTTGTTACATAGGGAAATGTTACACACACACACATATATATATATGCCCATGTATGTATGTTTTTATACATACATAACAATTAATCAATTAATTAATTGTTAACATTATAGTTGCTCAAGTTGGCAGGTTTCTTCCAAACGCCCATCCCTGGTCAAAATACCAGTTTTATTTTATCATTATTATTTTTGTAGCAGCAGCAGCACAGATGTTATGCATGACATATCATTCATAGTCTACAAAAAAATCCTATGCTATTCATTTTTGTACTGTATTTCTTATTAAATATAAGAATGACAAAAAAAACCTTCAATGCAACAACTCAGTACAAGTCAAAATAATCAGAGTTAGACAATTTTTATGAATTGTCCAGTCCTTGTTTAGGACTAAAAGAAAGTTGAGGAATAATCGCATATTAAATCGCAGTTTCAATATTGGGGGGGAAAAAAAAACGAAAATTCAATTATTTTCCAAAATCGTTCAGACCTATTACTGACCTGTTGGTTATTAACATGCTTAGATTTAAAATGCTCCTCCAGCTGTTTTTCATCAGTACCACTTACTTTTCCAGCCTTCTGTTATGCTGTCCCTACTTTTTTGAGATGTGTTGCAGCCATCAAATTCAGAATAAGCTAATATTTTTCATTAAAAGGTCAAAAGTCTCAGTTGCAACATCTGATGTGTCGTTTATTTTCTATTGAGAATTAAATATGGGTTTATGAGATTTGACAATCATTGTTTTTGTTTACATTTACACAGCGTCCCAGCTTTTTTGGAACTGGGGTTGTTTTTAGCATGACAGACAGCATAAAAAGATGATGATATAAATAAAACTAAATCAGCTAATTAAACTACCAGCTGGAGTGTTTGGTGTTTCCTGTTCATTTGGCGCCAAGTCTCCTCTCTAGTTCTTTAATATTATTGTGATTTTTATATTTGTATTTATAGAGATAAAGCTGAAGTTCCTCACCCTCTTCTGCTGTGAGTCGATCCAGAACATGTTGGGCTCTTTGTGCCTCAGGACCCCGCTCTTAAAAACCAGGACCCGGTCCCCGCTCCTCCTCAGACCGGGTCCACATAGGACCTTCTCGGGTTGACCGTGAGCCGTCAGAGAGATGGTGTCGTCGGTGTCAAAGATGAACTCATCTCCCGGTAATAAGACGTTTCCAACTCTATCTTTCAATGAGGAGAGCATCTTCACTGCCAGAGCCACACTCACATGGGTATATGTTGTTCTGACACGGAACCTTATCACCGTGACACACAGGAAGACAAGCCTGCAGCGCCCCCTAACGGACCGGAAGACCCGGAAATTAGCATTACTCCCTTTGACATCTTTAAATATCTAATAAATCTGGATAAAAATAAAGAAATGTATGAATCTTCCGTTATAATTAGTGACACCAAAATTTACATTTTAGAAGATAAATTAAATAAAAAAGTTTTTGCATCAATGCACAGAATATTTACTAGTTTTTAAAGTTTATTTAACTAAAATAATTCTTTTTTTTAAACTGCATTTAGTCATTTGTTATAATAGAGCTGTTATTATGATTTCTGTCAAAGAAACTTAAACATTTTTATTATGGGAATAGTTCTGATTTTCATGTTTTCAGAGCAGATTTAAGTCTGTTTTTCTCTTTTTTACATTTTTAACTTTGAAATAGTCTGGAGGGATGCTTCGGGTGTTTTTAGAGCAAATTTCCTCGTATGTGTTGACCTAAACCAGTGATACTCAACCTGTGGCTCTTTTATGTCTTAGTTTTAAACATTATTTCCATTTTTGGCACTTCCTTTTGGCACTTTTATCCAGCTTTTTACAATTTTTTTGCCCATTTAAGCTGTCTTTTGCAATTAAATGCCACCTATTTCCCACTTTGCCACTTTTTGATGTGTTTTGCCCATTTACCTACATTTTTGCTGATCTTTGCCCATTTTAGTCACTTTTCACTCATTTTTTGCCACTTCTGGACCATTTTTGCCACGTTTCTCTCAGTGTTTGCTGCTTTTCGCCCATTTTTGCCACTTCTCACCAATTAATCTGCCTTTTACAGTTATATTCCAATTAATTCCCATTTATCCACTTTTTTTTCTGATTTTTTACCCATTTTAGCTACTGTTCACTCATTTTTTGCCACTTCTGGACCATTTTTGCTACCTGTAACTCATTTTTTGTGCCATTTTTGCCACTTTCTGCCCTTTTTTGCTGCTGTACCCCTTGTTTTTGCCCCTTTTTGCCACTTCTCTCCCATTTAAGCTGCCTTTTGCAATTAAATGCCACTTTTTATCCATTTTCCCACCTTTTTTTCAGATTTTTGCCCACTTTTTGAAACATTTTTTTGCCAGCTTTTTTGGTCACTTCCCATCCATTTTTGCCACATTTTGCCTTTTTTCAACACGTTTCTCCCAGTGTTTGCAGCTTTTTGACCTTTTTGCCTCCTTTAATTTATTTTAATTGCCACTTTTCACCACTTACATTGTGGCTCTTGCACATGTATTTTTTTTTAACAATTTGGCTCTTTGGTTGAGTAACACTGGTCTAAACATTTGGCATTTAACCCAAATGTTGGCTCATCAATAGCCAGTAAAAGATATGATCGACTATTAAAGCTTTACATTTAAACCAAATTAAATATTTGATCCGGCCATCATTGAACTAACCCGCTTTAATATTTATTATTACCTGATCATTTTTGTTAGGTTAGGATTAATAATCCTCCCCTGCCTGTTCTAATGTTGTGTGATGTCTCTCTGTGACCAGCAGGTGGCGCTCTGGTTCCACAGACCCAAACACAGTCCAGTCCTGTTTGAAGGTTTTTGGCCTCCTTAGACCTGCAGGACCGTAAAAACACATCACACCTGAGTTTACTGCAGGATTATAATCTCTGCTGTTCATCTCTGTCAGATCAGTTACAGTTCAGCTCTTTGACTGAAACCGGAGAATTTGACACAAAATTTTCAGGAATTGATTCAGATATTTTGGGGAATTTTCTTTGGAATTTTTTAAAGTATTCTTATGGAAACTATTTTTTATTTTTATTGAAAGTTTTGAAGGTAATTTTCTGTTAAAGATTTGTTGACATTTTCATTGGAATTTAAGAAATTTCTTTGGATCTTTGGGGGAATATATCAGATTTTTTTCCAGGCATTTTTATGGAAAAATTGGAAAATTATTTATAAACTTTTGCAAATTTGACTTGGAATTTTGTGATTGGGTGACCGTTGAAATTTTCAGGATTATTTTTGCAGATATTTCAGGAGATTTGGTTGGATTCTTGGAGGGAATTTTCCATCATCCTGAAATTTGGGGAATAAATTTGTAAATTGTTGGGAATTAGCTTTAAAATTTGGGACAATCTGCTCAAAATTTTTGGGAATTCAGATGGAACTTATGGGGAAATTTTGATGGGAATGTTAAGTTTCTCGGAAATATTTAGGGAGCATTTGAAGAAAAAATTTGGGGTACTTTTTATGGAGTACTTCAAAAACTGGAGTGAGAATTTTCTGAGAAATGAGTCTTCAGAGTCAGACACATGATGGAAGGTGAGAGAAAGTCGGAGGTACAGGTCAGATATTTTAGATTTTTTGGTATCTTTCCCAACATTTCAGAGTGGACCCCCCCACCCCCCCCCCACCCCCCCCCCCACCCCCATGTGTCCTCTATAAAACCAAACTGGATACTTTTCAAAGTGAACACCCCTCTGCTCTGAAGGGCAAAGAGACGTGAACTCTAATTCAATCATTTCTATAACGTTGGCTAATTATCTTTACTTACATAAACCTTATGTCCTAGAACATATCATTCTTACATGTTGAAAATAAATCCAATAAAAACATTTTATTCACTCACTTCTCCAAACAGACAGCAGTCATGTTTGACACCGAGGGCTGCTTCTGCTTCCACTCACTCAGATGGACGTCCTCCAGTCAGCAGCATCTGGTCACCATTATCTACTGATGTCCATCATCTCTGCACAAACACAGACGGAGCTGGAGCTGAGACAGCGAGACACGGTGGGACCCAGAGAGTCTGCTCCATGTTCAGGTCAATAAAGCACCAGATTCAATAAAGACAAGAACGAACACGAAGGACGAGAATGGGCCAGAGACCAGAGAGGGCCAGAGACCAGAGAGGGCCAGAGACCACAGAGGGCCAGAGACCAGAGAGGGCCAGAGACCAGAGAAAGTCAGGGACCACAGAGGGCCAGAGACCACAGAGGGCCAGAGACCACAGAGGGCCAGGGACCAGAGAGAGTCAGGGACCACAGAGGGCCAGAGACCACAGAGGGCCAGAGACCACAGAGGGCCAGAGACCACAGAGGGCCAGGGACCAGAGAGGGCCAGGGACCACAGAGAGGGCCAGGGACCACAGAGAGTCAGGGACCACAGAGGGCCAGAGACCACAGAGGGCCAGGGACCAGAGAGGGCCAGAGACCACAGAGGGCCAGGGACCACAGAGGGCCAGGGACCAGAGAGAGTCAGGGACCACAGAGGGCCGGGGACCAGAGAGAGTCGGGGACCACAGAGGGCCGGGGACCAGAGAGGGCCAGGGACCAGACAGGGCCAGGGACCACAGAGAGGGCCAGGGACCACAGAGAGTCAGGGACCACAGAGGGCCAGAGACCACAGAGGGCCAGGGACCAGAGAGAGCCAGAGACCACAGAGGGCCAGGGACCACAGAGAGTCAGGGACCACAGAGAGCCAGGGACCACAGAGAGTCAGGGACCACAGAGGGCCAGAGACCACAGAGGGCCAGGGACCAGAGAGAGCCAGAGACCACAGAGGGCCAGGGACCACAGAGGGCCAGGGACCAGAGAGGGCCAAAGACCACAGAGGGCCAGGGACCAGAGAGGGCCAGAGACCACAGAGGGCCAGAGACCAGAGAGGGCCAGAGACCAGAGAAAGTCAGGGACCACAGAGGGCCAGAGACCACAGAGGGCCAGAGACCACAGAGGGCCAGTGACCAGAGAGGGCCAGAGACCACAGAGGGCCAGGGACCACAGAGGGCCAGGGACCAGAGAGAGTCAGGGACCACAGAGAGTCAGGGACCACAGAGGGCCAGGGACCACAGAGGGCCAGGGACCAGAGAGAGTCAGGGACCACAGAGGGCCAGAGACCACAGAGGGCCAGAGACCACAGAGGGCCAGAGACCACAGAGGGCCAGAGACCACAGAGGGCCAGGGACCACAGAGGGCCAGGGACCACAGAGGGCCAGGGACCACAGAGGGCCAGAGACCACAGAGGGCCAGGGACCAGAGAGGGCCAGAGACCACAGAGGGCCAGGGACCACAGAGGGCCAGGGACCAGAGAGAGTCAGGGACCACAGAGGGCCGGGGACCAGAGAGAGTCGGGGACCACAGAGGGCCGGGGACCAGAGAGGGCCAGGGACCAGACAGGGCCAGGGACCACAGAGAGGGCCAGGGACCACAGAGAGTCAGGGACCACAGAGGGCCAGAGACCACAGAGGGCCAGGGACCAGAGAGGGCCAGAGACCACAGAGGGCCAGGGACCAGAGAGGGCCAGAGACCACAGAGGGCCAGGGACCACAGAGGGCCAGGGACCACAGAGGGCCAGGGACCACAGAGAGTCAGGGACCACAGAGGGCCAGGGACCACAGAGAGTCAGGGACCACAGAGGGCCAGGGACCACAGAGAGTCAGGGACCACAGAGGGCCAGAGACCACAGAGGGCCAGGGACCAGAGAGAGCCAGAGACCACAGAGGGCCAGGGACCACAGAGGGCCAGGGACCAGAGAGGGCCAAAGACCACAGAGGGCCAGGGACCAGAGAGGGCCAGAGACCACAGAGAGGGCCAGAGACCACAGAGAGGGCCAGGGACCAGAGAGAGTCAGGGACCACAGAGGGCCAGAGACCACAGAGGGCCAGAGACCACAGAGGTCCAGGGACCACAGAGGGCCAGGGACCAGAGAGAGTCAGGGACCACAGAGGGCCAGGGACCAGAGAGAGTCAGGGACCACAGAGGGCCGGGGACCAGAGAGGGCCAGGGACCAGACAGGGCCAGGGACCACAGAGAGGGCCAGGGACCACAGAGAGTCAGGGACCACAGAGGGCCAGAGACCACAGAGGGCCAGAGACCACAGAGGGCCAGGGACCAGAGAGGGCCAGAGACCACAGAGGGCCAGGGACCACAGAGGGCCAGGGACCAGAGAGAGTCAGGGACCACAGAGGGCCAGGGACCAGAGAGAGTCAGGGACCACAGAGGGCCAGGGACCACAGAGAGTCAGGGACCACAGAGGGCCAGAGACCACAGAGGGCCGGGGACCAGAGAGAGCCAGAGACCACAGAGGGCCAGGGACCACAGAGGGCCGGGGACCAGAGAGGGCCAAAGACCACAGAGGGCCAGGGACCAGAGAGGGCCAGGGACCACAGAGAGGGCCAGAGAACACAGAGAGGGCCAGGGACCAGAGAGAGTCAGGGACCACAGAGGGCCAGAGACCACAGAGGGCCAGGGACCAGAGAGGGCCAGGGACCAGAGAGGGCTAGGGACCAGAGAGGGCCAGGGACCACAGAGAGGGCCAGGGACCACAGAGAGTCAGGGACCACAGAGGGCCAGAGTCCATAGAGGGCCAGAGACCACAGAGGGCCAGGGACCAGACAGGGCCAGGGACCAGAGAGGGCCAGGGACCAGAGAGGGCCAGAGACCACAGAGGGCCAGAGACCACAGAGAGTCAGGGACCAGAGAGGGCCAGGGACCAGAGAGGGCTAGGGACCAGAGAGGGCCAGGGACCAGAGAGGGCTAGGGACCACAGAGGGCCAGGGACCACAGAGAGTCAGGGACCACAGAGGGCCAGGGACCACAGAGGGCCGGGGACCACAGAGAGGGCCAGGGACCACAGAGGGCCAGAGACCACAGAGGGCCAGGGACCAAAGAGGGCCAGGGACCACAGAGAGTCAGGGACCAAAGAGGGCCAGGGACCAGAGAGAGCCAGAGACCACAGAGAGTCAGGAACCACAGAGGGCCAGGGACCACAGAGGGCCAGAGACCACAGAGAGTCAGGGACCACAGAGGGCCAGGGACCAGAGAGGACCAGAGTCCATAGAGGGCTGGGGACCAGAGAGGGCCAGGGACCACAGAGGGCCGGGGACCACAGAGAGGGCCAGGGACCACAGAGGGCCAGAGACCACAGAGGGCCAGGGACCAGAGAGGGCCAGGGACCACAGAGAGTCAGGGACCACAGAGGGCCAGAGACCACAGAGAGGGCCAGGGACCAAAGAGAGGGCCAGGGACCACAGAGACCAAGAGACCACAGAGAGCCATAGACCACAGAGGGCCAGGGACCAGAGAGGGCCAGGGGTCAGAGAGGGCCAGAGACCTCAGAGGGCCAGGGACCAGAGAGGGCCAGAGACCACAGAGAGGGCCAGGGACCACAGAGGGCCAGGGACCACAGAGAGCCAGAGACCAGAGAGGGCCAGGGACCACAGAGAGTCAGGGACCACAGAGGGCCAGAGACCACAGAGAGGGCCAGGGACCAAAGAGAGGGCCAGGGACCACAGAGACCAAGAGACCACAGAGAGCCATAGACCACAGAGGGCCAGGGACCAGAGAGGGCCAGGGGTCAGAGAGAGCCAGGGACCACAGAGGGCCAGGGACCACAGAGAGCCAGAGACCACAGAGAGTCAGGGACCACAGAGGGCCAGGGACCACAGAGGGCCAGAGACCACAGAGAGTCAGGGACCACAGAGGGCCAGGGACCAGAGAGGACCAGAGTCCATAGAGGGCTGGGGACCAGAGAGGGCCAGGGACCACAGAGAGCCAGGGACCACAGAGGGCCAGGGACCACAGAGAGTCAGGGACCACAGAGGGCCGGGGACCAGAGAGGGCCAGGGACCACAGAGAGCCAGGGACCACAGAGGGCCAGGGACCACAGAGAGTCAGGGACCACAGAGGGCCAGGGACCAGAAAGAGTCAGGGACCACAGAGGGCCGGAGACCACAGAGGGCCAGGGACCAGAGAGGACCAGAGACCACAGAGGGCCAGGGACCACAGAGAGCCAGAGACCACAGAGAGTCAGGGACCACAGAGGGCCAGGGACCACAGAGGGCCAGAGACCACAGAGAGTCAGGGACCACAGAGGGCCAGAGACCACAGAGAGGGCCAGGGACCAAAGAGAGGGCCAGGGACCACAGAGAGCCAGAGACCACAGAGAGTCAGGGACCACAGAGGGCCAGGGACCACAGAGGGCCAGAGACCACAGAGAGTCAGGGACCACAGAGAGCCAGAGACCACAGAGAGTCAGGGACCACAGAGGGCCAGGGACCACAGAGGGCCAGGGACCACAGAGAGTCAGGGACCACAGAGGGCCAGGGACCACAGAGGGCCAGGGACCAGAAAGAGTCAGGGACCACAGAGGGCCAGAGACCACAGAGGGCCAGGGACCAGAGAGGACCAGAGACCACAGAGGGCCAGGGACCACAGAGAGCCAGAGACCACAGAGAGTCAGGGACCACAGAGGGCCAGAGACCACAGAGAGTCAGGGACCACAGAGGGCCAGGGACCAGAGAGGACCAGAGTCCATAGAGGGCTGGGGACCAGAGAGGGCCAGGGACCACAGAGGGCCGGGGACCAGAGAGGGCCAGGGACCACAGAGAGCCAGGGACCACAGAGGGCCAGGGACCACAGAGAGTCAGGGACCACAGAGGGCCAGGGACCACAGAGGGCCAGGGACCAGAGAGGACCAGAGACCACAGAGGGCCAGGGACCACAGAGAGGGCCAGGGACCACAGAGAGTCAGGGACCACAGAGGGCCAGGGACCAGAGAGGGCCAGGGACCAGAGAGGGCCAGAGACCACAGAGAGGGCCAGGGACCATAGAGGAACAGGGATCAGAAAGGGCCAGAGACCACAGAGGGCAAGTGACCACAGAGGGCCAAAGACCACAGAGGGCCAGGGACCACAGAGGGCCAGAGACCACAGAGGGCCAGGGACCAGAGAGGGCCAGAGACCACAGAGAGTCAGGGACCACAGAGGGCCAGGGACCAGAGAGGACCAGAGTCCATAGAGGGCCAGGGACCAGAGAGGACCAGAGTCCATAGAGGGCTGGGGACCAGAGAGGGCCAGGGACCACAGAGGGCCGGGGACCAGAGAGGGCCAGGGACCAGAGAGGGCCGGGGACCAGAGAGGGCCAGGGACTAGAGAGGGCCAGAGACCACAGAGAGTCAGGGACCACAGAGGGCCAAAGACCAGAGAGGACCAGAGTCCATAGAGGGCTGGGGACCAGAGAGGGCCAGGGACCACAGAGAGTCAGGGACCAGAGAGGACCAGAGTCCATAGAGGGCCGGGGACCAGAGAGGGCCAGGGACCACAGAGGGCCAGGGACCAGAGAGGACCAGAGTCCATAGAGGGCCAGGGACCAGAGAGGACCAGGGACCACAGAGAGTCAGGGACCACAAAGGACCAGGGACCACTGTGAGCCAGGGACCAGAGAGAGTCAGGGACCACAGAGGGCCAGGGACCACAGAGGGCCAGGGACCACAGAGGACCAGGGACCACAGAGAGTCAGGGACCACAGAGGGCCAGGGACCACAGAGGAAACTGGGCTAACTGGGGTCTCCTCACAGTTGCTAGGAACTTTGTGTCTGGGCCCCAAAGGTGATCAGGACTCTCCTGTTCTGCCCCCTCAGATGAAGGGGTCCTTACTCTGAGGCCCCAAAGACAATCTGGTCTATGCTGTGACTAAAGAGGATCAGGCCTTCCCTGTTTGGGCTCAAAAGGTGACTGGGTAATCCACCAGTTCATTGTTCCAGTCTGTCTATAGGGTCCCCATAACCACCATTATCTTGACTTGAAGACCTTTTAGGCCTTTTTGAGGGGCCAGGGTTCCTCCACAGGGACTTGGTGTTAAATCTAAATGTATTTGATGCTGTTTTGTTCACTCTTGGCCCCTAATCTACACAAAAATAAGCATTTTAATCATAGAGAGTATTTCAGACATGTATCTCATAGTTGAGAGGCCCCCCGGAGCCTCTGTGAGGCCCCCCAGAGCCCGGGCCCCATGCCCGATGGTTAAAGCGTCCATAAAAACAGCAGTGGAGATGTTTGTCCATGCGGTCTCTCTGGTCTGAACTCTTCTTCTGTGGTTTTATTGAAGCAGAAACACTTTCACAGGTGGTTACAGAGCTGGACTCTACTGCTCCGTTTCTCCTTTGCTGAAATAAAACTGAAATATTTCTCATAAAATTTGAACCACCTTTAAATGTTCTATTGCAGCCTCCCTCTGTGAGGCATTCACTGACCACATTCACTGTGTAAAAAGCAGCTTTGTTTCTGTTGGCCTGCTCTGCTGCTGGGCTCACCTGGACCACATTAATATTTCATAACGCTAAGGAGCACAGAGGGAGCGTGCATGTGAAGGAAACGTGCACGGATCAGGCGTGATTTAAGTCGGCGTGACGGCTGTGACGCGTGGACGCTCTGCAGCCTTTTTACAGACCCACAGAGAGGGGCCCTGACCCCGGTCTGAACCCCGGGACCTGGACCACAGACACAAAGGAGACTGGTGGTGGTTTCAGAGCTAATGCTCAGCTTTATTTTTTACAAAAATCCTCAAAAATCTCCACTCAGGTTTTATTTTGGAGCTCAGGCCTGCGACATGCTGCAGGGACACACAAACAGAGTACACAACAACACAAACACACACTTTACACAACTGCAGGTCAGATCTAGATGATTTTTACAGTAAAAACATACAAAAGTATTTATAAAAATGGGATTTTTTCTTTTTACTCCACAAGCTGAAAAATCCTCCTCACATCCTCCCACACTGGTGAGCAAACTACACTTCCCAGAATGCATTTCAACAGACTCAAAGATGCTATAAAAATGTAAAAGCAGTCAAAACTCATACATGGATTTTATTTTCCTGCAGTTAAAATGTGAAACACGCCTAGATGTGTTTTATAGAAACGTGAATACGGCTTTAACAAACTTTATATGATAATGATGATGATGATGATGATGATGATAAGGGTGCATTTCACTCACGCTCACACTGACTGAGCCTGACAGACAAAACGGAGGGCTAAAAGTTACACTGAGGGGACGTTTATTTAACATTCAGTCATTCAGAAATCAAACGCATTTCAACACGGTCTGATATCAGCCTGACTCAGATGGGGTCTGGAGTCTTCATCTGAACTGGACTGGTCCTGCTGATACTACACGTACTGGCTCTCATTATAGACCGCCCCTTTAACAGACGTGATCAGCTGTTTCCTGCTAGTAAACTAGAATCATAGTTTTATTTATGTCCATAAAAGGCGGACATAAATAAAAATCATCCTCCCTCCTCGCCATGTCCACCAACTGCCATCGTACTTTGGCAAAAATGGAGGGAAAAAGTGCCCAACATCCCCAGCTTCACAAACATTCCATCCTCTGCCTTTGATGACATCATCCTCTAAAATGATGTCATCAAAGCTTATAAAACATTCCAGTCTTGCCTTTTTCCAACTATTCCTCATCTTTCTGCAAAAATGGAGGGAGAAAACCCCCAACTAACATTCCATCCTCTGCCTTTCACATACAGGCCTGTCTAGGACCCCAGTTTTCATCCCAGTCTAACAGTACCCACTAGATTTTTTGTGTAAATAGTGGATCAGTCTGTCCTTTAATAGTTTATGAAACATGAGGGAGAAAAGCAGTGAAAGAGGCACAGCTAGCCTGTTAGCATGTAGCTAATAAAGAGATGATGGATGGTCTGTGATTAGAATCAGAGTTTTGATATCAGACTGGTTGTTAGAACACTCAGTGTCATCAGCTTGGTCTCTGAATGACTGAAATGCACCGTTAACGCACTAATACTAATGAGTGTGGTTTTTTTTTTGTTCCCTCCTTGAATCTCTGCTGTTTTTATCTAAAGTTCCTGATTGAAACATTCCTCTAATCTCAGCTCACAGTTGACAGTGTTGGAGGACTTCAGGGGATTTTTCCTCTTCTATCTGGAATGTTTGACTCTTGTGATGAGAACATGTGTTCTTTGGTTCCTCGGATGTTCCGTTCCACGTCTTCTTCTTCTTTCTCTGTAGTTTCACTGACTTTTGCTCATTGTCCCTCTGGAATGACTCCGGACCACCTTCTGGAAAAGATCATCTAGAGAAAAGACCACAAACATCAGAGAAAGTCCTGGAACCCTTTATGACATAGTCTAACTACATCTGCCACTCTGATGTATTTGAACATCATAGCTTATGAAATACTGAAGTGTCAGTCCAGCAGACGTTTACACAGATTTATCAGAATGTCTCTCCTGCTTTATTTCTAAAATTTAATTTGGCTTTTCTCCCCATTCAGAGAGGACAGGAGAGGAGATGAAGGAGAGACAGAGGAGGAGATGAAGGAGAGACAGAGGAGGAGATGAAGGAGAGACAGGGGAGGAGATGAAGGAGAGACAGAGGAGATGAAGGAGAGACAGAGGAGGAGATGAAGGAGAGACAGAGGAGGGGATGAAGGAGAGAAAGAGGAGGAGATGAAGGAGAGACAGAGGAGGAGATGAAGGAGAGACAGAGGAGGAGATGAAGGAGATACAGAGGAAGAGATGAAGGAGAGAAAGAGGAGGAGATGAAGGAGAGAAAGAGGAGGAGATGAAGGAGAGAAAGAGGAGGAGATGAAGGAGAGAAAGAGGAGGAGATGAGGAGGACATGAAGGAGATACAGAGGAGGAGATGAAGAAGAGACAGAGGAGGAGGAGATGAAGGAAATACAGAGGAGAATGGTGGGAAGGGGAGAATGACATGCAGGAAAGAAGCCACACGCTGGATCTGAACATGGCCAAACATGGGTGACCCGCTCTGAAGAAAACAGGTTATAGTCATGGGACTAAGACAAGGACCGAGACCAGGAGTAAGACCAGAATTAATCCAGGACTAAAACCAGAACTCAGACCAGAACTAAGACTAGGACTAAGACCAGGACTACTATAATTATCATATTACTATCTGTCCTGAGGGTCAGGTCTGAGCTTGGGAAGAAGGCTCTCTAGTTTGCTGCTCCCTCTAGCTGGAACGACCTACAGAAAGATTTAAAACTTGGTGATCTGTGCTCACTGGATCCTTTAAATGGATCCTAAATGATTTGGGGCAGATGCATGTGTCTGCAGATGTTTTGTCTGATGTATGATGTTCTGAACCCTGGAAATAGTTGTTATGTATAGCCTACTTGTTGTTTTGAGTTGGGATATGTGTTTTTATGTCTGTTGTAATTATGTTACTGTGTTGCTGCCTTCTTGGCCAGGACACTCTTGGAAAAGAGATTTCTAATCTATGAGTCTTTTCCTGGTTAAATAAAGGTTAAATTAAAAAAATAATAAAAATGTTCTTAGACTCACCATTCCTGAAGCCCCTGGAGTTGGCCTGCTGCGACAATAACAGGATAGAGTTAATCAGAGGTCAGGAATAGAAGCGGATCATTGTCATATTTAGAGTTCAGATCTGATTTCTTACCCTGGTTAAAGCCGCTGTCCAGAGTGGAGCTGCAGGTCCATCGGCCTGTTCTCGCTCCACCTTAGGAGCTGCAGACGCACAAACACAAATACACAGTTATAAAAACACAAACTATCAGTCTGTGTTCTGCAGCGTCTCTGTCTCCTCCAGTGTGAGGTAGCATCCTTCTAAAGGAGCGTCTGTTTCTGGGGTACATGCTGAGAGAAGTCATGCATTCAGGCTTTTACACACCAGATGTGTTTATGTGTATGATGTGTTTGCAGGGTTTTTTTTTCCAATGCAAGCTTTCAGACCATGAATGTCATTTAACAGGGCAAATTTACAGCTTCTATTTCTTTGTATCACAGACATTTTTTCAAAAGTTTCATCCCTGACAAGCTCACATCTGACCAATCAGAGTTTAGCAGCAGACATAAAAGAAAAATAAAACAAAGCACGGAAATAAACACAGAAATAAACATGGAAATAAAACCTGCCCTTGGACCTGTCAGAAAGTTCTGATTTGTTTTGGAAAATAAAAAAACAAAAAAGGGGCAGTTTCTAGTTTTCTGTTTCTCTTTGTTCATTTCCACAAAGGGCCAAAAAAGTTTTTCATCTTTTTGGTTTTGTGTCCTAATCAAGGAGGAAGCTCAATGAACAGAACGCTGGTGATGTAACATTACTTTCCCAACACCACACATAAAGGTAAAAAAGGAAGATTTCATCCAGACACTAAGTGGTACTGTGACTCACGCAGAGGTCTGACGATGCTGTTGATGGCATGGACAACTCCATTGGTGGCCATCAGGTCAGCTTCAGCCACGGGGATCCTGTTGATGTAGACAGTGTAGTTCCTCTGAAACGGAGGGGACAGGTGAGATATGGACCCAGGACAGAGGACAGGTGAGATATGAACCCAGATTAGAGGACAGGTGAGATATGGACCCAGGACAGAGGACAGGTGAGATATGAACCCAGATTAGAGGACAGGTGAGATATGGACCCAGGACAGAGGACAGGTGAGATATGGACCCAGGACAGGTGAGATATGGACTCAGAACAGATAACAGATGAGAAATGGACCCAGGACAGAAGACAGGTGAGATATGGACCCAGAGCAAAGGACAGGTGAGAAATGGACCCTGTTCAGAAGACAGGTGAGATATGGACCCAGAACAGAGGACAGGTGAGATAAAGACCCAGAACAGAGGACAGGTGAGATATGGACCCAGAACAGAGGACAGGTGAGATATGGACCCAGAACAGAGGACAGGTGAGATAGGGACCCAGAACAGAGGACAGGTGAGATATGAACCCAGATTAGAGGACAGGTGAGATATGGACCCAGGACAGGTGAGATATGGACTCAGGACAGAGGACAGGTGAGATATGGACCCAGGACAGAGGACAGGTGAGATATGAACCCAGAACAAAGGACAGGTGAGATATGGACCCAGGACAGAGAACAGGTGAGATATGGACCCAGGACAGAGGACAGGTGAGATAGGGACCCAGATTAGAGGACAGGTGAGATATGGACCCAGGACAGAGGACAGGTGAGATAGGGACCCAGAACAGAGGACAGGTGAGATATAGACCCAGATTAGAGGACAGGTGAGATAGGGACCCAGGACAGAGGACAGGTGAGATATGAACCCAGATTAGAGGACAGGTGAGATATGGACCCAGGACAGAGGACAGGTGAGATATGAACCCAGAACAAAGGACAGGCAAGATATGGACCCAGGACAGGTGAGATATGGACTCAGAACAGATAACAGATGAGAAATGGACCCAGGACAGAAGACAGGTGAGATATGGACCCAGAGCAAAGGACAGGTGAGAAATGGACCCTGTTCAGAAGACAGGTGAGATATGGACCCAGAACAGAGGACAGGTGAGATAAAGACCCAGAACAGAGGACAGGTGAGATATGGACCCAGAACAGAGGACAGGTGAGATATGGACCCAGAACAGAGGACAGGTGAGATAGGGACCCAGAACAGAGGACAGGTGAGATATGAACCCAGATTAGAGGACAGGTGAGATATGGACCCAGGACAGGTGAGATATGGACTCAGGACAGAGGACAGGTGAGATATGGACCCAGGACAGAGGACAGGTGAGATATGAACCCAGAACAAAGGACAGGTGAGATATGGACCCAGGACAGAGAACAGGTGAGATATGGACCCAGGACAGAGGACAGGTGAGATAGGGACCCAGATTAGAGGACAGGTGAGATATGGACCCAGGACAGAGGACAGGTGAGATATGAACCCAGATTAGAGGACAGGTGAGATATAGACCCAGATTAGAGGACAGGTGAGATAGGGACCCAGGACAGAGGACAGGTGAGATATGAACCCAGATTAGAGGACAGGTGAGATATGGACCCAGGACAGAGGACAGGTGAGATATGAACCCAGAACAAAGGACAGGCAAGATATGGACCCAGGACAGGTGAGATATGGACTCAGAACAGATAACAGATGAGAAATGGACCCAGGACAGAAGACAGGTGAGATATGGACCCAGAGCAAAGGACAGGTGAGAAATGGACCCTGTTCAGAAGACAGGTGAGATATGGACCCAGAACAGAGGACAGGTGAGATAAAGACCCAGAACAGAGGACAGGTGAGATATGGACCCAGAACAGAGGACAGGTGAGATATGGACCCAGAACAGAGGACAGGTGAGATAGGGACCCAGAACAGAGGACAGGTGAGATATGAACCCAGATTAGAGGACAGGTGAGATATGGACCCAGGACAGGTGAGATATGGACTCAGGACAGAGGACAGGTGAGATATGGACCCAGGACAGAGGACAGGTGAGATATGAACCCAGAACAAAGGACAGGTGAAATATGGACCCAGGACAGAGAACAGGTGAGATATGTGGACCCAGGATAGAGGACAGGTGAGATAGGGACCCAGATTAGAGGACAGGTGAGATATGGACCCAGATTAGAGGACAGGTGAGATAGGGACCCAGGACAGAGGACAGGTGAGATAGGGACCCAGATTAGAGGACAGGTGAGATATGGACCCAGATTAGAGGACAGGTGAGATATGGACCCAGGACAGAGGACAGGTGAGATAGGGACCCAGATTAGAGGACAGGTGAGATATGGACCCAGATTAGAGGACAGGTGAGATATGGACCCAGGACAGAGGACAGGTGAGATATGAACCCAGATTAGAGGACAGGTGAGATATAGACCCAGATTAGAGGACAGGTGAGATAGGGACCCAGGACAGAGGACAGGTGAGATATAGACCCAGGACAGAGGACAGGTGAGATATGGACCCAGGACAGAGGACAGGTGAGATATAGACCCAGATTAGAGGACAGGTGAGATAGGGACCCAGGACAGAGGACAGGTGAGATATGGACCCAGATTAGAGGACAGGTGAGATATGGACCCAGGACAGAGGACAGGTGAGATATGGACCCAGAACAAAGGACAGGTGAGATAGGGACCCAGGACAGAGGACAGGTGAGATATGGACCCAGGACAGAGGACAGGTGAGATAAAGACCCAGGACAGAGGACAGGTGAGATAGGAACCCAGAACAAAGGACAGGTGAGATAGGGACCCAGGACAGAGGACAGGTGAGATATGAACCCAGAACAGAGGACAGGTGAGATATGGACCCAGAACAGAGGACAGGTGAGATATAGACCCAGTTCAGAGGACAGGTGAGATATAGACCCAGAACAGAGGACAGGTGAGATATGGACCCAGAACAGAGAAAAGGACAGGTGAGATATAGACCCAGAACAGAGGACAGGTGAGATATGGACCCAGAACAGAGGACAGGTGAGATATAGACCCAGAACAGAGGACAGGTGAGATATGGACCTAGAGCAAAGGACAGGTGAGATATAGACCCAGAACAGAGGACAGGTGAGATATGGACCCAGAACAGAGGACAGGTGAGATATAGACCCAGAACAGAGGACAGGTGAGATATGGACCTAGAGCAAAGGACAGGTGAGATTAGGACCCAGAACAGAGGACAGGTGAGATAGGGACCCAGAACAGAGGACAGGTGAGATATGGACCTAGAGCAAAGGACAGGTGAGATTAGGACCCAGAACAGAGGACAGGTGAGATTAGGACCCAGAACAGAGGACAGGTGAGATATGGACCCAGAACAGAGGACAGGTGAGATATAGACCCAGAACAGAAGACAGGTGAGATATAGACCCAGTTCAGAGGACAGGTGAGATACGGACCCAGGACAGAGGACAGGTGAGATAGGGACCAAGATCAGGTTAGGTAGAGACTTGTTTATATCAGAGTACTGACCATGCCCAGCTCCAGCCTTTCTCCCTGCAGAGGCTTCAGTCTGGTATGAGAGCTGACCCCCCCACTGACCAGCATGCCCTCCCCCAGGTGATACCTGAGCAAGGAGGACAGCTCCGCACGGTTACCTAGGAGACAGAGACATGAACAGGTAAACATCTTTCTGTATTACTGATCTGAACGTCATTACAGAGCTACCGGCCTGGATAAGAGGAAGAAGAATGGATGGATGAGTAATTATGAAGTCTTCAGTACTGATGAACCCTCCCTCTGACTCTGTAGTCCTTATTTTAAATGAACCAAAGTGTGATTTTATTCCTCAGTGTGTGTTCAGATTCTGTTTACTCATAAAGTTTATTGTAGTGGTGCTATTGTCTAAATTTAGTCTCTCCTGTGGTGTTCCTCTCACCTCTTTCACAGCTTTGTGCTTTTATAAGTCCTCAAAGTATCTTTCACTCTGCTCACACTTTATAAAAACTTGATTCAATAATTAACTCTGAGTCACTAAATAAATGTTTCTGTGGAATCAGCAAAACCAGGACCTGCATGAGAATCACTGAGAACAGCAGAAAAACACAGGGAAGGGGTCTGTGGGTGGGTTAAGGTAGTAGAGGGCTGTGGGCTGGTTAAAAGTAGGTGTCTGTGGGCTGGTTAAGAGTAGAGGTCTGTTGCTGGGCTAAGAGTAGGGGTCTGTGGGTGGGTTAAGAGTAGGGGTCTGTGGCTGGGCTAAGAGTAGGGGTCTGTGGCTGGGATAAGAGTAGAGGTCTGTGGGTGGGTTAAGAGTAGAGGTCTGTTGCTGGGCTAAGAGTAGGGGTCTGTGGCTGGGTTAAGAGTAGAGGTCTGTGGGTGGGTTCAGAGTAGGGGTCTGTTGCTGGGCTAAGAGTAGGGGTCTGTGGGTGGGTACAGAGTAGGGGTCTGTGGGTGGGTTAAGAGGAGGAGTCTGTTGCTGGGCTAAGAGTAGGGGTCTGTGGGTGGGTTCAGAGTAGGGGTCTGTTGCTGGGCTAAGAGTAGGGGTCTGTGGTTGGGTTCAGAGTAGGGGTCTGTGGGCAGGTAATGAGTAGGGGGCTGTGGGAAAGTTAAAAGTAGGGGATTGTGGTTGGGTTAAAAGTAGGGGGCTGTGGGTGAGTAAAGGGAGAAGAGGGCTGTGGGTAGGTTAAGGGAGAAGAGGGCTGTGGGTGGGTTAAGGATAGGGGTCTGTGGGTGGGTAAAGAGTAGGGGTCTTAGGGTGGGTTAAGGATAGGGGTCTGTGGGTGGGTTAAGGGAATAGAGGGCTGTAGGTGGTTTAAGGATAGGGGGCTGTGGGTCGGTTAAGGACAGGGGTCTGTGGGTGGGTCAAGAGTAGAGGTCTGTGGGTGGGTTCAGAGTAGGGGTCTGTGGGTGGGTTCAGAGTAGGGGTCTGTGGGTGGGTTCAGACTAGGGGTCTGTGGGTGGGTCAATAGTAGGGGTCTGTTGGTGGGTCAATAGTAGGGGTCTGTGGGTGGGTTAAGATAGGGAACTGTGGGTAGTGTAAGAGTAGGGGTCTGTGGGTGGGTCAATAGTAGGGGTCTGTGGGTGGGTTAAGATAGGGAACTGTGGGTAGTTTAAGAGTAGGGGTCTGTGGGTGGGTCAATAGTAGGGGTCTGTGGGTGGGTTAAGATAGGGAACTGTGGGTAGGTTAAGAGTAGGGGTCTGTGGGTATTTTAAGAGTAGGGGTCTGTGGGCGGGAATGTTCAGATCAGACATCAGCTGATGAAAACCTGAACAGACAAACATGAACTCACGCATCAGCTTGTTGAGCTCAGGTGGAGGCATGGCACTGAAGGCATCGTTAGTGGGAGCAAAGAAGGTGAGCGCCCCCTGCTGGTTCAGGAGCTCGGTCATCCCTGCGGTCTGGATGGCTCCGACCAAGAGGCTGAAAGAAGGGAAGGGTTTGATTTAAAACACCAAAAAAACGCTTCCTTCCTTAAACTATAGACCAGAATGTACACTGAAGATCTGCCTCTGATGAAAGTGGTCCAGGTTATAAATGTCGTCCTATGGACTGGATCAGAAATGTGATATCGACCAGGAGAGTTCCTGGGATTCTGCTAGAGCTCCAGCTAGGTCTTCTGCTGGTTTGGTTACGCGGGCTGCAGCTAACAAGAGAGCCATGCCATTGTAGCCCCCAGCATATGGACCAGGTCCTGAAAATAACTGGTTCTTCCCCTGAACCAGCAAGAACTTAGTGCCAAGTTAGATCCAGTTCTTCAATAGTCAAAAACCCTTGAATTCACGCTGACAGATTAAAAAAATGCAGAAAACCCAACATGTCCCCAAAAATAATAATAATAGAGTTTAAGAGTCAGTGTGCAAACAGAGTTATTCATTTAGGATGAAAAAACAAGCCTCCATGAGCTCAGGCCTCAGAGCCCAGCTGTCACCATCAGAGGTAGTAAAATACACATGTTAGAGAACACGTGTAGTTTATACAGATGTTAATGTGATGGATATGTGAGCAGGAGCATGTCCAGACTCATAGAGGATCATAAACCGAGCTGCTAAAACAAATCTAAGACGATTCAGGAGACTCAGAGGACTTCACAGACATCAACCTTTTTTCTGATTCAGTCATTAAACTCAGACAGCTGGAGCTGATGGTGAACTCCTGCAGGAGGAGGAGGAGGAGGAGTCTGGTAAAACCATCATAGCTGATCTCTACAGTCTCATAATTAAATCATTAAAACGCCTCTGAACACGCTGACTCATCGCATGGAACTACATCCACCAACCAGAGACCCCCTGATGTTGTGGAGGCATCACCATCTATACACATTAACAGGATTTAGCTGTTTCAGTCATTCAGCTACAGGGCAGGAATCCTGAATTCTCCATGTGGACTCACCTCAGTCTGTCCTGATAACAGTCTGACATCTGACAACAAGAGCTGGCATCATTCTAGTCACAACCTTCTGTTCTACAACAACTATATGTTCCAGAGACGACATTCTGTTCTATACACAACTCTATTGTCCAGACACAACATTCTGCTCTATAAACAACACTATAATCCATATAAACAACTATACGTACCAGACACAACTTTCTGTTCTATAAACAACTAAGCTATGTTCTAGACTCAGCCTAGGGTTCATTTTAGACACGTCAATTTAAACATAACACAAATATGCTTTCTATCATGTCAGGAACTTCCACAGACATTGACTAGTACTCACTGTTCCTGTTGCAGAAATGCTCATTCATGCCTTTATCACTTCTTGTCTGCATTATTTAAAGTGTTCTAGGTGGGGTACCCAGCACAGCCCTGGACAGGCTACAGTTTGTGCAGACCAGAGCTTAAGTCCTGTTCTCTGGTAATGGTTCTTCTCCAGCTCCACAGGTTCCTGGTCATTCCATATCACTCACATAATCCTCCACTCATAAATCTCTGCACGGCCTCGCTGTCCTGTACCTTTCGAGCCTCCTCTTCTGTACTCATTCCTTAACCCTCCAGGCCTTGGACACTGATCTGCTCTCTGTGCCCCACACCTACGTGCTGACTTTTGGGAGCCTCTACATGGTTTCAAAAACTCTCAAACACACACCTTTGACTCGGCCTTGGTTGACTTGCATCATCTTTCTTTGTTTGCCCAGTTTTCTCAGACCAACATGGACTCACCTGAAGCGATCGTCAGCCTTCAGCACGTCCATCACCGTCCCCATCGGTGGAGTCAGCACTTTGTCCACAGTGAACATGGTGGCATATCGTCCTGTCTTATCATGGGCAGCGATGCAGGCGTTCTCGATGCAGATGTTCTAAGAACACAGAGAGGAAGGAGAACATTAAATGAGGGAGAGGAGGAGAGGACAGCTGAGACCCAGTTTACACCAAACATCAACATCCAGGCTGCATAAATCAGAAACATGTGGGAATCATTAATGTGTAGATTGTGTCGATGCAACTCAGGTAATACTAAAGACGGTCTAGCATCTGAGGTCTAGGACGCCTTCATCTGGACTGAATTGGTTGTGTTCAAACATAGACAGACTGAGCAGAAAAGTGGGTGGAACTGGTGAGGAGCAAGGGTTTCCAACTAAGGTCTACTATTTGGCAAAACTGGAAGGAAAAGCCCCAAAAATACCTGGCTGCACAAACATTCCTTCCTCTGCCATTGATGATGTCATCCGTAAAGGCCTATAAAACATTTCATCCTTGCCTATGAAAAATGATGTCATCCTTAGAACCACATAAAACCTCCCATCCCTGAATTAAAATGATAACATCATCCATTGAAGCAAAAAAAAAAAAAAAAAAAAAAAATCCATCCTTGCCTTTAAAAGACGATGCCATCCTTTAAAGCATATAAAACATTCTATTCTTGCCTTTAGGATATATTGTAATCATTTAGAGTCATTAAAACATTCCATCCTTGCCATTGAAGGATCATGTCATCCTTTGAAGCATATAAAACATTCCATTCTTGCCTATGAAAGATAATGTTGTCCTTAAAAAGCATATAGAACATCCCATTCTTGCCATTGGGAGATGATACCATTCTCTAAAGTTTATAAAACATTCCATCCTTGAATTGGAAAGTTGATGTCATCATGTATATCATGTAAAACATTCCCTCCTTGCATTTTAAAAATGATGTCATCATTCAAAGTCTATAAAACATTTCATTCTTGCCTTTTAAAAATGTCAGCATTCAAAGTCTAGAAAACATTCCATCCTTGCCTTTTAAATATGATGTCATCATTCAAAGTCTATAAAACATTCCATCTTTGCCTTTTAGAAATGTTAGCATCCAAAGTCTATAAAACATTCTACCTTTCCTTCTGCAAATGTCAGCATTCAAAGTCTATAAAACATTCCATCCTTGAATTGGATAGATAATTTCATCCTGTAAAGAACACAAAACATTCCATCATTGCTTTGAAAGATGATGTCATCTTTAAATTCCTGCAAAACATTCCATCCCTGCCTTTGAAACAGAATGTCATCCTGTAAAACTTTTAACCGTTCTATCCTTGCCTTTTGCATTCAAGCTTGCCTGTAGTCATATCAGCCATACCTCTAAATACAATCGATCCATCTTTAAACTGTAACAGGTACTCATCACATGACTGAGTTGTGCTGTTTACATAAATGAAGACAAAGACATGCCAGTTTTAGAAGAATAAATCTATAAATGATCGTATTCGGGTGTCTAGATCTTCTGTTTTGCTGGTGTAGTATCAATCAGGTATTGGTATTATTGGTATTATCTTCTGTTTCTATGGAAGTTTAAACTTTGGTGTCATGACAGCACATTTCTGAGCAATGATGGAGATCAAACTTTCTATTTTTTAACTAAAATCTCAAACACAGAGGGAGTGTGTCTGCTTGAATGGAAAACATCATGAAGTCATGAGAGACGGAACAAAGAGATCATCACAACGACATAACGATGTGACACAGCCAGAGTCTGGAAAGATTTAACAGGCGTGGGAAGCAGGAAGCCTCTTGTGGTCTGCAGAGTTCATTACTGAGCAGAAACGTGAACCACCCACGAGTCCGAGTCCAAGACCTGAGACATGTGGAGACACAGGGAGGCCAACAAAGACCAGGAGGGGTTTGAAACGTGCACAAAACTTCTGAATGATTCCCTGGAATATTGGAGGTGAGCTGCATGTGTGGATGCAAACAGCTGATGGATTTCACAGCCACTGTTCCTGGACTTCTTCCTGACAGAGTTAAAGTTCCACGTGAAGCCAGAGAGCCGATGTGAGAAAATATTCAGCAGCATTTAGCATATGCAAGGCAGGGTGGGGACATAACGTCATGTGATCTCTATGCACATAATGAAGCTGCTTTTTTATTTGCTCTGATTATCAGAACGTTCTTCTCTGTTCTTCAAGTGTTGACTGCAATAACTTCAAACTGCATGCAGCAATGATCAGACATGGCCTGAAATAAAAAAGACATTTGCATTTCTGAGAGCATGAAATAGTTGTTGCTACATAATCAAATAAATAATGCACTGTGACAATTGTCCAATATGGAAATTAAAAGGCAAATTCAGCCCAAAATCTGTTTCCACATCACGCATGAATGTTTTCTACTATCCCGGACAAGATTAACAGTTTTAACATATGACATAGTATTTCAAAGGCAAGGAGAGAATGTTTTATAGGCTTTACTGTATAACAATATTTCAAAGGCAAGTATGGAATGTTTTATAGGCTGTACTGTATAACAATATTTCAAAGGCAAGAATGGAATGTTTTATAGGCTTTACTGTATAACAATATTTCAAAGGCAGGAATGGGATGTTTTATAGACTTTAATTGATGGCATCATCTTTTAAAAGGCAAGGATGGAATGTTTTATAGGCTTTACTGTATAACAAAAATATCAAAGGCAAGAATGGAATGTTTTTTAGACTTTACTGTATAACATGTTTTCAAAGGCAAGAATTGAATGTTTATAGGCTTAACTGTATCCCAATATTTCAAAGGCAAGAACTGAATGTTTTATAGACTTTATCTGATGGCATCATCTTTTAAAAGGCAAGGATGGAATGTTTCATAGGCTTTACTGTATAACCAAATTTCAAAAGCAAGGGTGGAATGTTTTATAGGCTGTACTGTATAACAAAATTTCAAAGGCAAGAATGGAATGTTTTATAGGCTTTACTGTATAATAGTATTTTTAAAGGCAAGAATTGAATGTTTATAGGCTTAACTGTATAACAATATTTTAAAGGCAGGAATGGGATGTTTTATAGACTTTAATTGATGGCATCATCTTTTAAAAGGCAAGGATGGAATGTTTTATAGGCTTTACTGTATAACTAAATTTTAAAAGCAAGGGTGGAATTTTTTACAGGCTTTACTGTATAACAATATTTCAAAGGCTAGGATGGAATGTTTTATAGGCTGTACTGTATCCCAATATTTCAAAGGCAAGAATGGAATGTTTTATAGACTTTATCTGATGGCATCATCTTTTAAAAGGCAAGGATGGAATGTTTCATAGGCTTTACTGTATAACAAAATTTCAAAAGCAAGGGTGGAATGTTTTATAGGCTGTACCGTATAACAATATTTCAAAGGCAAGGATGGAATGTTTTATAGGCTGTACTGTATAACAATATTTCAAAGACAAGGATGGAATGTTTTATAGGCTTCCACCAATATCATAATCTTTCAAAGGCAAGGATGTAATGTTTAATAGACTTTAACAGATGATATTATATTTCACAGGCAAGGATGGAATGATTTAAAGGCTTTAAAGTATGACATTATATTTCAAAGGTAAGGATGGAAAACTGTACATGCTTTTATGGATGACATTTTATGTCAAAGGCAAGAATTGAATGTTTTATAGGCTGTTATGGATGACATATTTTAAAGCCAAGAATGGCATGTTTCTTTTATGCTTTAAAGGATAACATCATCTTCAAGGTAGAGGTTGGAACGCTGGCAAAGCTCTGGCTTTTTCTTTCCTTTTTTGCCATATAGTAAGCCATATTTGTCAATTTTTCTCAAATTGCCAACAAAGGTCAGTCAACATGAGGAGAGACTGTTGTATCTGTGTTCTAATTATGATAGAGAGAGATGAAGTGCTGTTGTTGGGTTTGTGTAACTTGGGTCAATATTGGTCTCTGCTCCGTGTGGACAGTAGAGTCCATCCTGCAACTATGGATGTTTTTATTTTTATATCAAAGACTCAAACATTGATCCTCGTCCTATGTCCACATCCTACTTTAGGACTCTACTCACTGATGAGAACACCATACTCAAGCACGGTTGTGTCCACATGTCCTCTGTACCATGAATATCTGACACCACCTCTACAAGCAGATTGGGCCTGAGTACATAGGCTTAAGTTGTCACTGTTTAAAGAACCAGTCTTTGTGTACTCTGATCCAGGACTTGGTCCCTGATGTGAAAACAGCCTAACACAGCTGTTGGTCTGCTGTGTGAGAAGACATCAGTTCCTCTCTTTGTGTCGTCTGTTGCCGGGTGGATCATGAAGACGATCCGTCTTCACTGGTCATAAACATGGTCTCTGTCTCATTAGTGGTGACCTCATGAGGTCAGAGAGTTTGTTTGAGGTCTGTTTGTAGTTAATGACTTTAACATGAATGAATGAGGATGATTTCTGAGTTCTGACTTTATGAAAAAAACATCAGACTTTTACATTTAAGAAGATTTGTTTTTAACAAAGAGACAGCTGGAGATGTGACTGAATGACCAGGAGGATAGTTACAGCGACCACATGATGTCATCAGATGATGTCATCAGATCATCCTGTAGGGACGTGAATCAGAAACGCCTGCAGAGACGAGCAGAGGGTTTAAAATCTGTCACATTAGTTGGAAAATATTTACTGAAAATACCACCAGAGAGGAGAAACAGCATATTCTCTGAACACGTACAAAACTTCCTCTGAGCTCGAAACGTGTTTCTGCTGATGAACCGACCAATAGGAAACAGGCAGAGGATGGACCAATCACATTAGCTCTGCCCATTGTTGCTGTGCTGTTCTCCAGGAGACACTGGCTTTGATCTCACTAAGAGAGTCCCAGCATTCTATCACATACACATACATGGTAAAAGTCTGAGAGCCAAAAATCATCATAGAACTTTAACAGTGATTATTAAAAAAAAAAAAAAATCAAATAAAGAAAGCAAAAAAGAATCCAGCATAAAAGGATGAAAGAGAAACCCTTAGTCTTCACCAGATCTACCAACCTTTCCAAAAGTTGCAAACTAACCTTCTGTTTACCAAAATGAAGGGAATAAAGCCCCCAACACACCCAGCTTCACCCGCACTCTCTCCTCTTACTATAAAGATGATGCCACCAAGGCTTATACAACATTCCATCCTCTGCATATAAAGATGACGTCATTTAAGCTTATACAACATTCCATCCTCTGCATATAAAGATGATGTCCTCATAGCTTCTACAACATTCCATCCTCTGCATGTAACGATGGCATCATCAAAGCTTATACAACATTCCACCCCTGCATATAAAGATGATGTCATCATAGCTTATAAAACATTCTGTGCACTGCAAATAAAGATGTCATTGAAGCTTATACAACATTCTGTCCTCTGCATATAAAGATGATGTCATCAAAGCATTTGAAACATTCCATCCACTGCCTTTGGACATGATCTCCTCATAGCTCATACAACATTCCATTCTCTGCATATAAAGATGATGTACTCATAGCTTATACAACATTCCACCTTTGAAGGTTCACCAGAAACATCAACTCCCCCTCCCCTTTCTGCAGTAGCATGTAGACCAGCAGTAGAAAGCACAGATAACTACATTGATGACAGACTTCCTACTTATGTTGATAAAGAAACTCAAATGCTGACACTGTCATGGTTCCTTGTTTTTGAGTTGTTTGTTCGTGTTTTCATCCTCTCTTCTGTTTCTAACTCTGTGTATGTTTTGAAATCGTCATTTTTGCCACTATTGTCTCCTCTAATCTTCTTGTCATCTTCCCCTCCTTGTGTGTTTTTGTATTATATTCCCACAGTTAGCTCTAGGGTTTTCTTTTATCATATTTTCATTTCAACCCCTATGTTCCCATTATCCTTGTGTTTCTTAGTATTTCTCAAGCAGTAGTGTATTATATTTAATGTGGGTTTTTCTAGAATGAATTGAAAAATATGCAAACTTGTTTTCTATACAATCTTCAACATATTTTTATTACCAAAGTTAACCAGTCCATTGTTGACAATAAAAATGAATACACTTCCAGCATCAGTACTGGATCAAATTTGGAAGTTTCACGCCTACAGGCGGCTTCAGCGAAACCAGGTTGATTCCGTTCTACATAGACAGCTCTCTCTCTCTGTGGAATATTTCAATTGCAGATCTGTTTGGTGATGAATCTATATAAAAAAGAACAAGTAAGCTCATAAACACGAAAATTGTGCAGAGAGAGATGTCACTACCTCTACTACTCACTATGATCATAAAACAATGGTGACTGAAGCAACAGTCAACTCTACAGTGGCTTTTATTTGTGCAGTCATCATGGATGTTTCAGCCTTCTGTTTAATATCCCTCAGACAGTTTAGGAACGTCTGATGTTGTGAAAGCTGGTCTGGTGTGGATTCAGAGGATTCTAACCGTCCTCATGTCTGTGGTCTGCCACAGTCCAACATCAGTTAAGTTTATGAAATTGTCTCATGCAGAAAACTGACATAAAAACATGAGAATCAGACTAAAAACCATCTGACAGTCATTGGGAAAATATCTATGATGATGGCTATTAGAGGATTTTTATTCCAGGAAGCAGATAATGGCCGCCTTTCTAACAAACTAAATCTGGTTTGATTTTACGGGAACAAACAGCTTCTGCTTTAGAAACCACAAGAATAAAACCAAAATTAAAGACTTGAAAACCACCAGAGCAGAGCAGCTCTGCAGCAGAGCAGTCTCAGATTCATGCAGCTGTTTGGTTGGAGAACAATTCTAATGTTTGTTCATCTTAAAGCAAATAAAACAAAAAGAAACACAGGCATCTTCTCACATTTCTGTAGACAAACACTCGGAGTCGGAGTCCTCCGAGCGTCTCCAGCTCCTGACCGTGGTACAGAGAGTTAGACGACAGCTGCTCCTTCAGGATGTGATTGGTCATCAGCTTCCTCAGGTCAGGGGTCATGGACAGGCTTCCTGTTACACAAACACACATACATGGGTGGGGTTGTCACAATGAAAAAACTTTAGAGGTTCATACATGATACTATTGCTTGCCTCCATGCTGCAGCAACTTTTGATCAGGTTTTAGTGTCCTAGATTTATGTTGCAGCAACTTTCATTCATGTTGCAGCAGCTTTCATTTAAGTTGCAGCAACTTCCATTCATGTTGCAGTAACTTTCATTGAAGTTGCAGCAACTTTCGTTCATGTTGCAGCACCTGTAATTCATGTTGCAGAAACTTTAATTCATGATGCAGCAGCTTTCATTCATGTTGCAGCAACTTTCGTTCATGTTGCAGGAACTTCCATTCACATTGCAGCAACTTTCATTCATGTTGCGTCAACTATCATTCGTATAACAGCAACTTTCATTCATGTTGCAGCAACTTCCATTCATGTTGCAGCAACCTTTATTTATAATGCAACAGTTTTCATTCATGTTGCAGCAACTTCCATATATGTTGTAGCTACATGTGTTCAAGTTCTGGTTTCCTTTGTTGTAACAGCAATTTTCATTCATGTTGCAACAACTTTCATTCATGTTGCAGCAAGTTCCATTCATGTTGCAACAACTTTCATTCATGTTGTAGCTACTTTCATTCGTGTCGCAACAACTTTTATTCATGTTGCAGCAACTTTTAAACATATTGTAGCTACTTGTGTTCAAGTTCTGTTTTCTTGTGTTGTTGCAGAAACTTCCATTCATATTGCAGCAACTTTTATTCATGTTGCAACAACTTTCATTTATGTTGTAGCTACGTGTGTTCAAGTTCTGGTTTCTTGTGTTGCTGCAGCAACTTTCATTCATGTTGCAGCAACTTTCATTCATGTTGCAGCTACTTGCATTCATGTTGCAGCAACTTGCATTTATGTTTTATTGCATTACTTTTCAGATATTACTGTGGTGTTTCAGATGTTGCTGTGGTCTTTCTGATATTGCTGTGTTGTTGTAGCTACTTATGTTGGTTTGCAGCTACTTGCATGTACGCTGCAGTTGTGGCTACACGTAAATGTGATGTATCTATTTGTGTTCAACTTTTGTGTCAATGTGAAACATGTTAAATATGCATCCATTTTTACAAGTTCAAGAAAAGCTGCTGCAACAAAGAGACAAAGAGTAGCTGTGGTCCATTCAGACTAAAAGTTAGGGTATTTATATCATCCGATTTTCACCACAGTCAGAGGAAGACTAGAAATCTGGTGTCATGACAACCCTCCATAAAAATACCCTTTAAAAAACACAAACTGTCCCTTTAAAGTCGGAAGCTGCTGTGAGGTCTGGTGCTGAGGTCCTGGAGGTCTGAGGTGAGGTGTTACCTTTAAAGGCTTCATCCAGAGGAGCCATCAGGGTCAGAGCCTCGGAGCCCGTCAGGTGGGGGGTCAGGCCCGCCTCCACAAACAGCCTGGCTGCTGTGGCAAGAGAGGATCCTTCAGCCAGCTCCAGGAGAACTTTAGCTGAAGAAACAAAACAGCAACAAGAATGAGATGTTTAAATCTGCTGCTTCTTTATAAACTAACAGTCCAGGTATTGTTAAATTTAAAAGAGGCACCCCAGTCAATAACAGAATAAATGACTTCTTAGAGTGACTCTGTGACTGTTGATGGCCATCAGAATGACTCTGTGACTGTTGATGGTCATCAGAGTGACTCTATGACTGTTGATGGTCATCAGAGTGACTCTGTGACTGCTGATGGTCATCAGAGTGACTCTGTGACTGTTGATGGTCATCAGAGTGACTCTATGACTGTTGATGGTCATCAGAGTGACTCTGTGACTGTTGATGGTCATCAGAGTGACTCTATGACTGTTGATGGTCATCAGAGTAGCTCTGTGACTGCTGATGGTCATCAGAGTGACTCTTTGACTGTGGATGGTCATCAGAGTGACTCTGTGACTGTTGATGGTCATCAGAGTGACTCTGTGACTGTTGATGGTCATCAGAGTGACTCTGTGACTGCTGATGGTCATTAGAGTGACTCTGTGACTGCTGATGGTCATCAGAGTGACTCTGTGACTGCTGATGGTCATCGGAGTGACTCTGTGACTGTTGATGGTCATCAGAGTAACCATGACAGTAATTATTACCTGAGTCTGGGATCAGCAGCTCGTTGATGTAGTGGACCACCCCGTTGGTTCCCAGCTGGTCCCTCTTGGTGATGATGGCCCTTCCGTTCAGGGTCATCTGGTCGCCGTCACAGCCGACCTCCAGTGTGGTCCCCTGCAGCGTCTCCATTGGAGTCCCTGACACGATGGACTCGGCACAGTGCATGGTCCTCAGGATGTGGTAGTTGAGCAGATCTGGGGGGCGGAGACATCAGAGTTGCATCATCAGTGTAACAACAGAAAGAACGAGTCATGGCGCCCCCTGCTGCTCACCTCTCAGAGCTACAGGGTCTCCCAGGATCCTGTTCAGGGTCTCCTTAGGGATCTTCTCAAAGGCCTCATTGGTCGGAGCGAAGATGGTGTACTGACCCTCGTTCTCCAACAGGGCGGTCAGTCCTGCGGCTGCCATCGCCGTCTGGACACAAACATGGAGCAGGAAGTGAAGGGGCGTGGTAACAGGAAATGTTCAGAATGGACTTATTGTTTGACAGGGACACTCACTCTCAGCGTCTCCAGGTCATCGTCGATGTCCAAGAGCGTGTTCACGTTGTTGGAGATGGCAGTGATGACACGGTCAACCACATGTACGATGCCGTTGGTGGCGTGTTGGTCAGGTTTGATGAGACGGGCACAGTTCACCGTCACAATCTGAGGAGAGAGGAGAAGAGCACCATCAAACATGGACCTTTTTATAGTCCCCTTATTTCCTTTAGGATCCAGAACAGGTTTATTTTTTCTGTGGTTAAATCCATGTTAGAATCTCTACCAGTAAAAGCAGGTCTGATCCAGACAGGAAGTCAGTTATCCTTAATTTAAGACAGGAGAAAATGAAACCAGAACAGCTTCATGATGCAAAAAAGAGGAATTTTGAAAAACCATGAAAGGCTGTGATTAACTGTGATTTACAGCAGAGACTATGAGAGTGAATCATGTGACAGCGCTGCTGAATAAACATGGTTAGAGAGGTACTGACTCCATTGGAGTAGTGGTGGATGTGGACGTGGAAATCCTGGTACATGGAGGCGAAGGATGACCCGTGTCTGAGCTCCTCGGAGGTCAGGCGCCGGTTTACCATGTGGTAATGAAGAGCATTGAGCAGCTCGATGTTCACGTTGCTGACCAGAGCATCCAGGATCTCCTGTAACGTTAAAAACATGGATCCCAGTGAGTGAGAGGTTTGGAGCCAGTTCTTCTTCAGGTGTTTTGGTACTCACGGTCGGCAGGGCAGCCCAGGCCTCATTACTGGGGGCGAAGAACGTGAAGCTCCCCGGCCCTTCAATTTCGTCCTTCAGTTTTGCTCGTTCTGAGTACATCTGCGTGGTGGAGGCTCCGACCACGCCAAGAGTGTTGTAGATGTTGACCAGAGGCAGCGCTGCAGACAAACACAGAAACGATGATACTGATGAGTCTGCTGCTGCTAAAATAAACCAGAGCCAATCCGTGTTTGTCTGCAGCTTCATCAACAACAAACAGACCAGGCAGAACACCCACAATGCATCTGTGAGGGACCACATGTCTGAGACAGTCTAGATGGTCTCTGGTTGGTAGATAGTCTGTGTTTGTTGTGTACAGTGTTATTGTTGTGGGGCTCATACCAGCAGGACAGCCTTTCTCTCCAGGAACCTTCTCATAGCCGGGACAGCACTCGTAGGTGATCACCCTGCAGCAGGAGAGGACACATGAGGATCATTTTCTACTTCCTGTTTTTATTAAACCATCATCATAAAGTCCTCTAACCCCCCCCACTCGCCGTCTTCCTGTCTGTAGGAAAACAGAAACCCCGTCAGACCAACCCTCTCAGCTCTGTCATGATCCACACGTTTCAGCCCCAGGAGCAAAAACCGTTCTGTCTATAAAACTCTGAGTTTCCACCTGAACAGCTCATAATATTTCTGCAGCAGCAGACTCATAAATTCCTGTCTGCATGTAATGATGCTAATAAAGTTATGTGCACAATAAGAGCGGGACAGGAGGATCTGCAGGTATCGTTTCCATGACGAGTGTTTGTATAAAGAGTTTTTGTTTCATGATCCACAGAAATGTTTACAGTCCCAACATTCCTTCAGCTCTGGGCCAGATCATTCTTAGGACATTGCTGGACTCACATCGGCTCATATTTATCATATTTGACCTTCTGTGACATTCAGCCAGCAGGGGGCTCTCAACCAAAACAATAACAAAAGAAGACGTCCCTAGCGCCATTACCCACAAAAGGAGAAAACTGTGAACAGTGGTGGGCCTTCCCAGGAAAGGTCGGCCTACCAAAATGACTCCAAGAGCGAAAGTTGCTGCAATGGACAGCTCATCCAGGAGTTAGAGCCCAGAACAACATCTAAAGATCCTCAAAGGTCTAGGTGGACTGTTTTATAACCCTTGATGACATCATCATCAAAGCCAGAGGACGAATTTTTGCAGATTTTTTTTACCAAATAGTCAACTATAGTTGGAAACTTCTGGAAAGTGAGTGGAACAGGCAAGGAGTGAGGGTATCCCTTACTTTTCTAGAAGTTTCCAACAAAGGACAGTTAACATGAGGGAGAGACTGTTGGTGTAAACAATAGTGGTGCTGCTCACAGAAACAGATAATAATGCCTCTTTACAGCCATGGTGTGTCTTTTTAAATAAAGTTATGTGATGATTCATGGACCAGATTGCAACATGGAAATGGAACAAGAATCAGGAACTGACCTCTGAGTGTTTAGCAGAATAGAGAAGAGCTAAAATGCCGATATAACAAAAATACTGTTGTAATGTTATGAACAGCAGAGATTCATCAGGTTTAAAAACAGGAACGGGTAGATCTGGACTCACTGTAGACTCAAAGACTGCCGTGACCAAACGGTTCAGACAGGAGCTTTGCAAGATGGATTTGCCAGGAAACGGGCATATCCATCTGCTTTGCAAGGTTATCCTCCAACAGGATGAGCCCAAATACAGAGCTAAAAACAGCCAAGAACAGCTAAGAACCAAACAGTGGACTCTAAGTCCTGATCTAAATCCTAGTGAACATCTGTGGAAGGAGCTGAAACATGCAGTCTGGAGAAGGAACCCTTCAACCCTGAGACAGCGGGGGCAGTTTGATCACCTGGAGTAGGCCAAAATACCTGGGACAGGTGCAGAAGTCTGACGATGAGTTACAGAAATCACTTTAAGTGCAGTGATTGTGTCTGCAGATTTAGTCTGACTTAAGTTGTGCGGTATAACTAATGGTTTTAGTGGTCGAGGGACTTATCGGGGTAGAGGGGTACCAAAATGAAGCATCAGTTTCTGTGCTGCTTTTTTTGGTGCTCTGTCATTGATGAGTTACCCATGATCCCTCTCTTTCTGCTCTCACACGTGTCGCTGCTGAAATGTGTGTTTACTGACACACGTGTATGTGTGGAATCGAAGCGTGCAGGCTGAGAGAAGAGCCCTTTGTGACTTCCTGTAGAGATTTCCATAATAAAAGTGTGTGAGCCGTCTGGGCTCATAAAGCTCATTTCCTGTGAGAGAAGAAGAATCTGCTGCCAGGCACTGACGGGGGGAGGTGGGGGGGCACCAACTGCCAGGAATAACACCACCAACTCCACCAGCTTCCACTTCCTGTCCTCTACAAAATAAAACAGCCTTGCACAGTCAAAGCTAAGTGACTGACAGGAGGCAGCGGGTCAGGATGGGCAGCATCACATCCAGCACCCGGACCACCAGAACCAGCACCCCCCAGGGTGTGTCATCTCCTCACTGCTCTCCTCCCGCTACTCCAATGACTGCACCTCAGTGGACTCCTCAGTGAAACTCCTGAAGTTTGCAGACGACACCACTATCATCAGTCTGTGACTGTGATGAGTCTGCATACAGACAGGAGGTGGAACTGCTGATCCTCTGATGTGGTCAGAACCACCTGGAGCTGAACCAAGACTGTGGAGATGACAGTGGACTTTAGGAGGAGCCCCCCACCGAGGTACAGCAACAGAACAGCAGCTTCCTGTAATTATGGAGCAGGGGTATTCATTTTTAATTAATGTAGACATTTCAGAGAAGATTCTACATATGGTAGCTTTAAATTGGCTCATGTTTCAGGGATATAAATCTAGCTGCAGATGAAGGCTGCAGGCTGGAGTCACCACTGAATCCTAATGATGCTTCCTATTTTATAAAACCATTTTAATGTGCTGTTGATGAGTGGAGGAGAAACCTCAGCCCGGTATCACACTGACTAGAACCTAAATAGATGGAGAACGGCCCCGTGTCTGTCTAATGTGGGACTGATTATCAAACCAGATGGAAACTCGACTCCCGTTTGGTCTGCACATAAACAAAGATGGCCGCCGTGGATTTCTGACTAAACAAACAGAGCGAGGTCGCAGTAATTCAGGCGGTGGGGTTGAGGCGCTCCAGGGAAACGTTCCGGAAACTTCCAGCAGAGAAAAATGGTTGTTCAGGTTCAGTGTGCAGGCGTGTCTGAGATTCAGAGAGAGCTGAGAACACTCCAAAATAAACCCAGAACGTTTCTAAAGTCAGAGACAGAACCAGATTTATGACAGCAGGACATAATCTGAGGAGGGGTTGCACCGTTTTATTGAGGGTAAGATTGTCAACAGGCAGTTGCTAGAGGTCCAAGGTCAATTAAGGGCCTCATAGGGCAGACAAAGTGGCTCTTAATGTGGAATTTCTGCAATGACAGTACAAAGCCCCCCAAGGGGACCCCATCTGACAGCACTCACTCTCACTGCACTCAGGTCATGGGGATCTTTACAACAATACTAATGTCTGTCACTGACATAAGAACAAATAAATAGAAAATATAAATATGTGTGTGGAACTGGGAAGTGGGGTGGGCGGGATACGTTCAGTTTTCTTCTATTTAATCTTTCTCTTTGTTTATTATTTTCATTTTCTTATAAATGGATAAAATGGTTCACTTTTTATAGGTGCACTTTTATAACTAGTTAATAGTATACACAATTATTATTTTATTATTATTATTTAATATAATATAGCCTATATGGTGTAATAATGGTCATATGGTGAATTTAATTTTGTTAATTTATTTTTATTTTTTATTATTTCTTTCTTTATTTTTATTCTATCTATTATTTATTTATTTATTTAATTATTTTGGTCATTTGAATTAATTTATTTAAGCTTTAAAAGCATTACAATTGTCCTTTTCCTTTAACTTCTTATATGTTTACTTATCTTGTTTTGTTTTTGTTTTGTTTTTTGTTTTTTTGAAACATGCAAAAACTGTATATGCCAGAAGTGGATACTGTTTGTGTATTTTGCAATTGCTAATAAAACAATCTTAAAAAAAGAAAATGATGATTAAAAATAATAGAAAATGACTGAGGACATCGAAGGTTCAGAGTTTGGACTACACTGGTCTGATCACAGCTGATGTGTACAGCGAGTCACAAAAAAGCCTAACCTAACAACACTTTAAAGGATGATATCATCTTCAAAGGCAAGGATGGAATGTTTTATATACTTAAATGGATGACATCATCTTCAAAAACAAAGACGGAATGGTTTATACACTTTAAAGGATGATATCATCTTCAAAAACAAAGAGGGAATGGTTTATACACTTTAAAGGATGATATCATCTTCAAAGGCAAGGATGGAATGTTTTATATACTTTAAAGGATGACATCATCTTCAAAGGCAAGGATAAAATGTTTTATATACTTTAAAGGATGACATAATCTTCAAAAAAGAAAGAGGGAATGGTTTATAAACTTAAAAGGATGATATCATCTTCAAAGGCAAGGATGGAATGCTTTACACACCTTATAGGATGCATCAACTTCAAAGGCAAGAAAGAAATGGTTCTCACACTTTCAAAATGATGTCATCATTTAAAGTCTATGAAATGTTCAATACCTGTTTTTGAAGATGATGTCATCCATTTAGACAAGGATGGAATGGTTTATAGGCTTTGAAGATGATGTTACCCTTTAAAGTCTATTGAACATTCCATCCTTGACCTTGAAGATGATGTACTCCTTTCAAGGCATTGATGAAATGTTTTATAGACTTTGAAGCTGAGGTTATCCTTCTTTAAAACATTCCATCCTTGCCTTTAAAGATTATGTCATCATTTAAAGGCAAGGGAGGAATGGTAGACTTTCAAGGCTTGCATAATCTTTAAAGGCAAAGACAGAATGTTGGCGAAGCTGGGGATGTTGGGCGCTATTTCTTTTATTTTTTTCGTTAAATAGTAGACCATAGTTGGCATGTTTAGTGAAAGCCAACAGAGGACCGTCCACATAAAGGATGCTGGTATAACTTTTATTTTAATAATGATAAAGAGTTGAAGTCCTGGTTAGATCCAGTCTGAAACTGGTCTCAGTTCTGAGTCAAAGAACCAGTGTTATTCAGTGTAAGATTTCTGCTGACTGGTCAGTTTTTCAGGAGAGGAGGGCAGAGAGGGGGGAGTCCCAGGGGGAGGAAAGGGAGCCGTGGGGGGGAGTCAGGGGTCTGTGAGTTATGAGGAGTTATGAGTCTTCCTTCTGTTGACCTCTGACCTCCTGATCCTGGTCCACAGAGACCCACTGACACACAAACACTTCAAACACCCCCCATAAATCTAATGAAGCAGTCAGATAAGAGCCGAGTGTTTCCACAGACCGCTCCGTGGGGGGGTGAGAGTCCTCAAACAAACGTCCTTAGAAACTCTCACTTCCCCTTTTTTTTCCAGTTTCCCGTTCGGAGCTGAAAGAATCCGTTTGTGAGAAAATTCATCTGAACTCTGAGCAACATCTGACATCCTGAACACTCAATAACAGACTCATAAAAGCTCTGAAATGTGAACAAATATACAAACATGAACATTTACAGTCAGAGACACAGGGAGGGGGACAGGAAAGGGACGGGGTCTAAAGCCATCAGGTAGCTTAAAGTCTGCAGACACCAGGAGTGTATGGAGTCAGTTTTGTTACAAAACGTGTTACTAGAATGCATATTTACTGTGTTTGCACACATATTTACAAAACCTCTCTCTGCATCATCTGAAGCAACCAATAGAAAACAGATTTAGGATGGACCAATCAAGTTAGCCCTCTAGAATCACAACATACACACACACACACACACACACACATTATCTCAGTTCAAGCCCTAAAACTCCAACTCAGTTCCTCCTACAGACTTCATTTAGGCTTTAAAAAGTGAAATAATTATTCAGTTATTTATGCTGGACTCACGTTTTTTCTGTCTTTTACAGATTTTTAATGATTACTGTTAAAGTCTGATGATTATTTTTGGCTCTCAGACTTTTACCGTGTGTGTATGTGATAGAATGTTGGGATTCTCTTAGTGAGATCAAAGCAAATGTCTGCTGAAGAACAGCATAGCAACAACGGGCAGAGAGAATTTGATTGGTCCATCTGCCTGTTTCCTATTGTAGGTCCAGCCTGATATTCTTTCCTTTTGCTTTGATGATGTCATCCTTCTAAACGCTCCCGCAGGCTTTAAAAGATGATGTCATCAAAGTGTATAAACGTTCCATCCTTGCCTTTTGCACGTAGTCCATTCTAGTGCCCCAGTCAATATTCCAGACCTGGATTATTATAGAGAAATTCCAACATGACGTTACGTCTTCACAGAGAAATGAAGGTGTTTCTGAACTCGTGAACTTTTAGACGACTCTGACCTCCAGTGTCGTGATGACCATAAGAGTTAGTTCATGGTCTCTCTCATGAACACGTCCCTACTTCAGGGCGCCGTTAGGTGCGTCTGTCTTTAATAAACGCCTCTACAGTGAAACTCTGAATGCTTCTTTTAAACTGTTTTTCTCAGTGAATCAAAAAGTCTTAAATCTTCCTGATGTCAGTGACCTTCATCCTCCTCCTCTTCATGTTCACAGCTCTGCAGGGAGACGGGGGAGGAGGGGGCCACCGTGTGATTTACTGAGCGCTGTGTTTACACAAAGACCGCGAGTGTTTCAGGATGTAGACGCTCGCCGCAAACGCACAACGCGGCGTTTCACCAGAACGCTTCCTGCCGACAACTGGAACATTTAAGAGAGGAAGATTTTAGCTGATTATCACATTTACGAGAGCAACACACATTCACAGAGAGCCACAGACGGAGCTTTAATCCTGTTCAGCTCATGCAGAGACAGATCTGCTCCACAGCTGGCCCTCTGCTGCACAGCCTCATTAATAACGTGTGTGAGAAAAACACTCGTCTGATTCCTCAAGAGCAGAGAACAGTACAACTCCAGTATGAGTACTCATAACTCAGTATCCTGAGTTAAGGCCCATTATACTCCCTTTACGTACGAAAATGTATACGTCCTTTTCAAACGATGTTACTGTCACTGCTCACACACTTCCATGCGTCCTTTACATTGGCATGGATGTTAACCAATACATCCACCAGGGGGTCAGCCCAGAGTCAAAAGTTTATGACAACAACAAACTCAAAAACAAACATGGCGACTGTGGAGGAGGTATTGATAGTGTACTTCATGCATAAAAGACAAAGACGGAGGCACCGTTTCTAACCAACTTGCACAACTTTTCCTCAGAAAGTTCCGTAATTGTTATTTCTTCTTCATGTCTCACTAGAGCTACGTATCGGGTAGTGACAGCAACACTGCCCCCACTTCTGGCAGTACTGCTCCGTTTGGCCCGTAAGCTTTATGGAAACGTGCAGAAATATGGACGAAATGAACGCGGAGCATTAATGGTCCTTTGGAATGGCAACCTTTAATTTTTCAGCCTGAAAAGAGACGATTATAGTCGATCTAACAGTAGAGAAATGTTTAACAGGAGAGTCCAGCTAGCTTTACAGCACTGGTTCACACACCAGCCTGCAGCTAAAAAGAAGCCAGCTAAGCCAGATTTATATTTAGGGCCCGAACACCGACTAAGGGTCAGTGAGGACCCTATTGTATTTCGTTGTCCAGGCAATTCAAGGCCTGTTTTGGGGGGCCTTATATGTAAAAAGCCAAGTTTTTTTAAAAATTGTCCCCTGTCAGAATCAGCCATCTGGTGGTGGAATGGTGCAAGTCAATCACACGGTCGCCAAAAGTGGGGTAGGCCCCTGGGTGACACCTACATGTATGAAAGTCAGTACACATATGTATCACGATTAGAGGAAAAAAACTGCATTATGACCATCCTCCAAACGTACAGGAACCAAACTACAAACAGCAAAATATCAAAATTTGGCATTTTGCCCTTTTCCACTGACGGACACTTTGCACATTTGAACGAACTTGTCCGAGGGATTTCATCTGATTGACTCCAGATTTTTAAAACACAAACTGGACAACCTTGAGACCCAAAGTTGTGCAAACAGTTGAGCAGTGTTAATTTTGTCCACTGCAAATATGACTTAAAATGTTCATTGGCAGCCTTCTTTTCCAAGACAAAAACTACACAAAGACTAACAAAAATAGATCTGTGATGACTAAAACTGACAAAAACTAAATTTAGTTTTTGTCAAGATGACTAACAGTAGAATAAAATGTAATGTAGTTTTTGTTGGACATTCAAAACCCATGATTTCTCTCCGCTGTGGGTAAATCTGTCAAAAAAAACCAATGCATCTGTATCTTTTCCGCTGTAGAAAGCAGGAACCCCAGGTTTGGCAGGGTGCAGAGAACACACTACCATGATCTGGTACCAGATTTAGACAAGAAAATAAATGCTTGGACTAAAAGTAAAGACTAAAATGTGAGGACTTTTTATGGACTAAAACTAGACTAAAATGTTTTTGAGTCTTCACTGACTAAAACTAGACTAAAACTAAAAAGGACAGAAATTACTAAATTGTGACTAAAACTTAAAATAAATTTCATCTAAACCCTAAGACTAAGACTGAAACCAGTGGTTCTCAACCTTTTCAGCCTGCAACCTCCAAAATACAGAGACAGGGGACCCCCACTGCACCTGAAGGTGGTCGAACACAGCCATGAACATTCAAGAATAGTCGTGCAGACAGGGCCGTCTATAAGGGGGGGAGAAAGGGGAGAGCTTTCTGGGGCCCAGTCAAACTGGGGGACCATGGAGGTCAGCAAAATCCTGGTCCACTGTAAAGCTGTACCATATTTATATTTAACCTGAATAATAACCACTCTTATCAAATTATTTTTGTTATTCTTTGGTGCTATAGTACATAGCCTTCTTAAAAATGTAAATCCCTTACAAACAGAATTAAAGTGGGTTAAAATGGCAAAACCAGGTGGAAAAGGTGGTGAAAAGGGATTTTGAAAGTAGCGGAAATGGGTTAGAAGTGGCAAAAATTAGACAAAAGTGCCAAAAAGAAAGCAAAAAATGGGTTAGAGTGACAAAAATGTGCATAAAAAATGGTGAAAGGGGATTAAAAAGTGGCCAACATGGGTTTAAAGTGGCAAAAATAGGTGGAAAATTTGGTGAAATGGTTAGAAAAACTGGTTGAAACTGGCAAAAAATGGGTCAACTGAGGAAGATACATAGGCAGAAATTGGCAGGAATAGGTAAAACTGGCAAAAAAGGGCCTTACTAGTAGTGAAATGTAGTTAAAACCATGCAATAAAGGGGTGGAAAGAGTTTAAAATCAACAAAAGTGGGATTAAATGGCAAAAATGGGTTAAAATGGGCAAAATTGGTGAGAGAAACGAACAAAAACGGTTCAAATCTGGCAAAATTTGTTTAAAATGGCAAATGTCTTAATTTTTAAAAATATTCATAGTTTTTTAATGCATATGGAGACCCCCTGTCAGTTTCTCGTGACCCCCAAGGGGGTCCGACCCCCACATTGAGAACCACTGCTCTAAACTCATATCTGCTCTTAACCTTTCTGATAAACTGTTTGACTGTTTTACTATCAGACAGATTTTTAATAATTAATGTTAAAGTTTGATGATGATTTTTGGCTCTCAGAGTTTTACCGTCTGTGTGTGACAGAATGTTGGGACTCTCTTCGTGACATCAGAACAAATGTCCGTGCATTTTTTTCATGAACATTCCATCCTCTGCCTTTGATGATGTCATCCAGCCTCTGATTGGCTTTAGAGAGAGGGAAATGTTGGCATATACTGATGAATGCTGCTGCTGTGCTGTTCTCCATCAGACATAGTCCCAACATTCTATCACACACACTCTCATGGTAAAAGTCTGAGAGCCAAAACCATCATCCAGACTTTACCAGTAATTATTAAAAATCTGTAAAAGAGAGATAAAAAGTGACTCCTAAACTAAAGATCTGCGATCAAGCAGACATTAGAGCAGACATATGCTCTAGATTTCTGCACTCCAGAGGACTGTGATTGTAAGACATTTCAGAGTTCGTCTTGAGCGTCCGAGCGAGAGTTTAACTTTGTGTTTACATCGTTTCATTATTCACACACACACGGTGTGTATCCTCAGGCTCACTCATGTTGAAGCCTTTAATTCCTCTAAACATTTCAAACTCCCTGGAGTTAAAATCCTGCTCTGTTTACATTTCTCTGTTTAAACTCTTCTTCTCTGTCCACCTGGAGAGCAGCCGGCTCTAACAACACTCATCCTTCTCTCTCTCTTCTCCAGGCATTGGTGGACGGGTGATTTAAAAGGATGTAAAATAATGGTGCAGCCATAATATCACTCGTGGATTTGTCTGCGATCTTTATGAAGCCTTAAGTCTGGGATCATGTGTAAATGGAGCAGGAAGTGACCATATTTGGTTAAGAAGGTGGAGCTGGAAAAGGAAAGGTGATCAATAGGCCTCTGTTCCTGCAGCATGAAGAGGCCAGGATGAATAAATCTGCTCTGATGATTCTCTATAATCATAATGATGCTGCAGCTGTGCTCAGCAGCGCCCCCACTGGTCACAATCATCCTCTTAGCTGGCCTGTATCACCTCAGAAAGACTGTGCATCATGTCTGTACCTGAAAGCCATAAAAGACTAGAGAACGAGTGCTACTCGTCCTCTCTCTGAACCTCCAGGTCTCTCTGCTGCTCTTTTAGGTAAACTGACACTGATGGCTCTGCAAGGCTGCAGATTTTTCTTCTTCTGGGTTATATAAGAGGCGAGGACACCTCCAGAGAGGGACATTCCTCTGTCCTCTAAACACAAACTCTGAACACTCGAAACGAGTCGCTGAGCTCAGACCAGTTTTCAGGAGGACAAATCAAATCTGACAGGAAATGAAAATCCACAAGTCCAAAATCTTTGGCAACAAAACCTTTCAAAGACGGCAGACGGTTTGAGTGAGACTCACGTGGGTTTCCCACAGATCTTGCGATGGTACCACTGTTTGCAGTTGGTGAAGTATTTCTTGTCGGTGCCTTTAATCTGCTGCATCGCGCACACGTTCGGCCTGGAAGAGAGAGACACAAAGCAAACTTTAAAACCAGTCTTCATTCAGATAGAGAGACCTGAAACGATCACAGTTCACTCAGCTTTATCAGTGTTAGTCACTCTAAATCTAAACTTTATTTAAATCTCTGTTAACGTTTAAATTAACAGTTTAACACTGATCAGTCCACCTTTTTTTCTATTTATTGACATCAATAAAAATATTTTGGTCTAATTAACATATTCTTGCAAAAATATTGTTTATTTCCCTCCAAAATTAATGGACCTTTGAGTTAAAAAAACAAAACAAACAGAATACCATATTTTTCCTTCTCAAATTTTTGGAATATTATAATTCTCTGGGGGCCAGATAGGATGCCATGGGGGGCCAGATATAGCCCCCAGGCCTCCAGTTGATGAACAGTGCTCTACAGTAAAGTGGGACATGTAGAAAACCTCAGACCTTCCCTGTGCAGCATCACTTTAAAGCAGGGCTGGGAAATTAATTTTCAAATCGCAGAAGGTGCAGCATGTCTTTTACCTGAAATTTCTGTCAAAATACCGATTTTAAAACTCTTTAGCAGCAGAGATGTTATAAATGACTTATCATGCAATCCTCCAGCTGGCAGTTTTTTAGAATAGTCGACAAAAATCCTACTTTTTTATACGTTTTCTTACTAAATATGAGAATGCCATAAAAATGATGACTCCCTCCAATACAACAGTTCCTATCTGATTTGCAACACGAGTCAAAAACATCACAATTAGATATTTTTCTAAATTGTTGAGCCCTAGTTTTATCTAATATTGTGTTGCTTGTACTATAAAATGATTTATTGTTTGTGTTTGTTGCAAAAAAAACAACAAAAGATCAAGAACTGAAGAAAAAATCGCATATCATATCACAATTGCAATATTGGGGAAAAAAATCGCAATTGGATTATTTCCCTTAGTCGTTCGGCCCTACTTTAAAGACTGCATCTTTAGAACCTTCTAGAGCAGTGTTACTCAACACCGCTCAGCCAAAGAGCCTAACTGTTGAAAAATACCTTTGCAAGAGCCGCAATCAAAGCAGTGAAAAATGGGTTAAAGTGGCAATAAAAATAGTTTAAGGCTGGTAAAAAAAAAAGATCAGAGAGCAGCAAAAATGTGGCTAAAAATGGGTAACAGGGTAAAATAGGCATAGAAGGGAAAAAACTGGTGAAAAGTCACAAAAATGGAGAGAAAAGTGGGAGAAATGGGTGAGAAGTGGCAAAAAATATGTTACAGGTGGAAAAAATGGTCATAAAGCAGTAAAAAAGGCGGCAAAAAAAAATGAGTGAAAAGTGTTAAAAATGGGCAGAAACAGCAAAAAGGTGGAAAAAGTGGGCAAAAAATGGGAAAAAGTGATTTTAATGGCAAGAAGCAGCAGGATAAAAGAGGCAAAAAGTGGTGAAAATGCCAAAAATTGGCTTAAAGCAGCATAAATGATTAAAAGTGGCAAAAATTGCAAAGAAGGGCAATTGAGACAAAGACAAAAAAATAAAGGTTGACAGTTAAGTTTGACAATGAAAGCCTACTGTAGGGAACCAAACTGATTAATGTGACTTGAAATGGATAATTTCTGAGGTCAAAGTTTTCCTTTCTAAAGGTTTCCTGGGGGAATAATATTTCAAATTAAGACATAAAAGAGCCACATATCAGAACGAAAGAGCCACATGTGGCTCCACATTGAGTATCGATGTTTTAGAGTCAAACGGAGCAGAACGACTGGCCCAACATTCCTGCTCTGTGGTCTGACATCGATCTCATCCCGCTCATTTAGCAACCACAAACATGCTTTAAACGCTTTCAGGATTCTCGGTTTACACCTGAAGGCCACGCATTCCACCTTTACATCAACATATGAAACTTGTAAGGAATTTAAGGTGGACTGACGGGGAGCTGGTCCTGTAAATCTGGGGTGTCAAACTCAAGGCCGGGGGACCAAATCCGGCCCGTGGCACAGGTATACCCGGCCCACCAGTATGAGGTCTGCAGATTTCCTCCAGTATAACAACATAAACCTAAACTTGATGACTGAAAATATCACTTTTAGGAATTAGAAATAGTAAAAAGTTAAAAATTATTTGATAAAAGTCAGGAATGTGGGAATAGAAATTTGTGTTTTCGTTTCATATTTTTTAATTGCATCCTGCAATTCTGACTTAAAGTTTTGGTTTTAATTCTTTTTTTATTTTGACCTTTTAAAATTGTAATTTTGACTTTTATCTCATATTTTGATCATTTAGATTCACGATTTTAATTTTAAGTGACATTTTAAACTCATGAATTCAAATTTTATCTTACATTTTGCCATTTTCAACTCCTAACTTTAAATTTTAATCCCAAATAGTAACCTTTTTGATTTAAAATCTTACATTTTTATCTCATCTTTGGACCTTTATAACTCAGTATTTTTAATTTGATCTCATATTTTGACATTAAAAACTTGTGATTTAGAATTTTTTTCTAGGATGTTGACCTTTTCAACTTCTAAATATAATTTTTAATCCAAAATTTTAATATTTTCCATTCAAATTTTTTATCTCATCTTTTGACCTTTTAAACCTGTGATTTTAGTACTTTAACTGTTAAATATCATGATTTTAAATTTTGACTTTTTTTTTATCTCAAAATCATTTATCATCAATATTCCTTTTTTTCCCCTCCGTTAGAGGTGAAGATGAGGTTGACAGGCAACATTATTTTGTGGCACATTTTTACCAAAAACTCGCTCAATTCCAGGGAGAAACTGTATCCATCTGTTACGCTGGTAACAGATGGGTACAGCGAGTCCTGGGTTAAAGGAGCAACGCTCAGAACTAGAATAGAGAGGAAGGTTTAGGAGATATCTGAGATACTGTAAGACCTCAGTTAGAAATTATATAATAAAGGAATGGTCGCTTTTTAAATTAATATAGATTTTTAGGGGCAGAAATTCTACATACTGGATCTCTAAAGGGCCCCTAAAAATGGCCTTGGGGGCCTGATCTGGCCCCAGGGCCTCCAACTGAATATCATGGTAATAGAGCAATGTCTAAATTGTACAAATATGTTGGCAACTGTTGGAGAAAACAGTAAAACTGGAAAACAGTGAAAGAAACTCTTTTTAAAAATGTTGCCAAAATATTTCCAAAGTTCTGAAACTGTAACATTTTTTCAGGGACTCATTCCTCACTGTGGAAATTGCACAAAAACATTGGCAATGTTTCCATAAGTCAATGAGCAGAATTTTATCTGCAATACTTCAGAATTAAAAACCAAGGAAGACTTCATCTCTTTACTCTGCTTTACCCTCAGAAAGCTGAACATAAAAAGATGGAGATAAAAAAGACAGAAGACTAAATTGCACAAATATGTTGGCAACCTTTGGACAGGAGATTGTAACTGGAGAGGTGTGAGGGAAACCCTCGAGTCCTAATATTGCCAGAGTTTTCTTTAATTCAGACTATGGAAAAGTATGTGTTTGCAGTTTTTAAGGACCCATCTGTTGTTGAGGAAACGTTGGCAACATTTCCAGATAAGCAAAAGTTTATCTGCAATTCTTGGGAATCAAAAGCAAGACGACTTCACATCTTCACTCTGTGTGTCAGCTCCCACAAAAGGAGGGAAACCCTGAACCCTGACAATGGAAAACTGTTGGCCTGCAGTTTTTAAGGACTCATCCCTCATCATGGAAATTGCATAAAAGCATTGGCAATGTTTCCATATGTACATGAGCAGTAGTTGGTCTGCAACTATTGAATATCCAAAAAAAAAAAAAAAAAAAAGAAAAAGAAAATTTCACATCTCTTCTGAGTTTACCAGCTAATAAACAAACATAAAGACTCAAAGAGGTTGTTGAAAAATGAAAAAACAATATCTAAATTGCAAACATAAGTTGGCAACCTTTGGAGAAGAAAGTGAGACTGGAGGGGAGTGAGGGAAACCCTCTGGTCCAAAAGTATATGAACAGTCCAGACTCTGTTCAGCTGTTGGTTTGCAGTTTTTGACTCGTTTCTCTTTGTGGGAATTGCACAAAAACGTTGCCAATGTTTAGTTGCATGTAAGGCTGCAGGATCAGAACTTTAAAGTCTGATTCAGTCCCAGCAAAAACCGAGCCACACTGGTTTCACTGCATGAAATAAAACATTAAAATGTTACGTCACTGATCAGCCTGTGACGCAATCAGGTAGAAACCAATCACAGACTTTGATAAAGTCCCACCAGAACCCAGACCAGGACCTCCTGCAGATTTAAGACTCTAAACTCGGTTCAGTTTGGTTCGGACTCACCCCTGCAGCCGTCCTCTGATCCGGCTGTGCTGTAGGACCGCCTGGTACGGAGACCGGGCCACGCAGACCGTGATCAGCAGGGCCAGAGCCGGGATCAGGATCAGGATCAGAGGCTTCATCTTCTCCGGGACTGAGTTTCTCTTTCTTCTTCTTTAGTTTTAACTCTGTTCACAGCTCGTCCTTCCTCTCTCTCTGCAGCCCGCCGACCCTCCAGGATCCAGGAGGGGACTCCCATATAAACCAGAGGGGGAGGAGGAGGGAGGAATGGGGAGGGGCCAGACACGAGACACCCACAAAAAGGAGTTTGTGGTAAAACAGATGGGAAATTAAGATTAACATTTAGAATAGCAGTGTTATAATGATATAGATTAAAATAATGCTAATAATAAGAATACAGTTATTATTATTATTATTATTATTATTACTATTTATTTTTTTATTACTTTATATATTGTTATATTTATTATTATGACCAGTTCCAAAGAACTGACTTTAGAGCATCTAAAATTTCATTTGAGAAATTACGTTTTTTATTTCTAAAATTAATGTTAAAGAGAAAAAAGAGTCATAAAAGTAATTTCAAAATGTTACATCCTTCTCTGTAGAAATTCCAGTCCAGTTAAGAAAATATTCTAAAGGATTGTTTGGAAAAGAATTAGCCTTTTATTTTGAAAACCCCCTTTAGAGAGTAAGAGAGTTACTTTGAAATTATATGATTTTTGTAAAGCAAAACCAGTCTGCTTAAATATTTGAAAAACTGAGGCTTTTATTCTGAAAATCCACTTTTATAAAAATGATTCAAATAAAGTTATTTTGATATTATTGAGGCTTTTATATGACGTCAGTTCCACCTGAGACAATCTAAAGAATTTCATTTGAAAAAGTTAGTCTTTTATTTTGAAAATCTCCTATATAAATTAGGTAGAGACTTTGCAATGATGGAGGCTCATGCATTGAAGGTCAAGTGACCTCAAGAAAATCTGAACAACTTTAAAAAATTTCTGGGTTTTATTTTGACTTGTAGAAAAGTGGGAAGAATGGCGCAAAATTCCTCACCAGCTCCACCCCTTTTTCTAAAGTTGTGAACTTTTTGGCAACAGTGGAGGGAATGTTCCCCAACATCCCCAGCTTCACCAACATTCTGTCCACTGCCTTTGGTGACATCATCCTTTAAAAGGAGCTCTAGAAAGATGACGTCATCAAAGCTGCTTGAACATTCCATCCTTTCCTCATTCATACAAGCCGACCTGTAGCTTTGTTCTACTGCCACCTAGGGTTCATTTTTCCACCGTGGATTCTTCTTCTCCGTACCCAACGGGTAGATTCATGACCTCACTGTGAACACTTCAGGGACATCCTGGAAAAACGAGAACTTCCCAACTGAAAACCCAGAAGCTAATGACCAGTTTAAACTGTGTTGTTGTTAATTACTTAAATTCAAAATATATGTTTCATAAGTTTTGTAAGGTTTCTTAAATGTGCATTTTTTGAGATTAAACACTTTTAACTACAGAAATATTCACGCACTGTTGTGTTTAAGTCCAGAGTTTTCAGGTCCTACCACCACCCCTGGATCCTTTAGCTCCAACGATGATCAGGGTTGTTTGGTAAGGCCAACGTTAACTCTGAGCTCATGCAGCTGTCTTCTCCTCTGTATTTCCATGGTTTCTGTGTAATCAGAGAAAATCCTGATTTTTATGGCTTTAACAGCTCTTCTTTCTTACTGAGTGCTGGATCAGAGACAGGTCCTGGACTCATCAGAGGTTTTCACCGATAGCCTCATTGCTCATCAGTCTGGATGTGGGGATGCTGGCATGTGCAGGTCCTCTGGGAAAGGGACTTCAGGGAACTTCAGATATAAACATTAAAAAATCTGCAAAATTCCCTCCTGCACAGCTTTTCAGAAAACCAGCCAATCATAGCGTGTTTGGTGTTCCTCATTGACCTCTTGGTTTTAACTTTCTCTGCGTCACTAACAATTCTAATTCTTACCATCACATTCTAACTTTTCTGACTCTGAGGACTCAGCTGGTCTCAGCTGGTCCCTCTAACTTTAAGCAGACCCAGATGAATCCCTGTCTGTCTTTATTATTCCAGAGATGAGGAACATTTAAGCGCTGATGGATAAACTGTTTTTCTGATTTGATCCGTCAGTTTCCTGTCTTCTCTCCTCGTCATGAACAAACAGCTCTGAGACTTTTATTCATTTTTATTCTGGATTTCTCCAAAGAGAGGGGTTATTGACCCGCTGTCTTCATGTGCCACTGATGAAATCAGAAATCTGATAAATCACAGCCAGCTGTCACACAGCGCTGCATTCAAGGATAAAAGTCAAAGTATTCTTTTTAACAGTTTATTTTGGGATCTTGTGCTTTTATTTTGATAGGTCAGCAGACAGAGACAGAGAGAGAGAGAGAGAGAGAGAGAGAGAGAGAGGAATGACACGCATGAAGGAGCCACAGATCAGATCTGAACCTTGATGGTCTGCTCAGAGGACAGCAGGTCTGCATGGGAACATGGACATAACCACGGGGCTCCCATAATGCTTTGCATGTAGCTTATGTCTGCTGGTGGTGCGTCTATAACGTGCCTTTTTAACAGCTTTTCTCCATCAGTGTCAGAGATTCAGTCATGAACTGACAACAGTATTCATAAAAGCACATAATCAAGCATGACCTTTAACGAAGACACTCTGACACTCAAACAGATAGTGGGTAATGAAGGTGGGCGGAGCACCACACTCTGTCGGAAAACTACTTGGACACGATCAGAGGATGGGAAGATCGGAGGAAGAAGACCTCAGGATGGGCGGAGAACTCACTAAAGGGATTATGTAAACCATGTGGTCTCTAAAGGATCCTCCTGGAGGAGATGGGAACTGATGCTGGGGAATGGATGGATGGATGGATTGATGGATGGATGGATGGATGGATGGGTGGATGGGTGGATGGATGATAGATGGATGGATGGGTGGATGGATGATGGATGGATGGATGGATGGATGGGTGGATGGATGATAGATGGATGGATGGGTGGATGGATGGATGGATGGATGATGGATGGATGGATGGGTGGATGGATGATGGATGGATGGATGGATGGATGGATGGATGGATGGATGATGGATGGATGAATGAATGATGGATAATGGATGGATCTGTGTTCCTTCAGGTTTTTAGTTATCTGTTTTTCGTACCTGTGAGGCCGTGCTCAGGGTCTCAGGTGTATCAGATCTGTCCGTCTACCTGAGAACTCTCTGCTCCTCAGTCGTTCATGACAGTCAGACTCTCATGGCTCCATGTTTTCATAGAGATCTGTTCTGTTGTAAACTTCATTTGTACTGTTGATATTTTCTGTCTATTGTAATTAACCAGCTGTTTTAAACTGTACTTTTCCTTTGTTTCATCATGATAATATCCCAGCCTTTCTCTGTGCTCCATTGAGACTCTTTCTAACTGAGATTATGGATAACCCCTGAATGTAAAGCCTCTGTAGGTCTAAATGTTTGTCCTGATGTAATCCTGACTCATTTCCAGCTGTTCTGACCTCAGCGTGAGGATAAATCTGATGTCTGACCTGCAGCATGTAAACGGACTTTACTGTAAACAGATCCTCCAAACATGAACTCTGAGCAGCCTGAAGGAACATTTCCTCTGAACAAACACAGCAGCAGTCTGTCTCTGTGAGACTTCAGGATCTATGGATGTGCTGGCTCCTGTTCATGGAGAAAGCTTTTATTCTCCTTTTTAAGTAACAATCCAGCCTAAACTTTCACTTCTGACACCAGCAGAAGAAAATAGAAACAATTTCTTTAATTAATTTTGAAAAAAAAGCATCACACTAAAGAAAACCCACCCCTACACTAAAGGACAAGTCTGAAAGAAATCACTCAGCAGGATGATTGATAACTGATGATGGATCAGCACTCTCAGCAGAGACAGACCTGGTCTAGACCTGGTCCAGACCTGGCCCTCATGCTGCAGGTGTGGACTGCCGATTCTCTTCAGGTGAGACTGGTCAGTACCTGCAGAGAGAATGACATCATCTTCAAAGGCAAGGATGAAATGTTTATAAACTAAAAAGGATGAAATCATTTTCAAAGGCAAGGAAGGAATGTTTCATTAACTTTAAAGGATGACATCCTCTTCAATGGCCAGGATGGAATGTTTTATAAACTTCAAAGAATTACATCCTCTTAAAAGGCCAGAATGGAATGTTTTATGAACTTGAAAGGATGACATCATCTTAAAAGGCAAGGATGGAATGTTTTTAAACTAAAAAGGATGATATCATTGTCAAAGGCAAGGATGGAGTTTTTTTATAAACTTTAAAGGAGGACATCATCTTTAAAGGCAAGGATGGAATGTTTTGTACACTTTAAAGGAGGACATCATCTTCAAAGGCAAGGATGGAATGTTTATAAAGTTTGAAGGATGACATCATCTTCGAAGGCAAGGATGGAATGTTTTATAAACCGTAAAGGCACGGGACAGGAGAGAGAAAACAGCACAGAACAATCTTTTGAAACTGGATATGTCTCACAGGTCTACTCCTGCGTTCTGCACATGCTCAGTTAGCACCTGGTGTTAAACCCTGTGAGGCACTCCGTCTCCTCTCTTCCTGAGTGTGAAGTGGAGCGATGGTGGAGGTGAGGAATCTGTCAGAGTTTAACAACGGTGTGGAGGCTGCACTTTACAGACACTTTTACCTTTTTCACATGGAGGTGCTGAGTCACACAACGCTAACACACCGACAGAGGCTGGAACAGGATCAAGTCTAACATTTAGTCTGAAAACATTTAAACATCTTTATCAGCATGAACCAACAGCTGGAGTCTCAATAACTCACCAACCTCTCTAGCTGCAGATCATGCCAAACATTCTGGAGTGGACAGAAGAACTTTATCATCAGTCGGTAAACGGTGATCTGGTTGCCTCTAAACTAAACTGCTTCATCTGGTCTGAGTTTTTTCCATGCACTGGACCATTTTGGATTTTATAATCTCAGAAATTCTACATTTTGTTTCTCATTAATTCACAACTTTTTAAACCGGAAAAACTTTTAAGTCATTTTCTCTTTAATAACTTACTGTTTCAACCTGAAAATTTGGAGATTATTTTTTTTTTTTAATTACAACTTTAAATCAGAAGAACTTTGAAATTTTTGACTTTTTAAACTGAAAAAAAAGTCTTTTTCTTGTGAATTTACATTTTTTTAACCAGAAAATTTTGATTTTTTTTTCTTTTTTTTTTTGTTCCTTTAGATTTCCAACCTTTTCAAACAAAAAGAACTGTGAGGGTTTTTCTTTCAAAAATGTACGTCTCGTACTGGAAAAGTTTTACTATTTTGTAAATTACTCCAACTCAAATTTTGTTTTTTTTTAACTCTTAAATTTCTAACTTTTAAAATGGGAAAAGTTGTAAGATATTTTTCTTTTGGATTTACAACTTTTTTTGACTGGCAAATGATAAATTATTGCATTTTTTAAATGTAATTTTTCTAACTTAAAAATTTTTATTAAAAAAAAAAACTTATCAAACAGTAAAAAGGCCATGACATTATTATCAGAAAATGTGTCACGCTTTTGTTTTACTATAAAAATAACAGACTCTCCAACACGGCTGTAATAAATGAAGCTAAAGAAAAAAAGTAATGGTAATGTCTCCACACATGTGGATGAAGTTTGACTAATCATTGAAAAACAATAAATTACCCAATATGTCACCCTAACTACTCTACACTTGGCCATCCGACTCAGCTTCAACTTTATAAAATAAATATTGATACTTATTATCTGATCAGCATCAACAGTTCTGTTTAGAGAAATGAAGGAGTTGTTGTGTGCTCTTTATGACTGATGTCTCATCACGAATTTTCCCCCAAATAAAACGATCATTCCCCCATTGAAAAAGAGGATAATTTCCACATAAATAAAAGGATCCTCTTTCCTAAATAACTGTTCGATGGATCCTTTTAATCCACTCTAACAGCAGAAGAGAGAGGAATTATTTATCCCTTTGTGTTTTTCATATTTTTTAATTATCAGGTATTTTAGGAGCTGAATCAGCCTGGTCCTTTCATGAATCCTCAGAGTTGATGCGCAGTTATGTAAGCTAACCGCTAACCGCTAACAGCTCGGTGTGACCTGAATGTATGTGACCTGGATTCTTCCCCCTCTGACCCCTGTGACCTTTTCCACCAGTAAAACCTTTAAGAGGAGGAAAATATTTCATGTTTACTCTCCTGAACATCCCACAGCTTGACAGCAGAGAGAGTGGTGACTGCTCATGTTTTATTTCAGAATATTCTCCCATCCATCCATCCATCCTACCTCAGCACTGGAATAATCAGACATTCCCTGATTTTAAAGAAATTCATCTTTAAAGGATCACTTTAACCTCCATCCTGCGGCTCGGCCCTCTACCTGACCTTTGACCTCCAGCAGCTTTGGGCCTGATGAGTTGAGACCTACTGGAAATTTCTCTGCATCCAACAACAGGACGGAGAAGTTACAGTGTTAAGACTGATAATGAAGGGTGTAAAGTCCTCTCTCAGACACCAAGCTTCAAACTCAGTTTGAAAGTTTGATCTGAATCAGGTAGCATGGACGACAGACTGACATGTGAAGGTAGGAATGTTCAGAGCTCTGCTCCAGGTCTGGGCAGGATGGAAAGTCCCGCTAGTTCTAAAACCAACCCACTACAAACCCTCTACATCCTAGAATGTAAAAATAACTGGTGTAAAGGATGGAATGTTCTATGAACTTTAATGACATCATCTTTAAAGGCTTTAAAGGATGATGTCATCAAAGGCAAAGTACAGAATGTTCATGAACTTTAATGACATTTTCTTTAAAGACTTTAAAGGATGACGTCATCAAAAGCAAAGTACGGAATGTTTATGACTTTAGATGACATCTTCAAATGCTTTAAAGGATGATGTCATCAAAAGGCAGAGAACAGAAAATTAATGAACTTTGATGACATAATCTTTATAGATTTTAAAGGATGACATCATCAAAGGCAGAGGACGGAGTGTTTATGACTTTAGATGACATCTTCTTTAAAGGCTTTAAAGGATGAAGTCATCAAAGGCAAAGGACGCGATGTTCATAAACTTTCGTGACATCATCTTTCAGGGCTTTGAAAGATGATGTCATCAAAGGAAGAGGATAGAATGTTGGTGAGGAGGGGGATGTTGGGAGCTTTTTCCCTCCAATTGCTGCCAAACATGCTGTAGTTGGCATGGAAAAAAATGGATGGAACATTTGCTCCTATCCGGCTCCATCCACTTTCCCAAAAGTTGCCAACAAAGGACAGACAACAGAAGGGAGAGAGTGTTGATATATCTGTATCTTAATAATTCCAGAACAAGAAAGTACTGTGGCTCATTTGCAAATCCATGAAGAAGAGGAAAGAAGAAATGCAGTCCTTATTCAGATGCACTGAGCATGTGCAGAGTGAGGACAAGAGGGTGACCCTAACAAAACAAATGTTAATGAGAAAAAAAAAGAGACGGTAAAGCTCTCTGCAGGAGCAGAGGAATGTGACTGTCTCTATGTTCACCATCAGGTCAGGTTTCTAGCAGATGTTCTCAGAGGTCAAAAGTCAGCGTAGAGCCAAACACATACACATCAGAAAACAGAAAGTCGGGCTCACTCTCAGGCTGGTTTCCGAGGTCAGGTCTCCCCCTGCTGGCTCAAAGAAAAAGTACTGGCTATAGAAGAAAGATAGAGATAGACAGAAGCCAGAGTTTAAGATCTAAGTCGGAGTTTAAGATAAAAGTCAGAGTTAAAGATCAAAGTCAGAGTTAAAGATCCAAGTCAGAGTTTAAGGTCAAAGTTAGAGTTTAGGATTAAAGCCAGGATTTAAGATCAAAGTCAGAGTTTAAGATCAAAGTCAGAGTTTAGGATTAAAGCCAGGGTTTAAGATCAAAGTCAGAGTTTAAGATCAAAGTCAGAGTTTAGCATTAAAGCCAGGATTAAAGATCAAAGTCAGAGTTAAGATCAATGGTTGAGTTAAAGATCAAAATAAGAGTTTAGAATTAAAGCCAGCGTTTAAGATCAAAGTCAGAGTTTAAGATCAAAGTCAGAGTTTTAGATTGAAGCCAGAGTTTAAGATTAAAGTCAGTCTTTAAGGTAAAAGTCAGACCCAACAATTAACGTCAGATTACAGGAGTCATATAAGAGTCATATAAGTCAGAATTTATAAACCATTCAGATTTAAAGATCTACAGCTGAAATTAAATCTGCTTGAAAACAATTACACCGACTCCTTGACCTTTGACCTTTCTGATATGTGATCTCACCATTACTGTGTTTCTGGAAGCTTCTCTTCTTCTTCCTCTTCAGCGTGGCTTTATCAGAGTGTCAGTGATGGAAACAACCAGCTGCTGTTACCTGATCTCTTTCTTTAAGCTCCACCCACTGTCCACCTGAACAACAGGTATCCATTTCAGACTCTGAGGCATTCAGGGACCATCTGAAATGCCAGTACGTGGCTCAAAATCGTTCTGGCTGTTGTGTTTGTGATATTTGTGTGCTCATCACTTCATCAGGAATGTTTTTTTCAGACAGCTTAACAACATAAAATTTCAACAGCTTACTTCTAGGTTCTTCCTAAAAGCCTGACCATCGTATTTCCAGGAGTACCTGAAGGCATGCTTAAATTAAAGCCTGCAGAGATCGTCTATTAGAAGATAACTCACTCTGTTACCAACTTAGGTAACTAGAATACAGTGGCCCCCTCTGGCGGCCAGATTACAGTAGCTCTCTTATAAGAAGTATGCACAGCTTTAAAGGACAAGTTCAGACACCAGCTTTCAGCTAAAAAGAAGCCAATTAGCCTGTTTTAGGTCTGGCTGATAAAACCTCTGAGCCCAAGACAAGAAGAGGACGTAATAGATGAAGCTGAGACCAGAAAAAGAGAGTGAGTGAGATGAAAGCTAGACTACAGTAAATATTAGACAGGAATTTCACATCAGCAAGAGCTTCACTGAAAGTCTGAAATAAAATAATGACTGTAATAATGTAAAGTTCTATTACTGATACAGAAATAAAATACTGATTATACTTATATAATAACTCAAATTAAAACGAGGAGTTATCATTGAGCTGGGATGTGTTGTTTGAAGCCTTTAACTAACTTTGGAAAGATTATATCATTCTCTACAGTCTAGAAAAAATTCTATCCTCTTCCTTTGATAATGTCATCATTTCATGTCTACAAAACATTCCATCCTTGCTGTTGAAGATGTTGTCATCCTTTAAAATCTAGAAAACATTCCATCCTTGCCTTTGAAGATGATGTCATCCTTTAATTCAGGAAAACATTCTACCCTTGCCTCTGAAGTTGATGTCATCATTTCAGGTCAACAAAACATTCCATCCTTGCCTGTAAAGATGGTGTCATCCTTTAAACTTTTAAATGCATCCCATGCTCTTCTTTTGATAATGTCATCCTTTAAAGTATAGAAAACATTCCATCCTTGCCTCTGAAGATGATGTCATCCTTTAAAGCCTTTAACTGACTTTAGAAAGATTATGCCATTCTTTACAGAACACTCCATCTTTGCCTTGAAGATGATGTCATCCTTTAAAATCTAGAAAACATTCCATCCTTTCCTTGAAAATGATGCCATCATTTAAAGTCTATTAAAAAGTCTGTTCTTGCTTCTGAAGATGATGTCATCCTTTAAAGTCTATAAAAATATTTTACCCTCTTCCTTTGATAATTTCACCCTAGAAAACATTCCACCCTTGCTTTTTGCATACACACTTATACACACTTATCATATCAGCATTCTCAAACCACTACCTCTGACTTTATTTTTTTGTGTCCTGAAATTGTCGTCGGAGTGAGAGGTCATGGCGTGTGTCCTATCTGTGCAGTGATCGGAGAGGCAGAGAACCCCAGACATCAGTTCAGAGCTGCTGCTGACAGAAGCCACACACCATCTCTGATATCAGACATTTATATCTTTATTTTATTTGACTTAATCTCTTTATTTGGCCCAGTTTAACCCATTTTAAACCAGTTTAAACCCAGTTAGACCATCAGCTCTAGACCCGGAACACCATCGGCCCCCCTGTTGTTCTGGAGACTGATGTGAACGCGGACTCCAGCTCTTCTTCGTCTCTCCTTTTAAAATCTCCTTTCCGGTTTCTGGTTGAAATGCCGGTACAGATCCCGGATGATTCGGATTTCTCTTCCTTTAAGGATCAGTGCCTGAGTCCGGATGGATGGGTCAGCCGCTACAATAAGGGAGGAGTGACCGTGTGGTGCCGAGAGGAGGAGAGCAAGGGCGTGCAGAAACTCAAGGTGAGACATTAGCACACCTGGGCACACCTGGACATCAAACACCTGATTATCACCAGGTTAAAAAATATCTTTATCCGTAAAACTCTGAAAAAAGTCTGAAAATGTTCTGCCAACGAGTGTCTTTTCAAAATAAAAGTCTCTATTTTGGGTATTCATGGTTCCAGATCAAATTTAAAACTAAATACGTAAAAAGAAAAGTCCACGGTGGCTGTTTGAGGAGATTAGTCAATGAATCAGTGATTAGGGGAGACCAGGAGCAACTGTAACAGGTGGCTAATTACAACACCATGGAGTCCTCCAATCACAAACAAGCCGGGGTATTTAACCTGGGTTAGACTTGTGTTCAGTTTCCCTCTGCAATATTCCGCTCAAATGCTTCTCAGCAGTGTGATTTTATGCCAGTTCCTTTTCCTGCCGTTACTTTTCCTGCATGTTTGCACAGAGGCAACCATGACAACTGAAAGCAAGTGTATCCTTCTGGGGTTAAACCTGATACATATTGATCACCAGTTGATCGTGCAGTTATTGATGAGTGGCTAAGAGAGAGATCAGAGGAGATGGAAGTAAGGTGGCTGAATGAGCCGAGGCAGATGACGGGAAACAAGGGTAATAACTTAGTTATTACCAGGTTAAAAATCAAGAGTTTATCATGTCTGCCTGAGCAGGTATTACCGTGTTAATTTTTCTTCTCTTCTCAGTGTTAGAAATTTTTAATCAGTTTATAAAAAATTGTATGTCATAGTCACAATTGTCATGAAACTTAAACCTGACATGTTGCTCCTAACTCTTCCCTGGGTGCATCTGTGTCTCCTCTCCCCCCGCTGGTCTGCGTTCACATCAGTAACATCACTCTGTGCCCGAGCACAGTAGAGAACCTACTGAGTCTGAGTCTGATAGAGCAACTATGAATGTTGCTGGTTTGAAGAACAGACTGGTTATAGGACCCCCGCCCCCCCCACATGAACCTAAGTAAAGCGCTCCCCCCAGGACCCAAGAGAAAAGAAAAAGTGACACACTGCCACTGAAAATCTACATAGATTTAAATTGTTTCACTGATAAAATTCTAAAAAGGCCCATGCATCCTTTTCTTATCAAAAGACCTTTGGTAAACTACTTAATAACTGCTTTTTCATGGTTTTAGTCAGCATTTGCAAATCTAATTTTTGCAGCTTTTATCCAGACAAAGCCTCACACCCCTCCTAAGATCTTTGGCAGCCCCCTAAAGGGTCCCTGACCCCAGATTGGGAACCAGTGCTTTAAAGGATGGCAGGATGAGAATGTTTTTAGGAATTAAAGGATGAAAGTATCAAGTTGAGAACAGAATGTTTTATAGAGATTAGAAGAAAAGATTCATCAAAGGTAGAAGAGAATGTTTTATAGATATAAAGTGTATGACAATATCAAAAGTAGAGAATGTTTTATAGACATTGAAGGATGGCATTAACAAAGATAGAGAACGGAATGTTTTATAGAGATAAAAGGATGACATCAGAGGAAGAAGAGAACGGAATGTTTTATAGAGATAAAAGGATGACATCAGAGGAAGAAGAGAACGGAATGTTTTATAGAGATAAAAAGATGACATCATCAAAGGGAGAGAACGAGAATGTTTTTTAGACATTAAAGGATGACAGTATCAAGTTGAGAACGGAATGTTTTATAGAGATAAAAGGATGACATCAGAGGAAGAAGAAAACAGAATGTTTTATAGAGATAAAAAGATGACATCATCAAAGGTAGAGAACAGAATGTTTTATAGACATTAAATGATGGCATTAACAAAGATAGAGAATGGAATGTTTTATAGAGATAAAAAGATGACATCATCAAAGAGAGAGAACAGGAATGTTTTATAGAGATTAAAGGATGACATCATCTTCAGAGGCATTGGACGGAATGTTGATGAAGCCAGGGATGTTAGGGCCTGCCCCTTTTCCTCCATTTGTCCAGATAGTACACCTTTGTTGGCAACTTTTTGAAAACTGGGTGGAAGTGGAGACTAGTGAAGGGTTTCACTCACTCCACCCACTTTTCCAAAAGTTGCCACCAAAGGACAGTCAACATAAGGAAAAGATTGTTGGTTTATCTGTGTTCTAATGATGACAGAAAGATGAAGTATTATTGTTGGTTTGAAATTCCACCAAGAAGAAGAAAGAAGAAGAGACATCCACTCGGGTTAACATTATGTTATGCTCCATATGTTCAGGAGAGTCCTCCGTACTCGAGCATGGTTTCATTTCCATCTCCTGCGTTTCTTGCCAGAGTATGTATTAATTGTGCCTTGTCTTCTCACTGGTTGATGAACCAGACTTTGGGGTCTCGAGTACTTGCACTCAGGGCTAGGTCCCTAATATGAAAGCATCCTTAAATGCACAACTAGAATAAATTAAGATATCATAACTGACCAGTCATAAGCGTTTGACACAGCTGTGTCATGTAAGGACCCGTCTCAGGAGGACTTAAGCTCCTGTTCAGCTCCTCCTGAGAGGATTTATGATACCTGCAGAGTAAATAAATATATAATAGGCTGATCTGCAGTACCTGTCACCATGGCAACAGTTAGCAACACCAGCTGCTGACAAAAAGATGGCTGAAGGAGAGGACAGAGATAACACACTGAGGTGGTTCTCAACTGGTGGACTGGGACGCAGAAAAGGGCCTTGGAGCTGTTTTCAGGTGGTTAAGACAGTATGTTGGGTCATGGGTCACACCATCTGCTGTAACATCATGTAATCAAATCAATATGATTGGCTGGAACTAAATAGAAATTTTGGCCATAAGTTTTCATGAAGGAGTTGGTGGGGTAGACCAGTTGAGGACCTACGTCATAAACAGCTGTTCAGAGGTCAGAAACAGCTGATCAGAGGTCAGAAACAGCTGATCTGAGGTCCTTAACAGCTGATCATTGATATAAACAGCTGATCTGAGGTCATTAACAGCTGATCATTGATATAAATAGTCTATCTGAGGTCAGAAACAGCTGATCATTGATATCAACAGCTGATCTGAGGTCATTAACAGCTGATCATTGATATAAACAGCTGATCTGAGGTCATTAACAGCTGATCATTGATATAAACAGCTGATCTGAGGTCATTAACAGCTGATTGGAGGCCTATCAGTAACCTCCTTCTTTAGAGGAAATCAACCCAGGGCTCTTATTAGCTTGCTGAAAAATTCAGAGTGGAAATGAAGGAGTAACGGCTGAAACTCGAGGAGGAAGCGGCGAGGAGGAGACACGTTCAGACTCAGTCCAGCAGAGAGACCTGAACCTGCTCAGGTCTGAGTCCTAGGTTCTGTTTCTCTACTGGAGAGAGTCCAGTCTGCCAGAAGTTTAAAACCAGTTCACTTTGATACAGATCTGAACCAGGGACTGTTGTGACTGCAGACCAATACTTTATGTGTCTAACAGTACACTCCCCATTAGAGCTGAATGCTTTCAGAAAATATCTAATTGTGATTATTTTGATTCACATGGCATATGTGATATGAACTGTTGTATTAAAGAGAACATATTTTATTTTCTACTCTAGAACAATTTACATAAAAAAAGGGAAAGTAGGATTTTTATAAACTATGCTGAATTTACAAAAAAAATCTGTATTAAACTTTTAGTTTGATACATTTCAGGTTAAAGAAATATTGAACCTTCTATGAAGGACTAATCATGATTTCATCTAAATCTGGATTAATCTCCCGGCCTAACTCGGTTTTCTTTGAATTCACTATAATGACCTATTGAAGGGGAAAAGTCGTTAAAAAGTGTCACCATCCAGCTGGTATGGTCTGTGTTTTTTTTATGTATTTCAGAATTCAGTCCTGGTGTAGATCCACCTAAAGTATCAGCCCTGTAGATCACAGATTTCCAGCAGCTATCTGAATCTGGATCGGGCCAGTCAGTACATCTCTAGGCTAAACTCTGACCCAGGTCCCCTCCCTGTCCTGGTCTGTAGCCCTGGTTAAAGTCTGCCATGCTGCTCTTGGTCTGGGTCTGGTTTGTGCTGCTCTCCAGGACTGTGGAGGATCTGATTTATGACCTTTATTAAATGAAGCTCTAAATATCCCAGTGGTGCTGACTCAAGGGGAGGAGATGATGAAGAGGAGTAATAGTTGGAGGAAGGAGCAGACAGAGGAGCTAACCAGCTCTCTGATGGTTTATTCAGGAAGCTCATTAAGCTCCGCCTCCTCGCTTTGACCCAGCGCTGACCACAGGAAGTGAACCGCAGGACGTCACCGAGGAGAGAGAGTGTTACTGAAAGGTGATGATGATGATGATGATGATGATGATGATGATGAAGGCTCCTGTGTGAATAATTCAGGAGGTCTTTGTGGAGCAGCGAGGCATTTCTCCTCTCACGTTAATAATTCAGACGACCTCAGAGAGTCCAGCAGAGACGTAGAAATTCATGAGGATAATACATGTTAGATCTGGCCACACATGGCCCTTCTCCTCATCATCACAGCCTGCAAGTCGATTTAAAATATCTATCTTTAACTCTTTAAATAACTCCATGAGATCTTAATGAAGTGTGTCGTATTTATTGTTAATGATGATCAGATTAGTGACGATGAGGAGCAGATGCGCAGACGTCACTGAACACAGAGCTGGGTCTGCAGAGAAGATGTTCTGAAGTTATTTTAAGAGAAATAGACCAAATCTACAAAATCAGGGTAAAATAGAGTTATGCTGCTGTGTCTGAGCCTGAGGATGGGGGTCATGTCAGGTCCTCGGGGGTCCATCTATTGGTCTTTGGCTCATGTTAGGTTTTTGGTCCGTCTGTCCGGGTTAGTCTTCTTTGTGTTATATCTCAAGAACACTTTGAGGGATTCTCTTCAAATTTTGCACAAACGTCCACTTTGATTTTAATAGGATTTGGAGGTCAAAGGTCAAAGGGCAAGGTCATTGGACCTCATTCTTCTTGACCTGAGCCACCAAGCAAAGACAGGACTAATCAACATCAGTAAGAGCTTCAAGTCTGAGGTGCTGCCATGCAGGAGTAGAGGCTGTGACCGTGATGTTTAGAAGCATCTGTAGCAGCCCTGACCCCTGACCTTTGCCCTCTGACCTCAGTGAGGAGGGACTATGGAGGAGTTTTTCCAGAGGGCTTATATTTTCTTCACATCATCTCCTATTCTAGTGGATCTCAGCGTATGAATGTAGGCAGTTCGCTCACTTCATTCTTTTTTCTCCTGCTTCAAACCGCCTATATGTCATTGCTCAAAAGTCGTGAGGGTGGAGAGGCTTCCTTCTCCCACATGCGTATGTCAGTAAGCTGTTAACAAACACGACTGAGCTCGACTACACTGAGAGGATCGCTGCTGCATCTGCCGTGGACATCGTTGTGTCGTGCAGCCCGGGGTAGCCACAGGCAGACTCCACTAGTTTCTCCTCCGTTTTTCAGGTTAAATGAAGCTCCCCCCGGCTGCTTCTTCAGAGATATATGACTGGAGGATCTCGATGCTGATTGGCTATGCAGGCCATGCTCATTTTGCACATTTGCAGTGTCCACACGGCCTGAGGTAAACGTGTTACCCAGATTAAACTGCCTTTTATTGAAAAACAGCCATTACATTTGCTTTTTGGGCTGAAACTGGATCAAACGTGGAAGTTTCTAGCTTTTAGCCAATCAGAGACGATGCTGTGACCCCTAGGACTCTGTCCTTTTGGCCAGGACAATAAATAAATGATGTTTTCTTAAAACGAGGTTGATTCCATTCTAAATAGTGCCTTCCTCTATCCTGGTTTCTCCCTCAGCTACCTCATGGTAAGTCTACCTTGAATGGTTCTGACATTATGGCTAATTTTCAGATCAAAAAGCAGCATAGACTGGATGGTGTTGTGGCTGATTAGGGACAGTAGGGAGGCTGTCCCAGCTTTAGCGGTTTAGGTGCGGTTGCCGTTCTTCCGGTGAATATTTCCCACAGATCTGAAGGGTCTCGGTGGGAGCAGCAGACGCAGAGAGCGGAGCAGAATGACGGACACACAAAGACGTGAAGCTCAGGTCTTTATGAATGATTAACGCTGCAGCAGAGCCGTGCTGATTGAGTTACACGGAGCCTTTTTTTAACGCCGACCTGCACAATATCTGATGACCGGCGCGCTGTCGAGCCCCACGCTCCTGTAAGATTACAGCAGTGGAAAAACGTGACGTTATACAGTAAGCAGACGTCTCACATGACGTCCAAAAACTGAGAGAGGCGAGGGGAGCAGCCCTGCTCATTCAGGAAGAGGAAAAGAAAACCTATAAATGAGGGAGAAGGATGGAGGAGTTTAGGTTGGGAATGGAGCAAAGACCTTTAAAGAAAGCTTTTATAGAGGAGAAATTCAGTGAGCAAACATTCTTTTGTTATTATTGTTATATGTCGTGTAGAAATAATCTGTTGTTCTGGGCAAAATACAAAAAATGTAGAAAGCACTCACAAAAATATATTAAAGAAAATATTTGTCACATTTAGTCACTAAACATTCAGAGCTGATTTGATTCAGAAGACTTCTGAATTCAAGACATGAGCTTAGCAGCAGGTTATGACTGAGTTTCCGTAGACCAGTGGTTCTCAAATGGTGTGCCAAAGCACACGAATGTGCCTCAAGGCAAGTCTAGGTGTGCCGTGGGAATTTGCACCATCCGTTGTTACTACAACTTTATGTCAAGTACTGTAACCAGGCCTGCCCACAGATCTGACTGGACCCCTGAAAAACCCCAGAGAATGGGACCACCCCAGTTGGGATTTATTGATAATATCAGTGTGTGTGTGTTGGATCAGTAGAATTGGTGCTAGCATCCTGGCTAACAGTTACCTCATTAAGAGCTCAAAAATATGGCAAGCTATTACTGGGTTGAAATTGGTGTTGAAATTATTAATTCATGCTATTTTTAACCAAGTTGACCAAATTTCTACCCATTTTTGCCACTTCTTTTGACAACTTAAACCATGTTGCTGCTTCACTTAGCATTTTTGCCACTTCTTATTGCTGCTTTTGACCCATTTTTGCCACTTTTTTGGAACTTTTTGCCACATTTAACCAATTTTTGCTACCTTTTTTGCCACTTTTCACACAATTTAGCTATTGTTTGGCCATTTCTAGCCATTTTCCCCATCACCTTTAACCACTTTTTACGACCTTTTAGCAACTTTAACCCTTTTTGCCACTTTTCTGCCACATGTGATTTATTTTGCCACCCTTTTCACACTTTAACCCATTTATGCCACCTTTTTGCCAATTTTTGCCTCCTTTTGCCTCTGTTTGACCACTTTTCTGCCCTATTTTTTTAAAAATAATTTCTAACCCATTTTTACTACCTTTTTACAATTTAATCCTTTTAGGCCACTTGTAACCCATTTTTGCCACTATTTTGAGACTTTCAACAATCTTTTACCAATTTCAACCCACAGTTTGGCCACTTTTTTTTTTTTAATTTTTTTTACCAATTTTCACCCATTTCTGACTTTGTTTTGCCCCTTTTTGCCTAATTTGCCATGTTTTTGCATCATTTTTAACCCATTTTTGCCAACTTTTGCCATCTCCATGATCCCCCGGTTGGTTGGGTCCCAGAAAGCTCTCCCCTTTATCTCCCCTTATAGTCCACCTTGACTATAACAATATTTAAAAAGTCTGTTTTGTATCGATATAAATATGGTGTGCCTTGAGATTTGGCGTAACTTTTGGTGTGCCTTGGGCGAAAAAAGTTTGAAAACCACTGTCTTAGACGGTGAGCTATGGAGTCAGTATGGTTACAAATTTCAAGAGCTCATTGTAACGTGTCGGGACCATGACTAGATTCTGGGCTCCGTTTTTTTTTCTTCAGTTTTTCCACATACAGTAAACCTTTCTTTGTGATCTGAATCCCAGATCTTAAGTTGGCAAACAGATTTCAAACATTCTCTTCTCATTCAGGTTAATCCTGCTTCTGCCAAACTCACACTCTGATTTTTCTGTGTGCTCATCTCTTTGATTCTTTGATGAACTGACCAATAGGAAACAGGCGGAGGATGGGCTAATCATGTTAGCTCTGCCGGTTGTTGCTGTGCTGTTCAGGAGACATTTGCTTTAATCTCACTAAGAGTCCCAGTGTTCTATCACACACACACACACACACACACCCACACACACACACCCACACACACACACACGTGGTAAAAGTCTGAGAGCCAAAAATCACCATCCAATTTACAGTAATTATTAAAAATCTGTCAAAGATAGAAATAAAGTGAATCCTGGCTGTTATTTCTTTAATCATTTATCAGATCTTAACCTCCACTAGCTTGGATTTTATTACACTAGAGGTGAAGTATTGAACGTAGCCCCATCAGCCTGATATTTTACTGGATGTGGCCCCCAGTGGAAACGTTTGGATGTCCCAGAGTTAAAGGAACTTCAATGATGGTAAATAAGTTAAACATTATTGGCTGAGCAGGGATGGTTTCAATAAACTTAGGGCCCAGAGGCAAAGATCAATATGAGGCCCCACCCCATCTATCCAAAATCAATAATAGTGAGTGGACCAAACATTTTAAAGCAGCTCTGAAGCCAGAGAACTAAAGGACATATGTCACAGACAGCAGGACCCATGGAATCAGTGATGGTAGTTTAGGGCCTCCAGGCCTGTGCCATACCAGCAACCAACCAAAACAGACAGATGATAAAAACAGCAGCATACTTCATCTGTCTATCACTGTTATAACACAGGTACACCAACAATCTGTCCTCATGCTGACTGACCTTTGTGGACAATTCTGGAAAAGTGGGTCAGAATCCCTAGCTACACAACACTTCTGTCCATTTTTTTTTACAAAGGTTGCCATCTATGGCCTGCCACAGAGGTAAAAAAAAAGCCCCAAACATCCCCAGCTTCACCAAAATTCTGTCCTCTGCTGTTGAAGATAATGTTATCAAAACATATCAAGCATTCCATCCTCTGACTTTAAAGATGATTTCATCAAAGCTTGTAAAATATTCCATCCTCTGACTTTGAAGATGATGTCATCATTACCTAGAAAACATTCCGTCCTCTGACTTTGAAGATGTCATCAAAACAGAAACATTCCACCCTTTGACTTAGAAGATTATGTTATCAAAACTTATCAAGCATTCCATCCTCTGACTTTGAAGATGATGTCATCAAAGCTTGCAAAACATTCCATCTTCTGACTTTGAAGATGATGTCATCAAAACGAAACATTCCACTCTGTGACTTTGAAGATGTCATCAAAACTTATAAAACATTCCGTCCTCTGACTTTGAAGGTGATTTCATCAAAACTTATAAACCATTCCCTCCTATGACTTTGAAGATGATTTCATCAAAACTTACAAAACATTCCATCCTCCTACTTTAAAGATGATGTCATCAAAGCCTATAAAACACTCTGTCCTCTGATTTTGAAGATGATGTCATCAAAACACAGAAACGATTCTGTTCTCTGACTTTGAAGATGATGTCATCAAAACTTAAAAAACATTCTGTCCTGTGACTTCGAAGATGATGTCATCTAACACAGAAATCATTCCATCCTCTGACTTTGAAGATGATTTTATCAAAGCCTATAAAACATTCTTTCTTCTGACTTTGAAGATGATGTCATCAAAACTTAATAAAACATTCCATCCTCTGACTTTGAAGATAAATTTATACTTACATAGAAAACATTCAGTCCTCTGCCTTTTATGGAGCAGTCTTGCCCCCCTCTGGTTTAGTAACATGTAGGCCCTGAGGCAAAGACCCATATGGGGCCCTTCCCCACTGATCTAAAATCAGTCATGGGAGTGAAGCATATCTTCTGAAGGAGCTCTTTCCAGGTAGCAAAGTCAGAGAGCAGCCTGACGTATTAGCTTAATATGAAGACCTTTGGGGCCTTTTGGGGGAACTTAAAAATGCTGTTGGGTCCAATCAAGTCATCGGGGACTTTTTTGGAAAATCAAAATCTAATTTAAAACTATTTTTTTCACTTTTGGCCTCTTATTTACATTCAAAGACACATCTATATCATTAAATGTCATTCTGAATGCATATTTCGTGAACTCCTATATTGACTCTATCCTGAGGCCCCTGAGAGCCAGGGCTCCACGTAAATGCCAGCTACCAGCTGAGCTAAATCTGTACCCAGAGTGTTTTAATGAAAAAGTAAGAGGCATGTTTTAAAAGGACTGAAGGTCTTTTAAAGAGCTGGAGTGTTTCTAAAGAGTCTTTGTGTGAGGGACCTTGAACAGGAATTTACAGCAGCAGAGCGTTTCATCAGAGAAGATGAGCCTCAGCACCAGAAATGTTTAAGAACACTACATAAGAAAGGGACTGAATGTTTGGTGTCTGTAGGTTTTGTTTCTATGGTGTTTATAATCAGCAGAGGATTAAATGTCAAAGCAGCTGTGGTTTTTATAGTTTCCCAAGGTTTAAATGTTTGTTTCGGGGGAGTACTGAACTGTCTATGGTCAGTATAGTCTCAAAGGGGAATCAGGGTGACATCTGAAGCTTAAGGTCTCACACTCAGACTCCTGCAGGGTTTGCATTATGATTTTCTCATCACTCCTTTTATTCAGTGTCTGAATCTCAGAGCTCTGTGCTTTAACTCTTACATCCTGATCAAGAGCCTAACCAGCTTAAACACACTGAGTTAGATCTGTAGGTTTTATAGAACAGCTCTAAATCACACCTCCCCACATCCTCTCTCATCCTCATGGCCATCATTACTATTGTACTAAGGAAGGCAGCGGCCTGGGACATGTTTTAAGGGGCTGCAGTATTTAGTCAGAACAGGGCTCCATGAAATATTGATTCAGAATTACATTTAATGAAAATGAAGAGAGTGTAAATGTAAATAAGGTACCAAGAGTAAATAAAACAGCATCACACAAGATTTAGATTTCCCAGAAACCCCAACATGAAGGTCCAAGTCCCTCAAGAAGACCACAAATCTCTTCATATCAATCTATGATAGCTGATAGATCCCTGTAGGCAGACTAGAACAAGAAGGGTCCCAATATTAGTCAAACCAGGTAGGGCCTAGACTGGCCTGCATGAAAAAGAAAGGATGGAATGTTGATGAAATCCTCTTCAACAGCAAAGGACAGAATGTTTACAAGCTTGATGTCGACGTTGTGTCCATTGTTGTTGTTGTTGACTTTGTCTCAGTAGTTCTTGTTGATGTTGTCTCCATTGTTGTTGTTGTTGACTTTGTCTCCACTGTTATTGTTTACTTTGTGTCTGTTGTTGTTGTCACCTTTGTCTCCATTGTTGTTGTTGTTGACTTTGTCTCCATTGTTGTTGTTGTTGACTTTGTCTCCATTGTTGTTGTTGACTTTGTCTCCATTGTTGTTGTTGTTGACTTTGTCTCCATTGTTGTTGTTGACTTTGTCTCCATTGTTGTTGTTGTTGACTTTGTCTCCATTGTTGTTGTTGACTTTGTGTCTGTTGTTGTTGTTGACGACATTGTCTCAGTAGTTCTTGTCGACGTTAGGCCTGTACGACAAAGCTGGATTAAGAAATCCAGAATATCTCTCCATTAGCGGGATTGACTTATCAAGACATTAGCAATCCGGATCAGCTGTACAACGAAACTGGTTATCAACTTGCTAACTGCAGCCAGGGTTTTCCGATCTGGATCAGTGCACGCTCACATAAAAGGGGTGGTGTTTGCAGCGTCTGACCTATCGCAAACATGGAAAAACCCTGCAGAGCAGCTTATTTCTCAGTGGAGGAACAGAATCATTCGTAAAAAAATATGAGGAATTTAAATCAATCATCCAGGCCAGGAGCAATGCTGTCACTGCAGCAAACGCCAGGAAGGAATGCTGGCAGAAAACTGCCGACTCTGTTAATGCGTAAATTCGTCAGATTATACGATATTAATTCATGGGACAATATGAACGGACAGCTCTCTGATCACTCAGTTTCACATTATTATGGCACAGATGTTTGGGGCAAAGCTTTTTCAGAGAGTTTTGTGTTTTAATATTAATTCATCACCGTGACGGCACGAGTAGTTGTGCATTCCATTAATCCATGTTTCTGCAGTAAAGGTCTCTACACACTGGGTCCGTGATTTTCGGAAGCATTTTTTTTTTCCGGATTAATCCGAAAAAACTTCACACACTCGGACCTTGCACACTGAGTCTGATACGTTTTAATTTGCCTTCACTGTGAAAATTCGTAAAAGGTGTAAATAGTTTCGTACTGCGAGACTGCGTCTCTGTCATTCCTTTATAATCCTGCTGATCCATCCTGACACAGAGCTTCATTCAGCACCCATTCATGTGTCATAGCGCTGAGACAAGTTGGAGAGATGAAGGGCAACTTTTTAATTCTGTCTCTGAGTAGGCTGCAAATGTAGCCTGTGCCTTTATCTGTTATATTTCCATAGCTGATATCCACATGACACACCTGCAAACTACGGTGTTTTAAGTGAGGTTTCGGGAGTGGGAGAGAGGGAGGAGTTGGACAGGGGTGAGTGAGCGAGAGAGAAAGCAACAGGTCTGAGTCACCTATCACCCATCTATCAGTTACATTTCCATGGTTTATATCCACATAATAATTGAGCAAACTTTGGTGTTTAAAGTGAGGGTTCAGGGCAAGAGAGAGGGAGGAGGGGTCCGGTGAGGGTGAGCAAGCAAGGAGGAAGCAGTGGACACTGTTTTGAATCATCACTCACCCATTTAAATAACTTGGACTGATGCGAAATTTCACATAAAATCGAACCTGTTCCGAAAAAAATGAGGAATGAAAATTTCAGCGTGACCATTATTATAACCCCATTATTTCAGATGAACCCCCAGTGGAGCTAAAAGGACTTGGGAACAAGTGAAGATCAGATATAAAAACATACATCAAAGCAGTGAGGGACAAGGCTTTGTTTCTCCACACTGTCTCTGTTGTATGAAATCACCAGAATTATCTGTCATCCATCCCTAAATAATCTTCTCTTCTTCCATGCCTCAACCAGGATCTTCTAAGAATGGACAGGCTATTTTCCAAGAGAGCTGATTTGTCAGGAGGCGGTGCTTTTATACTCGCTGATCTCTTATCCAGAACATAACCGTGATTTATCCCGGTTAGAAGTGAGCCAGGTTCATCGTACAGAAAATCCAGGGTTAATCCTGAAGTTATCTGGATAAGAGAAAATCCAGCTTCGTCGTACAGGCCTCTGCTCTGAAACCACACTAGAATTTCTCAAAGAGGTTGTTCTGAGACATAAAAGATAAAAGTTGTGAAGAAACCACCTTCTCAAAAACCTTGGATAAAAATGGAAGCTTTGAAATAGGTCTAAAATTATTAAAATCATTGACTCAATTTTTGTTGCTGTCGACTTTGTCTCCATGGAGTTGTTGTCAACTTTGTCTCCATGGTTGTTGTTTTTGACTTTGTCTCCATTGTTGTTGTTGTCAACTTTGTCTCCATGGTTGTTGTTTTTGACTTTGTCTCCATTGTTGTTGTTGACATTGTCTCAGTTGTTGTTGTTGACTTTGTCTCCATTGTTGTTGTTGTTGACAACTTTGTCTCCATTGTTGTTGTTGTTGTTGACGACTTTGTCTCCATTGTTGTTGTTGTTGTTGTTGACTTTGTCTCTGCCTTTGTTGTTGTTGTTGATGACTTCGTCTCCATTGTTATTGTTGTTGTTGACTTTGTCTCCATTGTTGTTGTTGTTGACTTTGTCTCCATTGTTGTTGTTGTCGACTTTGTCTCTATTGTTTTTGTTGTTGTTGTTGACTTTGTCTCCATTGTTGTTGTTGTTGACTTTGTCTCCATGGTTGTTGTTGTTGACTTTGTCATCATTGTTGTTGTTGGCGACTTTGTCTCCTTGGTTGTTGTTATTATCATTGTCTCAGTTGTTGTTGTTGACTTTGTCTCCATTGTTATTGTTGTTGTCGACTTTGTCTCCATTGTTGTTGTTGTTGACAACTTTGTCTCCATTGTTGTTGTTGTTGTTGACTTTGTCTCCATTGTTGTTGTTGTTGACTTTGTCTCCATTGTTGTTGTTGGCTTTGTCTCCATTGTTGTTGTTGGCGACTTTGTCTCCTTGGTTGTTGTTATTATCATTGTCTCAGTTGTTGTTGTTGACTTTGTCTCCATTGTTATTGTTGTTGTCGACTTTGTCTCCATTGTTGTTGTTGTTGACAACTTTGTGTCCATTGTTGTTGTTGTTGTTGACTGTCTCCATTGTTGTTGTTGTTGACTTTATCTCCATTGTTGTTGTTGTCGCCTTTGTCTTCATTGTTGTTGTTGTTGACTTTATCTCCATTGTTGTTGTTGTTGTTGACTTTGTCTCCATTGTTGTTGTTGCTGTCGACTTTGTCTCCATTGTTGTTGTTGTTGACATTGTCTCTATTGTTGTTGTTGACTCTGTCTCCATTGTTGTTGTCTCCATTGTCTCAGTTGTTGTTGACTTTGTCTCTGTCTTTGTCTCAGATGAGGATCGTGTGTAAGGATGTGACAGCAGAGACACTCTACGATGTCCTCCATGACACCAGCTACCGACGGAAGTGGGACACAAACATGATCGACACATACGACATCGGCCGTCTGACTGTCAACGCTGACATCGGATATTATTCCTGTCAGTCCATAAACCACAAATCAATCCTTCATTGATCTCTGTTTTCATGTTTGAACTGATCAATCCTTCAGTGATCTCTGGTTTCATGTTTGAACTGATCAATCCTTCATTCATCTCTGTTTTCACGTCTAAACTGATGGTTTCTCTGTCGTTTGAAGGGAGGTGTCCGACCCCACTGAAGAACAGAGACTTTGTCACCATGAGGTCCTGGCTTCCTCTGGGCAACGACTACCTGATCATCAACTACTCCGTCAAACACCCGGTGAGCTCTGACCATCAGTTGTATTTATGGTGTGGTTCCTGCAGGGAGCGGCTCCCCATAGAACCCGAGGTTAAGATGTCTAAGGCCTACTGTGGCTGGTACTCTACAGAGGTCCTTCTGTGTTCCCTCCTTCATCCAAACACAAACAACCTTTTAGGTTACTTAAAAGCAGCCTTTTGTTAAACTCCTTTCAGAGTGGAGATTTTAGAACTTAGATCACAGATTAACCAGCAGTCTTTCCCTTGTTTTGACTGTCCTTTGTTGGCAACTTTTGGTTTACCTCTACCCAACGTCAGCAGTTTGGGACCAGACCCCCATATGTAGATTTTGCTGGGATGCAGGTCAAGGTCTGGCTTTTGAAGAGGTTCTCTCAACATTTCATTTTTGGCCAAGTTCTGTCTTTTTCTTTGGAGTTCTGGTTTGCGCTCAGAGTTCTGGGGTAGGGGTCAAAGTTCTGCATTTGGGGTCAGGGTTTTTGTATGGGCTCAGAGTTCTAGGATGGAAGTCGCAGTATTGGCATTAGGGTCAGGGTTTTGGAAATGTGGTCACAGTTCTGAGATCGACGTCTGAGTTCTGGGATTGGGGTCATGGTTTTGGGATGGAAGTCAATTTTGGGACTGGGGTTGGAGTTTTGAGATTGGGGTCAGGGTTTTGGAATTGGGGTCAGAGTTCTGAGAGGAACAGAGGGATGGCGAGGAAATGTTCTCATGTCAAAGACGTCATTGGTGTCTGTGAGCAGTACTCTGTACCTCACCATCACAGTGAAGGACAGAGTACTGCTGATCTTTACAGGACGTAACAGCATTTTCCTGTGGTCGATGTCTTCTGAAAATGTAGCATGTGTGGACGGGGTTATTTTGATAACAGAGAAGTAACCCTTTGGTATGGACCAAGCTCTCTAAAATTCAGACTGATGCTGTTTGTCGTCTGGTCTCTGAAACCGAACCCATCTGCTTTGTTAACGACAACAAAGAAAGAAGAAGTAAAGTTATGTAACACACTATAACATTCTCCTCTCTCTGTTTCCTCAGCAACACCCTCCTAAGAAGGACTATGTCAGAGCTGTGTCTCTGCTGACCGGATACCTGATCCAGTCCAATGGGGCCAACTGCTCCACACTCTACTACCTGACCCAAGTGGACCCCCGAGGTGAGGAGAACACGGGACACTGAGATCAGGACAACAATCAATGCAATCAAAAAATGCCTTCTTCTTTTTCTTCATGGCTGAGTTGCTGTTGTTCCTAAACTCTTCCACTTTCTAATAATATCCAGCAGGAATGAAATTTCACCAACCGCCTTGTTGCAAAGGTGGCTGGAACTCACTGAGCTCTTCAGAGGGACCTGTTTAACTTCTTTAACTTTATTTACCCCTGTCAGACGCTCTGTCCTCTCCTCAGATATTCAGACTGATGTTCCGATGATAGCAGCGCTGGTGTCGGGATAACTCTCTCCGCTCGTTTCTGCAGGTTCGTTACCAAAGTGGGTGGTCAACAGAGTGTCTCAGTTTGTGGCTCCAAAGGTAAAAAACTTCCACCAGCAGCTTAAATATGAATCATGTGACCTGTCTAACATCCTCCTCCTCCTCTACAGGCCATGAGGAAGATCTACAAGGCGAGTCTGAAATATCCCGAGTGGAAGAGGAAGCACAATCCCAACCTGAAGCCGTGGATGTTTCCGGAGCAGAACACACTGCCATGCATCAACGTGGCAGAGCTGACGGTGCAGCGAGCTGATTCACTGGAGAACATCGACGAGAGTGGGCTGAGCGAGGAGAAGCAGCACAGCGATGATGACGAGACCTAGACCGCTGAGAAACATGCACGTTTATCTCTTATTTAATGTTTGTTTGTTTGTTTGTTTGTTTGTTTGACTGCACAGAGAGCTGCTCCACTCTACTGACCTTTTTAATCTCTTTGTTCTTCTCTTCTTTAAACTTCAGATTAATCAGATTTACAGTTTAATCCTGATCATTCAGATTTCTAAATCCACATTTGTTCTCTCCAGGAGATAATTCAAAGCCAGAGTTCCATCATTCAGTCTCTGCTGCTTTTATTGCAGAAGTTGCAGGCAGAATCCCTCACACTGTTTCAGTTGTACAACTGCGTCGGCAACATAAAGGCCCAGAAATGTTGCCAACTGCTTTTACACAATTTAGACAATATTTGTGAGTTTCTTGAAAAATTTGATGGACTCCTCACCTGACAGATCTACACCTGTAATTTTTCACTGAGAGAGAAAGAAAGCCATCCAAACATCACGTCTTTATGATGTCATAGAGGCTGGAGGAAGGGGGTTAAGACACGCCCACTCCCTCCTTCCTACTGTCCCTAATCAGCCACAACATCATTCAGTCTTTGCTGCTTTTAGATTTGATTTTTAGTTATAATGTCACATTTTAATAGTCTGTGCTTAAATTTGAAGATCTGGACCCTAACTGGTCCACAGGACTACTGAATCCACAGATACGGAGTTTTACATCTGAGTAAGGGGCTCTTTAAGATCCTCCATGTCTGTAGTTTTTATCTTTCTGTGTTTTATCTCTGTACTGGGTAGACTGCAGCCTCCCTGTCTTTGTGCCTGCAGCGCCCCCCTGTGGACACAGAGCTTCTTGGCGTGAGAGAACATCCTGAACAAACCTGTTGTTTGTCTTTAAATAAAGATTTCACTTAATTATTCCTAACAGTTTGTATTGTGTTTGATGAGTATGTGGACGATGTTTGATACAAACATGGATTTGATTCTCTTTAACGTTTATTAAAATGATTTTAAATCAAACATGACAGCAGCAGATCTGAATGTCTTTGACTGAAACAAAACCTAGAAGGAAGAGTGGAACATCTCGTCTTCTCAAACTATCTTTGTTCTGTTCTACTGCTTTGTCAATAAAGTTTTTATTATTCTCTCACTGAGGCTCTGATGTCTTTTATTGATCTTTAATAATAATTATATCCTGATAGACATTCACCTGTTCTTTTCTTGATTCTACCTAATTAAACATTTTAATAAAAATAAAGTTTATTAAATACTAAAACATTCAACAACAAAAACAGGATTCTACTGAAAGCTGTAAAATCCAAAAAAAAAAAAAAAAAATCCAAAAAAAGTAAAAATATTTAACTAAACCCTGAGAAAAGTTAAATTTTAAAAATATCTTCTAAACATGTTTGTAAATTGCACTTCATAAAAAATGCATGTTGTGACAAATTAAAAAAAGAAGTTTATTTATTTATGTATTTATTTACTTGTTTATGTGTTTATAAGTTTACAAATACTTTCACATATTTTGACCTTTTTTGGTAGCTGAAATCTTTTTGCATCTTTTTTTTTTTTTTTTTTTTTTTTTTAAATTTGAGCCCACCAAATATATTTTACATTTTCTTAATGATTTTTCTAAATTTTCATAGTTTTCAGAATATTTTGAGTTACTTTTGATACATTTTGTAGAGCTTAAAATCTTCTAACATTTTAACTTTTATATTACTTAAACCATCATTGCATTTTAATTAAAAATATATTTGATTGATAAATATATTTTTGCATCTTTGGAATATTTTTGTTATTTAAGATAATTTAAAATTTTGTTGGATATTTGCCTCACATTTAAATATATTTTAAGATTTTATGAAATTTTTTTTATTATTATTATTTGCTTTTTTCAAGATTATGACATATTACAAAGTATCTTGACAGTTAGTTACACAAAAATAAAACAAACAACACAGATGAGGAAAGCAATATGCCACAACCAATAAAGGTGAGAAAAAAAGAAAACAAAATGTTTATCAAATGGATTTTTTTTATGTAGAATGTTTAATTTTTTTACTCAAATTTCTTGTTATTTTAAATCATTTTTGTGTCGTTTAACATGTCATGCATTATTTTTAAATATTTTAAATATGTACACAGCTACCTGAATATTTTTATCATCAAAGATATTTTCCATTTATATATCATTTTTTGTTATTTGAATTTTTTTATTTATTTTAGTTTTGTTTTAAATATTTTTCCACTTTTGGAAAATGTTTGCATTGTATTGCTGTTTGACTGATCAGATAGTTTTTGAAATATTTTTACATTTCATTATGTTTTTGAAAATTTTTGAATATTTTGTAGCCTCAGCTTTTTCCATTTCATTGACTTTTGTGCATCATTGATATATTATCAGATTTTCTAGAATATTTCCAGGTTTTGTGCAATATTCTGACAAACACTTTTATGTTCTACAAAATATTTTTTCATCTAATGGAACTTTTCTGTGTTGTTTCAAACATCTGTGCTTTCTGTGGTTTTATGAATTATTTTCATTCATTTACAAATTTTTAAAATCAGTTTGTAGTTGTCCTTCAGGGCCACCGTAGTTCACTGACAGAAGTTTAATGTTGCTGACCTCAATGAGGAACAAAGGACTTTTATTTTCTCCTTCTGGTGGGCAGAAATTAAATTTAATTGTTCTTTTTGTTTTATCTTTCAGATACTTTATAAATATCAAGGGAAATTCAAGAAAGAAAGCTAAAAAAATACTTTCAAATATCTTAAAAATATCTAAAAAAAAATATCTAACTTGTCTTGAACATTTTAAGTGATCTTAAATATCTTATCTTAATTATTAGTTATTATCTTAATTTATCTTAAATCATCTAAGATTATCTTTAAACATCTTAAATTATCTGGAATATCTTGAATTGTCTTAAATTATCTTAAATATCTTGAATTATCTTAATTTGTTTTATATATATCTTGAATTTTCTTAAAATATCTTAAATTATCTTAAATTATCATATATATCTTAAATACCTTGAATTATCTTAAATATCTTAAATTATCTTAAATTATCATATACATCTTAAATATCTTAAATTATCTTAAATTATCATATATATCTTAAATATCTTGAATTATCTTAAATATCTTTAAATATTTCAAATTCTCTTAATTTGTCTTAGATATCTTGAATTATCTAATATTATCCTAAATATCTTGAGTTATCTTTAATATCTTTAATTATCTTAATTTGTCTTTAATATCTTAAATATCTTGAATTATCTTTAAAATCTCTAAATATCTTAAATTATCTTAATTTGTCTTAAACATCTTAGATTATCGTAAACATCTTTAAGATTTTATAGTATCTTAAAAATCTTGAAGTATCTTTAATATCTTTTAATACCTGAAATACCTTAATTATTTTAAATATTTGAATCCTCTTCAAGTTTCTTAGCTTTCTCTCAAACTAAACCCTCAGCTGGTTTTACTTCTGTAAAGTAGAAAACTTAGAGCGCAGTTTTCAATAACGCTCAAATGATTTTTTTCTTGTTTTTCGTCTGTGTTTTTTATTCACCACAGAGCGGTTTTTGAAGCAGCTGCTCTGAGGTGGTCTTTCGGAGCCACATGTGGCCCCCTTTTCTAAATATGAGGAAATACTGATCATAAAAATATGAGGTAAAAACCTGAAAATCTAAAGTTTTCCTGTAATAAAAACTTCATTTTCTGGTGTTTGACCTTTTCTAAAGGAAGTTAGAAGTATGACAGTTTTTGTAAAACTGTTTTGTGAAGTTTACTGACTGTATGAAGAAAATATGGAAGTTTTAGTCAAATATGATAAAATTGTTTAAATATTCTGTTCATTGCTGTAAAAGCCTGAATCGGCTCTCTCTGATGAAATGAAGGATTATTGTTTAAAAATGTGAATGTTGATCTTAATCCGGTTTAGATCATTTTGTTTTATTCTCATTAATCCAGGTTAGACTCTTCTTCAGGTTTTCACCCTTTGGCCTCTTGGCACTGGGAACAGAATGACCACAGTACCCCCTCATCTGAACTCTCGTGACCGCAGTCTTCTCCTCCTGGCTCATTTAAACTCCGTCATCAGACCACATGGGGGCGCTGTTGGTAAACGTCCATGTCTGCAGAGGAGCAGGAAGAAGACAAAGTCACATTCACACATAACATTACTGTTAGAAATGAAAGAGTCTGTCTTTAGAACCTTTATAAGGGAAATATGTAGATGACTAGAAAGGGAAACAAGTAAAACCCCAGTTCCAAAAAAGCTGGGACACTGTGAAAAATGTAAATAAAAACATAAGTCGATGATAGTAAAATCTCATAAACCCATGTTTGATTCACTATAGAACATAAACGATACGTTGAATTTGATAGCAGCAACACGTCTCAAAAAAGTTGGGACATGGCCATGTTTACCATTGTGAAGCATTCTCTCTTCTTTTAACAACAGTCTGTAAACATCTGGGAGGTGACGAGACCAGCTGATGGGAGTGGAATGTTGTCCCATTCTTGTCTAATGTAGAATTCCAGCTGTTTGACAACCGATCACAGAACAGTTTTCCATGTTTCCTCAGTCCATGTTAGATGAGCTCTGGTCCGGTGTTTCTGGATCCTGTTCACATATGGCTTCTTCTCTCCATGATCCAGATTTAACTGTCATTGGTGGATGGCACGGCCAACTGTGTTGACAGACAATGATTTCTGGAATGTTCCTGAGCCCATGCAGTGATTTCAGTCCAGAATCATGCCTGTTTTTAATGCAGTGGCCCCTGAGGGCCCCTGAGGGTCCCTGCAGCCTTGTACCTTTTCACAGAGATTCCTCCAGATTCTCTGAATCTTCTGATGATATTATGGACTGTAGATGGAGGGAGATTCAAAGTGTCAGTCTCAACATTTGATATGTTATTTATGTTCTATTGTGGATCAAATGGGTTTATGAGATTTGACCATCATTGATTTTGTTTACATCTTACACAGTGTCCCAACTTTTTTGGAAATTTCCTTGTATTTTAAAATGATAGAGGTTAAAACCTTTTAAACTTTGGAGGATGGTCATGGTGGATGGTCATGTTGACTGATTATTGGTTACTGAGTATTGATGAGGCTGTCTGGTTGGATGTAGAGAACAAGAAACTCTCCGTCAGTCAGAAACTGAAACTTTAACAGTAGAAGAAGAAGACGTCAGACTGTGTGAATGTCTCACTTCCTGTCCCTCTGCTCCGATAAGAAAAACTTTACGAGCCTATCCTCCTTTTTTGTGTTTTCCTGGTCCTCGGACCTCGGCCTCGCTCCGGATCCTCTCTCTCAGCTCTATTGTCTCAGGCTCTTCCTGTTTCCTGTCTCTGATTGTTGTTTGGAGGAAACGCAGCGTGTCCAGCTCCTTACAGGACGCAGCGTTCACCGCCACTTCCTCAGCGCTAACTGAGCACCAGACCAGAACCCTGAGACCACAGACCATGAATGGAGAGGAGATATTAGAACAGCTGATCTTTATTCTGACTGTTGAGACGGTCTGAGCTGACTCTGAGCCCACTTCCATCCTATTAAACTCATTTTTATCCTGTCGTTGTTTACAGGAGCGGCCTTTGACGTCACTTCCTGTTTAACTTCACTTCCTCCTCCTTATGTAACTCACTGTACACACGTGGCGGCCATTTTTTCTGACATCCTCAGAGATTTTTTCAACTATAAAGTCAGAGGAAAGTTCACGCTTTCACCGAGCTTTTTAATGTCACAGATTCTCGATTGAGCACTAAAGGAAAAATAATTAAAACCAGGAAATAAAAAACACCCAACAAAGGAGGAAAACAGGCACTCTGAGCATGAAAATACATAAAAATGAATGTTTGCTCATTTGTAGTCTGCCTACGCGTAGAAGGCATATTCTTCTCTAAAAAGTGAAATTTTTGTAGTTTCCTGTTAATTTTTTAAAGGTCACGTATCATTAAAAAAAATCACTTTTTCAAGCTTTTCTAACAAAACTATGTGCCCCTGACCTGTCCACAATCCCCTCAAGTACCAGAAAAATCCATTCCCTTCTTCTCTTTTTCCACCTTTCAGAAAAAGTGTGCTGAAACAACCCGTTCTCAGATTTCCCCTCATGATGTCATGTGAGGAGTTAGCCCCGCCTCCAAGTACAGTTGGCCCTCCCTGCTTGGAGGAAAGTTACGCCCTCTTCTCCTGATCTTCCTCTCAGCTGGGAGGAGGATCAGGAGAGCCACATCCATTAACTCTTTGGGCGCCAGAGTTTTTTCATGAAAATATTCAATTGTGATGTCAAGATTTCAAAAGGCTGAAAGCTTGAGAGAGGTTAGAGATAACGGCATACTGTAAAAGACAAAAATCTTCAGTATGACCCAAAGTTTGTGATGGGCGTAAATTCACTCATCTAATTTGCATACTCTGATGTCACCAGGCGGCCTCCTCCGCCACGGCTTCTACCACATCTGCCGCTACCTACCTCTGTCACTATTTGTGTTTTGACCACCCCTGCAACCCCCAAAATGTCCCCAACCTAGCAACTGTGAGGAAAAGCATCGGCTTCGGTATGTGCTGCTTATGGACCCTCATGGTGCAGGGAGTCATGGTGGCTCCGATGCACTGGCAGTCTCGGTCTAACCAGACAACTGATAGTTATCGTCAGAGGGGTGAATATTCCTCTATTCCTCCCGGCATTGTGAGTATTCTTGCTACAATTCGCTTTCTTTTACGCAAAGACTACAACCACTTCTACCACTTCCTCATATCCTTGACCGGGAGTGTAACTTCAAACTCTCTCTCTCCAAAACTTTGAATAGAAACACGCCCACAAATGCTGCTGGGATTGAAGTTACTCATGTCTGCCATCTCCTGGTCTAAAGTAGTAACAACATCAGCCACCATATTTGCAGCTACAGCCTGTTTAATTCAGCAATGTCGCTTGTCACTATTTTGCGACTTTGGCGTTTAAAGAGTAAAGCCACACCAATTCCAGAGAGAGGGGTGGAGTCAGACAGCTCAGTAAGATTTAAAGCTACAGACACAGAAACAGCTCGTTCTGAGCAGGGCTGAAACAGGGGAGTTTTTAGACACACAAAAATCCAATACTGGAGTGTTTTTTTCAGCAAGAAAATTCACCGGCATGTTTTGAGAACAATATAAATTGTCTTAAAGGGTCTAATAAGTGACCTTGCAGCAAATCCTGCAAGTTTCACCGTTTCTGCAGGAGGTCAAATAATCCCAATCAATAATCAATCAGACTATAATGGAACCAGATAACAGCAGATTTTTAACCCTTAAAAACACATCAGCGGGCCAGTATTCTCATTGTTTTTACTTTACTTTGGACTCTACTAATGTCTTTTCTCACTCCTGTGTTTCTTCTGTGTTTGCACACTGCCATGCAGTCTCATGCCCTTATATGGGCATAAAAGGAGAATATCTAGGAGAAACGTGCATGTGACAATCATAAAATTATCTTCTTTAAAATACCAGACCGGCAGGGTTTTTTTTTTCAACCAATCAGCTCTTTCCAAACTGACTTTTAATCAGGATGCCACTGTTAAACATCACCACAAAGCTCCGATTCTCAGGACTCTCACCATGTTATCCAACCTAGGAGGCACCGTCAGTGGAGATAATGGTGAAAACTGGAAAAATAGTGGTGAAAAGTAGGGGGGGGGGGGAAGTGGAGACAATGTGTAAAAGATGCATAAAAATGGGTTTAAATTGGCAAATAGAAGGAGCAGGCCTGCAGATTCTTTTTCAGCCAGGTTGTGGTTTAACATCACATGATGTTTGTAGAATCAGAGCGCTGATTCATTAAAGGATTGCACGACTTTTACGCCTGCTAAAACGGTGCATCAGTCGGTGAGTCAGTGGGACACCGTTGCCTTCATGGAGCACGTATAAATAGTGAAATGTGCACTAGAGAGCAGATAACACTGGTGCACATGCATGCAGACACGTGTCACATGTCGATGATGCACGCTGCAGTAACAGGAAACAATGGTCAGAAATCCAGCAACAGTAACATGAAGGAAACAGTCCTCTAAACACTCAAAGAGCCTCATCCACCAACACCTATTCTTAAAGTTCCTCAGAAAAACTTCCCTGGGATTCATGACACCTTAAACTGCTGAGGTGTTTTTGAAATCTCTTAGAAATCCTGATAAAAATAAGTCACAGAGGCAGATCCAAGGTGGTGGAAAGATATCTCACCTGTGGGCCCACAGATTATAAAGAGATAAACTGATAAATGCTCTAAGCTGGACGCCCATGCATATTTCTACTAATTAGAATAGAGACACGCCTTTTAATGCCCATATAAGGGCATAAGACTGCAGGGCAGTGTGCAAACACAGACGAAATGCAAGAGTGAGAAGAGAAAAAGCAAGCTATCAGTAAGCTCCCCATTAAAATAAACTGTATCCTCATAGATTGATAGTCTTTATGGTAGAGGTAGTTCTTCTCCTAATAACACCAACAGAGGAGTTAATTCTACTTTCAGCACCATGATGTGCAGATTAAACACATGATACAAACACAATAAAAAGGGCAAATGTGACACAGGTGTGGGTAATCAGGGCAGAATGTCACACAGGTGAGGGTAATCAGGAGACAATGAGACACAGGTGAAGGAATTCAGGAGATCACCTTACACAGGTGAGGGTATTCAAAAGATAATTAGACACAGCTGAGGGTAATCAAGTGATAATGAGACACAGGTGAGGGTAATCAGGAGATAATGAGACACAGATGAGGGTAATCAAGAGAGAGTAAGACACAGATGAGGGTATTCAGGAGATCACCTTACACAGGTGAGGGTATTCAAAAGATAATTAGACACAGCTGAGGGTAATCAAGTGATAATGAGACACAGGTGAGGGTAATCAAGAGAGAGTAAGACACAGATGAGGGTATTCAGGAGATCACCTTACACAGGTGAGGGTATTCAAGAGATAATGAGACACAGGTGAGGGTAATCAAGTGATAATGAGACACAGGTGAGGGTAATCAGGAGATAGTTACACACAGGTGAGGGTAATCAGGAGATAGTTACACACAGGTGAGGGTAATCAAGAGAGAGTAAGACACAGATGAGGGTATTCAGGAGATCACCTTACACAAGTGAGGGTAATCAAGTGATAATGAGACACAGGTGAGGGTAATCAGGAGATAGTTACACACAGGTGAGGGTAATCAGGAGATAGTTACACACAGGTGAGGGTAATCAAGTGATAATGAGACACAGGTGAGAGTAATCAGGACATAATGAGACACAGGCTTGGTCAGTTTATTTTGAGTTTTGTTGTATTGTTTTTAGTATCTGACATGTTTTCATGTGTATTTTATACTCATGTTCATTAATCAGCTCTGTCCCATTTAAATAAACGAACAATTTTAAAACAAACACTAATTTCAGAAAGATAAATCAGATGAATATGTCTGTGATTATAAACGATAGATCTAATGCCATAATTATACAGATGATTTAGATTTAGGTGAACATAAGTCTATTGTTCTGTACTGTAGTGGCTGTTTGAAATACGTTTATATCAAACATGACCAAAGTTTCACTGATGCATCATGGGAAGGTGGTGGATTGAGGGTGAAGTAGTCATTGAGCCATTATGGTAATATCCTATTTTAAATTATTAATCTCCATAAAACAATGAAGCATTTAGAAATGGTTAAAAACAACCACAGGTCTGCCCAGGTGCATGCTGGTCCTTTACCTGCCAGCCTCACTCTCCACTCTTAAACAGAATTTAAACAGTATTTCAGTTTTCAAATAGAACTTCAGCACTGTAGGTACCAAAAGTGTGGTGAGCAGGCTAAATAAATCCACATTCAGACAACCAGACCACACAGAGAATAAAAACGGAAGTGGTGTGTGTTTCTGGCTGTCAAACTTTTATTTTGAAGGCGGTAGCCGGAAGTTGCAGCTTTAGTGAACATGTGATACTTGACAGTAAATCAGAGTGAATCCTCCCAGCGAGAGACAGAGCCGCTCCGGGACTTTACGAGATTATTTACCGGGACAGAAACCGGGACCAGACCGAGCACCGAACATTTACCGGATCCTAACCGAGCAGGACCGAAGAGGACCGAAGACGAGCCGAGGTGAGCCTGATGAAGAGTTTACGACTAACGCAGAGTTTGATTCGGTCTGACAGAAGGAAGCAGGACGTCCTCACGTCGGTCCGAACGGGACTGAGTCTGCTGCTGTCAATATCACACCCTGGATTATTAATCTAGCACCAGGTTATTAATCTGGGATAGGATTATTGATCCACCATAGAATTACTAATCTCACACAGGATTATTGATCCACCATAGAATTACTAATCTCACACAGGATTATTGATCCACCATAGAATTACTAATCTCACACAGGATTATTGATCCACCATAGGATTATTAATCTACCAGGATTATTGATCCACAGTGGGGTTGTTAATCTAGTGTAAGATTATTGATTCGCCATAGGATTATTGAACTACTTTAGGATTATTGATCCAGCATGGAATTATTAATCTACCACAGGATTATTGATCCACCATAGGATTGATAATCTAGCATAAGATACTTGATTCACCATAGGATTATTGATCTGGCATAAGTTTATTTATATAGCAGAGGATTATTGATCCAGCATGGGATTGTTAACCCTCAGGCATCACTTTGATTTCCTACCCTTTGAAGCCATTAAAGACAAAAATGTCCACTTCCAAAAAAACTGCTATAAAAACTTAACAGAGTGATTTTTTTTTTCTGTTTTTTTTATTTATTTTTTTTTGCATAAATCTCTTAAACAACTTTAGCTGTGCTCAAAACTACCAAACATTCAATCATTTTGAGGATTTTAACCCTTTAAATGCCAGTTTGATTACAGGATGGTAATATGTTTCTAAAACCCCCCACAAAACATTCATTATTTTCCGGAAAATCAATGTTGAGGGGGTGGGGGGTGTTTTTTTTAAATCATTCCTGGGTATGTCCAACATTAGCCAAAATGTTGACTTTGATGCATTTTTAGTTTTTGTGTAGCATCCGATTTAAAATTTATGACCCTCTCGAGTAGCTGTTGGACAAAAACGTCCCATTGACTCCCATTCAAACCCCATTTTTTGATCTCATTGCCATTGCATGATATAATCACGCATTCTGTAATGTTACGGTTTCATTATTGAGAAAAATAGTAAAATTTGTAATTTTTAATGTTCATCACTAAAATTATCCATTTCCCCATTATAGGCTTATGCAATTAAAAGCGTCTTCATTAGTTTTCTCAGACCATATGGACTAACACAGCCAAAATGGTGAGCAGATAATGAGATTTGTCCATATGGGTAAAAATTTGCCCAAATGGACAAAAATGTCCCTAGTGATGTCTGAGGGTTAATCTAGTTTAGGATTATTGAGCCACCATGGGATTATTGTTCTAGTATAGGATTTAAATTGAGGTTTATCTGTATTTTATCTGCCTTAAACAAGCTTAACCCAAATAATGATCTTAATTGACTATAGATAAAGAAAAATGATGGACAGGTAACTCTGGTTGGGCAGGGCTGGGGAACAGTGGTGGATGGTAACATGGATGTTTTTATTATTCAGAGACTCCAGCACCGACCCTCTTCCTACATCCACATCTAGCTACAGCTCAGAGGATATACTGGACCTGTGCTTCTTTTTAAAGAGACAGGAGACTTCTGAAACTTTGCTCACTGACTTCTATTCCACACTTAAGCACAGTCACATCTCTATCCACCGTGCTACAGTACACTTGTGTTCAAATGGAACTGGATCTGGGGGTTGTTTACACCGGGGTACCGGCCTGGGCCCTAAATGGTAAACCAGCTTAATAGAATAACAGAATAATCACAATCCAGATTAAATTAGCATTAATGTGTTCATCCTTTAAGTGAAGGTGCAACTCACAGAAAAGTCTAATTAAAAATGAGTTGATTCAGTCAGACATTAGTAAATATAATCATCATAATCATCCTAATGTCAAATGTCCGCCGTGATAGTCGGCCAGGCTGATAATCAACAGATGTTGCTGTGAGTCAGAGAAACCTACAATGATCTCTGTGTATTCTTCCATAAGATGGAGAAAAGATCCATGAATATAAACAGTCCCAATCTGAAAAAAGTGCCAAGTGTAGCGTCACCTCTTCTTTTAGCAACAGCCTGTAATCATCTGGGAAGTGAGGAGACCAATTTATGGAGTTTATGGAGAAGAATGTTGTTCCATTCTAGCTGCTCAACAGTTCTGGGTCTTCTTCCTTTTCTGATGCTCCAAATGATTTGTGTGGTGAAAGCTCTGGACTGCAGGCAGACCAGTTCAGGACCCGGACTCTTCTCCTGTGAAGCCATGCTGTTGTAATGGATGTGGTATGTGGTTTAGCACTGTCTGAAATAGTCAAGGCCTTTGATTGATTGATTGTGATGGTAGTTATGATGAGGATGATGATGAGGATGATGATGAGGATGATGATGAGGATGATGATGATAATAGCAATGATGATCATAATGATGATGATGATGATGATGGTGATGATGATGATGATGATGATGTTGATGAAAGTGGTATTGATGATGATGATGTAGTTATGATGATGATGGTGATGATGCTGATGATGGTGTTGATAATGGTGATGATGACGATTGTAGTTATGATGATGATGATGATGATGAAGATGAGGATGATGATAATGATAGCAATAATGATAATGATTATGCTGATGATAATGGTTTGTTATGATGATGATGATGTTAATGATGATGGTGATGATGATCATGATGATGGTAGTGATGATGGTGATGATGGTGATGATGATGATGATGATGATGAAGATGGTAGTTATGATGATGATGATGTTGATGATGGTCATGATGATGATGGTGATGATGATGATGAAAGTGGTATTCATGATGATGGTACTGATGATGATGATGATGATGGTCATGATGATGGTAGTGATGATGATGATGATGATGATGGTCATGATGATGGTAGTGATGATGATGATGATGATGATCATAATGTTTGTAGTGATGATGATGATGATTATGGTCATGATGGTCATGATGATGATGATGATGATGATGTTGATGGTGATGATGATGGTAGTGATGATGATTATTATAAATTTTATTATAAATGCCATTGACTCTAAAAAACACTGTGTTGCACCTTTCCTAGAATTATCGAAGGCCTTTGATACCGTTAACCACTCTGTCCTGTTACAGAAGCTGGCTGATATGGGATTTTCCACAGCAGCACTAAAATGGTTTGCAAATTAATTAAGTGGCAGACAGTAAAGTGTTAAAGTTGATGGTCAGTTATCCATCTTTTTAAATGTTTAAAATGGTGTCCCACAAGACTCCATATTGGGCCCAATTTATTTATTATTTACATAAACAAGTTGTGTATGAATGTTACGGAGGCACAGTTTCATTTCTATGCGGACGATACAGTCATGTATGCATCGTCCTCTTCCCTAGAAAGTGTGACTAACAAACTATAGGCGTCCTTTAATGTTGTCCAGAGAAACCTCTATGACCTAAGACTTGTTCTTAATGCCAACAAGACCAAAATGATGTGCTTTTCACAGTTTAAATCACAAGTTCAAGGCAGTGTTCAGATTTTTACCTTAAACGATGAGGCAATTGAATGTGTTGAAACATACAAGTACCTCGGCTTTTTTTTTAGAAAAAAATCTGTCTCTTAACCATCATATTGATTGTCTGGCAAAGAAACTAAGGGGTGACATTGGGTTTCTTCTATGGAAACAAACGCTGTTTTCTTTTGTTGCAAGAAAGAAACTCATTCAAGCAACATTTTTGTCTGTAATGGATTATGGTGATGTTCTTCACATGCATGCTACCTGATCCTCTCTGAAAATGTTGGACTCAGTCTACCATGCTGCCTTGCGATATATCACTGATCTGGGATTTCGGACCCATCATTGTGTTTTATATGAGAAACTTGGTTGGTTGTCCTTATATAATAGAAGGATGGAACATTGGTATATCTTTCTTTGTAAGGCTATTTTACATGAATTACCTTCTTATCTTTGTACTTTACTGTATCCAAAAGCTGTCGGTAGCTTTAATCTTCATTCTCATGGACTCATCATGTATGAGATTCCTCACTCCCGCTCTGTCTTTGGTCAAAGAGCTTTTAATGTTTTTGCTCCATCGTCTTGGTCAGAGTTACAGGGTCATCTAAAACTAGAGCGTTGTGTTAGTTTTGTTTTTCTGCTGAAAGCTGTGGATTTGTTGATGGATGTAACCTATGTTCTATGTCCTGTTCTAATGTCATATATGTGAAACTTATCATGCTGCTGTCTTGGCCAGGACTCCCTTGTAAAAGAGTTTTTTGTATCTCAATGGGAACAAATCCTGGTTAAAAAAAGGTTAAATAGATAAAAATAAATGTAGAAGATGATGATGATGGTCATGATGATGGTTGTGATGATGATGATGATAGTGATGATGATGATGATGATGATGGCCAGGATGATGGTAGTGATGATGATGATAATGATGATGATGATGATAATGGCCATGATGATGGTAGTGATGATGATGGTAGTGATGATGATGATGATGATGATGATGATGGCTATGATGATGGTAGTGATAATGATGATGGTAGTGATGATGATGATAATGATGATGATGATGATGATGATAATGGCTATGATGATGGTAGTGATGATGATGATGGTAGTGATGATGATGATGATAATGGCTATGATGATGGTAGTGATGATGATGATGGTAGTGATGATGATGATGATAATGGCTATGATGATGGTAGTGATGATGATGATGGTAGTGATGACGATGATGATAATGGCTTTGATGATGGTAGTGATGATGATGAGGGTAGTGATGATGATGATGATGATGATGATGATGGTCATGATGATGGTAGTGATGACGATGATAATGATGGTAGTGATGATGATGATGATGATAATGATGATGGTAGTGATGATGATGATGGTAGTGATGATGATGATGATAATGGCTATGATGATGGTGGTGATGATGATGATGGTAGTGATGATGATGATGATAATGGCTATGATGATGGTAGTGATGATGATGATGATAATAGCAATGATGATGGTAGTGATGATGATGATGATAATGATGATGGTAGTGATGATGATGATGGTAGTGATGATGATGATGATAATGGCTATGATGATGGTAGTGATGATGATGATGATAATGGCTATGATGATGGTAGTGATGATGATGAGGGTAGTGATGATGATGATGATGATGATGATGATGGTCATGATGATGGTAGTGATGACGATGATAATGATGGTAGTGATGATGATGATGGTAGTGATGATGATGATGATAATGGCTATGATGATGGTAGTGATGATGATGATGATAATGGCTATGATGATGGTAGTGATGATGATGAGGGTAGTGATGATGATGATGATGATGGTAGTGATGATGATGATGGTGATAATGATGATGAAGAGTAACAGTAGTTTTCAGCCCTCAGTCTTGACTCTGTTGCAGCAGCAGGCGTGGCGTTCACAGGCAACACAAACATCCTGTAAAAAGGAAACTCGACATCCTGTTTCTGCTCTAACAAGGCTGATCAGCTCTGTGAGGAATTCTCCGTATGGATTTTTTTCTTTCTTCTGTTGTTCTGCAGCAGCTGTTTTCCTCATGTCTTTTTATGTAGCTAATATACACCAGGTTCCACATTATTATGCAAAATGGATTTTAGTGTCATAAACATTTAATTTTTTGTTTTTTTAGTTAAACTCATGGATGGTGTTGTGTCTCAGGGCTCTTTGGATCACTGAAATCAATCTCAGACACCTGTGGTCATAAGTTTGCCAGGTGAGCCAATTAAAGTAACACTACTTCAGAAGGACGTTCCACATTATTAAGCAAGCCACAGGTTTCAGAAATATGGGAAAGAAGAAGGATCTCTCTGCTGAAAAGCCTCAGATAGTGCAACGCCTTGGACGAGGAATGAAAACACGAGATATTTCATGACTTTAGTGTGATCATCGTACTGTGAAGAAATTTGTGGCTGATTCAGAGCACAGACGGGTTCATGCAGATAAAGGCTAAATAAACCAACCTCAAGGTGTAGGATCCTCCAGACTCATGTATAAACCTAGTATTCAGGCCCCCCCCCCCCCACCCCCCCAAACCAATGCTCACAAGCAGAAACAGTTGCAGTGGGTCCAGAATTACATGAAGACTCATTTTCAAACAGTCTTGTTTACTGGTGAATGCTGTGCAACCCTGGATGGTCCAGATGGAGGAGTAGTGGATGGTTGGTGGATGGCCACCATGTCTCAACAAGGCTGTGATGTCAGCGAGGAGGGGGCGGAGTCATGTTTTGGGTCGGAATCATGGGGAGAGAGCTGGTAGGCTCCTTATGTACATGGAGTTTCTGACTTACCACTTTCTTCCATGGTACAAAAAGAAGAACTGTGCCTTCTGTAGCAAAATTATGTAAATACATGACAATGCACCATCTCCTGCTGCAAAGAATCCCTCTGTGTCATTGGCTGCTATGGGCATAAAAGGAGAAAAACTCATGGTGTGGCCCCCATCCTCCTCAACCGTATTGAGAACCTTTGGAGCATCCTCAAGCTAAAGATCTATGAGGGTGGGAGGCAGTTCACATCAAAACAGCAGTTCTGGGAGGATATTCTGACATCCTGCAGAGAAATTCAAGCAGAAATTCTCCAAAAACTCACAAGTTCAATGGATGCAAATTTAGTGAAGGTGATATCAAAGAAGGGCTCCTATGTCAACATGGAACTTGGCCTGTTAAGATGTTTTTGATTGAAATAGCTTTGAGTAAATATGACCTCCTAATGCTGCAGATTCAACAAATGACCATATTCAGTTTTTTACAACTGATAACATATTTTTAACTCTGTTGTGCTTAATAATTTGGAACAGTGCATTTTACGTTTTGTAATTTTTATTTTTTAAATAGTTATCATTCGGAGGTTTGTTCAGAAATATTAGAATTATGCTCTAACAGTTGATGACTGACTTCCATTTGCATTGACTATTTAGGAAAATCAGTGAAAAATATCATTATAATGATTTAGAACATGGTGTAATAGAAATTTTATAACTGTATAACCTTAATGGTTGCTGAGTGTGCACCAGCAGAACTACCTGTTGATGTCAGGCAGATATCCTCTATTGATTTATTTAAAGCAAAGGTGAACACCCACCTATTTACTGGTGAATATGAGTCTGTTTCTCTGATGTCCTTTTTTAAGCTTTTAGTATGTTTTTGTATGTTTGTAGATAATGTTTATTCTTTTAATTCTATTTACTGCAATGGGATTAAAAGTGCCTTATAAATAATAATAATAATAATAATAATAATGATAATAATAAAAATAATATTAGTCCCATTACGATAAAAGATTTCTTTCTCAAGGGAGACATGACCTGACTTATTATTATTATCAACACATCGACAGAAATAGTACTCACAAACACACAGTACTGGATAATCTCTGTTTATTGGTTGCTTAGAATAACACAGACTGTGTAGATTGTTCAAATTCATTGGAATTATTTAGGGAATGATTTGTCACCATCCTCCATTATGTCTAGCCAACCACTCTCTGGGTTAGTGAGGGGCCACTCTCTGGGCTAGTTCAGGCCCACTCTCTGGGTTCGTGAGGGGCCATTCTCTGGGCTAGTGAAGGGCCACTTCCTTGGTTAGTAGGGGGCCATTCTCTGGAATAGTGAGGGGCCACTCTCAGGTTTAGTTCGGGGCCATTCTCTGGGTTAGTTGGGGGCTACTCTCTGGGTTAGGGAGGGGCCACTCTCTGGGTTAGTTGGGGGCCACTCTCTGGGTTAGGGAGGGGCCACTCTCTGGGTTAGTGAGGGGCCATTCTGTGGGTTTGTTTTTGGCCACTCTCTGGGTGAGTTTTGGGACACTCTCTGGGTTCGTGAGGGGCCATTCTCTGGGCTAGTGAGGGGCCACTTCCTTGGTTAGTAGGGGGCCATTCTCTGGAATAGTGAGGGGCCACTCTCAGGTTTAGTTCGGGGCCATTCTCTGGGTTATTTAGGGGCAGTTCTCTGGGTTAGGGAGGGGCCACTCTCTGGGTTAGTGAGGGCCCAATTCTCTGGGTTAGGGAGGGGCCACTCTCTGAGTTAGTGAGGAGCTATTCTCTGGGTTAGTTTTGGCCACTCTCTGGAAGCGTTTGGGGCCACTCTCTAGGTTTGTGAGGGGCCATTCTCTGGGCTAGAGAGGGGCCACTCCCTGGGTTAGTTAGGGGCCATTCTCTGGGCTAATGAGGGGCCACTCTCTGGGCTAGTTTGGGGCCACTCTCTGGGTTTGTGTGGGGCTATTCTCCGGGTTAGTAAGGGGCCACTCTCCAGGTTAGTGAGGGGCCACTCTTAGGGTTAGTTGGGGGCGATTCTCAGGGTTAGTGAAGATCCATTCATTGGGCTAGTTAGGGGCCACTCTCTGAGTTAGTGAGGGGCTATTCTCTGGGTTAGTGAGGAGTCATTCTCTGGGTTAGTTTTGGGCCACTCTGTGGGCTAATTTGAGGCCACTCTCTGGGTTAGTGCAGGGTTATTCTCTGGGTTAGTAAGGGGCCACTCTTCGGGTTAGTGAGGGGCCAATCTCTGGGTTAGTTTTGGGCAAATCTGTGGGCTAATTTGAGGCCACTCTCTGGGTTAGTGCAGGGCTATTCTCTGGGTTAGTAAGGGGCCACTCTTTGGGTTAGTGAGGGGCCAATCTCTGGGTTAGTTGGGGGCCACTCTCTGGGCTAGTTGGGGGCCACTCTCTGAGTTAGTGAGGGGCTATTCTCTGGGTTAGTGAGGAGTCATTCTGTGGGCTATTTAGGGGCCACTCTCTTGGTTAGTGAGGGGCCATTCTCTGGGTTAGTTTTGGGCCACTCTGTGGGCTAATTTGAGGCCACTCTCTGGGTTAGTGCAGGGCTATTCTCTGGGTTAGTGAGGAGCCACTCTTTGGTCTAGTTAGGGGCCACTCTCTGGGTTAGGGAGGGGCCCTTCTCTGGGTTAGTGAGGGGCCACTCTCTTGGCTAGTTCAGGCCCACTCTCTGGGTTAGTGCGGGGACACTCTCTGGGTTAGGGAGGGGCCATTCTCTGGGTTAGTGAGGGGCCACTCTCTGGGCTAGTTCGGGCCCACTCTCTGGGTTAGTGCGGGGCAATTCTCTGGGTTAGTGAGGGGCCATTCTCTGGGTTAGTGAGGGGCCACTCTCTGGGATAGGGAGGGGCCACTCTCTGGGTTAGTGAGGGGCCATTCTCTGGCTCAGGGAGGGGCCACTCTCTGGGTTAGTGAGGGGCTATTCTCTGGGTTAGTGAGGAGCCACTCTTTGGTCTAGTTAGGGGCCACTCTCTGGGTTAGTGAGGGGCCCTTCTCTGGGTTAGTGAGGGGCCACTCTCTGGGCTAGTTCAGGCCCACTCTCTGGGTTAGTGCGGGGACACTCTCTGGGTTAGTGAGGGGCCATTCTCTGGGTTAGTGAGGGGCCACTCTCTGTGCTAGTTCGGGCCCACTCTCTGGGTTAGTGCGGGGCAATTCTCTGGGTTAGTGAGGGGCCATTCTCTGGCTTAGAGAGGGGCCACACTCTGGGTTAGTTGGGGGCCACTCTCTGGGTTAGTGAGGAGCCACTCTCTGGTCTAGTTAGGAGACACTCTCTGGGTTAGTGAGGGGCCATTCTCTGGGTAAGTGAGGGGCCACTCTCTGGGCTATTTCGGGCCCACTCTCTGGGTTAGTGCAGGGCAATTCTCTGGGTTAGTGAGGGGCCATTCTGTGGTTGATTTTTGGGCCACTCTCTGGGTTAGTGAGGGGCCATTCTCTAGGTTAATGAGGAACATTCTCTGGGTTAGTGAGGGGCCACTCTCTGGGCTATTTCGGGCCCACTCTCTGGGTTAGTGCGGGGCAATTCTCTGGGTTAGTGAGGGGCCATTCTGTGGTTGATTTTTGGGCCACTCTCTGGGTTAGTGAGGGGCCATTCTCTAGGTTAATGAGGAACATTCTCTGGGTTAGTGAGGGGCCACTCTCTGGGTTAGTGCGGGGCTATTTTCATTGTTAGTAAGGGGCCACTCTCTGGGTTAGTTGGGGGCCGCTCTCTGGGTTAGGAAGGGTCCATTCGTTGGGTTAGTGATGGGCCATTCTTTGGGTTTGTTTGGGGCCACTCTCTGGATAAGTGAGGGGCCATTGAATGCCCAGAGAATGGGTAAATGTGGGAATATTCTCTGGGTTAGTGAGGAGCCATTCTCTGGGCTAGTGAACAAACCCAGAGAGTGGCCCCTCACTAGCCCAGTGAATTTTCCCTTACTAACCCAGAGAATTTCCCCTCACTTTCCCAGAGAGTGGCCCCTCACTAACCCAGAGAGTGGCCCCCAACTAACCCAAAGAGTGGCTCCTCACTAACCCAGAGAGTCGCCCCAAACTAACCCAGAGAGTGGCCCCTAACAAACCCAGAGAATGGCCCCTCCCTAACCCAGAGAGTGGCCCCTCATTAACCCAAAGAGTGGCCCCTCACTAGCCCAGAAAGTGGCCCCTAACAAACCCAGAGAGTGGCTCCTCACTAGCCCAGAGAGTGGCCCCTCACTAGCCCAGAGAGTGGCCCCTCACTAGCCCAGAGAGTGGCCCCTCTCGAGTTGTGATGTATTGGTACTGTCCAGTCATGTGTGTTGGATGATGAATAACTGAGATTATAAAAGTACAACAGAGATAAAGGGGTATTACTGAGATTATAGAGGTATAACTGAGATTATAGATGTATAACTGAGATTGTTGTGGTAGAACTGAGATTATAGAGGAATAACTGACATTCTAGAGGAATCACTGAGATTATAGAGGTATAACTGAGATTACAGAAGTATAACTGAGATTGTAGTGTTTTAACTGAGATTTTAGAGGTACAACTGAGATTTCAACGATATAACTGAGTTTCCAGAGGTAGAACTGAGATTATAGAGGTTCCACTAAGATTAAAGAGGTAGAACTGAGATTATAGAGGCATAACTGAGAAAATGGAGGTATAACTGAGATTATAGAGGTATAACTGAGATTATAGAGGTATGACTGAGATTACAGAGGTATAACTGAGATTATAGAAGCAGAACTGAGATTATAGAGGTATAACTGAGATTATTGAGGTATAACTGAGATTGTAGTGGTATAACTGAGATTATAGAGGTAAAAATGAGGTTATAGAGGTATGACTGAGATTATGGAGGTATAACTGAGATTACAGAGGTATAACTGAGATTATAGAGATAGAGGTATAACTGAGATTATCGAGGTATAACTGAGATTGCCGAGGTATAACTGAGATTGTAGTGGTATAACTGAGATTATAGAGGTATAACTGAGATTATAGAGGTATAACTGAGATTATAGAGGTAGAACTGAGATTATAGAGATAGAATTGAGTTTATAAGGTATAACTGAGATTATCCAGGTATAACTGAGATTGTAGAGGTATAACAGATTTTGGAGATTTTTGAGATTACAGAGGTATACCTAAGATTATAGAGGTACAACTAAGATAATAGAAATATAACTGAGATTATAGAGGTATAACTGAGATTACAGAGGTAGAACTGAGATTATAGAGATAGAACTGAGTTTATAAGGTATAACTGAGATTATCCAGGTATAACTGAGATTGTAGAGGTATAACAGATTTTGGAGATTTTTTGAGATTAGAGAGGTATACCTAGATTATAGAGATATAACTGATATTACAGAGGTAGAACTGAGATTATAGAGATATAAATGAGATTACAGAGGTAGAACTGAGATTGTAGAGGTATAACTGAGATTTTAGAGATATAACTGAATATATAGAGTTAGAACTGAGATCACAGAGGTAGGACTGAGATTATAGAGATTTAACCTAGATTATAGAGATATAACTGAGATTACAGAGGTATTACTGAGATTATAGAGGTATATAAGAGATTATAGAGATATAACTGAGATTTCAGAGGTATAAGAGATTATAGAAGTATAACTGAGAGTATATAGGTATAACTGAGATTATAGAGGTATAACTGGGATTACAGAGGTATGAGAGATTATAGAGGTAGAACTGAGATTGTAGAGGTTTAACAGAGATTACAGAGGTAGAACTGAGATTATAGAGGTATAACAGAGATTTTAGAGGTTGACCTGAGATTATAGAGGTTAAACTGAGATTTTAGTAGTAAAACTGAGATTATTGAGGTAGAACTAAGATCATAGAGGTATAACTGAGATTATAGAGGTATAACTGGGATTACAGAGTTATAAGAGATTATAGAGGTAGAACTGAGATTGTAGTGGTATAACTGAGATTACAGAGGTATAACTGAGATTACAGAGGTATAACTGAGATTAAAGAGGTATAACTGAGATTATAGCGGTAGACCTGAGATTTTTAGAGGTAGAACTGACATTATAGAGGTATAACTGAGATTGTAGAGGTATAACTGAGATTAAAGAGGTATAACTGAAAGTATAGAGGTATAACTGAGATTACAGAGGTATAACTGAGATTATAGAGGTATAATTGGGATTTTAGAGGTAGACCTTAGATTATAGAAGTATAACTGAGATTATAGAAGTAGACCTGAGATTATAGAGGTATAACTGAGATTATAGAGGTTTAACAAAGATTTTAGAGGTAGACTTGAGATTATAGAGGTATAACTGAGATTATAGAGGTATAACTGAGATTACAGAGGTATAGCTAAGATTATAGAGGTATAACTGAGATTATAGAGGTATAACTGGGATTAAAGCGGTATAGCTGAGATTATAGAGGTTTAACAAAGATTTTAGAGGTAGACTTGAGATTATAGAGGTATAACTGAGATTATAGAGGTATAACTGAGATTACAGAGGTATAACTGAGATTACAGAGGTATAGCTAAGATTATAGAGGTATAACTGAGATTATAGAGGTATAACTGAGATTACAGAGGTATAGCTAAGATTATAGAGGTATAACTGAGATTATAGAGGTTTAACAGAGATTTTAGAGGTAGACCTGAGATTATAGAGGTATAACTGGGATTTTAGAGATAGACCTGAGATTATAGAGGTATAACTGAGATTATAGAGGTATAACTGAGATTATAGAGATAGAACTGAGATTATAGAGGGATAACTGGGATTAAAGCGGTATAGCTGAGATTACAGAGGTTGAACAGAGTTTATAGGGTAATAACAGAGATGGTTAATCTTCTCACTAGTGCAGAAATATCTTGTTTAGTTAAACAGTTAAACAGTTTAACAACACTGCCTGATCTCCTCCTGATGTTACATCACAAACACTCCATCTCCATCCTGTCAGAGCTTTCCTGAACAGGAAGTGGGGCCAGCACGACTTCCTCTCAGAAACAAACTGCTGTGATGTCATCAGCTCGACTTAAAGGAGCGGGAGAGAGAGAGAGGGTTTCCCTCCTCTCTCCTGTCAACTTCTTTATCAAACATTGGCAACATAATTCATCATTCTGGACTCTCCTTTCCTCTCTCTCTCTCTCTCTCTCTCTTTCTCTCTATGGATGGTCAACATAATGAAAGTGTGCTATTGTTTCAAACATCAGTATCAGGGCACTGAAAATATGTTTCTGAGACTTTTTGGTCATATTCTGAGGAAAAACATAAGAATGTTGAAAAAAGTCAGAACTCTGAGATCTGAAAAACAGTTGTGCCTGTTTTACTGTGATTTTTAAGAACTATTAGAATCATGACACCTTTTCCAGTGTCTCTGACCCTCCTCTGATAACCTGGGGAGATCCTGTAGAGACTTAAGTCTGTCTCTTCTAGTTCAGACGTTCTCGTCTTTTTGAAAATGCTAATGGCACTGTGTTTCTGAATTCTGGCTCTCCTGCAGAGCCTGAATGCAGCACAGGACCTTCTTATGTATCAGTGTTGCATTCACGTGTTGGCTGTAGCATCCCAGCATTCCCAGTGTTCCCAGTGAGGCTGAGTGTGTGGCTCCAGTCACAGCTCAGGAACAATCAGCCCTCTGTTCATCACAATAGAGCCTCACTGTTATTATACAGCTCACTCGCCCACCCTCTCTCTCTCTCTGTCCCAGCTTTACTGTCGCTCTACTCTCTCTCTGTTACTTTATTTAAACTCCCTCTCCCCACTTCTCTCCCTGCTCTCTCTCTGCCTCACCTCTCCTCCCCCTTCCTTTTTCCTCCCTCCTGCCCCTTCCTCTCTCTCTCTCTCTCTCTCTCTCTCTCTCTCTCTCTCCCTCCCTCCCCTCCTCCCCCCTTCCTCTCTTCTCAGTGGAGGTGAAGAATGAAGGTCACTCTTTTCCTCTTGTCCTTCCTCTCTTCGTCCCACTCTCTCTCTCCTTTCAGGGGGGCCCTGGCTTTGATTGACAGCTCTGTCAGCCTATCATGTAAGTCCATCAGTCCCTTTATTTAACTCTCTGTTTGTAGAGATTAAGGCTGCACTCACATCAGGGGCCCAAGGCCCTGGATCTGAGCAATGCCCCAAAGCCTGGCTCATTCAAACACAGGCAGATTGTACTCACTGGTCTGAGTGCCCTCTAGTGTGATTTATGAGTCACAGTCTAGGGATGTGTAGTCAAACCATGCTCAGGTATGGAAGTTACAGAATCTTCATGATCCTGAAGATTTACAAGAGCACACGGAGAGATCTAAGTCACACAGGTACATCAGCAACATTTAAAGAAGTGTGTGGAGGTTTATAGGAGCTTCTTGTCTCCTTGTTTCCACCTCTGCATCCTTGTTTCTTCCTCTGTATCCATGTTTCCTCCTTTGCATCCTTGTTTCCTCGTCTACATCCTTGTTTTTGTCTTATCTTGTTATGTTATACGACATGGCTGGCCACGAGATTACATGACCTTGGCCTTTGACGTCTTACAACTATTTGGTCCATCTTTGGGACCAAATTGAGCACATTTGGGTAAAGGAGATGATATCAATGACCGGGGATGTCATGTTAAAGAGCATTAAGGATGTACAATGACCCCAGTGATCCCACCTCCTCTCTGGTCTATAGCAGAGCTGTCAGAGTCCTGAGACTACGTTAGAACCCTTTTTGGTCTCTCTGAAGGCCTTGGGTCTGAAGGAGGAGGAAGCTGTTGTGACTCACTTCCTCCTCTTTGTCTTCACGCTCTGACCTTTGTGTCCAGCAGTTATTTTTATTCTGTGCTGACATTCAGTGTCCGCTCGGTGTCGGCCATGTTTGTAGTTTTCCTTCTCTTCTTCGTCCTGGTGTGCCTGAGCTCTGATCCTGAACAGAGAAAGGTGGACTGTCATTGTTTCATAAAGGAAGTCTGTTCATAGATTCCTCCTCTATCCTCTCTCTTTGACCTTTAGAGCTCCACTGTGTCTGTTTTTATTTATGAAACTACAAATACGATCAGAGTTAGACATTACCCACAAATCAACTCCTCCTGTGGTGCATTGTGGGTAGTTTTAAATTAGTGACAAAGAGCTTTTCTAACAGTCAAAGCTGAATTGTTGACTAAAGGCATGGCAATGATAATAGATCTGATTGCTTTATTTCAAATCTGAGGATAATTTCCCATGATGCCCTGGGGCAGAGGGTTTAAATGTGTTCAGGCGATTTTAGATGCTGACATCACTGCTGGAGCTCTTTTGCTCGTGTTTCTGATGTTTTGTCTCTCTCATCCCTGTTCCACATTGTGTCCGCTGTCCTCTTCTGTCATTGAAGGCCAAAGAATACATTTTTAAAAAAGAATTAAATCTTTGTTGGTTTTAACTCCTTGAAGGCTGGGTTTTTGACCTTCAGTGAACCAGCGTTTGTGTTTGTTAGATTGAAAACAGGAGTAATAGCCTGCTCTGTGATGTTTTTATGAATCTTTCCATGAAGTCAACATTGTTCAGATTCAAACGTAGGCTATATAACTGTTGAGTCACTCCAGCAGGCCTGCATACTCTCACCAGCATCAGCTGGGATTCAAAGTGACCACATTCCCGCCTTTTTTCAGGAAACCTACAGATACACAATCAGTCATTCTTTGAAAGTCCCCCCCCCCAAACAGGCCTCGCCCCCACAGCCCTAACCCTGGGCTGACGGCTGCAGACACTCCCTACATCCTGTCTGAGCCCAGCAGCCTTTGTTCACCCAGTCTCTGTTGTTAAAAAGGTGTAACTGGTATTTAAAGTATGCTGGTGAGTTTCCTCTGAACAAGGACACACTGGGGAGGGGTCACTCTGTGTGTGTGTGGGGGGGGGGGGGTATCACTGTGATGTCCTCTTTTAACATCTAAGCTCCAGCCTGAATAAAACCACTAACTGAGAAAGTGTCTACATCAGTCAAATATGACTGACAGATTTATTTTAGTTTATTAGATATTACAAACAGTTTAAAAACAGAGAAATCTTCAGTTTTATGGTCATTATGGGAAATCATCTAGCTAGAGTCCAGGAGAAATACAGACCCTCTAGCTTTAACAGGAGCCTTAACACTTTTGTTTAGATAAAGCTTTCAGTTAGAGCCAGGGAGGTATGGAGCCTCTACTAGATAGGACTGCCGTAGGCTTATTAATACACCTGCTTAAAAGCTGCTATGTTAATATTAATACTGGTTAGAACTTTTTTAATTTTAGCTTTCTTGCACTCTGTGACTGTTGATGGTTGCTGGTCATCAGAGTGACTCTGACTGTTGATGGTCATCAGACTGACTCTGACTGTTGATGGCCATCAGAGTGACTCTGTGACTGTTGATGGTCATCAGAATGACTGACTGATTAATTGATTGATTGATTTACAGTAAACTTTGTCTGTCTATGGGTCAGTTGACCTTTGGCGATGTCTTATTGCAGGTCATTCCCCTCTTCCCCCTCGTAATCTCTGGTGTGGTCTGTATAGAGGTCAATGGTCATCCTGCTGCAGACGCTATGGAACAATCCTGCTGCTGTCCCCGTGCTGACATCATGTTTTGTTGGCTGAGAGCTGTCGGGTCACAGCGATGCTGTCTGTGTGCAGTAGAATCAGACAGATAGACGCTCGCCATGTCTCTGTTATCATTCGTTAGACCCTCCGCCAATCTAGGGATTGAAGCTGAAGCATCAGATCTGTTGCTATGGTTACCTAAAGTTCTGGCTCCAAAGGTTGGGGGCTGTCTGAACGCCCCCTTCATGATATTTTCGTGGGACAGATATTTCTGAAAGCTTCGAGTTCAGGAGTCGTGGTGTGTATGATGATGTTTCTCAGAAATGGACAGAACCGTAGACTTTAGTTTTAGCTCTGTACAGCAGTGGTCCTTAACCTTCTAAAACCATAGAATCTGATATTTCAATGCTGACAATCCTATCAGAACTTTAAACCAGCCGAGCTTTAGTCTTAGATGCTGAAACAGGATGACTAAACCCCTGGGTTATGAGAGGGAAGTAAGGTCCCCCTCTGTCCTCTCCAGCTTTAGACCATGTTTACCTGCATGTTTCTACCCAGTGCTGCTCTCAGACTGATGCTGCTGTATAAATGAGAGCTTAATATCATAACCAGTCAAACCTTCGTCTGTCCTTGTCTCCTCCAGATGGACCGACATCCTTTATCCTCGCTGTAGGTCAGTGATGGCCACCATCTTTCCTACACGGGGAGGAGTAACATCCAGGCTCCATGTTGGTCGTCATGGCAATGCTGGATGGAAGCACACCTATTGAGAAGCTTCTGTCAGTGATCCACCTGGAGAGGTGAGAGAAAAACCACAGATCAGATATAAAGAATGAGCTTTAACAGGATGAAACAGCCGATAGAGCAGATAAATAAGGCCATGGTATGTTTTCACTCCTAACAATAACAGTTGATCAATGATCGATAGGTGGATAGATGAATGGATGGATGATGGATGGTTAAAGGATGGATGGATGGATGTTGGATGGATGGATGGATGGATGGATGGATGGATGATAATGGATGGATGGTTAAAGGATGGATGGATGGATGGATGGATGTTGGATGGATGTTGGCTGTATAGATGATCAATGGATGGATAGATGAATGGATGGATGATGGATGGTTAAAGGATGGATGGATGGATGGATGGATAGAAGGATGGATGGAAAGATGGTTGGATGTTTGATGGATGGATGATGGATGGATGGATGTTGGATGCATGATAGATGGATGGATGATGGATGGATGGTTAAAGGATGGATGGATGATAGATGGATGTTGGATGGATGATGGATGGATGGTTAAAGGATAGATGGATGATAGATGGATGTTGGATGGATGTTGGATGGATAGATGATTGTGAAGGTGCATGGATGGATGGATAGATGGATGGATGGATGGATAGATGGATGGATGGATGGATAGATGGATGGATAACAGATTGATACAGGATGGATGATGGATGGATGGATAACAGATTGATAACGGATGGATGATGGATGGATGGATAACGGATTGATAACGGATGGATGATGGATGGATGGATGGATATAATTCATTTGTCCTAAACTGATAAAACTCCGCCCCCTCAGCTGATTGGTCCACATGTTTCTCAGGTGTACCTCTGCGTTTCTTTTCAGGTACCTGGACAGCTTTCGTGGCGCCGGTCTCCTATTGGCTCGAGACTTCACTCACCTGGACCATGATGCCCTTGTCAGTCTGGGAATAACCGCCACAGGACACAGGAAGAGGATCCTCCGACTGGTCGGTTACATTCAGAGGACAGAGGCTCAGAGAGCCGATCAGCGAGCAGATCTACCACGTGACCGCTGTCAGTCTGTGTCTGGCTCCTCCCCCTCAGAGCGAGGTCACAGCGCAGCGTCGTCAGGTCCAGTTAATTTTGAGGCTCTCAGGAACAGTTCAGCGCCAAACCTGAACGCAATGCTGACCAACGCCGACAGCCCCCGCCCCACCCTGAAGCCCGTCCCCAAACCAAGAACCGTCTTCAACCGCCGCCGGACCACGCCCGTCCATTTCTGTCCAAACCCTGTGCCGGCCCCGCCCAGGAGGTTGTCCCAGGAGTCCATCTGTTTCACTGTGTTAGAGGGTCTAACCTCTGGGGACACAACTACACCTGACCACGAGTCAACGCCGTCAGGGCGCAGTCAGAGGAGGAAGCCGAGTCGCAGCTTCTCTCTGTCAGACTCTGGAGGACTGCTACCACCTGTCCCCCCAAGGCTTAACCAGGGGGTCCCCCATGGAGGCCCCCTGGGTTCCCCTCCCTCTTCTTCTTCTCGACCTTTAAGGACAGAACAGACGCCGCCGGTGACTTCCTGTCCCGGCAGTGCAGAAAGCAGCAGACTCTCAGGGTCCTCTGGAGAGTCACCTCAAAGAGGGGGGCTGGAGATGGTTTCTAATGAGATCTACTGGGGGACTTTACCTGGTTCCACTGCCCCTGGAGGAGGGAGGAGTTACTGCAGCCAGCAGACTGCCCCGCCAACACCACCCAGAAACGCCAAACAGACAGACAGGCAAACGCCAGAGAGGAACAGGTGAGGTCTCTGAGGGTCCAAGGTCAGGTCATTAGACAGGGAGGGTGACAGGAACAGGTAAGGTCTACGACGGTCAGGGTCAGGTCCTTAGACAGGGAGGCTCAGAGGAACAGGTGAGGTCTCTGAGGGTCCAGGGTCAGGTCCTTTGACAGGGAGGCTGAGAGGAACAGGTGAGGTCTCTGAGGGTCCAGGGTCAGGTCCTTGGACAGAGGGCTGAGAGGAACAGGTGAGGTCTTTGAGGGTCTGGGTCAGGTCCTTAGACAGGGAGGCTGAGAGGAACAGGTGAGGTCTTTGAGGGTCCAGGTCATGTCCATAGACAGGGAGGCTGAGAGGAACAGGTGAGGTCTTTGAGGGTCCAGGTCAGGTCCTTAGACATGGAGGCTGAGAGGAACAGGTGAGGTCTTTGAGGGTCCAGGTCAGGTCCTTAGACATGGAGGCTGAGAGGAACAGGTGAGGTCTTTGAGGGTCCAGGTCATGTCCTTAGACAGGGAGGCTGAGAGGAACAGGGAAGGTCTCTGAGGGTCCACACTCAGGCCCTTGGACAGGGGGGGCTGAGAGTTTTCTGAAGTAAAAGCACACACATGAAATTTGACTGTATAATAAAATAAAAATGTTGATGTTAAATCTGAGGCTCTGACTTAAACCAAGTCTGATGCTCCTTTGAGCTCCTATAGGATGAACATGGCCTCTGCCCCCTGGTGGAGGATTAGTGTACTACATGTAGATGGTTTTATGCATCGGGGGTTTAGTATGATCTCAGTGAGGATTTAGTGGTCTCAGATGTTCTAAATCAAACATGATCCTTCATTTTTATTCTGCTTGGAACATTTCAGTTTATGTGTTATATGGCTAAAGGAGGAGTACTTTTCATCAGATCCAAAGTTTCTAATTTGTTCCTGAAAAGTTCACCTGCTGCTTTTATAGAGTAAAACTCTTTCTGAATTTTTGATCGATTATTAATGTCGTAACTTGTGTTTATATTTTACTGTTTTCAGCGGCAGCACTCTGAGTAACAACTCTTCAGGATCAGCCAGAGGTGAGAACAATTCCTGCTTTACTTAAAGATACAATACTGAGAATTTTCTCACTCAAATGTCTTTTAAACAGCCACTGTTCCAAAAAAGTTAGGGCACTGATTGTCAAATCTCGTAAACCCATATTTGATTCACAATAGAACATAAACACCACATCACATGTTGAAACTTAGACGTTTTACCATTTCATGAAAATGTTAGCTCGTTTTGAATTTGATGGCAGAACACTTTCAGAAAAATGTTCTTCAACGGAAAATAGCTCAGACTTTGAATCTCCCATCTACAGTCCATAATATCATCAAAAGATTCAGAGAATCTGGATAAATCTCTGTGAGTAAAAGACAAAGCTGGAGGGGCCCTCAGGGGCCTCTGCATTAAAAACAGGCATGATTCTGTACTGAAATCACTGCATGGGCTCAGGAACATTCCAGAAATCATCATCTGTCAACACAGTTGGCTGTGCCATCCACAAATGACACTTAAAGCTGGATCATGGAGAGAAGAAGCCATATGTGAACAGGATCCAGAGACACCGCCGTCTTCTCTGGACCAGAGCTCATCTAACATGGACTGAGGAGACATGGAAAACTGTTCTGTTGTTAGAAGTTTACAGACTGTTGTTAAAAGAAGACAGAATGCTACACAATGGTAAACATGGCCCTGTCTCTGCTTTTTTGGGATGTGTTGCTGCCATCAAACTGAAAGTGAGCCAATATTTTCCTGAAATGTGAATCAAATATGGGTTTATGAGATTGTTGTTTATATTTACATTTTACACAGCGACCCAACTTTTTTTGGAACTGTTGCTGTACATGAAAACTCCTCCACCTCATTAACTCAGAGATTTTTGATCACCAGCTTCTACAGACGACCCTGAGGAGGAGATCAGTCCGTACTGTGAGACCGTTTACCAAGGCAGAAGAAATCCGCTCATTGTCGAGGTCAGAGTTCAAAGATGTTCAAAACATTCTCTTCCCTCCTTCTCTGTCCTGCAGGAATGAAAATTATTTATCCATCCATTTCCTATACCGCTTATCTTGTTTGGGGTTGTGGGGGGTCTGGAGCCTATCCCAGCTGTCATTGGGCGAGGGATGGGGTACACCCTGGACTGATCGCCAGTCAATTGCAGGGCTGACATATAGAGACAGACAACCAGGCACGCTCACACTTACGGCCAATTTAGAGTCACCAATTAACCTAACGAGCATGTTTTTGGTGGTGGGAGGAAGCCGGAGTACCTGGAGAGAACCCACGCGTGCACAGGGAGAACATGCAAACCCTGCAGCGAACCAGAGACCTTTTTGCTGTGAGGCAACAGTGATAACCCCTGCACTGCCATGCCACCCCAATTATTTATTATAATCATAAATGTATTATTTGTGTTTACGTAGTGACTTTTATTATATTGATATGGTTATTTAGTCTGTTGTTTTTTCTACAGGGTGAGAGGAGCGGACTGGAGGAAACAGAGATGAGGAGGGCAGAGGAGGATCATGGGTAAGACGCAGCGAGTCCTGAGTTATTGGTTTATTTTAATCTTCATGAATAAACAACATCATGGTATGGGGCTGTTGTTCAGGGTCTAGGTTGTCTCCAGTGAAGGCCGATCTTAATGCTTCAGCAGACCGAGACATTCTGGACAATGCTATGCTTCCAACTGTGTGGCAACATGACTGTGCCTCCATCCTGTGTCAATAAAGTTTAATTTGAACCTGCAGGAATCAGAAATTCTCCTGGACCAAGCGCTTGTCTCAGGCTCTCCACCCTGGAGACTCTCAGGGCTACAGCACCGTAGGAGAAGCTCCACCCGCCCTCCGCTATCTCTCCCTGCCCACCCACACCTTCCCCTCTGAGGGCGACGAGGACCTGACCATCTCCCCGTACGCCAGTTACACCTCCCTGACCGAGAGAGCGCCCCCTATCATCAGTGGATGGCTGGACAAGCTGTCTCCACAGGGGTGAGTTTGATTTATACACCTCTAAAGCCAGAGGTGAGTTTGATTTATACACCTCTGAGACCAGGGGTGAGTTTGATTTATACACCTCTGAGACCAGGGGTGAGTTTGTTTTATACACCTCTGACACCAGGGGTGAGTTTGATTTATACAGCTCTGACTCCAGGGGTGAGTTTGATTTATACACCTCTGACTCCAGGGGTGAGTTTGATTTATACACCTCTGACTCCAGGGGTGAGTTTGATTCATACATCTCTTAGACCAGGTTTCAGACCTGCCTCTGCTCCGCCTCTGTGTGTGTTTCTATGGTGATCTAAGGTAACTTAGCCCTGTCAATATGGCCACCACAGTCGTTATGCTTCTTTTCTCCTCTTCAGATTTCTTTGATGACATCACTGAGTCTACGTCCATGTTAATACAGTCTCGCCTGGTTTGTCTGTGTGTTTGTGTGTTTGTGTATCTGTGTGTTTGTGTGTTTGTTTATCTGTGTGTTTTGTATCTATGTGTTTGTGTATTTGTGTGCTGTAGGAGTCAGAGATCAGTGGCGGCTCTTCTGCTGCGTCTCCTCCTCTCCTCTCCTCCCTGCGTCTCCTCCCTTCTGAGGAGCTGCCTCTGCCTCGTCACCTTCCTCTCCTCTTCCTCTTCATGCTCCTCCTCTTCTTCTCCTTCCTCTGCTCGGTGTGTCTTCTCTTTTTTCCTCCTTTTCCTTTTTCAAATAAGGATTTTTATTGGTTTACTGAGTTTAATCCTAACCATCATGGGTTAAAATCAATCACAGCACAGAGAAATATTCTCAGTGAACAACTAACCCCTGATTTATTTATATTATCAATAATCTCCAAGCTGTTTGTTTGTTTGTTTTAACCTGGTTTTATTCCATGAACTCTGTCTTTATCAGATTTATTTTCCATTTTTCAGGAACTATGTTTTTCAGAAGCGCTACGTGAAGTTTGACGGCAAAAACCTGATGTACTTCGGCAGTGAGAAGGTAAAAACGAAGAAAAACCTGCTGGTTCAGAGACTGTGTTCAATATCAGGACTTTAACTCGTGCTGCTATTATTTGCAGCAAGCATGTATGCAGAGGGCAAGGATGGAATGTTTTGAAGACTTAAGAGAAAGAGATTATCCTCTAAGGCAAGGATGGAATGTTTTAAAGACTTTAGAGAAAAAGATCATCCTCCAAGGCAAGGATGGAATGTTTTTAAATCTTTAGATGAAAAAATCATCCTCTAAGACAAGGATGGAATGTTTAATTGGTGTTTAGGATGCCATCGTACTCAAAGGCAAGGATGGAATTTCTAGTTGGTGTTAAGGATGCCATTGTCCTAAAAGGCAAGGGTGGAATGTCTAATTGGCATCAAGGAAGCCATCCTCAGGAGCAAGGTTGGAATGACTAATTGATTTTAAGGATGACATCATCCTCAAAGGTAAGGATTGAATGTTTAATTGACTTTATGGATGACATCATCCTCAGAGGCAAGGATGAAATTTTTATCTGCTTTTAAAGCTGACATCATCATCAGAGGCAAGGATGGAATGTTGGTAGGTCTTAAAGGATGACTTCAACATCAGAGGCAAGGATGGAATATTTTTTAGACTTTAAGGATGACATCATCCTCATAGGCAAGGATAGAATGTTAAAATGCCTTTAGAGGATGACATCAGAACAAAAGACAAGGATGGAATGTTTAAATGACTTTAAAGGATGACATCAGTGTGAAAGGCAAGGATGGAATGTTTAAATGGCTTTAAAGGATGACATCAGTATGAAAGGCAAGGATGGAATGTTTAAATACCTTTAGAGGATGACATCAGTGTGAAAGGCAAGGATGGAATGTTTAAATGGCTTTAAAGGATGACATAAGTATGAAAGGCAAGGATGGAATGTTTAAATGGCTTTAAAGGATGACATCAGTGCAAAAGGCAAGGATGGAATGTTGCTTAAGCTGGGCATGCTGGGGGCTTTGTTCCTCTGTATAGTAGGTCATGTTGAGGCGACTGTGGTTCAGTGGGTGGTGTTGGTTGTCTCAGAGTCAGAAGGTCGTGGGATTGAGCCCCAGCTCCTGCCGCCACATGTTCACATGTCCTTGGCAGACCATAACCCTAATTTGCTCCCACTGCATCATCAGTGGTGTGTACATGTGTATTTGAATGGGAAAAGCCAATTCTCCTCTGTCAGTGTATGAATGTGGAGCGAACGGTGTGAACCGGTTTTTGTGACCTGTGGTGTTAAAGCTTTTGAGTAAACAGATGACTGGAAAAGAATGACACAAGCTCATGTCTATTTATCATAATGATTAAGACAATAATTAGCAGACACATTAACGAACAAACAGGACAGATCTTTAAATCACTTCCTGTCATGTGTTTCAGGATATTTACCCCAAAGGAGTGATCCCATTGGCTGCCATCCAGATGGCCCGCCCCGCCAAAGACAACAAGTTTGAGATTGTGACGAGTCACAGGATCTTTGTGTTCAAGGCTGATAATGAAGGTAAGCCCTCATCCAGACCAGTTAGAGATGGGACATGAGAACAGGCCTTCCCTAGAGACGTGAGGTTCTGATCATTTCCTCTCAGAGAGTCTATGGACTGATCTGTCTGTAAACATTCAGGCCTAGTCTACTCAGAGAGGGGTATTTGTAAACCGAGGTTTTGCTCCTCAAATATATTTCTGTCATCAAAACCATCTGCATTCCATGAAACTCTGAGGAAACTGAGGAGTGAGGAGGACATTTTTTAAAAAGGAAAGATTGCTGGTATACAATATTCTGGTCTGATATTTACAGCTACTAATAGGGAAATAATCCTCTTTATGTGAACTATCCAACCCATCGATGCTGTATTTCCAGCTTTATGTGATGTATTAAGTTTTATTTATGGAGGTGCCGATAATGATTTGTTTTCGTCCTCTCAGTCCTGAAGCGGCGGTGGGTGGGTACGCTGCAGGAACATGTCAGAGATCAGCTGGTGTTCGGACGGCGGCGGTTCGGTCCGGGTTCTCACTGTCAGAAACATGGCCTCCTCGAGCTGAAAGGAACCAAGTCCAAAGTTTACGCTGCCATCATGACCGACCAGATCTGGCTCTATAAGAGCGAGCAGGTAGGAGCTTTAACCCTTTACAGACATGTTCAAGTGTGAATGACCACTGACGTCTAAAAATGAAAACTAAACTCAGTTGAAGTGACAGCGTTAGTTTCTCTAGAATCACCGCTGGCCTTCCCAGTCTCAGTCTGCAGCCTTTACCAACTCGTCCTTGCTAACAAACATGAATATCTTCAGAAGACACGTGTCTATTTTACTAAGCCCTTCAGGATTGTTTCCACTAGCCAAAGAGGTAAAGGAGAAATTAAATGTTATGTCCTAAGTTTCTGCATCTAGCTGCTTTATGCCTCTACAGATAGAGACCAAAAAAGCATGAACACAGTCTGCAGAAGCCACTTCACTCCCACCAATAGGAAAACAGTAGATCACATAAATCTGATTCAGGGTAGAAAGGAATAGTGTTAGATTCTTCCAACACAAATATCATTAATTCAAACATCATGAGCTAAATCCTCAGCTCCACCTCCCAATCCGTGTCTCTGCAGTGCTTCCGTAACGGGATCGGCATCACGGTGATCGAAGCTCGAGGATCGACCATCAGAGACGGGAAACACAAAAGCTTCGAGCTCATCACGCCATATAAGAACTTCAGGTAACCTCCATACAGGTTTCTTTACTATGATTGTCCTTAGTCAGACTAAATATCAGTGGTTTCTAGAGATGTGGATGTACTGGTGTGGTTCTGTCTGGTTCTTCCTCCACTGTCTCTGCTAACATCAGACTCTTCATGCTCAGCTCTGCAGATTAAACTAAAACCAAACCATCATCCGCTGTGACTCTGTTTGGTCCTAAAATCAGGTCACCACATCAGAATAAAGCTCCTTACAGGGACCTCCTACTGAGTCTCAGCTCGGCCTGATCTGATGGTCTAAAGTCAAACAGGAATTGATGTTCCTACAACCAGCTGAAATCTAAAGAAATCCGGTTTTTAATAGGATCCATCAGTGTGACGGGGTAACAGCAAAACGAAATCCACTAAAGCAGGGGTGTCCAAACTGTGGCCCAAGGGCCTAAAGCAGCCTGTGGTCCATATTTTATTGGCCCTCAGTGACAAATGGACCCAAGGTCTACATTAGAACATGAAACCTGTGCTTCATAGTACTCTGCTTCTTCTTTTTATCAGGAGTCCCGCTCAGCATCAGTGGGACCCCTGATAATCCCAGAAAATGGCCCCTGATAAACCCAAAGAATGGGCCCCCGATAAACCCAGAGAATGGGCCCCTGATGAACCCAGAGAATGGCCCCTGATAAACCCAGAGAATGGCCCCTGATAAACAAAGAGAATGGACCCCTGATAAACCCAGAAAATGGCCCCTGATAAACCCAAAGAATGGGCCCCTGATAAACCCAGAGAATGGGCCCCTGATGAACCCAGAGAATGGCCCCTGATAAACCCAGAGAATGGACCCTCATGAACCCAGAAATGGACCCTGAAAAACTCAAAGAATGGGCCCCTGATAAACCCAGTGAATGGCCCCTGATAACCCCGAGAATGGACCCTGATAACCCCGAGAATGGACCCTGATAAACCCAGGGAATGGACCCTGATAAACCTAGCGAATGGCCCCTGATAAACCCAGAGAATGGCCCCTGATAAACTCAAAGAATAGGCTCTGATGAACCCAGAGAATGGCCCCTGATAAACCCAGAGAATGGCCCCTAATAATCCCAGAGAATGGCCCCTAATAACCCAGAGAATGGGTCCCTTTTAACCCAGAGAATGGCCCCTGATGAACCCAGAGAATGGCCCCTGATAAACTCAAAGAATAGGCTCTGATGAACCCAGAGAATGGCCCCTGATAAACCCAGAGAATGGCCCCTAATAATCCCAGAGAATGGCCCCTAATAACCCAGAGAATGGGTCCCTTTAAACCCAGAGAATGGGCACTGATGAACCCATACAATGGCCCCTGATAAACCCAGAGAATGGCCCCTGATAAACCCAGAGAATGGCCCCTTATAATCCCAGAGAATGGCTCCTGAAAAACCCAGAGCATGGCCCCGATAAAACCCAGAAATGGGCCCCTGATAAACCCAGAGAATGGGTCCCTTTAAACCCAGAGAATGGCCCCTGATAAACCCAGAGAATGGGTCCCTTTAAACCCAGAGAATGGCCCCTGATAAAACCAAGAGAATGGCCCCTGATGGATTTTTTATCTATTTCTTCCCTTTTGTGTTACTCTTAACCCTTTCTTTGCCAGTTTTCACAGTTATTAATTTATTTTCTTTAAAGTTGTCTCAGTTTTCCTGGGACAAAGAATGACCTTATTGTTAGAAAGTTCAAAGGTCAACGTAAAATCAGCTTAAAAAAACATTTTGGTAATGTAGAATTATTTGTTAAAAGTCACCATGGTAGCTGTAATAAATCTGGACTTTTGCTCAACCCCCTCAGCTTCACGGCTGAATCAGAGCGGGAGAAGCGGGACTGGATGGAGGCTCTGCAGGAGTCCATCGCTGAGACTCTGTCGGACTATGAGGTGGCCGAGAAGATCTGGTCGAACCGCTCCAACAGGATGTGTGCCGACTGCAAGGCCCTGAACCCCGACTGGGCGTCCATCAACCTGTGCGTGGTCATCTGTAAGAACTGTGCAGGTACGTGTCATCGCCCACCTGAGGTCGCTGGTCTTTTTTTTTAATCAGTTAACACACTTAAGTGAGAAAATAAGGCGTACTGTACCTTTAACATCAGGTATTTTTGCTGCTTTTGTCTGCAAGGATGGAATCTTTGATAAGTTCTGATGACATCTTCTTCACAGGCTGAGGATGGAACGTTGGTGAAGCTTGGGTTGTTGGGATCTCTTCCCCTCCATTTTTGCCAAATAGTAGCCCATAGTTGCCAACAAAGCACATCTCCTAAATACTACATCTTAACTGCTTTTAGCTCAATGTAGCTGTTTCTGTGAGACTCTAGGATTGTGGGTAGTGTAGTTCTTTTCCCTGAGATTATTTATAAACCATATTATTCGAAGGAGGTTGCTATCAGATAATTCTGTGTCTTCCCCATGCTCATATACCACGGTTTCACACACAGGTAGCTCGTGGTCAGTCTACCTGGGGTGGTTATGACATCACGGCGAATAATAAAATCCACTGTGTTGAAATTAACATGACTTTTACTGCAGGAAGTTTGCTTTATAAACCAAATAAACAAACAAATGCTGAAACCTGCAGAGGCAGAGGAGATCTATAACACAGCTGATCACAGCATGAACACACCTGCACAGGTAAGCTGTGTCGCTGTGAAAACACCTGCAGGGACACGAACCACTGCACCACTCTCACCCTGCTGGTTCGACCACATTTTGAGGTGTGTGTGAGTGTGATGTCATCCTCAAGGTGTTTTTGTCACCTTGAGCCATCGTCACCATGGATGTTTTTGCTTTCCCTGAAACTGATGGAGGTTAACCAATCAGGCTGCATGTCCTGACACATAACTCTTTTACATTTGGCCGTTTTCAGGGATGTTTCCTCATCACAGTTTGAGTTATGGCTCTCAAAAACAGATTTCACAACACCAGAAGCATAAACATTAGTATGGTGCTATTAAAGATCAAACCATTCTCAAACCTGTTTGATACCACAGCAACAAAAACACGAGCCCTACACTTCCAGTACTGGGTAGTTTAGAGTTTTTAATGATCAGGAATTGAAGCAAAACTCCTTTATGCTGTCTAAATTGCACAAAAACATGATCAACAACACGGCTCCTGCTGGCCTAACCCAGAGCTTCTGCATTAAACGAGACGTTATAGGGAATGCTAAGTTTTACGCTCTGCAGTACTGAGGATTAGATGACTTGCTGGCATCTGATTGGTTGTTTGCAGATGACAACACAGCTGAGAACTCAGATGGGGGCAAGAAGCAGTTTGTGCATAGAGAACGGCTATCAAAACCCAAAAGATCATCCGGCTCTGATCAGAAGTAAGGGCTGGTCTGTGGTTCTCCTGGCTGGCTCGCCAAAAGAGATGGCAGCTGACAGGGGTTTTTTGCCCCCACATAGAAAAGGTTCATTTATGACCAGCACGGCGTTACTCAGACTTACTAATTTGCATACCAGAAATCTTTCCCCCATGTTGGCTGTCTTGTGTTGGTAACTTTTGGAGAAGAGGGTGGAACTGGAAACGAGTCTCATTCCTTGTTTCCAGTTCCACCCTCTTCTCCAAAAGTTACCAACTATGGTCTTCTATTTGGACAGAATGTAAGGGCCCAGCATCCCCAGCTTCACCAGCATTCCATCCTCTGCCTTTGATGATATCATCCTTTGAAGTCTTTAACAGACTCTAGAAAGATGACGTCATCAAAGCTCATTAAACATTCATCCCAGTCTAACCAGTACTCTCCTCGTGTATTGTCTTAACAGTGCTTCCATTGAAGCATTTTAATGACTAAACAAGGGAGAAAAGCTGTTAAAGAGTCTCGGGTAGCCTCTGAGCTCAGTCCTGGACTCCTCTAGACTCTGGTCTCAATCCTAAACTCCACTACACTCTGGTCTCAGTCCTAGACTCCACTAAGAGGTCCAGTTTGGTTGAGTTTGGTACAGCTAAAGATCTAGAGTTCTCCTGATTTAGTTTATAATACATGAGCAATGTTTGAGCTGTGCCATGTTACTAATGTATTTGTGCAGAACTGAACTTTGCATGTGTATTCATGTGTTCAGGGCAGCACCGGGGTCTGGGGACAATGGTCTCCAAGGTTCAGAGTCTGAAGCTGGACACCAGCGTGTGGAGCAACGAGATCGTCCAGGTGAGAGCTGACTGAAGCATGAAACAGAAAATGTGAAGATGAGAGAGCATGATATGAGACAAACTTTAGAATGTCAAAGATGCATTTCAGCTTCAGTTGTTTGTTTGTTTGTGTCAGCTGTTCATCATGCTGGGGAACGACCGGGCCAACGACTTCTGGGCGGCGAGTCTGTCAGCAACAGAGGAGCTGGACTGTGACGCCAACCCCGAGCAGAGACGAGAATTCATCACCCAGAAATACCGAGAGGGACGATTCAGACTGCAACACCCGACCATCAGCAGCCAGGAGGAGCTGCTCAAGGTCAGAGGAGATCACAACATTATTCTCTACATTTATGATACTAAAAGAAACAAGAGGACATCACAACATTATTCTCTACATTTATGATACTAAAAGAAACAAGAGGACATCACAACATTATTCTCTACATTTATGATACTAAAAGAAACAAGAGGACATCACAACATTATTCTCTACATTTATGATACTAAAAGAAACAAGAGGACATCACAACATTATTCTCTACATTTATGATACTAAAAGAAACAAGAGGACATCACAACATAATTCTCTACATTTATAATACTAAGACAAATAAGGTCAGAGGACAACACAACATTATTCTCTACATTTATGATACTAAAAGAAACAAGAGGACATCACAACATTATTCTCTACATTAAAGATACCAAAAGAAACAAGAGGACATCACAACATTACTCTCTACATTTATGATACTAAAAGAAACAAGAGGACATCACAACATTATTCTCTACATTTATGATACTAAAAGAAACAAGAGGACAACACAACATTATTCTCTACATTTATGATACTAAAAGAAAGAAGAGGACATCACAACATTTTTCTCTACATTTTTGATACTAAAAGAAACAAGAGGACATCACAATATTATTCTCTACATTTATGATACTAAAAGAAAGAAGAGGACATCACAACATTATTCTCTACATTTATGATACTAAGACAAATAAGGTCAGAGGACAACACAACATTATTCTCTATATTTATGATACTAAAAGAAACAAGAGGACATCACAATAGTATTCTCTACATTTATGATACTAAAAGAAAGAAGAGGACATCACAACATTATTCTCTACATTTATGATACTAAAAGAAACAAGAGGACATCACAACATTATTCTCTACATTAAAGATACCAAAAGAAACAACAGGACATCACAACATTATTCTCTACATTTATAATAATACAACAAACAAATAAGGTCAGAGGACATTACAACATTATTCTCTACATTTATAATACTAAGCCAAAAAAAGGTCAGAACACATCACAACACTTTTCTCTACATTTAAAATACTCAAACAAACAAATAAGATCAGAGGACAAAACAACATTATTCTCTACATTTCTAATACTTAGACAACCAATAAGGTCAGAGGACTTTAAAACATTATTTCCTACATTTATAATAAACAAACAAATAAGATCAGAGGACATCACAACATTATTCTCTTTATTAATAATACTGAGACATACAAATAAGATCAGAGGGTATCACAACATAATTCTCTTCATTTATAATACTAAGACAAACTAATAAGGTCAGAGAACATCACAACATTATTCTCTACATTAATAATACTGAGGCGTACAAATAAGGTCAGAGGACATTACAACATTATTCTCTTCATTTAAAATACTAAGACAAATGAATAAGGTCAGAGAACATTACATTATTCTCTTCATTAATAATACTAAGATGTACAAATAAAGTCAGAGGTGATTACAACATTATTCTTAACATTTATAATAAACAAACAAAATAGATGTTTTTACCTGATGTAGATTCAGTGTCTCTCTCTTTCTCTTTCTCTCCCTCTCTCCTCTCTCGCCTCTCTCTCTCCTCTTTCTCTCTCTCTCCCTCTCTCTCTCCTCTTTCTCTCTCTCTCCCTCTCTCTCTCCTCTTTCTCTCTCTCTCTCTCTCTCTCTCAGGTCTTGTGCTCAGCAGTTTCTGAGCAGACCCTCCTGAAAACAGTCACTCAGATCTTCTCGGAGGCGGAGTCAGCTCGGCTCACCAGCAACTCAGACGACTGCCATCGACATCAGCAGCAGCTGGATCACTGCACACCATCAGGTATGCAAGATGTACTGTTACCTAGAGCGAATCACTGCAATCTCATGTGATCTGTTGTGATTGACTGTGGTCAACTGTGATCTACTTTGGTAACCTGTGGTCTGCTGTGGTCTACTATGAACTACTGTGATCTACTTTGGTAACCTGTGGTCTGCTGTGGTCTACTATGAACTACTGTGATCTACGGTGATCTACTGTGGTCTACTATGACCTATTTTGGTCTTCTGTGACCTACTGTTATCAACTGTGATCTACTTTGTTCTACTGGGGTCAACTATGATTAACTGTGATCCACTGTGCTCTACTATATACCACTCTGATCCATAGTGATCTACTGGGATCCACTACAGTCAACTGCAGTCCACTGTGATCTACTGTGATCCACAGTGAACTGTTGGGATCTAATATGATCAATAGTTATCTACTGGGTTCTACAGTGATCCACAGAGATAAACTGTGATCCACACTGATCTAATGTGGTCTACTTTGATACGTGGCGATCTACTGTGATCTACGGTGATCTGCTTGTTCCACTGTGGTCTGCTGTGATCTAATGTGATCTTCTGTCAAACATAACAGATTTAACAGCAGTTACTCCTTATGCAATAGCCTCATGTGATAGTCCATGATAAACTTATTGATGTCAACAACACAAGGTTTGATTTAAGCCCCTCAGTTATTTTTTTCAGTATCACTAAAATCACAACATGTTGGTATTTATATTGAGATATGCTGAGTTGTGGTTAATTTGTAGAAAACAGACTTATCAATGTTAAATTAGGTATCTAACCCCCCTCTGTGTTACTGTAATGACTCCTGGATCCATAAGCAGCTCTTCGTCTTCAAACAGGATTTCTGTTGAGTAGTGGAGGCATCATAGCAGTCTGATCCAGCTATTAAAGTTTAAATCTGTAAGTTAGATAGACTTTCACTCAACATGGACATGAAACATCTGCTTTAATTTACTCTGATGATTTTAAATAACAGATCTGAGATCAGTTGTAGGGACTTTGAGAGGCTGTGTTTGTTCTATGAAAACAGAAACAGCAGTGTTGGAGCTCAAGGTCAGCTCTGTTATCAGTGCAGGGAGGTTTCTTTGTGTTTCTTCAGTCAGAGACAGACTCACTTGAGAACAAGGACTGAACGAGTCCACATGGTGTAAGGAGGCAAACAGCAGCTCTGATCCTGTCTGTGCTTTTATTTATGACCTTTGTTTTGAAGTGTTTGACTCCTAACACGTGTTTGATGTGATCCCCTGTCCCGTCAGATCCCGGCGTGTACGATGAGATCATGCAGCCCGTGCTTCACTCTGGTTTTCTCTACAAGTCCGGCTCAGTCCACCGGGGAACACTGTCCAGGAAAACCAGAGAAGGTGAGTAGGGAACCAGAAACAAAGATGCTTTATAAGACAGAAATGTTCAGGGGAAAACTCTCTCCATGAGACTGCTCCAGGTCTTTAAAGCTAGAAGGCTTCCAGATGGTTCTTAAAAAATCTAACCTTTAAATCAAACATGTCTGATTGTGTCTCATTCTCTCGATCAGACTTCCAGAAGTTCTGGTGCTCTGTGGATCATTCTCTGCTCCTGTATGAGTCCGACCGATCAGCCGATCCGTGCTTGACGATCAGTGTTAAAGACATCGTCTGTTTGGGTGTCAGTCGGCCTGACTCCTCCCACAGCAGCAACAACGGCTTCATCGACAGGTAAGCTCGTCATCATTTACAGCATGGATGAAGATTGAAACTGTGCTTACTTAGCAGAGTGAGGTTAGATCAGGCTTCCTTTTACCCGGGGGTCATAGATCCACAGCACAGATAAACACTTCTCTGTAGTGAAGACAGGACGTCCAAGAGTCCCACAGCTCTGTAGACAGTAAGGGGCCTATTCTCTGGGTTATTCAGGGGCCTGGACAAATGCTTAAGAATTTCATCGAGGTGCTTTCATTCCCAGGTTTCGTTACACCTTTGAGCTGTACCTGAGCTCAGAGAAAGTTCATCAGTTTGGTCTGGAGACGGCCGACGCTCTGCACAGCTGGACCAGATCCATCGGGAAGGTCAGACGGTCTTTGACTGCTTTAAAAACAGCACTACTAGAATGATCACAGCCCAAACATTCAGAGTACTAACTCTATATTTCTCCACTAACCTGTCATCGTCCTGGGCCAGGCCGCCACCCCCCTGAGCTGTCACTGCCTGCTGACTCGGGAGTTTGAGCGTGTGGGTCTGCTGCGGTACAAAGCCATGTTGGACCCTCAGCAGTGGAAGGAGGCATTCTTCGTCCTGCAGAAGTCCAACCTCTTCATCTGTCCACGAAACGACGGCGCGGCCGAGGACATCATCAACCTGAACCGCCTGCAGGAGCTCAGTGAGTCCTGGACCGCAGACCTGGATCATGGATTTATAATTATTTATTTATTTAACCGCTCTGTTTGTGTTTCAGGCATCACCTCAGAGACCGAGAACCACGAGAAGAAGGACATCCTGGTTCTAGTGGAGAGAGGAAGGTGAGCTTTGACCTGTTTTACACTGCGTTCCACATTATTATGCAAATGATATTTTTCTCTTATTTTCCTAAATATGAATGCAAATGACAGAATATTTTTCAAGTCAACAGCCGTTAGAGTATAATTCAAATGTTTTTGAACAAACTTCATAATCATAATCATTATTTTTTTTTTAAATAAAAACCTCTCTCAGGCTTGCAGTTGTGTATAAACCTACTATTCAGCCCCCCCTAACCAATGCTCACAAGCAGGAACGGTTGCAGTGGGCCCAGAAATACATGAAGACTCATTTTCATACAGTCTTGTTGATTGATGAGTGCTGTCCAACCCTGGATGGTTCAGATGGAGGAGTAGTGGATGGTTAATGGATGACCACCATGTCCCAACAAGGCTGTAATGTCAGCAAGGAGGGGGCGGCATCATGTTCAGGGCCAGAATCATGAAGGGAGAGCTGATAGGCCCCTTTAGGGTCCCTGAAGGTGTGAAAATGATCTCAGCAAAGTATATAGAGTTTCTGACTGACCACTTTCTTCCATGGTACAAAAAGAACTGCGCCTTCTGCAGCAACATGATCTTCATGCATGATAATGCACCATCTCATGCTGCAAAGAATCCCTCTGTGTCATTGGCTGCTATAGGCATAAAAAGAGGGAAACTCATGGTGTGGCCCCCATCCTCCCCTGACTTCAACCCTATTGTGAACCTTTGCAGCATCCTCAAGCTAAAGATCTATGAGGGTGGGAGGCAGTTCACATCAAAACAGCAGCTCTGGGAGGATATTCTGACATCTTGCAAAGAAATTTAAGCAGAAACTCTGCAAAAACTCACAAGTTCAATGGATGCAAGAATTGTGAAGGTGATAATAAAGAAGGGGTCCTATGTAACCATATAAGTTTGCCTGTTGAGATGTTTTTGATTGAAATAGCTTTGATTCCAGTAAATATAACCTCCTAATACTGCAGAATTAAAAAATTACAATTTTCAGTTCTTTACAACCTATAAAATATTTTAAAACTCTGTTGTGCTTAATAATGTGGAACAGTGCATTTTTTAGGTTTTTATTAAAAAAAAAAAGATTGTTATCATTATGAAGTTTGTTCAAAAACATTTGAATCATGCTCTAACTGCTGATGACTTGAAAAATATTCATTTGCATTAATATTTAGGAAATAAGGGGAAAAATGTCATTTGCATAATAATGTGGAACGTGGTGTAAACCCAGTCTGCAGCATTCAGTGTACAACTTTCACTATGAGCTGACGGGCTTTTTATGTTTTGTTTTCATATCTTTAAAGCTTTTGTTGATTTTTGATTTAAGATTATGATTCCCTTAGTTATAAACTACACTGGCAAATTCGCGTCAGTGATCGCAGCGTGTTTGGAACGCTGCACAGACGGAATATGTGGAACTTGAGGGTGAAACTTTCTTCTCTTTGGATTTTTACTGTCCGGCCTCTTCACTCTGACTCCTCCCCCTTCTTCAGGACGCTCCACCTGCAGGGTGTTGGCCGCACAGACTTCTCTCTGTGGTACTCGGACATCCAGAGGGCTGCGGGCGGAAAGGGAAACACTCTGAGGGAGCAGCAGCTGAGCAGGAACGACATCCCCATCATCGTGGACAGCTGCATCGCCTTCATCACTCAGTACGGTGAGGAGTCAGATTTATTATAATTAGTAAATATTTATATTTGTGGAAGATTTTATTTGGGGGGGGGGGCAGCTGATTCAACATCACCCTGGATCAGATTGAGTGATGTTCTGAGCATGCTCCATAGGTCTGGGCCATGAGGGGATCTACAGGAAGAACGGAGCCAAGTCCAGGATCAAACTTCTGATGGAAGAGTTCAGGAAAGATGCCCGGAATGTCAAACTACGGATCGGAGACCACTTCATCGAGGACGTGACCGACGTCTTGAAGAGGTTCTTCAGAGAGGTCGATGACCCCATCTTCATGGCTGAGCTCCACCCACTGTGGCAGGATGCCGCCAGTAGGTCCACTTTAACAGATACCACAGTCCTGGTCAGGGTGGGGTTGAAACTAAAGTTGTGGTAAATCAGTTAATGGGTTTAATCTCAGGTTGGGTTAATCTGAGATGAGTTTCAATCTCAGGTGTGGTTTATCTGGGATTGGTTGTAATCTCACGTGTCATTAATCAGAGATTGGGTTTAATCTCAGGTCGGGTTAATCTGGGGTTGGGTTTGATCTCAGGTTTGGTATATTGGGTTTAATCTCAGGTGAGGTTAATCTGAGATTAGTTTAAATCTCAGGTGTGGTTTATCTGGGATTGGTTTCATCTCAGATGTGGTTAATCTGAGATAAATTTAAAATTAAGGTGTGGTTAATCTTAGATTAGGTAAAATCTCTGGTGTGGTTTTTTGGGGTTAGGGTTTAATCTCTGGTGTGGCTAATCTGGGTTGGGTTTACTATCAGTTGTTGTTAATCTGGGATTTGGTTTTATTTGAGGTGTGGTTCATTTGGGATTGGGTTTAATCTCAGATGAGGTTTATGTGATTTGGGTTTATTCTCAGGTGTGGTTAATCTGGGATTGGGATTTATCTCAGCTGTTGTTAATTTGGGATTAGGTTTAATCTTGGCTATTGTTAATTTGGGGTTGGCTTTACCATCAGGTGTGACATTGGGTAGCATTGTGTTTATCTCAAGTCTGATAAATCTGGGATTGGGTGGGTTTAATCCCTGGTGTAGTTAATGCTGGGAGCAGGTTTAATCTCAGGTGTGGTTAATCTGGGGTTAGCTCTATTCCTTGGTGTGGTTAATGTGATTTTGGGTCTAATCTCTGGCATGTTTCTGATCTTTAACCCTCTCCTTGTCTTTTAGAAATCCCTCAGAGGAGTCAGAGGCTGGACCGATACAAAGAGATAATCCGGACTCTTCCCAGAGTCAACAGAACCACTCTGGCTGCTCTGGTTAGTCACCTGTACAGGTAAGTACACAGACACACCTGGTCACTCTCTAAAATCGACTCCTGCCTACCTGGAACCCTTCTTTCATGATGTTTATGTTGTTTTCCTCCGTCTGTGTCAGAGTCCAGAAGTGTGCTGATCTGAACCAGATGTGCACCAAGAACCTGTCGCTGCTGTTCGCTCCCAGTCTCTTTCAGACGGACGGGAAAGGAGAGCATGAGGTGAAGATCATGGAGGATCTGATTGATAACTACCTGTACGTCTTTGATGTGAGTATCACTCTGAGGACAGGCACGTTGGTTAATTTATCCTAATCTTAATCAACCTTGATAAACCTGTGGTCGTGTTTCAGATCGACGAGGAGCATCAGACCCAGATAGAGCTGGAGATCAGCCTAATCACCACCTGGAAGGACACACAGGTACTGAGGCCACCTGATAGTTCCTGTCTAAATAAACATGGATTCAGCTGGAGAAAGTCCATATGATGTTTTAATTATTAGAATTTTTACTACGGACTGATAAAGCTGTGTCTCTGTTTGTAGCTGTCTCAGGCTGGAGATCTGATCATCGAGGTTTACCTGGAGATGAAAATACCTGACTGCTGCATCACTCTGAAGGTACGCCCGATGACTTAAGAGTTACTAAAGCCAGAGTTTGATTTGAAGAGTAACTTAAGCCAGAGTTTGATTTAAAGAGTAGATAAAGCCAGGGTTTAATTTAAAGAGTAACTAAAGCCAGAGTTTGATTTGAAGGGTAGCTAAAGCCAGAGTTTGATTTGAAGAGTAACTAAAGCCAGAGTTTGATTTGTAGAGTAACTAAAGCCAGAGTTTGATTTGAAGAGTAACTAAAGCCAGAGTTTGATTTGTAGAGTAACTAAAGCCAGAGTTTGATTCAAAGATGATGTCATGATGGCTGGAGCGAGGCGGGATAAGACCCGCCCACATCCTACTGTCCCTAATCAGCCACAACCTTCTCTGCTTATTCTTAGATATGAGTTTTAGCCATCATGCCAGAGAAAATTGTAATGTATTGTATGTTTAACATACCAACAGATGTATGAACTATTTAATCCATGTTCTTCCATGATTATGGTTTTGTTTTATGCCATTCTAGTGTTCTCTACCTCAGAGACAGTAGTTCATGTATTATCCATTTAATAGTGGGAAAAACACAGATGCATGCTGGGAGAAGCAGGAGGACAGTTCTGATCTTTGTCTCACCTGTACAGGTGTCTCCCACCATGTGTGCCGAGGAGCTGACCAATCAGGTTCTGTTCATGAGGAATGTCCCACCCACAGACAGAGACGTGTGGATGACATTTGAGGCCATTGAAGAGGGGCAGCTGGGTGAGACAGACACAGCTGGGATGATGGTGGGGATAGTCTTTGGTCTGACCACGGCTGTGACCTCTATGTCTCTGTTGTTGTTGATTCAGAGCGTCCGTTACACCCCAAAGAGAAGGTTCTGGAGCAGGCACTGCAGTGGTGCAAGATGGCCGACCCAAGCTCCGCCTACCTGGTAGTGAAGAGGGTTCCAAGAGGAGAGGGCATCAACATCCTCACCTGTAGGTCACACGCTAAAAAAACACGCACAGCCTCATTCACAGAGAAAGGCTGTAATCTGAAATAAAAATAACAGAAATAAAAGTGGATGGATGTTGGATTGATGTTGGAAGAATGAATGTTGGAAGGGTGTATGGATGGATGGATGGATGGATGAGTGGCTAGATGGATGTTTAATGTTTGGCTGGATGTTGGATGTTTGATGGTTGGATTGATGTTGGATGGATGTTTGTCTGATGAATGGATTTTTAATGGATGGAGTAATGGATGCGGGATGGATGGATGTTTGATGAATGTATGTTGGATGGATGGATAGATAGATGGATGTTTTATGTTTGGATGGATGTTGAATAGATGGATTTTAGATGGTTGGATGCTGGACTGATGTCTGATGGATGTTGGATGTCTCTTAATGACTTGTGTAATTTTTCAGCCTATAAGTGTGAGATCATGAAGGTTGGTCTGCTGAAATGTCGTGAGGAGCCTCCAAAGCTTCTTCAGGGGAACAGATTTCAGGAGAGAACGTTCCAGATCAAAGACCATAAACTGCTGCTGCTCAAAGACAAGAAGGTAACCAAATCCACCATAACACCATCTCATAAAAACTCTAAAACCTAGAGGTTAGTGGTGCGTTCCAGTTACCTTGGAAGTCGGAAGTCGGAGCTGGGAATGATGTCACACCCAAGTTGATGGCGTTCCAGTAAACAAGTCAGAAAATCTGTTGTTGTTGCTATTGTTGTAATGTTTAGCCATTGTTAGCTGTTGTTAGCTATACCAGTTGAAAACAACGCATAACACGATATTTTACACATACAAACACCATAGTACCATGTCCACAGATAGACGTTGGACAGTTCTACATTTACCACTTAGTTAATTTCACAAAAACAAAACAGAAGTGCTAATAAATAATACACAACGAGAGCTTTCACTACTGTTGATGCACGACGCTGCCATCTTGGATTATGACGTTGTGATCAAGTCGGGGTTGGTGAGGGTCGTCCGACTTTCTGAGTCGGAAACCCGACTTCAGGGGGCGCTCCAGATGAAATTTCCGACTGGGAACTTGGAAATTCCGACTTCCCAGTACAACTGGAACGCAGCATTACTCAATGTTTAGACTGCTGCTGTTTAAGGACAAGAAGGTAACCAAATCCACCATAACACTAGTAAACATGCTGGTCCTGGTCCCAGTGTCTAACTGGTCTGTGTCTTTATCCAGAGCATTAAACCAGAGAAAGAGTGGGCTCTGAAGTCCATGAAGATTTACATCGGCATCCGTAGGAAGCTCAAAGCTCCCACCAGGTAACATCAACACCTGTGCACACCTGTGCTTACTCTGTGTGCTTCTACAGCTCTGATGGTAGATTCTAGATGATGTGAGTCAATGCTGAGTCAACAGTCCATGTGTGCTATACCTGTCTCCTCCTGCAGGTGGGGCTTCACTGTGATGTCAGACAAACATCAGCTGTGAGTCTGTTTTCTTTATTTATGTTTACAGCAGCAAGGTCCAGCCTGTTCACTGAGGGCCACATACCCAGAAATATCACACTGATGGGGCCCCTCTGAGGAGGCCCCATCAGTGTATTATTATTATTATTAGAATTATTATTATTATTATTATTATTATTATTATTATTATTGTCTAACAGTTATGTCTCCTGGTCTCCAGCTTTCTGTGCTGCAGCTGTGAGACAGACCTGTGGGACTGGATCACCAGCTTCCTTAAAGCCCAGGTGAGCTCACCTGTCGGCCTTTAGGCCTCAGATGGAACATCTATTTAAATGGAGAGAAGACTAAAAAAGCATATTAAAGAAGCCCATCATGACTGAAGCCCTTAGACGTGCATGAACTCACTGTTATTGTAAAACTATAAATTCATATATGATCCTGTCAAAATCTGTTTTATGATCCTGATGGAGAATTAAATTGAGTTCTCAAGGAAACAACCAAAATGTACTTGTTACCATGGCAAAAAATTCGTTTTGTCAGCTCTGGGCTTCCATAGTTTTTTTCTGATCTACTTGAAACAGTTCTGCAGCACAAAGTCTGGTCCCAACCCACCAGAACTAGACCCTTTTAGACCTGACCCCACCAGCTGATACTGATGCTAATCTGGTTCATCAGTGCCCATTATTGAAAACAGCAGTTAAACTCCAGTTCCCAGAATCCTCTAGTCTCAGCAGGACGCCTGCTCATAGTCTCTCTTCTTCTGTGGTTGTTTTGCAGAATGACGACCCGGCTCCTCCGGTGCTGAGGCGCCACTCCTCCGCCGATATCTCCAAGCAGAAATTTGGAACGATGCCGCTCGTACCAATCAGAGGAGACGAGAGCAATAGCAGCCTGCTGTCAGCCAATCAGACGCTGGTATGGTTCACTGTAGGATATTATCTGGCGTTTGGCTCCACCCTATGAGATTTTTATTTAATTCATCCAAGAAAAGCAGTCTGATTCATCTGATGTTCTAATAATCTCTCTAAAACTCACAAAAACTGCTGTTCAATAACAACTTTTATATAAATAATACTGTAAATATTTAAATAATAAATCTTTTCATGTCTGCAGAGGAAGTTACACGACAGGAGGACTCTCTCCATGTACTTTGTGAGTATGATGGACTTTTACCTTCATTTTATTTCACTGTTTGGTTGGAGGGAGGCAGGAAGAGGGACAAGAGAAACAACAGTACAACAAATGGACGACGGATTTATGAACTCAAGAAACAAGCTGTTCCTCAGCTTCTGAGTGAAAAAGGAAAAAACAACAGGGAAAAACTCTGTTAATTCAGGCAGGCCACTTTAAACTGGGAAATTGAAACTAAACAAAAAAAAAAAAAACACTTTAAAGGGGCTCTGTGCAAGATTTAGAAAAATATCAGTGTAGCAACACCGCTGGCCATTAGGCGAACTTCAACAACATTGCGTTGCTCGTCCACGACGGCGCACTCCATGAATGAGCCTCCAGTTTATCTGCTGATACATCCACAGACCAAGGTGATTTACCAGCATCAAGTATACAGAGGAGGTGAGTGAAGTAACGCTTAAAAGTTCCACAAACTAAAAACGAAAATGAATAAAGTATATTTGAACCGCGCAGACATGGCACAAAATTAGATATTGGTTCATATGAGGCGCTTAAAAAAGGACGATATTTTCGCAAGCATTTCTATGAATGAACAGCTTCGCTACTTAGTGCAGCATTGACCAATTTCATTGTCTTTTTACGTGTGTAGTGTGAAAAGTGTAATGGGATGCGTTTTAGAGCAGAAGCAACAGGGCTAACATTGCTTAGCTCTGATAATGGTGCCTCGATAGCTGACATTATGTGTTGAAGATATTTTACGAACTAAGTATCAAAAAATAAACTCAGTACGTTGAGTCCAGTGCCAGGAAGCAAGAAAAAGATGCAGTATTATCTGGAAAACACTAAATGAGCAACATGACATTCTCGTTGTTTGGATAGCATCTTCATTAGCAAGCTAACGTGATGTAGCATATGGTTTATACAACATAAAACACTACATTGTATTTCGTGGTCTGTAGTGATGCCTTACCTTTTCAACAGAAAGATCTCTGGATCGATATTTATCCTGAGCGAAGCTCCCTCCATTTCTCAAACGCTCCACCGATATTTATCCTTGATTTCCCCCTGCGTCGGTCTCACTCTCTTTTAGCTTCACGAGCTTCAGCAGATAAAACTGTCTTAGTTTTTTATGTTTTCACGGCTTTTGTGTGGGTGTTTGGGCTGAGCTAGCCGGTCGTTTACTCACGGAAGCAGCCTTCTCCATTCAACACGCCATTTTCAGGTATAAATAGAGCAAAGGGGTGCGTGCATTACGTAGTCATTTTTCATTTCTTTTTGAAAAAAAAAAAGGAAATTAAAAGCAAACAACTGTTTGTTTTTTCCATTTTTTGATTGTGAATTTGATATGAACTGCCTGGTCAGTGTAATGTCCCACAGATTTTAAATTTTAAATCAAAGTCAAGAAGCATTTTTCTTAAATTTCTGTTTATGGTATGAAAATAAAACATGGAAAATAAGATCCATTACGTTTTACTTTTAAACTGAGAATGAAGAAAAAGAAAATCAAAAATAAAAGTCTGTTCTTTGTTTTCCGGTTTTCATTTTTCTTTTTTTTTTTTGTTTTCCAAAATAAAAAACAGTTTATCTTTCATTAATTGTTTCTATTTTTAGATCAAAAAAGGCAAATTACAGAACAGAAAATGTAGGCTATAACATTCTTTATTTCATGCCTGCCCCAGGTCACACTAATGGGGACAGAAAACAATGTTATGGTCCTAGCGTTCCTTTCTCTAACCCTACTTTAACTCCCCTGGAGAAAAACCTGTCCCTCTGATTTTTGTCTCCAGCCCATGAAGGTGCAGCAGGACTCACTAGAGGAGCGCCCTGAGTCCCCAGACCTCCCCGAGTCCCTGGACCTCCCCGAGCCGCTCTACGAGGAGGTCGGCGACTTCGGCCTGCAGGTGCTGAAGTCTCTGGAGACCAGCTTCCTGTCCAGCAGCACGGCCGAGACGCAGGAAGTCGTGGATCAACCGCCGCTCAGACTGGTTCCTGTGGAAACTGGAAACGGAGATCACATCATAGTCCCCGATGTGGTTCGGTCAGAGGCAGGCGTCGTGGATCCTGAGGAGCAGAGGGGAGGAGGAGGGGGAGGTGATGGTGGAGCAGACCGACAGCTGCTCGCGGCAAGGAGGAGGACTGTGGTCTGCACGCCGTCACAGGAGCTGCTGCTGCAGGAGCTGTCGTCTGCTTTTAACAAGAGGACGGAGGGGGAGGAGGGGGAGACAGGGGGGGAGCAGAACCAGGAGGGGCAGGAGGAGGAGGAGAGGCCATATGATGTCTGAGAGGACAGGAATGATTAACTCTGAAGAAGAAGAAATGTGAATCATCCTCCAGTGACTGAGGGGTTCCTCACCATGTCAGTCTGAGACTGTGGAGATACATCAGCTCATGAACTCCTCATAACTGTCAGAATCCACTGAGAGTTTCTCATGGACACTTTCTGCTGTGTGGCTACCAGATCAGTGTCTTATGTTGTTTGTTTGGTGCCCTCTGGTGGTGAAACGTCATACTAGACCAACACGGCTGAGACCAGGGTCTCCTTCAGACTAGATTTATCCTGTTTCTGAGTCGATGAGCTGATCTGATGGAGAACCAGAACTCTGACAGACACGCCCTCCAGCACCGGCTTTTCTTTTAAACAAACAGCTGATTGGTTAGAGGTGATGGATTCTGATGAGTCAGCTGATGATAAAACATGATGTTATGTCTGAATATGTAACAGCGAACCATTATGAACTTTAATATAAACCAATCTATCTTTATTTAACACCTGTGGGAAAATATATGGAGTCAGGATTGCCACAAAACTCAAGAGAACATTTTACTTTTCTTTGATTTTAGACTGATTTTTCTCCAAACCTGCCTCTGTGCTCTAACAGACGCATTAGCTTTGATCTAACTAAGATAGTCCCAACATTCTGTCACATACACACACATTATCTCAGCCAAACCCTAAAACTCCACCTCAGCTCCTCCTACAGACTTCAATTAGGCTTTAAAAAGTAAAATTATTATTCAGATATTTACACTGGATTCACTGTTGTTCTATCGTTGACAGGTTTTTAATAATTCCTGTTAAAGTTTGATGATGATTTTTGGCTCCGGGGCTTTTACCATGAGTGTGTGTGTGATAGAATGTTTGGACTATGTTGGGGAGATCAAAAGGGAACAGCATAGCAACAACAGGCAGAACTAACATGATTGGTCCATGCTCTTCCTGTTTGCTATTGGTGGGTTGAGTTTTGTAACAATACTGACTCCATACTAAAATCTGTTTTTAACTTGAATTTACTCCCATATTTTTCTTTCCCATGTGGAGAAAATGTTACAGAGTTTTCTCTCCTTTCTCTAACCGTCAGATATCAGCCTGTGTTAATATTCTCAGGACTTGTTGGGGAAATGATCCAGCTGAACTCTTTATAGCCCTCTAGTACAGTTGTATGGAAGCTTCAGAAGGGATCAGACATCTTGGTTTAATAAAGATCCAGAACCAGAGAAATCCTGAGGCCTACATTACCCACAATGCTTTGCCCTTCTTAAGGCTGTTGTGCGAGTCTGACACCCGTTCAGTCAGGTGACCTGATTCATGGTTGAACTGAGCTGGAGAACTTCAAAATAAAAGTATTGTGTACAAACGAGGAGAGTTACTCCACAGAAATCCCAAAAGAGGCTTTTACTTTGAAAAGCACAAACATGAAGCATCCCTGTACCGTGTTTATCCTCCCTGTGACATACTCTACTGATGTAGACACACATACAGTCATGGACGAAAGTATTGGTACCCCTGGAATTCTTCCAGAAAATACACCATTTCTCCCAGAATTTGTTGCAATTACAAATGTTTTTGGTATACATGTGTTTATTTCCTTTATGTTCATTGGAACAACACAAAAAATCAGAAGAAAAAAGACAAAATTGACATAATTTTACACAAAACTCAAAAAAAATGGGCTGGACAAAATTATTGGCACCCTCAACTTAATATTTGGTTGCACACCCTCGTAAAAAAATAACTGAAACCAATCACTTCCTATAACCATCAACAAGCTTCTTACATCTCTCTACTGGATTTTTGGACCACTCTTCTTTTGCAAACTGCTCCAGGTCTCTCAGATTTGAAGGGTTCCTTCTTCAACAGCAGTTTTGAGATCTCTTCATAGGTGTTCAATGGGATTTAGATCCGGACTCATTGCTGGCCACTTCAGAACTCTCCAGCTTTGTCTCCAACCATTTCTTGGTGCATTTTGAGGTATGTTTGGGGTCATTGTCCTGCTGGAACACCCATGACCTCTGACACAGACCCAGCTTTCTGACACTAGGCCCTACATTGCGGCCCAAAATTTTTTGCTAGTCTCCAGATTTCATGATTCCTTGCAGACAGTCAAGGCACCCAGTGCCAGAGGCAGCAAAACAACCCCAAAACATCCTTGAAGCTCCACCATGTCTGACTGTAGGTACTGTGTTCTTTTCGTTGTAGGCCTCATTCTGTTTTCTGTAAACATTAGAATGACGTGCTTTTCCAAAAAGCTCTACCTTAGTCTCATCTGTCCACAAAATGTTCTCCCAGAAGGATTGAGGCTTACTCAGGTACATTTTTGCAAACTCCAGTCTGGCTTTTTTATGTCTCTTTGTCAGCAGTGGGGTTCTCCTGGGTCTCCTGCCATAGCGCTTCATCTCATTCAGATGACCACGTATGGTCCCAGCTGACACTTTTGCACCCTGAGTCTGCAGGACAGCCTGAATTTGTGTGGAAGTTGACTGAGGATGTTTATCCACCATTCCAACTATCCTGCGTTGCATTCTTTTGTCAGTTTTTCTCTTCTGTCCACATCCAGGGAGATTAGCCACAGCTCCATGGTTATAAACTTCTTGATTATATTACACACAGTGGACAAAGGAATTTCTAGATCTCTGGAGATGGTCTTGAAACCTTGAGATTGTTCATATTTTTCCACAATTTTGCTTCTTAAGTCCTCAGACAATTCTGGACTCTTCTTTCTCTTCTCCATGCTTGGTGTGACACACACAGGCACACAACACAAAGGCTGAGTTTAACTTTTATTCATTCTAACTGGCTTCAGGTGTGATTTCTAGATCACCAGCACCTGTTACTGCCACAGGTGAGTTTAAATGAGCATCACATGCTGGAAATAAAATGATTTACCCACAGTTTTAAAAGGGGGACAATCATTTTGTCCGGCCCATTTTTTGAGTTTTGTGTAAAATTATGTCAACTTTGTCTTTTTTCTTCGGATTTTTTTGTGTTGCTCCAATGCACATGAAGGAAATAAACATGTGTATACCAAAAACATTTGTAATTGCAACAATTTCTAGGAGAAATGGTGTATTTTCTGGAAAAAAATTCCAGGGGTACCATTTCGTCCATGGCTGTATCTGTTAAACAGGGTAAATATGGCCTCTAGTTCCTGTCTGTGATTGGCTGAGAGAGGAATGGCTCCTGGTAAAAGTTGACTTTAACTTTCTAGATTATCAGCTCTTGAAGCGAGTCGAGATGTCGCTCACACAGGAAGTCTGAAAGTCTTTACAGGAGACACAATGCAAAAATCACCTTTTCAGGCTTTTCTAATAAAAAATGTTCCCATTGGTCTGTCCACAATCCCCTCAAATGCCAGAAAATCCGTTACCTTCCACCCTCTCTTTCTCCACCTTTCAGAAAATGTGTGCTGAAACAAGCCATTCCCAGATTTTCCCCTCATGATGTCATGTGGGGATTAAGCCCCGCCCCAAAGTTTAGTTGGCCCTTCCCCTTTGGCAGAAAGTTCCACCCTCCTCTCCTGGTCCTCCTCTCAGATGTCAGCTGAGAGGAGGATCATCCCTTAAGCCATATCCATTTCCTGAGAGGGGTGTGGTCAGGGGCGGAGTCAGACAGCTCAGTAACATTTAAAGACACAGAGACAGCTCGTTCTAAGCAGGGCTGAAACAGAGGGGTTTTTAGACGTGCAAAAATCCAATACTGGAGTGTTTTTACAGCAACAAACTTCACAGGCATGTTTTGGAGACCTCTGAGACCAAAATAAACTTGTCTCAAAAGGGTAAATATATATGTCCCCTTTAACATGCATGCTGAAATATAAATAACGCCATGTCACAGCCGTTACGTGGTCACCATGTACCCCAGTCTGAATGGACAAAAAAAAAGGCGAGGCTTTGATTCTCCAGATTCCTGTTGTGTTTGTTACCGTACACCATCATGATGTCCCTCATCTCCATCTACGCCTGGTGATTACGTTTTTTTATTGATGAGTCAGGTCACTGAAAACATCCCTCCATCCAGATCAGTGAACCAACATTTATGCTGCATGTGACAGAATGTTGGGATTCTCTCAGCAGCACAGCAACAAGAGGCAGAGCTAACCTGATTGGTCCATCTTCTTCCTGTTTCCTGTTGTTTGACTGAAATGAAAATCATTTCACCAGCGGTCACAGGATGGATGCTCAGTCCCAGCATCTTCCCCCACTCTTTCTCTCTACCCATACTTCCTGTCTGCTCTTAGCTGTCCTATCAAAATAAAATCAAAAAGTAACCTTCAAAGCAAAACAATCTTAGTTCCACAGGTTCCTGTTTCAGTGTTTTCACAGCCTGTGATCAGGATAAAGGAGGGATGACCAGGCACCAGGACGCTCTTTTACTCTATGACTTCCTCTGTCACAGCAGCACCAGTTCTACTGGTTTTACTGGGGACACTGTCTTTGACTCCTACTGGTGAACTAAAGCACAATAACATTTTTGTTTTACTGTTGTTGTTTTTTTTTTTTTTTTTGTAAATATAAGACATTTAAGATGACTGTGGCTCATTTAACCTGTACATGTATTCACTCATGTTTTAATCTTTATGTTAACTTATTTTATAAAACTTTAAATGTTCTTTTTTTACAGTGTAACCTTTCTTTGGCAGGATGTGATGCTCTGAGTGAACAGCAGGGGGCAGCATTCTAATGTAGAAATACAACAATGGAATAAATGTTACTAAGATTTATAAAATAAAAGGGAAAAATGAAGAGGACCTGTTTTTTATCAACAGGTGGACGTGAAGTCTGTGCACCAGTCAGCCCAGTTGTCCCAGTAGTTCCAGTCTTTGGTGTTTCTGTTCCAAGTGTGTATATCTGCTCTGTTTCTCTCCTGCTCATGAGCAATGAAATTAAAAGTATTTCTCATTTATAACCTGATGTTCATATCATTTTTTTTTTCATTTCCATGGTGTCTAACCCTCCTTTAAACTTTTGTGCTAAATGGTGACATCCTCCGTTCTCTGCAGTAAAAAATGTTTTTGGTGTTTAACCCTTTCAGGAACAGCAGACAGATATTTAAGAGCTGTTTTCTACCAAACATCTGACCTAATACTGAATGATTTCCCATCAGGCCCTTCAGCAGATGTTAGTAAATCCTGCTGTTCAGCGCCACCTTCTGGCCAGACAGAAAGAGTACCAAACGTTTGTGTAAATCAAGATGGCCGACAGCTGGTGGGCACAGCCATGTGGCTCAGAAACATCTACCAAGGCTTTCAGCAGGAGAAACTCCACAGGTGAGATTATTTTAACAACAGAAAGGCTTTGTCATGTAGATCAGTGGTTTTCAAACAAAAAAGTTGGCAAAAGGTGCCTGAAAGGTGGCAAAAATTGGTCAAAGTGATGATAAAACATGGCAAAATTGGGTAAAAAGTGGCTAGACAAAGTCAAAAAATGGTTAACATTTGGCATAAGGAGCCAAAAACATTGGTTAATAGTGGCAAAACATGTTGAAAGCGTCAAAAAGGTGGCAAGAATGGGTTACAAGTGGCCAAAAAGGTTGAATATTGTAAAAAGGTGATTAAAATGGTTTAAAAGTGATTAAAAATAGGCAGAATTAGACAAAAAAGTGGCAAAACAGAGGCAAAGTGAGTGAAAATTAGCAAGAAGGTGGCAAAAATGGGTTAAAAGTGTCAAAAAGGTGACAAAATAGGTTACAAGTGACAGAAAAGTGGCAGAAAGGGTTAAAGTTGCTAAAACATGGTAAAAAGTGATGCAAAAAAGATTGGCAAAAATGTCCAACTAATAGCAAACATAGGCAAAAACTGTCATAAAGGTAGCAAAAATGGGTTAAATGTGGCGAAAAGTAGCAAAAAATGGGTCAAAAGTATTTTTATAAAGTGGCAAAATTGCAAAAAAGCAGCAAAAATGGTTTAAGTTGACAAAATCAGTGGCAAAATGGATAGAAAAAATTGTTAATTTGGTTAAAAGTAGCATGAATAATGATAATTTCAGCACCAATTTCAACTCAATAATAGCTTGCCAAATGAGGTAACTGTTAGCCGGGATGCTAGCACCAATGCTGCAATGCATGCAAACATTATATTTCAAAACATTTATGAATTATCAAATGAAACTTTCTTGAAAATATTTCCATTCAAGATAATAGGATGACAAACTGAAGATCTCAATAAAACTATCAGAATTTACCAAATTTCCTACAGAATAAAGAATATGGATAGATGTCTGCCTTGGACTTCAATATCAGAGATGTTTTGTCTTTTTTCTAGTTCACGACCCACTTTTGGGTCCCGACCCACCACTTGAGAACCACTGCTCTGAAACATCATTGATGTTCATCTCAAAGGTTATTTTCAGAGAGTCAGACGTGTCTGTATCTGAAAAAGGGCAAATTAAAGTAAATAACTGAATTCAGAATAAGAAGACAAGATGAACTTGCTGGATTTAAACTTTTTTATCATTAAACTTTTATTTAAATTTACTATTATTATTAATATTATATTCTAAGAACAAGGCTTAACATACTTTTCAGCTCTCATTATTGTCATGTTTTTGCACTCTATTAAAGTTAAATACAATAAAAGACTGATCAGTATTTATAAGAGCTAAATATTAGCTTTAATTCCCATGTCATAGGAGATTAAAAACACATTTCTAAATTATTCAATAATTCAAGCAGGAAAACATAAAAGAATAATGTTTGATTTATTTATTTTCTTAGACCTAAATCTAAGGAGAGCAGATCCTCTCTGTCAGGATGTGATGCTCTGGTTGAACAGCAGGGGGCAGCAAACACTCAGGATTCAACAGGTTTCACTGCTGCATGGAGTCTAAAACTAAAGTCTGTCCTTTGGTAATAATGTATGATAGAAAACACCAGTTATATAGATGATTAAGGAGTTTAAGATTTAATTTAGTAAAATAGATATTCTCCTTGTTATTCTCCTGCTGACGTCTTCACCATCAACACAGAATCATTATCAGGGTGCAACAGGTAAACTTTCACACTCAGGTAGGATAAAGGACAGTCTGTGATCCTACATCCTACTGTCTGAAGACAGAACACAGCACAGATTTAAGACAGAGAGAGAGAGACAGCCCAGGTAGACCTCCACACTGGGAGGATGTTAGTCATGTGACCTGATAATGATACATGTCAGGTAGACCTCCACACTGGGAGGATGTTAGTCATGTGACCTGATAATGATACATGTCAGGTAGACCTCCACACTGGGAGGATGTTAGTCATGTGACCTGATAATGATACAGGTCAGGTAGACCTCCACACTGGGAGGATGTTAGTCATGTGACCTGATAATGATGCAGGTCAGGTAGACCTCCACACTGGGAGGATGTTAGTCATGTGACCTGATAATGATGCAGGTCAGGTGTGACATCATAGTCAGTCATAGTCAGCCCCCCCCCACCCCCACCCCCCACCCCACACACACACACACACATACACACTCTCTAGAGCTTGAGTAAGGCTGCACAAAAATAAAAATGCATGAATTTCAATGATGTTTCTAATCTTTGACAGATCAGTGCTGTGATTTTTAAAGTCCTCCTGTCATTAATTACAACGGAAATATCTGACTTTTTATTGTTCAATAGAAAACAGCAGTGACATCATGTGATCAAACTGACATCTAAAGGGTTAAAATCCTGACTGATTAAAGGATTTAACCCTTACAAAGTTCATTGTCATAAATGTGTACGCTTTGAACTATGGCCCATTAAGACAAATCAGAATTTAAAAGTTCAACAGAAGCCTTTAAAATCCCTTAAATGCAGAAACTCTGATGGTCATGTGTGCAGTTATGCTGGTTTTGATTGGCTGAGGACGATTTAAGCTAGAAACTGTCAAACAGTCCAAATTCTCCTCCTGGTCCAGACCTGTTGAAACCTAAAGAGAAGGATTGTAACTGCAGAAAAACATTGTCAACATTTAGACAGCACGGCTGCAGCCTCCAGCTTCTCTCTTGTTCCTGGTCGTTGCTGACGTGTGTGAAGAGTTTCTCTTTCCTGTTAAAGCTGACATAGATGAATATTTGGAGTTTTAGGCCGTGTCTATGTTGGTGTCAGATTTCAGCATCGATGGTTTTAAGCTGTTGAGCTTCTCTCCTCCACTGTAAATCAGACCCTGGCTTCAGTTACACTCTTGTCCTCTCCGGGCCTCTGTAGCTCACTGAAGCAGAGCAAAAGGTAGCAAAGCGGCGAGAAGGAGCACTGAGGCGAACAAAGAGGATGGATTTCAGAGAGGAGACTAAATCAGTTAGTCCTGATCCATCCTGACCTCTGATCTGCTCATCCGGCCTGCAGAGCGATCGGCCAAATGTCCTCCTCTTAAGTGACAAAACGCCCCGAGGACACGCAGAGACCCCGGCACACTGATGTGTGGACAGCTGCAGCTCTGCCTGAGGACTGCACAGACCAGTTCAACTGCAGACCAGTTCAACTGCAGACCAGTTCAACGGCAGACCAGTTCAACAGCAGACCAGTTCAACGGCAGACCAGTTCAACAGCAGACCAGTTCAACAGCAGACCAGTTCAACATCAGACCAGTTCAACAGCAGACCAGTTCAACTGCAGACCAGTTCAACTGCAGACCAGTTCAACAGCAGACCAGTTCAACAGCAGACCAGTTCAACAGCAGACCAGTTCAACATCAGAACAGTTCAACAGCAGACCAGTTCAACTGCAGACCAGTTCAACATCAGACCAGTTCAACAGCAGACCAGTTCAACATCAGACCAGTTCAACAGCAGACCAGTTCAACAGCAGACCAGTTCAACAGCAGACCAGTTCAACATCAGACCAGTTCAACATCAGACCAGTTCAACAGCAGACCAGTTCAACATCAGACCAGTTCAACATCAGACCAGTTCAACAGCAGACCAGTTCGACTGCAGACCAGTTCGACAGCAGACCAGTTCAACAGCAGACCAGTTCAACAGCAGACCAGTTCAACTGCAGACCAGTTCAACAGCAGACCAGTTCAACAGCAGACCAGTTCAACAGCAGACCAGTTCAACTGCAGACCAGTTCAACAGCAGACCAGTTCAACATCAGACCAGTTCAACAGCAGACCAGTTCAACATCAGACCAGTTCAACAGCAGACCAGTTCAACAGCAGACCAGTTCAACAGCAGACCAGTTCAACAGCAGACCAGTTCAACATCAGACAAGTTCAACATCAGACCAGTTCAACAGCAGACCAGTTCAACATCAGACCAGTTCAACATCAGACCAGTTCAACTGCAGACCAGTTCAACATCAGACCAGTTCAACAGCAGACCAGTTCAACAGCAGACCAGTTCAACAGCAGACCAGTTCAACATCAGACAAGTTCAACATCAGACCAGTTCAACAGCAGACCAGTTCAACATCAGACCAGTTCAACATCAGACCAGTTCAACATCAGACCAGTTCAACAGCAGACCAGTTCAACAGCAGACCAGTTCAACAGCAGACCAGTTCAACTGCAGACCAGTTCAACATCAGACCAGTTCAACATCAGACCAGTTCAACAGCAGACCAGTTCAACATCAGACCAGTTCAACATCAGACCAGTTCAACTGCAGACCAGTTCAACATCAGACCAGTTCAACAGCAGACCAGTTCAACAGCAGACCAGTTCAACATCAGACCAGTTCAACTGTAGACCAGTTCAGCATCAGACCAGTTCAACTGCAGACCAGTTCAACAGCAGACCAGTTCAACATCAGACCAGTTCAACTGCAGACCAGTTCAACTGCAGACCAGTTCAACAGCAGACCAGTTCAACATCAGACCAGTTCAACAGCAGACCAGTTCAACTGCAGACCAGTTCAACATCAGACCAGTTCAACATCAGACCAGTTCAACAGCAGACCAGTTCAACTGCAGACCAGTTCAACTGCAGACCAGTTCAACATCAGACCAGTTCAACTGCAGACCAGTTCAACATCAGACCAGTTCAACAGCAGACCAGTTCAACAGCAGACCAGTTCAACATCAGACCAGTTCAACTGTAGACCAGTTCAGCATCAGACCAGTTCAACAGCAGACCAGTTCAACAGCAGACCAGTTCAACATCAGACCAGTTCAACTGCAGACCAGTTCAACAGCAGACCAGTTCAACAGCAGACCAGTTCAACAGCAGACCAGTTCAACATCAGACCAGTTCAACTGTAGACCAGTTCAGCATCAGACCAGTTCAACTGTAGACCAGTTCAACAGCAGACCAGTTCAACATCAGACCAGTTCAACAGCAGACCAGTTCAACATCAGACCAGTTCAACATCAGACCAGTTCAACTGCAGACCAGTTCAACATCAGACCAGTTCAACTGCAGACCAGTTCAACTGTAGACCAGCAAAGGTCCTCTCAAACCAAGGACCCAAATAAGACCAGACTCTACATCAACAACAGGTCCTTTCAAACCAAGAACCTGAACTCAGACCAGACTCTAAACCAAAAAAATGGTTCTCTATAACTATGAACCTGAAATCAGACAAGGCTGTAGACCATCAACAGGTCCTCTAAAACCACAAACCTGAACTCAGACAAGACTCTACACCAACAACAGGTCCTCTAGACTAAGAACCTGAACTCAGACCAGGGTCTAGACCAACAACAGGTGCTGGACCAACAGCAGATCCTCTAGAACCAAAAACCTGAACTCAGACCAGGCTCTAGACCAACAACAGGTCCTCTAAAACCAAGAACCTCATCTCAGACCAGGCTCTAGACCAACAGGCGACTAGTCTCTAGACTTGGGGCTGCTGGAAAAGATCCAGGGGACCACTAAGACCTGAAGTCAGAAAACGACAGAGGGAGCAGTGACAGATGTCAGTGAAGATAGGGGAGAAGAGAACATTTAAGAGATGAACACGACACAAAGACCTGGATGGTTCTAACGATGCTGAGCTTTTTAAAGATCCAGGAGACAATAAGAACATTTAAGAGAAGATACACTATGTGGACAAAAGTATTTGTCCTCTCACGTTATTATTGAATTCAGGCGTTCCAGTCAGACCCACAGGTGTATAAAACCATCACTTATCCATGCAGTCTCAAGCATCTGTGATCCTAAACGTGTCGTTCTGAAGAGCTCAGTGACAGGAACAGGATTGTGGGCCAGGCCTTCTGGTCCAACATCAGTGCCTGACCTCATAGGAGCTCTCCATAGTCTTGTAGAAAGCCTTCCAAGAAGAGTGGAGGCTGTTACAGCTGCAGATGGAGGCCAACTCCATATTAAAGTACATGGATTTGAATACAATGTCATTACAGTCCCTGGTGGTGGAATGGTCAGGTGGCTGAATACTTTTGACCCACCAGAAGGACGAGGTGACCAGTTGAGAAGCTCCGATCTAACATGTGCGTTCAGAGGATTATAATGTTAGAAATCAGCTAAACTGTGTCTATAAATCTGTGGTCCCCCTGGTTTTAGACCAGTTATAGGAGCTTGTGTGGTCCTGAGGATGATGTGGTCCTCTTGGTCCCAGCTCCGTCTCCTCAGACCAGCAGCTTCATCTCATTAGGATCTCTCCATCCCCTCGGCCTGGGCCTTTCTCTCTCTCGTTTGTCTCCGGTATTATCTCTGCTGAGAGAGTGGATCATCACACCAGAGCCTCCTTCATGAACAAACACAGACCCTGAAGCTCCTCGCTCCCTCACATGAGGGTGAGAGATCCTGTAAGGATTCACAAGAGGATTTAGCCTTAGTCAAACACCAAAGAACCTTTCTACTGAGACCCTGCTATGAGACACCTGAGCGACAGAAATGCTAGATGTCTAACATTACACAACAAAAACCCTAAACTTTCATATTTTATGATGAACCAATAGGAAACAGGCAGAGCATGGACCAATCACGTTAGCTCTATCCATTGCTGCTGTGCTGTTTTCCTGGAGACATTTGCTTTGATCTCACTCACTCACATAGTCCCAACATTCTTTCACACACACACACGGTAAAAGTCTGAGAGCCAAAGATCAAAGATCATTGGTAAAGTAATTATTTAAAATGTGTCAAAGACAGAAATAAAGTGACTCCAGCATAAATATCAGGATAATTAGTCTACTTTTTAAAGCCTAAATGAAGTCTGTAGGAGGAACTGAGGGGGAGGTTTAGGGCTGGGACTGAGATGTGTTTGTGATAGAATGTTTGGACTGGATACCAGAGTGTATAGTCAGTTTTTGTTCTTTGTGTGCAAGACGTTATCAAAATGTTGACGTCTAAGACTTGGGAATTTTATTAACAAAATTATCCTGCATCCCAAGTTCCAAAAAAGTTGGGTCGCTGTGTAAAATGTAAATAAAAACAGAAGTCAATGATTGCAAAATGACATAAACTCATATTTGATTCACAATAGAAGATAACAGAGATGTGTGGCTGCCATCAAATTCAAAATGAGCTAAATATTTTCATGAAATGGTAAAATCTCTGAGTTTCAACATCTGATGTGTTGTTTATGTTCTATTATGGATCAAATATGGGTTTATGAGATTAGACAGCCGTTGTTTTTGTTTACGTTTACAAAGCGCCCCAACTTTTTTGGAACTTTGGCTGTATTTCAGTGGATGGTTTCCGTGTTAACGTGACCTAAATGTCATTGTTCCTGTATAATGAGAGTGTATGAAGGGAGGATTAACCCTTTAACACACACAAACACAGAGACCTGGATCTGACACAAAGACCGGTTCATGGTTCAGTCCGTCAGACCCAGTTTAAGACAAAGACCGCCACCAAACACGCACGTGTTATACCGTGACGTTGGGTCGAAGCCTAAACTGGCCTTTTTCCTCCAACTTTCCTTTTTCTGCAGACGTCCAATCAGAGGCGAGCTCAGCAGGAATAATCCCACTGATGACCCTGCTTTGTCACACCAGGACTCCATGTGTGAGTGTCGCATTAAATCCAGCACACTGCTCCTCTATACGGTGACCTCTGACCTCTGCAGGCCGATGTATACCACTGTTCCTCCTCCTTTTCTTCTCCACTCCTCCAACTCGGCTTTCACTGCCCAGGTTTGTTTCAGTCTGAGGACTTTTATTTTGAAGTTTTTCCTCCTGGAATGCTGAAAAAAGAGAAAATATCTGAGAATCGCCTGAACATGGGCAGAAACGTTATGATTAGGATCATTCCTTTATGAAAGCAGCAACTCCTACTACAGGTCTGGATAGAGGGACAGAGACCAGGTCTCGAATAATCTAGGACTAATACCAGAGTCTAGAGGAGTCAAGGACAGAAACCAGAGTCTAGAGGAGTCTTTGACTGAGACCAGAGTCAAGAGGAGTTTAGGACTGAGACCAGAGTCTAGAGGAGTTTAGGACTGAGACCAGAGTCTAGAGGAGTCTTGGACTGAGACCAGAGTCAAGAGGAGTTTAGGACTGAGACCAGAGTCTAGAGGAGTCAAGGACTGAGACCAGAGTCTAGAGAGGTCTAGGACTGACACCAGAGTCTAGAGCAGTCAAGGATTGAGACCAGAGTCTAGAGGAGTCTAGGACTGACACCAGAGTCTAGAGGAGTCTAGGACTGACACCAGAGTCTAGAGGAGTCTAGGACCCAGACCAGTGTAGAGGAGTCAAGGACTGAGGCCAGAGCCTAGAGAAGTCTAGAACTGAGATCACAGTCTAGAGGAGTCTTGGACTGAGACCAGAGTCAAGAGGAGTCTTGGACTGAGGCCAGAGCCTAGAGAAGTCTAGAACTGAGATCACAGTCTAGAGGAGTCTTGGACTGACACCAGAGTCTAGAGGAGTCAAGGACTGAGACCACAGTCTAGAGGAGTCAAGGACTAAGACCAGAGTCTAGAGTAGTCTATGACTGAGACCAGAGTCTAGAGGAGTCTTGGACTGAGACCAGAGTCTAGAGGAGTCTAGGACTGAGACCAGAGTCAAGAGGAGTTTAGGACTGAGAAAAAAAAAGTGAGAAAAATGATGTCATCAAACTTTGAAACATTTCTTCTAACCAGCTCTACCCATAGCTCCTCCCACTGTATCAGACTGAGTCCATACTCTAATGCTCTGGCACAGAGGGATGTTAGTGACGTGAACAGTATACCTACCTACAGAATATCCTATTACTGTAACTAAATCAACCTCACTAATGGACGCAGTGAGGGGAGACTGACGATTAATTTTTAGGGTTTTTTTTTTATGTTAGACTCAGTAAAACATCTAAAAGTGAAGAGCCAATGAGAAATCAGAATCATCTGTTGCTATGGCACTAACAGAGCATATATCAGCATGAGCACTCACTCCTCTATTGTAATGTGATCCTGGATATACACACAGTAAAGTCTCTCTCTCCACTCTTAATTGCCTCATTCGCCCCTCTCTCTCTCTCTCCCTGCAGATGTCTGCCTCCTTAATTTGCGTAGAGAGCAACAATCAGCCCCATCTGTCCCAGTTTTTACTTTCCTCCTCCCCCTGAAAAATCACCTCTGTGCCCCCCCCCCCCCAAATCTCCTCACTAAGCTCACCACACTCCTCCCATACTGAACCGTGTCAGTGGCGTGGGGATTGAAAGCCAATCAAAAAGCTATAAAGGAGTGCTTTGGTGTGCAGGGACACAATCGGAGGCCGGGTGGGGGGCTGGTGGGGTAGGGTGAGGCTCCTAGGTGCCCCCCCCTCTGCTCTGTGTTTGTGGCTGCAGGCTCCTGTCAGGGCAGTGAAAAAGAGTTGGGCAAAAACGGACAGATGGGAGGACTTAAAGGGAGGAATAATCACAGCAGCATCCTCCTCCGTCTCCTACATCCTCAATACATCCTCCATACATCCTCCTTCCATCCCTATGTCCTCTGTCCATCTATCAGTCTGTCCATACATCCCTATGTCCTCTGTCTATCTATCAGTCTGTCCATACATCCCTATGTCCTCTGTCCATCTATCAGTCTGTCCATACATCCCTATGTCCTCTGTCCATCTATCAGTCTGTCCATACATCCTTTACCTATTCATACATCCCTACATCCTTTACCTATTCATACATCCCTACATCCTTTACCTATTCATACATTCCTACATCTTTTATCCATTCATACATCCCTACATCCTTTACCTATTTATACATCCCTACATCCTTTACCTATTAATACATCCCTACATCCTTTACCTATTTATACATCCCTACATCCTTTACCTATTCATACATTCCTACATCTTTTATCCATTCATACATTCCTATATCTTTTATCCATTCATACATCCCTACATCCTTTATCCATTCATACATTCCTACATCTTTTATCCATTCATACATCTTACATCCTTTATCCATTCATACATCCCTACATCCTTTATCCATTCATACATCTTACATCCTTTATCCATTCATACATCCCTACATCCTTTATCCATTCATACATCTTACATCCTTTATCCATTCATACATTCCTACATCCTCTATCTATTAATACATCCCTACATCCTTTATCCATTCATACATTCCTACATCTTTTATCCATTCATACATCCCTACATCCTTTATCCATTCATACATCCCTACATCCTTTATCCATTCATACATCTTACATCCTTTATCCATTCATACATCCCTACATCCTTTATCCATTCATACATCTTACATCCTTTATCCATTCATACATCCCTACATCCTTTATCCATTCATACATCCCTACATCCTTTATCCATTCATACATCTTACATCCTTTATCCATTCATACATCCCTACATCCTTTATCCATTCATACATCTTACATCCTTTATCCATTCATACATCCCTACATCCTTTATCCATTCATACATTCCTACATCCTTTATCCATTCATACATTCCTACATCCTTTATCCATTCATACATCCCTACATCCTTTATCCATTCATACATCTTACATCCTTTATCCATTTGTACATCCCTACATCCTTTATCCATTTGTACATCCCTACATCCTGTATCCATACATCCCTAGGGTTAGGGTTATATCCCCTCATATTCTCCTCTGAATCAGGACTAGGTGAGTCAGCTGTAGGAGTCTGAACGCTTCCTTAAAGCTGTAAAACTCTGAGGATTCATTATCATGTAAACATCCTACCTGAGCTGAATTCTTCAATCATCAGGAATCTCTGTGATTATATAAAGTTTATTAAGAGTGATGCTGATTCTTGCTGAACTTTCTAGGGTTCTTTAATCCACCGTATTTGGTTCTTTGCAGCTGAAACCTTTGTCGTCCAGCTGATCCATTGTGCAGAATCAGACCTGCTCCCTGTTTAAGGCTTTATTAGAATCATAAAGAGCCATCTAGGGGTGGTATTATAAAATCAGCTGCTGTCCTGGTCCTCTGAGGACATTCCTCCACAGTGATTGATGCTCTCATGTAAATCAGCTCATCTGGAGCGGGGCTGATGGGCTGATTGATGGCGTCTTTAACACACAACACAATCCTCTGGTGATGAGTCCGTCAGGCTGGAGTGCTGCTCCTCTGCTCCTTTGTCTGGCTCCTGAAGAGAACCATTGAGACGAGTGAGTCCTGTGTCCTCCTCAGCCGCCTTTGTGAACCTCACAATGACCATTCAGCTCTGTTGGTGGTGGGCCCGCTTTTCATCTCGCTCTCAAAACGCTGCAGCAGAGCGTGAGGAGGAGAGGAATAAAAACACAGAGGACGGCCAGGTATGGAGAGAGGAGAGGGTCAAAATCAGGAAGGAAGGGTCAGCTTTAAGGACAGGTGTCAGACAAACACAGAGATTCAGCTTTAGTCTGTTAAAATCAACATTTTCATCACAACCAGGACATTAATAGGCAACTCTCTTATAACCAGAAATGATCAATATTCACGTCCTGCTTCAGCACAAAGATGATCATCACGCTGAGGAGAGGAAAGATAGCTAAACCCTAAAAACTGGATGTTCCACCCTTGGTGTTTGTCTTTTACATCGCTGTGGAAGAATGTTGTCCCATTCTTCTTTACAGAATTGTTCTAATTCAGCCACATTGGAGTGTTTTCCAGCATGAATGGCCTGTTTAAGGTCATGAAACAGCATCTCAATCAGATTTATGTCCAGACTTTGACTAGACCACTGACGACCAGAACCTTCCTTTAGTTTTTAGTCCATTCAGAGGTGGACTTGCTGGTGTGTTTGGGATCATGGTCCTGCTCCATAACCCAAGTGTGCTTGAGCTTGAGGTCATGAACTGATGGTCGGACATTCTCCTTCAGGTTTTTCTGGTAGAGAGAAAAATTCATGGTTCAAGTAGTCCAGGTCCAGGTCCAGGTTCAGACCATCACACTACCACCACCATGTCTGACTGTTGGTCTGATGTTCTTCTGATGAAATTCTGTGTTAGTTTAACAGCTTTTCTCCATCATGTTGCTTTTGAAGGACACGGTGATGTAGCATTTAGCTAATAAATCTGTGGGGTACTGGTTAGACCGGAATGACAGTTGGGGGTCAAGACCGGCCTGTGTACAAAAGGCTCGGATTGAATGGCATCCTTTGAAGATGATGTATTCCTTTGAAGATGATGTCATCCTTTGAAGATGATGTATTCCTTTGAAGACGATGTCATTCATTAAAAAAAAATAAACAGACCTCAAAGGATGACATCATCAAAGGCAGATGATGGAATGTTCCATGTTTCGGCCTTTTCCCTCCATTTTTACCCACTAGTCGCCATAGTTGGTAACTTTGGTAAAAGTGGGTGGAGCTGTGGAGGAGAGAGGGTTATGGTTGCAGAAAGTTCCTTTTCTGTCTGGTCAGTCCTCAGAATATTTTCCCAGAAGTCTTGGGGACCATCAGGATGTTTTTAGTCAGATGTGAGATGAGCCTTTGTGTTCTTTTTGCTCAGCGGTGGTTTTGGCCTTGGAACTCTCCCATGATGCCATTGTTGTCTAACCTGACACGCCAGATAGATTTGTTTCACACATCCATCTGGAAAACCTTCAATACTAAGCGTTTGGGAAAGGGCAGAGGATTTGAAAAAAGCTTGGAGTGTGATTGGATGAACGTTCTGTCTGTCACATCTTTACAGGCCAATCATAGCAACAAAACACGGGACGTAGCCGCAACCGAGGTGCACATGCGCAGCTACTGAGGAATGATGCGAACCATGGTGACTATAGACGTGTCAGTACACAATTTTTTTTCATTTTTGAAAAGAAAACAACTCACTGCTGTTCTTTGTTCTTCTTTTAACGAAGAAATGTCGTCAAGCTCTGATAAAACTGGTGCTTTAGCAGCATCTACACTAATGTCTTCCGCTATAATTGCACCGGTCTCTTGTTGCTTCTTGCTTACGTCATGACTCCGCCGTGCCTAAAAGTACTGCCTCTCGTCACTGATTGGCTGACTTGTCACTTTCTAACCGGGCCCAAACGGTTCAGACGGGAGCTTTGCAAGATGGATTCACCAGTGAGAAACAAGGAAACGGGCGTGTCTGTCTGCTTTGCAAGGTTAATTGTTGCCCAGTCTCTATCTGATTGTGGAATCATGAACTCTGACCTTAACTGAGTCAGTGAGGCCTGCAGGTCTTTAGATGTTGTTCTGGGTTCTTCTGGGACCTCCTGGATGAGTCGTCCATGCACTCTTGGAGTCATTTAAGGAGGGCAGCCACCCCTGGGTAGGTTCACGTCTGTTCACAGTTTTCCCTATTTGTGGATAATGGCTCTCAGTGTGGTTGAATGGAGTCCTAAAGCTGTAGAAATGTCTTTGTAACCCTTTCAGACTGATAGATGTCAGTGACTTTGTTTCTTGTCTGTTCTTCTTTAGATGGCTCCATGATGTGTTGGAGATCTTCTAGCCTACTTCACTTTGTCAGACTGGTTCTATTTAAGGGGTTTCTGGATCCAACAGGTCTGGCAGTAATCAGGTCTGGGTGTGGATAGTCAAACTGAACTCAGCTTTATCAAAAATGTGGTTAATCACAGATAATTCATGGTTTAATAAGGGGGGAATGACTTTCTCACATTAGGCCAGGTAGGTTTGGATGGAGGCCATTCTCCAGTTCCATCAGAAAAAAATAAAATCATCAAACTTGCAGCTAAGGGGAAAATGATACATAACTAAAAGCTGTATTGAATGAGGTCTTTTTAAAAAATCTAAATAATGAAAGTGCTCATTAATATTGACACACAAGCATGTGAATAATTCTGTAGTTCTGGATCAGAAAGATTTTATCTAAATCCAGACTCTGATAGTCCCCGGTCTCTGTGGTTCAACCTCTTTGTCTGAAGGTCACCGTTATCCTCGTGTGTCAGTCACAGGAGGTCGAAGGACCTCTGAGGAGCCTGCGGGGGCCGGTGATGGACTTTGCCTGGGGCCCTGAATCTCTGTGGGTCCCTGGTTTTGGCGGTGGGCCCTGAGCGGCCCCTCTCTCTCCGGTCACGGTCTCGTCTCTTTCACTGACAGTTTGTTCTCAATTAGAAAGCCTTTGTCCTCCATGAACGCTTTCAGCCCTACACCGCCGTCTGAGCTGGGGGTGAAGAGATGCTTCCACGCCATAATGGCGATGTTTCGCCTCTTCACGGACCCCCGCCGCCACCCTCTTTATACTCTCGTTTTGGCTTTCTCAATGCTGGCCCTTTCTCCTCAGCTGAATAGCTCTAACTAGCTTTATAAAACTTCCTGGATATCTAAATCTCATCCAGACTCCCTCAGACCCTCAGACCACTTCTCCTTCGTCTATTAGGACTACAGAAAAAGATTTCAGATTGTATTTGTACATTCCTAGTTTTTTATTTAATTATACAACCTCGATTTTAAAAAAAAGTTGGGTCGCTATGTAAATGTATTTAGAAACAGAAGTCAATGATTGTCAGATCTCATAAACCCATAAATTCTACTGAGCTAATATTTTTCATAAAATAGTAAAATGTCTGTTTCAACATCAGATATGTTGTTTCTGTTCTATTGTGAATCAAATATGGGATTATGAGATTCAATCACTGACTTCTGTTTTAACTGACATTTTACACAGCATCCCAACTTTTTTGAAAACGGGGTAGTGTATAGGACCCTGTGGGCCCCAGCAGGGCCTCCTATGGTTTAGAAAGAGGGCAGATGTAACAGATGGCTCAGCCTGCAGCGTGTCTTTGCGCTGTTTTACAGGCCAAACGTGTCTGAGTGTTGTGATAATGGTGGTTAAATCTACTGAGCATGCTCAGAGCTCATCGATGACTCAAACGTAGCTCAGACTGACACCATCATCCATCACACTGATTTTTACAGTGTTTCAGATCATCGTTCTGTTAGAGCACACCTGTATGAACTCAGTCCGACAGAGTGGGAGGAGCTATGAATGCAGATGTTTAAAGGATGGTATGTCTTATAAGTGTTGATGATGTCATCTTTCTTCAGTGTACCAAAGGCTTCAAAGTATGACCTCATCAAAGACAGAGAATAGAATGTTGGTTGAGCTGTGTGGGTGTGTGTGTGTGTGTGTGTGGGTGTGTGGGGGTGTGTGTGTGTGGGTGTGTGTGTGTGTGTGTGGGTGTGTGGGGGGGGGCTTTTTCCCTCCATTTTTGAAAAATAGTAGACCATAGGTGGCAACTTTGGCAAAGCGGAACTGGAACTGGACCTGGATAGCATCCTTTCATCATTAAAGGCAAGGATGGAATGTTTTATTTGCTTTGAAGGCTGGCATCATCTTTCTAAAGCGTATTGAAAACTTTAAAGGATGACATCACCAAAGGCAGAGGACAGTTCCACCCACTGTTCTAGAAGTTGCCAACAAAGACACGAGGGAAAGATCGTTGGTGTATCTGTGTCCTGATGGTGACAGAGATGAAGAACTGGAGTTTGATTGTAAATCCACCACAGTGTCATCCGTGATTGGTGGAGTCTCTAGTAACCATGGATACCATGTCTATGAACAAAGGCTGTAGACTGTTGATGATAACATACAGGCTGCCATATGAAGCAGAATAGACAGAAACTGAGAGGCACTCCAACATTATCATTTTAGAGGGAATCAGAAATAATGATAGTTTAAGAAAAGGTATATATGCAGTTTGGAAGCTTGAAAAACGTCCTTAACAGTGAATAAAATAAACAACTCAGAAGATGATGTGTGTGTGATAGAATGATGGGACTATCTTAGTGAGATAAAAGCAAGTGTCTCCTGAACAGCACAGCAACATCAGGCAGAGCTAATATGATTGGTCCATCCTCTACCTGTTTCCGATTGGTTGGCTCGTTCTAAAAAAGAGCAGAAATACAAAGTTTCAAAGTTTCATTCGAATGCTCAGACAGAAAATCAGAGGCGGTTTCATAAACCGGACTCAGAGTGGAGTCTGAATGTTTCAGCTGAAGAATAAAAACCTGACCCAACACTAAAGCTGACGTTCAGTCACACGACTGCAGACTGGGATCATCACCAGATCTGATCCCCAGAGAGAGAGGAGGATGGGGGGTTATGTAGGGGGGATTAGGGCCATGTAGGGGTGATTGGGGAACGGTTTTAAACGAACAGAATGAGAAATTTGGAATTAGACGTCTGGGAAAGTTTGGACCACGGTGAGAAGAGAGAACTAGAGTCAGAGTTCTATCAGAGAAGAGGGAGAAACAGTCCTGAACCTGTCTGATCTTAGTAACCTCAGCTCTAGTAGACCAGTCAGGCTAAAACGCTGGAGTAAGAGCGGTCACATGACCAAAGTAGAGCTTTGTTTGGGGATTTTTGTGTTTTCACACAGAAGAAAGAGAAAGTGAGATCCATCCAGTAAATCCCCTAAACCCCTCAGTGATCCCAAACCTGCGGTCTCTAGACCCCCCAAGAGGTCCCCGGATAAACCCAAGGTCACGACGGCGATTAAAGAGAGCAGACAAAGAACCAGATCAGTCCTGAATCCTGATCTGAGTGTAACCAAACTGGTTCATTTAATCAGATATTTAAAGTTTAATATGAGATATGTTGAAGAATAATTAGAGGGAAGCTGGTTTTGGTCCTGACTGATTCAATGATGCATGGTTTTATTTTCACCCCTGTTCGTTTAGTGTTCACACTGAGATATTACAGAGGGTCAAAGGTCACTCCAGGCTGTCCTTATATTACCTCAGTACACCCCAGTCTGATCCTACCACTGTGTTGGTCTGGGGTTCCAAGTCTTTTCCCTTGGGCCCCCTACTTTTATTAAAGAAAAGCTGAGGCCCCCAGGAGCCACACAGAAAAATTCAATGATAATTTCAGTTGTTTTATCCTTAAGGACAGTCCCCAGTTTTTAAAGAGCAGCCCACTTTTCACAACCTCAGAGCAGACAATCACAACTTTCTGATCTTCAGGAGAAACTTGGAGTATTAAGAAAAGTGAGTTTTGGTGGAGGGACGGGGGTTTGAATATGACAGCTTGAGTGGATATTTAGGAGAACTTTGGGAACAGAAAACTTGAGTTTAGGGGTAAAATATAGGAAAAAATTCAGGGGAGGGGTTGGCAAAATAGATGGAGAATTATGGCTGGAATTTAGGAGGTTTGATGGAGAGTTTTAGGGGTGGTAGTCAAGGGGTTTAAGGGTACATTTTGGTGGTGTGATGGAGATTTTATGGAGGAGATAGTTAGTGGTTTAAGGAAACATTTTGGAGTTTTAATGGAGAGGTTTGAGGGAGGTAGTCGATGGTTTAAGGGTACATTTTTGGGGTTTGATGGAGATTTTTGTGGGAAGGTAGTAAGTGGTTTAAAGGTAGATTTTGGGGGTTTGATGGAGATTTTGGGCGAGTTAGGGTTAGGGTTAGTCGATCGTTTAAGGGTACATTTTGGGGGGTTTTGATGGAGAGATTTGGGGGAGGTAGTTAGTGGTTTAGGGGTATTTATTGTTTATTAATATATTTATTAATTTTTTTTTTTTTTTTCTTTATTTGTAACGTGGAACAATGCACATCAATGAACATGGACATGTAAATGTGCCAGATTGTAGTCATAGGATAATTTCCATCTGTAGTCCCTGGTTGATGGTATGTACAACAAAGAGTCCATTAAAAATCTTCATAAAAATCAGACAACACCAAAATCAGACAACACAGTGCTTAACAAATCTCTTAGACCACCCTAACCCTAACCAAAGTAAGGTTGATGCCACAGCTGCCCTAAATTAACAGCATTGGTAAAAATTGGTAAAACCAAAATAATTTTTTATGTTTCTGCAATGGTTAATACACCAATATGCAGAAGCTCTTTAACCCAAATAATATGTTTAATGCTAAAATATAATAATTATTGTTATCCATGAATTTTACAATTTACTGATTTACAAAAAAATAGTAAAGCACATTAATATTTCTTGATTAATATGTAAAATTATAGTTATTTACCTGCATTCCTGAACAGAAAATGAGTTTTAGCGGTTGAATGTTATGCTTGATTCATTTCTGACTTCTCAGAGAAGCCCAGTGAGCCGGCTCAAATTTGGGTGAATTCAGTTTGAAATTCCTCATTCCTGTTCGAAATGGTAAAACGTGGAGAGCTGACTGAAAATGAAAGAGTCCGCATTAAAGCACTTCATGATGCTGGATGGTCTCTGAGACAAATATGACAGGTGGTCTAATACATTTGTTAAGCACTGTATATAGTACAATAACATACAAAGACCCAAATATACCAATACCTAGCTAAGGACAGACCAGAAATAAATTGAGCATTGCAGTTACAGTGCATAAGGCAGACGATAAAGTGCTTTCGTGCTGAAGTGCAAGTGTGCTGATATATTTCACATGATCAAGAGTGTGCTTAGAGAAGAAAGTGCACATCATCCTTAGCCTGGTTAGTTAAAGTGCTGATATTATTGCACATAGTTAGCATTATAGAGATGTGTTTATTTCTATATTATTGCACCAGAAAAGAGTAAGGGTACATTTAGGAAGTTTGATGGAGAGTTTTAGAGGAGGTGGTCGGTGGTTTTAGGATAAATTTCGGGGGTTTGATGGAGAGTGTAGAGGGATGTAGTCAAGTGGTCTAAGGGTGCATTTTCGGGGTTTGATGCAGAGTTTTGGGGAGGTAGTTGGTGGTTTGAGTGTCCATTTAGGTGGTTGAGATGGAGAGTTTTGGGGGAGGACGGCCTCCCCACGGCGTTGGCGGCCCAGCTATGAAGCTCCGCCTTTTGTTGTCCATTTGTTTACCTTTGCTCGGCCGAGGTGTGGAGGAGAGGGACAATGAGCTGGTAGATCAACAGTTGGTCTGAATGGGGCGGCTCTCCTTTATCCTGTGGCCCTTGAACGCAGCACCTCAGAGGGCCGGTGATTAAGAGCCCAACAGGCCACCATAGGCTCAAAAGCACAAAGGAAGCCGCTCCACTTATCCAATAAAAAAAAGTGTCCGGGACAATCGGAGCGGGCGGCGTCCTGCTGACATCACACTTCAGTGATCAGTGGACGGGTGGAGGATAAAGAGGGAGCACTCCAGCCGACAGACCCTCACCCATTCAGTCCAGACCGGGGGGGGGGGGCCTTGTTAACTCCTTACTGAGGACTCGGAGGCTTTAAGGGTGTCAGAGATTTCAGAGAGGAGGGGGTGAGTTAACGGGAGAGAGAGAGAAGAGTCGGGGTCATCACAAACTCTGAGATGATTCTAGTTCAAATTTAACCTCCTTTATAAAACTATTATCTACTGAGGCTCCGAGGGTGTCAGAGATTTTAGAGAGAGAGGAGGGGGTGAGTTAACGGGAGAGAGAGAAGAGTCAGGGTCATCAGTTTAGCAGAATCTAAACTCTGAGATGATTCCAGTAGGAATAAACTCGTGTATGTGAGTTCTGTTTGTTTCTGTCCTCAGAGTGATCATTTAAACAGAGTTTCAGGTGAGCTGATCTGATGTGAGTCTGGGTTACTGTCTTAATTTCAAGGTCCATAGCTGATATTTTTATGTGCTGTCAGGCTCCTTTTTTTCTTTTTTATGTGTTTGTGGTAAAACTGGAACAACACATAAACATAAGGAGAAACAGTCAAAGCCAGAGGCGACGAGGGAATCCCAGAGTCCACTCAGATATCCGATCATTCTGTTCTGATCCGTCAGTGTTTTTACGGCCAACATTTTTACAACAGAAATCCAACATCAGGAGACCAGCGGTTTCACAATTTCTGTTTCAAAACAGGAAAGACAAACATAAAAACCTGCCTTTGGTCCTCTCTCACAGTTTGGACTGAACTAAGAATCAAAACACCAAACAGAAACCATTTTTGGTTTTCCAAAAAGTCGTTAAAGAAAAACTAATTCTCACCTTCTTTTCTGCGTGTGTTCAGATTAATTTATGAAAGATCAAAGAACAGAACACTAGGGATGTAACATTCTTTTTTTCACAACACCTGCAGCAGGTAAGACGTATGGAGAGAAAGAATGTTACATCACCCGTGTTCTGTTCTTTCAGCTTCCTGGTTTTTGTTTGTTTGTTTTTGTTTTGTTGATTTTTTTTCATAGAAATGTAAAAATGAAACAATGTCATGAATAAACTAGAAAAGCACTCAGAGAGCACAGACCTCTGCCATTAGCCCTATCTCCTAATAGTGAAGAATCCTTCAAAAACTTCCTGGATCCGTCCCCATGTGCCCCCCAACATGGCATTCGCCGATTACTCCCTCCCTGGTGGGGTGGAACCATGGTGAGGCAAAGCGTTGGCTTCGCTACAGGTGGACTGTCAGGATGGAAGCATTGTCTGCTGGTGCCAACAAATGCACTGACAGTCTCACCCATGGTCTCACCGGACGACTGGAAGTCAGGGCAGAGGGTGAATATTCCTCTATTCCTCCCAGCATTGTGAGTATTCTCACTACAAATCGCTGTCTTTCTCTCTGTTACGCTCTGACTCATCTCCTCGACCAGGTGTGCGTCTTTCAAACTCTATAAACTCCAAAACTTTGAGTAGAAACACACCCAAAAATGCCGCTGGGATTGAAGTTACTCATGTCCGCCATCTCCTGGTGTAAAGTAGTAACAGCGCAGACCTCCGCCATTAGCCCTATCTCCCAATAGTACAGAATCCTTTAAAAAAAATTCTGGATCCAGACGGTGATCCGGATCAGTTCCAAAATCTTATCAGTTCTTCCTTATGCCATTTCTGATATTTCCTAAAAATTTCATCAAAATCCGTCCATAACTTTTTGAGTTATGTTGCTAACTATCTAACTAACAAACCCTGCCGATCACATAACCTCCTTGGCGGAGGTAATAAATAAATGTATTTTTTCTAGAAAACAACAAAGCAGGAAAAAATATCAAGAAGGAAAAAGAAGAGTCTAGGTTTAATCTGAACTGCCTGAAAGCAGCAAGAACACATTTTTTTTGTTTTTGTGTGTTTGTCTTTCCTGTGTTAAAAATGAGAAACGGATGGTTTCTGGATATTTGATAAGTATTTCAAATCAAAATCTCATCATAAAACACCCACCACATTAGAAAAAAAACCACATAATCCCTTCAGCATATGATGCATTATACTTACCAAAAGTCTAAAAATTACCCTACGCCTCCAGACTGCCCCCCCGGGAGCATCATGTGCACATGATTCCTAATAAAAGGAAAATACCTCAGAAGAACATCTCTGACCAAGTTTCCCTTTTTTTGACTATAACTTAACAAAATCACCATCAGGCATCTGACCAGACACTTGGATGGCGTCCTTGCATACACTTACCTGGGTTTGGCGGCCCCAAGCTTAACACTGGTAACCCTGGTAACCATGGAAACCCTTCACAGAAACACGTGCAGGATCAGTCCAGGCATAGCCACAAGTGTTTTCTGCTGTGATTGGTGCATTCAGTGTAAAGTTGAGCCTACATGTCGTCATAGGAGATAAGACCAACTTAAGTTAGTACCAGCTGGTGGACTGGGTCCTGGGACCCTGGTCCTCTACCAAGTGACAGTTCTGAAAGCAGGTGACAGTGGAGCTCTTACACGTCATTGTTTTTTAACGGATTTGTTAAAGTATTGATCAAGAGCAACAGGTGATCAGGGTGGTGGGCGGAGTCTGTGAGTGGCAGAGGTCATATGAGGTGAAGACCAGGACCGGATGGACACCAGGAGGCGTGTCCTGGACCTGTTGTCCTCCGTGTAATCATGGGGGTAGAAGCGAGCGTCTCATACAGCTGCCCTCCAAAATAAAAGCCCCTCCCCTTCCTGCTCAGACCTACAAAAGATGAAAGAGTACATCCTGCTGGGTGGTACCAGCCCCAGGTGACCACAGACACCTGACCAGCGCCTCCTGTGAGAACCATACCAGTCCATTTAAAGACGGGTCCCAGAGAGCGAGGGGGGCGTGGCCAGATTGGGGTCTTTCTCTTGTTTTTAACCATAATGTCAGGGTAGGAGTGCCACACAAAGAGAGTCTGAAGGTGGTCGGCCTCAGACCTGCAGGTTAAATAATAACCCAGCAGCTCGGATTACAGATGTGTAGTTTAAAACCGTCCAATCAGAGCACAGCGTTTAAAAAGAAGCCTGAAAAACAAAAATGTTATGTTATTGTGTTCTACAACAGAGCTGCACCTTTAAGTCTGAGACGGGAAACCTGATAAATCAGCTGACGTGTATTCAGATGATTTTATCAGACTGTAACATGCTCTGATGTTTTACCTGTACCCGCTCCACTGCTGTTTTATGGAGTCATTATTGCTGCAAAACTCAACATTCTGAGATCCTGACTCATTGGTCTCAGATTTTGTTTTCTAAACATCCTCCTTCTTAGTTTTTCTCTTTGTGTTCTAAATGTCTCTGAGCTCAGCTCTTTAGTTGATGATCAGATTTCAAACATTCTTCTCTCCTTCAGGAAAATTCTGTCAAACCAACTCTCTGATTTTTCTGGTGTTCCAAAGTTTCTCTAAGCGATAAACCAACCAAGGCACCCAGGCAGAGGATTGACCAATCACGTTAGCTCTGCCCATTGTGGCTATGCTGTTCTCCTTTGATCTCACTAACAGAGTCCCAACATTCTATCACACACACACTCATGGTAAAAGCCCCGGAGCCAAAAATCATCATCAAACTTTACCAGTCATTATTAAAAATCTGTCAAAGATAGTAAGGCAGTGAATCCAGCATAAATATCAGGATGTTTGTCTACTTTTTAAAGCCTAAATGAAGTCTGTAGGAGGAGCTGAGGTGGAGTTATAGGGATATGAGATGATGTTTTTCCTTGAATTAAGTAGATCGTATAAAACCTTCTGTCTACATGATCATTAATGTATTTAACATTCCTTCATGACTTCATCTGAACCATGTTTTGTTGAGAAAGAACTATATGAAGGTGGATTCAGTCAGTCAGGGATGTTGCTATGGCAACAGTGGGGGCAAATCCAGCCATAAATAATTATACCTGGCCTGAATACTTTATATTTCTGTTATAACTGTATAAAAATGTATACTTAACCTCCATGATTTCAAATTTCCTTGTTAAGACATAAAAATCAGAAACGGCGAAGAATAAATATGATAACATAAAAAGTCAGGAATGTAGGAAAAGAAATAAATTTCATTTCATTTCAGATTTTCAATTTTGCATCTCACAATTGACCTATGGCTAAGCCACGCCCCCTCCACTGACTCAGACAAACAGTGAACATTCAGTGGCAGATGCTATTGCAGTTGTCACAGTAGGAGACATTTCACTGGAGGTCACTGATGATTTTTGGAGACAGAAAGATCACGTATCATCTAGAAGTCACCAAAAGGGTCTAAACTACATATTGGAGGGATATATTAATCATTTTATTGTCGAGAAGGTTGATAAAAAGCTTCAGTTACAAGCCAAAATTTACAGGTCCCAGTGATAACGTGATAAACCACATCTCGTTGCCATCACAATCTCAGACCACAAGATAGAGGATCAGCATCAAAGAGCCACTGAAGTTCAGGTTTTTGGCTCAGAATATGAGAAAAATATAACAGCCTTTTTTCCATCTTTACCAAGAGTGTCTCTCTGTTAGTTTGGTGCTACAGTATTTACATTGACTCATTCAGCATAACGTTTGTCAAACTTTGTTATCTTGGCTTTTACAGATAAGTTCATGAAGCTAAGCTCCAGAAGTTAACGTTAGTTTAACTAGAGCCCTTTGGACAACAGCTAACAATGATGTACGATCACCAAAGAACAGAAACTAGAACAAACAATGCCAACGAACTCCAAACAACGTAACACAACGAACAACGCAGCTAGGAGCTAACGTTAGGCTAGCTTTAGCTAATGTTAGAGAGGTTAAGGATAACTTTATATTTCTTTCCAGCAAAGTGACAATATGTTGCCTCAAATACGATGTTGGCTTACCTTAGAACAGATGTTGTTAATTTTATCCACGTTCAGTTGATGTTGTGGTCTACCGCAAACTTATATCCAAAGGAGACACTTTTCTTGGTTTAGATGTGGCTTAGGAAAGGGTAAAAATACACTCCGTCACCCAGCCTCTCAGGATACCTTGTGTTGGAGTCACATGTACCCCATGAACACCATTTGACCATTTTTAAACTTAAAATCTCCAAAAAACCTCATAAAACCGGACGAAAACTGACTTTCTCCCATTCATTTCAATGGATGTCCAGGCAGCCGATGTCCAAGTGTATTGGAGTGGCTATACGCACTGTGACTGGCTCATTGCATTGAGGGCGGGACTTAGCCATAGGTCAATTATGACTCAAACTCATGATTTTGACATTGTACCTCATATTTTTGTCTTTCAATACATTATTTAAACTTTTAATTTTGTGTTTTGACCTTTGAGCTGATAAGTTTTTAATACAGGATTAATTTCATCGACTAAGACAATAAAAATGTTCGTCTACAGCCTTTTTTTCCATGACAAAAACTAAACTAAAACTAACAAAAATAGATCTGTGATGACTAAAACTGACTAAAAGTAAGTTTAGTTTTTGTCAAGATGACTAAAATTAGACTGAAATGTAATTTAGTTTTCTCCACTACGGGTAAATCTGTCAAAAAAAATACATCTGTATCTATTCTGCCTCTCAGCTGTAGAAAGCAGGGACCCCAGGTTTAGCAGAGTACAGAGAACACACTACCATGATTTTGTACCAGATTTAGGCAAGAAAATATATGCTTGGACTAAAAGACTAAAATGTGAGGACGTTTTATGGACTAAAACTTGACTAAAACTAAACAGACGTTTCATCTAAAGACTAAGACTGAAACTAAGATTGAAAATAGCTGCCAGAATGAGCACTGCTTTAGAATTATCATTATGACTGCCAGACTCATTTATTATTAGTAAAACAGGTTTTTTTTCCCCATAAGGGATGGAGTTTGACCTCTGTATTATAGGATTGTGGGTAATGTAGTACTGTTCACTGCAAACTTGAATAAACCATGGATTTTTTTTCTCAAAATGAAGCTGAGTCCACCAGCATTATTTTTGTTTTTTAATTATTATTTTTATTGTATATTTTTGCGGTTTTATTATTGTCTAGACCTGCCCTCTTTGTAAAGGGTCTTGAGATATCTTCAGTTATAGTCTTCCTTGAATGGTTCTGTCATGTCTGATAATCTAAGCTAAAAGCAGCACAGACTGGAAGATGTTGTGGCTGATTAGGGACAGTAGGAGGGAGGGAGTGGGCGTGTCTTATCCCACCTCCCTCACGGCCTTTATGACATCATAAAGACATAAAAGCAATTTGATCTCATAAAAATGTGATGCCACAAAGACGTTCTTTTAAAGTGTGGCTAAGGGTAGGTCCTGGTCCTGGTCCTGGTTCTGGTCCTGGTCCTGGCAGAGTAAAAATACTATACTGCAGTTTTCTCAGGCTGTCCTCCATACAGCTCCTTTTCTTGGTCCTGATTCCATTGGTAAGATGTTTTGTTGTTGTGTTCTTCCCCTGGTTTGTTTTGTGTTCACACTGAAATATTAAGGAGGGTCAAAGGTCAGACCAATGACAGGCTGCTCCTCTGTGTTGGTGAACAAAGATAGACAGTGAACTTTAAAGTTTCTCAGTAAAGATCTGAGACAAAAAAAAAAAAAAAAAAAAAATCAGTCTGTTTTCATCCTCTCAGTCAGAGACTGACCAAAGTCTGGGCTTAGAAGAGTCAGAGTTGGTTTCTGGTTTGAAAAAAGACAGCAGCGTCCTGCAGGGTGAAGAGAAGGAGCTTTATCGGTTTACTTATCCTATCCTTATCCTGATGAGACAGAGACAGGTTTGACTTTAAGACAAGTTCAGAGACAGATTCCTTTAGCCCCCTCCCCGTCCACCCCCCTCTGCCCGCTGGCATCACAGGACTCATAATCACAGCCGATTTTCAGCTCCCAGTGGAACTAATGTGATCAGATCTGAGAAAGACCAGGAGGACGGAGACACAGAGATGTAGCCGGGAGTGGGTCTGGAGGGGGGCAGAGGGGGACTCGGGTGAGGCAACAAGTGCCTTTTTGGACTTTTGGGCCCTAATGGGATTTTCCGAGGAGCTTTGCCAGATCTCCTGCCTGTCCTTTCAGGATCAGGATTTTGGCTGCCAGGCGGCACACTTCAGCCCTGCTGGCCTCACGTTCAGACCCCCCCCACCTCTGACTCATCCTGCTGGCCTCACGTTCAGACCCCCCTCACCACCCCCAACCTCCCCAACCATCTCTGAGCTGGGAGTCCAGAGGGTAGAGACCAGTACCCCCCAGGACTAACAGTAGAGCAGAATGATCCAAACTGGAACAAGAATACACAGAGCCTAATGTACCTAATATATTCTCCCATAGAAGAGGCAAAAATTAAAGTGAACAGCATATAATCCTGAGAAAGATAAAATAATCCACACACCTTCTGCATCTTATGCATCTCTGCATTTTGAAGGAAATAAAAAATATCCTGAAGGACTCCTCCCACCGTGAAAATCATGAATTCACCCCTAACCCTGACCCTGACTCCCCTACAGATCCATGAGATAATGCCACAAGATTTTTACTAGTTTCTCTCCTAAAGCTATCACCATTCTGAACTCTGACCATAACATAGACAGCATTAATGTGCAATAACAAGACAAGTTGGTATAAATGTGCAATTACATGACAGTATAAAAGTGCAATAACATGACAGACTGTATAAATGTGCAATAACATGACAGACCGTATAAAAGTGCAATAACATGACAGACCGTATAAATGTGCAATAATATGACAGTATAAAAGTGCAATAACATGACAGACTGTATAAATGTGTAATAACATGACAGACAGTATAAATGTGCAGTAACATGACAGACCGTATAAAAGTGCAATAACATGACAGACCGTATAAATGTGCAATAATATGACAGTATAAAAGTGCAATAACATGACAGACTGTATAAATGTGCAATAACATGACAGACCGTATAAAAGTGCAATAACATGACAGACCGTATAAATGTGCGATAATATGACAGTATAAAAGTGCAATAACATGACAGACTGTATAAATGTGTAATAACATGACAGACAGTATAAATGTGCAATAACATGACAGACCGTATGAAAGTGCAATAACATGACAGACTGTATAAATGTGCAATAACATGACCGACTGTATAAATGTGCAATAACATGACAGACCGTATAAATGTGCAATAACATGAAATGTGCAATAACATGACAGTGATCAGTATAAAAGTGTAATAAAATGACAACAGACAGTACAAATGTGCAATAACCTGACAGTATAGAAGTGCAACAACATGACAGTAATCAGTATAAAAGTGTAATAACATGACAACAGACAGTAAAAATGTGCAAAAAATGAGACAATATAAATATGCAATAACATGACAGACCATATAAATGTGCAATAACATTAAATGTGCAATAACATGACAGTGATCAGTATGAAAGTGTAATAAAATGACAACAGACAGTACAAATGTGCAATAACATGACAGTATAGAAGTGCAACAACATGACAGTAATCAGTATAAAAGTGTAATAACATGACAACAGACAGTATAAATGTGCAAAAACATGACAGACAGTTTAAATGTGCGATAAAATGAAATGTGCAATAACATGACAGTAATCAGTATAAAAGTGTAATAACATGACAGTAGACAGTATAAATGTGCAATAACATGGAAGACTGTATAAATGTGCAGTAACATGACAGTAATCAGTATAAAAGTGTAATAAAATGTCAACAGAGAGTATAAATGCGCAAAAACATGACAGTATAAAAGTGCAATATCATGACTGTAATCAGTATTAAAGTGTAATAACATGACAACAGACAGTATAAATGTGCAATAACATGACAGACAGTATAAATGTGAAATAACATGAAAGCAGACAGTGAAAATGTACCATAATATGAAAGTTGACAGTAAAAATGTGCAATAACATGACAGTAGACAGTACAAATGTGCAAAAACATGCCAGTAGACAGTAAAAATGTACAATAATATGAAAGTAGACAGTAAAAATGTGCAATAACATGACATTAGACAGGATAAATGTGCATTAACATTACAGCAGACAGTATCATTGTACAATAACATGACAGTAGTCAGTATAAATGTGCAATAACATGACAATTGACAGTGTAAATGTGCAATGATGTGACAGTAGACAGTATAAATGTGCAATAATGTGGCATTAGACAGTATAAATGTGCAATAATGTGACAGTAGACAGTATAAATGTGCAATAATGTGACAGTAGACAGTATAAATGTGCAATAATGTGGCAGTAGACAGTATAAATGTGCAATAATGTGGCAGTAGACAGTATAAATGTGCAATAATGTGACAGTAGACAGTATAAATGTGCAATAATGTGGCAGTAGGCAGTATAAATGTGCAATAATGTGACAGTAGACAATATAAATGTGCAATAATGTGACAGCAGACAGTATATAGTGTCACCTATCGACACATTGCCGTCCATGACAGCGCACTGCAGGAGGAGGAGCAGTTCCTGGATCAGCTCCTCGAGCTGCTTCTGTTTTGAAATCAGATCCTTTTGGCAGAAGCTGAAGGTCAGAGGTCACAGAGCATGACCACTGCCAGTTGTTGAGTTGACCTCTGACCACTGCTGGGGGGGGCATTGTTGTAGAGCAGGTACACTTCAGAGATAAACACACCGTTCATTCATAGACTCTTTAGCAGAGTTTAGTCCGTGTTCATGGTTTAGCAGAGGGAACTAAAACTTCTACTGAGACTTTTCAAAAATGATGTCATCCATTAAATCTCATCAAACATTCCATCCTTGTCTTTTGTATGCAGGCCAGTCTAGGCTCCAGTTGTCATTCCAGTCTAACCAGCACCCCCCCATGACACCATGAGGGAGAAAAGCGGTTAAAGAGGCCCCACTAACCTCTTAGCGTCATTCAGCAGTGACATCCACAGTAACTTTGATCTGTTCAGTCAGAGTCGTAGAAATCTTGCGAATGTTTTGGCCCTAGATAATCTTGACACACTTTGGCCCCCTGGGTAAACCTGTTGGGGGTGTGGTGCGTGGATTCAGGTGTGTCTGTGCTGGCTGACAGCTAATCCCCCTGCGTGCTGCCTTCAGGTACCCGAAACTCCAACCTCTGACCTCCAGCAGGACACACTTAGGAGGAAGTAAGTGTTTGGGCTCAAATCTACAAGACTGCCATCTCCCTGAGGAGGAGGGAGGAGGGGGCTTTGATGGGTTTGATGTCCACAGGTGACCTCTGTGTTTCTAACCTGGACTACACACCATGATGGTTCTCTGACTCCCCCCTACTACCCCCTCCTCATCCAGACCTCAGGGCCCCTAAATACCCCTATTTGGAACAGAGAAAACCCAAAATCTGGTCCAGAGTGTGTCACTGAGAGTATCATAGTTAGTCAGGGATGTGGATCTCTGGACTAGTTTCTGAGTCTGGGGGTCAGGATTTGATTTAGACTAGATTTAGATTCAAACTGAGTCACATCACATTCCCTGTTTGTTAAATAGAGGGGCTGATTTCTGGATCTGGTCCAAGAATAGTTATTGGAAACTTGCCTTTTGAAAAAGTTCACTAAAGTAAATCCTAAAAAGTAAATCCATAAGAATAAAAACAAACTGGAAAAAAAATGTTACATCACCAGTGTTCTGGTTCCATTCTTTGATCTCCCCTTTTTGTCTAACCATAAAATAAAAACAAACTAAAAAGAATGTTACATTACATTGCATGGTCTGTTCTTTGACCTTAGTTTTTTAATACAAACATATGATGAAAAACTAAAAAGAATGTGGCATTACCAGCAACATTTTCTGTTCTTTGATCTTCCTTTTATATCTAAACATAAGACAAAAAACTAACTAAAAAAGAATGTTACATCACCAGTGTTCCATTCTTTGATCTTTTATCCAGACATAAAATTTAAAAGACTGAAAAAAAGAATATTACATCACTAGGTACATTTTCTGTACTTTGATTTTCTTTTTTTGTTTGAGCATAAGATTAAAAACAATCTTTAAAAAAAAGGATTTTTACATCACCAGTGTGCTGTGCTGTGATCTTCCTTTTGTAATCCAAACTTAAGATGAGAAACAGACTAAAAATGAATGTTAGATCACCAGTGTTCCATTTTTTGATCTCCCTTTTTCCTCTTTTCAAACGATAAAAACAAACTAAAAAGAATGTTACATCAACGTTACATGTTCTATTCTCTGTTCTTCATTTTTATCTAAACCTAAGATTCAAAACTAAAAAAGAAAGTTGTATCACCAGCTACACGTTCTGTTCTTTGATCTTCCTTTTTTATCCAAACATAAGATCTAAAACAAACTAAAAAAAATGTTATGGCCGGGCAAATGGTCGAGTGGTTTGAGGCGCCACCCATGTAAGCGGGGACTCCAGGTCCGGGTCCGACCTGTGGCCCTTTGCCGCATGTCTCTCCCCACTCTCTTCCCCATTTCTGAGTCTATCCACTGTCCTTCCTCAATCTAATAAAGGCATGAAAAGGCCCAAAAATAAATCTAAAAAAAAAAATGTTATATCACCAGTGTTCCATTCTTTGATCTTTTTCCCGAACATAAATTCTTAAAAAACTGAAATAAGAATGTTGTATCACCAGCTACACGTTCTGTTCTTTGATCTTCCTTTTTTTATCCAAACATAAGATCAAAAACAAACTAAAAAAAAAAAGTTATGGCCGAGCAAATGGTCGAGTGGTTTGAGGCGCTACCCATGTATGCGGGTACTGGGTTCTGGTCCGGCCTGTGGCCCTTTGCCGCATGTCTCTCCCCACTCTCTTCCCTGTTTCTGAGTCTATCCACTGTCCTTCCTCAATCTAATAAAGGTATGAAAAGGCCCAAAAATAAATCTTAAAAAAGAGAATGTTATGTCACCAGTTTTCCATTCTTTGATCTTATTTTCCCCAAAATGTAAAATAAAAAAGACTGAAAAAAGGATGTTATATTACCCTGTTCCATTCTTTCATCTTTTTTCCAAACCTAAATTTGAAAAAAATATGAAAAAAGAATGCTACATCACTAACATGTTCTGTTCTTTGATCTTCCTTTTTTGTCTAACCATAAGATTTAAAAACAAACTTAAAAAAAAGGATGTTACATCACCAGTGTTCTGTTCATTGACCTCTATTTTTATTTAAACATAGGACAAAAACAAACTAGAAAAGAATGTTACATCGACATTATATGTTCTGTTCTTTGTTCTTTATTTCTATTAACAAAGGTATAAGTTGAAAAACTGTTTGTTACATTGTTGACGTAACATACTGTAACATTGTTTTTCCCATTTGTGTGTCTTAGTGTAGGTGTTGTGAGAAAAGAATGTTATTCCGTTCTTTGATCTTTCTTTTTTGATCCAAACATAATAACAGTAAGATGAAAAACAGACGGTTTTTCCTTTTTTTCTGATGAATCAGAAATGGAAAATGAAAGGCAAACAAAAGTTTATTTTGCATTTTGTCTTTCTTGATTCTGAAAATATCATCCGAGGATTTACAGTTGGAGTGGCTGGTCTGCCTTTTTTAAACCTGTCTGTGATTCCTAATGAGCCGGCATTGAACCAACCCTGCAGTAACGTCAGAGACAGAGGGAAGAATCCCACTGGGCTCAAACGGCTGCAGCTGAAAATGTATTTGGGATTAAATGAAGCACATTTAAAACTAATGAGTTTATGGCGTTTTCGGTTAATATGTGTTTGTATTTGTAGGCTAAATCAGAGCTGAGGCTCTCATAAATGAACCCTCAGAGTGTCTGCAGCTCTCGTGCACGCTGTCAGAGTGCACGTGACTCAACAAGAGGTCACACAAAGACTCACAGTCTCTATAAGAGGTTTGGAGTCAGGACCTCTGATCCCCCAAATCCTGAATCCTAAATCCTGATCCCTGTATGCACAGCCTCTCTCTCTCTTTCTTTCTCGCCCATCCTGTTTCTCAGACTCTGATTGGCTGTCTTGTTAGTGAGCGGTTTCCTTTGTTTGTCAGTTTTCCTGACATCAGATAAATTTGGCCCTTGGCAGTGAAAATCTTATGAATGTGGTCCTCTCAGCAAACAAGGTTGCCCATCCCAAGTCTACACCAGAGGTTCTCAACTGGTGGGTCTGGACCCAAAAATGGGTCCCAGAGCTGTTCTTATAGGGCTGTAAATGTTGAAAACGCTATGAAATAATAACATATAATTATGTTACATTACAACGCATGAAGAAAATACTCGGAACTATTTCTTGACTAAACCACTGGGCGGAGTGACACAGTGCAGCAGCCATGTCTGGAGTGTAGTTCAGGCTTTGCATTTAGCTTTGAAACATCTCTGTCTCGTAATGTTCCATGATTATTTCATAGCGTGGTGAATGTACAGGTCACAACTTGTCCACGAGAGCGTTTTGGAGTTGTTGGATTGTGTGTTTGATGAGTTTGATGAGGGAAAGCCAGAATACCGTCTGCTTACATTGAGTTGGCACAGCAGGTCCGAACTCAGCAGCGGCCGATCTAAAAACAGCTTGCACCTACTACTGAAGGTAACGAACCTATTACTAAGACTATAGGGATTATGGCAATGGACAAATTTGCCAAAAGGTTGAAGTATCCCTTTAATCCTCTGGTCTCCATCCAGGGTACTAGCTCTAGGAGCAGGTCACCTTCTTCATGTGTGTGAGGTGGAGTCTTGTACCTGCACTAACCCAGCTATCACACGTACAGGTGGGCTTCAGGCAGGTGTATCATGACACTCATCCGTCATTGCGATCCATCTACAGTTTATTGACTCTGCAGATAAATGCCTGCAGCACCTGCTAAAAGCTGCAGCATCACTCAGTCTGCTGACAACTCTCTGTTGGTTTTTAAAGGCTGGCTGCAAACAGGAGGACTTTCAGATCATCAGGAAATTCAAGAACAGAAACAGGTTTAGAGCTCAGAGAAAGATTTGTACGCCACAGAGAAAAATCAGAGCCAGCTTGACAAACAGGCAGAAACAACCTGAGTTCATGAGCCACTGGAAAGAGCTTCTGACCCACCATCCCCAGTCTAACCTTCCTGCTACATGGCGTCCTCTCAGCTGTCTTTATTCACAGAGAAGTTTGGTGAATATAAAGGCTGAACGCTGCAGTGAAATGTTGTTGCATGAGTACACCCACCCCCCCAATAACTTCAGGGTTGGGTCTAAACCATCTCAAGTCTAACCTTCCTGCTACATGGCGTCCTCTCAGCTGTCTTTATTCGCAGAGAGATATGGTGAATATAAAGGCTGAGCGCTGCAGTGAAATGTTGTCGTTGCATGAGTGCACATGCTCAGAACCCCCCCCCCCCCCCAAGTGTGTGCGTGAGCTCAGATCTGATTTCAGCCTCTGGTCTCTGAGAGCTGTTAGCCTGAAAAGAGTTAAAGAAAACAGCATGAAGCAGTGAAAAAGCCATTAAAAGAATATTTTCCCTGCTCTCCTTTGTGCGTCTCTGCTCGGCCTTGCTGCGGCACCAAACCACACAAACAAATGCAAATGTCTGTGAAAACTTTGCCCAGGGAGGGGGCAAGACCCCCGCTCGAGAGAGGCCCTGAATGGGCTCTAAAGGAGAGCCTAATTAATCTAAGTACAGCACCAATAGGCCCACTTGGAATTTTTTTCACCCCTTTATCTGAATGGGAGGGCCGGGAGGGGGGAGGAGGGGAGGAGGGGGACAAAATAAAGAAAAAGAGAAAGAAAAGAGAAGAAAGAAAGGAGAGAGGGGATCAGGCCTCCACCTTTTCTATCCAAGGACCCGCCTCATTCAGGCCCTCCATGTTTAACAGCACCAACACCCCCCTCTCCCCGCTGGAATCAATCACTCTGATTTTACAATCCTGAGCCGACACCCCCACAGGGTCTGATTTTACTCCTGCTGCAGAAAACATCAGCAAAATTATAAAACTCAGCTAGGTAAATAAAAAAAATCATCCTAAAAGTTTCAGCGATTTTATTTAACACTCAAATAACAATCCCAGGAATGACCCCCATAAGCTCCTCTTCTGCAGAAAACAATAAAAAAAAATCAGCCAAAACAAAACAAAACTAGGAACAAATGTACAACAATTATTTATTAAAAGAAACTGAAAACTTCCTTATCTCACAGAAAAAACAGAGGTAGTTTTAAAACTTTTGTTTGTTTTGTTTTTTTAAAACAAAATGAAAAAATAAATCTTGGTTTCCCATTTTATTGAGTTTGTGTTTGGATCTGGAGATCAGAGAACAGAACACTAGAGCGCTATCTTTCTTTTCTAAGAAGTCCTGAGGACGTGAGGGGCTCTTAAAAGTGAACTTCCATGTTCCTGATGGAAGAATGTGCACAGGTACTGGAAGCATCACTTTAGCGTGTGAGCATCCTTTAGCTTTAAAGCTAAACTGCATTTTAACAGCTTTTCTGCATCATTCTGAGAAATGTATGAATGAGAACTAATCCGTTTTCTGTTTAATAAATATGACTAATGAGGAGATGTTATTGAAAAGTCTTCAGTTTAAGACTAGAAATAAACTCAAAAGTGTTGTAGTTTGGACCTGAGAGAGAACAAAGGACTGAACAATGAGATACGATAATAAAGGTTAGAAAACTGTGTATTTAAGAGAAGTCCATGTATGCAAATAGTTTATTGTTCCAAAGATAGCAGGGATGTTAACTCAGGAAAACCAGCTCTGTTATAACATTGGAAAACCCGCTCTGTTAGCCCCATAAAGGACAAAATAAAGCTCAAATTTTGATTATTTGTTCGTTATCACAGAAAAACTCGGCAGTCAAATGTTTGGGGGATTTTCCACTTGGGGCTTCTGTACATCTTGGACTGTTTTACACTTTTTCTTCCCAGGGAAGCAACCACGACCCAATGGACACAGCTGCATGACCCACAATTGGGTCCCAATCCACCAGTTGAGAATCGTTGATTTATCAGGTCCTTTTAAGGGAGCTGCTTCAGATTATTCTGTATGCCATTTATAAAAGATGACAAAAATATCACTACAGAGCCTTATTTCACCAATTTTAATGGCTTTTATTGTCTTTTTAGTGTTGCTTAGTTTATTGGTTTTATTCCTTTTATTTATGAATGTTTGAAATTTTTAGATGGCTTTAATTCTACATTTATTATTCCTGCTCTGTGTGTGGATCTTTGGGCTGCATGTTTTAATAAAACTGAGATAAGAACACGTTAAAAATTAACTTAAAGAAAATCTTTGAACAAACACACAAACAGCATGAATAAGAATCACAACTTTGCTGGAATTAAAAGAGAAAAATCTGAACAAAATGAGAATGTATTTATTAAAACACAAACTGTTGTAATCATGGCATGTTTGCATCTGGTGTAGTCATGCATTAATGTAGACTTCATTATCACAGTTTTTTTCGACTGCATAAACACTAAAATCAAAAGTATTACACAACTATCAAAACCTTACACTCAAGGAGCAAAACATGGGCTCAGATTTGCACCACTATAAGCACAATATCAGCCTCACACTTTTTGCAGAACAGTATACACAGTGATTTGCAAAACACTAAACACACTTGTATACATTAGACACAGAAGTATATCATGATGTCACTTCCTTGCAATTCCAAAGCACTGACTGCACACATGAGTCATTGGTTAAACACAGCCATCAGGTGCACAAACACATGATTGCTTAATTGTAGACACACCAGTCAGGTTTAAGCACTTTAAAAATGCAGCAGGTGAGTTCACCTGTCTTCAACCAAAATAGAAGGAATCAGAAGGAGTGAGGGTGAGAGGGGGAATCCACAGAGGAGAAGGAGGAAGAGGAAGAGGAAGACCTGAAGCAAGAAGAGAACATGCTGAAAGAAGAAGAGGACCAAATTCAGCAAAAACATCTAAACCCAGTCAAAGAGTTTTTCTCAGCATGGCGTTGGAAGGTTTACGATCTCCAGCCCCAGGCTCAGGTACCCCTCATTCAGGCCATGGAGGAGGGCTGTGACCAAATTGGTGCCGCAGCTGTGCAAGTATGGATTAGACACTCAAGACGGTTCGTCCCATGTTGTCTTGCCAATGAGAATATCGCCAGTGATGTTGATGAAATTCTCAGGCCAGATCCAGCTTGGCGAGGAGATGTCTAGTATTTTCTGTACTGTATTTTCAGTTTTTTTCATATTTTTTTTCTTTTTACTGAAGTTGAAACCTGTGCTGGATACAGTATTTTATGTTTGTCTGATATTTGTTGAGCTTACAGTGTTATGCACACTACTGTAGTAGCATGAAAACTGGGACATGTTTTGTTTTGACTCTCCATGCTGACATATTGACTGATTTGGGTATATGGAGAGAAATAAATTATATTTTCATCAGTCTGTAGCATTGGTCTTGTGTAGTGTTTGGTGACTTTATTGTATATTTGCTCTTTCTCCATGTACTTCACTTACAGTACTCTAATCACTGAGAAGTAGAATTGCTAAAAGGGTTTTAGGTTAGCAACAGCAGTGTGTAACTGGTTCAAACAGAATTAAGTCATATGAAACGTGTGTGTTACATACGGTAACAAAATATGGTTTTTATAAATTAGTGTATGGTTTTTACAAAAGTGTTTCATTTTGCAAAAGATCTGGGGTGTTCTGCTACTTGGGTGTGTCGTTGTGTGAATTGTGTGTAGTGTTTTGACAAAATGAGCCCTGTTTTCCTAATCATGTTTAAGCAATTGAAAAAAACTGTAATATAGAGTTGTTTATAGTTGTGTAAAGTTGTGTATAGATTCGTAAAGTTGTGTAAAGTTGTGTATAGATTCGTAAAGTTGTGTATAGTTGTGTATAGTTGTGTATAGTTGTGTAAAGTTGTGCAAAGTTGTGGATAGTTGTGTAAAGCTGTGTAGAGTTGTAGATAGTTGTTTATAGTTGTGTAAAGTTGTGTAAAGTTGTGGATAGTTGTGTAAAGTTGTGTAGCATTGTGCATAGTTGTGTTAAGTTTTGTAAAGTTATCTACAGTTTTGCGCAGTTGTGTATGGTTTTGTAGAGTTGTTCAAAGTTGTGGTAAGTTGTGTAGAGTTGTAGATAGTTAAGTAAAGTTGTGTATAGCTTTGTATAGTTGTGTCAATATGTGTATAGTTATGCATAGCTGTGTTCAGTTGTAAAAGTTGTGTATAGATGTGGATAAGTTGTGTAAAGTTGAATATAGTTGTGTATAGTTGTGTATATTTGTGTAAAGTTATGTAAAGTTGTGTATTGATGTTAAGTTGTGTATAGCTGTGTATTGTTGTGTAAAGTTATGGATTGTTGTGTAAAGTTGCCGATAGTTGTGTAAAGTTGTGGATAGTTATGTTAAGTTGTGTAAAATTGTGGATAGTTGTGTAAAGTTATGGATCTTTGTGTCAAGTTGTGTATAGTTGTTTAAAGATGTGTATAGCTGTGTATAGTAGTGTAAAATTGTACATTGGTGTTAAGTTGTGTATAGCTGTGTATAGTTGTGTAAAGTTGGGTTCAGTTGTGGATAGTTGTGTATAGTTGTGGATAGTTATGGATCGTTGTGTAAAGTTGTGTAACATTGTGGATGGTTGTGTAAAGTTGTGGATAGTTTTGTAAAGTTGTGGATAGTTATGTTAAGTTGTGTAAAGTTGTGGATAGTTATGTTAAGTTATGGATAGTTGTGTATAGTTGTGTAAATTTATGGATCGTTGTGTGAATTGTATAACCTTTTGGGATAGTTGTGTAAAGTTGTTGATAGTTGTGTAAAGTTGTGGATAGTTATGTTAAGTTGTGTAAAGTTTTGGATAGTTGTGTAAAGTTGTTTACAGTTTTGTGCAGTTGTGTATGGTTTTGTAAAGGTGTTCAAAGTTGAGTTAAGTTGTGTAGAGTAGTGGATAGTTTTGTTAGGTTATATATAGTGTATAGCTTTTCTATACTTGAGTCAATATGTGTTTAGTTGTGCATAGTTGTGCTCAGTTGTGAAAAAATGTGTAAAGTTGTGTATAAGTTGTGTATAAGTTGAATATAGTTGTGTTTATTTGTGCATCGTTGCGTATATTTGTGTATAGTTGTGTATTAGTTGTATTTAGTTGTGCATAGTTGTGCACCCCTGTGTGGCTGTGTATAGTTATGCATAAGTTGTATATTAGTTGTAATCATCATGTATTTAGTGTTAATGTGTTGTATTAGTTTTGCACTTGTGTGTGGTTGTTTATATGTGTGTATCAGTGTGTATAGTTGTGTTTATTCATGCACCCCTGTACAGTTTGGGTTACTTGTGCATTCATTGTTTATTAGTTGTGTATTAGTTATGTATCCATGTGTAGTTTTGTATAGTTTTTATTAGTTATTTATTAATTGTGTATTAGTTGTGAACCCATGTATAGTTGTGTATAGTTTTTTATTAGTTGTGTATTAATTGTGTATTAGTTGTAAACCAATGTGTAGTTGTGTAAAGCTGTGTATAGCTTTTAATCAGTTGTGTATTAGTTGTGTATAGTTGTGTATAGTTGTGTATAGTTGTGAATTGGTTGTGTATAAGTTGTGTATTCATTGTTTATTAGTTGTGAACCCATGTGTATAGTTGTGTATAGTTGTGTATAAGTTGTGTTTTAGTTGTGTATAGTTGTGTATAGTTGTGTATTAGTTGTGTATTAGTTGTGAACCCATGTGTAATTGTGTATAGTTATGTATAGTTGTGTATTAGTTGTGTATTACTTGTGAACCCATATGTAGTTGTGTATAGTTGTGTATAGTTGTGTATTAGTTGTGTATTAGTTGTGAACCCATGTGTAGTTGTGTATAGTTGTGTATTAGTTGTGTATAGTTGTGTATAGTTGTGTATTAGTTGTGTATTAGTTGTGAACCCATGTGTAGTTGTGTATTAGTTGTGTATAGTTGTGTATTAGTTGTGTATCAGTTGTGCACCCATGTGTAGTTGTGTATAGTTGTGTATAGTTGTGTATTAGTTGTGTATAGTTGTGTATTAGGTGTGCACCCATGTATAGTTGTGTATAGTTGTGTATTAGTTGTGTATAGTTGTGTATTAGGTGTGAACCCATGTGTAGTTGTGTATAGTTGTGTATTAGTTGTGTATAGTTTTGTATTAGTTGTGTATTAGTTGTGAACCCATGTGTAGTTGTGTATAGTTGTGTATTAGTTGTGTATTAGTTGTGAACCCATGTGTAGTTGTGTATAGTTGTGTATTAGTTATGTATAGTTGTGTATTAGTTGTGTATTAGTTGTGAACCCATCTGTAGTTTTGTATGGTTGTGTATAGTTGTGTATAAGTTGTGTATTAGTTGTGGGTTAGTTGTGCATTAGTTGTGCGTAAGTTGTGCACCCCTGCATAGTTGTGTATGTGGCGTCAGGTGCAGCCTGGCTGCAGCAGAACAATGGCAGCAGAAGGCTGCAGCTGAAAGCTCGGGGTAAATCAGTAATGGAGCTAAAGGGCAGACGCCTGTGGGGAATTTGCAGCTTTAAAGGAGCTTTAAGAGGGCCCTCATTCATACGACCCAAAGAGAGCTGAATTGGCTCCTTCACAATCACTTGAAAGGATGAGCTCAGGGTGTTCGGAAACAAAGTGGAAATCACTCTGCCTTTCAGCGCTTCTAATAAGCTTTTAACTATTTTACATCACGCCGCTCCCCTCGGCCTCGCCCTCCACGCCGTCTTTGTGGCCGGCGGGCGCGCTCTCAGACTCAAATGTCTGATTTATACTTTTCTTCACGCTAGATTCAGAAGAGAGATCCAGACGAGAAAGTTATTATCATACAGGAGAAGGAGCTCATTATTCAGGAGGGAGACAGGGAGGAGGAGGAAGAGGAGGAGGAGGCTCAACAGGCACCGCTCCATCATCTAAACAGCACACAGAAGGAGCAGAGGAGGCAGGACACAAGAGGAGCTGGAAGAGGAGTCAAGTGGAGGAACTCAAGCCTCCTTGTTTCCTTTCTAACTCCTTGTTTCCTCCTTTGCATCCTTGTTTCCTCTGTCTCCTTGTTTCCTCCTCTGTCTCCTTGTTTCCTCCTCTGTCTCCTGGTTTCCTCCTCTGTCTCCTTGTTTCCTCCCCTGTCTCCTTGTTTCCTCTTCTGTCTCCTGGTTTCCTCCTCTGTCTCCTTGTTTCCTCCTCTGTCTCTTTGTTTTCTCCTCTGTCTCCTTATTTCCTTCTCTTTCTCCTTGTTTCCTCCTCTGTCTCCTTGTTTCCTCCTCTGTCTCCTTATTTCCTTCTCTTTCTCCTTGTTTCCTCCTCTGTCTCCTTGTTTCCTCCTCTGTCTCCTTGTTTCCTCCTCTTTCTCCTTGTTTCCTCCTTTGCATCCTTGTTTTCTCTTCGCTCTCCTGGTTTCCTCCTCTGTTTCCTTGTTTCCTCCTCTGTCACCTTGTCTCCTCCTCTGCCTCCTTGTTTCCTCCTCTTCGTCCTTGTTTCCTCCTCTGTCTCCTTGTTTCCTCCTCTGTCACCTTCTCTCCTCCTCTGCCTCCTTATTTCCTCCTCTGCCATTTGGTTCCTTCCTTTTCTCCCCGTTTCCTCCTGTCGTCTTGTTTCTATTCTTTTCTTCTCATTTCCTCCTCTGTCTCCTTGTTTCCTCTTCTGCCTCCTTGATGAAATGGCTGGTACTGCTAAGAAGAATAACTGCTCACCATTTCTACCCATATTTCTGAATGTTGCCATTATATTTGTGAAGTTCTGCCATTTGGTGAGATTTGCATGTAGTTATGAATAAAAAACAATACATTTACATAATACATTTACATTTATGAAATTATTTTTCCACCAAAGTTGTCTCTGTTTTCCTGGTTTAGGTCAGTGTGCTCATCCACATATTTAAAAATACAGAATGTTATCACAGCTTAACTTTACTATAGCTCATGATTTTGCTGACCTGCATGGGCCCCTAGAAAGTTCCCCTCTTTTCCCCCCTTATGGACGCCTTAGCTCTCCTATCAGAAAGGCGGAGGTGAAGGACAGGTTTATTATCTCTGAATCTTTAATTAAATGTTGATCCTTGAATGCCTCGAACACTCCTTCAACCCCCCCCCCCGGTTATAAATCTGACTCACATTGTGGGGCCATCGTTGCTTGTTGCTGCGGTAACCGTTTATTGCTCTGGAAATTGCTTCAGTCTTTTTGGAACATCGGAGGTCAAAGTTCATGTAGGACATGACGGGCTGAACCCTAAGAGTCCCTGTGTGTGTGTGTGTTGGGGGGGCATGATGAAATGTGGGGCTGAGGTTTAATGCTGGGCAGTGGGGGGGTCACAGTGAGGAGCCCCTCGCCCTCTAGATGACTCCAGGCTCTGTGGACATTTTGAATTTCATGGTAATAATGGAAGACAAGGGGGGGGAGTGCCCTGATGAAGACCTCATAACTGCTAACCCCCCCATCACCACCAATAACCCCTCCCCCAACCCCTACCTTCCTACCTTCAAAAAAGGCTGCTGTAAAGAGGACAGAGGTCAGAGTCAGTCCTCTAATCACTGATCAATACATTCAACGATCATTATCATTATCAATCATTAATTAAACTGAGGACACCTCACCACTGTTCATATCACTGAGACCTCGAAGAATCTGATTGGCTCTTTAGCTGGTCCTGATCTGGATCAGGGTCTTCAGACCTGAGAATTTCACAATGAGAACTGGAACAGAGATGACTTCTTCACCTCAACATCTCATGACTACATATATGCCAACTTTTACTACATAAAGACGACAAGACTCCTACTATTACAACATTACCACTACTATTACAGTTACTGCATATTTAACTACATTACTACCACTACTTTAACTACTATATTTACTACATAACTTCTACATTACTACTATTACTACATCATTGCGACTATAACTACATATACTACCAATAGTGCTTTTACTAATACTACTGCCACTACTGCTGCTATAACTTCTGCGAAAGAGTGGCGAAAAGGTGGTGAATAGGTTTCTCAGGGGCCAGTCTCTCGATTTATCAGGGGCCATTCTCTGGGTTTATCAGGGGCTATTCTCTGGGTTTATCAAGGGCCATTCTCTGGGTTCATCAGGGGCCAATCCCTGGGTTTATCAGGGGCCATTCTCTGGGTTTATCAGGGGCCATTCTCTGGGTTTATCAGGGGCCATTCTCTGGGATCATCAGGGGCCATTCTCTGGGATAATAAGGGGCCATTCTCTGGGTTACTCAGGGGCCATTCTCTGGGATAATAAGGGGCCATTCTCTGGGTTCATCAGGGGCCATTCTCTGGGTTTATCAGGGGCCATTCTCTGGGATCATCAGGGGCCATTCTCTGGGTTTATCAGGGGCCATTCTCTGGGATCATCAGGGGCCATTCTCTGGGTTCATCAGGGGCCATTCCCTGGGTTCATCAGGGGCCATTCTCTGGGATAATAAGGGGCCATTCTCTGGGTTCATCAGGGGCCATTCTCTGGGTTTATCAGGGGCCATTCTCTGGGTTCATCAGGGGCCATTCTCTGGGTTCATCAGGGGCCATTCTCTGGGTTTATCGGGATTGTTCTCCTTTGCTTTTTCTTTATAGAGAAAGTTTTTTCTCTTGTCTTGCTATAAATAAAGTTGTCTGGTCTCTGACTTGCAGCTTCTCCCTCTCTCTGCAGACATGAATGGACTAATTAGCTCTACTCAGAGGTCTGCTGAGGGTGAACAGGATGAAACTCTACTCCATCCCTCAGGGTGAGGACGGGGGGGGTCTACAGGTGCAGTCAGTGGCACAGGTTGAGGGGAGGAGGGGGAGTCAGAGGTTATCTTGTAGAGCAGAGAGAGCAGAGGGCAGAGACTCCATCTGTTTACTGAACAGCTCCCAGCTCGGTTTCCTGATCTCTGTCAGGATCAGGACTGAAGAAAGGCACTGATTTGATCGGCTACAGCCGTATTCAGACACTATAATAATAGTAATAATAACAATTATAGTAATAATAAAAATAATATAATAATAATAATAATAATAAAATTAATAAAATAATAGTAACGATAACAATAAAAATAATAGTAATAATAATAATGATAATAATAACAATAATAGGTAATAATAATAATAATACATAAAAAATAGTTATGTAATGTTCTTATTGTTGTTATCATTATTAATAGCCAAAAGATGATGCCATTAAATGTTATAAATATTCCATCCATTCCTTTAAAGATGACATCATCCTTTCAAGTCTATAAAACATTCCATTCTTGCCCTTGAACATGATGTCATTTTTAAAGTTTATAAATAATTTCTCCCTTGCCTTTTTTCATACATCCTGTCTAGGTTCTGATGAGTCATACTTCTCAGTCCTCTGGGTAAACCCTCAGAGTCTGGACTGGGACGGTCCTGGATCAGGTCTCATGGTGTCCCTGTGTCTGAGTGCTTGGTTGCTTTCTTGATTGACACTTTCCTGTGACTCTGTTCTGCCTCTGTGGGCTTTTAAAGAGAAACTAACTGCCCCCAAAACCCTCCAAACACCCCCACCCCCCCCAACATGCCCCCGAGCTCTCTCTCTCTCTCTGAGTGTTGGAGGTGACGGAGCATGTCAGCCTCCTCTCCCCCTCTCCTCCTCCCCCTCCTCCTCTGTGGTCATTAGAGCTCTCTTCACTCTGCTCTAAGAGCCCTTCATCGCCCACTTCTACCTGTCGACCTGCTCACCTTACTCACAAACACTCACTCATGTAAACCCTTCCCACAAAAACTATGGACTATACAAACTCTGTTCTAAACGTTGGGTCACTGTTTAAAATGTAAATAAAAACAGAAGTCAATGGTTGTCAGATCTCATAAACCCATATTTGGTTCACAATAGAACATAAACAACATGTCAGATGTTGAGACTGAGACGTTTTACCATTCAGGAAAAATATTAGCTCATATTGAATTTGATGGCAGCAACAATTCTCAAACGAGTATGGAAACTAAGAGGTAAATGGAGGCTGTTTAACAGCTTTTCTCCCTCATGTTGACATCAGCATGCTTTTAAAGGACACACTGATTTACTATTAAGGCAATAAACCTAATGTGGTACTGGTTTGACTGGAACAATAACCGGGGTCCTAGACTGGCCTGTATGCAAAAGGAAAGGTTGGGATTTTAATACTAAAATGCTTTTCAAAGACAAAGAGGGAAAAGGTGCTGTTGATTTCAGTGGTGGATTGTGTGTTTGTGTTGATGGAGTGGGGCATGGTCGTGTTGGTGGTGTGGGTCGTGGTCATGTTGGTGGTGTGGGCCGTGGTCATGTTGGTGGTGTGGGTCGTGGTCATGTTGGTGGTGTGGGCCGTGGTCATGTTGGTGGTGTGGGTCGTGGTCGTGTTTGTGGTGTGGGGCGTGGTCATGTTGGTGGTGTGGGTCGTGGTTGTGTTTGTGGTGTGGGGCGTGGTCGTGTTGGTGGTGTGGGGCATGGTCGTGTTGGTGGTGTGGGGCATGGTCATGTTGGTGGTGTGGGGCGTGGTCATGTTGGTGGTGTGGGGCATGGTCGTGTTGGTGGTGTGGGGCGTGGTCATGTTGGTGGTGTGGGTTGTGGTCGTGTTGGTGCTGTGGGTTGTGGTCGTGTTGGTGGTGTGGGCTGTGGTTGTGTTGGTGGTGTGGTTCGTGGTTGTGGTGGTGGTCATAGTTGTGGTTGTGACGGTGGAGTGGATTTTGGTCGTGTTTGTGGTGTGGGTCGTGGTTGTGGGTGTGTTGGCGTGTGGGTCGTGGTCGTGTTGGTGGTCATGGTTGTAGTCTTGTTAGTGGTATGGGTCGTGGTTGTGGTGGTGGTCATGGCTGTGGTCGTGATGGTGGAGTGGATTGTGGTCGTGTTGGTGGTGTAGGTTGTGGGTGTGTTGGCAGTGTGGGTCATGATCATGTTGGTGGTATGAGTCATGATCATCTTGGTATTTAGGGTCGTGGTTGTGTTGGTGTTGTGGGTCGTGGTCTTGCTGGTAGGTAGTTGTGGTTGTGTTGCTGATGTGAGTCATGGTCGTGTTGGTGGTGTGGGTTGTGGTCGTGTTGGTGGTATGAGTCATGATCATTTTGGTATTTAAGGTCCTGGTTGTGTTGGTAGGTAGTTGTGGTCATGTTGGTGGCATGGGTCGTGGTGGTATCGTGGGTCAGCGGGTATCCAGCGGTCTGAAGGATCATCTATTAGTGTCTGTTCACCCTCGACCATGTGGTACAAATGAAGACAACTCATGGTGGGAGGTCGGTTTGCCTAAGGCTTCTTTTCACTTCCTCCATTCTCTCCTCTCTCCTCTCCTGCTTCCTTCCTCTTCTGTTTACCTGACCTTTCATAATAAGAGCACTGAAGTAGAACTGAGGCAATGCAGATCTTTCTGTTTTATGTTAAATCACTATTTCAAACTCTAACTTTATTACTTCATGTCCTCCACTCCCACTCTTCCCTGCGTGCCCCGGTCCATTGCTGTGATTGGTTTATTTCCTGCTGTGAAGGTGAGCATATCTGGGGGTAGGGGGTCGGCCTCAGGGGAGAGTGAAGGTCTGAATGGAGGAAGTGAAGAGAAACCAAGTGGAAGTGACGTCCTCCTCCTCTCCTTCTTTCTGTTGTCACACAAACAAAAGTCTTCTTCACGTGGCTAACGGAGCATCCTCACAAACATGGTCGCTCTCTGTCCTCTTCCTCTCTCAGTGAAGCAGAAAGCGCCCTCACTGAAGACTTTCAGAATAAAATGCTAAATACAGCTGCACAATAAACACTGTAAGGGGGATGATGTCTTTAAGAAGTCAGCAGTTTTAATCATGGAATCCTTGTCAATGTATTTATGCAGTTCTGACCATATGGAGGAGTGTGGCTGCAATATTTATTCATCAAAAATGAGAAATCAGTCATCTGAGATTTCTGTTTGATTTCAAATATTGGTTTTATTATGACAACTGGGGGGCTAGACTGGTCTGCATGCAAAAGGCAAGGATGGAATGTTTAATAAGCTCTGATGAAGTCATCTTCAAAGACAAGGACGGAATGTTTAATAAGCTCTGAAGACATCATCTTCAAAGACAAGGATGGAATGTATAATAAGCTCTGATGACATCATCTTCAAAGACAAGGGTGGGATGTTCAATGAGCTCTGATGACTTCATCTTAAAGAAAAGGATGGAATGTTATTGTCTCTGATGACAACATCTTCAAAGATGAGGATGGACGGTTTGATTAGCTCTGATGACATCATCTTTTTAGACAAGGATGGAATGTTTAATTATCTCTGATGACATCATCCTCAAGGCAAGGGTGGAATGTTCAATGAGCTCTGACAACATCTTCAACGATGAGGATGGACAGTTTAATTAGCTCTGATGACATCATCGTTTTAGACAAGGACAGAATGTTTAATTATCTGATGGCATCATCTTCAAAGATGAGGATGGAATGTTTCATTAGCTCTGATGACATCATCTTCAAAGACAAGAATGGAATGTTTAATTAACATTAAAGGATGAAATCTTTCAAGGCAGAGGACGAAATGTTGGTGAAGTCTGGGATGTTGGGGGCTTTTTCCCTCCATTTTTTTCAGACCATAGCTGTTTCTTAAATATTCATCCAGAGGCAGAGATCTTCTATCTGTTGCAGGGTCAGTGAAGCAGATAGAACTCTTACTCTGCTCAGACTAGCTGGACTTTGAGGGTTTCAGTGCTCTGGTTTGGGACTCAGGATGACTGTACCTAATGTTGTGGCTGTGGTTCAAACAGGTGGTTTTATTTGCCATGGCATGATCATAACACATGTCTAAGACCCAGAAGCTGGAGGAAGAGGACAGCAGAGTCATCTATAACCACAGAAGAAGAAAGGTGAAGGAGGAAACGTCCACAAGGCTCTGACTGCAGGAATCCTCCGTTCAGTGTGTGAGGGCCGAGAGGAGGAGGAGGAGGAGGAGAGCGCTGCTGTAAAAAAAGCCAGAGAAGAGGAAGAGGAGGAGGACACTGTAGAGAGCTTTAGTCCTCCAACACAAAGAGCAGAAAGTGGGTTAACAAATTGAGAACAATGAGGAGGAATTTACAATGAGCTGAATGGGAGCGTGCTGCTGAGGAGGGTCGCTCATTAACCACCATGATATCTCTGAGAGAGAGGGGGGACTGGGCGACCTGCAGAGAGTCAGGGACCTGCAGAGAGTCAGGGACCTATAAAGAGACAGGGACCTGTAAAAAGACAGGGACCTGCAGAGAGTCAGGGACCTGCAGAGACCTACAGAGAGTCAGGGGCTTGCAGAGACTCAGGGACCTGTTGGGAGTCGAAGACCTGAGGAGACCTGCAGAGAGTCAGGAACCTGCAGAGAGTCAGGGACCTGCAGAGAGTCAGGGACCTGCAGAGAGTCAGGGGCCTGCAGAGAGTCAGGGACCTGCAGAGACCTGCAGAGAGTCAGGGACCTGCAGAGAGTCAGGGACTTGCAGAGACTCAGGGACCTGTAGGGAGTCGAAGACCTGAGGAGACCTGCAGAGAGTCAGGGACCTGCAGAGAGTCAGGGGCCTGCAGAGAGTCAGGGACCTGCAGAGAGTCAGGGGCCTGCAGAGAGTCAGGGACCTGCAGAGACCTGCAGAGAGTCAGGAACCTGCAGAGAGTCAGGGGCCTGCAGAGAGTCAGGGACCTGCAGAGACCTGCAGAGAGTCAGGAACCTGCAGAGAGTCAGAAACCTGTAGCGTGTCGGAGTCCTGAATGGAGTCAGGGACCAAAAAAGAGCCTGCAGGAGAATGATCCAGGTCCAGAGTTGACCTGCAGATGCGGATTTGGGTCCAAAAGTGCATCAACGAGGCTCAGCTTCAAAATACAACCCCAGTTCCGAAAAAAAAAAACAGGTCGCTGAGTTAAAAGTAAACAAAAACAGGAACTGTGAAATCTCATAAACACATATTTTATTCACAACAGCTGGAGCTGAACATCCAGGAGCATTTTTCCAACTAATGAGGTAAATTGTCAGCAGGTCAGTCACATGACTGGGTATAAAAGAAGCTTTTAAGAGAGGCAGAGTCTCTCAGAATGGGCAGATGTTCACCAATCTGTGAAAACCTATAAAAGATTGTGGAACAATTTAAGAAAAATATTTAACATAATATCAAAAGATTCAGAGAATCTGGAGAAATCCCTGTGAGCAAGGGACAAGGCTGAAGGGGCCCTCAGGGGCCACAACAGACATGAAATCACTGCATGGGCTCAGGAACATTCCAGAAATCATTGTCTGTCAACACAGTTGGCCATGCCAGGGACAGGGACAGGGCATGTTCTCCTCACCTCCCAGACGCTTATAGACTGTTGTTAGAGGAAGAGGGGATGATACACAACGGTAAACGTGCCCTGTCCCGACTTTTTTGAGACGAGTTGCAGTCTGTCAAACCATCATCTCCTTCTTCATAAATCCTCTTCCGGATGTTATTTCAGCGTGTTTCTCGGCTTTTGTAAAGCCATGAAATCAGAGTAAAATCACTTTATTTGGCTCCATAGAGTTGTATGGAGGTTTTAATACTAAACCACTCTTTCTCCCTTTCAGAGAAACAGAAACTTTTAACCAAAGACTTTCTCAGTAAGTCGGTGTTCTTGGAGACAAAGATACACAGAATGGGCTAAAATGCACAAATCTGTTGCCACACTTGGTACCTGAGGGTGGAGTGAGGGATCAGTTAATCCGTCAGTGACAGGCGTGTCTCTGCAGGTTAATGACTTGTTGATAAAATAGAAGATTAGCTGCTCTCCAATTGGTCCTCTAAGTATCTGTCTGTTTGATTGACAGGAGTCACCGCAGGGGGCGGAGCCAGCTAAGTAAAGGACAGGTCTGAGATGAGAGCAGAACATATGTCCAATAACAAGTCGTTAACTGGAGTCATACACTGCCAACATGAAACCAGTCTTATCTAATCACAGTTTCTACTGATGGTTGTCCTGGGCTGCAAACCTTCAGCTGTTCCTACTCACAGTCTGACAGGAACGCCGCTGTAGCAACAGTTTCTGCAAACGCTCGAGGAATTTCTCTTTTACAGTCAATGGATTATGAACAGGAACTTTCAAAATAAAAGTTTTTTTCAGGACTCCTCTAAGCGTTTCAGTCTGTACAGATTCAAAGTCTGTGACTCTCTCAGTTCAAGTTAAAAGGCTTTATTAGTATAGAAATATTTAGTTTAGTGGCCAAAGCTATAAATAATTTATAAAAACAATAAAAGCATAAAAAACTGGATGAAAATTGCAATTTCAGCTGAAATTGCGTGGGGATGCTGGAGAGCTGAATTATGGAAGATCTGCTGAAAATAGCCAAAAAGCACAAAAATAGCTGAAAAAAGCATATAAATAGCATAAAATGCCATAAAAGTAGCTGAAAATGGCATTCAGTGGCTAAAAAGGGATAGAAATAGCTGAAAGTAGCCAAAAAGTATATTAAAATGCAAAGAATAGCCGGAAATAGCCCAAAAGTAGCTGAAAATGGCCTTCAATGGCTGAAAAAGCATAGAAATAGCTTGAAATAGCATGAAAATAGCTGAAAATAGCTGAAAGTAGCTTAAAATAGCTTAAAATGACTGAAAAAGCAGACAAATAGCTTAAAATAGCATAAAAATAGCTGAAAACTAATAGTGAAAATAGCGGAAAATAGCTGAAAAATCATATTGAAAATAGCGGGAAAATAGCTGAAAATAGCACAAAAGCTGAAGAGTCTTCTCCTGCACTGTAGCGATGATGTCACCTCTGTAAGTCTCTCCATGTACTCCACTGTAAAACGTCTAATGAAGAAAATGGCCGACATGAATATCGATAGTGTTTACTCAGCATCCCCACTAATAAACTTTAGCAGAAAGAACATTTGATGGTCCATCTCTCCTCCTCTGTTTCAGTAACGACCTCCTGATCTCTCTGTCAGACTCAGTGAGGGGCCAACTTCCTGCTGGATCCTCCATCTTGCCCTGATCAATATCTAATGAGGTGATAACACAATAAAATGTCTCAGTGGGAGACCAAAACTAGAGGAGGAAGAGGAGAGGGATCCACATGGAGTAACAGAGTCTTCACACCATGCCTGAGCACGTTTGACCTTCAGAGACCAGTCCATCTAGTCTCCATGGTCTGAGCACGGATAGAAGACGAGGGCTTCAGGCATGTGCACAATCACAGATTGAACATGGACAGCATGTCACCCCTTTAAACAAAGACAGAGTGTCAGTGCTGGGAGGAGACCTGGAGAGAGGGGGCCATGGTCCTGGAGCAGGCCTGGAGGATGGCCATCAGGAGACCAGAGCGGTGCGGGAACAAGGATGTTATAAACCCCTTTACTTCAAACAGAAAAAACAATGTGGACGGGCACACTGAACTAAACTATTGGGAAACTAATGTTAGACTTCAGAGCTCGTCATCCTGACGATGAGGACAAACATCAGGATGACAGAAAATAAACTGAGTCTACCGTAATGGGAGAGAATAACTGAAAGAGAGTAACCCTCTAACAGAGGTTCATTCTCTGGGATTATCAGGGGCCATTCTCTGGGATTATCAGGGGCCATCCTCTGGGATTACCAGGGGCCATCCTCTGGGATTATCAGGGGCCAGTCTCTGGGATTACCAGGGGCCATCCTCTGGGATTATCAGGGGCCAGTCTCTGGGATTACAAGGGGCCATTCTCTGGGATTACCAGGGGCCATTCTCTGGGATTATCAGGGGCCAGTCTCTGGGATTATCAGGGCCCATTCTCTGGGATTATCAGGGGCCATTCTCTGGGATTATCAGGGGCCAGTCTCTGGGATTACAAGGGGCCATTCTCTGGGATTATCAGGGGCCATTCTCTGGGATTATCAGGGCCCATTCTCTGGGTTCATCAGGGGCCATTCTCTGAGATTATCAGGGGCCAGTCTCTGGGATTACCAGGGGCCATTCTCTGGGATTATCAGGGCCCATTCTCTGGGTTCATCAGGGGCCATTCTCTGGGTATATCAGGGGCCATTCTCTGGGATTATCAGGGGCCCATTCTTTGGGTTCATCAGGGGCCATTCTCTGGGATTATCAGGGGCCCATTCTCTGGGTTCATCAGGGGCCCATTCTCTGGGTTCATCAGGGGCCATTCTCTTTGTTAATCAGGGGCCCATTCTTTGGGTTCATCAGGGGCCATTCTCTGGGATTATCAGGGGCCCATTCTTTGGGTTCATCAGGGATCTATTCTCTGACTTCATCAGAGATCTATTCTCTGGGTTCATCAGGGGCCCATTCTCTGGGTTCATCAGGGGCCCATTCTCTGGGTTCATCAGGGGCCCGCACAGATCTTTGGTCCGGGCTGAGTGAGACACCATCACTCACTAGCCTCATTTATGACAGTTGTATTGTTTTTCCTTATTTGCCCCTCCCCCTCCATGGTGCATGCCTCCTCCCCTCGCCCTGAACAGCAGCCAATCAGCTTCCTCCTTGAGTGTGTGCAGCAGTTGTCAGATCTGGATCAGTCACAATAGAATCAGATTCAAACTTTGTGTTCTCATTAGGAGTCTGCAGGTGCACGCTGCTGTTAATCCCGCTCAATTAAGGCACAGCCCCACGCACAACCACAATACAGGAGACGGGCGGGGGCGCGCAGCACGGGCGAGGGACAAGAGGAGAGAGAGAGTGTAGACTTTTTGATTGGACCTCAGAGTCCATTTTCAATAATCAGACATTCATATACTAATAATAATAATAATAATTTTTTGTCACTATTATTATTATTATATACGCACATACTCTATGTACATATATAAATATATGTATATGTTATTATGTATGAATATATTTGTATATATGTATACATATATATGTCTAATAATATATATATGAATACATAATTTATATGCATATATACAAAAACTTTATATATGTATATTTTTGTTTACATGTATATACAATACTACCTATGTTTGTGTGTGTGTATACAACATAAACATCTCTGATAATGAAATAAAACATCTCTGATGATTAAATATAACATCTCTGATGATGAAATATGACATCGCTGATAATGAAATATAACATTTCTGATGATTAAATAAAACATTTCTGATGATTAAATAAAACATTTCTGATGATTAAATATAACATCTATGATGATGGAATATAACATCTCTGATGATGAAATATAACATCGCTGATAATGAAATATAACATTTCTGATGATTAAATATAACATCGCTGATAATGAAATATAACATTTCTGATGATTAAATAAAACATTTCTGATGATGGAATATAACAGCTCTGATGATGGAATATAACATCTCTGATGATGAAATATAACATCGCAGATAATGAAATATAACATTTCTGATGATGAAATAAAACATTTCTGATGATGGAATATAACATCTCTGATGATGGAATATAACATTTCTGATGATTAAATAAAATATTTCTGATGATTAAATATAACATCTCTGATGATGGAATATAACATCGCAGATAATGAAATATAACATTTCTGATGATTAAATAAAACATTTCTGATGATGGAATATAACATCTCTGATGATGGAATATAACATCTCTGATGATGAAATATAACATCGCAGATAATAATAAAAAATATTTCTGATGATTAAATAAAACATTTCTGATGATTAAATATAACATCTCTGATGATGGAATATAACATCTCTGATGATGGAATATAACATCTCTGATGATGAAATATAACATCTCTGATGATGAAATATAACATGGCTGATAATGAAATATAACATTTCTGATGATTAAATAAAACATTTCTGATGATGGAATATAACATCTCTGATGATGGAATATAACATCTCTGATGATGAAATATAACATCGCAGATAATAATAAAAAATATTTCTGATGATTAAATAAAACATTTCTGATGATTAAATAAAACATTTCTGATGATTAAATAAAACATTTCTGATGATGGAATATAACAGCTCTGATGATGGAATATAACATCTCTGATGATGAAATATAACATCGCAGATAATGAAATATAACATTTCTGATGATGAAATAAAGCATTTCTGATGATTAAATATAACATCTCTGATGATGGAATATAACATTTCTGATGATTAAATAAAATATTTCTGATGATTAAATATAACATCTCTGATGATGGAATATAACATCGCAGATAATGAAATATAACATTTCTGATGATTAAATAAAACATTTCTGATGATGGAATATAACATCTCTGATGATGGAATATAACATCTCTGATGATGAAATATAACATCGCAGATAATAATAAAAAATATTTCTGATGATTAAATAAAACATTTCTGATGATGGAATATAACATCTCTGATGATGGAATATAACATCTCTGATGATGAAATATAACATCGCAGATAATGAAATATAACATCTCTGATGATGAAATATAACATCGCAGATAATGAAATATAACATTTCTGATGATTAAATAAAACATTTCTGATGATGGAATATAACATCTCTGATGATGGAATACAACATCTCTGATGATGAAATATAACATCTCTGATGATTAAATATAACATCTCTGATGATGAAATGTAACATGTCTAATGATGAAATATAACATCGCAGATAATAATAAAAAATATTTCTGATGATTAAATAAAACATTTCTGATGATGGAATATAACATCTCTGATGATGGAATATAACATCTCTGATGATGAAATATAACATCGCAGATAATGAAATATAACATTTCTGATGATGAAATAAAACATCTCTGATGATGAAATATAACATCGCAGATAATGAAATATAACATTTCTGATGATTAAATAAAACATTTCTGATGATGGAATATAACATCTCTGATGATGGAATATAACATCTCTGATGATGGAATATAACATCTCTGATGATGAAATATAACATCTCTGATGATGAAATATAACATCGCAGATAATGAAATATAACATTTCTGATGATTAAATAAAACATCTCTGATGATGAAATATAACATCTCTGATGATTAAATATAACATCTCTGATGATGAAATGTAACATCTCTAATGATGAAATATAACATCTCTAATGATGAAGTATAACATCTCTGATGATTAAATATAACGTCTCTGATGATGAAATTTAACATCTCTGATGATGGAATATAACATCTCTGATGATGAAATATAACATCTCTGATGATGAAATATAACATCGCAGATAATGAAATATAACATTTCTGATGATTAAATAAAACATCTCTGATGATGAAATATAACATCTCTGATGATTAAATATAACATCTCTGATGATGAAATGTAACATCTCTAATGATGAAATATAACATCTCTAATGATGAAGTATAACATCTCTGATGATTAAATATAACGTCTCTGATGATGAAATTTAACATCTCTGATGATGGAATATAACATTTCTGATGATTAAATAAAACATCTCTGATGATGGAATATAACATTTCTGATGATTAAATAAAACATCTCTGATGATAAGCAGACTGTTTGATCTCAGTGACAGAGAATGTATGAGTTTCTATTCTTTGCTTTAGGTCATCAATAAAGGCAGTCAGTTATAAATCACTGTTTGATTGTTCTCTGGGGCAATGGTTTTCCAACTTTTTTGCCCGAGGCACCAAAAATCAAGCTGACATCTCAAGGCACACCATATTAATGTCCTTGTAAAACAGCCTCTTTAGCATGTGTAGCAGGTAGCAACATGTCCCAGTCCCACCTACATGCAATGTGAGCAAGTGCCAGCTACATCAGATTGATTACTGAGTTTCCTTTAGAAGCATCCTGACACTCTGCAAGTGATGCACTGCAGCTCCCCAGGTTTATCCCCAGTCACCCTGTTCCTATTTTCTCTCTGTCGCTCCTGTTAAGATGAACAAGTAACAAGGGAAGAGGTTGCACAAAGGATGACAAGGCACCAGGAGTGTCCCACCAGAGGATATTCTTAATTTTCTTCCACTTTTCTCACTCCTGAAACTTGTTAACTTGTTTTACAGAGAGGAGTGTGTTGCATGGATATTCTCCATACCCATTTATGAATCTTTATGGTCTGACTTGTGCTAACATGGAGATAAAACTATGTGGCTCACAGCTGTTAGAGACACATACCTCTGATTTTTTAAGTAAAAGCATGAGATGTTATATTTTTATATGTAAATTTACATTTGCATATTTAACAGATAACAGATGGACAGTGAGCATGCAATGCTGTATGATGCAATGCAACACGTAACGCTTGCATGCAGTAAGGACATTGGTTATAGTCTCTTTAGTTGTTGCATAGTTGTAGTACGAATGTGAAGTCAGATGAATTTTCAAGGCACACCATCTGAGAACCCCTGCTCTAGGGCCATCATGATATCAGATGATTTATTCAGACATAAATCAGTAAAGATTAATCCAGAGTAAGTCCATGGTGGCAGCAGTAGGAGTCCTGTTCAGGGTAATTGTTTGTAATAGAGGTTAAATGTTAGAGCTCAGTGTTTGAGGGTTTTTACAGCTGAATAAATGTTTAAATGGTTATCTTTAGGGATGGATTCACGATCTAAAGGAGAGGATAAACTGATGATATTAACTCTGGGGTTCCTCAGGAAACACTGTTGGTCCCTTCGTGGTTTAATAGTCACAAAGTGTTGGGCTATGACTCTACATCAGAGGTTTAATGATGGTTAATCATTAAAAAGGTGATTCTGGTTCTTAGACCGTTCTCTTTCTTCTTCAGGTGAATGTTGGAGAACTCTTCAGTAGAGTTTGGTCCAAACTCTGTAAATCTGTTTCCTTTTTAAATATCATCCTTTATAAATCAGTCATCGATCACTCCCTATCTTTATCTGTTATTTATGTCTTTTCTTCTTTCTGGCCCTCTGGATGTTTCCTCATATGTCCCAGCAGTGAGCCTCAGTGCTGTTAGAGACCCAACCGTTATCTTATTCATATTAATCTGAGATTATTAATCCCCATAAAGCCGTGTTCATACAGACAGTTTCAGTAATCCCCCAGATTAAAGACATCATCACAGCAGCTTTATAGAAACGTTAAACTTTATTCTGCTGAGATTATTAATCCCCATAAAGCCGTGTTCATACAGACAGTTTCAGTAATCCCCCAGATTAAAGACATCATCACAGCAGCTTTATAGAAACGTTAAACTTTATTCTGTAGAAAACTGCTTCAAGTAAATAGAATAAAATCTCTTTATGTACAAATACAGCTTAAGAACAGACGAGTCAAATAAATAAAAATAAACTGGGGAGGGGGAGGGGGAGGGGGATACATAATGGATGAGGGCCGCTCCATTCAGTCTTTGTCGCAGCGAGAAACTCGATTTGCACGCTCGCTTTTCTGCTGCAGCTCAACAAATTGTAAAATTGACTTTTCACCTCAGACAAAGACGGGACTGTGACCTGCAGAGAGGGCGGGGGGAAGTGCAACGGTTCCAGGAGAAATACAAAATAAAATACCAAATAAAATAGAGCTACAAAATCAAACAGCTTAAATTATTCTGAGTTCAGGGTGACGTAAGGCAAACTGTGATTCTTAGTCCATCAGGATACGGGACGCTCCGTCTCTGTCCATCCGTCCCAACATTTCTGTGTCTGTCAGTCCTCTCCTTTAGGGGCCCTTGTCTCTCATTTAGGGCCCCTGGCTCTCCTGTAGGGGCCCCTGTCTGTCCTTTAGGGGCCCAGGCTCTCCATTAGGGCCCCTTTCTCAGTAGATGCCGGGGACGAAGCTGCGGAAGCTGAAGATGGCGTCGTGCTGCAGGTAGCCGTAGTCCTCGCCATTGGACGGGCTCCCCGGGCTGGAGGCGCAGTACGACGGCGAGGAGGAGGACGAGGAGCCACTGGAGCTCCAGGAGCTGGGGGGGCTCAGCGGGGGGTCGCACAGTGGGGGGTTGGCGTTGGGGTTGGTGGTCAGGTCGGCGATGCGGATGGTCTCGGACAGCGCCCAGATGTAGTTGTGGGCGAAGCGCAGCGTCTCGATCTTGGTCAGTTTGGTCTCGTCGGGGAACGCCGGCAGCACGCGGCGCAGCGCGTCCAGCGCGTCGTTCAGGTTGTGCATGCGGTTCCGCTCGCGGTCATTGGCCTTCATGCGGCGGTTCTTCTTCACCACCTGCACCGTGGCATCACTGCGGCGGCCGCGGCGACGCTTCTTCTGCACGTGCTCCGGCTGCGGCGAGAGGGAGGAGCTTCGGGACTCCTCGTCATCGGTGTGAGGGAAGAAGTCGCAGCTGTTGCTGTCGATGTCAGAGAAAACGGACTCCATCTTTGTTTTTACCTGCAGAGAGAGAGAGGAGGCGTGAGTCTGAGGCTGACCAATCAGAGGACAGAATCTCTAAGGTGGTTAAAGTCAAGTGAGAGTTTAAAGAGGAAAAAAAGATTTTAAAAAATAATCCTCTAAAATTGATTTGAAAAACAAAAAATTCAAAATAAATCTAATTTTATTTTATGTCATAAATTAAATTAAATTAAATTAAATTAAATTAAATTAAATTAAATTAAATTAAATTAATTTAAATTAAATCATGGCTGGCTTTTCCTCTAACAGACCAGAGGCTCACAGTCTGAAGGAATTTAACAAATAAAGTTCTGGTTTTCTGAGTTCAGCTTTAACTGAAGGTTAAATTTGATCTAAAAGCGGTTTAAACTTTAAAAATGATGATTTAGAAATAATAAAATCTATTCTAGAGTTATTGTTCATTTCTGGAGGTAAACGGAGGGTTTTCATGCATAGAGAAGATTTAGCCAAAGTCTGAGTCTGCGCAGACTGCTGCAGGTGTTGGCTCTTACCTGTCAGAGTGAAAAAGTCCTAAACTCGGGTTATCTCGGTGTTTCCGTGCTGCACGCGCCTCTCTCCGTGTCTCTCCGTGTGTTCGTGTCTCGTGCAGCGCCGTGGGTCTGGCACACGCTCGGCCTCAGCCCCCTTATATACCGACCCGGGACAAAGCCTCCATCACCCCCCTCCTCACGTGCGGCAGGTCCGCCCCGTGCCGCGCATGCTCATTAACATAAAGACGCCTGCGGTGTTTGACTGAAGCGTGCCGGTAATCACGGCCAGCCAATCACAGCCCGAGGCCGGCCACGCGAACGACACGCACGGACCCCCCCACCACGGACCCCTTCACGGCCCGGAGAGAAAAACCAAAAACATAAAAAAGAAGAAGAGGAGGAGGAGGAAGATGAGGACCCCCCCAAGACCCCCACCGGGCGGAGACACGCTCCGGAGATTCAGCCATCCTCCTTCATCCCTCCATCCTCCATTCATCCATTCACCCTCCTTTATCCCTCCTTTATCCTCCTCCTCATCCATCCTCCTCTCTAACAGGAGAAACTCATCCCTCACTCACACAAAGAACCGAGAACGGAGCATTAACGGACATGAGGAGAAGGAGAGACAGGAGCAGAGGAGACAGAAATAACCCTAGCCCATAAATGTTTGACTTTTTATTCTTTTATTATTTGAAGGTTGAAAAACACACCAGAGGATCAAACAGTCAGTCTGATTCCTCTCAGCTCACCTGGAATCCCAGGTATTCAGAACCCTGACCATCAGTGGCTTTAGACCCAGCCAGCACTTTAACCCATTACTGCCACTGTTGCCCATTTTTGGCTCTTCCTTTGTGCCATTTTTAACCTTTTCTGCATCTTTTGCTACTTTTTTGCTCATTCTTGCCACCTCTAACCCATTCTTACCAGCATTTCACATTATTTTGCCACTTTTAACTCAGTTTTGGCAGATCTTCGTCCATCTTTTCTGTTATTTTGGCACTTTTTTTGTCCAACTTTTTAAACTATTTTTGCCTCTTTCAGTCCTTCTACACTGAAGCAGTCTCAGATGTTTGTCCTCATCGCGGCTCCGCTCTGAAGTCTAACATTATTTTCCTTCTATTTTGCCATACACATAAACTTTAAAAAGGGGATTCTGTAGCTCAGTGGGTCTAAACTGGTGGCTCAGGACCCAAAAGTGGGTCGCAAAGCTCTTTCAAGTGGGTCGCGCAATGTGTGCCAGGGGAAAAACCCATCTAAGAGTCTTTTGTATGGAAGCCCTGAGGGCACAAACATTCATGTATTCTATGGGTCAGAGGTTCTAAACTGGTCCAGCCTCAGGATCAACCAGTCTGTCTACTACAGACCGCGACCCACGTTTCCAAAAAACTTTCACAAACACGTTTAGTCCAGTGTTAATTTCATTGACTAAAACTATGAGTAGAAAATGTTTGTTGACAGCCTTTTTTCCATGACAAAAACTAACAAAAATAGATCTGTGATGAATAAAACGGACAAAAAGTAAGTTTAGTTTTTGTCAAGATGACTAAAACTAGACTAAAATGTAGTGTAATTTTCGTCAGATATTCAAAATCTGTGATATTTCTCCACTGTGGGTAAATTTGTCAAAAAACAATGCATCTGCATCTATTCTGCCTCTCAGCTGTAGAAAGCAGGGACCCAGGTTTGGCAGAGTGTAGAGAACACACTACCATGATTTGGTACCAGATTTAGGCAAGAAAATAAATGCTTGGACTAAAAGTAAAGACTAAAATGTGAGGACTCTTTATGGAATAAATCTAGACTAAAATGTTTTTGAGTTTTCGTCGACTAAAACTAGACTAAAACTAAAAAGGATAGAAATGACTGAAATGGGACTAAAACCAACACGCCTTTTAATTCAAGACTTAAACTGTAATAAAAATAGCTGCCAACATTAAGACTTGGTTTCATCAGCTGAATATGTTGTAGTTTGGAGCACGATTGGACCAAAACACCTAATTTAAAAAGAAAAGGGACAAAACTGACCAATTTTTTTCCCCCTTCCCCATCATCATGTGTCAATTTTTGCCAATTTTACAGAGAACTTGTGAAATAGATTCATTATCATTTATTGAAAGAAGAGGAGAAGTTGAAATATTGATCAAACTTTAAATTTACCCAGTTTCACAGTAAAACAGGGTAAAATATTCGATGCATGTCCAGTAAGGACTTCTGGACTTCTGCCACCATTTTTCTTTTCAGACACCTAGTTGCGACCAAGGTCATAATAGTTTTTGATTTTCATTAGTTTCTGTTTTTATTTCGTTTTCACTTTCTGTGTTTGATTTCAGTTTAATTTTTATAAGTTCTAGTTTTAGTTTTTTATGGATAGATGTCGGGGCTGAGTGAGCGTCAAACATTTTTAAAAACTTATTCAAACAGGCTTCTCTTCACTTAGTATTGTATTTACTTAATGATGATGTTTGAAAATAACTTCAGACATAAAACTACCACTGTGTGAAGTCTTAACCAATCAGATCAGGCAGTTTTACTCTCCCCAGACTTGGGTCAGTGCCAGTCAATCTGGTCGTGTCAAAGACTAAAACTAAGAATATTTTGTCTCCATTTTTATTTTATTTTAGTTAGTTTTGTAAGCGCACTATACACTTTTAGTTTGCTTTCGTTTTTTTGGTAAAGCTAAGTTTTTATTTAGTTTCAGTTAACTAAAATGATTTTTGAATTTTACTTTTAGTTATTTAGTCCGTTTTAGTTAACTATAATAACCTTGGTTGCGACCCACTAAAAACTGCTCCGGGACCCACCTTTAGGTCCCGACCCACCAGTTGAGAACCACTGCTGTCTCAAGATTTCAAGTTTATTTATCTCCTTTTCTTTTCACAGCAAGCATCTTTTTTGGAGATATTGGTGAAATTCTTTATGTAATTTATAATTTTCCAAACCGTCTTGGGAAAATGGGGTAAAATTAAACATATGCATGCATTTACTTCTGTAATTTTTCAAATATTTTGGTCATGATTTTGCCTAGGGGTTGGTGGTGTGTGCTGATGTCCAACCAGTTGAGAACCACGGCTGTAGATCGTCCGACAGAATAAATAAAATTCAGTTTTGTTTTTTCAATCAGAGCGGTTAAAATTCAGGTTAAAATAAAATAAAATAATATTACCCCAGAATACCTTTATAGTAGGCCATGATTTTCCTCCATGCCCTCCCCCCTCTTCTCCTGACAGAGCTGATGGATATTGATCATCAGTTATTGATAGATGGAGAGTAGCAGCGCTGAATCAGAGGACATCTAAAATGTTTCTGTTGTTTTAAAGTTCAGTTTAGTCTAAATCCTCTTATGTCAAACTTTAGGTGAAATCCAGAGTTAAAGGGTTAAAGCAGATGTAGACACTGTGAGTGACCCCGCTCCCTCTCTCTCCCCCGTCTGCCTTTTTGTTCGTCTTTCAGCGTTAAAGCGTGCAGCGAGCACACAGCCTCGTTTTCTTCAAGTGTTTTTTAAAGACATCTTTATGAGACAGCCATACCATTTTCCATTAATTATTCCATTTATTGGCTCTGAGCTGAGCAGAGACCTGCAGAGTCTTTCTGCAGGAGGGGGGGTGTGGGGGTCATTTATAAATAATTACACAATGTTTAGAGTCTTCAGGCATGTATAATATATCAAAGCCATTAGAGGGGGAATTGTCCCATTGTGGCCGTCCAGCCTGCACTTCTTTTCACTCCTCTCCTGGTTTGTCCCCGGTCCAGATCCAGCTCCTCGGGCCCTTTGTGCTGCTTTCTTTCTGCCTCAGCCACTCTATTGGCATCATTCTTATTCAAATGCAGCTCAGCAGGAACAAAACCAAACCCAGGCTGCACACAAATCATCTCTGCCCCGGCTGCAGGGCCGGCACAAGCCTGCGTGAGGCCCCCCAACAGGCCAGCGGGGCCCTGCCTGATCCTGCTGCACAAACACAGAGAGGAGGATTTAAGATCCACGGCGAGGTACAAGTCTGACGGCCGGTCTGCAGGGTTCACAATTCTGAGAGAAAATCACATAAAAAGAAAGATTTCCGTCTTTATCGTCAACATGGATGTGAGAACAATTCTCCTCATGTTCAATTTGACTTCAGCTCACTTCATTCAGTTTGGATCTGTAGTTCCACACTTAAAAATCTCAGAATGATCAGGATAGAAAGACAGAGAAAAGCGCAAGGAAGGACGAGAATGTGTTCTTTACAGGATTAGTGAATGTTTTACCAGAATTCAACATGAAAAAATAAAGGAAACTAAGGCTGCTAGCACTGAGGGGCCCCTGCACCCTGGCACATGTCGGGGTGTGGAATAAGTGAGTGTAACCCGTGCTGTGTGCTGCAGCAGAGCACAGAGAGCATGTTGATCCTCCTAGGACTGTTATTGGTCGTGTAAATAAGAAAAAAAACAGGAAATGATATGTTAGAGAAACTTCTGCTTTCTTGCAGTAGGTGGCGCATTATCAAAAACATGTAAAACACATTTGAATATGTAGGGGGGCAGACCCTGATCATACATGTGAGATTTGATGCAAATCAGAAGTTATATTTAAGAGTTAGGGTGACTTCTTGTGAAATGGCGAGGCAATGATTTGCTTGCCAAAAAGAAATGGTCCAATTATATAACTTCCTGTTCCTTTAGGGGTGCAACATCAAAATGATCAAATTAATCTTTGCATATGTAAAGAAGCAGACATTGATCCAACATGGGAAATTTGAAGGCAAGCAGATGTTTGATATGACAGTTGCACAAACTTCCTGTCAAAATGGCGAGCTATTGAAATGCTCGCCATCCTCAGTGAGACATAGTCCAATAAAATATATCTGTGCTGTAGCCAATTATTGAGGCCTTTCTTTCAAAATCACAGCTCTATAGGCTAAGCACAATAAGAGAAATGAAGATATGACACATTTGTGTCACTTCCTGTTGCCAGTAGGGGGCGTTATGATGAGATGTTTATATGTGAGTGTGTTCAGTGTGATACCGTTGTCCTCTAAGAAAGAGCAGAAGATGACAGAATACTGTTTACAAAAGTTATAATAGGTCTAAGTCATTGGAACCATCAAAACACCTCATTTTGAAATTGAGATGAAGCTGGTGGACTTCCTGTTTGGATTTGGGCATGGGTCCAAGAGGCTTTTTGTAGATCTTATGATGACACATATGCAGACCAAAAATCATAGGCCCAGACTGAATGGTGTGCAGGGGCTGAATATTTAAAGCGGAAATTTGAAAAAAGACAAAAAAAAAAAAAAAAAAAAAAAAAGAAGGAACATCCAATTACCAGAAGGGGGCGCTGTGATAAAGTAATGATATTAATGTATGAATGTATTCAGGATCAATGTGTGATCCTCCCTGTAAAGTTTGGTGATTATTTACATCAGCACTAATAAGTTATAAGGCATTATTGGTTCATTTTCACTGCAAAAAATGTCAAAAAGTCGTTTAAGTTTAGGCCCCAGTCAGGGGCCAACTTTAGATCTTCAGGTTGTCCAGTATGAGCAAAACAATCCTGGAGACAATCAGATAAAGTCCCTTAGAGTAGTAGGTTAAAATATGAAACTTGTGAATCTCCCAAAAATACCAAATTTTGGCATTTAGCTGATTGTAGTGCAATTCCTGTACATTTTAGAGGATGGCTCCAAGAGACTTTTTTTTTTCATCTAATCCTGATACATATGTGTTCCGATTTTCATGCACGTAGCTCTTACCCAGTCCCTTATCTCACGTTTGAGGCCCCTACTTGAAGGACCTGCACGATTCCACCAGAATACCCAGATTTCCTTTAGGGGCCGATTTTCTGTGAAGTTTGGCGAGGTTTTGAGCATGAAGCCCCCAAATTATCAACTCTTTGGACAGAAAAATGATGCATCCAGATAGAAGGGAGTTCTGGCTGACCTAGGGTTGGTAAATACAAGGTTAGACAGAAAGGAAGGAACACTTGAAGGAAGGATAGACTGGGACTCCAGTTGTTTCTGGATTTCTGCCTCCTCCAGGTGGCGCTAACCTGCCCTGAAGGGCTCTAAACCCTCTCAGCCCCCTCAGAGCCTGTCAGTGTGAAGTGTGGGAGGAGAAGCCGTTGACATGCAGGGAAACAGTAGAAGAAGAAGTTGGAGGCCGGTTGGTGTTTTATGGCCTCTGTTACTTCAAAGTGACTGAACAGCTTGTGTCTGAACGTAAACTCTTTACTGCTGCCATCCTATTGGCTGAGAGCTGACGGGCATGTGGGTGGCACGCTGTACATTTACACGTTACGGCCAAAGTGTGTCTGAGTAGTTTAATGACTGTAGGACAACTGATCACTGCTGTTTACATCACTGCAAAGTTGATTCTATTTATCGTTTAGTTTGACCTTTATTATGTCTCTATTCTGATTGGACAATGGAGGGTGTCAGGGACAGAGTCAGGGACAGACAGAGACGGTCATGTTCAATGTCCATTGTTGTCAACTTTACTAAAAGTGTTCGAAACTGGTGAGGATTGAGGGAATCAACGACTATTTGGGAAAATGGAGATACAAAGGCCCCGACATCCCCAGCTTCACAAGCTTCTGTTTTAGAGTGTTTATGTTTTAATATTTCATTTCTCTTATTTCCTTTATGTTTAAATAATGTAGTTGATCTTTATTTTAGCTGTATTTTTCTAATCTTTAATAAAGTGCTGGTCTAGGCTAACACAACAACCCGAGTCTGGCTCAGTCTGAACACTGCGTGTGCAGCTCCATGAAGAGAAGAAATGAAAAAAAAAAAAAAAAAAAAACACAACAATGAAAGAAAGAGACGCAGAAAAAAAGCAGAGTGAGAGGTCTGTCCGGGGTGAAGCTCTGACAGGATTAAGTCTCAGCGACACGAGATGTGATTGAATTTCAATGAAGTGAGACACGTGAGAAAATGAAGCACACAAACAATCTGAGCACAAAAAGAGGAGAAGAAGAAGCTGGAGGACTCTCCAGGAGGAGGAGGAGGAGGACACAAAAACAAGAGATGGAGCTGAAGAAGGAAAGTCTGAATGACAACAATTTAATCCTGTAAAACACAATCCAGCAACACAACACGACGGTGGCCTGTAAGGGACAATACATGACACCACTGTAAAATGTTGATAAAACTTTTAGTGTTGTAATGAAGACAAAAACACATAAACACAGTGACAGCAGGTCTGACCTTGTAGTCAGACTTCTCCACGGTCTTTAGTGTTTCGTGCCGTCTGGTGTGCACAGAGATCTTTCCAAAGTGTTGTTGTCTGAATATGGAACTATTTAAAAACAAAAATGATAAATAAAGCAGGATGTTGTGATGTTAACAAGACCTAAGATAGTCCCAACGTTCTATCACATACACACACATAACAGCCCTACAACTCCACCTCAGTTCCCCCTACAGTCTTCATCTAGGCTTTAAGAAATAAAATATTTATTCAGATATTTATGCTGTAGTCACTTTTTTCTATGTTTGACAGGTTTTTAATAATTACTGTTAATGTTTGATGATGATTTTTGGCTCTCAGACTTTTACCATTTGTGTCTATGTGACAGAATGTTGGGACTATGTTAGTGAGATCAAAGCAAATGTTCATCCTAGCCTGACCATCCTCTACCTGTTTCCTATTGGTTGGTCCATCCTCTACCTGTTTCTTATTGGCTCATCTATCCTCTACCTGAGGTGACAGAAACTTAAAAACAGTTAAAAAAAAAAAAAAAGAAGAAGAAGAAGAAGAAGAAGAAGAAGAAGAAGAAACCAAAACAGCAAGAATAACAGTAATACGTTCCATCTGTTAGATTAGACTAAAACATGTCAGGTTACAGGAGTGGAGAGGACTTAAAGGTGTTTAAACTGATTTCATCTGTAATTTCTACTTTAATTAATAATTAATTAGTCTTCAAAGCAGTGGTCATCAACTGGTGGCCCGAGGGCCACATTAGGCCCCCCAGAGCTTCCCATCTGGCCCCCAGAAGACTATCAAGAGGAAAAATGGTTTTGGAACGGCTGTGTTTTTTTTTCTTTAAATCCCTGTGGTACTAAACCGACCCTAAAACTGTGAAGACTGACAGTTTTATCAGGAGTGACTAAATGTTAGAAAGGTTTTACAGACAACTGTCTTCCATTATCAGCCAATAATCAACCAGAAGAATGAGCCACCGCTCTAAAAGCTCTGATAAGTTTAGACCTTAGATCCATGGACACCGTGTAGATGGGGTCAGAGTGTTTTACAGTCAACAGATGTGGATTCTCAATGAGAAAATAAAGAAACAAGCAGTTTCTCAATCACTAGTAAAAGATAGGAAAACAAAACCTGTAAAAATCTACCAGTGACTCCTCACATTAAGCAGAGAAGATCTTTGTTTTCTGTTTCTCCTTCAAAAACAAATTCATCAATTAAAACTATTTGTTTTTCCTTACATTGTTGTTTTTGTTTTGTTTTTTGCTTTACTCAAAAAATATAGATCAAAGAATGGAACACTACTGATGTAACATTCTTTTTTCACATCACCTGCACATGTTTGAAAAGAATGTTACATTACCAATGTTCTGTTCTTTTATCTTCCTTTTTTTGATCAGTTCATTCTTAATTGTATTGTTTTTTTGTGTTCTGATCAGAAAAGGAAGATCAAAGAACAGAACATTGGTGATGTAACATTCTTTTCGAATGTCTGCACACGTTAGAAGAAGAATGTAACATCACCCCAATGGTCAGGGGACTAAAGTATAATCGGTTTGTCTGTCCAAACTAATAAACAAAAAACGAAAAATGGCGCCCTTTTTCCCCCTTTTTTCGTTTTCAACCAAAAACAAATAAAAAGGTTTTTTTCTTTCTGAACAAAAAACCAAAATACATTAAAAAAAAGAAGAATATTGTGTGGCCACAAGGCCAAAGAAGAGAACACTGGTGATGTAACATTCTTTTTTTTCCTATATGTCTGACACGCTGCAGGTGTAAAGCAAGAATGTTACATCTGCAATGTTCTGTTCTTTGATCTTTCCTTTCTGTGATCAGAAAACAAAAACAGTAAGATGAAAGACAAACCATTTTTCATTTTTTAAAAATGAATATTATAAAATCAAAAAAGAGAAACTGAAAAAGTTTGGTTTTTAGTTTTCAGTTTTTGTTCCCTGTGAAACCTGAACTGCCCCAGAGCCCAAACTGTGTCTTTATTTCCTTGTAATTGGAAAACATTTTGTTTCTTGATTTTGGATTTCTACTTAGAAAGTAAAATTTTGTTGACCATAAACGACACAGACCCCTTTAACTCTTTCATATCGAACAGGGAATCTAAAAACTGAAAACAAAAAACTGCTCATTTTTCATCGTATTGATTTTTGCTTTGATAAAAAATAAAGATCAATGAATGAAACACTGGTGATGTAGCATTCTTTCTTTCACAACACCTGCAGTAGGTCACACCAAAAGGAAAAAGAATGTTACGTCGATCTTTGATCTTCTATTTGGACCAGAACCCAGTATAATAAGAGCTGTTTGAAAGGTCCAAGGGCAGGTTTTTTCATGTTTTCTTTTCTTATTTTGAAACAGTTTGTTTCTTCATTTTGGATTCATCATTTCAAATTAAAACTCCTCGGCTGTAAAATAAACCGGCCCCCAAAGGCAGGTTTAACTGTTTGAATGGAAACTTTGAAGACAAATCTGAGCCCAGAATCATTAAGTCATGATCTCAAAATGCTAGAAAATGCTCTTGAGTTTTGCAACAATTATGACTCCATAGCTTATATTTTCCAATCTTGATGCAGATATATCTGTGACAGAAACAAAGGACTGAGGAGGTTTGGGCCATTCATGTAAGGTCGACTCACTGACGGGTAAAGGTCTGAGTTGTTCTTAGAGATGTCAGTGAGAACCAATCAGCAGCGAGCGCCATACAGAAGCTAACTGTTGTGTTCCTAAGGGATTTATTAATAACCTCAGACTGTAGTTTGAGATCCTGACTCGTGGTCCACCCTCCATGATGCCTCGTTGTCTTTCAGGTGCTGTGTGCTCAGATCGTGGCGTTGCCGTGGCGACCGGCGGCGGTGGCAGATGAACCCTGGTCTACACGGTGTCTTTGTGGTCCTAATGTTGGGTAAACTGGAGGTAAATTATCACTCTGAGCAAACACACGCAGACAAGTGAAAGGGAAGCTGCTGCTCCCAGAATGCATCAACAGATTGATGGAGGGGTGGGGGGGCACATGGCCAGGGAGACGGCGGCATTCAGGACGCTGATGGACGGTGAAGTTCCTTCAGATTAAAACCTTCCTGAACAACAAGATGACTGTGAGGAGACGGGAAGAGATTCATAAGAAGAGACAGACGAGACAAAGAGGACGAGATGGAGCTGCTCCGTCTGTGGACACGGGGGGCGGGGGGGCACTCAGCACACCACCAATGATCGGAGTCTAGATCCACAGAACTCTAAATCCACCACGGTCCCGCAGATCCTTCATTTCTAACCTCCATCTGACTTTAAGTTTCACATTTACTAACACCACCATGGCTGTGTTTGTTGTGCTTCCTCTTTCTGTCAGCTTATTTCCTGACTGGCTATTGTTCAGTTCCATGGAACTGTCCTGCTCTTGCCTACTCAGCTGTTGTTGGTGTGCCTCCAGACGTTTACCATATATGTTTGTATGTGATAGAATGTTGTGACTATCTTTGTGAGATCAAAACAGATGTCTTCCAACGAACAGAACAGCAACAACGGGCAGAGCTGACGTGATTGGTCAATCCTCTCTGGTCCATCCTTTGCTATTTTCCAGGAGACACCAAGAGTCCCAACATTCTATCACATACACACTCATTGTAAAAGACAGAGAACAAAGGCAGGTTAGAATGCAATGTTTAAAGAAAAATCCGAGCACAAAATCAAGATTACAAAGTTGTCTGACTCCATACCACATACTATGTCCACAGGGGGCACCAAAATCAACAAAAAACTGAGAGCTCATCACAGGAATAAGGAGAGGAGGAGGAGCAGTAAAAGTTCTCTCAGTCTAATGAAGCTGTTGTCTGGTTGGGGGGGGTGGAGGGGTCTGGACGTGATTTGTCATACAATCTGAATCTTTAGGAGGCTGCAGCTCAGAGACCTCCTCTCCATATGTCTGCTTCGTTTGCATCTGAAAGCTCTGCATGAGTGTTGGGGGGTCTGCCTCTGTCTGCATCATCAGCTTTGAAAGGTTGGTGTGTTAAAGGAAAGCTATGTTTGTCCACAGGACATTTAAATATAACTCTCATTTAACCTTCAGATTCACTGTTCTCCTTCACTTCTGTGACAGATAGAAAACAAACACAGCTCTCTGATACTGTTGTTTATAACAGCCACAGCCCGCAGTGAATCATGGGATATTTGGGACCATAAAGGATGACCTGGATGGATCTTTCATCTGTCACATTTAGGTGAACATATCAGAAGAAGAAACTGCACAGTCTTCGACCCTTAGCTGTTCCAAAACCGAAAGGGATGCATGTATAAAACTATTAGTTTATCAGTATCAACAAATATGGACATTAGAGACAGGCTTTTAAGAAATATATCAGCTGACAAACAGCCATGTTTGTGTTTATCTTTGTTTATCCTCAAAATCAAACCCTAAAGTTGGGCTAACGGGGAGAAATGGTTTCACAGTGATGACAATGATGATAATGGGCAGGAAGAGGAAACATGGTGAACATGGTTAAAAGTACTTTGGTACTCTGCAAATCAAACTCTAGCTTTAGTAACTCTGCAAATCAAACTCTGGCTTTAGTAACTCTACAAATCAAACTCTGGCTTTAGTGACTCTGCAGCTCAAACTCTGGCTTCAGTAACTCTACAAATCAAACTCTAGCTTTAGTAACTCTGCAAATCAAACTCTGGCTTTAGTAACTCTGCAAATCAAACTCTGGCTTCAGTAACTCTGCAGCTCAAACTCTGGCTTGAGTAACTCTACAAATCAAGCTCTGGCTTTAGTAACTCTATAAATAATACTCTGGCTTAAGTAACTCTGTATATCAAACTCTGGCTTTAGTAACTCTGCAAATCAAACTCTGGCTTTAGTAACTCTACAAATCAATCTCTGGCTTTAGTTACTCTGCAAATCAAACTCTGGCTTTAGTTACTCTTTAAATTAAACTCTGGCTTCAGTTACTCTACAAATCAAACTCTGACTTTAGTAACTATTCATATCAAACTCTGGCTTTAGTTACCCTTAAAATCAAACTCTGGCTTTAGTAACTCTGCAAATCAAACTCTGGCTTTAGTTACCCTTAAAATCAAACTCTGGCTTTAGTAACTCTGCAAATCAAACTCTGGCTTTAGAAACTCTGCAGCTCAAACTCTGGCTTGAGTAACTCTACAAATCAAGCTCTGGCTTTAGTTACTCTATAAATCATATTCTGGCTTTAGTTACTCTGTAAATCAAACTCTGGCTTTAGTAACTCTACAAATCAATCTCTGGCTTTAGTAACTCTGCAAATCAAACTCTGGCTTTAGTAACTCTGCAAATCAAACTCTGGCTTAAGTTACTCTACAAATCAAACTCTGACTTTAGTAACTATTCATATCAAACTCTGGCTTTAGTTACTCTTTAAATCAAACTCTGGCTTAAGATACCCTTAAAATTAAACTCTGACTTTAGTTACTCTACAAGTCAAGCTCTGGCTTAAGTTACTCTTTATATCAAACTCTGGCTTTAGTTAGTCTTTAAATCAAGCTCTGGCTTGAGTAACTCTAGAAAACAAACTCTGGCTTTAGTAACTCTACAAATCAAACTCTGACTTTAATTACTCTACAAATCAACCTCCAGCTTTAGTTAGTCTTAAAATCAAACTCTGGCTTTAATAACTACAAATCAAACTCTGGCTTTAGTAACTATTCATATCAAACTCTGGCTTTAGTTACTCTTTAAATCAAACTCTGGCTTAAGATACCCTTAAAATTAAACTCTGACTTTAGTTACTCTACAAGTCAAGCTCTGGCTTAAGTTACTCTTTATATCAAACTCTGGCTTTAGTTACTCTACAAATCAAGCTCTGGCTTTAGTTACTCTAGAAAACAAACTCTGGCTTTAGTAACTCTACAAATCAAACTCTGGCTTTAGTAACTATTCATATCAAACTCTGGCTTTAGTTACTCTTTAAATCAAACTCTGGCTTAAGATACCCTTAAAATTAAACTCTGACTTTAGTTACTCTACAAGTCAAGCTCTGGCTTAAGTTACTCTTTATATCAAACTCTGGCTTTAGTTACTCTACAAATCAAGCTCTGGCTTTAGTTACTCTAGAAAACAAACTCTGGCTTTAGTAACTCTACAAATCAAACTCTGACTTTAATTACTCTACAAATCAACCTCCAGCTTTAGTTAGTCTTAAAATCAAACTCTGGCTTTAATAACTACAAATCAAACTCTGGCTTTAGTAACTCTGCAAATCAACCTCTGGCTTTAGTTATTCTGCAAGTCAAACTCTGGCTTTAGTTAGTCTTTAAATCAAGCTCTGGCTTAAGTTACCCTTTATATCAAACTCAGCCTTTAGTTACTCTTTAAGTCAAACTCTGGCTTTAGTTACTCTACAAATCAAACTCTGGCTTAAGTTACTCTTTAAATCAAACTCTGGCTTTAGTTACTCGACAAATCAAACTCTGGCTTAAGTTACTCTTTAAATCAAACTCTGGCTTTAGTTACTCTACAAATCAAACTCTGGCTTAAGTTACTCTTTAAATCAAACTCTGGCTTTAGTTACTCTACAAATCAAACTCTGGCTTAAGTTACTCTTTAAATCAAACTCTGGCTTTAGTTACTCGACAAATCAAACCCTTGCTTAAGTTACTCTTTAAATCAAACTCTGGCTTTAGTTACTCTACAAATCAAACTCTGGCTTAAGTTACTCTTTAAGTCAAACTCTGGCTTTAGTTACTCTACAAATCAAACTCTGGCTTAAGTTACTCTTTAAATCAAACTCTGGCTTTAGTTACTCGACAAATCAAACTCTGGCTTAAGTTACTCTTTAAATCAAATTCTGGCTGTAGTTGTTCTGACCAGGAACAAATGAATCGTCCCAATGCTTTGAGAGATGTTGATCCTCCTGATGACAGACATGTTTCTGGGCAGTCATCAGATTCAGGAGGTGATGAAGACTACATTTGTCTCACACTGACAGTTTTCTTAAAGAGTACAAAATAAATGAATCAGCTGTTTTTGATTGCCTCAGTGATCGAACAGTTAAAACCAGGCATTCCACAAAGACCTTAAAAAGGAATGTTTCTACAGATCTGTGTGGTCAACATTTAGTAGAGAGGAGATGAGGGTTTCTATGGTCACAACAAAGACCCGAGTCACTGCTTCTACTGAGGAGGAGGAGGAGGTGATGGAGGTGATGATGCTGCAGATGGAGGTGAGGGGGCGGACCCTGACACTGACACTGAGGTCATGACCTGATGACTCTCTGCAGACATCTGTAGCTGCTACACATTCCCTGAGACCCCCATCAACCAATCAGGACATGAGACCTACAGTCCTGAGGCCACGCCCCTCCAAGGCTCATCAGCATGCATGGCTGTGGTCCTGGTGTGTTGGCGGGGGGCGGGGTCAGCTGATCTACGGCAACGTCTTTGTGTGTCTTTTCTGGACACTATAGAAGAAGAAAGAAGGAGCGAGCAGGAACTTCCTCTCTCATAAATTCATCCAAACACTGAAAGCTCCTACAGGAGCAGGAGCAGCCCCCCACCCCTACAGGAGCAGGAGCAGTCCCCCACCCCTACAGGAGCAGGAGCAGTCCCCCACCCCTACAGGAGCAGGGGCAGCCCCCCACCCCTACAGGAGCAGGGGCAGCCCCCCACCCCTACAGGAGCAGGAGCAAACATCCTTTTAAAGCATCAGAACAATAACGGACTGAATATTCAGCATGTTCAGCAAATGTCTCCTGTCTCTTTAAACAGCCTGAAATCTTTTACACCGAAGCTGAAAGTAAACAGAAAAAGTTTCATTAACAATGAGAAAAAAGGTAAAGAGGTAGTGTGGAATTTTACTGTCAGAAAATCAGAATACCCTAAAACCAGACTTAACCAAACTAGACTAAACCAACCTAGAATAAACCAAAGTAGACTGAACCAAAGTAGAATAAACCAAACTAGACTGAACCAAGCTAGAATGAACCAAACTAGACTGAACCAAACTAGACTGAACCAAACTAGAATGAACCAAACTAGACTGAACCAAAGTAGACTGAACCAAACCAGAATAAACCAAAGTAGAATGAACCAAACTAGACTGAATCAAACTAGACTGAACCAAACTAGACTAAACCAAACTAGAATAAACCAAACTAGAATAAACCAAACTAGACTGAACCAAACTAGACTTAATCAAATTAGACTGAACCAAATTAGACTGAACCAAACTAGAATAAAACAAACTAGACTGAACCAAACTAGACTGAATCAAACTAGACTGAACCAAACTAGACTGAACCAAGTTAGAATGAACCAAACTTGACTGAGCCAACCTAGAAGGAACCAAACTAGAATAAACCAAACTAGACTGAACCAAACTAGAATAAACCAAACTAGACTGAACCAAACGAGACAGAAACAAACTAGAATGAACCAAACTAGAATAAAACAAACTTGAGTTAAACAAACTAGAATGAACCAAACTAGACTGAACCAAATGAGACAGAAACAAACTAGAATGAACCAAACTAGAATAAAACAAACTTGAGGTAAACAAACTAGACTGAACCAAACTAGACTGAAACAGACTAGACTGAAACAGACTACACAGAAACAAACTTGATGGAAACAAACTAGACTGAATCAAACAAGAATGAACCAAACTAGACTGAACCAAACTAGAATAAACCAAACTAGAATGAACCAAACTAGAGTGAAACAAACTAGAATGAAACAAACTAGAATGAATCAAACAAGAATGAAACAAACTAGACTGAACCAAACTAGACTGAACCAAACTAGAATAAACCAAACTAGACTGAACCAAACTAGAATAAACCAAACTAGAATAAACCAAACTAGACTGAGCCAACCTAGAAGGAACCAAACTAGAGTGAACCAAACTAGACTGAACCAAACTAGTCTGAACTTCACTAGAATGAACAGAACTAGACTGAACCAAACGAGACAGAAACAAACTAGAATGAACCAAACTAGAATAAAACAAACTTGAGTTAAACAAACTAGAATGAACCAAACTAGACTGAAACAGACTACACAGAAACAAACTTGATGGAAACAAACTAGACTGAATCAAACAAGAATGAACCAAACTAGAATGAACCAAACTAGAGTGAAACAAACTAGAATGAAACAAACTAGACTGAATCAAACAAGGATGAAACAAACTAGACTGAACCAAACTAGACTGAACCAAACTAGAATAAACCAAACTAGACTGAACCAAACTAGACTGAACCAAACTTGACTGAACCAAGTTAGAATGAACCAAACTAGGCTGAGCCAACCTAGAAGGAACCAAACTAGACTGAACCAAACTAGAATGAACCAAACTAGTGTGAACTTCACTAGAATGAACAAAACTAGAATGAACCAAACCAGACAAAAACCTAACTAGACTGAACCAAACTAGACTGAATCAAACTAGAATGAACCAAACTACACTGAATCAAACTAGAATAAACCAAAATAGACTTAACCAAACTAGACTGAACCTAACTAGAATGAACAAAACTAGACTGAACCAAATGAGACAGAAACAAACTAGAACGAACCAAACTAGAATAAAATAAACTTGAGTTAAACAAACTAGAATGAACCAAACTAGACTGAAACAGACTAGACTGAAACAGACTACACAGAAACAAACTTGATGGAAACAAACTAGACTGAATCAAACAAGAATGAACCAAACTAGACTGAACCAAACTAGAATAAACCAAACTAGAATGAACCAAACTAGTGTGAAACAAACTAGACTGAATCAAACAAGAATGAAACAAACTAGACTGAATCAAACTAGACTGAAACAAACTTGAATTAAACAAACTAGACTGAATCAAACAAGAATGAAACAAACTAGTCTGAATCAAACTAGACTGAAACAAACTTGAATTAAACAAACTAGACTGAACCAAACTAGACTGAATCAAACTAGACTGAACCAAACTAGAATAAAACAAACTAGACTGAACCAAACTAGACTGAACCAAACTAGAATAAACCAAACTAGAATAAACCAAACTAGACTGAACCAAACTAGAATGAACCAAACTAGAATGAACCAAACTAGAATAAAACAAACTAGACTGAACCAAACTAGACTGAACCAAACTAGAATAAACCAAACTAGACTGAACCAAGCTAGAATGAACCAAACTAGAATAAACCAAACTAGACTGAACCAAACTAGACTGAACCAAACTAGAATGAACAAAACTAGACTGAACCAAAGTAGACTGAACCAAACCAGAATAAACCAAAGTAGAATGAACCAAACTAGACTGAATCAAACTAGACTGAACCAAACTAGACTGAACCAAACTAAATTAAAACAAACTAGACTGAACCAAACTAGACTAAACCAAACTAGAATAAACCAAACTAGAATAAACCAAACTAGACTGAACCAAACTAGACTTAATCAAATTAGACTGAACCAAATTAGACTGAACCAAACTAGAATAAACCAAACTAGACTGAACCAAACTAGACTGAATCAAACTAGACTGAACCAAACTAGAATGAATCAAACTAGAATGAACCAAACTAGACTGAACCAAACTAGACTGAACCAAACTAGAATAAACCAAAGTAGACTGAACCAAACTAGACTGAACCAAACTAGACTGAACCAAACTAGACTGAACCAAGTTAGAATGAACCAAACTTGACTGAGCCAACCTTGAAGGAACCAAACTAGAATAAACCAAACTAGAATGAACCAAACCAGACAAAAACCTAACTAGAATGAACAAAACTAGAGTGAAACAAACTAGAATGAAACAAACTAGACTGAACCAAACAAGAATGAAACAAACTAGACTGAACCAAACTAGACTGAACCAAACTAGAATAAACCAAACTAGACTGAACCAAACTAGAATAAACCAAACTAGACTGAACCAAGCTAGAATGAACCAAAGTAGACTGAACCAAAGTAGAATAAAACAAACTTGAGTTAAACAAACTAGAATGAACCAAACTAGACTGAACCAAACGAGACAGAAACAAACTAGAATGAACCAAACTAGAATAAAACAAACTTGAGTTAAACAAACTAGACTGAACCAAACTAGACTGAAACAGACTAGACTGAAACAGACTACACAGAAACAAACTTGATGGAAACAAACTAGACTGAATCAAACAAGAATGAACCAAACTAGACTGAACCAAACTAGAATAAACCAAACTAGAATGAACCAAACTAGAGTGAAACAAACTAGAATGAAACAAACTAGACTGAATCAAACAAGAATGAAACAAACTAGACTGAACCAAACTAGACTGAACCAAACTAGAATAAACCAAACTAGACTGAACCAAACTAGAATAAACCAAACTAGAATGAACCAAACTAGACTGAGCCAACCTAGAAGGAACTAAACTAGAGTGAACCAAACTAGACTGAACCAAACTAGTCTGAACTTCACTAGAATGAACAGAACTAGACTGAACCAAACGAGACAGAAACAAACTAGAATGAACCAAACTAGAATAAAACAAACTTGAGTTAAACAAACTTGAATTAACCAAAATAGACTGAAACAGACTACACAGAAACAAACTTGATGGAAACAAACTAGACTGAATCAAACAAGAATTAACCAAACTACACTGAATCAAACTAGAATAAACCAAAATAGACTGAACCAAACTAGAATGAAACAAACTAGACTGAATCAAACAAGGATGAAACAAACTAGACTGAACCAAACTAGACTGAACCAAACTAGAATAAACCAAACTAGACTGAACCAAACTAGACTGAACCAAACTAGACTGAACCAAGTTAGAATGAACCAAACTAGGCTGAGCCAACCTAGAAGGAACCAAACTAGAGTGAACCAAACTAGAATGAACCAAACTAGTGTGAACTTCACTAGAATGAACAAAACTAGAATGAACCAAACCAGACAAAAACCTAACTAGAATGAACCAAACTAGACTGAATCAAACTAGAATGAACCAAACTAGACTGAATCAAACTAGAATAAACCAAAATAGACTGAACCAAACTAGACTGAACCTAACTAGAATGAACAAAACTAGACTGAACCAAATGAGACAGAAACAAACTAGAATGAACCAAACTAGAATAAAATAAACTTGAGTTAAACAAACTAGAATGAACCAAACTAGACTGAAACAGACTAGACTGAAACAGACTACACAGAAACAAACTAGAATGAAACAAACTAGAATGAACCAAACTAGTGTGAAACAAACTAGAATGAAACAAACTAGACTGAATCAAACAAGAATGAAACAAACTAGACTGAATCAAACTAGACTGAAACAAACTTGAATTAAACAAACTAGACTGAATCAAACAAGAATGAAACAAACTAGTCTGAATCAAACTAGACTGAAACAAACTTGAATTAAACAAACTTGACTGAACCAAACTAGACTGGATCAAACTAGACTGAACCAAACTAGAATAAAACAAACTAGACTGAACCAAACTAGACTGAACCAAACTAGAATAAACCAAACTAGAATAAACCAAACTAGACTGAACCAAACTAGAATAAACCAAACTAGAGTGAAACACACTAGAATGAAACAAACTAGACTGAATCAAACTAGAATGAAACAAACTAGTCTGAATCAAACTAGACTGAAACAAACTTGAATTAAACAAACTAGACTGAACCAAACTAGACCGAAACAGACTACACTGAAACAAACTGGACTGAAACAAACTTAAATTAAACAAACTAGACTGAACCAAACTGGACTACAGGCAGTCTTTATTCATTAAGCTCAAATTCACAACCAAGGACATCTGCACACAGTGGGCAGGTCTAGGCCAGAATCTGTGTTCTCTAACTGATAAAGACCAAACATTAATCACGTTGAGCTCAGCACTGAGGAGCATTTAGGAATATTACAGAGGAAAAACTTCCAGGAATCTGGATCAGAACCAGACTGATGGTTAGAATTGGACCAGAACCAGACTGATGAGTAGACCTGGACCAGGACTAACCTGAAGATGATCAGGTGCTGGGTATTGAAGGGTCAGAGGGAACCATCAGGAGCAGCAGTGATAGAAACAAAGCCAACAGCGCCCTCTGCTGGACATCATCCAGTTTAGGTGTAAACTGCTATCTCCTCTCCAGTGCAGAATTTAAATAAAATGATTTTAGTTTTAAAAACCAGACGATAACTGTTTGGCTGTAGAGTAACTTAGATAAAATCAGAGGAAACTTTAATTTTAAAATATCAAAAGTTGCAGACAAATTCCTGCATTCTGTCTTCAAAGTCTTCTAAATTCAGACATGCAGGAGGTTTACACATATGAACTACAACCGTGATAAAAGCTTGATTTAAATGTTTATACACACGTCTGTCGGTGAGATTAAACATGTCTGAGGGTTTATCCATGATAGACTGATGATTTTGACGGCAACATTTTATGAGAGAGACGAGCTGTAGGAGCTGGGTGAGACAGAAACAAAGCCTACAGCACCCTCTGCTGGACAACAACACAGAGACTGCTGACTGCTGCACGAAGAACCAGGATGTTTAATCTGGAGGAGGAGAGTCAGTTTTACCATAAGGTACAGGTTGGTCATCACCTGGGGCCCTGTGCTCCAAGGGCCCCCAAGATGAAGTCAATAAAGGTGAGCATCAGATCAGGTGAGATCTGGGACATTTTCTGTCCTGCACATGAAATTTAAATCACCAGAACCAAAAATCTGAGAACGCTCAGTTGTTATGAGGAAAATGTGAAGGTAGTGTGAGTGTTGCTGAAATATCATTTTAATATCAGATATCTCCAAAATGGATTTGTTCTTGTCCCAGCCTCTAAATGACAGAATGTTAATAAATGTTTCTAGCTATTGCTACAACAGTTTCAAAATCACATTTACATAAAAGTATTAGTTATTAGTTACGTCAGTGGTTCTCAACCTTTTCAGCCCACTACCCCAAAAATAAAGGTGCCAGAGACCAAGGACCCCCACTCTACCTGAAGGTGGTTGAACACAGCCATGAGCATCCTAGAATAGTCATGTGGAGACAAGGCCGTCCATTAGGGGGGAAAAATGGGAGATCTTTCTGGGGCCCAGCCAAATGGGGGCCAGCAAAATCATGGTCCATTGTAGAGTTAAACTGGGGTATTTTAACCACTTTTATCAAAGAAACAAAATTTTATTCATTTGTGTAGTAAGAAGCCCTCATAAAATGTAAATCCTTCCATTAAAAACAGAATTAAAATACGTTAAAAATAGCTACAATGGATAATAACGGCAAAAAAATGGTGGGAAAGGTGGTGAAATTAGATTTTGAAAGTAGCAGAAATGTGTTCGAAATGCCAAAAATTAGACAAAAGTGGCAAAAAATGGGTTAAAGTGGTAAAAATGGGCATATTAAGTGGTAAAAGGGATTAAAAAGTGGCTAAAATGACGTTAAAGTGTCAAAAATTGGCAGAAATTTGGTGAAATGGGATGTAAATTGATCAAATTAATGGCAAAAAAGAGTTAGCTAAGGCAGAAATAGTCAGAAACTGGCAAAAATGGGCTTTTCAAATTGTGAAATGTGGCTTGAAAAGTGGTAAAAGGTGTTAATAGTGGCAGTAATGTGTCAACAGATTCAACAATAGGCAGAGAGTGGCAAGATTTGGTGTAGAATTGGCAAAAACAGGCAGAACAAAGTGTTGAAAAGGGTTTCAAATGGACCAAAAAAATGGGTTTTAAGTTGCAAAAATGTGTCAAAATTGATCAAATTGGTGGGAAAAAGTGAGAAAAAAATGGGTTGAAATCTGGTGAATTTGGTGTGAAGTGGCAACAGTATAATGCAAAAATGTTCTTAGTTTTTTCAAGGCATCTGGAGACCCTCTCTCAGTGTCTTGCGACCCCAAATGGGGTCCCGACCCCAACGTTGAGAACCCCTGAGTTATGTAATAGTTAATATATAATAGCTATTGAGCCGTGTTTCTCTAGTTTCAGCCCTGTTATCGTGTCATTTTTAATCACCTTAAATCTTTTTTTACCCACGAGTCTGAGAAAATATTCAGAAATCAAAACTGAAAAAAGCAAAAAGAATGTTTGAATTCTGAAATATTGGTCATGATAGATTTACAAAGGGCCTTAAATTGTTAAAAAGTCAAATCTTTGATTTATTTATTTATTTTGGGGGGAACTGGATTTGACTGGGACTGATAAAGGATTACGTGTCCCTTAAGAGTTCCTTTGATATCCTAATGCATTTGTCCCTAATGACAAAAACGTCTGCTCCCCAAAAACTACTGTAAAAATAATATATGTTAACATTTATCTCCACTTTAACGAGTCAGTCTTTTAAACATACTTCAGCCTGAAACATACATACTGAACATGAACTATATTTTTGGAGTTTAACCCTTTAAAAGTTAATGTGTTTACACACCTCCTCTGTTTTTAATAGAACAAAATCACGAAAACTCAAATAAAACACAGAAACACAAACAGAAACACACTCATCATGTCAGTAGAAGGCTCCCGTGCAGAAAACAGTAAAAACTGTGAAATTTTGCTGCATTCTTTGAATGTGAAAAATAGCACCGCCTAGTGGACAAGCATAAAAATAAGCAACTGGAAGCCAGTAGTCCAAAATGAAATCTTAAAGTAAAAGAATGCATGAGCTTATGTTAAGATAAATGTGGGATCAAAAATGGAAATTTCAAACATTTTCTATGGGACATTTTTGTCCTTAGGAGCAAAAGTGTTGTCATTTTAGGCTAATTTAAGTAAGTGAGACAGTAATTCTTGAATTTTTAAAAAATGAATATCCTCTGAAAAATTTGACCTTTATTCAATCAACAGAGAAAAATATGGCCTAAAAATAAAATAAAACTGAATGGCACAAAAATATTCCCAAGTCTATTACAGGTTAAAATAAGTAATCATCAAATAATAATGGTTATTATTACCATCATCATTATTATTATCAAGGTTAGATTTTATCATTATCAACAGAGTCTAGACCTGCGATCTTTGTAAAGTGTCTTGAGATAACTTCTGTGGTGAACGAGTGCTAAACAAACAAAGATTGGTTGGTTGATAAGCTAAATTCAAATATCAGTTTCAGTAAAGGAGTTGCACAGGAACAACAAATTTAAATCCATTAAGGTCTTTGACAGCTGACCTGGACCACTGCACACTGCAAAAAGGAGACACACCGGACTATGAGCATCAGGAGGGTCATCATTTAGACCCTGGTAGTTCTAAAGGGGGTCATCATTTAGACCCTGATGATTAAGTACTAGTCAGTAAATTTTAATGATCCATAAAGTCCTTGTGGAGGCCCCCTGGTCCCAACATTAAAGTCCAGTCCCCTGAAAAGTTCTTCCTGTTAGTCTAATGATTGTACTGTAGATCCCTATAGATCAGTGATTCCCAAACTGGGGTACTCGTACCCCCAGGGGTACACAAAATGACGTAGGGGGTACGTGAAAAATAAAAATAAAAACACGATTTGAAAACAGCCTGATTACATTTTGAAACTGGCGTACAAATAGACAAAGGCCTACAGTCTGAGGTGCCTGCTCACATCACCAAAAATTTATAGTAACATATGTTCAGTCAGACCCCCCTCTCATTAAAGCTGTGGTGAGTTTGTACTTAACAGTTTCAAGTTCATAACTGAATATGTTCTAGAAATGTAAATTTCTTTTTTCAAAAGTGAACTGGTGTTGCTCATTGAAAATGCTGATAATAAATACGTTTTGTGAGAAATAATCCACTTTAAGAGACTTTATTTGTTTGTTATGCACGCCAAATGTGGGAGGTGGGGTTGGCGGCAGGCTTACAGACACATTTCTTTTTCTAGCTGCTATAAGTGCATGAGAGTAGGGGGTACATGGCCGGAGGTCAAATGTCTGAAGGGGTACGGGCTCTGAAAAGTTTGGGAACCGCTGCTATAGATATATCGATTACTGCGGGGTTAACTGATCAATTAATCTAATGAGACAAAGCAGTGAGACAGAGAGGTTTTAAAGAGAGTGAATGACAGAGACTGGAACAGTTCAGCATATCACGACTTTATAAACTGAGAAAAACCTCCACCATTCAGTCAACACATACACCACCGATCCATGATAAGGCACATTACAGCTGATCGATCACTGATCAATACACTACACATGTTTGGTCTGCAGAGGGAGACACAACAAACAAACAAACAAACAAACAAACAAACAAGCAAACATGGAGGACAGCATCAGGAACCACACACTTCCTCTGATTGATTGATTGATTGACAGCTGGTCAAACCTGTTTGGTCATATTGATCACCTGTGGCTGTCAGAGCATGATTTCAAGTCTTTGGTACCAGCAGCTGATCAATCAATCAATCAGTTCATCCACTCACTGATTGAGTTTTGGTTTCAGCTGATCAGTTTTGACATTTTCAATAAACTTTGGATTGTTTTAAAAAATAAACAGATCTTAATCAATCATCAATAAAACTCTGATTATCAATAAACACACAAAAATACAGCCGGGGGCGGAGCTTAGATCTGGTTTCCACTCATTATTGATCAGTAAACAGTGATCAGTAACCTCTGGGGACGGCAGACGGTCAGAGGTGAATGAATGTTGATTCTCTGGTAGAGTCATGGCTGACTCAGACCTGGTCCACATGTGGGCGGGGTTTGTGAAAACAGAGGTTTGTCTTTTTCTAAATATCAAAACGGCGTTTTAGGTCCCTGTAAAAATACTGCTACTACAAACTACGATGTTAAAAATGGAGGGAAAAAGCCAGTTTCACCAACATTCCACCCTCTCTCTGAACTCTGAACCCTGATGCCTGACCTTTGAGGATGGTGTCATGGGTCTCCACCTACTCCAAGCAGACAAGCCCCGCCCTAGCGTTGGTGGTTTCAGACCACACCTAGGTCAGGTTGGTGGTCTGATTCACAGTCATGTTTTTGAGGACGTGGCGAGTCTGTTTTCAAAACTACCCACCGACAGAAGACCAGCCTTGGACCGGCCAGGCTCACCATTCACACATGAAGCTCAGCGTTATGTTTTATTTTGAAGTCACACCACTACATCCTGTATCACCATCAGCTGATAAAGTATGGAGATGTTCTTGGTCCCAGCCCTTTCACAATTAAATACTTTACTTATTAAATAATCCAATCAATAATCAATTACAGATCCAGGTTTATGAACCAGATCTAAACCCCGCCCTCATCATCCCCACCAGAAAAGCCCTGACTACATTACCCAGCAGCCCTGATTGTCTCTGACTTTCAAAATAAAAGGCTCGTGAAGGCAGTGTTGCTGCAGCAGCGTCTGACGGACAGACGGAGGCAGCTGATTGGTTAGAGACATAGTCCAATCAGAGGCGAGGATTCAGTCCGTCAGAGGAGAATGTCACAAACATTCGGTCCGTCTGTTTGTGCAAAACAACAAAATCAGCTGATGATTCCAGCAGGTCCGATCGATCGATCGATCAGAATTAAAGCTTCAAGTGTCTAAGGCACGTTTGGTTCTGTCAGTCTGACTCCTGGTCACGGTTTCCCCACGTCCACCGTAATCTTGGTGTACAGGTCCAGCTTCTCCAAGCTGACCACGGAGTATGACAGCGAGTTGATCCCGTCTTTGTGCATCGTCTCTCTGGTGTGAGCGATCCTGTTAAACCTGGATGGACCAGAAGCCATTAAAGACACATACACAGGCGTTTCATAAAATCTGCTATTTTCATCAAATAAAGAGGATTCAGACATTTATGAAGGGGGAAAAAAACCACAATATAGAGCAAATCTTTTAGTGTTACCTCTGAGGGTTGGGCTCATTCTTCTTGTCTCTCTGGTGGCGAATCATTCGACATTTGCCCTGCTCACCGCTCGGTCTGGAGATAGACATTCCTTTAGATGCCAGCCTGAAAAAAACACAGGTGAAGGTCACTGTGAATTCTGGGTAAACAGCCAATCAAAACATTTTCATTTGACCTTTATTTTACCAGGTGAGTCAATCAAAGAACTCTTTTTTTAGAGGAGACCTGGCCAGCTGATCATGAGACTCATCAAGAACTAGGGTGTGACCACTCAGCTATGACTGTTTAACGGTTTCATTTTGACATTTCTGAGTCTTCAGTTTCCTCCTTTCCTCTAGAGGGCACTCTTATGTTTTCAGATGCATACAATTGAAAAATTAAAAATGTAAATAAGACGAGGTCTCCTACCTGTTGTAGATGTCGTCATCCTCGCCGCCCCACCCCCAGTAGTTGTTGGGGAAGCCGTTGATCTTCAGGTACTGTTCCTTACTCAATGAGGACACGCCCCCAAAATACTGGTTATAAGGCAACCTGGGGAAAAACACGGCATTAGGATTGGTGTGGGAGGAGAGGAGCGTTCCAGGAGAGTGGAGAAACAAGCCTCACTTTAACTCCTGGTTTATACGTCCGTCACACATCTAAGCACCTGAAGGGTCACCAGATTACACAGGAGCAGGTTTCACCACTATATGCTTTAACTCTAAAGGAGGGACTAGAGATCGAGCCTAGTCTGCTTTAAAAGGACCAAACTGATAGAGAGATTGCACCTTTTTGATTCTTTATCTGGTTGTGATGGATGTTCTGATTCAAACTCAACATTAGAGACTAACGTTCATGAGGATGAAGAAAACAGCAGCTGTCTGTCCGTCTGTCTCTCTGGGTTCATCCTGTAAACATGAGCTGAGCTGTATGAGATAAAAACAATTTAACCTGCTCTGTGGCAGGAAACAGGAAGTGAAGAGGCTGACAGATGGTGGTGTTTCTTCCTCTGTCAGCACTTCCTGTCACAGATCTCTGTTTCAGTCTAAACTCACTCCCCCCTGCTCCCTACACCATCAGTTTTAACTATGGGGCGGCACCAAAGTTCTCATTAGGAGGTGTGAGGCTCTGACAACTCTGAGAGGGTCACTTCCTAAACATTCCAGTAAAAATTCCCCAATAATTCCATTTGGGTGAATTTAAGCAAATTCACCCAAATTTTTTTTTTATCAAACTCCTTAAAATTGTAGAAATACAATCCCTAAAATTTCATGAAAATGACAGCGAATTCCTCCAAATATCCCCCAAAAAATCCCTTAAATTCAATCAAAAGGACCTACCCCAAAACAAGTAATTCCCAATTAAATTCCCAAAAGTTTCCCAAAACTCAGAAATACATCTCCAAATCTGCATATATCCCTGAAAAGTTCCACATTCTCCTCAACATTCAAAAACATATGAAAATGCTCAAGCACATTTTCAATTCCAGTAGAATTCCTGAAAATCTGAGAGGAAATTCTCCAACATTTTAGGACTTTCAGCTCAGTGGATCCTGAAAAACTGTCTCTGTGTTGTAGAAAAGCCAAAATGTCCTCCTCTATTCATGCAGGTCTGTCGAGGTAAGACACTAGGGCAGTGGTTCCCTAACCGCCCCACTTTAGGAACCACTGCCACAGGCTTTGTTCACTCCCCACATCCACCCCTGACTCCGCCCTAAAGGCGTGGCCTTTGTTTTGAACACATTATTCCCTTTACACAAGGACATCCAGACAGGGGTTGTGTCAACCTGACCTCCCACTTCCCTACTGACAACTGACCTAACACCTTCCTACCTAAGCTGGTAGTTCAATGGTTTTTCCATCAGTGTAACTATGAAACCAGGTGTGTACCTGAAGCCAAACTTGTCCATGGAAACAGACAGGTGCCGTGGTTGGCTGAAGCACTTGTAGGTGTTGCGGTCGTCCATGGGGATCAGGTCCACGTCACTGAACACAAAGCACTCGTAGTCGTACTCCTTCAGGGCCTCAGTGTAGCCGATGTTCAGCAGCTTCGCCCGGTTAAAGATCTCCTCGCCATCCTGATGGAGAACAGAAACGGCAGCGGATTTAGACATGACCACAGAGACATCACTCTGATTATTCACATATTTTTCACTTCAATGTTAAATAACCTGAGTAAATACTAAAGTTGAACCTTCTGGAAGGTGTACACCCCACCATCTGGAGTCAGACTAACACAGCATTTCACCAAAAGAACATCAGACCAATAGTCAGACATGGTGGTGGTAGTGTGATGGTCTGGACCTGGACCTGGACTCCTTGACCCATGAGTTCTGCTCTTGCTGTACCAGAAAATCCTGAAGGAGAATGTCCGGCCATCAGTTCATGACCTCAAGCTCAACCACACTTGGGTTATGGAGCAGGACCATGATCCCAAACACACCAGCAAGTCCACCTCTGAATGGACTAAAAACTAAATGAAGGTTCTGGAGTGGTCTAGTCAAAGTCTGGACTTAAATCTGATTGAGATGCTGTGGTATGACCGTGCTGGAAAACCCTCCAGTGTGGCTGAATTTGTCATTAACACTTGCTTCAGTTGTTGCTGCCAAGGATGGAACAACCAGTTATTCGGTTGAAGGGCAATGACTTTTGTAGGACCAGGAAGGTTTGGATGGATTTAACCTTGATTGTAAAATCATTATTTAAAAACTCTCTTTAGTATTTACTCAGGGTATCTGTGGCTAATATTAACATTAGCTTGATGATCTGGAACACTGGTATTCCAAACTCTGCAGAGGTGAGTCACCACCTGGAGGCAGATCTAGTTCTTCCTCTGATGAAGTGAAACTTTAATATACACAGTGTAATTAAGGCTGTATGTGGGCGTGGCTCTGATGGCTCTGGAATGATGAAGGCAGAGGTGATAAATCATGATGTGGCAAAGAAGAAGAAGAGAAGGATCAAAGACAATCAGGAGGAAAGGGCTGAACGAGTGCAGCACCAGACCAAGGTGGATTACATTTACACCTATGGACGTCCGCTGATAGATAAACGATGGAAGCTTTGGAAGAAACTGAAAACACAGAAGTTTCCTGTCTCGCTTCTCCCTTTTCAGACAGAATCACATTAAAAAAACAGAACAAAGACCGATTGAAACTTCAATTATTCTCCCTCTAAACTCTGGTGAAATCTCCATTTCAGTTTTGTTTCTCAGGAACAACCCCATTCTGGTTGAAGTTTTCTTTTTATATGAAGCAAGGATGTAATGTTTACCGGCTTTGTTGAGATCTTTCTTAAGCCTGTAAAAAACTTGAAAGGATGACATCTTTAAAGGCAAGGATGGAATGTTTCATAGGCTTTGATGACATCCTTCTAAAGCCTATAAAACCTTGATGGGATGACATCTTTAAAGTCAAGGATGGAATGTTTATAGGCGTTGATGCCATTTTTCTTAAACCGATTAAAGGCTTTAAAAGATGGCATCATCTTAAAGGCAAGGATGGAATGTTTCATGGGCCTGATGACATCTTTCTAAAGCCTGTAAAAACTTGAAATGAGAACATCACCTTAATGGGAGAGAATGGAATGTTTATAAATGTTTGGACCCTTTTAGTCGATTATTTCCGTTGTAATGTAGTTTAATCCGTGGGAATGCAGCCTGTTGAAAAACAGTGAGTAACTGAAGGATGAGTGACGCTAATGACTAAAGGTTAAATGCTGTAAGGTTCAGATTTATACCATGTTTGAGATGTTTTTAGAGTCTTTTCATCTAGAATACGCCATCTAAGACTGACTATAAAAGGATGTTTGTTCAGTCTTAACTCAAACATAAGGAGAGGGTTGAGGCATATTAAAAAGATGAAACCAGGAGAGCGACGATTACAGCTTTATAAACAGATTAAAACACGACGACAGTTACAGTCAGCTGCTCCTCTTTGCTGTTTGTTCAGCTCTACAAACCATGATAGTTATCCTTCAAGTCAATATGTGCTTAAATATATACAAAGAGGCTAAACACCGCAACTCATCAGCAGTTTGCCGAGGCTAATCTCAAAAGGAGGCGACCTTTCCCGTAGAGACAGCAGCGTGCTTCACTTGTTACTGAGAGGTTTTAATTGTGACACTCATTGTGTCAGGAGACATTTCCAGAACTTAAAATGGTTCTTTTTTATCACAAATCAGCAGTTTAAAACCAAACCAGTGACAGAGAGCCTAGACTGGCCTGCATCCAAAAGGCAAGGATGGAATCTTTAATAAGCTTTGATGACATCATCTTCAAAGAATGCCTGTGGAATGCTTTTAAAGGCAGAAGACTGAATGTTCATGAAGCTTGGGATGTTGTTTTTCACCATCCATTTTAGTCCAACAGTAGGCCGTAGAAGCGTTCCACCCACTCTCCAAAGGTTACCAACAAATGTCAGACAACCTAAAGGAAAGACTGTTGGTTTATACGGGTTCTCATAATCACAGAGAGATTAGCCACCAGCTAAGAGGCTAGCAGTGGCTCTTTAACAGGTTTTAAACATGCTTTTAAAGGCAGCACTGATATACCATAAGCTTTGATGGCATCAGCTTTAAGGGCAGGTATGGAATGTTCTCCAAGCTCTAAAAGATTACATTATCTCCAAGGCAAGGAAGGAAAATTTCATAAGCTGTACTGGATGCCATCATTTTTACAGGCAACAATGGAATCTTTCAGATGCTTCAAAGGAAACACCTTTAAAGGCAAAGATGGAATGTTTAATACGCTTTGATGACATCACCTTTTAAGCCAAGGATGGAATCTTTCAGAAGCTTCAAAGGACAAATCTTTAAAGGGAAAGATGGAATGTTTAATACACTTTGATGACATCACCTTTTAAGGCAAGGATGGAATCTTTCAGAAGCTTCAAAGGAAGCACCTTTTAAGGCAAGGATGGAATGTTTTATAAACTTTAAATGGTTGCATTTTCTTTGAAGCAAAGTATGGAATGTTTGATATGCTTTGATGACATAATCTTTCAAATGCCTATTTCAGTCATAAATAAGACATCATTAAAGGCAGAGGATGGAATGTTGCTGAGGCTGGGGATGTTTTAGGGGCTGTTCCCCTATATTTTTGCCGAACAGAACGCCATAGTATGAAAGTGGGTGGAGCTGTTAAGGAGTGTGGGTTTCTAGCTAGTTCCACCCACTTTTTCAACAGTTGCCAACAAAGTTCAGTCGACATGAGGGGAAGGCTGTGCTCTAATAATGATAGAGAGATGATGTATTAGCCACGAGCTAAGAGGCTAGCGCTGCATTTTTACCAGCTTTTCTCCCTCATCGTGTCAGTTATGACCTCAGTACCTGGCCAGTAGCCCCCAACTGACTGCCTCCATGCTGCACTGATGCAGCAGGAGCCCTGACCAAGTGCTGAGAGCAGAAATAAACATAATAATCAGAAGGTGGATGTTTCTATGTTATATATTTGTGTTTTGACTGGTCTGTAAAATTCTAATATTCTGACTTCATGACCTGTTATCATCAAAATTAAAACACTAAAGCCTTTAAATATTTGTTTTATTCATTCTTACTGGTCTGTGACAGTCTACCTGTCTGATGATCTTCTCAGGTGTCTGATGATCTCCTCAGGTTTCTATGACAGGCATTTGGCTGCAGGTAGTGGTTTCTAGGTAACAGACACCAGCACGGCGCTCTCAGGTGTTGTTTACTACCTGCAGGACTGACAGAGTGCTGCCTCGACACGCTCAGATATGAGCACACAGGAGGTGTATAAAAGATTCAGAGCCAACAAAACAAACATGAAAAGGTCTGAGAGCCCAGAACAGCTGCAGGAACACTCCTTTAGGCTCCACCCTCTCCTGCCAACATTTTACACATATTTGACTGAACACAGGTATTAACCTTAATCTGTACCTCAGATGCACTTTAAGCCCTGGATCCTCACCGAGTCAGCAGTTTCCTGTAGTTATAGTTGACTTTAGTTATAGTCAACTATTGTTGTATATACTTAACTATAGTTTTATATAGTTAATCACAGTAATATATAGTTAACTTAAGTAAGCTGTATATAAGACTATAATTAACTATAGTTATAAATAGTTAATTATGGTTGACTATAGTTATTTATATTTTATCATATTTGTACATAATTAATTATAGTTAACGATAATTAATAATACTTGTATACATTTAATTATAGTTGTAAATACATCAGACACACATCTTGATCTTTACTGAGTAAGCAGTAGGGGTGGGACAAAAAAATCGATACACTGAAATATCGCGATACTTCTTGGCGTGATACTGTATCGATATTTTAAAATGCAGTATCGATATTTTATTAGCTAATTATTCACTTCGTTGGTGCGGTAGTTTGTGGTGTAATTTCACCCCCTGACAGCTAGTTGGCGGCAGGTATCGCCAGCTGGCAGCTGATTCTTGTCTCTTCTCTCTTGAAACAACAAGATCACGCGAGACTTCCGGTCTGCGTGAGCCGGTTGCTTGTACCTACCCAGCAGAGCGACTTCTGCTGCATTCATAGTGAATGTGTGGATTTCTTTTGGCTTCCAAAACATTAAAGACAGCACAAACTTAGACAGGAGTTAGACTGTTGTTTGCAAGATATGCTACGCAGGAGTAAAAGACTCAGACAACACGACGAATCTACGAGTTAGGCATCATCGCGTTAGCGCTACAGCTCATGGCTAACGTCAACAAACAAGCCCGTTGAAGCTACCGCTGGTCTCTACTCATGCAACCATAATCACAGTCGTTTTATTTGTAAGGGCCTGTCCCGTGTAGTGTCGTTAAGAATGACGGCTTCGGTAACACAAGAAAGAAACACTGGCCTGTCACGTCATGCCCTCCGCAAAACACAGTCCATCAGTCCTTAAAGCTGGACGTGACGATCAGCTCGTCTCCCATAGTCTCCCTCCACAAACACGTTATGTGACATTAAAAAACTTATATAATTTGAAATATAAAAGATTGGAGTTCATTCACCCTATAACAATTTATTCCCATTTTCTTAAAAAACAAACAAACAAACAAAGGTAGCATTTTAATTCAGTGCAACAAATGGGGAGAATCCTCATCTTCAGATTGAACAAAGATAGATAAAATGCGAGATGATGCAGAACTACATATTTTTTAAATAGCTTAATTCTACATTGATAAACTCCATATTAACTTAAAATTATATAATAAGTTTTATATATATATGTATAAATATATATATGTGTATATATATATATACATACATACTACGCACATGTATGGACTTTATGCACTTCATATTCAGTATTTAGCTCAGTCTGTGTCAAATTCTGTGAAATTGACACTGAATTGTTGTGAATAAGCCTAGAAATCCTGCACTTAACCATTTTATAACTATTTTGTATTCTCTAGTTAGACCTATTACGTGATTATCGTTATACAATTGTCTTGCAATATATCGATTATTGCAGTATCACTGTATCATGATTATATCGGTATTTTGGACCATGTATCGCATATCGTATCGTATCGTGAGGTACCCTGTGATTCCCACCCCTAGTGAGTACCCTCTCCTCGCCAAACTAGCCAAGCGGTACCTATATGTACCAGGGACAAGCGTCTCTGCTGAACGTGTCTTCTCTACAGCCAGGGACATTGTCACCGCTCAGAGGAGCAGCTTCACCACAGAGCATGTTGACCAGCTCTTGTTTTTGCACAAGAATCTTGACATTCCCAAGCACTAGCTTGATGAAGAGCATAGTTAAATGTAGCAGCAGAGTACTTTGAAAAAGTATATATTTTTGTTCATTGTATTATGCATTTAGTTTACTACTTTTGATGTCAAGGGTTTTGAACAAAACACTTTTCAAATTCAATTTCATACAAAGTTCAAGGCAAAAATTTTGGGTTTTCAGGGGCTCAGTTTGACTTGACATTTGTTTTCTTAAAGCAGTGACTGAACAGGAACAGCTAAATAAGCCAGAGAAAAATGTTTTATGTATCTTTTTATATTGTACATTTGTTTGCCTTTTTTACTTACAGTCCAGGCTTTGAAAAGGGTTTAAGTGCACTTTATAATGGAGTATGTTATCTTAAAGGCTCCTATTTGTGTGCAGATAAATGCAGCAGTTTACTTCACAAAGTCTATATTCTATCTCATTTTATCAGAAGGGTTTCAGATGTTTTCTATACTGATTATCGCTGCTTTTAAATGCAGTCCAGGCTTTTGAAGAGAGAGTATAAACAGGTGGTTAAAATATATTGCTGAGTAAATCCTAAAAACTAACTCACATGTGATGTGTATTTTTCCTGATATAGTCTTTAGGCATCATTATCATTCATCTTTTTCACTGGTGTTTAAAAAGCTAACTAAAGATTGCAAAATCGGCAATATAGTAGAATCGCAATTTAAATCGAATCGGCACCTGAAAAATCGTAAAAAATCGAATCGGGAGAAAAGTGAATTGTCCCAGCCCTAGTAAGCAGTTTCCTGTTTTTATATATAGTTGACTATAGTTAAAGTTGACTATAGTTGTAACTGGCTAACTATTGTTTTAAATCGTAAACTTTAGTTGTATATAGTTAACTATTGTTTTATAGAGTTAACTAAAGTTGTATATAATTTAAAGATAGTTGTATATAGTCAATTACAGTTAATTATTGTTAACTAATGTTAATTAAAGTTATATTTATTTAATTACAGATGTATATAGTTAATTATAGTTTTATATAGTCAATTATAGTTAACTATTGTAAATAATAGTTATATTTATCTAATTAGAGTTATATAGTTAACCATAGTTTTACATAGTTAATTATAGTTAACTACTATTAATTATATCCATCCATCCATCCATCTTCTTCCGCTTATCTGAGATCGGGTCGCAGGAGCAGCAGCCTAAGCAGGGAAGCCCAGACTTCCCTCTCTCCGGCCACTTCATACAGCTCTTCCCGGGGGATCCCGAGGCTTTCCCAGGCCAGCTGAGCGACACAGTCTCTCCAGCGTGTCCTGGGTCTTGCCCGGGGCCTCCTCCCAGTGGGACTTGCCCGGAACACCTCACCAGGGAGGCATCCAGGAGGCATCAGGACCAGATGCCCGAGCCACCTCATCTGGTTCCTCTCAACGCGGAGGAGCAGCGGCTCTACTCCGAGTCTCTCCCGGATGGCCGAGCTTCTCACCCTATCTCTACGGGAGAGCCCAGACACCCTGCGGAGGAAACTCATTTCAGCCACCTGTATCCACAGCTTGTGACCATAGCTGAGGGTGGGAACGTAGATCGACCGGTAAATCGAGAGCTTGACCTTTCGACTCAACTCTTTCTTCATCATGACAGACCGATGCAGAGACCGCATCACTGCTGACGCCGCACCGATCTGCTTGTCCATCTCCCACTCCATTCTTCCCTCAATCGTGAACAAGACCCCAAGATACTTGAACTCCTCCACTTGGGGCAGGATCTCATTCCCAACCTGGAGAGGGCATTCCAACCTTTTCCAAATGAGCTACTGTTAGTTACAGTTATATGTATTTAATTATATTTGTATATAGTTATGTATAGTTTTATATAGTTAATTATAGTTGATTATAGTTAACTATTGTTAACTATAGTTACCTGTATTTAATTATAGTTACATTGTTAACTACAGTTTTATAAAGTAATTATAGTTAACAATTGTTAGTTATAGTTATATTTATTTAATTACAGTTGTATATAGTTTAACTAGAGTTTTATATGGTTAATTACAGTTAACTACTGTTAATTATAGTAACATATTAATCAAAGTGTATACAGTTTATTTTTCTATAGTTAATTATAGTTTACTTTTGTTAATTGTAGTTAGATTTATTTAATTATGGTTGTATATAGTTAACTGTAGTTTTATGTATTGTTAGTTGTAGTTAACTATTGTTAGTTGTAGTTAACTATTGTTAATTATTATAATTATTCAATTATAGTGATACAGTTAACTATAGTTGTATATAGTTAATTATAGTTAGTTATATATAGTTGTCAGTTGAGTGAACTATGGTGTCAGTCTGTTTAAACAGTGGAGAGTAAACAGCCATCAGCGTGTACACAGTGAGTCACATTTCAGCAGAGTAAGTATCATTTCATCACCATGCTGATAACAAAAAGCAGAGATGATGAAGTTTTAGATCTTTATTGTCTGACTGGTGAAACAGAGCAGCAGAGTTAGCACAGATTCAGAAAGAAGAACAGGAGTTAAGCATTAGAGTTAAAAGTTTCTGATGAGAACAGTCAGCTGGAAACAAAGAAGAAGAAGAAGAAGCCTGATTTACCAGAGCAGACGCTGCTATTGGCTGACACCAAGAAGGGGGCGGTGACAATGTCTCCAGCAACCACAGCCATTGGTCAGAAAAGCCTAACATGCAGAAGGAGGAGGAGGGAGGGGAAGGTGGTGTGAGAGAGGGAAAGTGAGGAGGAAACTCTGGGAACAAGGAGAGAGAAGGAGGAAGAGGATGAGGTATGAAGAAAGAGAAGAGAAGTAGAAAAGTGAGTCACAAACAACAGAAGCAGAATAAGGGTGACGAGTCAGAGCTCCTCAATGACCACAGGAGCTTCTCAGAGCTCTTCAGAGATCATCAGAGATGCATCAGTGGGTGCAGAACTAACATGATTGGTACATTCTCTATCCGTTTCTCATTGGCTGGTTCATCCAAAAACCCAAGAGCAGAGGCGAGTTTAAAGCTCAGAGAAAGTTTTATACATGAACAGAGGAAGAATCAGAGCTCAAGTGGACATTCAGGTCGTTTTCACACCTGATAGTCCGGGGGACTTGGTCCGTTTTGGGATGGAAATTGCAACACTGTCGCACTTTTCTTTGGCTTCGTTTGCATTCATACTGCTCTTTGTCAAACGGACCAAACCGTCTGAACACCTACAACATTGGCCCGATAGGGGCGCTGTTGTCACAAACAAACGGCGACCAAGAAGAAAAGCAGGTGTAGAAGAATAAGAAACGGGGAACTCCAGCTCCTTCCACCGGTCTTTTTTCCACATAAAACAATGAAAAAAAAAAAGAATTTACGCTGTCTTGGGGTTTCTGCTCTTGCATTGGGGCTTAAGGAGCAGTCAGCGAGACGGTGAGCTGTCCAACATGTTGTTCTTTACACGAGACGAAAAAAAAAGCACGGACTACGACGTGTTGCCATGGCTACACAGACGCCAAGCGAGGTACCGACATGTATTTGAGTTTATTAAATTACATAAATCCTTTTATCATTACGCTTTATGCGACTTTCTGTCTTTGGTTCACAAGTTGGTCCGCTTTGCTTTCACACCTCAAACGAACCACACCAGAGTTCATTTGGAAGCGGACCGAGACCCCCTGTTTTCAAGTGGACCAGAGTCCACTTGTTTTGTCTGCACCAGAGTTCGTGTGAGCTTTCACAGCACTCCAAACAAACCGGACTATCTGGGAAAACGGACCAGAGTTCGTTTAAAGTGGACCAAACAGCTCTGGTGTGAATGCGCCCTAAGGGCACAAACAGAGAAAATCTAAGAACAAGGAGGTGGTTTAGAGCACTAAGGTAGGTTTTGCAACAATAGTGACTCCATAAGCCATCCCATTTCACAGGGAAGATGTCACCACCCCACCACTGGACATCAAGGGGTCAGAGTTAGAGATGGGACTGGGCCTTTATACTGCAGGAGTCCTGGGAGCCTAGTGGTGAAGTGTGCAGGCCCCGTGTACAGAGGCCAGGTTCTAATCCAAACTGTCCTCTCCTGTGCATCACCCCTCCCCCCAGCCCCCAAAAATAAATGTTAAAAAAAAGCAAAACTGTGAGATTTCAGTCCTGACTCCTGCCATGCCTGTTCTGTGAAATCATTTTTAACATTTGAAATGTCAGTGGCATTGCACCTCTATTCAAGCTCAAAGCCAGCTTCATTTAAACAAACATGCTGCAGACTGGCAGCTGAAACTCAGATGTGGAACACAGACTCTGCAGTAAAACCCTGTCCTGCTCTTTAAATCTCTTAGACCTAGAGTCTTTGACATTTTCCAACAGTAACTGCTAATTTAAGGACAGATGTTTCAAATCAAAAGTCTTCCAGCAGCTCAATGGACAGCCCTTTTTTCCATGCTGGAGGGTTCTTAATGTGAAACATGTGCAGGAAGTGATCATCCAACTTCCTGAGTTTTTACTACCAGAAACTCCACAAAGACAAGAAGACCGGAGCTAATCACTGTTAGATCTAGTCTGCTGATCCTGGACCTGACTGGAGGCTTTTCCCATCTAATAATCCACCTAATCCTCAGTGTGTGGTGTCAATCTGGTTATTATTTTATTAATCCATGGAACATGGATAGGATGGAATTTTTTATAGGCTTTGATGACATCATATTCAAAGGCAAGGATGGAATGATTTATCAGCTTTGATAACATCATATTCAAGGCAAGGATAGAATGTTTAATAGGTTCTGATGACATAATTTTCAAAGGAAAGGATGGAATGTTTTATTGACTTTGATGACATCCTATAAGTTTTATAAGCTGCAAACTACTATATATACGAATGAAAAGGTGGCATGTTTCATAGGCTTTGATGGCTTACTGAAAGGCAAGGATGGAATGTTTTATAAGCTGTACACCATCAAATCATATTTAAAGGCAAGGTTGGGATGTTTTATAGGCTCTGATTATATTTTATTTAAAGGCAAGGATGCAATTTTTACAGGCTTTGATGACATCATATTCAAAGTCAAGAATGGAATGTTTTACAAACTTTGATGACAACATCTTCCCAAAGCCTACTTTAGTCTTTAAAGGATGGCATCATCAAAGGCAGAGAATGGAATGTTCTCTGTAGTTGAAAACCTTTGGAAAATGTGAGGGACTGAGGCTGTGAGTTCGTCACCCACGGCTCCAGAAGTTGCCAACAGAGTTCAGTCTTCCTGAGGACAGATTGTTGGTATATCTGTGTTGAAACGGTCGAGATAGATGGGGTTTTCCAATTACAGTGAACGGCTCGGCTCTACTTGATTTGGCGTGGCACAGCAGGCCAGAGCAGCCGGGGATTTGCTTTTCCCAGAGCTATACCCCTTTTCTGGGCGTGACTAGAGCAGATGACGTGGCATTCTGAGCCCTCCTCGGTCTGATCTCTAAACTTTCTGATGTGATTGACTTTACATCTTTGTAAAGCAAAAATCAAACTGAAGACTGACAGCTCCGCAGGTCGCTCTTTCCCCATTCTCGCTCTCTCTCTACAATCAATAAACAATAATTCACACTTACCATCAAAAGGAGGATTTTCCTACAAATATGTTAAAGGACATTCTTCTGATGATTGATTTATGGGTCTCTATATGGCAGAAAATCAAGGCAATCATAGTTTTAGCTTAGGCATGCTTTACTAGCACCAGTTAATAAATTTAAGACAGACTATCATTCGAACATCTGCAGCATTTTATTTTTGAAAAAGTCTATGGCCCAGCTCCTGAGCACAACCAAAAGCACTAGTTAGCTTGAGAAGACAATTATATTATTATCATTATTACTATTGTTTTTTACTTTCACTTTTTACTGGTTTATCTTCATTTATTGCTTGTTTAAAGCATACTATTATGTCTAGGTTTGATTGGCACATGTCGGCAGATGTCAGGGAGTAATCATGTTAGAAAAAAAAAACTCAACATCAGTGAAAATAATGAAGACAGTTATTTCTATCATTAGGAGCAGCTCCTGGTCTACCTGATACTCCAGCCTGTAGATCGTATTTAAATGTCTAGTCTCATGCAAACAAAAGACCTTTTCCATCAGCTCTGAGGAGGGCATGGCTCCTTTATTTTAACTGCTAATACATGACAAACACTTTAACTACAACTAGAGTCAGCATCCACACCTAAGTTCAAACACCATGAATCAGTGCTGGGAGCACAGAGGCGTAGCCGTGAATGCTTGGCTGAGCTGAGCTCTATGTTTACTCCTCCTGTTAGTCTTTCTCTGACCATGACCGCTGTAGAATGATACAACCAGACTCAGCCAGGTCTCCCCCTCCATGACACGTTCCAGTCAACCTGTGGATGTTCATTCTCCATTGACCTCAGTAAACAAACTGCTGTAGCACACTGTCTGGGCATTATTCATCATACCATTCATATTTACTTCTCATTAAACTGTTAGCGATATTATTGTATCGCTAACAGTTTAATGAGAAGTAAATATGAATGGTATGATAACCCTGGGGGGATATTATCTCCGTTATCATGAATACATGAATATAACATCAGTGACTAGGGCTGCAAGCAGCGCTGACCGGGCCCTACACCTTCACGCACACTTTTAAATGTTTGACTGGGCTAATGCCAACCAATTTTCACAGCGGTACAAACCCTTTAAACCCTTCAAAGCCCTTTGAACCACTTCCTTTGTCATGGTGAGTAATGGGTCACCATGGAAACAGCTGCAGCGTCAGACCTGTGAGTTTGAAAAAATAACAAGGGGACACTTTCAGGACATCTCGTGAAGAGCTGGGCAATTAATCGAAAAATAATCGGGGCTGAACGATAAGCAAAAATAATCAAATTGCAATTTTTACCTGCAATATTGCGATTGTGATTCGAAATGCAATGATTTAGGTTCCCTCATTTTTTTCTGTTGTTCAACAAACATGAGCAAGAAATCATTCTATATTATAATGAGTACAATATTAGATAAGTTCACCTAGGGCTAAATTTAGAATAAAAATATCTTACTGCCATTTTGGCTGATATCAATTGCTTTATTGAGGGGGATGATCATTCCTCATGTTCTCATTTTGATAAAGAAAAATAAATGCATGAGCAAGAAAAGTAAGATTTTTGTAAAAAATAAAATGAAGATAATTGAAGGTTTGAACAACGTATAAAGTAGTGGTACTCAAAGCGTGGCTCTTTTTGTCTTCATTTTAAATATATTCCCCCAGAAAACCTTCAATAAGGGAAGCTTTTTTGCACTTTTTCACCATTTTTCCCACTTTTTGTCCATTTAAGCAACCTTTTGCCTTTGAAAACCACTTTTTTCCTACTTTTTTGCCCATTTTTGCCACCTTTTTGCCACTTTTATCCCATTTTTGCCTATTAGGGCTATCTTGTGCCATTTAATACCACTTATTCCCTACTTTTTTGCCCATTTTGCCACTTTTATTGCAACTTTTCACCCATTATTTGCCACTTTTATCCCATTTTTGCCCTTTTTCACCCCTTTTTCTCTGCACATTCACCCATTTAAGCTACTTATTGACATTCAATACCATTTGTTCCTAGTTTTTGCCAATCTTAACTGCTTTTTCTCCATTTTAGTCACTTTTCATTCATTTTTTTCATGGTTTTGCCACTTTCAGACCATTTTATGCCAACTGTAACTTATTTTTTGTCACTTCTCCCCCATTTTTGCTACTTTCTGACCCTTTTTCCACAGTTTCCTCCCCATTTTCACCCATTTTTACCCATATTGGTTGCTTTTTGACCATTTTTGCTACTTTTAACTTATTTTTATTGCTACTTAAAGCCATTTTTGCCACTTTTCACCTCTTAGATTGTGGCTCTTGCAAAGGTATTTTTTAACTATTTGGTTCTTTGGTTGAGCAGGGTTGAGTAACACTGGTATAAAGGATAAAAAAAGAAAAAAAAGATTGTATCAAACTGGTATTTTGACACTTTTCAGGTTAAAGAAATATTGCACTGTCTGCGATTCGTGTATTGCAGCATGCCATATTGTGATTTAATCTAATTTGCGATTAATTGCCCAGCCCTAATCGAAACTGACGTTTAGAGTGTCTAACCGACGAAAACCTGCCGTGCCAATTATGTGAATGAGTGATGTGGAATGTGGATGTGGATTATGTGATGTGGAGAGAGCTGATGAACTCAACCTGTTCTTCAACAGGGTTGACACTGTGGACACTCCTACTTCCACTGCTGCTCCTCCTTCTCCGTCTCCTACACATGTCTCCACTGCTGCAGCCACTTCCCTTCAAGCAGCTGTACCCTTCTCTGTCACATAGACAGGGGTGAGGTTGGAGCTTGGGAGACTTTGCTCTGGGAAGGCAGCTGGCCCAGATGGTGTGTTTCCAAGGCTGCTTAAAGACTGTGCTGCACAACTGTGTCAACCTCTCCACAGGATCTTCAACCTGAGTCTACAGCTGGGGCGGGTGCCTGCTCTGTGGAAAACATCCTGTATTGTACCGGTACCAAAAGATAAAATTTCCGGCTGAACTAACGATTACAGACCAATTGCCCTTACCTCAAAAATCATGAAACTCTGGAGCAGCTGATTCTACGTCTACTCAGGCTTGAGGTCAAAGACAAACTTGATTCCCTGCAGTTTGCATACAAAGAACACATTGGAGTGGATGATGCCATCCTCTTCATGCTTTACCGTGCCCTGTCTCATCTGGAGGAACCTGGAGTTTATGTGAGAGTCATGGTCTTTTATTTTTCAAACACATTCAACTCCATCCAACCTACCATACAAGCTCACTGAGATGGAGCTTGTCGGTGGATCCTTCCTGTGTTTCTTGGACCACAGATTACCTGACAAGAAGGCCACAGTTTGTCAGGCTGGAGAACTGTGTTTCTGGGACATTGATGAGCAGTACAGGGGCTCCACAAGGGACAGTCCTGGCTCCATTCCTGTTCACACTGTATACATCAGACTTCAAATACAGCACTGAGTCCTGCCACATCCAGAAATACTCGGATGACACTGCTATCGTGGAATGTATCAGAAATGGACATGAAGCCGAATACAGGGATCTGATAAGTGCCTTCAGTGACTGGAGTCACAAAAACTGCCTCCTACTCAACACCTCAAAGACAAAGGAAATGATCATAGATTTCCGCAGATCCAAACTCCCTCTTCAGCCAGTGAACACTTGTGGCGCGGACATCAAGGTGGTGACATCATATAAATATTTAGGTGTACACCTGGATAATAAGTTGGACTGGTCTAAAAACATAGACTTCATCTACAAAAAGGGGCAGAGCCACCTCTTTTGCCTCAGAAGACTCCGATCAATAGACATCTGCAGTAAGATGCTGCAGATGTTTTATCAGTCTGTGGTGGCAGGTGTTCTGTTTTATGCTGCAGTCTGCTGGGGAGGCAGTGTAAAACACAAGGATGCAAGGCGTCCGAACAAACTGGTGAAAAAAGCTGGCTCTGTGGTCGGAATCAAGCAGAACTCAATGGCGGATGAGGTGGAGAGATGCACAATGAAGAAGGGGGAGGCCATTCTGAGAAACATGGATCATCCACTTCATATCTCCCTAAACCAAAGAAACAACAGTGGTGGACGGCTCCTATCCCTGTGCCGCAGGACAGAAAGATTTAGAAAATCTTTCATTCCATCAGCTATTAGACTTTATAATTCCACCGTAAACAGATGAGAGCGACTCCAGACAATTGAATTTCCCTGCGGGGATAAATAAAGTTATTGTATTGTATTGTATTTCAATTTTTCTTCTTGTAATTCTCTCTCTTCCAATGCACCACCCCCTTAACAACAAACAACTGGCTGTGCAGTCACTTGATAGGCAGCCAGGTGTCACAAGGCATGTCCAGGTATGCCATGGGAATATGTCCAACCATACACTACTCCTACAAAGGCAGAGGATGGGATGTTGGTGAAGCTGGGGATGTTGGTGGAGCTCAGGGGTTTTGGGGGCTTTATTCCTCCATATTTGCCAAAGAATTGGCCTTAAGCTGGAAACTGTCGGAGAAGTGGGTGGAACTAGCAAGAAGCGAGGGAAACCCTTGTTGAAAAACAGGGTCTCTGCAGGTTTCAACAAGTCAAATTTAAGACTTTTTTAAGACCATAATAAATACAATTTAAGACCCATTTCACTTCCATACTGGCAAAAAAAAAGTAAAAAAGACATGAAGGGAAATCTGAGGCCCAGAATTACCTGCAAAGTATATGTCCCTATAGGGCCCTATGAGATCTGTTTTTTTTTTGTTGTTGTTGTTGTTTTTTTTGCCAATTCCGTTTTTTCCATTTTATTGTTTTTTGGAATTCCATTTTTTAACCTTTCCACTAATTTTACCAGAAAAAAGAGTGTCTTGTTTATGTAAATGAATAAAATGTTAACTAATTAAATAGAAATAACCTTAAATTTACTGAATAAGGGCCACAGTTGGCCGAGGAGCCTTTGTTTGGATAGCCCTGATATAAAATAATTATAACCAGTGTAACAGTCACGTATATCCAACATTTCAAGACACATTCACATGTATAATCACATTCTAACTGATGTTTATAATGTAAATTAAGAAATCCTTCTGTTCTCTCAAACACAGTGACAGTAATTTAATAAGAAGGTCACATTAAAGTTAAATGGTTAACAGTGAACCTGTTACCTAAACTTGTATTTACTCTCACAGGCTGTAACAGTGCATGCAGTTTGATGCTGCATTATTCTACTCCTGACTGTAACGGTTCTCTCCTTATCTCCCTCACTGTCTGTCTGTCTGCCTCATATCAGAGCGCTACATTAATGCAGACACGTGTTGGCTCATTAAGCAACCAAAGGGAACTACAGTATCTACAGGATGAATTATTAAGATAACTGTTACTCCAATTTAACATCATTCAGACTGCGGGACTTCATAAAATCTCGAGTCCGTCCGACTTGATTTTGAGCCTCCGACGGGTGAGCGGTGTACTTTGCGCGAGGTGGGGCACACCGCTCAGGTGGTGTGATGAGGTAAAATAACTCAAAGCACGGATGAGTTTTCTTGAAGGTGCAACATTAAGCCCTATGGTACTGGCCCATATGGGGCTAGGTGATGTTTGCCGGTGTTTCGTGCAGCTGCTTTGACATGCTGTTATTGTTTAAGAGGGGGCGGGGTGAGTGAGGGACAAGTTGTGCCCTGCTTTAGTGTTTCCCCGGGGACATATTCCTGATATACGTTCCTCTTTCTTAAAAAACACAGCATTTCAGTCAAATTCATTAAATTTCTGCGTTAAATTGTAAATTCCGTTTTACAGGCCAATTCCACGATTCCATTATAAAAATACATTAATAATACATTTTTAAGACCTTTAAAAATCGTATTTAAGACATTAATGAGATTTTAAGAGAAAATTCAAATTATTTGATTTTAGACTTTTTAAGACCCCGCAGATACCCTGAAAAAGTTGCCGTCTAAGGAACAGGAACATGGGGTAAAGATTGTTGGTGTTTCTGTGTTCTCATGCAGACTTTCTTTAATAACTGCTGTGGTTTGAAGGATACAGGTTCTGAATAATCAGAGCATAGTCACTATAACTCAAACCCAGGGGGTTATAGCCAGCTCTACCTCTATGTAGGGGTGCACCGATAGCAATTTTCTGGCCGATCACCAATCTTTAAAAAGCCTGACCTGTCGATTTTGGCCGATACCAATATTTTGTAACTGACAGCATACACCTTCAATGTTCCATTCTTATTTTATTGAATAACATTGAACAATACCCGTGAAACAATACAAACTTGTTGTTTTAACTGCACATAAGATAGTTCTCTCAAATATAAATGAAAAGTTTAAAGCATTGCTGTTCAAACAACTAAATTATATCAGTTCCTTTAGTCTTTCATTTTTCACATTTTAGTAGGTAGAGGCACATGAAACCGATCTTATCCACTGATCTTATTTACAAGGATCGGCCGATCGCCGATCTCCTAAAATTAAGGAAATTGGCGCAGATACCGATTTTGGCCAATCAATCGGTGCACCCCTACCTCTATGGATTTATAAGTTCATCCAAAGTCAGTCTGAGATGGCCTTTTCAAAATGGTGGCCACTGCAGTGCTTCAATAACCAAACAGCTGACATCACTCAGACTTGGTCCAGTATTTTCTACGCAGTCAGATCTGTTAAATCAAGTCCTAACACCTGGTTTCTGAGTAGCAATGACATCCAAGCGTACCTGGTTGATGACGTAGACTCCGTAGTCCAGCTGCTGTCTCTGCAGGATTGGGTGAAGGTAGAACAGCCAGTACTTCAGGTGTTCGTCTCGTTTCCTGAACGGGATGATGATGGCGACCTTCTGCTGCGCCACGCAGTCTTTGGGTTTGTAGCGTCCGCCCGGCTGCACCTCTGGGTTCTCCTTCTTCACCTGCTCCAGACTCACCGGGGTGTTAAACTCCACCCGCAGGGGGCCCACTGAGGAGACACAAACACAGACACATTAAAATCCAACACACTGGAGGCAACACAGATAAAGGAATCACACAAGTCTGGACTAATAAGTTTGAGCTGGCCTTGAATTGACCTATGGCTAAGTCCCGCCCTCAAACGCGATGAGCCAATCACAGTGCGCATACCACTCCAATACACTCGGACATCGGCTGCCTGGATGTCCATTGAAATGAATGGGAGAAAGTCAGTTTTCACCCGGTTTTATGAGGTTTTTTGGAGATTTTAAGTTTAAAAATGGTCAAATGGTGTTCATGGGGTACATGCGACTCCAACACAAGGTATCCTGAGAGGCTGGGCGACGGAGTGTATTTTTTACCCTTTCCTAAGCCACATCTAAACCAAGAAAAGTGTCTTCTTTAGATAAAAGTTTTGCAGTAGACCAAAACATCAACTCAACATGGATAAAATTAAAAACATCTGTTCTAAGGTAAGCCAACACCGTATTTGAGGCAGCATATTGTCACTTTGCTGGAAAGAAATATAAAGTTATCTTTAATATCTCTAATGTTAGCTAAAGCTAGCCTAAAGTTAGCTCCTAGCTGTGTTGTTTGTTGGCATTTTTTGTTCTAGTTTTTTTACTTTGGTGATCAACATCATTGTTAGCTGTTGTCCAAAGGGCTCTAGTTAAACTAACGTTAACTTCTGGAGCTTAGCTTCGTTAACTTATCTGTAATAGCCGAGATAACAAAGGTTGGCAAACGTTATGCTGAATGATTCAGTGTAAATACTGTAGCACCAAACTAGCAGAGAGACACTCTTGGTAAAGATGGTAAGAAAGCCGTTATATTTTTGTCATATTCTGAGCCAAAAACCTTAACTTCAGTGGCTCTTTGATGCTGATCCTCTATCTTGTGGTCTGAGATTGTGATGGCAGCGAGATGCGGTTTATCACATTTGCACTGGGACCTGTAAATTTTGGCTTGTAACTGAAGCTTTTTATCGACCTTCTCAACAATAAAATGATTAATACATCCCTCCAATGCATAGTTTAGAACCTTTTGGTGGCTTCTAGATGATACGTGATATTTCTGTCTCCAAAAATCATCAGTGACCTCCAGTGAAATGTCTCCTACTGTGACAACTGCCATAGCGTCTGTCAGTGAATGTTCATTGTCTGTCTGAGTGAGTGGAGGGGGCGTGGCTTAGCCGTAGGTCAATTAGGACCTTCCCCCTTTGTTTCAGGTAAACGTGGCCTAAGATGGTCCAGCCTTGGTTTAACATGGAAATAAAACAGCTGTGGCACTGATTTATATTCATCCAACAATCATGAATCACTCTTCAAACGGTCCGTTTCATTCAGTTCACTGTGAAATTAAACACAAATAACAGGAAACTTGGTGTCTAAGCAGACAAATACGGTCAGCACACAGACAGGAAGTGGCTCTGCTGCTCTCTGAGATCATGTCCTCCACAGATGTGGTCCGTTCAGGACCGCTGGCTCCTCCACTGTTACGGTTTCTGATCCTTCTGATACCATGTATTCTAAAACAACCCTACTGTCCACGTCTACAGCCTTGTTCGATCTGAGTCGCAACAGTTCAGGTCTTTAACGGGGGTGAATAAGGAAATAATCTAAACAAGTACACAGTCTATTTAAACATGGCAGACAAAGATTCCACGGATAAGGCCAACAGGTCTAAGCTCAGCAGGATTCAGAGTAAAGGTGCAAGGAAAGCAGTAATGTAACGTCCTCATACGAGGACGCTGGGATGTAGGAGGTTAGAGGCAAGGCAGGAATGTGTCATAAGCTTTAAAGCATGGCATCATCTTTCAAGACAAGGATGGAATGATTCATGAGCTTTAAAGGATGGCATCAACTTTCAAGACAAGGATGGAATGATTCATGAGCTTTAAAGGATGGCATCATCTCTCAAGACAAGGATGAAATGGTTCATGAGCTTTAAAGGATGGCATCATCTTTCAAGACAAGGATGGAATGTTTTATCATAAAGGATGACAGCATCTTTAAAGGAAAGGATGGAATGTTTTATCATAAAGGATGACAGCATCTTTAAAGGAAAGGATGGACTGTTTTATCACAAAGGATGACAGCATCTTTAAAGGGAAGGATGGAATGATTCATGACCTTTAAGGATGACATCACCTTTGAAGGCAAGGGTGGAATGTTTTATTAGTTTTAAAATATTAAATCATCTTTAAAGACAAAGATGGAATAAATAAAGGAAAGGATGGACTGCACACTGGCTCAAATGCAGAAAAATGTTGCCAATATTTGGACAAGAGGTTGAAGCAAGAAAACCCCTTTTGTCCCAGTGTTGCCAACATATTTCTGCAGTGAAGTCGCTGGATAGAGAATTAAAGATGTGAGGCTTTCAGCTTTGGATATATAAAAAGTTGCTGTTTTTGCACAATTTTGACAGTGTTAATGAAACTTTTGTGGCAGTGTTCTTTTATTGTCTTCAGTTATGTTTTATTTTACTGAAGGTGGAGTCTCTTTTAGTCTTTGTGTTTTCATTTATATTCATATATGTTTTAACTTGTATTTCAGCACATCTGTAGGGCTCTTTGAGGGTTGTTAAGCACTTCATAAATAAAGTCTTCATTTAAAACTACGTGCCTAAAATCAGGTGTATGGTGTCTATTTTTGTAGCGGAGATATCAAACTGGAACTTTTCCTTGACTCATATCAGAGTTTTATGCGCTGGCATTGTGACAGCACTCCTCCCAGCTCACTGAGCTCTCAGCATGTAGACGGTCTAACAGTGGAGTCCAAAAGTCAGTGGGCTGATGAAGTGTTGTTTACAGAGCATGAGGGCCACATCTATCTTTGAGTTATCCCACATATCAATAAGGTTGTCCATTTATTAACCTAGGCCTTGTCCACATGGAGACGGAAACGTTTTAACTTATTTCCATTTTGTTTTGAAAGCGTTTTCTGTAAACACAGGATTGTTTCTGGAAATGTCAGAGTAAGCACTGAACCACTGAAAACGCTGTAGTGTATATGCCAAGCCTGTAAGTGGTGCTGTAATGCTGCTGCAGAAATGCACCAAAAAGAGAGAAGAAGAGTACGGGGCATGTGTATAAAGCACAAACACAACCTTGTAATCAGCCATTGTTATTTTGGTTTGACCCGCACATGCGGCTTAAGTGGGCTATGCTATGTATGACATGATCGTCTCGAGAAAGGTGCAGTAGGCTGTCCACACAGAGACGAAACAGTAAGCGTATACAGATTTGTTCACGTTGGGACCCGGTTTCCATGTGGATGAAATGCCGATACAACAAAAAACTTTTGTGTATACTTCTGAATTCATCTCCGTGTGGACGGGGCCGCAAATCACTCAGACTTTATATTTATCACCTTTAAGACCTTTCCTACAAAGAAAAAAGCATCAATGACAGAGAGGCAGAGTTTAAATTAGGGATAGACCGATCATCGGCCGGGCCGATTATCGGTGCCGATATTCAGCACATTTGACGCATATCAGCATCGGCCTTTTTTTTTAATCCGACGGCTGATAAGAGATCAATTTAAAACTGGGTTATTTTGGCTCTGATGCAGCTGCGCCTCTCTGTCTAGAGTCACTACTCTCTCTCCAGCACAGTCTGTGCTGCAGCATTGTCCCCCCAACAGCACTCTCTGATTGGTTACGCGCAGAGCCACAGCACGGGTAACAGCCAATCAGCAGTGAAAGCTGTGCGCACGCCCCACAGCGGAGAAAAAGTTTTGCCGAGTGGAGACGCTCCGGAGAGCAGTTATGTGTTTCGAGGGTAAGTTAAGGCAGCAGACACTCCTGAAATTGTAATAAACACCCCAGTCCCCACCACTCACGATGACTAGTAACATTACTGTGAGCCCAATAACGTTATAACGTTATTATAACGTTAGTATTGGCCCTGAAAAAAACATATCGGTCTATCTCTAGTTTAAATGAATTCTCAGATCAAAGTCAGAATTCTCAGATCAAATTTAGAATTCTAAGATCAAAGTAGAATTTTCAGATCAAAGTTAGAATTCTCAGAACAAAGTTAGAATTCTCAGAACAAAGTTAGAATTCTCAGATCAAAGCTAGAATTCTCAGACCAAAGCTAGAATTCTCAGACCAAAGCTAGAATTCTCAGATCAAAGATAGATTTTTAAGATCAAACTCAGAATTCTAAGATCAAAGTAGAATTCTCAGATCAGAGTTAGAATTCTCATAACAAAGCTAGAATTCTCAGAACAAAGTCAGAGCTCTCAGATCAAACTCAGAATTCTGAGATCAGAGGAACAATTCTAAACTCAGAGCAACAGACAACTAAGTTTATTGCTTCTGACTCCTAAAGATACCTTGAATTTGATAGTGACGAAAATGAAAGCTTTACTGGCTCAGACATCGTTGATGGGGAACCAGGGTGACCTTGCCACAAGCTGGCTACTGGAACTAGACAGGAGAACATGGAACTGATGGACAGCTATACCGTGTTGTACCAGTAACCCCAGTAACCCCAGTGACAGAGGATATGTGCAGAGAATGTGGAATATCTAATGTATTTGTGTCTTCTGTTGCTATGAAGAGCTGACTGTAAGAGAGGTCCTTTTCTGAATGGGGGGGGGGGGGGGGGGTACAGCTGTGTAAACATGGACTCCATCAGACTGATAATAAACAGCCTGGTTAATCAGAGTTACACAAAGCCAGCTCACAAACAGACCTGATGAGACACAAGGTCTTCATGATCTCACTTTTGTAAATCTTTATATGATCTAAGAGAAAATCAATCGATAGCTGATCATAAAAATACATTAGTCCTGGTAGTACAGTACTGAGAACCTGTTCCGTCTGTAGGGACTTGTTGTGTTTACAGGGACTTGTGTCTGTGGGGACCTGTTGGGTCTATAGGGACTTGTCTGTAGTGACTAGTAGTGTTGGTAGGGACTTGCTGTGTCTGTAGGGAAAGGAGCTCCAAAACCTTCGATAGTCAGATCCTAGTCCCTGCCATGAAGCAGCAGTTCAGAAAATCTTTCAGGAAACTAACGTGTCCTTGGAGTTGGTCCACTTTGTTTCTCAGAGACTGGGCGTTCCCCATGATAACAGCGTTTGCCCCGCTTCCTGTTCTTGTCCGCTCCAGCACCACTCACTCCATTAAAGTCTCTGAGAATAAACCTGGTAGCTTAAACATGAGGTTGGTCAGCTAAAGTGGGGACGTTTAGCTCCAGGAGCGCATCCCTGTTTTATGGAGTCCTCACCGTTCTCACCTGGCCCACTGGCATGCTGACATCACAGGTAAGCAGCCACAATGCCACAGAATAGAGAAAATCCATCACTGCTGAGTGAAACCAGGAGCACTGAACTTCTCACATACAATACAAAATTCCATTGAAGGCATTCAAAACACGTCAAAACATGAACACGAGAACGCCAAGCTCTCACCCACTCCTGCTCACTGCACGTGCACACGCCCATTCAGAAGACATTTTAAGTAATTTTAGCACAAGGAGACAGTTTAGAACAGCAGGCAGCAATAATAACTCCATAAACAGGTCTTATAATAATCTGAATCATGAAGAGCTGCTGAGGAAGAGCTCATAACACCGTTTCTCACAAACATCTGGTTTCACAGCGTCCACCTCCCAATGGACTCATAACACCACCAGCTGCTGCCTGAGACAAAGAGGAACTTCTTTAACACTGAAGGGCTGAGATGTTTGCATGGCTGTTGTCTTTGTATGTCTACAGCCAGGGTGGATATCAGAGCGGCAGATTTCACTGATCGTTTGGTTAACAAATCAAACAACCCCTCAGAAATAACAGCTCCTGCTGATTACTACACCAACGAGGATAACTTCATTTCATTTCCATCACACTCCACGCCCAGGAGAAGAAAACACATTATTTTACCTGTGCTACCTAAGAACACAGGTGTTCAGCAGCTGGTCTGACAGGTTAGCCTTACTGAGACTGACAGAATATTCCAGTATCTGAGTTAAAGGAGCAGTTTCAAAGACTGGGACGACACTGACCAATAATAACAAAAAACAACACTGACTGCAAAAGCTCTTCACATTTATCAGTAATATACTGTTTAAAACATCGAGGTCCAAATTCAATGTTCAGATACTCAGAACTTCTGATTCAACAGAGAGGTCTATCTCTGATTAAGATAAGAATCCCTGATTATTATCAGACATCACAACCTGTGAGAATCATTCCAGTCCAGCTTCTGTCCCCGCTACAGCTCTCCTCAAATTCACCAAGGACCTCAGACTCCAGCCAGCTCAACATCCTCCTAGACCTCCTCGCCATCAGCAACCGCAATTTCCTACTTCACCTGGAAGATCATCACTGGTACTGCTCCATCCTGGACCAGATCTTAGACCACTCCATCCTGGACCAGATGTTAGACTGCTATCTCCTTGATCAGATCTTATCTCAAAAGACTGACTACACAGGTCCAGTGGTGTCCTGCAGGGTTTGGTGTAGGGCTGGGTATTGTTAAGAACCTCACGATTCCATTCAATTTTGATTCTTTAGGTTGCAATTCGATTTGATTCAATATCCATGCGATTTGATTTCGGTTCAATTCGTTATTGATTTAAAAGGTTCGATGTCAGTTCAGTAAGAAGTAGAAATACACAAATAACCTGTTGACAATTTTTTAATACTTATTTTCATGCCCATGTGAACATATGAGGTAAGTCACCTCGCATTTTTCAGCAATAAAAAATCTGAAAATAAAAATTTGCACAATACTAAGTTATTTGTGCATATGGAGTACAAAAATAACAAACATGGCAGTTCTGTAAAAACACTGAAAAAGTAAAGTGCATGTAAACAAATAATATTTCTTTCCTCTTGGAAATTGTGATAAACCTCACATAAACATGGTTACGGTTGGTTGTTGTTTGGTTGAGTGCAGCCTCCGTCCATACAACGTGAATCACACACACAGCGACCCCCACTGGCCAGGAGGAGAACTGATTTAGAGAATTTGCTGAATCGATATTGAATTTTTGGGGGGGGGGGTATTGCAATGCATCGATTAATCAATATTTTTACCCACCCCTAGTTTGGTGCTTGGTACCCTTACGTTCATCATATACTCGCTCCCCCTCAGTAATATAATCCCCTCCATGGTCTCCATGGTAACTGCTATGCTGATACAAACTCTACACCGCCACAGAACTTTATTTAATTTTTGTGGATTTTGGAAAAGAACTTTAGAAAGAAATACAGCCCTTCAAGTGTAAATGTTACTGAAGCTGGGCCTTAACCAGTCCCTGTGGTCCGACCTCAAAATGAGTCCCCCATCTCTCTCTGAATGACTGAAGACTTGTGACAACACTCCACCTGAACATCTGATTACATTACAAATTTTTATTTGACATTTCTTTGTAGAAGCATGTTTGCACTTCGACATTAAAGAGGGGTTTTAGTCTTTTTTTTTTTCCAAAAAGCCAAATTATATTAGTCATGATTGATTCATAAAATCAATAAAATGGGGGAAATATTTTTTATGGGGACTATATGAATACAATGTATAATTATTGTTGTTGTTGCTTTAAAAATAACAGATAGTCTGGTTTTAAAACTCAAACAGTCTGAGAAGTGTTGACACATCTAGAACAGCCCCAGGCGGAGTGATACTGGGAGTGAAAAGTCTCCTGATGCTGTTCTGTATTTCTATACTATAGACCATCTCTTGTCCTATCAGAAGGCTCCGTCTGAACATCCTGTTGTATAATGTAGTTTAAAATTTCACTGGTTGTCTTTGTGACTAACAGTGGTGTGAGTTTCTGCTGCAGGAACAACGGTGGCCGCCTGAAGCTAAAAAACTTCTCCCAAAACCAGAAAGACAGGCCTAAGGAGCCACAGGTCTGACCACATACCAGGACAGCTCTGAAAAACTCAGGTTATCTCTACTGTTAGAGAAACTCAGGTTATTTTTACCCTGTTAAAGAAACTCAAGTTATCTTTACTGTTATAGAAACTCGGGTTATTTTTACTATTAGAAAAACTCAGGTTAACTTTACTATTAGAGAATCTCAGGTTATCTTTACTCTGTTAGAGAAACACAGGTTATCTTTACTCTGTTAGAGAAACTCAGGTTATCCTTACTGTTAGAGAAACCCAGGTTATCTTTACTCTGTCAGAGCTGACTGAACATTGGTTTGATGCTATCTAATGTAAACCACTTTCTCTCTCTGATTTTTACCATTAACATAAATCAGATCTGCTCTTCTTCAGCAGATAGCGATGTAGCAGATAAACATAGATGGTTATAAAGTATGTAAATAAACCTGCAGTATGACTTTTATTACTGTAGTAGTGTTTGTCAGCTCTTACTGCTTACTTGTTAAATTATCAGTTAATCTATATGCGGTAGTCATTGATTTAACTGAAAGATTAGTTAAATATTGTTAATATTAAAGATAAAGTTTTATCAAATTATAAAATCCAGAGAGGAGATCATTCAGATGGATGAAAATAAGTGTAGTTAATACATTTTATTTCCAAGTATTATTACTGAATATCAGTATTAGATCATTAAAAACTTGACATTTGTCTTGAATAATAAAATAAAAATTATTTAATTTTAGCTTGTGTGACAGAGCTGACAAAAATCAAAGATGATGGGTCAGATTTTTGCAAAGACATTTGAATTAAAAATCAGTTCCATCACTAAACTGCTGGTTTAGACCTCAACCTGCACAAATATTTATGTCACATTATTGTAGTAGAACTAAAAACTGGCTTAAACCTGTTCTGCCGGTTTTCTCTAGATACTTATCCGTCACGTTTTCTTTCATATATCTGATAGAAATAAACAGACAAAACAGTTGGTGTGACTAAATTTCCCCCTCTGAGGTTTTCTGGGGGATTTTTTCTTCCATGTTGTCACAAACAGAACATGAGTCTCAGAGCATCGACTATCACTGTGTTAGACAGAGCAGGAGTTTCTCTGTTATCTCTGATCATTAAAATCAATGTTTACAGAGAGCTGTGTGTGTAAGAGTTGTACTTTTGTTACCCTGGTATCAAACAGATATTGATTGTTGATTTCCCTGTATGGTTCAGGTTCTTACTGATCAGTGGTAGTAGCAGCTCAGCCGTCAATCAGCAGGCAGTAGGCTCAGTGTTTAAGGACAATAGTAAATACACAGATTAGTATCAGTGTGTCAGAGAACATGTTAGAGGGGCTGGAACCAGGCCAGGTCCTGGGAAGCCATTTAACAGGTTAGAGGAGCAGAATGAAGGAAGGTTACAGATCCAGGCTTGATTAATTCCCTACAACTGATCTCCTCATCCACACTATGGCTGAATGATTTGGAAAAATAATCTAATTGCAATTTAAAGTGATTATTCTTCAGGTTCCTCATCTTATAAACCATTCTATATTTCCCCCAGAAATTTATATCGAATCTCCCAAAATCTACAAATAAGAAAATAACTAAAAATAAAAAACCTGCCACCCAAAAAAATCAAATCAAATTCCCCCAAAAATTCTAATAAATCCCTCAAATTTTCATAAGAATACTAAAGAAATTCAAAGAAACCTCCAACCCCCAAAAAAGGAAAAATCAAATCAACTTCTTAAAAATTTACAAAAAAATTTCTCAAATTTCAACGAATTTACCTAAAGGTCTCAAAGCTAATTCCCCCAGAAATTTTAATCAAATTTCCCAAAATTTACAAATAAATGTTACAAATTTCCATTAAAATACCTAAAATTTTCTATACAAATTTCAAAAGAAATTCAAGTCAATTGCCAAAACTTTACAAATAAATTCATCAAATTTCCACAAAAAAATCTAAAAATTTCTAACCAAAAATCCCCCCAAAATTCAAATCAATCTAACAAAAATGTCTTATTGCAATTATTTTGTCCTATGTTGCAAATTTGATATGAATTGTAATAAAGGGAGTGATGATATTATGGATTTCTTATTTTGAAGAAGACAAAAAATACAAAAAAACAAGGAAAGTTGGAACTTTTGTCAATCATTCTAGAAAATATTGGCACTTGAATGTTTGCATTATGTGTAGAGCAAAACACCTCTGCCTAAAAAAAAGTATCAACTTGGTATTTCAAAACACATTTCAGGTCAAAGAAATATTGCACCTTCTGTGATTTGAAAATTGCAGAAGGTCACACTCATTTAATCTACATTTCGATTAATTGCCCAGCCCCAATCCGCACAGACCCACCTCTATTACTACAGACTGTTTAACTGAGGGCCACATATAGACTAGTATCAGGCTGACGGGGCCCTCATATGTCCCTCCTGTTTTAAAGTTGGTCAGGCCAGTCCAGCAGAGGTTCTCACCTGATTATACTCACTCATACTGACTGTGGAGCTTTTATTTTGGCTGTCAGTGTGTTAAACATCGTAAACACACCTATGAATTCTTCAACCACCAGCTTCATGTTCTAATGTGGACTCTATTTCATTTTAATATTAAAATTAGAGCTGCACAAATAATCTGATAGCAATCCCCATGCCAAGAATAACATAATCCCATAGAGGCTGTGATTATTCCAGTATTCAGGAGTACTGTAAAGGTTTACCAGATATCTGCAGGAAGACCTTTAGCTTTTACTACAGAGCCACTACTGACCTCTGGAGAAGAACCGTTATTTACCAGACAGGAAACAGATTTAAGAATAATCACGGGACAATTAGCCACCAGCTAAGAGGCTAGCAGGGACTCTTTAACAGCTTTTCTCCCCCCTCATGATTTCATCAACATGCTTTTACAGGACACGCTGGTTGACATGTAAGACAATTAACCTTGTGGGTACTGGTTAGACTGGAATGACAACTATGGGACTAGACTGGTGTGCATGCAACAGGCAAGGATGGAATGTTTATGAGCTTTTGAGGATGACATCATCTTTAAAGGCAAGGATGGGATGTTTTACATGGTTTTAATGCATGACATCATCACCAAAGGCAGAGATGGAATATTTTATGGGCTTTAGAGGATGACATCATCTTTAAAGGCAAGGATGGGATGTTTCATGAGCTTTTGAGGATGATATCATCATCATCAAAGGCAGAGATGGAATATTTTATGAGCCTTAGAGGATGACATCATCCCCCAAGTCAAGCATGGAATGTTTTACAGGCTTTAATGCATGCCATCATTTTAAAGGTAAGGATGGAATGTTTGATGAGCTTTAGGAGATGGCACCATCTTAACACTGATAATAGTGTAATCTATCATGTGACCCTGGTTCTACGGGTATTACAGTGATAGTAACCCAGGTCTAACACTGACATTATCGCAGGTATCACACTAATTTAACCCAGGTATAACCCGGGCCTGACTCATGACATGACCCTGGCTCTTACCGAGCAGAGGTGATGTTTCGGGGCATTTCTCTAGCTTCCTGGCCGGCTCTGTCCCCTTCCTCGCGGGCTCCGTCGCCTTCTCTCCGCCCTGACTCACTGGAACTTCCTTCTCCGGCTCTTGGACTTCCTCGGTTTTCGTCTCGACCTGCTTTGGCTCTGTTTTGGGCGGTAAAGGGTCCGTTTTGCCAGTCTGGTTCCTGACCGCCGCTGAGGTGTGATGGTGCTGTTGGTTCTGGACGAAGTTGAAGCGGATGTCCAAGGAGCGGACGTAGAAGACCACGGTGACGGAGATGTGGAGGAAGCAGAGCAGCACCACCAGCTTACAGGTCCGATGGAGGAGGTTAAAGTTCACCGTGGAGTCTGAGGGCATCCTGGCCTCAATAATCGGATAATCGATTAAATATTAATCCAGGAGAGAGCGTGATGTTGCCGGGGAGGGAAGTGCTGCTGTTAGCGGCGGGTCTCAGGCTCCATTTTCTCTCAACTTTACCAGAAAGTTTCAGAGCTCCGATATTCGGTCAAAGTGTCCGGACAGGCTCTGAGAGTCAAACCGAATAGCAGAAGAAAGTTAAATTTAAAGGTTCCTCTCGGTCTGTGTCATCCAGATGTTCGATGTTAGCTAATGTGGATCTCCTCAGAGCCGTTAGACCTGCTGACGCTAAGTGCTATCAAAGTTAGCTCTTCAGGAACTCAATGTCTCCGTCTCTGGTCCGCTAAAAAACTGCAACTTTAGAACAAGAAAAGTTGTCCAACAGCCCCCCAAGTTGTCAACATTTAAAACTGAAAAAGTCTGCTATCAGCTCATATTAAGTCAAAGTGCTGTTCTTTAAAATAAAGTTCTCAAAGTGAAGCAGAAACTCGACAAAGTTTACAGCCTGGACCTTCCCCCGCTTCAGTGACTGCTGAGAGGACACCAATCTGTCAGGGTGCCAAAATGACCACCACACTTCCGTTGTTTTCAGAATAAGAACAGGAAGTTAGATAAAAACTTGAAAAATACATAAACAAGTTAGCTCGTCAAAAACGCAAATCCAAACACTTTTTAAACCGTGATATCAGCTTTAAAAAATCAGAAATCAGAAAAAATAACTACATTTTTCCTTTTCAGTGTTTATCAAGTTTCATATTCATGTTTTAAAATATTTTTAGTGACCTTTTACCTAATTTATCCACATTTAACCACACTGTAATATAGAAGTTCATTGTTTAGATATGTCTGAACAAAATATTATTTTTTTAACCAAGTGTATGAGTTTGAATCTTTTATCAACTAAAACTCTGTCCACCAGAAATCCTCAAAATCCCCCACTGACATCTGCAAACCCCTCATCATGTTAGTGGACATTTTTGTCTTCAGTGTCTATTACTTGTAGAATGTTTTAAATCATGCAGTACATAAAACTACTGGTGCCTCAGAACCAGTTTAGCTGATACTGTTTGACAGAGACTCTGGTGGCCTGGGGGCTACACGAGGCCCACCTCCTCTCTTCTAAAGCCTGCATCTTTGATGGTATGGGGTTGCATTAGTGCCTATGGCGTGGGCAGCTCTAACATCTGGAAAGGATCTATCAATGCTGAGAAGTAGAGAGGGGTTTTAGAGCAACATATGCTCCCACCCAGACAACATCTCTGTCAGGGAAGGCCTTGACTATTTCAGCAAGACAATGTTAAACCATATACCACATCCATCAAACAGCATGGCTTCACGGGAGGGGAGTCCAGGTCCTGAACTGGTCTTAACTGTCCAAAGAAAAAAAAAAACACCTTTGTCAACGTGACATGCACCTGAATAGAAGCACTGCCCACATGAACTTAAAACAATGAAAAACCAAAGTCAAGAGAGAAAAGAACCAGGAGGTCTGAGAACACATCAAACAACAGGCAAACAAATATTAACACAGCGGTGCTCCTTTGTTAGAGCTCTGGTCTGTTTAACAGCTCCTCCTCCTACTCTTCCATGTCTGAGGGATTTTAGTCAGACTGGACTGAAACTGAGGGGTTTAGTTGTAAGAAGACATGAGTATGGTGGAGACGATGTCAGATAAATGACCCCTACCACTGATCTAAGCTGTCCATGAATCCTCAAACAGACATTCTGAGTCCACATCCTTTAGATATAACACATTAAACATGTGATATAATAAATTATATATATGATCTATAAATCATTTCAAGGGCCCAGCCAACCAGGGGCCCATGGAGGTCAGCAAAATCCTGGTCTATTGTAAAGTTAATCTGTAATAACTAAATTTAATTATTAACTCATATAATAACAATGACAAAACCCAAAATTGAGAAAACTGTTAGCCAGGATGCTAGCACCAGTGCCACTCATCCAAAACACATGATTGGATATCATCATCAGTCACAACTGGGCAGGGCAAATTCTCTGGGTTCATCAGGGGCCCATTCTCTAGGTTTATCAGGGGCTCATTCTCTAGGTTTATCAGGGGCCCATTCTCTAGGTTTATCAGGGGCTCATTCTCTAGGTTTATCAGGGGCCCATTCTCTAGGTTTATCAGGGGCTCATTCTCTGGGCTCATCAGGGGCCAATTTTCTAAGTTTATCAGGGGCCTATTCTCTGGGTTCATCAGGGGCCCATTCTCTAGGTTTATCAGGGGCTCATTCTCTGGGCTCATCAGGGGCCAATTTTCTAAGTCTATCAGGGGCCTATTCTCTGGGTTCATCAGGGGCCCATTCTCTAGGTTTATCAGGGGCTCATTCTCTGGGCTCATCAGGGGCCAATTTTCTAAGTCTATCAGGGGCCCATTCTCTGGGTTTATCAGGGGCCATTCTCTGGGTTTATCAGGGGCCCATTCTCTGGGTTTATCAGGGCCAATTCTCTGGGTTCATCAGGGGCCCATTCTCTAGGTTTATCAGGGGCTCATTCTCTAGGTTTATCAGGGGCCCATTCTCTAGGTTTATCAGGGGCCCATTCTCTAGGTTTATCAGGGGCTCATTCTCTGGGCTCATCAGGGGCCAATTTTCTAAGTTTATCAGGGGCCTATTCTCTGGGTTCATCAGGGGCCCATTCTCTAGGTTTATCAGGGGCCTATTCTCTGGGTTCATCAGGGGCCCATTCTCTAGGTTTATCAGGGGCCCATTCTCTGGGTTTATCAGGGGCTCATTCTCTGGGTTTATCAGGGGCCAATTTTCTATGTTTATCAGGGGCCTATTTTCTGGGTTCATCAGGGGCCCATTCTCTGGGTTTATCAGGGGCCCATTCTCTGGGTTTATCAGGGGCCCAGCTGATTCTGTGGGCAGGTCTGGGTCTGGGACTACTTGAGACCCTTCTCCCATGCTACAGAGTTCTACAGATTATGTTTCATTTCTCCGCTATCGTTGGTTTTCTAAAGTCCTCTGTTAAGGTGTTTTTGTAGTCCTGGTACAGTAGACAGGTAGTCAAAGCTTTAACGTCCATATCTGAATTATGTCATCCATCAGTGCTTGTATAAGCTGATGTTCATTTAAGATGTTATGTTTGTATTTAATTGTTTTAAGTTTAGAATAAAGTAAACTTTTTTGACATAATTTCATTTCATTCATACAGTCAGCAGTGTTGAGATGAAGCAGACACCCCCGTGTGGTGAAAAGCTTTAAATACAACCACCTGTTTAGCCAGCTTGTCTTCACGCTCATTCATGAGGATTTAGTTCTTTTTCATTGGGATGTTGGATCAGGTTTACTGTGACTAAGTGGCTTTTGTTTTAAATCAGTTCTAAATCACTACGTAAAATAAGTGGAACTTTTGTAATATGGTTATTTTAAATTTTTGTAAAAGGGTTAAAGTGACAAAAATTAAGATACGTACACATTATGTCCTACATGAAAATGTTCATTTGACATTGTAAACATGCTGATCTGAGAACTCTGACTTTGATCTTAGGAGCATGAGTTTGATCTTAGAATCATGACGTTGATCTGAGAATACCGAGTTTATGTGATCTGATAATTCTACTTTGATCTAATAATTATGTTTTACCATATAGTTTTGACAGTGTGCAAAAGATTAGGTAGAAAAATGACTGACTTCCTTTTAGAAAGATCAGCTCTTCTTGATTCAGATTCAGATTGAACAGATTTTATAGCCCAGATGTGTCTGAACTACAGCCCATGGGCCAACTGTGGCCATGGTCAAGTTTAACTTTGGCCCAATACAAACTGTAAAGAAAGAAATGAACAGGAAATACACCAAATGGTTTAATGTTTGACGAGTTTATGACTGTAGCTGATTACAGAAGCATATAATGCACATTAATAAATGGTACTACAGTACAGGAGTGTAGACAGCAGGATTAGAGAACACAGTAAACAGTGAAATGTGTCATTATGGTTAATAATCCCCTAATAATAAAGGTCTGTATTCTAACTGTTGTCAGTAGGAAGAGATCATTTTCTTTACATTAAAAATCGAGCTCCAACTGCTCAATCCCTTTGGTTTCTTATCCACAGAAATTATTGCACACAAAGACAGGACAAAAACAGCAACATAAGGTTAATAAGAATCAGTTTATTCTCCTCTGGTTGGAAATCCGGACTGCAGGGTTTCTAATTCACAATCCTGAATGATGAAATATTATCTGATGTGTTTACGAGACTGAAACGAAGATGGCTCTTTGGACTTCTGATGCCTTTAAATGGAGTTCCTACGTTGTACAGTGAAGTCGTGTAAGGAAAAGGCTTTGCATTCATATGACCATCAGAGTTAAACTAAAAACTAGGACTGTACAAAGATGATTGTCAAAGGCACTTTAAAAAACAGAAACATCACAAAAACAATATTTAATCTACAAAACATAAAATATAAAGTGTAACAGAAATGTTTTTGATCTAAACTCAGAAGATAAAAACATGCTGAAAAACTCGTTATTCATGTGAAGTATGAAGAACTGAGAGAGAAATGATATGTACACCTGTCTGATACCACTGACACAGCAATAGGGCATTTACAGTCACATGATCCAGGTGAAGGCCAGGTGTGATCAGGAAGTGAAGATCAGCTGTTCTAAATCAATGGCAGAGGACAGAATGTTGGTGGAGCTGGGGACTTTTCCCTCCATTTTTGCCAAATAGTGGGCCATAGTTGGTAACTTTAGGAAAAGTGGGTGAACTGGTGAGGAGCGAGATTTCTGCATAACACTTCTTTATGCAGAAATCACTTCCTGTCCCCATCTTGAGTTCTTCACTGTGATGTGATCTAAAAACAACCAGTACACACCCAGTACTGGGTCTTTTTTTTTGTTAAAGACCAAAAAGTCAAATTCTTGCCCTCACTTCTGTCCTTTGGCGGTGTTGTCCATGTAGTACACGTTGACCAGGTGGCGGTTAAGGTGACGTCGGTACTCCACCTCTAGAGGGAACGTGCGGTCACAGAAGATGCACATATGGCTCTTGAGCTCTGTGGGCGTGGGGATTTCATCAGTGGGCGTCTCTGGGTCGTTGGGCATCTTCCCAGAGCCGGCGCCAGTGCTGTTGAGGCCAGAGTCGTCGCTGCCCTCAGAGGCACTGTCGCTGATGTCACTTCCTCCCTCATGGCTGCTGTGGATGCCCTCGTCATCCTCCTGGTCGGTGGGCTTGCTCCGCTGTGGAAGCACTAGAGGAGGTGGAGACGTGGGTTTGACGAAGATCGGAGCTGGGTGGTCCTCCATAGGAGAAGGTGTGTCCTCGCCAGGGCTGCAGGAAGGCGAGACCTCCACCGTCTCAGGTTTGTTAACTTCTGCTGGGATGGCCTCTGATTGGTCAGGTTTAGATGTGATGGTTTCAGCAGGGCGGGGCTCTGCTGGTGTTGTTCCTGTAGCATCGTCCACCTGAGCGGATTGTTCTGCAGCGTCTGTGGGCTGATTGTTGACCGCCATGTCCTTGTCTTTTTCTGGATCCATGACTGGTTGAAGTTCTGCAGCCTTCTTAGTGTTCCTGCTCTTCTTCTGCTTTGATGGCGTTGTACTGTCGGATGTTTGGAGTGTAGGAACGCTCTCGCCTGTCTTCTTCATGTCTTCTCCGTCCATCTTCTTAGTTTCTTCACCATTTGTCTTTGTTGCCTCCTCACTGTTAGTCTTCATGTCTTTGCCAACCGTCTTCTTCACATCCCTATTTGTCCTCTCTGCATCTTCGGCATCTGTCTTCTTTGTGTCTTTGCGGTCTGTTTTCTTTGCTTCTTCGCCTACTGTCTTCCCCACGTCTTCCTCAGCCATCTTCTTTGCATCCTTCCCATCTTCTCCATCTGCCGTCTTCCTGTCATCTCCACCATTCTTTTTCCTGTCTTCTGCAGCAACGCTGCCCTGCAGCTTCTCAGCAGCATTACTTTTCACCCGTTTGGCCTTGGATGGCGTCTCTGAAGACTTCTTGGACAGGTCCAGAGCCTCCACTGCTTTCCTCTTTGCTACCTTCTCCTTCACCACTTTCTGAGTTTTCTCCAGGCTGTCCACTTTGGGCGGGGCTTCTTTGACACATTCAGGTGTCTTGTCCACCTTCTTTGATGCTGACTTCTTCTGCTTGTTGAGGTTCCTGATCTCCTTCCCACTGTTCTCATTCTTCTGTTCTTTGTCTTTCTCCGGCTTTGCCTTCTCGTCCTCTTTGGCTGCCATCTGCCTGGCTCCTTCGTCCTTCTCTGGTCTCTGACGGTCAGAGTTCCCCATCTGTGATTGGTCCTTTTCTGGCGTTTGGTCCTTGGTCGGGGTCATCTTCTTCACTCGTTTCTTTGTCTTGTTCTCAGCAGGTGTCACAGTGTCTGTCTGGGTTTCTTTAACCGTCTCCAGAGGGTTCTCTGTCTTCTTCTGCCGTGATGTGACTTTTCTGTCTGGTTCCTTTCCTTTTTGTATTTTCTCTCTCTCCGTGGATTTTTTCTCAGCTTTCTCAGGACTGTTGCTTTGCTCTGATTGGCTGCTGCTGGGCTGGCTGCTCTTCTTGATGGACAGGTTGATGGGGCTTGGCTCTGTCTCATCATCTCCGTCGTCCTCATCCACATCGAAGTCTTCATCCATGCTTGAGGATACATCTGCCTTGTTTGCAATGGGCGTGTCCTCTGTGGCGTCAGGTTTCTTGACCCTCAGTTTGACCTTGGAGATGTCCACGGAGACGTCGCATCCGGCGTGTCTCGACTTGATGTGGTACTGCAGGTTGCACTTCTTGGAGGCAGCATATTTGCAGAGCGGGCAGACGAACTGGCGAGGGTTCAGGTGGAGCTCCACATGCTTCTTGAAGTTGCTACGGTCAGCCGTCTTGTATTCGCAGTACGGGCAGGACAGCGGTTTTGGGCCGTTGTGGACCTGGCGAGTGTGTCGAGTCACCTCATGCTGATTGGCTGCTAGGTAGTCGCAGCTCTCACACTTGAAGGGGCGCTCACCTGCATGCAGGAAGGAAAAAGAAGGGTAAATTAGATATAGAAACCGGTTTGATACCACAGAAATGAAAACAGTCCTAGATAACTAATTTTGGACAATTTCTTGTTTTTAATGAACAAAAATTGCAAACTCTTGCATGCTGTCTAATTGCACAAAAGCATGGTCAATGTTAACAAACACTGACCATGCTTTCTTTGATAATTAGATTGATATGCTTTAGTGTGGAAAGGTCAGACAGACACAACAAGGAGCAGACAGTGACAATGAAAGCATTACCGTGTTAGTCCACCAGAGAGCTTCAGTGAGAGACACAAACATGTGATCAATGAGATAAAGCAAGCAACACTGCAGTTACTACTTCACTACTATTACTACCTTAACTTGTATGATTTGTAATGCAGTCAACAGGTTAGCCATCGGTTCATCAGGTTTGAGTTTTTCTAGCGCCACCCTTTCTTTCTGCTGTTAAGATTGTTTTTGTTTGATATAAACCAGAAAACATCACTTTAGTCCATGTGTCCATTGATTAATAACATAGGCATGTTATCATCTTCAAAGGCAAAGATGGAATGGTTTAAAAACTTCAAAGGCTGACATCTTAGAAGTCAAGGATGGAATGTTTCATAAACTCTTAAGGGTGAAAACATCTTCAAAGGCAAGGACAGAATGTTTTGAATGCTAGTAAAGGATGACATCATAAAAGGCAGAGGACAGAATGTTCATGAAACAGGTTTTTTCTTTTTTCATCCATTTCTGTCAAGCAGCTGAAGAACATTCATCCTTGCCTTTGAAAATGGTTGGGGGGAGGCTAAGCAGCACCAGCTGATGATTTCAGCCTTGTAGAAGAGGATGAGAGTCTTTGCCACACCTTTTCCTTTTGTGCCATCCTTCCTGCACCCAAGACACAAAACTATCTGTACCACCAAATGAGTCCACAGCTGTCACTGAAGTTAATGCAGGAATGAGTATATAAATCTTAAAGATGTTTATAAAGTTTTTATTGTTCATCTTCAGAGAGTGAGATTTTTAAAAGTCAAAATTTTTAGGTTTTATGTTGTGGTAAATTCTTAAAAAAAAAAACAACAACAACAACAACAACAAAAAAAACAACAAAAAAAGTTTTTTACAAAAGATGTGAGTATCTGTGTGTTTGTCGCAAATTTACAAGTATTTACTTGTTGATACATACAGTAAGGGTTAGGTGGGCCTGAAAATACTTACATATGCCAAAGGGGGGGCCGATAGAAAAAGTTAGGGAACCACTGCTTTAGGTCTTATAAAACATTTCATCCTTGCCTTGAAAATTATCATCCTTTGAAGCTTATAGAACATTCCATCCTTGCCTAAGAAGATTAGGCCATCTTTTAAGGCTAATTAAACATTCCATCCTTGCCTTTGAATATGATGTCATCCTTTAAAGTTTATAAACGTTTCATCCTTGCCTTGAAAAATATCATCCTTTGAAGCTTAAAGAACATTCCATCCTTGCCTAAGAAGATAAGGCCATCTTTTAGACTAATTAAACAGTCCATCCTTGCCTTTGAAGATGATGTCATCCTTTAAAGTAAATAATCTTTAAAAAGAGCCATAATTCCCATCTTTCTGAGCAAGGCTAGACTGACATAATAAGTCCCATGCTTTTATTTTACTAGCAGGGTGCCAGTGCAAAACCAGTCCAGTCCTGGTGAAGACCACCCCTGTCTCTGTCTGATGTAACAGACTTTTTTATTTAGCTGTGTCCACACAAAGCATTTAAGGATTCCTACTTGGTATCAGAATGATTAAAACAGATATAAATCCTGTTAGTGTGATGTATAGACAGGATCGCTCTCTTTTTGTCGTAGATTTCTTACAAGTATATAACATTGAATGTACCCTGCTTTGTTCAATGACTCGTCTTTTTACCTGTACAGGTAACTATTAACACCCAAGTTCAGTAAGGCCGACTGACCTGAGTGCGTCCTCATGTGGCGGGTCAGGTGGGTCTTCTGAGAGCTGGAGTAATCGCAGTACAGACACTGGAAGGGACGCACACCTGTACAACACATTGATGGAGCACTGTGGTTAAAAATATTTAGTAGTAGAGTAATTTGGTATATCCACTAGTAATTCTAACTCTTCATCCCTACTGAAAATCCATCTTTAAAACTCCATTTGTAGCCCATCCCTAGCATGAGTCAGTCTACCTGTATGAGTCCTGATGTGTTGGATGTAGTTGCTCTTGCGGTCAGAGAAGTAGGAGCACTGGCTACAGGTGTGCAGTTTGCTGGGGAAGTGGTTCCTCAGGTGTTTCCTCCAGTGGTACTGGCTGACCGTGGTATACGGACACAGCGTGCACTTAAACACCCTACAGAGACAAAGTTAGAACTCATTTATTCCTGCTGTTAAGACTCCTAATGATGATCTGATTACAGAGTAGCAAGAAATCCACATTAGTCAGTGTTGTTACCATGCTGGTTTCTATGCCCATGTGGTATTACCTGTGGTCCTGGCCCTCTTTGCTGTGGTGCTTCAGGTGAGCAATGTAGTGGTCGTATCTGTTGGTGTTGTAGCCGCAACGTTCACATTTGATCAGCCCTTTGATGTCTCCCGAAGGCCCTGCCTCCTTGGTGCTCTCAGCCTCTGGCACCGGGGCCTCAGGTGTTTCAGCATCCTTGGACCTGGTCTTGCACCGCCCCTCTACGCGGTTCACCACCATCAGCTTGCTGACCCCGTGTGTGCGCAGGTGCTCCACAAACTCCTGTTCGTTCTGAGCCTGGAAGTGACACGGCTTACAGTGGAACGGTTTCTTCTTCTTACAGCTCTCTGCCGTCAGAGCAGGGCACAGTTTACGTTTGACGCCTTGCTCAGGTGTTTCTGTGGGGGCAGGGGGGTGGAGCTGAGTGTGATGGGACAGGTCTTCAGCTTTGTCCCTGTCCTCCTCCTCTTCCCCCGCAGCATTTCCTAAGGCCACGGCCTGGAGGCTGGGGGCTGGAGACTCTGGGTACTCGATGATGCAGACCTCCCTGTGGTTCTGATCGTCAAAGCTGTACCTGGACAGGTAAGACAAAGGTGAGTTTACATTCAGGTAACAGACCTGTTAAATGTGGACATGTCCACATTTATAACCCTGATAAAGGAACATGAACACAGAACAGCTCTGCTTTTTAAAGTAAGAGCCTGGTTCAAAGGCCTGTCAACAGAACTGTATGGGTCCCTGAAATCCCCCAGGCCAAATGGGCTCTCAAACAAGAGCCAGCTCCTGTCATTCATAGAAAAGAGCTGGCTCCTCTATCAACGATACGGCCTCATAGACAGAATTACCAACAGTCTTTCTTTCATTTTGACTGTCCTTTGTTGGCAACTTTTGGGAAAGTGGGAGGAACTGGTGAGGAGCAAGGAAACCCCCCCTCACCTGATGATGTTCTCGTCCTCGCTGTCCGAGTAGCTGCATCCCACTGTCTTCAGCTCCATCATCTCCTTCTCGTCTCCCCCGCTCCCATCTCCATAGCTGCCGGCCTCTGCCGCGGTCACCGCCGCCATGTTGGCGAGCATCACCAGCTGAGGGGCGGGCAGCGTGGTGCCAGGCATGTCACTGAGACTCTGAGCATCCTCCATCAGGGGCACGCCCACAGGAAACATGGAGAAGACAGTCTGAGCCGCCATGTTGATTTCAGACGTTCACCTCCACGGGACGAGGAGCCTCTAGAGAAAAACCCAGGAGAAAACAAGTCAAAACGTTTGGAAACGAAAAACTTCTTTGGTTTTTACATATTTTTAAATTATCTTCCAGATCAAAAGTGACAAAAAAATGCCAAAACTTTACAAAATACGTTAGTTCTTTGGTCGTATATTAAACAAAACCTGTCACGGGCAAAGGAGGGAGCAACTGCCTGCATGTCCATACCAACATAACAGACGTGTGAATATATGGGTAGTTATAGTTGTACTGGTTGAAATGTAGAGATCTATATCTAAAGAGTACATAAATAACCCTTGAGGATCACAACAGAGTTCAAACAGGAATTTTAATGCTGTGCTTGAATTTTATGTGGTTCCTCTTCTTAGTCAAACTGACATTCCCTGATTTTTCTCGTACAAAACTTTTTTTGAGCTCTAAACATATTTCTACACTATGATATAATCATGAACCAACAGGAAACAGGAAAAGGATGGACCAATCACATTAGCTCTGCCCGTTGTTGCCATGCTCTTCTCCTTGCCTAAGGGCCACATATCCTACCTATCTGCTTACCTCGCCTAGTTGTGAGCAAAGCTAGAACTGCCTAGGAGACCAAATTACAGCTCAACCATTCCAACGTTTCTTCTTCTTCTAGCTGTGCTAGACTCTCTCTAATTCAATACCAAGAACTCCTCAGGCTCCATTATAGTAAGGACAGATCTCTAAAATAAATTTGCTATTACTGCAGATAAATTTGTTGGTATTTTAACAAATAAGCATAATTAAATTAACTGAGGATGATGGATTATTGTAAAATAAAAAAATAATAACCTGACAACAATGGTGATAAAAAGTGATGTCTTTGATTGACTAATCCGGTCCAAACAAGTGGTCTAGTTTAATGTGGAGGGTCCCCATGTCGGTCTGTGCCCGGGGCCTCCAGACCATTACACCTGGCCCTGATCCTTCCTCTCAGACCCCTGAACATTTAAATACATGAGACTTTATCTCACCTGGGATTTAAATCTATCAGACTTTAGATGGAGTAGAAACTCTGCTTAGGTTGATCAATCATCAGTTTGACTGATTATAAATCAATAATACTGAGGAACAGTTAAATACCCAGGTTTACAGAGAGTCTAGACATCCAGATAAAATGCTGGTCCTTGTTTTAGCCAGTGTTCCCCGGCCCTAGACCAGGCTGAAGCGATCCTCGTGTTTCTGATGTCACTCTGGCTAAAATGAGTGTCGGCCATTTTGAAACAGCACCACAGTGGAGTCGACAGCGCCATCAGCTCTGGGGGGGAAACCCCGTAGAGAAGCTCTTCTACCGAACCACTGTTTCTTTGGGACTGGGGTTAACACCAACGGTCACATTTAACGGCTAAAAACATCATAAAACCCGGCTAAATCTGGTCTACACTGGCCTGTAAAGAGGGCCGATTTACCACTAGAAACACAAAGAAAGTTAAAAAGGCGGTAAAAGTTGTAAAAAAAAAGACCTAGCGAGAGAAAAATACTAAAGTTTAAAAGTTAACCGGATTTAAACGAAGTTTGGTTAGACTGGTGAAGTTATTCCAGCTGTTTAGAGTTGGTAACTAATCGACTAAAAGTGATTTAAAGGTTGAAAATAAAAAGAGTAAGGACTGTTTAAAGTAATAAACTTACTAAAAATGTTAAAACGAACCTTTAAATCAGTTAAAATAAAGTTATATCAGTTTTAAAGCGGCGATTGTGATTTAGAGCTTCTTCGAAACTTAGTTTACGGAAGCGGATCAAACAGCGATGTTTAGATTCAGACATTTAAAGTTAAAATACTCTTTTTAAAGTGAGTTTCAACGGGTATATTTCGTTTTTGGGATAATCTGGCTGCTGTATAGGTGTGAGTTGCAGAGTGTTAGCCATGGTCCTGATCAGCCCTGGACAGCGCCTTCTTCTCCTCCTCCTCGCCTCCATTTTCCTCCAAACTACCAACAACTTTCCCCCAGCTACTCCCTCTAACAGCGGCTCTCTGTCCGTGCTAACACCCGCAGATAAGCTCCCAAACACAGGGACACTCACCCAGTCTTCCCCGCCGAACTTTAGCCAACTTTTATCAACTTCTTCTCCCCGTTAAAGGACTTTTTCTCTTCGACCAACAGCGCAGAGAATAAGAGAAGTGTAGCAGAAGTTTCCGCACATTCCTCCACAGAGGCAGACGTAAGGCGGCTGACGTCAGCACGTCGATCCGACAGTGAGCTGGAAGTGAGAGGGATAGGAACACTGTCCCATCTTTTCTGATCAAATTTGAACTGAATTTAACTCGTTTTTAGTCCATAATCAAGTCAGATGGACAGCTATTATTAAACATATTAAAATTTTAAAAATACAATATTCAATCTAAATCATATTAAGATTATACACATACGGACATCTGGTTAAATTAGTCAAATCTGTGGTCTTATGGCCAATAATCAACTGTAGCATTGGTTTAATCACAGGAATCTGATTATTTAACAAGGTCTAATATTATCTCTTTAAATACAAATATATATTCCAGATAATACTTATGTTACAACCCCTATTCCAAAGAAGTTGGGTCCCAGACTGAATAAATGAGCCAAACTGTTTTTTTTTTTTTTGTCCAGTTCCATGGTCATACTGGAGCTAAGCAGTCAATATCTTGTTTTAAATAACAGATTAAAGTTTAAGGAATTATCCTGGTTAGAGTGATGTTAATAAGGAAGCTACATAATCTGATGTAGAGAGCATGGAAGCAAAAGTCAGCATTTCTTCCCTCTCCTTTGTTGACGTGTAAACCAAACCAGTCTTAACGTTTGACTGCATGCTTATTTATATTTATGTATCTGTTAAATAAATAATCCGTAATTTTAATGAAACCACACAGACAACATTTGCCAGGTTAGTCAGATTCTGAGGGTAGGAGAGGGCTGAACTTTCTGAAACCATGACTTACTCAGACTGGGAACACTGGTTCAGACTGGTCTGAGGGTGATTTGCATCGGGCGGGGCTCTGACCCTCTCCAGTAAACTGACTCTTCATCATGATCCAGTCTGGTTCAACATTAAATAAAACTCTCTCTGGTGGTTTAACACATCCTCAAGGTGTATGATACCCTAACAGGAGTGGGAGGGGCTAGTTTCTGTGGTACTGTGATTGGACCAAGTCATGTGGTTACTGAAGGGTTCTCAGTCTAATCCCTGGCCGGGAGCAAACTGAATATGCTGACTGAGGATTAATCCCATTTCTCAACCTTAGCCCTTATCTTTCTATTTGAATGGCAATTTTGAGAAAAAGGGTGAAACCCAGTTTTCCAAACACTGAAAGGGTTAGGGTTAGAGATTTAGAGATGATCAAGCCTTCCATCCTTGCCTTTAACATTCCAACCTTGCTGTAGAAAGATGTCTTTTTGTAAGGACTATTAAACATTCCAACCTTGCTGTAGAAAGATGTCTTTTTGTGAGGCTTATTAAACATCCCAACCTTGCTTTAGAAAGACTGTGTTTAAATGAAAGAAAATTAGACAAACATAAATAAAACATCACTGCACAAGTGAAAAACTACAGACACATGTACAACGTATTATTATGAACCCTTGGTTCTCAACTGGTGACTCTGGACCCCAAAGTGGGTCCAGTCACTATCTGTTAGTCCTTAATGTACCCCTGGAAAATGTGACAGTCTATAACATGCTTTATTTCGAAGTTTATGTCTCCATTTCCTGCCCCATCAGATCTTTTTTGAACCTGATTATGGATGAAGAGGAAGTCCAGGTCAGTCCTGTTGGATCCCGATCCTGGATTGTCCTGGACACAAAGATGTTATGTCACACTGCAGGATCGTTTAACGATGAAGCAATTGTCAGGTCAAAATCTGATTGGACTGTTAACCGTCTCTGCTGTTGTCACAAACGTTCCTCTGTAGCTGGACGTGCAAATGTCACCATAGAATTAAGCTCCTCCCACCAACCCTGGGTGACTCAGTCCTTCTTTTTCTTCTTCCTCTTTTTCTTGTTCATCACCTGCAGACTCTTCACTCCATGAGTTGACAGTCCAGAGTCGATCAGTCCGGTCGGTTTGATAACTTTATATGCAGCTGATTTTTTGATTCTTTCTCCTTTCAGAGCGACAACTCGAGGTAGCAGCGGTGGCGTCCTCACACCGAAACCCGCCTCCTCAGGACCATGAACCCTCAACAATAGCTGCTCGCCTTCTGCTGCTGTCACCGCCACCCAACCTGAAGGTTCACAGAAACACTGAATTATCCTGTTTGTTTAATAAAAGCTTTAAATATTGATAATGCTTATCTTTTCTTAGATGTATTCCTCTTCACATCTGTCCCTAAAAAAACTTGTTCACTCTTTCCAAATTGCTAAAATATGTTGGCAACTCTATAACCAGAAGTTTTGTCCAAAAGTTGTCTACATTTTGTACTATTCATTTAGTAAACTTTGATATGACTAGTAAAAACTAAACTATACTGAAACCTGTTTGATACCACAGCAACAAAAGTAGAAGTCCTAAACACCGGATATCAGACAGTTCTTGTTTTAAATTAACATGAATTGCAAAAAAAAAAAAAAAAAAAAAATCCTGCGTTTTGCCAATGTATTTGTACAATTTAGAAATTTCTCTCTCACTGTCTTCTAAAATACAGCTTAAGAGCTGTTGGTTTTTAAAATTTTGGTACTTTTTAATTCTGACGACAGTGACAGCTCTTTCCCGGACAACTCTGACCCCGAAAACTTTGACCTTGGCCACTCTGACCCCAACAAATTCGACCCCCACAACTCTGACCTTGGCAACTCTTACCCTGACAACTCTGACCCCGACAACACTGACCTTGACAATGTCCACCTCAACAACTCTGACCCTGACAACTCTGACCCCGACAACACTGACCTTGACAACGTCCACCTCGACAACTCTGACCTTGACAACTCAGACCTTGACACCTCCGACCCAGACAACTCTGTCCCCGACAACGCTAACCATGACAACTCCCACCTCCACAACTCTGACCTGACAACTCAAACCTCGATACCTCTGACCCAGACAACTCTGATCTGGACAACACTGACCTTGACAACTCCCACCTCCACAACTCTTACCTTGACAACTCTGACCTTGACAACTCTGACGCTAACAACTTTGACCCCCCACAACTCCAACCTTGGCAATTCTTACCCTGACAACTCTGACCCCGACAACACTGACCTTGACAACTTCGACCTTGACAACTCTGACCCTGACAACTCTGTCCCCAGACAACTCTGACCCTGACCACGCTGTCCCCAGACAACTCTGACCCTGACCACTCTGACCTCAACAACTCCAACCTTGGCAAGTCCAGCCTCAACAACTACCACCTCAACAACTCCAACCTCGGGCTGGCTTAGTGAAAATGCCTGATGACCTTCAGACACCCACTGATAAGATCCTCATGCCACTGTTCTTCCCCTGAGATCCCACTTTCCCTATCGAGGTGGAGGCCCACCTTAAACCACCACTTCAGCAGTGATAACATTTAACTCTCCTGGATCACTCTTGATCTGGTTCGAGTTATCTGATTGGATGAGCATGATCATGAGTGACATTACCAACCAGCATATTTCTCTGCTCCAGTGAGCATCCTAACCAGGGGAAACTGTTCTGTGGTCACACAGTTGTGCTGCATAAATGAGTGTTTTTACACTCTCTTTCAGTTGTTCTTTCTGCTCAGTTTTTGTGCAATTTTGACAGCATGACAGAGTTTGCCTGCAACTTTTGATAATTTAATTTGATGAACTGCCCATCATTGTGTGTCTACGACTTTCTGTTTATGTTGCCATGGTAAACGACAGCTTTGCATATGGTTTGATTTTTATTAGACTAAAAACAATTTATAAAGACTACCATGAAGCTCTGACAGATGTCTATGTGTGTATTGATCATTGATTGATGATGGTCAGCTGACTACCTGCAGATGACAGTGTGATGTCAGCTGATGCCTCCAGGTAGCCCCGCCCCTCAAGTCTGACTTCCTGAGGAACCAACGGAGGAAACGTCTTCATCCGCTCTGGCCCTCCCATAGGAACCTGGAGGCAGTGTTAGAAATGAAATATGTTATTAATAATAACAACAATAATAAGTTGTTTTAATCCTCAGGTTTCTCACCCCCAGCAGGACTCCCCCGGCATGTTTCTCATAAATCTGGTCAACTTTCTCCAGACTCGTGATGTGGATGGGGACTCGACTAGAGACTAGCACAGAGAACCAGCAGGACCGACCCCCCTTTGAGAGAAAAAGACAGATTATAACTTTTTTTAAAAGTTGGGACACTGTGTTAACTTAACCTAAAGATAGAGGATTTTCCAAACTCAAACAGAATCAAGCACATCAGGGTCATGAATCAAATTCAATTTTCAGTCAAGTTTTACACCATCTCCCAGCTTTTTTGAAAATGTTAGTAGTGACAGTCACTGTATGAATGAGTGCTGACCTCCATGAAGTCGATGCGGCCCAGTCCGCCCACCAACAGACTCCAGCCTGGCTTTAACACAAATGTACGGGGAACCAGCGCCCGAGACGGAACCACAGACATCACTTCCTGTTCGCTCAACAACAACAGAATCTGGGCGAGAGACACAGAGGAGAGGGAGAGAGAGGGGCGAGAGACATGGAGGAGAGAGACAGAGGGGTGAGTGACACAGGAAACAGTGAGGGGCAAGAGACACAGAGGAGAGGGAGGAAGGGAGAGGATCAGAGCTGACAGCTGATTGGCTTTTCAGAACTGAAGTGTGAGATGTTTGTCTTTGCTGTTGTTTGTTTGTTGTTATGTGTGTTTTGTTTGTTTATTCTTGTTTTTTTATTTATTCTTGCTGTTTGTTCATATGTTGTTGTGTTCTACTTGTTTTTGTTTTTTTACTTATTTGTTTGTTGTTGACAAACGTTATCTCTTGTATCTCTCATGACTTTCTCTAAGGATCCCCGGCGTGTTTAGTTGTTTACTGTTTGTTTCATTAATTCATTCAACCTTTATTTAATCTCGAGATGCCATTGAGAGCACGCTCTCATTTACAATGACGTCAAGAGTACATTAAAACACTATATGCAAGACAATAAATAAGCAAGGAGAATGACAACACAAATGCAAATAGACATAGATACTTGAGAATAAGTGGAGCACAGTTTAAAAACAGTTACAAACATGTACATAGTAATTTCTTATCATGTTTTGAAACTGTCCTATGTTAATAACTGAATTTAGTTTTAGTGTTTGCTGTACAGTATTCCAGCTGTGGGCTGCACAAAAGCTGAAAGATGTTTCTTGAATTTTAGCACTTACTCTTGGAACTTCAAACATTATCCAGTCACTTGAACAAGTTTGATAATGGCTAGTGGACACATTCATTAAAGAGGCGAGGTATAACGGCAGATGTCCAGACAGAGCTTTATAAATAAAAAGTAACCAATGCCTGTCTCGTCTAACTGATAATGAGGTCCAGCCCACTTTGTTATACAGGATGCAGTTGTGAGTTGAGTAACTGTGGCCAGTAATGAATCTTAGGGTGGAATGATACACTGAGTCTAGTGGTTTAAGTGAGCTAGCTGTAGCGTGCCTGTAGATCACATCCTCAATAACTTGTTTTCTACAGGAAATAGGGAAATTAGTTCTGTGTCTGTATAAATATCCTAATTTCTGTCTTAATTTCAAACAAGTAAATTGATGTGAGATTTGAATGTGAATTGTTGATCCAGCCAGATACCGAGATATTTATACTGAGTGAGTCTTTCTATATTGTGACCTTCCAGAGTTGTAATGTGTGAAGTACTGTCAGCAGGATCTCTGGATCGAGTGAAAAGCATGTATTTAGTTTTATCTGGGTTCAAAATTAATTTCAGATTGAAGAGTGGATTTGGCAGATTGTGAAGCTCTTGTTGCAGTGTGTCAGTGGCCAGCTGTGCAGTGTTAGCGAGGCATTAAATAACTGTGTCATCAGCGTAAAGGTGGCTATTACAGTGTGATAAAACAGATGTAATGTCATTGATATAGATTGTGAAGAATACAGGGCCCAAGACTGAACCTTGAGGGACCCCCTTAAATATGGAGAGCAAACGTTTCTCATATTCACACACTGTTGCCTGTTTGACAGTGGTCATGACACCATTTAAAAACATGTCATCAAAGCCAACATCACTATTTTATTTTGTTATTGTTGTCGCTCTCTCATGTCTCTCTCTCTCGGAGGATCCCTGGCGTGTGTTTATGTTTATTGTCCTGCGTTTGTTTGTTTATTGTTTATTTGTTTGTTGTGTTTATTAGTTTGTTTATTTGTTTGTTGTTGTCTCATGTCTCACTCTCTTAAGAATCCCCTGCATGTTATTTTGGTTTATTGTGCTGTTTTTGTTTTGCTTGTTTTGTTTGTTTGTTTATTGTCTTTGTTTGTTGTTGCTGTCTCTCTCTCATGTCTCTCTCTCTCGGAGGATCCCCGGCGTCTTATTTTTGTTTAATGGTTGTGTTTGTTTGTTTGTTTGTTTATTTGTTTATAGTTTCTCTCTCAAGTCTCTGTCTCAGAGGATCCCCGGTGTGCTATTCCTGTTTACTGTGCAGTGTTTTTTTAGTTTGTTTTTGTATTGTTTATTTATTTGTTGTGTTTGTTTGTTTATTGTTTTTCTGTCTGTTTATTGGTTTGTTGGGTTCGTCTCTCTCTCACGTCTCTGTCTCGGAGGATCCCTGGCGTGTCGTAGAGCCAGTGGGCGTCTTTCAGCTCGTTGTATGTGAACTCCCTGGGTGTCCGGCTCGGCTCTGAGAGTCACACAGAGAAAAAAGATAGGTCAACTGCAACTCCCAGGATCCATTTAACTAGCAAACAGCCAATCACAGACATCCTCATGAATACAGAGTTGCTAAAGCGTCAGAATGTTCAGCCTTTAGAAGATTCCAGTTTTTTAGGGAGCAGAAATTGCACAAAAACATTGGCAACATTTCCCAATGTTGGTTTCGTTCGCTCAGCTCCAGCTCTGACATCTTCTGCCGATGTTGCCAACTCATTTCAGCAATTTTAAAACATACAGGAGTACTTCATAACAGGGTAAACAGGAGATGAGTGAATTCATCAGAACCCTCCTTCTCACTGCTTTAATTGCACAAAAATGTGGCAACAATGGTTCTATTTGTAATTCCACTCAGAGCTGATGACATCACCGGCCATTCATCCAATCAGACGTCTCATCTCACCTGCTGTCGTCATCTCTCCGTCTTCCTTATCTCCAAAAGCCAGACTGTCAGGATCAAATTCAATCTCGGCTCGTCTGGCGCCGTCATTAGACCGGAACGTTCTACCGACTCGACCTGAACAGGTAAACAGGACCAGGTGAATCTCATGTCTCCTCTCTGACATGCCCCCCCCCCCCCCGATTTCTGCCCCGTCTTACCTACGAGGTAACCCTGGTGACTGAGGACTTTAAGTCTCTTCAGCTCGTCCTCCGTCAGCTCGTCCTCAGTCTGCTGAGACTCCTCCCTCAGTCTCTCCTGACGTTTGAACATCCGGTACGGGGTCGGGTTGATGATGGGGAACTTCAGCAGGTTCAGGGTGGTCCCTGTTCCCACAGCGACAGGAAAACACATGACAACAGGTGAGTTAATCATCTTTAGATTACAAAAATATATTACCTTTATATGACAATTTTTTTTTAAGTAGTCTGAGCTGATTTCTGCTGGCAGTGAAGGAAGTCCACCGGAAGTTTCTTAAAGGCGAATATAGGAGCCTTAGATGGAAGTTTGGCAGCGCCACAACAGTGAGATCAGCCAATCAGACAGGTCCCTGTGACACTCTAGGATTGTGGGTCATGTAGTGCTGTTAGCTAAGATTGTGAATACACCATGTTTTTCCTTAAAATAAAGTTTTTTCCATTTTAAATGTTGCCTCCTCTATGTCCATCTATCCTGGTAAGTCTACCTTCAATGGTTCTGTCATTATGGCTAATAATCAGATCTAAAAGCAGCATAGACTGACTGATGTTGTGGCTGATCAGGGACAGTAGGCAGGGGGGAGTGGGCATGTCTTATTACATTATTATGATTATTATTGTCTGATAGTAAACACACATTAAATCAATGAAAACATGACAGGATTCAGTCCGATGCTGATCAATCATTGTACTGATGAAATCACTGAGGTTAGGCGAGCTCACCTGGCCATGGTGAGATGGTGGCCTTGTGGATCAGGTCTGAGGACTTGGACTTGCAGTAGTCGGACTCCAGCAGCGTGTTGAAGAGTGTGGACTTCCCGGCGTTGGCCTGGCCCACCAGGTAGACATCCCCCTTGTACTTCCAGGAGCTCTGCAGGCTGGAGATCAGGGTCTCCACACCATAGCCTGTCTTGGCACTAATAAGGTGGACGTCTGTTACCTGGGGGCCAAAGCCGGCGCCATCGCAGTAATGGGAGAGCTGGCGTTTGATTCGCTGCAGGTAGTTGGGCGAGTCTTCGGGGAGTAGGTCGACCTTGTTGCCAAGGACGACAATGTGTTTATTGGTCCCTACAAGGCCGGGCAGGTCAGGGACAATGGAAGCAGGGATATCGGTCAGGTCAACGATGAGCAAGATTAGCGCTCTGAGGGGGCGGAGCCTCTGTACCACCCGTTTGTACTCATCACTGGACAGGTGCAGGTCCAGCGCTTGGCGGTAATGAGTCAGCAGGTAGCAGCGCTGACAGGTAGCCTGGCCCAGCTTCTCCTCCTGCAGCAACACCTTGTACTTCTCGCTGGGCAGGTACCCTGGCACCGCGGGGGCGGTGCAATGAAGGATGGCACCGCAGCCTGAGCAGCAGGTGTCACTGAATGGCTCGTCCACGTCTGGTGTCCCAACCACTCTGTGCTCACCTGGTCCCGCCCCCTTCTGCTTCTGCTTCTTTTTCTTCTTCGCTGTGATGAGGCTTTGGTCCAATGGGAAGTCCACGTCATGGAACTCAATCAGAGACTCAGGCTCTGCCTTCCTCTGGCCAACGCCCTTCAACACCTGCAGCTGGCGCTCCAGAGACCTCAGGTGAGTCTGAGGACGGACAGGTGGGGGCAAGGACGGGAGAGAGGTCTCCTCCTGAAGCGTCGGCTCACCATCTGAACATGAGAAAAAGTCTACGATCAACATCATAATCATCGTTAAAAAAAGGGGTTCCACCTGTACAAATGTTGCCAACATATCTGTACAATTTAGATCAGGAGAAACAGGAAGTCTCTTTGGTTCTAAATCTGAAAAAAATTGCAGGCAATCCCCCTTGAAGTTACACAGATATGCTGGAAATTTTAGGATGAGAGGTTGGTATTGTCAAGACCCTCGCTCCACTGTCTCATCCAAAAGTTGCCAACACATTTGTGCAATTTAGATTACGAGCAACAGTAAGTCTCCTTGTTTCCACTTGTAAAATTGCAGGAAACTCCTACTCTAAGTTACACAAATAGGTTGAAAACTTTAGCACAAGAGGTTGGAGGTGGTGAGACCCGCACGCTATCATCTGATCCAAAAGTTGACAACATAAATGTGAGATTTAGACACTGCTCTGCTCTGCTGCACAAAGTTTTTTGTATTAAAATGTTGCCTGTGTGTAGGATTTTGCTGACAATTGTGGATGGTTTCATACCATTCCTGTAAGTCGTGGCCACTCTCTAAATTGCAAAAATATATTGGCAACTTTAAAACCAGAGCATTAGCCCAAAAGTAGTCAACAGTTTTGTGCTTTTGGACGGCTCTCTCTTGGTATAAATCACAATCAATGATATGTAGGGCAATGAATCAATCAAATATTTCAAGAAAACTCATAAACATTGCCTAAATTAAAAAATATGGTTGACAACATTATGATATCTTGATGTTACCAATGCAATTGTACAACTTAGAAAGGGCATAGGATTCTGCCTTAAATATTTGTTGGATTAATTCTACTCCTACACATCCGTCTTTTTTTAAACTTTTTTAAATACTTTAAAAACATTTTTAAATTGCACGAATATGTTGGAAACTTTATAATGAGAGGGTCCAACCAAAAGTTGACAACATTTTTGTGCTATTCAGAGTCGGACAGCTCTCTCTCTCTTTGTTTAAACTGCAGTCACAGATCTGTACGGCAACAAATTCACCAAACTTGTAAACATTGTTAAAATAGGATTGACAGCGTTACAATATCTTAATGTTGCTAACACAATTGTACAATTTGTGTAGAGTTTGAGATTCTGCTTAAAATATTTGTTGTTACAGTTCTTCTCCTACACCTTTTTTTAATTTGTTGACACTCTCTAAATTGCACATATGTTGGCAACTTTACCACCAGAAGGCTGGTTTAATGGTTCAATTCTTCTACTTTACTAATCTTTATTTTTAATGACTCGTTGATTCAAAATTGCACAAATATGTTGGCAACTCTATCACCAGAAGGCATGTAGTAAAGTTGTCAGTGTCATGTGTAGTATTTCTCATTTTATAGAAAAAAACAGTGCAGGGATAAATCCAGCAAATAGAGAAATGTACAAGTTGTCTTAGTTGTGCATATATCTGCAGCGTTTCAGTGTTTTAATGTTGCCAATGTATTTGTGCAACTTTGCCAGTGTACAGGCGACAGCTCCTTCAGTCTGCTCTCTGATGTCTACGGAAGAGTATTAGGGCCACTGGAAAAAAAAAAAATTTTGAGACAAATTTTTTTTTTTCAATTGTGAGAAAAAAGTCAGAATTCTGAGATTAAAGTCGGAATTCTGAGATTAAAGTCAGAATTCTGAGAAAAAAGTCAGAATTCTGAGATTAAAGTCAGAATTCTGAGAAAAAAGTCAGAATTCTGAGATTAAAGTCAGAATTCTGAGATTAAAGTCAGAATTCTGAGATTAAAGTCAGAATTCTGACTTTATTCTTCAAATGAAAAAAAAGTCTCAAATGTTTTTTCTCAGAATTCTGAGATTAATCTCAGAATTCTGACTTTAATCTCAGAATTCTCAGAATTCTGACTTTTTTTTCTCAGAATTCTGACTTTAATCTCAGAATTCTGACACCAATCTCAGAATTCTGACTTTTTTCTCACAATTGAAAAAAAAATTTGTCTCAAATTTTTTTTTTCAGTGGCCCTAATACTCTTCCGTACTTTACAGACATTCATTATTATTACAGATATTACACTGTAGATCAGAACCCTCCTTCCAGAACCCGTACCTGTCTCTACATCTGTCCAGTCCACGAACTCGAACTGCTCCTCTAGGTTCGGGTCTACGGTGCAGCTCCGCTCCGTCCTCCCGGCTCTACTGCCCAGCTGCCGGCTCAGAGAGCGACGAACCCCCGCGGACTCCGCAAGGGGGGTCCGGCGGAGCAGCAGTCCGCCCCCCCTTAGCACAGCCCGGTACAAACTCACCTGGAACATTTCAGAGCACGAGCTCACCTTGGAGCCCCAAACACACGAGACTCCACGGCTGCTGTTTGACTTCCTGACAGGACGTGACGTCACACGCGTCGTTCGTTGGGGTTTCTTTAAAAGTAAATAAATAAATACAGTAAACAAACATAACACATACACAGGTAGGATTGTAAAAATAATGTAAATTAAATATAAAATTGAATATTGAACTTTTCTACGTCACAGAAAGTCTGACGCTGAGCGGACGTAAACAGGAGGTCTCACTCTGAAGGTTTTTCTGGAGCCCAAAAAGTTCTGAAGTTTCTTTGATTAAAAATAAGGATGTATGATGTTAGATTTTTGTTAGTTTTATATTTTGGATGTTTCCTCAACTCAGTAGCATTTAAATCACTTGATTAGATACCTTTATGTCTTAATAAAAAGTCAAAGAATTGGAATCATAGAAAAAAATTAAGATCTGACCACGGAGAGGACACCTTAGAGGACAGATTAACTAGGTATAATTAATCAGGAAGATAGATTAATCAGGTGTAATAAACCTGATAAAGCTCCTTATAAATATCTCCTAAATGTTGGTTAAAGCTCAGAGGGGAAAGGTTTTTGGTTTGGCCAGGGCAGCATGATGCACTCTCTGGTTCGCATGCAGAGTGAGGGCTCTTATTTTTAGAAGAACTTTGTGGGTGTAAAGGACTTCCTTTCTGCTGTCGGAGTCTTTCTGTCACTTTGAGTCCGACCAGGATGAAGATGAGGGTCTCTGCCCTGAGAACAGCTGCTGCTCTGCTCTCACCTGTTACACCTGCAGCCCAGGTGAGTCCATCTGACCCCATCTGACCAATAACACGCTTTAAATTGAACTTTAGGGGCTTTTAACCCAACCAAAACCACAATCGGCCTAACTCCTATCAATCTCTCCAACAAGCCCTGACCTGACCTAGAGAAGGCGAATATAGATTAAATGTTCCCCAATGACAAGAGTTTAAACTGACAGTCTCTGGTATTTATATGGCCACCAGAGTTAAAACTTTAAATTTTGTTTCACATGTTTCATAAGACAGGAATGTAGGGTCGGAGTGACTGAATCCAGCAGTAACTGTATGTTAAATGTCTACAGCTCAAATACTTTAAAACAGGGCCGGTTTTAAAAAGGGGGAGGGCTTGGGCAAAGACTGTTATTGGCCACATTCTGTCCTTTCCTTTGAAGATGATGGCATCAAAGCTTATTAAACATTCCATCCTTTCCTTTTGAGATGATGTCATAAAAGCTTGTAAATCATTTCATCCATGCCATTGAAGATGATGTCATCAAAGCTTGTAAATCATTTCATCCATGCAATTGAAGATGATAGCGTCAAAGCTTATGAAACATTCCACCCTTGCTCTAGAAGACGATGTCGTAAAAGTTTATAAAACATCCCATCCTTGCCTTTAAAGATGATGTCATCACATCTTATAAAGCATTCCATCCCTGCCATTAAAGATGATGTCATCAAAGTTTATAAAACATCCCATCCTTGCCTTTAAAGATGATGTCTTCACATCTTATAAAGCATTCCATCCTGGATTTTACAGATGATATCATCAAAGTTTATAAAACATCCCATACTTGCTTTTAAAGATGATGTCATCAAAGTTTATAAAGCATCACATCCTTGCCTTTAAAGAGGGTGTCATCGCATCTTATAAACATCCCATTCTTTCCTTAAAAGCTGATGTTATCAAAAGGTAATGAAACATTTCATCCTTGCTTTTTTGCAGAAATAGATTGTTCATGTACTGCCTGGTCCTAGTGAAGTGAAGCCCCCAGTAAAGACCAGTAGGAAATTATTGATAATCTCAGTCTTACAATCAAACCCATCACATTCTGTTTTGACATACATATAAATTCAGCCTCATTAAAAAAAAACTAACTCACTGGGACCATGTTTTATTATCAAAAATATAACATCCTGACCAATTTATGAACCTTTATCAAAATTACACTTCTATATTTATACTTACTCTTGGCTCCTTATATACATTTAAAATACACATTTAAACCATTTAAAGTCATTTTAGACATAATTCTCATACTTAATTCTTGAGGCCCTGAACTTTGTTTCTTTTGCAACCACCGTCATGTTTCTGATTGTCAGGGGGGCTTTAAAGGGTTAAAGGTTGTGTGGTTTTTGTCATTTTTGTATTTTATGTTTTGTGTGACGTCCGTGTAGTTGGTATGTTTATTGTACTCTGTGTAATGTGGTTTTAGCGTATGTTTCGTTAGTTGGTCTTTGGACCGATCCGAGGAAAGGTCAAAGCCTGAAGTTTAAGATTAACCAGCAGAGAGGCCCCTGAACACACCGACTGTAGACTAGACTCAGTTTAATCTTTGAGATGTTTCCTCTAATTTATCTTCATTTGTGTTCAAATGACCCTGAGAGAAGAACAGACAGTAACTGGGATGATTAGGGACAACCTGGACCACAATCTGGTTTAGTTTTTAGATCAGGACCAAAAATGACACAACTAAGCCCAGGCTGAGAATTTAACCTCTGTGTTACTGTCACATTGTAACTGCATGAAGGTTGTTCATGAGTTTTTACTGAGACTTCTGTCTTTGTTAATTCAGCCAAAGTGAGACATCTGTATGTTTATTCAGTCGGATTGAGACCTCTGTCTGGTTTTTCCTATCCCTGCAGCCCCTGGTGCGCCTCTCTTCATACTCCCCCCAGGAACACTCGACCTTCTATGAGTTCCGTACCTACAGCGTTCATCCTCACCTGAACGCCGCCTTCCTCAAGCTGACCAATGAGAAAATCCAACTTCGTACCGCCCACTCTCAGCTGATTGGCTACTGGAGCGTGGAGTATGGTGGTCTGAATAAAGTCTTCCATATATGGAAGTATGGTGAGTCAGCCCTCTTTAGTTTTCTTCTTCAGGAGGTCTGAGTTGTCTAACTCCTCCCCTCATCTTTAACCCTGCTCCCTCAGACAGCTATGCCCAGCGCGCCGGTGTTCGCTCCGCCCTCTCCAAGGACCCATCCTGGCTGTCAGACTACATCGCCAAGGCAATCCCGATGCTGTCCTGCCAGGAGAACGAAGTCACATACCTGTTACCGTGGAGTCAGTTGAAGACGCCACCACAGGAGGGCGGTAAGCCCTGCCACCCTTATGTTAACCTGTAGTAACCTGATGACATCATCATGACCCCTTCAGGTGTTTTTCAGGTGTGTATGAGCTTGTCTCCTACATGATGCGTCCTGGTGGGCCAGCTGTTTGGGGTGACGCCTTTCAGGCTGCCATCAACTCCCATGATGCACCAGGGTACGGCAAGCTGATTGGTGCATTCCACAATGAATTTGGACCAATGAACAGAGGTATGTTATGATGTTACTGGCTGATGATGTCATGAATGTGATGTTATGGTTGTGATGATATCACTCACCGTGATATCATTGATTGTGATGATGTCATTACTTTGATGATGTCACTGCTTGTTACTGTCTCTTAGTCCACGCCCTCTGGTGGTTTGAGAGCCCCGACCATCGAGCTGGGATCCGACACAAGTCTCACACTGACCCTCGTGTGGTGGCTGCAGGTGAGACCCCGCCCACATTAACTAGTAGATGACCCCACCCACATTGACCATGTGACTCTGACCATAACCTTTGCTCCTCCTCCCACAGTGAGGGCCAGTGTGGCTCACCTGGACTCTCAGCAGAACCTGCTCATGTTCCCCCTTCCCTTCTCTCCTCTGAAGTAACTTCCTGTTGGCCTCTGTAATCTCCACCCCAATTAACTCGACTCAACTTCTTGTTTATTGGCGTTCAGCTTTTATTTTGAAAGGACAGCTGAACACAGAAAGAAATCACTAACCCTGGGATCAGAGTTCCATCCTGTGTGTATGTTTACTCAGGATATGGGCCTGACTCTACCTTCCACTTATCTGTCAATGTGAGTGACAACTGTATCTTCCAGTCCTGAGACAGTGGGCGGGGCCTAGCTTGTTCCCTTTAAGACATCTGTGTGAATAAACTGAGATGTGAACATTTGATTGTTTTGTCTTAATGCAATCAAAACTTTATTTAAAATTATGGGGACATAGAGATAACAATAACTTAGAGTAGATTAAAGACTACCGTTTTTTGTGCCTTAAACAATTAAAAAGACATATTTTAGGTTTTAAGTTAAGTTTTTATGCTCTAATGAAGAAGGGATGAAGAAGAGCTCCGTGTCCGTGTTACTCCGTGCCCGTGACTCTAGGATTGTGGGTACTGTAGTTCTTTACTGATATCATGAATAAACTATGTTTTTCTTCCAACTTGTGTCTCATGATGTACTGTTTATACTAGTATCTCACAGACTGTTCATTCTGCGACCCATTTTTTAGGAGGACCTAATCAGAACTGTGCTGATCTATAGATCATAAGTCAGGTTAATAGTTCATAAAATAATGTTATTGATAACTTGACTGTCTCTACTCTGTTCTATTATTTTTAAGACAGACCAAATATGACATTTCACTAGAGTGTCACAGCTTCACTTCTTCTCCAGTCTGTTGACCATGTCCTCTTCAGCTCATTGGTTGAGCCTATGGCTGCTGCTAACATGGCTAATTTCTGACTCGCCTCCATCACATACTTTCTTCGCATTTTCGGCCCCTGGGGCCCTCAGCAGCTATCTGGTCTGAAACATAGGGTTTCTTTTATATTCGCCAAGCATCCATGACTGTGACTGTAGCTCTACCTCCAGCCAGTGGATGGTAGCTCTACTTCCATCTACCAGATGGTAATACCATCTCCCTCTTTCAGCTGGTAGCTCTATTTTCCAACATTGGCTGGTAGCTCTACCTCCATCCAGTTGCTGCTAGCTCCATCACCTTCCTTTGGCTGGTAGCTCTACATCCATCCATTGGCTGGCAGCTCTACCACCCTCCAGTGGCTGGTAGCTCTTACCCCATCCAATGGCTGGTAGCTCTATTTTCTAACACTGTCTGGTAGTTCTACCTCCATCCAATGGCTGGTAGATCTACCTCCATCCAATGGCTGGTAGCTCTATTTTCCAACATTGGCTGGTAGTTCTACCTCCATCTAATGGCTGGTAGATCTACCTCCATCTAATGGCTGGTAGCTCTATTTTCCAACATTGGCTGGTAGTTCTACCTCCATCTAATGGCTGGTAGATCTACCTCCATCTAATGGCTGGTAGCTCTACCACCCTCCAGTGGCTGGTAGCTCTACCTCCATCTAATGGCTGGTAGCTCTACCACCCTCCAGTGGCTGGTAGCTCTACCTCCATCTAATGGCTGGTAGCTCTACCAGCCTCCAGTGGCTGGTAGCTCTACCTCCATCCAATGGCTGGTAGCTCTATTTTCCAACATTGGCTGGTAGTTCTACCTCCATCCAATGGCTGGTAGATCTACCTCCATCCAGTGGCTGGTAGCTCTACCTCCATCTAATGGCTGGTAGCTCGACCTCCATGCAATGGCTGGTAGATCTACCTCCATCCAATGGCTGGTAGCTCTACCTCCATCTAATGGCTGGTAGCTCTACCACCCTCCAGTGGCTGGTAGCTCTACCTCCATCCAACGGCTGGTAGCTCTATTTTCCAACATTGGCTGGTAGTTCTACCTCCATCCAGTGGCTGGTAGATCTACCTCCATCCAATGGCTGGTAGCTCTATTTTCCAACATTGGCTTGTAGTTCTACCTCCATCCAATGGCTGGTAGATCTACCTCCATCCAGTGGCTGGTAGCTCTACCTCCATCCAATGGCTGGTAGCTCTACCTCCATCCAATGGCTGGTAGCTCTACCTCCATCCAATGGCTGGTAGCTCTACCTCCTCTTTCAGCTGGTAGCTCTATTTTCCAACATTGGCTGGGAGTTCTACCTCCATCCATTGGCTGGTGGCTCCACCTCCATCCAGTGGTTGGTAGATCTACCACCCTCCAGTGGAGGGTAGCTCCACTACCCTCCACTGGAGAGTGGCTCTACCTCCATCCATTGGACGGTAGCCTTACCTCTATCCATTGGCTGGTAGCTATACCGCCATCTAGTGGCCGGTAGCTCTTATTCCATCCAATGGTGGGTAGCTCTATTTTCCAACATTGGCTGGTAGCTCTACCTCCATTCAGTGGCTGGTAGCTCTACCTCCATCCAGTGGATTTTTTGGGATTGAGTGGTATTTACCATCGTTCCATATTCAGGTGAAACTCGATGATGTTAATACAACAGGTGTGCATTTTATTGATCACCTTTCTGAATGAGAGCATATTCCTAATGGTATCTCTAGATTAAATAAAGGTTCAATGAATAAATGAATATAAAAATAAAAGTCCCGATGACAGACAGGTGTCAGATTTGTTTCTTTTATTTTGAAGGACAAGTCCAGGAAACAGCTCCTCTTCATCAGTGTGATAAAAAAAAAAGTCTAAAGTCAGAGGTGTCAGTGCAAACACGTAAAGTGCTGAGGAGCTCATTGACCAATCAGCCAAAGGATCAATTAACTGATCAATGGACTAATCAATAAATTGATGAGCTGTCTGCGGTGATCAATACTGTGCCGTGAGGAGCTGCTGAGGTATTTCCTCCAAACTACAAATCCGTTTTTTTCTCTTTTCTTACAAAAACTATAAAATCAATCGACTGATCACTGATGGGCTGTTGAACAGGAAGCAGTGATGTCACACAGATTAAAGAAACATAAATAAGTTTAAAAACGGAATCAATCGTTTTTAAAATCCTCTCAGGCGACGCTGGCATTTGATTGGTTCTTCATGTTGGACCTGATCAATCACAACAACAACTTATTCAAGTGTCTCTAACAGTCACATGATCGGCGACAGCGCTCGTGGCGGCGGCGCCCAGAACACGAAACGGTTTGCATTGAGTGGCATGAGGCAGCAGGTGACTCTGCCCACAGTTTAAAATCACTATGACATCACAGCGGGAAGGCAGGGCTTCAGCTCTGCTGGTGTCAAGTCCACCTTAACAAGGTCACACAATCACATGATCACATGACGCTTTCCCTCAGAGAGCTCCGCCCCTCTGCCGCTCCAGGAGAGGAGCTCAGCGTGGGGATATTGATTGAGATGTCCTTCCTTCTGACCGAGGCATCTTTGGAGTGGTAGTCATCGCTCTGGTCCTTGGCAAAGTTTACAAACACCTGGAACAAACAAACAAACAGGTAAATAAACAACAATGTAAGTAGACAAACAAATCAGTAAACAAGAAATAAACAAATGAACAGATATGCTCTGATCCTCGGCAAAGTTTACAAACACCTGAAACAAAGAAACAAACTACAAAAAATAAACAAATCAGTAAACAAACAACAAAGAAATAAGTAAACAGATAGGCTCTGGTCCTTTGCAAAGTTAACAAACACCTGGAACAAACAAGCAAAGAGATAAATACTTAAAAAAACAAAAATAACAATTAAAAAGTAAATAAACAAACAAATACACAAATAAATTACATAATGTACAAAAATCAACAAAAAACAAAAACAGTATAAATATAATTCTGAAAAAAAAATCAAATAAACCTATGAATGAACAACAAATAGTTTATGAAATTAAAAACAAGAGACAAATAATAGAAATAAAAAATTAAACAAACTAATGGACAGAAAAAATAAATTATTAATTATTATGCAAAGAAATAAATACATACACCAATAAAGTTAATAAGTGTTAATAAGATTGACAGTGTTGGATGTTTACCTGGTCCAGTGTGGTCTGAGTGACCGAGTAGTCCTCGATGCGGAGCATCTCCTTGTTCTTGGCGAGGATGGAGAAGATGTGGGTGAGCGAGGTGAGGGAGGACGGCAGCTGGTACTGTAGCATGTTACGGTGTTTCTCCTTCAGAGTGCTGCCGCTCAGCTCGCTCTCAATGAACTTCATGACGGGGAGCAGGTCAGGGTCAGGCCCTGCTACCCTCAGGATGATGGTGTACCCATCACCAAACCTGGACGACCAAAAAACAGGATGTTTAGAGACAACCAAAAAAGCAGGAAGTTTAGAGACGACCAAAAAAGAGGACGTTTAAAGATGACCAAAAAACGGGTAGTTTAGAGAAGACCGAAAAAATAGGTAGTTGAGAGACAACCAAAAAACAAGACGTTTAAAGACAACCAAAAAACAGGAAGTTTGGAGACAGCCAAAAAATAGGTAGTTTAGAGACGTGAAAAAGGAACAGAAACATGGATTAGGCCAAAGGGTTTGGTTTTTCTCTCATTCCTAACTGTAATTCCCTTTATTCCTTTTTCATTTGTTATTTGCAATTTTGTTAAATTTCCCATCTTTATCATTATATGCCATTAATTTCTTCTTTTATCCTTCCTGAAGCCTTTTTCTCAAATGTGCATTTCCCCATTGTCTTCTCTTTTGTAAGAAAAAGGCAGCGTTAAACACTTTAACAAATTCTGACATGAACAAGTGAATCCACAAAAAACATGATGAATAATTCATGTAAGGCTAATAGGACAGTGTCAAAGCTACTGCAGCATAATAGGACCGCTCGAAAAAGAGAATATGTTTTTGAGAAAATAACTTTAAGATACTGCAAATTTGTAGATTGCCAAGAAGCCAAATTCAAAATTTTGGGTACAAAAAAGTTCTAAATTTACAAGAAAAAATTCAATAATTTGGAGATCAAAACGAACAGATTTTGACATCACGAACTCAAAAGACTAATAGAGCTTCTACAAAATAATATGAAACAAGGATCAGCTTTCTTTCTGATCAATTTTTGTTTTATGGTCACACATTTACTGCAAAAACATGAAGTCCTTTTTTAAAAGTCGACCTTGTAAGCTCAAATTTCACCTTTATAGTCATAATTTATGATTAAAAAATCAATACATTTCATGGTTGAGAGTCAAAAGTTGTGTAAGAAACCAAACTCAGAGTTATTGGATTGTAAAGTCATTACATTTTTGAGTTTATCAGGTTTAAATTGATGAGAAATTAAAGTGAAAGCAGGTTTTATCAGAGTCGGTTTCCAGATTAACTGTAAGTTTACTGAAATGTCTCTGATAAGTTCAGATGATAATGAAGGATTCTGGGATTAAATATATAGGATTTCCTTATTGATCAGTCCCAGTGAAGTACTGATCAGGTTTCTAAACTGCAGGACTGGTGCAGGAAAGCGGCATTATCTGGTCGATTTTTGAGGACTTTTTAGACTAAAAGAATTTCAGTTTTTCTAAAAACTTTCTTTTTGTTTAGAGTGGCCCTAATTAACAGAGTTATGTACAATTAATGTTAAATTTTAAAGTAAAAATATAGAGTTTAAGACCTCATAAAAGTAGAAAGTATGACTCTTTAGGACATTCTAAGACTCTTAAAGGACACATGGAATATAAATAATTACATAAATGAATTATCAAATAAATTAATAAATAAAGGCTGATAGTGCAGTGTCAGTCTCTAGTCTTGTTTTAAACCTTTAAAATAACTCAGTGGGACTCTGTCGCCCCCCAGTGGTCAAAGCTGCCCCCCAGGTGCTGTTTGGTTTATTGTGCAGCTGATTAATTGAAATATTACATGGTCCGTCCCTGTTGTGTGATTTAAAGCTTCAGTGTGGTCTCACCTGTTCTTCAGGTGTTGGACGCTGCCCAGACACCTGAACCTGCCGTTCACCATGATGGCCATCCTGGTGCACAGAGCCTCACATTCCTCCATGCTGGGAACAGACAGACACGGTTAGAGCGTGCTCAGAGGAAACTGACAGACCGAGCGAGCTCAGACAGAGCATGCTCAGATTGAAAATTTTCTGTTTCTGTTTCAAGATTTAGTCCTGGATCAGGTCTTAGATAAACCATCTGGTTTTGGTTCTCAAAAAAAAGAAAAAATCCATTGATTACAATCTTGGTCAAATCATGTTAAATTGCCCCGGTAAATCCCAAGATGTTGACTTAGTCCTATTTAAAGGTCAGACGTCTACTTAAAAAAGCCCCCGGAGGAGTTCGAAAGGTCATGACCCCTGGCAGAAAAATGACCCAGATTTGACAAAGTTATTAAAATGGTGGATTTCCTGTTAGAGACGTGGTCTCACTGGGGTTTTCACATCCTTATAATCAGGCTCTGTTGTTTATAAACAATGACCATGTCTATGCGCAGAGATGATGACCTCTTTCCTCTACAGGGGCCAAATATGTCACAACATGTTTACATTTTTATTCATAAAGGAGGCGGGACTTAAAGATGAAGAGAGCAGTGAGGACGGTGGCGTGGCTACCTTTGTGGGTGTGTTTGTCTCTTACCTGTGTGAGGTGAGCACGACGGAGCGTCCCTCCTTGATGACGCTGTGGATGCAGTTCCAGAGGGCGCGGCGAGCTTTGGGGTCCATTCCTGTAGTGGGCTCGTCCTGTAACAAGGAGGACAGCGAGGTTAACGTTCGCCCACAGGTGGAACAGGAAGCAGAGGGTGAAGGTGAGGAGGAGGGGGAGGAGGTGCATGTCTGCGTCCTTCTTCTTATCTGCTTTTATTCTTTTTCTTCTGTCCTGGTGAAATGCTGCTGCTGCTGCTCTAATCTCCCTCTGTTATACAACCCCCCCACCACCGCACCCCAAATCCCCCTCAGCTGCTCTCTGATTGGCTGACAGAGCTCAGAGGCTGTTGTGTAACTGTAAACAGTGTGCTGCCTGAAAACTTCATTAACTCTTCATCAGCATGGTCTCCTTTAAAACATGAGGTTCAAATAACTCTGCTAATGGTCGACTTTTCCTCTCACATCATATCCTGATGATGTTTTTAAACAAGTCAGACTAAATGGATCACTTGTTTGAGTTTGGTTTCTTTCTAATTTACAATTTTGAATCTCAAAAATTCATATTTTTTGTTTCTGTAAAAATAGGTTTATAAAACTCTAAAATGTCTTTTTTGTAGAAAACAAAACATTCATTTGATCTTATTTCAGCTATTAACGGTAAACAAGCTGAGCAAAAATAGACAGCGCCCTCTTCTGGTTAAAAAGAGCACTGAATTGTTTTGTTTCATAAAGTTTTTGAAATTGTCTATTTTGTCCTGATTTTTCAATCAAACTTATTTTTACATCCCTAGATTTCTGTGTTAGTGTTCTGTCTGCTAAGCGATCAATAAGCAGATCTATAATATCTCACCCTTCATATTTGTAACTGTCTATGTTTAACCGCTGATATTTATTACTTTATAACTGTGTTTCAGCACCACACTGAGATATCAGAGGAAAAGAACGTCAGCATTCAGACTCTAAATCACCGCTGTTTTTACACCTCTAATGTTTTTGTATTGATAATAAATATTCAGTTATTGTACCAAGTGTATTTGTGATGTGTGTTTGTTACCAGGAAGACGACCGGGGGCGCTCCAATCAGAGCCATGGCTGTAGAAAGCTTCCTGAGGTTTCCGCCACTGTAACTTCCTGCTTTCTTATCGGCGTACTTCACCAGACCCAACTTCCTGATCCCCCACTCAGCCACCTGTCAATCAAACATCATCTTCATCATCATCATCATTATAATCTGAATCACCCTTTTATCTTTCATTTCGTCTCCAGTCTTGTTTCTCTCCTCTTCCACCATCATATTTTCACACCCAGAGAAACAGCAGAGCTCTGAGACGATGCTAGGTTTTAACCCTGCGGTGTCCTACCTGTGGTCTAAGGGCTAAATGTGGCCCAGTTTTAATTGGTCTGCAGGAAATTAAAAAACAGAATGAAATATGGCCCTCATTAGAATATGGAGCTTGGGCTTGACTGCACTGTCCTTCTTAGTGGACACCAGGTGGTGCTGCTGAGTTAATTCTGTAAACAAACATTTTGACAAGAATTCATTAACGCGTGTTTAATCATGACTGAACGTCAATATAAATGCTGCCAACCAAAATAATAATGAAACCTGGATCCATACTGAGAGTCAGTGTCTCTACAGCTAACTAATTACAAATGAGACATCCAAAATAAAGAAACAAGTCCTTTCCTAATTACTGCTTAAAAAAATGAAAAATAAAAAGAACAGCCACGGAAATCTAAAACCTGCCCTCAGCGCTTTCAGCAGGTTTGATACCAGAAAAATCAAAATACAGAAAATATCAAACGGTTTTCTGTTTCTCCTCTTTCAGTGTAAATGTTTCAGAAAAGGAAGAGCAAAGAACAGAATATTAATGATTTAACATTATTTTGTTTCCAAAAAGGATGATGACAGAACAGAACACTGGTGATGTAACATTATTTTGTTTCTAAAAAGAAGATGAAAGAACAGAACACTGGTAAAGTAACATCATTTTGTTTCCAAACTTGAGGATCAAAGAACAGATCTTTTTCCCCTTGGTGTCTAAAAAGAAAGAATGCTACATGGGCTGACTGTGGTTCAGTAGGTAGAGTTGGCTCCTGCAGCTCCTGCAGTCACATGCTGATGTGTCGTTGGGTGATCCACCAGTCTGCTCTCACTGCTCCGTTGGTGGTGTGTTAACAGGTGTGGATGTGTATGAATGGGATTAGCTGATACTGATGGCCAATGATGAGTGAAAGAGTCGCTGTGACCTGAGTAGACAGATGACTAGTAGAATACTATGACAGCTTTACTTTAACATTACCATTTACATCATCGGTACTCCAACTTTTGATCTATTTTTGATCTGAACACATTTGTTGTTGTGAAACAAAAACTGAGGAACTGAAAATTAAAAACAAGGAACAGAAAATTTAAAAAGTTGACTTTAATTTTCTGTTTTAATCCTCAGTTTGGTTTCAAACTGCCTGAAAGAGCCCAGTGCATGTTTTTTTTTTTTTTTTTTGAAGTTCTTCTCTCCCATTTAAAGCTGTTCTTGAAAACATCTTGTTTCCTGATTCTGGATTTCTTATTTTTAAAGTACGGCCTGTTTAAGAGGCCCCTGGTATTTCTGCATGTGGCCCTGAGTGAATATTGTTAGGACCCCCCCAGTTTAGCCCTTGGTCTTGTGTTATACTCACGTCACACACTTCCTTCTCAGGGACTCCTCTCAGTATGGCGTACAGCTCCAGGTGTTCTCTACCGGTCAGCAGGTCATTGATGGAGTCAAACTGAGGACAGTAGCCCATGTTCTGGTGAACCTCGTCGATCTCTCTCAGGATGCTGCAAAGAACCACAGACAGGTGAGCAGATCTAAAACCTCATCACGCTGATCTCTGCTCTGAGCAGGTAAAGTCGACAGGTGCGACAGTAAAGAGCCGTCCCATCAGGAACCAGCGTGTCCTTCTGTTAGAGCGCTCATCTACACTTCAGAAAGTTTAGTTTCATGTGGTTCTGGGCTGTTTGTTCTCTTTAAAAACATCGTCAGGTTTCTGATCTAAGGTTGATATGGAGTAAGGTGAATCCTCCTCTGGGTAACATGGACTTGCACCACAGGACCCTGGGAGTGTGGGGGACAGCCCCACAGGGTCCCTGAGCCTCAGGTAGAACCCCTGCTGTAGCTTTGAGATTAACAAATGAAGAAACACGTCTGTGATCATTTGGATTAATGAGCTTAACGAGGAAGAAAGTAGAACAGCAGCAGCTGATCTCAGATTAAACATTCACCTAGAAACACTCTGAACCAAATCAGCTCCAAACAACACCAATCACATATGTATATACTAGTACACAAATGTGCAGGACTTTTAGGCATGTTTGGGCCCGAGAAAGCGGCTGAAGTAAGTTGTGTAATGGCACCATTGGGTAGAAGGAGGATTTACACAACCCCAGTCATGCTCTGAATGTCCAGGCATATTACCAGGGGTGTGAGAAAATAATCTGTTGTAAGAAAACAAAGTCCACAGCTTAAGTGTGGAGTCAGGGGTGGATGTGCAGGGTAAGCACAGCCTAGGGTACCACCAGGAGGGCAGCAGGGGTTGCCACAAGCCCCTGAATGTGTGATTGATGTCCCAAAGGCCTGAAAACTGCTGGCAGCCTCCGAGCCTCTAACAAGGGTTGTAGAGGCCCAGACACAAGAGATTCTATCAAGGCTGACTCTAATAGACCCTGAGGAGTAGTACAGAAGACCTCAAGATGGATCCTCTGTGTCCTGCATGCATAAAAACTTAAGTCTGGCCTTTCAGCAGTGACCTTCTGTGGCTTATCCTTATGCTTATTGTAACAGTAGTAATAATAGTAATGATGGTAATAACTCTGTACTTCAATAATGCTAATAAATCACCCCTGTATTTTTCTGAGTTCTGTCCTGATGTGACTGGATGTTTTTGCTTCTCTGAATCCTGACCTGACCCTGAACATTTATGTCTTAATCCTCTCTGTTAATCCAGTTTTGGCTCTCAGCTCACCTTTTCCCCGACAGGAATGCCTCGCCGCTCGTCACCAGCGTGTCACCCGTCAGCATCTTAAAGGTGGTTGTCTTCCCTGCCCCGTTCACACCGAGCAGCCCGAAACACTAAGCACAGAGACACAGCGTTAGAACTGATCACTGATCAGGATCAATTATCAGTGATGGCTGATCAGACTCACCTCTCCAGGTGGGATCCCCACACACAGTCGATCCACGGCAGGTTTCTGCTTCCTCTTAAACACCTGGAAGACAAAATCCACCCAATCAGATGCCCAGATCTCCTCCCATATCCTGTGCTGCCACTGATAAACTATTCAAAGGAGCAATACGTCTACATTGCTGCCATCTTGGAGAGGGGAGGCTTATAGAGGTGGACTGTTTTTAATTGTTTTAGTTCAGAGAGGGGCCAGGCTTCAGAGCTCAGAACATCTGAAGATCTGTCCTTTTAAAGATTTTTATTATCGTCCATCATTACGATAAGACTGTTTCTGTAAAACATCAAAACCCCTCAAAGTGACAAAATGTTAACCACATTTTTATACAATTTAGACAGGTTTCAGGAGTTTTCTTGTGGTCTTTGAAGGATCTGTTCCTCTCCTACACCCCAACTGAGACGATGTGCATGTATGTGATAGAATGTTGGGACTCTAGCTAATCTAGGGTATTTGGTTAAATTAAAAGTACAGAATCTTACCTTGGTGAGCTGTCGGAGCTCCAGGATGTCTCCATGTCCGAGCCCGTGGACAATCCTCTGCCTCTCTCTGGCGACGTCCTCGTCTTCTTCTCCCAGAGGAGGAAGTTTGGTGAGTTTGCTGACCGGCCTGCATAAACACAGTTAGTTTATGATGACATGTGTTGAATCAGATTCTTTTTAAACTTCACGTCCCTCAAACCATACACATTTGATGAGATAGATTAATGACAGGAACTTTATGAAGACCATGATGGGGACTGAGTCTGGTCCCCCTGTTAGATGGAGAGACTGTACCATCTGCATAGAGAGGAACTATCAAAATGCCAAAGTCTAGCTCTGTTTAAAGCCATGACATCTGTTATGGGCTACATTTGAGTCCTGATGGCAGTGATGCATTAAGACAAAATGTTTATAAAGCTCACAGCAGCAGACAGATTAAAAATCTCCATCTAAAGACTGAAGGGGCCGAGTCAGACCACACACTCGTTTAGTCCATTTCAGTTTGGTTGAGTCCTGTTTGTCATAGTAAACTCTGATTGTTCCACACCTGATGTCTGTCCAGCCTCACTAGTTCTGATGGGAAATCTGTCTCTTTGTAGAGATCAAGATCATTTTGCTCAGTGCAGTTGTAAAAGCTGGTCTTTGGTCCTCCTGGCTGGCTCGCCAAAAGAGTACCGGTTTAGGTTTTTAAATGAGGATAAAATAAGACGAACTAACAGTCCCTCATGTTGACTATCCTTTGTTGACAACTTTTGGAAAAGTAGGTGGAACCTAGCTACTCGCCAGTTCCACCCTCCTTTCCAAAAGTTGTGAACTATGGCCTGCTCCTTGGCAAAAATGAAGGGAAAAAGCCACCATTTCCAAAAACAGGCATTCCTAGCTCCACCTTTTCCCTCCAGGACAGGTGTTTTTACCTGGGTTTGATGCAGAAGCGGTACTGGATGAGGAGTGTGATGATGAAGAAGACCACGCCCTCCACCGCCATGGCAAACAGGTTCTTTCCCACCATGTCCCACTCCAGCGGTGAGCGTAACCTGTTCTCACCTGGATTAAAAACAGAGACAGGTTAAATGTTTGGAGGATTAAAGCTGGGACCAAGGAGCATCATGGGAAAACAAGTCTGTACCGAATCTCTCAAGGGCATCTGCCATTGCCTGGTTCTTCACCATGTCGATGAGACCTCGGCCCAGACAGAAGTGAGGGAAGATGAGCAGGACATTCTTCAGGATGTCATTGATCCCGCCGATCTCCTAGGGAAACAGAGGAATAGGCCACGCCTCCTCGTTAGAGCCTGATTAAGGTTTAAGCTTAAAGCTACGGGGTGTTTTCATCGCGACTCACGTTGTTCCCAAACAGCTCCATGACGAAGGTAGAGATGCTGCCGTTGATGCCGATGAGAATGTTGACGCTGGTGAGGACCACGTATGCCGTGCTCGGGATGGTGAAGAAAAAGGAGGCGGGGTACATCAGAGGGGTGATCGACCAGCTACCAGGGGCCGGAGACAGAGGGACAGGAAGTGACATACCAGCAGAAAATAATAACACCCAAACAGGAAGTGAGAAAAACAAAACATCAGCTGGCAAGAACAACAACAACTTGGTTAGATATACACCTGAATAGTATAGTGGTTTTGTGTTTTTGTAGTTTAGTAGTATTTTTACCCATAGAGCAGCAGCAGCAGGGCGAGCGCTGGCAGGTTGGTGGAGGACACATAGGCTTTTTGTTGGAAACAGATGAAGATGAGGATAACCAGTGTTGCCGGGACGATGTAGTTACACTGCAGAGAAAAACAACAACGTGAACTCAGAGGCTGGCTGCAGGCTTGAAGGGTGCATTTGATATGTGTCTCACCATGTCCCAGATGAAGCTAGCAGTCCAGTAGAGCAGTGGTTGTACCCCGCTGATGAAGTGCATGTGTTTGGTCTTACTGACACGCTCCTGGATCAGGAAGACCACGAAGCTGGCGGGGACGAATGACATGGCGAAGATCACACAGATTGACACCAGGACGTCCACGGAGGTAGTTACCCTGGAGACACAGGATCAGGGTTATTTCTGTGAGGTTATCAGCCCTTCACTGGCAGAGAGCCCCAATAAAAAGCCACTGTTGGGCTACGTCCTGTTAGATGTAATCTTATGACCATATATATGTGTACACTGTCTGTATTGTATTTTTTTGTGTATATTGTGTAGTGTGTCTGTGTACTCACAGGGCGACCTGCGACAGCTGCTCCTTGGTCAAGTTCAGCGGGTGGTTGAAGGCCGAGATCCCGTAGCTGCTCGGGTCTTTACCTGGAGGCAGGTTAGCTCTGAGGATGGCGTTGTTCATGACATTGACGAACGCGCCGATGCTGTGCCAGCCTTTGTTATTGAACCAGATCTAATCAATCACAAACAGCTGATCGGTTATCAATACTCATTTCTCCTTTTCTCATTTTAATTATTTTGATTTTAATAAAACCTTTGAAGGTTTCTCCCTCAACATTTTACACTCTTATCTTTAACACAACCACATAGAGCTTAACCTATCAGCTCCCATAAGAGTAACTCTGAGAATTTAGAGAAAAATCTTTATCTAACTTAAAAATGACAAAACATCAATGTAAACCCCGGTGTTTGTGTTTAAATCAATCACACTTTAGTCCTCAGGACGACCTCTGTGTCCCAGCAGCTGTTTTATTGCCTTATTATATATGATATCCATATATTTTATGGCCGTTTATTACTTTATTTAATATGATAGCCATATATTTTATGACAGTTTATTACTTTATTATATATCTCACATCTATAGATCATGGTCAAGGCAGGTTTATAGTTCTGTTTTCTGTCAGCTCTGTCTCACCTTCACGTTGTTCTTCGTGTCCAAACCGTTGATAAAACCTGAGAGATTATCAAGGAACCGATCAGCAGCTGCTCCCTGAAACAGGATTTAAAAATGCTGTAAGATTAGGATAAAGACAGGAATGCTTACACTTCTGATGTAGTTTAATATGTTAATCTGCAAGAGACTGGTAAGACTGGAGGGACAACTGGGGGACTAGACTGGTCTGTTTCCTACAAGGCAAGGATGGAATGTTTTATAGACACTGAAATAAGACATCATCTTTAGAGACAAGGAAGGAATGTTTTATAGACATTGAAAGACGAGATCATCTTTAAAGGCCAGGATGGAATGCTTTATAGACTTTAAAGGATGACATCATCTTAAGAGGCACGGATGGAATGTTTTAAAGACATTAAGCCATAACAACATCTTTAAAGGCAAGGATGGAATGTTTTAAAGACATTAAGCTATAACAACATCTTTAAAGGCAAGGATGGAATGTTTTATAGACATCAGAGTATGACATCCGCTTTAAAGGCAAGGATGGAATGTTTTGTAGACAAAGAAGTATGACATCATCCTAAAAGGTAAGGATGGAATGATTTGTAGACATCAAAGTTTGACACCCGCTTTAAAGGCAAAGATGGGATGTTTTAAAGAAAATTAAAGTATGACATCATCTTTAAAGGCACGGATGGAATATTTCAAACACATTAAGCCATAACAACATCTTTAAAGACAATGATGGAATGTTTTAAAGACACTGAAGTATGACATTTTTAAAGGAAAGGATGGAATGTTTTATAGACATTAAAGGATGACATCATCTTTAAAGGCAAGGATGGAATGTCTTATAGACATTAAAGGATTACATATCTGAAGGCAAAGATTGAATGTTTATAAGCTTTGATGACATCATGTTGCTGAAGCCTATTAAAGACTTTAAAGGATGACATCATCAAGGGTTGAGGATGGAATGTTCGTGAAGCTGGTGGTGTGGGGGTTTTCCCTCCATTTTTACTATACAGTAAACCATGGTTGGTTGTTTGGAGAAGACTGTGGGACTGGCGAGGAGTGACAGAAACCTTTTGAGGTGTCTGAGATGTTCTTTTCCTTTTTTTTTTTTTTTTTGGCTTAGGGATGAGAGAGCAGGGAAGAGGCATACAGGAAAGTGCCACAGGCCAGATTCAAACCCAGGCTGACTGCGTGCATAAACCACCTGCGCCCCATGAGATGTTCTAATTCTAACAGATGTCTCATTCTTTCACCTTTTTGAGCTCGAAGATCTTCCTCACTCTTGCGATGGCGTCGTCAATCTCTTTGGCCGGTGGGAGGACCTGAGTGCTACGGGCACCCAATGACAAGCCTCCATACCTGCAGAGCGAAAGAGAAGGATCCACATGGTCACACAAAGGTGAAAAAACAGGAGAGGATTTTTAAAATAAAAGCAGAAGAATTAAAGACTCACCTGAACTCGTTCACCCAGACTTTATTCTTCAGACTAAAATTAAAAACAAATATTTAATCAATGACTCCTGAAGTACATGTTTGTATTAGAGTGGGGTCGTAGAGTGTCTCACCTCTTGCCGATGATCTGAGCGTACGTTTTCACCAGGTAGTCTGAAATGTTTCTACCTGTCAGGTTCTGTAGCGTGTCTGAGGCGCTCATCTTCATCTGTGATAAGGTTTAAATACAGATATAGTAAAAATATATAAAATACAGAAAAGCTAGATTACATTAACACAGAAACCCTCCACTGGAAACATAAATCCATCAGCATTCACTAGCACAGATGCTACTGTAGATGTTGCCATACTAAAATGTGTAGTATCTGAAAAAGTTGACTCCTGGTGTGTTGTAGGCATTTACCTCCGGTGGCGGCAGTCCTCCGGCGCCGGCGGGGCACTCTGGCAGCATCTTCTTTTTTCCCTCACAACTGCAGAAACACGCCGGAGACGGGTTGTCCATGGTCCAGTTTGTGGAGCTGAACAGCTGCTGGACACTTTCAGGAACCTCCGGAAAGATCCAGTCCTCATCACCCATGGTACAGGGGGCCTCTCTAAAGGGTTGATAACCAATAACTATCAAACAGGTGGGAGATTTAAGAGCTACAGACTTCATCTGATAATAAAAAAGGAGACTTTTCATCAATCAGTAAATATTTAGGTGGTCTCTTACGGGATAGGGTGTCCTTCCATGCAGCGAGTGCCAAAGCCTGGAGGGTCGAGGAGAGCGCTCAACAGTCTCTGCATGTTAGCATCTGTGGGGGCGTCGTCACTGACACAAACATGTTCACGCAACGTTATAATGAATATTATATTTAATATAACAGCTATATGATTCTATAACAGCAGGATCTGTGTAGGACAGGTGTGTACCTGATGAAGGTGACCTGGTCCTCATACATCCAGGGCTGCAGCTCCAGACTCGGGTATTTTCCAAATGGGGGGACGATGAGACTGAAGACAAGAGCGATGCACACAAACACGGCAGGCAGAACGATCTAGAAACACAGATATGATGTTTTAAATGTGATTTTTAACCTGCAGTAGAAAAAAAGTCAAGGTGTGTCCGTACCTGGGCGAAGAAGCCCTTCCTGGAGCGGCGGGCGTACAGGAAGCGTTTCCACATCAGAGCCACAAACTGCTGCCTCCTCAGGCTCCACCCCTTCACCTGGTACGAGCCTTTGCCTTCAGTCACCTTCAGCCAGTCCGTCTCCCTGCAGTCTGAGACAGGTGTCATACCGACAGGTGTTAAAGGGGTACAGAGATGTTAACAGACAGGAGGTCTTACTCTGATCATTTTCAAAGATCCTAATATCCTTAATGTTTATAATAAATAAGGGTTGTAAAAATAATCAATACTTTGATATTTTTCACTTATTTTAATGATCCCAAAGATAAAACTGATAAAGCTATCAATAATGATCAAAAAGGAAAGAAACTTTCCATTAGACAGCAGTGTACAAGAGGAATAAAAGCAGCAGATATTACAGGAAACGCCAGTTAAAATTCTATAGTTTTTTCCTAATTTTTCTGGGAATCCAAAGCAGGACATGCTGCCTATCTAGGACTTGTATTTTAGATGCCAGAGTATCCTACAGCCGTTTGTGTTGTCTCATTTTTACCAGAATTACCAGACTTATAATTTCCAGCATCATGATGATCCCCTAAACGAAGACCGGGTGACGTACCGGGGTCTCCGTCAGACTCGTTGCACTCGTTGTTGTCGTCCTCCGTTAACGGTCTCAGGCAGCTCTGATGGTCTCCGCCCCCGAAGGCGTGAGTCCTCCTCCGCCTCCGCACAGGAAGTGTACCATCTGAAAAAACGCAAAAACAAGGTCATTTCAATTCAAGGTCAGAAATATTTCACAGTGATGTCACAGTTAGAGGTCGGTCATTACCTGAGGGAACGTCAGTGTCCACGCCGTTATCCTCGGCAACTTTCAGGAAAATCTACAAAGACAGGAATATTTCCATTATTTCATGGTTTCTAGAACATTTTATCTTTTCTTCAGTGTTTTCAGAACTTTGTTCTTAGTGCCGTACTATCCCTCTAGATCCTTGCGCTCCCAAGATGCTACCCTGCTTGTGCTACCTTTAGTCTCTAAAAGCAGTATGGGAGGTAGATCCTTCAGTTATCAGACCCCCTCCTTTGGAATCGTCTACCTTTAGGGGTCCAAGAGGCAGACACTCTCTCAACCTTTAAGAGAAGGCTTAAAACTTTCCTCTTTGATAAAGCCTATAGCTAGGACTGGCTCGAACCTGGACCAGTCCTTAGCTGAACTGTTATAGGCTTAGACTGCAGCACTGGAAGAAGACATAGAAGTCATGTGACGTCACCTCCTCAAGTGTGGTGTCGGAAACGCCGTAGCTGGAGATGCCGAGGTCAGGCAGCTTCAGGTCCAGGTCTTTAAACAGTTCAACGAAGGCACCATCTTTGGCAGCGCTGTATGGCAGCACATAGGTCAGCTCATGTCCCAGGTCCTCAACCAAGCGGGCGGCGGGGACGTGACTCAGGATCACATTAGAGACCAGGGACACATCAGGGGGTACAAGAGGGACGTCACAGACGGAAGCTGCAGGGCCGTTCTCTGTAGGCGAAGACATAAAACCATCAGAATGAGCTGAAGGTGAACAAATCAAGCTTTCCCAAACCCAGAGGTCCCTAAACCTAAACCCCTGTCCAAACCCAGACCCCAAGGACAGAGAGCTCACCGATGGTCGCTGCCTCACTCTCGTGTTCACTACCAAGGCCGGCGTCGCTGCTGCTAACAGACCCACACTCTTCTTCCTGAAACACAAAGAAACGTTTAGAAGTTACCGAACAGAGAGAGGAAGTTAAATCAGAGTCCTCCTGGGTCTAAAGGCCATCTGCATCCCTTACCTTGTTGATGGACACTGTGCTGGATGAGTTCCTGCAGGAGCTAACAGAGGGTTCCGGTTCTTTCTTAACGAGGGTCAGGTAGTACCCTGTCCCCAGCTGGTTCTTCAGGAAGAGGGAGGAGCCTACGCAGCACAGTTTCCCATGAGAGATGATGGCAATGCGGTCTCCTAAGATGTCGGCCTCGTCCATGTGGTGTGTGGACAGGATGATGGTGCGGCCTGAGGGGGCGGGACAGGAAGTAAGTGCTGCAGCAGGTCAGATCACATGATCAAAGGTTTTTAGATCCTCACCTTGTCTGTATTGGAGTAGAAGATCCCAGATCCCCCTGCGGGCGTACGGGTCCACGCCGGCCGTTGGCTCATCCAGAATGACGACCTTAGACCCTCCAACGAAGGCTAGAGCCACTGACAGCTTCCTCTGCATCCCCCCTGACAGAGCGCTCGTCCTGGACCGGCGTTTGTGCGGCAGCCCGGTGTCCTGAAGGATCTGCTCGATCTCACCTTTGACCTGCTCCTCTGATAGACCTTTGAGACGGCCGTAGAACCAGATATGCTCCTCCACTGTCAGCCTGCAGGGGGCGCCATAATGAGTACAAGTTAGACTGGTTTGAGTAGTTTGATTTAAACAGGTCAGAGCTGAGGATGTTGGGAACTCCTCCATCTTTGCCAAACAGTAGGCCATAGTTGGCAACTTTTTAAAATGGGGTGGGAAACCCTCCCTCTTTACCAGTTCCACCCACTTTTCCAAAGGTTGCCAACAAAGGACAGTCAACATAAGGGATCCAGATTTTGGGGTACTCTGATCCAGGACCAGGACCCTAATGTAGACCACCCTCAGACCCCACAGACAACGGTTTTGTTGGACTCACATGCTGAAGAGGACGTTGTGTTGAGGACAAACTCCCAGACTCTGTCTGATGGCGCTCAGCTCTGACCGGATGTCTCTGCCCAGGATGTAGGCGGTACCTGAGGTGGGCGGGAACAGACCGGTGAGGATCGACCTGAGGGGGGACAGGATATGAGTCAGGACTAGTCATGACACCAGAGTTTAAAACTCCGACATGATTTTAGTAAAACTTTAAATACTACTGTTTGATATGTCAGCATAAATGGTGGTGTACTCACATGGTTGTGGTCTTCCCGGCGCCGTTGTGTCCCAGAAAAGACGTGATCTGTCCCTCATAGAATCCAAGCGTCAGTCCGTCCACCGCCAGCTTCTTCCCGTGTCGGTAAACCTTTACCAGGTTCTCGATGTAAACGCCGGGCTCCAGGTGAGCCGGTTCCTCCTCCATACACACCGCTGAGATTCAAACAAGGGTTAGAGGAAGTGTCTTTCACAATAAAAGCCTTGACTAACCTATATGCAACACCAGTCTCACCTCCAACATTTCCTCTGCGGCTCAGAGGGACTTTAGTGGACTTCCCATCCTTCTCTCCGAACCAGTACGACATAGTGAAGGGGAAAAACCAGGGCCGGGGGATACCGTACTGACCTGGACAACAGGAAAAAAACAAAACTCTGGATTTTAATACGTCTAAAAAATTAATAAAAACATTATATAAAATCCATAAAAAGCAACTAGAGTCCTAAACAACCAAAACAGACCCCGTTATTATGTTTAAAAGTTAAAAAAAAAAAAAAAGGGTTCCAGAAAACTCCTGAAACAGTCAAAGTCTGATCAGAAGAGATGGTGACTATGGTGCCAACTTAGGGAAGAAAGAGAGGAAGGAAGTATGGAGGAAAGAAAGGAAGGAGGCAAGAGGAAAACTAGAAGGAAAGAAGCAACAAAGGAAAGACTAAAGGAGGCTGATAAAGCAAGCAAGGATGAAAACCTGAAGGAAGAAAGAAAGGAAGAAAACAAGGAGAAGAACTGGAAGAAGGAAGCACGGAAAGACAAGAACAAAGATGCAAGACGAGAGACTGAGTCTGAGGGGAAGGCCTCAAGGAAGCAAGGAACCAAGGAAACAAGGAGGAAAAGTAGAATACAGGGAAGCAGCCAATGAAGAAAGAAAACTGGTTCTCTTCTCACCTGGAAACACGGCCTCCAGGTACCAGGTGAGCACGCCGTAGAGGAAGGAGTCGACGTACATCATGATAATGGCACTGCGAAGGCTGAAGTCATCCTCCTCCAGAGGACTGGACACCAGGTTCTTCCACTGGATACCCACACCCTGTTCCTCAAACAGAGCAAAGTACTCACAGCCGAACCCGAACGCCACGGGAGACAGGAAGCTCTGAGGGGGAGGAGATGGCAGGAATGTTCGACCAATCACAAAAAAGACCTGGGGTCTAATTAAGGCTGCCTGACTGTGTGAGGAAAGGAGGCATATAGGGAGGGAGAGGAAGCAAGGAGGGATACTAGAGGGAAAGGAGGCATCTAAGGAAGGAAGGAAGAAGGGAGCAAGGAGGAATACTAAAAGGAAAAGATGTATCTAAGGAAGGAAGGAAGCAAGGAGGAATACTAAAATGAAAGAATGCATCTAAGGAAGGAAGGAAGGAAGCAAGGAGGAATACTAAAAGGGAAGGAGGCATCTAAGGAAGGAAGGAAGAAAGGGGGAAAACTGGAAAGAAACAAGACAACTAAGGAAGGAAGGAAGAGATTAAGGAGGAATACTAAAAGGAAAGAAGACATCTAAGGAAGGAAGGGGGCAATGAGGAATACTAGTAGGAAAAGAGGCAACTAAGGAAGGATGGGAGGGAGTAAGGACGAATACTAGAGGGAAAGGAGGCAGCTAAGGAAGGGAGCAAGGAGCAATACTTGAGGGAAAGGAGGCATCTAAGGAAGGGAGCGAGGAGGAATACGTCAATGAAAGAGGGCATCTAAGGAAGGGAAGAAGGGAGCAAAGAGGAATACTAGAAGCTATGGGAAGTACCAATAAAAGGCTGCAAGGACTTAGGAAAGGAAAAAAGGTGACAAACTAAGAGGAAGGCAGCATCCAATCATCATCATTTCACTAGAACCAATGGTATCCTAATTTCTGTGGTCATGACATCACACGGTCTTACAGCGAAAACTTTGGCACCAAAGCCGATGTAGTCCTGCCACGCCACACACAGAACGTAGGGTAGATACAGCGTGAAGTAGATGATACCGCCGCATGCCGCTGCTAGGTTAGCACGAGCAAACGCTGTACTGAGCAGGAAACACTGCATGATGGTGACCACAGCGAAGGAACCGAGGAAGAGGAAGACCACGCCAGGGTCACTGTAGGGCAGAAGGTTCCCTTGCTGAAAGAGAGAAGAACAAACCGTTATTAAGGTTTTTACCATTTAATCATTAAAAACAGAGAAAACTTAAGGGTTAAATGAGGAGCTATTGACGGATCCATACATAGTCCCAACATTCTGTCACATACACACACAGTGAAAGTCTGAGAGTCAAAAATCATCAGACTTAAACAGTACTTATTAAAAATCTGTCAGAGACACAGAAATAAAGTTAATTCAGCATAAAAAGCTGAATAATTTTTCTACTTTTTAAAGTCGACATGAAGTTTGTAGGACGAACCAAGTGGGAGTTTTAGGGCTTGGAGGTCGACTGAGATTATGAAGTGTGTATGTGATAGAGTGTTGAGACTACAATTCATCTGTCTTCTGTCGACCTAGTTTCTTTTGTCCTAATACCTGATTTCTGTGTCCTCTGAGATACAAACTTATTGACTGTTTGGATCATTATTTATGGTCTATGCGTCTTAAGCATTTCAGGAATCTAAAAAAAAACTTTGTTTCATGCAAAACAAAAAATTGCCTTGTCTATGTTGTACTGATGTGACTTGAGGAGACTTCTTGGCTATGATGTAGGCCAGGGGTGTCAAACTCAAGGCCTGGGGGCCAAAACTGGCCCATGATACAGTTACACGCGGCCCGCAAGTTCAAATCATATTCTTATTATAACTGGCCCTAAAATACTGTATAAGGTCTGCAGATTTCCTCCTGTATAAAAATGTAAACTTAACCTTGATGATATCAAATATCTTTAAGTCATAAAAATGTGAAAAAAAGAGTAAAAATAACTGGATCAAAAGAAATGTGGGAAGATTCATTCGTGTTTTCATTTCATATTTTTAATTTTGCATTGGGCAGGTATGACTTCAATCTATTACTTTCATTCTGTATCTCAGATTTGACATTTTCAATGTATTACTTTGACCTTGATATCATATTTTGACCTTTTTGGTGCACCATTTTTAATTTTAAGTATATTTTTGCCTTCAAAACATGATTGTGACTTTCTTTTTTACAAATTTGCCTATTAAAAGCATTATTTAAACATCTAATTTTGTGTTTTGAATTTTTGAACAAATAAGTTTGACTTTTTATCCCTATTCCGTATTTGGACTTTTTACATCTCAAAATCATTTATAATCATTGCTAATTTTTTCCCTCATAATTTATTTCTGGCAAAAATGAGGCTGACAGTTAAATGTGGACCCTGTTAGGCCATTAGGTCAGACCTAAATTCAGAATATGGACCCCTCTGTGATTGAGTTTGACACCCCTGATGTAGGCATATCAGGCTAGATCGGCTTAAAATAATCATGTGGTTCTGTGTTTCTTAGCCCGTAACGTGTACAAGCACACTGGCCCTCCTTGTTAACTCAGACAGAGTCTTTATTATAGTTGATGAATTCAACAGGATTTATCAACCTAAAACTAAAGCAGTGGTCCTAAAATGAGATCAAAGGAAGGAAGGAAGGGAGCAAGGAGGAACAATAAAAGAAAAGGAGACATCTAAGGAGGGAAGGGAGCCAGGAGGAATACTAGAGGGAAAACTCGGCATCTAAGGAAGAGAGCAAGGAGGAGTTAATAGGAAAGGTGCCATCTCAGGAATAAAGGGAAGAGGAAGCAAGGAGGAATACTAGAAGGAAAGGAGGCATCTAAGCAAGCAAGAGGAAGTGAGGAGAAATTCTGGAAGGAAAGGAGGCATCTTAGGAGGGAAGGAGAGGAAGCAAGGAGGAATACTAGAGGAAAAGGAAGCATCTAAGGAAGGAAGGGAAGAGGAAGCAAGGAGGAATAGTAGAAGGAAAGGAGACATCTAAGCAAGGAGGAGGAAGTGAGGAGGAATACTGAAAAGAAAGAAGGCATCAAAGCAAGGAAGAGGAAGCAAGGAGAAATACTGGAAGGAAAGGAGGCATCTAGATAAGATAGGAAGGGAGCAAGGAGGGATAGTAGGAGCAAAACTAAAGCAGCGGCCCTAAAATGAGATAAGGAACTTTGTCCTGTGTTAGTATTTGATGTTTTATCTCTTGTGGAAACAGGCCGTTACATGCATGGCCCTCATACAGCAGAGAGACCTGTCTAGGGGCTGCTTGTATCAGAGAAACCATACAGTTGTCCTTTTTCTGATATCCTAAATAGGGATATGTATTGTGACTCATTGTCTGTGCTCAACTTTTCAGCCACTAGGTGGGAGTATTTGCATCAACAGTTGTCACTGAATATTGTAGCGCTTGTATTTTTGCTGGCTCTGTGGTTATCCTGAGTCTTTAGTGAGGTTTAGCCCTCTATGACTCCTGGATTTCATTATAATAGAGGCACAGACTTTATTTAGATCTCTTACATGTTTATATTCTTGTTTGTGCACATATATGAGACCCACACTGTACTAAAGTCTAACTCCTTCATGGAGGAAAAGCACAGAGACCTCACCGCACAGAGACTTTGGGGGTTTAATGAGTCATACTGTCATGTGAGTCCCCCCTTAGTTAATGGCGCTGTACTCTCACATCCTCCTGGTCTATGGCCTGTTGTAAAGGTTTCAAAGACCGAGTGTGAACATGTGATCACCTTGAGCAGCAGCACCAGCAGCCCGGCGCTGATCAGCAGAGGGATGAGGCTGCTGATGAACCAACTGAACCACAGGATGCCGTTATTCAAACCCATGATCCTCATCGTCTCCTTCAGACGAGCCTCCTTCTCGTACACCACGCTCTTCAGGATAATCGCCACCGAGTACATCCACGCCAGAGTCATGAAGAGCGGCATGGAGCGGCTCATAACTCGCAGGAATCTAACACGGAGGAGGAGGAGTCACAACCACAGAGCCTATCCATAGAATAACCAATGACAGATGAGCGGCGGTCATTCTTACATGTCGTCCACGTAGCACGGGTACGGCATCTGCTGGATGTACACCCCTGTCTTCTCCTTGGTGCCCGTCACTGCCCGGATGATGCCCTGCTCAATGACGTCCTGCAGGTACGTGAACCCGCCCCAGATGTACCGCATGTCCTCAAAGGGGTCGGCCCGAGGACCGGGGTCCCAGTACCTGGACAGGAAGGGAAGACGGTGGTGTTAGTCTGAGGGTGACGAAGGAGAGAGAACAAGAGGAGCTGAAGAGGGAGTCCTCACGCGTCTTTGATTTTGTTGGTCCGCTCCACGTTGTCGATGTCCATGCGGATCTTGTAGTTGAGTTTGGCGGGGAGCTCGGTGGCATTCGGATCGACGTCGGGGAAGACGATCCCCGCCCAGAACTTCCTGTCATCCAGCAGCAGCATGGACTGATTGATGAGACGCTCCTCAGTGGAGACAGGCTCAAGTTTGTCCAGGTTTACACACTAAACACAGACAGAGAGAGGGGAGAGGTCATGTGATCGTTCCCACCAATCACAGCTGATATTAACAGCTGACCTTCCAGTTTCATGGCCAGTTTAAACGTCCTCACAGGAAGTTAGACATCTCTGTCTAAGACGACACAGAGACTGAAGAAACACACATCAGGGTAATGCTGACGCCATGATGGTTTCAGACTTCAGAGTGTTGATAAACCGACCTCCATGAAGCGGGAGATGCTCATGATGGCCTGGTCTGTCTCGTTGAACACTTCCCTCCAGGTGACGGCACCGCCCTCTGGCCGGCGATCCTCTGCCTTCTTAGTCAGGAAGTTGGAAATGTCAGCGACGGTGTAGTCAGTGCCGGACAGCTGAGCGTGAAAGAACCCTGCGGTGACGTTGTTCTTGAGGAGAGTCTGAAGCAAAGACAGGAAGGAGGGTCACAGTAGGGCTTTTATTTTGGTAAATAAGACTAACAGCAGATCCAACAGCTGACTTTAGAGCCTCTTTTCTTCCTTTCTTTTTAACATTTGTGAAGCAAAAACAGGTTCAACCTCATATCAAATCAGCTATGAGTCCACCAGCAGAGGGGGCTAACAGCTCATTCTATGTTTCTACTGGTTAGAGGAAAAACTACAAAGACATGAATTATGTCAAAGAGACGACCTGTGCAGGTGTCACTTCAGCTCTCACATGGACACTAAATAATTAATTAATTAAAAAAGGCAAAGAAAAAACAAAAAATAAAAAAATAAAGATCAGAAAATCTAGTAAAGGTGAGCTGTGGGCAAAGCCTGTTTACCCGGATCAGATCCATCTGCTCGCTGTTCTCCATGAAGTCCCAGACTTTTGGTCTCATCTCCTCCCACATCCCACCAAGGTCCCTGAACACACCAAGCTCCTGGAATGTCCGATTCACCTGAATGCAGTTGGGACAGATGTGGGACAGAGGGGGGACAGAGGTGAGACAGGGGTGGGACGGAGATGGGATAAAGGTGAGACAGAGGGGGGGACAGAGGGGAGGGTCAGTGTATTTAACAGTCAAATGTGTTTTTTTTTTTATCTGAAATGAGAAATCTAAAACACAGACCGTGTGTTTCTTGATTTTTTAATTTCTCATTCCAAATTACAAATCTGTTGGCTGTAAACTACACTGACCGCTGAGACAAGGGGGGAAACAGGTGAGATAGACCGTTCACTCACCTCGTGTATAACCTTGGCGGTGGCGGGTGTGTGCGGCGTGTACAGGATCTTCCCCAGCAGCAGAGGCTTGACAGCAGTCCAGATCATCCGAGACATGGGGTTAGAGTCCATGCTCCTGACCAGGCTGTTACAGAACGGAGCTACAGACAAACACAGAGGTATCATCATCAGAAGTGTAGTTATGGTTTAGAACAGCAGGGTCAGAGAACAAGGACTACATTACCCATAAGTCTGTTAGAGAACTGTGACTATAGTTACCGTCTGAATCTGCTCAGTCAGACCGGGACGGCCCTGGTCACACTGAGGGGGTAATCACACTCAGCAGTCAGACCCCCAAAGTCCACTTTAGCATGGTTACTGTTCAGGTACATCAGGGACCCGAGTCCTGATCTGAGTACACTAGACCCTGAAGTCTGGTACGAACACCATCGGACCGTACACGGTGACATGCCTGAGTCCTGATCTGACCTTTAAGTCCTGATCTCTGTGCTTATATTTTGACAAACTTTCGTTGGACTAAACGCCGTCCCCTGTGATGGAGGCGAGGCTGAAGGCGTGTTGACTCACTGGTAGAGTTGTCGTAGAGCGCCGCTGGCTCGTCCTCGCTGCTGTTGTGGTTTCCAAACAGAGCCTTGTAGTTGCTGTCCTCGTACCAGTTTAGAGACTTGATCTGCAGACCGCCCCCCTCCGGGTGACCGCACACGATCCTAGACACAGCCTGGTACATGGTGCTGGGGGATGACGTGGCATTCCGGGTCAGGAACACGATCTCGTTCCTCAGGTCAATCCAGCTCTTCATTCCCGCCAACTAAAAGAGAACAGAACACAGGAAAGGGATTTAAGGATCTGGACCAGATCTATGATACCAGACGGTCTATCTTTATCTCAAAATATTTAGATTTTTATTCTGGGTTATCAGGAAAGGGGCTTAAGGATCTGGACCAGATCTATAGTACCTGAAGGTCTATATTTATTTAGATATATTTAGAGTTTTATTCTGGGTTATCTGTTCCAGTCCATGTCCCTGTCAGAGAAGCGTTTACATTCTTGTTTTGTTTTTTGGGTTATTTTTTTATTTTTAACTCTGAGGCCGTTTAAATGTGATTCTGGTTTTAAGGCGGTTCAGTCTGATTCCTGATCGATGGTCCAATAAGGACGAGTTCTAAAACCAAACCTCACTACTTTATGAGTCAGATGTGTAGCTGAGGGATGAACCTCACATAAACTCCTGTAAACGGCCTCAGTTGTACAAAAAAGTTGTCAACATTTAGAACAGTTGGAGGCGTATTAAGTTCCACACTAAAGCTCTACTCAAACAGGATCAGGACTACCTAAGGACCTCTGTGAGCCTGAATGTGGTCTTTAATTTACCCAGGACCTTACAGACATGGTGGATCCAAAAACCCAGACATCCTCCATGATTACTGAACTATCAGAGGTCATAGGTCAGGCTGATCCTGAGTGAACTCGAGTTATTCTAAAATGATGGTACCACAGCTCTGTTTCACCTCTCTGAGGAGAGGGAGGAAAACCGGACAAAAACATTGTCAGCATCTAAACAAGGCCGTCATTATCACAGCTGTCAGACGCCTGATTGGATGAAACAGCCTCAGAGTCGTGATGTCATCGGCGTGTTTTAGTGCTGACTCGGCAGAGATTTAACACGCTAATGAACTCCAGTGACTCCAGCTGAAGCTCCGAGGTCACATGTTTCCTGCTGCATGACGACGAGGAAGAGGAAGAGGGAGAGGGAGAGGGAGAGGAGGAAGGAGAAGGAGAGGGAGAGGTTACTGAGGGTCAGAGAGACTGAGAGAGAAGTGAAACTAAAGTCAGAGAGAGAGAGAGAGAGAGAGAGAGGGCGATCAATACTACTATATCTTACATATCTATCACTGTAACCTGATCAGAGCTGAGGAGACAGGGGAAGTGAAACTAAAGTCTGAGACAGGAGTCAGAGAGGAACATGAGGATTGGTGCCGTTATTGATGACTGATCATATCTATAGCCTGATTAGAGCTGAGGAACTTTAGCAGACATCTGAGTGGATGAAGACTGGTGAGGTTCACGGTCCTTTAGTTCTGCCAGCTCCTCTGTTTGAGGTTTTACTGTCAGAATCAAAGTAAACCTCTGATGAGCTGAAAGATCTGACTGAGAAAAACCCATCAAACTCCTGATCAGTGACTAATCAATACATGATTGATAATGATTCAGAGACTACAGGAAGGCAGGAGTAAAGCTGTATGATACCTTCATCATATCAAAGTCAACAAGACAGTTTCATTGGAGGATTAGATTTTTTCATTGTGATGGTAATAGGGAAAACTTGTTTAAAGAGGACATAGTATGCAAAAATCACTTTTTCAGGCTTTTCTAGCAAAATATGTGTGCCCCTAGCCTGCCCACAAAAAATACATTCCCTTTCCCCTCTCTTTCTCCACCTTTCCGAAAATGTGTGCTGAAACAAGCAGTTCTCAGATTTCCCCTCATGATGTCATGTGGGGAGTTATCCCCGCCCCCAGGTTTGGTAGGCCCTACCATGATAAAACTAGACTAAAACTAACAAAAATAGATCTACGATGACTAAAACTGACAAAAACTAAGTTTAGTTTTCATCAAGATGACTAAAACTAGACTGAAATGTAATGTGGTTTTCGTGTGACATTCAAAATCCATGATATTTCTCCGTTGTGGGTAAATCTGTCAAACAACAATGCAGCTGTAGCTATTCTGCCTCTCATCTGTAGAAAGCAGGGACCCCAGGTTTGGCAGGTGGATAGAACACACTACCATGGCTTGGTTCAAGATTTAGTCAAGAGAATAAATGCTTGAACTAAAAGTAAAGACTTAAATGTGAGGAGAGTTTATCAACTACAACGAGACTAAAACTACAAAGGATAGAAATGACTAAAATGTGACTAAAACTAAAATGCATTTCATTTAAAGACTAAAAGTAAGACTAAAATTAAATATAGCTGCCAAAATTAACACTGGAATATAATAAAAAAATGTGGGGTTGTTTGAAAAAGGTGATTTATTTGACTGGAATGTGTGGACTTAGTGAAGTTTGACGGAAACATTTTGGGAATAACTAAAGGAATATTGGTGTAATTTTATGGCACACTTTAGAAATGTGGTTACAGAAATTATAGGAAACTTCTTCAGAATTTTAGGGATTTTTTTTGGGGGGGGGGTTTTAGGAAACTTAAAATGGGTGATATCCAAATAATCCAAGACTTTAAATGGCAATGTCACTCATGCTTAGGCTGAATCAGTCCTTGTAGTCCATCTGTGGACATCCTCTTAGGTCTAAACTACTTCCTGTTCAATTAAAAGGCTGAGCTGTTTCCCTGATCAGGTCCATAAACGAAAACACAAAAACAACCCAAAAGTTAGGAGCTCAGATGAGAAACTGGAAATTACAACAGGAGGGAATGCTGGAAAGGAAGTGACAACTACAGTGAGTGTGGATGAATAAATGAGAATATTGGTCAAAAATGTTGTCAACCATAGAGATATCATAGAGAAACTCTCTGTCTCCTGTTAACTCTAGAATGATGGATGTAGGTCAGAGGGCAGAGACCTAAAGATGCAGCACTTATGAGGTTTCCACATGACACAGAAGGAGGTGAGGTTTTAAATACAGTTTTAAACTATGAGATCATCACAGGAAGTGTTAAAGGTAGTCAGGATTTCAAAATAAAGGTCCTTAAACAAAAGATGATGCTGGTTTGAACAGAGTTTCTGACAGACGCTGATTAAAAACATGTGACTGTGTTTATGCTGACGCTGAGTCAGGAAGAGCAGCCGTAACCTCAGGGAGGAAAAACTACAAAGTGGGTCATTCTGGATGAACTTTACCCTGATTATCAAACCTACAGTCCTCTTCAGTCCTCCATAGTCCTCCATAGTCCTCTACAGTCTCTTACAATCCTCTACAGTCTTCTAAAGTCCTCTACAGTCCTCCATAGTCCTCTACAGTCTTCTACAATACTCTACAGTCTTCTAAAGTCCTCTGCAGTCCTCCATAGTCCTCTACAGTCTTCTACAATCCTCTACAGTCTTCTAAAGTCCTCTACAGTCCTCTACAGTCCTCCATGGTCCTCTACAGTCCACCACAGTCCTCCATCATCCTCCAGTGTCCTCCACAGTCCTCCAGTGTCCTCTATAGTCCTCCAGTGTCCTCTACAGTCCTCCAGTGTCCTCTATAGTCCTCCAGTGTCCTCCACAGTCCTCCAGTGTCCTCTATAGTCCTCCAGTGTCCTCTACAGTCCTCCAGTGTCCTCTATAGGTTCTCCAGTGTCCTCTACAGTCCTCTACAGTTCACCACAGTCTTCCATGGTCCTTTACAGTCCTCCACAGTCCTCCATGGTCCTCCACAGTCCTCTACAGTCCTCCACAGTCCTCTATAGTCCTCCAGTGTCCTCTACAGTCCTCTACATTCCTCTACAGTCCTCCATGGTCCTCCACAGATCCAGTGTCCCCTACAGTCCTCTACGGTCCTCTACAGTCTACCACAGTCCTCCATGGTCCTCTACGGTCCTCTACAGTCTATCCTTGACTGTCCACACCCAGACCTGATCACTGCCAGACCTGTTGAATGAATAAATCCTTTCTATAGAAGCTGTCTGACAAAGTGAAATAGGATAAAAGATCTCCAAACATCATCAAACCATCTAAAGAAGAACAGATGAGAAACAAAGTCACTGACATCTATCAGTCTGAAAGGGTTGCAAAGACATTTCTAAGACCTTGGGACTCCAGCAAACCACGCTGAGAGCCATTATCCACAAACTGGGAAAACTGTGAACAGACGTGAACCTTCCTAAGAGTGGCCGGCCTACCAAAATTACTCCAAGAGTGCATGGACTACTTATCCAGGAGGTCCCAGAAGAACCCAGAACAACATCTAAACACCTGCAGGCCTCACTGACTCAGTTAAGGTCAGAGGTCATGATTCAACAATCAGAAAGAGAAAAATGGCATTTGTTCAGTGTTACAAACATGCTATAAAAAGTTTTTTTTTCTTTTTCACAGCTCTGTTAGAAGATAAGTTTGAAGACCATGAACCAAAGATGAAGAAAAAAAGAAGAATTCAGACAGAGGAAGAAGAAGTGCACCTTGTCTTAGTCTGACCGTTCTGTGCTTTTGCTGACCATGCATTTTTTTCCTGTTTGAACTTTACCTCATTTATTACTAACACAGCTGAGTCAGATCCTTGCCTCTTATTGGTCGATGACAGCATGCCTTGGTCTGTTATTGAAGGACTGTCAGAGACAGGCTTCAGAGGGAGAGGGGTAAGGCACAGGACGGACCCTAGACCAGACCACCAGGGTTTATGGGACATGACCATGTGGACCCTGATATCACTGGTTTAAAATGATGCAATCACCGCTATCAGATATCAGACCATTCAGGATTGCCAGTCAGTATCTGGAGGATCAAACCAGATCTAAATCCTGCTAATGGTGTAGGAATGGGGTCTGTGTGGGACTGAGCATGTTTGTTTGTTCAGACTGGAGACTAAAATCCTGCTGAGGATCTTTGTTCAGCTGCAGACCCTTTAATCACAGACCTACAGAGACCCCCATGGGGTCCTCAGTATGTATGTACGAGAACTACAGAGATCCTTGTTTGGATGATTCAAGAACCCTGGGTCTGATTCTAGGTTATCTACAGTGAGTTATTAATATGGCGTCTGCTGCATCATTCACATCCCTCTTGACATGATGACATCACAAAGGTGTCCAGGTGTGACTCTTACCTCCACAGCCAGTGAACCCAGACTGTCCAGGAGGTTGTTTGTTGCCTTGGCGACCTGTTGCACGGCCTCAGGGTCAGACGTCACGTCCCTCTGAGAGACACAGAGACAGATGGTTTACTGATTAACGATGATTAAATAATAATTTTCTAACAGCTGATGTGAGAACATTGAAGGATTTTAGACCACACCGAATGTCTGACAAAGACTAAAGTACATTTTAGTCTAATTCTGGTCATCAAAGATCTGGTTTTGGCTAGTCTCAGTCTAGTCTAGTCTGTCCACCAACAGTTTTAGGGGACGAAATTAAGACTGAACAGGTGTCCATGAATGAAAACATTCACATGGCTGATTAAACTTCATTCTAACATAAACCTAGCACAGAAGTAAGTCAAGGATTATTTCTCTGCTGTAACGATGGTTCTGGTCTTATTGTTGTGTAAACCCGGGTACCAGAAACTTAAAACAAGAGGTCATCATCATCATCAACAACAGCAGAATCAGCAGAGGACATCCAGAACATTCTTCATGGACTAACCCACATCCTCGGCTCTGCTGCTCATCCCACAAACACATGTTCCTTACAGATGTGGCTCCATTTAAAAGGAAATAAACAGACTTTACTACAGGATCAGATTTATGATAAGAAGCATCATAACAACAAAAACATAATCAATAACACTCATTAACATTAACCCTGGACTAAACCAGTGACTCCTGTTTAAGATCTGTGCTATTCTACCAGTGTTCTCTCCCTGTTCTCTAACCTCCCCTGTTCTCTAACCTCCCCTGTTCTCTAACCTCCCCTGTTCTCTAACCTCCCCTGTTCTCCCTGTTCTCTAACCTCCCCTGTTCTCTAACCTCCCCTGTTCTCTAACCTCCCCTGTTCTCCCTGTTCTCTAACCTCCCCTGTTCTCCCTGTTCTCTAACCTCCCCTGGTCCCTCTGTTCTCTAACCTCCCCTGTTCTCCCTGTTCTCTAACCTCCCCTGTTCTCCCCGTTCTCTAACCTCCCCTGTTCTCTAGCCCCTCCTGTTCTCCCTGTTTTCTAACCTCCCCTGTTCTCCCCGTTCTCTAACCTCCCCTGTTCTCTAGCCCCTCCTGTTCTCCCTGTTTTCTAACCTCCCCTGGTCTCTCTGTTGTCTAACCTCCCCTGTTCTCTAACCTTCCCTGTTCTCCCTGTTCTCTAACCTCCCCTGTTCTCCCTGTTCTCTAACCTCCCCTGGTCCCTCTGTTCTCTAACCTCCCCTGTTCTCCCTGTTCTCTAACCTCCCCTGTTCTCTAGCCCCTCCTGTTCTCCCTGTTTTCTAACCTCCCCTGGTCTCTCTGTTGTCTAACCTCCCCTGTTCTCTAACCTTCCCTGTTCTCCCTGTTCTCTAACCTTCCCTGTTCTCCCTGTTCTCTAACCTCCCCTGTTCTCCCTGTTTTCTAACCTCCCCTGGTCTCTCTGTTCTCTAACCTCCCCTGTTCTCTAACCTTCCCTGTTCTCCATATCCTCGGTTCTGTGATCAGCAGCCTCTCTCTAAATAAACCTGTCCCAGTGTCAGAGTTTCTCACAGTCCGTCAGTAGCTCGTACATTTCTCCACACAATGAGGAGCTGACACACAAAACCCTCCAAACACGTCTCCAGGCTACGAAAACTGAGACTGTAAGAGACGGGCTGGGACACGCCTCCTCCCACACACAAAATACACACAGAACACACACTCTAACCTCAGTGAATAGAGGGAGAAAGGCTCGGAAATCACAGAGAAAACACACCCTGAGAACAGCTCCAGACACCTGGAATAAAAACACTTAACGAACACGGTAAAACAGCCTGATATTTCCACGCCTGCACCTCTGTCAGTCCAGAAAATAATGCTAGATTTCCTCTGTCAGTCCAGAAAATAATGCTAGATGTCCTCTGTCAGTCCAGAAAATAATGCTAGATTTCCTCTGTCAGTCCAGAAAATAATGCTAGATTTCCTCTGTCAGTCCAGAAAATAATGCTAGATTTCCTCTGTCAGTCCAGAAAATAATGCTAGATTTTCTCTGTCAGTCCATAAAATAATGCTAGATGTCCTATGGCAGTCCAGAAAATAATGCTAGGTTTCCTCTGTCAGTCCAGAAAATAATGCTAGATATAATCAGGACAGGATTCAACAAAAAAGGGACCTTTAGACGGGAAATAAACCTGAGAGGAAACAGAAGGAACCAGCACTCTACAGCGCCACCCTCTGGTTTAAACATCCATCCATCATCCATCCCTCAGCCATCCATCAATCATCAATCCATCCATCCATCATCCAGTCATCCATCCATCAATCATCCATCCATCCATCCATCCATCATTAATCATCCATCCATCCATCCATCCATCATCAATCATCCATCCATCCATCTATCATCCATCAATCATCCATCCATCCATCCATCCATCATTAATCATCCATCCATCCATCCATCCATCATCAATCATCCATCCATCCATCTATCATCCATCAATCATCCATCCATTCATCACCCATCTATCATCAAATTCATCCATCTATCATACATCCATTTATCCACCCACCATCCATCCACCCATCAATCATCCACCCATCATCCATCTATCATCCATCAATCAGTCTTTACCTGGATGGGTTTCAGGAAGTCCAGGTTGCTCATGAACAGCTCCTCGGCCTGGTTTAACCAGGTGGGCGGGGCCTGACAGAGGATTTCCTGTACCAGCGTGGACACGTGAGGGTCTGAGATATTAACAAAGTCCTGTAAGCTCCGCCCACTCCCTCTCCTGGGACACATGTTCCTCAGATGAATGCCAAAACCTTTGAGGAGCACCTGAGATGGACGGAAGGGGAGGAAGGTCAAAAACCAGGATTCAAACATCAGTTTGAAGACTGAGACAGATGTTCAACATTTTGATCATATTAGCAACCGTAGAACAGGAGAGTCTGTCCAAAAGTTGTCAACATTTTTCTCATTAAGTGTGTCATAATGAGACATCTAAATCCATTTATCTGAGTTTGAATGAGTTGTTCATCGTTTTGAATTAACTTTTATTAACCGGCATCTATCTGGACCGGTCAGCTAACTGATACCAAGGAAAATTACATTTCATTTTTTATGTAGAGTTTATATGTTTGATGATACATGACACTCCTGGGATTTATGAACAACTGTCAAAAGATGATTGAACCCATTCTGATGTTTCTCCGTCTTCGACTCGTTTTAATCCACATGGTCATACTGAGCATGTGCAGAGCAAGCATGTCCTCACCTTCTCCAGGTTGACGTCGGCGTTTGTGATCTGCTTCACATCTTGCTCAGAGAGTGAGGCGTTCCTGCGTAGGAACGTTGACAGAGTCTCATCATCACGCAGGAAGTGCTTCAGCTTAAACCCTGAGGGGAAAACAAGACAACAGGGTGAGTCAGGCACACAGCATGCCACCAACCCCGTTAGAAATCCAGTCTGGACTTGACCAGACCTTTAACTGGACGCTCTGACACACGTGGACCCGTTAATTCGAGTCTGAGCGTGTTGTCACTCGCCTGCAGGACAAAGAGGAAACTCCCCCTCCCTTCTTCTTCTGCTGCAGGTTTAAACGTGCCGCAGTGACGAGGACAAAAAGAAGCTTCTGGAAACATGTTCAGGTTTACATGTTTGACTCTATAAACAAAGATTGAAGCGACAGGTCTGAACACATGAGGTGTTTAAAGGAGCACGCCTCAGAATCAGAAGGGGAAAAAGAGACAGTGACTTTAAAGGAAACAAGGATCCAGGTCTGGAAAATCAACCAAAAATCATCAACTCTAACCAGTTATTTAAAATTCACCAAAAACCATCAACTCTAACCAGTTATTTAAAATTCACCAAAAACCATCAACTCTAACCAGTTATTTAAAATCAACCAAAAACCATCAACTCTAACCAGTTATTTAAAATTCACCAAAAACCATCAACTCTAACCAGTTATTTAAAATCAACCAAAAACCATCAACTCTAACCAGTTATTTAAAATCAACCAAAAACCATCAACCACAACCACTGCTAAGCAGTTATTTGAAAGTACAACTGTTCAGCAGGAGCAAGTATGGAGGCCTCTAAGGGTCATATCAGACCCAGGTGGACCTGGTCAGATCCCCCGCTGACTGTCTGACATCAGCAGCTCGCTGTGATGTGATTGGTCAAATGAGGAACCGCTTTGATGCACGGCTCCAACAGAGAGAGCCGTCAAATCCAATCAGAACACTCAGAGAGAATTTAACCCTTAAACCCCCAGGTCTGGTTTTATACCTTAACCTTGCCGTGATCCGTGATAGTTTAGATGGGTTGTTAAATGGCCTGGTAGTCTGGTTTTAGACCTTAACCTCACTGTGATCCATATAACATGCTGACAGCCCTGTTAACATATCTTACCTTATTATAGGGCTGAAGGATTCTGAATAAATACCCATTTCTGTTTTATTTTTTTAATCACACTTTGAACGGCAGAACATTTGAGGAGGAAGCAGAAGGACGGCATTTTACAGGGATCATTTCAGGTTCCTTAAAGAGTTCTTCAGACAGGAAAAGGCAGGATAGCTTAAAGAATCATGACTAGAGGCAGAGCAGCATAAAAGAAAGACTCTTCAGATCCAGGGACGAGTAGAGAGTGAGGCCTTCCACCTGACATGGCACCTTTAGGAGAGGTATCAGTGTGGATGTAGGACCACGGTGAGAAGGAAGTCGAGGCTGTAGTAAGGTCTACAAAGGCTTGGAGTCCCTACTGGGTCTCTGCAGCGTGCCTAAGGTCCTCCGGTTTCTATGTTGATTACTAAGGTTAGTATGGGAGAAACAAATCCTGATTCCCAAGGAGAGGGAGTCCTTTGATCTGAAGTGGTTTAGAACCACTTCACTGTTGAATGTAGAGGGAAAGATCTTCTTTAGTATCGTGGCACAGAGGCTTAGAAGTTACTTGGTTTAGAACCGTTTAACATACGTGACAGTGCAGAGAGCAGGGATCCCAGGTTTGGCAGGGTGCATAGTACACACAAGCATGATCTAGCAGCTAAGTCTTAAATTAAAACGTTAAAATCGGGGCGTCTGATTGGGCCTTAGTTTTTCCTTCTGCTCTCTAAATCAGCAACCCAATGATCCAAGTCTGCTGTGTCCTGTAAAGACCTGGAGTGACTCAGTGACACGGTGCAGGTCTGACCCGGTGTCAGCTCTCTGTATGTCTCTGGAGAAAATCAGGGTTTGTTCAGCTGCAGAGAGACGGTCTGAACTCAGCGACGCTCAGCACGCCGCCGCCAACACCGGGAGGAAGAGGGAGAGAAGAAAAGGGCAAGGGAGGGAAAAACTGCAGGAGAAACCATGCTCTGCACCAGTTAGATCCTCCACTTCCTGAAACCTGTCATCTCTCACCTGGACTACCCTCCACAGACAGACCATCACATGATAAATGTTCCTCCTGCTGAGTCTGTGGTTCTCAAACATCTCCTGATCTGCTGTCAGACCAGGTGAGCTCACCTGAGAACACTCCAACAGGTAAACCTGCCTCAGCTCGCCCCCCCCACCCCCCGCCCAATAGCAGCGTGCTCTCAGATCTCGTGTGAGGTGATTAGAGGACTAAATGCTGAACCACGGGGGTGGGGGTGGGGGGCAGGCTGGTGCAGGTAGAGAAAAGAACCCCCCCTCCTCCTCCCGCAGAGAGAAAAAGGACAAATTAACACAAAGAAGGAAAATTCTTTATGTTCAATGAGGCTGAAAATCACCAACAGAGACCTGCTGAGTATACGGAGCTCTAGAGACGAGAGGACGACTGAACACAGGTGGACCGCCACAGCAAAACACACACACACACACAATAATCATAATAATAATCCTCAGTGTTCAATACCACAGAATTAAACTACACCAACAATAATCATAATAATAATACACAATGTTCAATACCACAGGATTAAACTACAAAAATAATCATAATAAAAATCCTCAAGATTTAGTACCACAGGATTAAAATACACCAACAATAATCATAATATTAATAAACAATGTTCAATCACAGGATTAAACTACACCAACAATAATCATAATAATAATAATAATAAACAATGTTCAATACCACAGGATTAAACTACACTAAAAATAATCATAATAATGATCTTCAATGTTCAATACCACATGATTAAACTACACCAACAATAATCATGTTAATAATAAAAGCCTGTAAGATACACCAGATTAAACTATACAACCAGATAAATAAATTAATAGCTTAATAAATATCTAACTAACCCAGGTTTAACTATAAAATAATAATAAATAAATAAATGACTAAATATCTAGGTAAACCCAGGCTTAACTATAGAACCATAGTAAATAAATCAATTAATCAATAAATAAATGAATGAATGAATGAATGAATGAATGAATGATTTAATGAATGAATATCTAGGTTAACCTAGGTTTAACTTTAGAACCATAATAAATAAATGAATAAATAAATATCTTGGTTAACACAGGTTTAACTAAAGAGCCAAACTAAATAAATAAATAAATAAATGGGTTAACCCAGGTTTAACTATAGAGCCATAATAAATAAATAAATAAATAAATAAATAAATATCTGGGTCAACCCAGGTTTAACAATAGAGTTATAATAAATAAACAAATAAATAAATAAATATCTGGCTTAACCCAGGTTTAACTATAGAGCCATAATAAATAAATAAATAAATAAATAAATAAATATCTGGGTCAACCCAGGTTTAACAATAGAGTTATAATAAATAAACAAATAAATAAATAAATATCTGGCTTAACCCAGGTTTAACTATAGAGCCATAATAAATAAATAAATAAATAAATAAATAAATATCTGGTTAACCCAGGTTTAACTATAGAGCCATGATAAAAAAAAAAAATCATAATAAAATAAATAAATCAATGAATAAATAAATATCTGGCTTAACCCAGGTTTAACGATAGAACCATAATAAATAAATAAATAAATATCTGGGTTAACCCAGGTTTTACTATAGTGCCATAATAAATAAAAAAATAAAAAAAATAAAAAAAATAAATGAATTATTAAATAAATGAATAAATAAATATCTGGGTCAACCCAGGTTTAACTATAGAGCCATAATAAATACATTAAAAAATAAATAAATAAATAAATATCTGGGTTAACCCAGGTTTTACTATAGTGCCATAATAAATAAAAAAAAAAAAGAATAAATAAATGAATATCTAGCCTCACCCAGGTTTAACGATAGAACCATAATAAATAAAAAAATAAATAAAATAAAAAAATAAATGAATAAATAAATAAATAAATAAATGAATATCTAGCTTAACCCAGGTTTAACGATAGAACCATAATAAATAAATAAATAAATATCTGGGCTAACCCAGGTTCAACTATAGAACCATAATAAATAAATAAATATATAAATAAATACATATCTGGGTTAACTCAGGTTTAAGTATAGAGCCATAATAAATAATAATAATAAAAAAAAAAAAAATAAATGAATAAATAAGTAAATAAATGAATAAATAAATATCTGGCTTAACCCAGGTTTAAGTATAGAACCAGATTAACTAAATTAATTAATTATTTTTTAAGAAAGCTAAACTATCTTGATTTATTGTTTGTCGATCATTCTTCTCTGGTCTGTTTTAATTTTAAATAAAAATATTTTACTTCTCTGTATATGATTTCACTGTATGATGTCACCAGTCTCTCACCTGATTGGCTTTTCTGCATCACCTGTAGGGCCTGAGAAAGCTCCTTGAACCCCTCCAGGTTTTTATCATTCTGACTGTACAGAAGAATCTTCTTAGCATCTGAAAACAGGCGGGAAATTCTGCAGAGAAACACAGAGACAGTTAGAGCTCAACCAACTCAAGTAATTACTCTCCATGTTTTTGTTTATTCATCAATAAATTCTCAATAAACCCTGAATCTGGTCTGACAGGCTCAGAGCGTCAGTAAAACCCCACATAAGGTCTGACAGGCTCAGCGAGTCAGTTAAACCCTGCTTATGGTCTGATAGGCCCAGAAGCTCAGGTAAACCCTGCTTGTGGTCTGACAGGCCCTGATCCTGGTCTTACATCAGAATTGTTTTAATTTGAATCAAAGTGTGAAATCTACAGAGTCATTGGGTCGTTTATTTTCATCAAATTAAAAACAAAAAACAAACAATATTGGAGCTTTTCACAATAAAAGCAGAGCAGATTTTCATAATAAAAGCCTGTGCTGTTACATGGAGTCGTTGAAGTTGCCGACGACACCCGGCGACTCTCCTGGTGTTGGGTTCCTGAAACACGGGTTGTTGGCGTTACAGAGGATCCCCTGTATCCATGGTAACGTGCCTGCTGATGGCATGGCTTTGTTAGGGAAGTGACCTGAGGAAACAGGAAGTGAAGATCAAACACACTTTTCTGAAACATCCTGTCCGAATTTGAACATATACAAGTACAAAAATACAAATATACATATTTAAAGAAAGACAGTCAAACTGGTACCAAAAGAAAGAACTCAGCAGATATAATCCTGTTTCTGAACAACCACAACATAATCATGTTTTTAAATGACTACAACAGATATAATCCTGAGAAAAAGAGTAAATTAGGATAATCATTGGTGTGGATGTGTGACCATGTGTGTCTAACAGGATGTGATGAGATGTTCAGTTGTTTATCTGCTGCAGCGTTGGAAGAAACGTCCACCTGGACATGAAGATAACCGATGACTTTATAATCACCTGAATGTAGAGAGAGCAAGAGCGGTGACCTTTACCCTCTGAGAGTGAAGACGCTGCTATCAGAACCTTTAAGACTGCCAACTATCAAACAGTGATAAGATAAACGGTCATGTTAGTGAAGGAACACTCTGATCAGCCTCATTCATAAACCTCAGTGATGTTAATAAAGGTTCTCTGCTCTCATTGGTTCAATCAGCACATTTAATATAATAATAATGATGAGAATGATAACTCATCTCTCATTGGTTCTGTATTGATATCCCTCAGTGTCAAACTGTTTATCGAAGGGTTGTTTTCTTTGCTTTTAGACCTGGCCCATACGTGGGACCACAGAGGCCACTGCTGCTTCAGGCACTAGAGACACTAACAGAGACATAGAGGCGGAGCTAAATTCTCCTGATGAACACCTACTACACGCTGACATGTATTCATATCAGCTATGTCCCTAATAAAGAAAACTGATGAGATAATACAGCATCTTTCAGCTCTCTGTCATTATTAGAACACAGATATATCAGTAATCTTTCTACTATATGACAACAATGAAGGAAAAAAGGCTCCAACATATCAAGCTTTAACAACATTCCATCCTTGCCTTTGAACACTACGCCATCCATTGAGTTTTGAAAACCTTCTATCCTTGCCTTTGAAGATGACATCATCCATCTAAGTTTTTTAAACATCATATCCTTGCATTTGAAGATGACATCATCTATTGAGTTTTAAAATGTTCTATCTTTGCCGTTGCTTCTAAAGACAATATCATCCATTGAAGTTTATGAAGTTTATAAAACATTTTATCTTTGCCTTTGAAGATGATGTCATCCATTGAAGTTTATAAAACATTTCACCCTTGCCTTTAAAGAGGATGTTCTCCTTCTACAAACCAAAACGGATGAGTTATAAAAAAACACTACCCTCTGTCCAGTGTGTGTCCATAAAGAGATTTAGATGTATTATAAATGTATATTATTCTGACATTCTTTCATAACATTTTGACATTTTAAATGTGGACTGGGTCCTTGGGGTGCCAGGTTTTGATCAGCACCCCTAGTGGTGGGTCAGGCTATAGTACCATGTCGCCGTGAATATGTATTTAGTAAGGTGGCAATGGCCTTTGACCTCGCAACTGTTATTAATTCACCCTTTGGTAAAATCACTAAAATAAAATCACAGCAGAGGAAAAAGAGCTGATACTGAACCATCAACACCTAGTCTGAACCGTTAATCTAAAACCTGATGGTTGACTCAATATCAACAGGTGAGAATAAGAGGAATAATCCAACATGAGCTCCATGTTTAAGATGACATGGACACCTGGACAAAAACACTGATGATTAACAGACTCTACTGAAGCCCCATCCACCACAATCACACCTGTTGGTTATTTCCAAGTGATTTAATGTCCTGATCTTTAAAAATAAACCAGAAATGAAGTTTAATGTTGGTACACAGAGAGCTTCTCTTATGTAACCAATCAGAACGTTATCAATGGTCAACGGCGCTCAGTGACCTTGGACAGGTGTGATCAGGACGCTCAGGTGAGATAAAGGGTCATAAACACAGGTAACTCACCTGAGGAGCTCAAAGAGAACCCCTACTACAGCTGATCAATCACAACACCTGCACTAACAATCCCAGCATGCACCTGGCCATTCAGTCAGATGGTCGACCACAGAGGTGACAGGTGACTACGGTGGGTAACCTCAGCTAAGCGCTAACCATTAGCTTAGCACTGCAACACAATCCATCAGTGTTTATTTAAATCATAAAAGACAGCAATCACGCACTCCACAACAATCTAACAGGAAAAGACCTCCAACTAACCTTCCGTTAGGCTCCGCCTACAAAACACCTCAACACTGAGTACAAACAGAAAAGGGTTAAAGCTCCAGACAGATGGGCTGGGGTCATTCTCACCTGCTGCTCATACCTGGTTTCACTCTGTTCCCAAGGGCCCTCTCTAACCCTAAGGGGCCACTCTAACACCGAGGGCCCACTGTAACACCGAGGGCCCACTCTAACACCGAGGGCCCACTCTAACACCGAGGGCCCACTGTAACACCGAGGGCCCACTCTAACACCGAGGGCCCACTGTAACACCGAGGGCCCACTCTAACACCGAGGGCCCACTGTAACACAGAGGGCCCACTGTAACACCGAGGGCCCACTCTAACACCGAGGGCCCACTGTAACACAGAGGGCCCACTGTAACACAGAGGGCCCACTGTAACACCGAGGGCCCACTGTAACACCGAGGTCCCACTGTAACACCGAGGGCTCACTGTAACACCGAGGGCCCACTCTAACACCGAGGGCCCACTGTAACACCGAGGGCTCACTGTAACACCGAGGGCTCACTCTAACACCGAGGGCCCACTCTAACACCGAGGGCCCACTGTAACACCGAGGGCCCACTGTAACACCGAGGGCCCACTCTAACACCGAGGGCCCACTCTAACCCCGAGGGCCCACTCTAACCCCGAGGGCCCACTCTAACACCGAGGGCCCACTGTAACACCGAGGGCCCACTGTAACACCGAGGGCCCACTCTAACACCGAGGGCCCACTGTAACACCGAGGGCCCACTCTAACACCGAGGGCCCACTGTAACACCGAGGGCCCACTCTAACACCGAGGGCCCACTGTAACACCGAGGGCCCACTGTAACACCGAGGGCCCACTCTAACACCGAGGGCCCACTCTAACACCGAGGAGCCGCTCTGTCCCCGAGGGCCTTCCCTGTCGTAGAGGGCCCGCTCTGTCCCAGAGGGCCTTCCCTGTCTTAGAGGGCCCGCTCTGTCCCAGAGGGCTCTCTCCATCTTAGAGGGTCCATTTTTATCCATCCAATGTTCACTATCAGTTAGAAGAAGGGAACAACAAGGAGGAGGACAAAGACAAAACTGTTGTGGTGTGGTTAAGGACTTAGATTGTGAAGTAATAGAATGTATTAATGATCTCCTAAAGTTGATCTCTCATAGACTCGGCTCTAGCACCTCTACACCCCCCCCCCAAAAAAATGTATTACTTCATGGTGAGCCTTGGTCCTCGCCAGTGCTTCCCACTTTTTAAAAGGTTGCCAACTTTGGCCTACTGTTTTGCAAATATGCAGGGACAAGCCCCCAACATCCTAGCTTCACATACATTCGGTCCTCTTCCTTGGATGACATCATGCTTTGAAGTCTTTGATAGAAGTAAAAGAGATGACATCATCAAAGTTTATAAACAGTCACCCCAGTCTAACCAGTACTCTACTGGTTTATTCTCTTATTAGTATACCAGTGTTTCCATTAAAGCAGGTCTATGGCAAAACAAGGGAGAAAAGCTGTTAAAGAATCTCAGCTAGCCTCTTAACTTGGTCCTAGACTTTGTAGAGTTTGGTCTCAGTCCTAGACTCCTCTCGACTCTGGTCTCAGTCCTAGACTCCTCTAGACTCTGGTCTCAGTCCTAGACTCCTCTAGACTCTTGTCTCAGTCCTACACTCCTCTAGACTCTGGTCTCAATCCTACACTCACCTAGACTCTAGTCTCAGTCCGAGACTCCTGAAGACTGGTCTCAGTCCTAGATATCTCTAGACTCTGGTCTCTGTCCTAGACTCCTCAAGACTGGTCTCAGTCCTCTAGACCCCTCTAGACTCTGGTCTCAGTCCTAGACTTTTCTAGACTCTGGTCTCAGTCCTAGACTCCTCTAGACTCTGGTCTCAGTCCTAGACTCCTCTAGACTCTGGTCTCAGTCATAGACTACTCTAGACTCTGGTCTTAGTCATAGACTCCTCTTGACTCTGGTCTCAGTCATAGACTACTCTAGACTCTGGTCTTAGTCATAGACTCCTCTTGACTCTGGTCTCAGTCATAGACTACTCTAGACTTTGGTCTCAGTCCTAGATACCTTTAGACTGTGGTCTCAGTCCTAGACTCCTCTAGACTCTGGTCTCAGTCCTAGACTCCTCTAGACTCTGGTCTCCCTTCATCTGTCCAGACCTGTAGTAGGAGGTCTGCAGGACTGAGTCATCAGTCCAGAGCATCAGTGATCTGGATCCCCTCCTCTCCAGGTAAACCAGTTCACCTGTGGTAAAAATCACTTTGCTCGGCGCGCCAGTAGTCGAGTGGTTAAGGCGCACACCATATACGCCGGCGTCCCGGGTTCGAATCCGGCCAATGACACTATTTCCTGCATGTCTCTCCCCGCTCTCTCCCCTGTTTCTGACTCTATCCACTGTCCTATCAAAATAAAGGCCAAAAATAAATCTTTAGAAAAAAAATAAATTAAAAAAAAAAAAACTTTGCTGTGTCGGGATCAGAGGGGATGGATATAGGAATGTTCTGATGATAACTACACAGCACAGCGCCACCTAGAGCTTTAAAAGACTAACCTTACCACAATATAATTGATTGAGAACTGCTGTTCTTCACTTCCTGTCCGCCAACACGTCATCAGATTCAACAAGAGACAAGGAAGAAGACAAAGAAAAACACTGAAAGTGAAGAAAAAAGGGAGAAGAAGAAGAAGAGGAGGAAGTGTTCTGTCCTAGCTGTTTGTGTCGATAAAGCTTGTTTGAACTCACATTCATGCTGCTCATATGGAGGATAGTTCAGTCTGACAGCGATGAGGATGAAGAAGATGAAGAGCGGCCAGACGATCTCCACCAGCAGCTGGAGCTGAGGGGGGAGGGGGGGTCATCATCATCATCATCATCATCATTATTGTAATGCATAATAACTACACAGCAGTCGTCATGACAACACAGACACTCTGACCGATCTAGGGCTGAATGATCTGGGAAAATAATGTAACTATGACTTTTTTCACCCAATATTGCGATTGAAATTCATCATGTGATTATTCTTCAGGTTCCTCATCTTAGAAACCATTCTATGTAACACACAAAGCTATTTCTCCCAGAAATTTATATCCAATCTCCCAAAATCTATAAATAAATGTTAAAAATTCTAAGAAAATAACTAAAAATTAAAAACCTGCCCCACCAGCCCCCCCCCCCCCCGAAAAAAATCTAATTATCTTCTTAAAAATGTACAAATACATTTCTCAAATTTTCATGAAATTACCTAAAAGTTTTAAAGCTAATTCCCCCAGAAATTTTAATCAAATTCCCTAAAAATTACAAATAAATTTATCAAATTTTCAAGAAGATACTTAAAATTTTCAAAGCAAATCCCCCCCCTGAAATTCAAATCAAATTCCTAAAAATGTAAAAATACATTTCTCAAATTTCTGCAAAAATATTTTAAAAACTCTGGGCAAACTTCCCCCCAAAATTCAAATAAATCCAACAAAAATGTCTTATTGCTATTATTTTGTCCTATATTGCAAATTTGATATGAATTGTAATGAAGGGAATGATGATTTTATGGATTTCTTACTTTGAAGAAGACAAAAAATAGACAAAAAACAAGGAAAGTAGGAACTTTTTCAATTATTTTAGAAAATATTGGCACTTGAATGTTTGCATTATGTGTAGAGCAAAACACCTCTGCCTAAAAAAATGTATTAAACTGGTATTTCGAAACACATTTCAGGTAAAAGTATTATTTGAAAATTGCAGTAGGTCACATTGCGATTTAATTTACATTTCGATTAACTGCCCAGCCCTAGACTGGACATCAGAGTTTCACTGATATCAGCCATCCCGATATTTCATCAATCAGACTCTGATACAAGCACACCTGTGTATAGGTAAGAACACCTGCTAAGCTGATCACAGCTCAGACAGGAAGTTAACAGTCTGGTCTATGTTTGGGGCTTCATTCTAATGTTCAGGGCTCACTGTGGGGCCCAGAGAGTGTGGGGGGTCCTAGACCTTAAACAGGGGGGTCATCATTTAGACCCAGTAGTTCTAAAGGAGATTTACTAATGTTATTATGCAGAATAAAACTGGGGTGTTTGGAGAAGCAGGCTTTAATTCCCTTCCTCTGTTTAACAGACCTTCTGGAAATAATCAAACATGACATTTTAGTAGGGGATAGTTTTGTCCTCTGTGTGACTCTGAAAAATAATTCCTCCAGAAAACCTTAAAAAGGGAAATTTGACCTCAGAATGATCCATGGATAGTTAACCAGTTTGTTTCCCTCCATCCTACAGTCGACTTTAATGTCAGATATTTTTCTGTTTAATCCAAAAAAAAAAAAAAAAAAAAATATCACTGATTCTAGAGAAAAGGGACAAACAGGGCCAGACATTTGACCTTCAGTTTAAATAATAATGATAATAATAATAATAATAATAATAATAATAATAAAAATAATAATAATCAGAAATAATAATCATAAAAACAATAACAACAACAACAACAATAATAACAATAATAATAATAAAATAATAAAATTAATAATAAAATAAAAATGAAAATAAGAACAAAAATAAAAATAAAACAATAAAATAAAATAAAAATAATAACCTAAAGTGTATATTTGTGCAGGTTTAAGTCTAAACTAACAGATGTGAAATATGAATTTTAAAATTCTACAAATCTAACTTGTTTCCATCATATTCTGATTTTTGTCGACTATCAACATTAAAATACAGTTATCTAATCCTGGTATTCATTCATAATATTTAAAAATAAAATGCATTATTTTCCACTTAATTTCATTTTTCACCTATCTGAAGGATCTGAACATTGTATTTTATAGTTTTCTAACTTGAATATTAACCATATTAAACTAATATATTTAAATAAATTAGTCATTATTTCGTGTATATTTATATATACATTACAAATAAGCAGAACTACGTGAAGAGAGGATAATGGAACCATTAGCTGACAGAGCTGACCGTGAGGATAAAGAGTGAGGTTGTAAACTAGCTTTTTAACCTAAATAATTCTCTATAGATAAATAAAAATGGTGAGAATGAAAGGTGGCATGCTCTGATTTATATTTATTTATTTAGTTAGTTCTTTTTGGACCCCCTTACAGGTCTGGACTGTGTTTCTCAGAGGTCTTTCTTCAGACATTCTGGTTCTGGCTGAGCTCCACTGATCTGGTCTGGTTTATTCTCAGTGGCATAAATCAGACCCATCATGAGCATTAATCTGTCACTCATTAAACATGCTGGATCTGAGAGTCTAAAGCCCGGACCCGGACTCTCTAACACGGCGCTGTACTCACGGTCTGCCGGCGTCTGTAGGTCAGGTTCTTCCACAGCAGCAGGCCCAGCTGAGTCCTCACAGACATGTCTGACGTCCGCTCGTCTCCACGTCTGAATGATGCTGCAGCTTGCTCTGTCAACGCACGCACAAACACGGCGTCAGCCAGCACAGCGCTCAAAGGTGCCGGGGTTAAAGGTCAGCCGAGAGGACTGATACTGGAGCTGCTGAGCTCGCACACGGTTATCTGCACACTCCTACACAGAGACACTAACATTTATCTGCACATGTATCTGCTGGGAGTTCATCAGTCATACATGCTGCTGATATCACGATTATAGAGTGGCCATATATTCCTCCATATCTCTGCTATACATCCACCTATTCTCTTATAGAGACATACCACATCTAGGGTCAGACAGTACACACGGAAATGTTTCAGAATCTTAGACTAAAATATCCTGAGTAACTCCTAAAGTCAGTTTTTAAATGATGATTTTATTTATTAAGGATAAAGCCATCCAAACATACCTGTGGAAAAAACATCCCCCCCTAAACCTAATAACTGGATGTTCCATCCTTGGTGTTTTTGAGTCTTTCACATCACTGTGGAGGAATGTTGTCCCATTCTTCTTTGCAGAATTGTTTTAATTCAGCCACACTGGAGGGTTTTCCAGCATGAACGGCCTAACTGAGGTCATGCCACAGCATTTCAGTCAGATTTAAGTCCAGACTTTGACTAGACCACTCCAGAACCTTCATTTAGTCTTTAGTCCATTCAGAGGTGGACTTGCTGGTGTGTTTGGGATCATCGTCCTGCTCCATAACCCAAGAGCGCTGGAGCTTGAGGTCATGAACTGATGGTCGGACATTCTCCTTCAGGATTTTCTGGTAAAGAGCAGAATTCATGGTTCTAGTGGTCCATGGTTTTGATTAAATGCTGTTAGTTGAACTCCACATGGAACACCTTCCAGAAAGTTCATCTTCTGTCTGGTCAGTCCTCAGAATATTTTCCCAGAAGTCTTTGTGATCATCAGGATGTTTTAAGTCAAATGTGAGACAAGCCTTTGTGTTCTTTTTGTCAGCAGTGGTTTTGGCCTTGGAACTCTCCCATGATGCCATTGTTGCCCAGTCTCTTTCTGATTGTTGAATCATGAACTTTGACCTTAACTGAGTCAGTGAGGCCTGCAGGTCTTTAGATGTCATTCCAGGTTCTTTTGGGACCTCCTGGATGAGTCATCCATGCACTCTTGGAGTCATGTTGGTAGGCTGGCCACTCCTGGCCACTGTTCAGTTTTCCCGCTTTGTGGATAATGGCTCTCAGCGTGATTGTCTGGAATCCCAAAGCCTTAGAAATGTCTTTGTAACCCTCTCCGGACTGACAGATTGCCGTTCATGCTGGAAAACCCTCCAATGTGGCTGAATTAAAACAATCCAGCACAGAAGAGTGGGACAACATTCCTCCACAGTGATGTAAAAGCCTCACAAACACCAAGGATGGAACAACCAGTTATTAGCTTTAGGAGGCAGAGAGGGTTTGGATGGTTTATAAAATCATCATGAGTGGATGTGATTGGTCGGTAGTGCTGGGTAATATTCCCAATTCTCAACCACAGTAAAGATTAAACTGTCTGAAGGAGAACAAGTGTTAACAGACTCTGAAACCTCAGACAGACTAGAGACCAGCTGATGGTCACCACTAAACAGGATCATCTAACTTCCTGTTGATCACAGCGGGGATGACTGGGGGGTTACATAAATGTAAATGACACCCACCCCCCCCCCCCCCAGTTTACACACTTTAAAGACAGACAGAGCCACAGCCATCGACACTCACAGGAAAGTCTCTGAATTAATGAGGATGGGGGGGTTAACAGTCACCCATACGTCCACCCTAATGTCCCGACTGAGGGTGATGAAATCAGCTGTTTGACCAGGATCAATCAACTCTCAGACCTCCTGATGATAATCTACGACGGTTTAGATCCCAGACCCTAGAATACCCCCGCCAGAGCCCTGAGACCCCCCCTGTCCTGGAACCATCCTGTTCAGATTTACGTTTTAGAGAGTTTAAGTTCATTTTAGCACAAATCTCCCTCCATCCCTGTGGTTTAGACTTAACTCATTCTAACAACACTGGATCAAATAAACCATTTATGTTTTTTGGAAAGCATCCTGTGAACCATGACTCCGTAATCAAACCATTAGAATGTTTTTTGAGTATCAGGCCTCACTGGCCTGGTCTTCAATCTATCAGTCTGATCAACGCTGTCACAGCCTACAGCTCATTTAAAAACATTAATACAGAAATATTAAATGAACACATCCATATATCTGTAAGACTGCCCGGCTCTAGAGCTGCCCCTAATCTGGACTGACAGCTCAGCTCTGGTCAGGGTCAAAGGTTAAAACAGATTAGGTTGAATCAAATCAGACATGATCACTTCCTTCTGTCGATTTTAGAGACAATTTAATTAAATATAAGAAAGACAGTCTGTTATTTTAGGTGTAACTGATACACAATAATTTAAATCTTATTATTCACTGATTTAAACAGAAAAAACAGAGTTTTTTAGTTAGAATACGGTTTAAATCAATCTTAACATTTACCTGTTAATCATTGGGTTTTTGTTTCTAACATTTAAAGAAGAGTGGTTATTTAAGGATGGATTTATTGTGATTACCCATACGCAGATATTTTAGTCTATTTAATATACCTTTATTTAAGTCAGTGAAACATCAGGGATTAAACTTTATCTGTAAAACGCGAATTAGAGTTTAAAGATGAAAAAAGAGAAAACTTTAACAAATACACTTCTGTAGGTCCTTAATGAAATAAGAAACAAAAACTATAGATACCAACTGATAATAAATAATATCATAACTAATAATATAATATACAGCTGATATAGACTGATATTTACAGCTGATATAGACTGATATTTACAGCTGATATAGACTGATATTTGCAGCTGACAGACTGATATTTACAGCTGATATAGACTGATATTTACAGCTGATATAGACTGATACTTACAGTTGATATAGACTGATATTTGCAGCTGATATAGACTGATATTTACAGCTGATACAGACTGATATTTACAGCTGATATAGACTGATATTTACAGCTGATATAGACTGATATTTGCAGCTGACAGACTGATATTTACAGTTGATATAGACTGATATTTACAGCAGATATAGACTGATATTTACAGCTGATATAGACTAATATTTACAGCTGATATAGACTGATATTTACAGCTGATATAGACTGATATTTACAGCTGAAATAGACTGATATTTACAGCTGATATATTTGCAGCTGAAATAGACTGATATTTACAGCTGATATAGACTGATATTTGCAGCTGATATAGACTGATATTTACAGCTGATATAGACTAATATTTACAGCTGAAATAGACTGATATTTACAGCTGATATAGACTGATATTTACAGCTGAAATAGACTAATATTTACAGCTGATATAGACTGATATTTACAGCTGAAATAGACTGATATTTACAGCTGATATAGACTGATATTTACAGCTGATATAGACTGATATTTACAGCTGATATAGACTGATATTTACAGCTGATATAGACTAATATTTACAGCTGAAATAGACTGATATTTACAGCTGATATAGACTGATATTTACAGCTGATATAGACTGATATTTGCAGCTGACAGACTGATATTTACAGTTGATATAGACTGATATTTACAGCAGATATAGACTGATATTTACAGCTGATATAGACTAATATTTACAGCTGATATAGACTGATATTTACAGCTGATATAGACTGATATTTACAGCTGAAATAGACTGATATTTACAGCTGATATAGACTGATATTTGCAGCTGAAATAGACTGATATTTACAGCTGATATAGACTGATATTTGCAGCTGATATAGACTGATATTTACAGCTGATATAGACTAATATTTACAGCTGAAATAGACTGTTATTTACAGCTGATATAGACTGATATTTACAGCTGATATAGACTGATATTTACAGCTGAAATAGACTAATATTTACAGCTGAAATAGACTGATATTTACAGCTGATATAGACTGATATTTGCAGCTGAAATAGACTGATATTTACAGCTGATATAGACTGATATTTACAGCTGATATAGACTAATATTTACAGCTGAAATAGACTGATATTTACAGCTGATATAGACTGATATTTGCAGCTGATATAGACTGATATTTACAGCTGATATAGACTAAAATTTACAGCTGATATAGACTGATATTTACAGCTGAAATAGACTGATATTTACAGCTGAAATAGACTGATATTTACAGCTGATATAGACTAATATTTACAGCTGAAATAGACTGATATTTACAGCTGAAATAGACTGATATTTACAGCTGAAATAGACTGATATTTACAGCTGATATAGACTGATATTTACAGCTGAAATAGAATGATATTTACAGCTGATATAAACTGATACTTACAGTTGATATAGACTGATATTTGCAGCTGACAGACTGATATTTACAGCTGATATAGACTGATATTTACAGCTGATATAGACTGATATTTACAGTTGATATAGACTGATATTTACAGCTGATATAGACTGATATTTACAGCTGATATAGACTAATATTTACAGCTGATATAGACTGATATTTACAGCTGAAATAGACTGATATTTACAGCTGAAATAGAATGATATTTACAGCTGATATAGACTGATACTTACAGTTGATATAGACTGATATTTGCAGCTGACAGACTGATATTTACAGCTGATATAGACTGATATTTACAGCTGATATAGACTGATACTTACAGTTGATATAGACTGATATTTGCAGCTGATATAGACTAATATTTACAGCTGATATAGACTGATATTTACAGCTGATATAGACTGATATTTAAAGCTGATATAGACTGATATTTACAGCTGAAATAGACTGATATTTGCAGCTGACAGACTGATATTTACAGTTGATATAGACTGATATTTACAGCAGATATAGACTGATATTTACAGCTGATATAGACTAATATTTACAGCTGATATAGACTGATATTTACAGCTGATATAGACTGATATTTACAGCTGATATAGACTGATATTTGCAGCTGACAGACTGATATTTACAGTTGATATAGACTGATATTTACAGCAGATATAGACTGATATTTACAGCTGATATAGACTAATATTTACAGCTGATATAGACTGATATTTACAGCTGATATAGACTGATATTTACAGCTGAAATAGACTGATATTTGCAGCTGAAATAGACTGATATTTACAGCTGATATAGACTGATATTTGCAGCTGATATAGACTGATATTTACAGCTGATATAGACTAATATTTACAGCTGAAATAGACTGTTATTTACAGCTGATATAGACTGATATTTACAGCTGATATAGACTGATATTTACAGCTGAAATAGACTAATATTTACAGCTGAAATAGACTGATATTTACAGCTGATATAGACTGATATTTGCAGCTGAAATAGACTGATATTTACAGCTGATATAGACTGATATTTACAGCTGATATAGACTAATATTTACAGCTGAAATAGACTGATATTTACAGCTGAAATAGACTGATATTTACAGCTGAAATAGACTGATATTTACAGCTGATATAGACTGATATTTACAGCTGAAATAGAATGATATTTACAGCTGATATAAACTGATACTTACAGTTGATATAGACTGATATTTGCAGCTGACAGACTGATATTTACAGCTGATATAGACTGATATTTACAGCTGATATAGACTGATATTTACAGTTGATATAGACTGATATTTACAGCTGATATAGACTGATATTTACAGCTGATATAGACTAATATTTACAGCTGATATAGACTGATATTTACAGCTGAAATATAGACTGATATTTACAGCTGAAATAGAATGATATTTACAGCTGATATAGACTGATACTTACAGTTGATATAGACTGATATTTGCAGCTGACAGACTGATATTTACAGCTTATATATACTGATATTTACAGCTGATATAGACTGATACTTACAGTTGATATAGACTGATATTTGCAGCTGATATAGACTAATATTTACAGCTGATATAGACTGATATTTACAGCTGATATAGACTGATATTTAAAGCTGATATAGACTGATATTTACAGCTGATATAGACTGATATTTGCAGCTGACAGACTGATATTTGCAGCTGATATAGACTGATATTTACAGCTGATATAGACTGATATTTACAGCTGATATAGACTGATATTTACAGCTGATATAGACTGATATTTACAGCAGATATAGACTGATATTTACAGCTGATATAGACTGATATTTACAGCTGATATAGACTGATATTTACAGCTGATATAGACTGATATTTACAGCTGATATAGACTGATATTTACAGCTGATATAGACTGTTATTTACAGCTGAAATAGACTGATATTTACAGCTGATATAGACTGATATTTACAGCTGATATAGACTGATATTTACAGCTGATATAGAATGATATTTACAGCAGATATAGACTGATATTTACAGCTGATATAGACTGATATTTACAGCTGATATAGACTAATATTTACAGCTGAAATAGACTGATATTTACAGCTGATATAGACTGATATTTGCAGCTGACAGACTGATATTTACAGTTGATATAGACTGATATTTACAGCAGATATAGACTGATATTTACAGCTGATATAGACTAATATTTACAGCTGATATAGACTGATATTTACAGCTGATATAGACTGATATTTACAGCTGATATAGACTGATATTTGCAGCTGATATAGACTGATATTTACAGCTGATATAGAATGATATTTACAGCAGATATAGACTGATATTTACAGCTGATATAGACTGATATTTACAGCTGATATAGACTGATATTTACAGCTGATATAGACTGATATTTACAGCTGATATAGAATGATATTTACAGCAGATATAGACTGATATTTACAGCTGATATAGACTGATATTTACAGCTGATATAGACTGATATTTACAGCTGATATAGACTGATATTTACAGCTGATATAGACTGATATTTACAGGTGATATAGACTGATATTTAGAGTTGATATAGACTGATATTTACAGCTGATATAGACTGATATTTACAGCTGATATAGACTGATATTTACAGCTGATATAGACTGGTATTTACAGCGGATATAGGTTTATATACTGCCTTTTAATCTCAGTTGTCTGTATAAATAAGATACGTTTTGTAACCATCAGTATTTTGAAAGTCAGCAGAAATCCAATACTGAGCATCCATAGTTACAAACTCAGCAGACTTCAGTTTCAGAGGTCCTACAGCTGTGACTGAATCTGTTTGAATCAATACTCTATCAGCAGGTATTTACACAACTCTCTGTTAATTAAAGTGAATATGATCCAGGTTAAAAACGACTGGAATAATCTATAAATCCCTTCAGAAGTGTTAAATTAATCAGAAGTTAAATTTCATGCCCTCGGGTGGTTAAAATAGTTCTGCTCTTAAAATGTGACAGCGCCCCCGTAGACTCATACACGAACACCACCCTCGCGTTAAATGAACCTGAAATCTTCAGACATGTCCTCGGACTTTCTCATGGTTTTGTTCTCAAATATCCACAGAGACACGCTATAAAATAACCAGGACTGCTCCTGTTGAGCCGAGCCTGGTTCCGGTTTAAACTGAGTTCTTTTAATGAACTTTTATTTTGTACTAACAGAGAAAATCCGCTTATTTCATCTCTAAAGCTTCTCCTCACTGATTGAACCTTTTCGACCAAATATTGGACCCCAGAAGAAGAAAAACCAACTAAAAAACGAACGTAAACGTGACTCAGGTAACTGTGGATTTACTCCTGTCTGATTTAAACACCTGGAGCAGCGGCGGGCTCTCTGTCCGGGACTTTTCGGTTAAATAAAGTTTAAACAGAGTTAATAAAGTTATTAAAACTCTTAATCAATGTTTATACAGATACTGAAAGTCTAATAAAGAGCATCAAAGTTCACATACCAGTGTCGGTAAACTTCTCCGCTCCCTCCGTCTCCTCTCAGCGGCATCTATCAGAGACAGAGCTACAGCTGTGGGACTACACTGGAGACACGGGGCATCCGCCAAACCTTTCAAAATAAAATACACTTAGCGCTACAGCTGTGTGACTACACTGGACAACACGAGGCTTTCGCCGGACCTTTCAAAATAAAATAAACTTAGAGCTATAGCTGTGGGACTACACCGGAGACACGAGGCTTCCGTCAAACCCTTTCAAAATAGAATACATATAGCTACAGCTGTGGAAATACACTGGCGACACGACGCTTCGGTCAAACCATTCAAAATAAAATACACTTGGAGCTACAGCTGTGGGACTACTTTGGAGACACAGGGCTTCCGTCAAACCTTTCAAAATAAAATACACTTAGAGCTACAGCAGTAGGACTACACCGGAGACACGGGGCTTTCGTCAAACCTTTCAAAATAAAATACACTTAGAGCCACAGCAGTAGGACTACACCGGAGACACGGGGCTTTCGTCAAACCTTTCAAAATAAAATACACTTAGAGCTACAGCAGTAGGACTACACCGGAGACACGAGGCTTTCGCCGAACCTTTCAAAATAAAATACACTAAGCGCTACAGCTGTGGGACTTCACATATATTTCATTCTAATTGTTTTATTTCATTTCATTTTATTTTGTATTGTGTTGTTCTATTCTATTCTATTTTGTTATGTTTTTATTTTAATATATTTCATTTCATTTTAGTCTGATTTATTCTGGAATAATACTTTATCTTAATTCGTCTTATTTTTTTTAAGTTAATTAATCAATTTCTTTTTATTTCATCATTTACCTTTATGTTTTCATTGGTTTGCATTTTTCTTTTAATTATAATTATTATTTTAATTAATATTAAATTAACATAACAAGACAAGGAGAAAAATTACATAAAAAGAAAATAAACTTGTATGGAGAACACCAGTGGAATAAAATTATGAAAATAACAACATTTAAATTTCCAGACAAGGTCAGACAAAAATCAATGAAAGAATATTAGTGACTGTAGAACAGAGTTATCTTCATTTTATTATTCCAGATATTCTAGAGTCCTTTATTTGGTTTAAATCAGACATAAATACAGAGAGAGTGATTTTCAGTCATCATAGATATTGTCTCCATCATCTCTGTTCTAAAATTAGACCTCAATTGTTTATACCTGGCTCTACCTTTGACCAGTTATTGTTTTTAATTGATTAACTCCTCCTTAGGGCACTTTGCTGACCTTATTTCTTATTTTATAGGCCTCATTTTTATAGACCTCATCATCTTCTTTTATAAGCCTCAGTGAGCAGAAGTGACTCAGACGCTTCACAGTAAAAGCCCCGTCAGTGTGAAGTATTTGGCCTGTCAGCAGAAACAAAACAACTTTTTTGTAGAGCTCCTGAAATTAAACATTTATAATTGGAGAAAATCAAAAAAGAATATTTGAGGAATATAAGAAAACTGATTTTTTAAAAAAAGTTATAAATTTAATAATTTTAATCACTGTACTCTAAATTATATTATCTACAAAATGATTTAGATAAGAGAACAATCCGGTTCTGACTAGTCAAAGCATTCCTCTCACTACTTTTTCTTTAAATGTTCTCTGAGGTTCTCTAAAGGCTCTCTGATGTTCCTTGATGTCCTCTAATGTTCTCTGATGTTCTCTGATGTTCTCTAATGCTCTCTGATGTCCTCTAATGTTCTCTGATGTCCTCTAATGCTCTCTGATGTTCTCTGATGTTCTCTAAAGTTCTCTAATGTTCTCTGATGCTCTCCGATGTTCTCTGATGTTCTCTAATGTTCTCTGATGTTCTCTGATGTTCTCTGATGTTCTCTGATGTTCTCTAATGCTCTCTGATGTCCTCTAATGTTCTCTGATGTTCTCTTAAGGCTCTCTGATGTTCCTTGATGCCATCTAATGTTCTTTGATGTTCTGTGATGTTCTCTAATGCTCTCTGATGTTCTCTGATGCTCTCTAAAGGCTTTCTGATGTTCTTTGATGTCCTCTAAAGTTCTCTAATGTTCTTTGATGTTCTCTAAATTCTCTAATGTTCTCTAATGTTCTCTGATGTTCTCTGATGTTCTCTGAAGGCTCTCTGATGTTCTTTGATGTTCTCTAAAGTTCTCTAATGTTCTCTGATGTTCTCTGAAGGCTCTCTGATGTTCTTTGATGTCCTCTAAAGTTCTCTAATATTGTCGGATGTTCTCTAATGTTTTTTGCTGTTCTGTGATGTTCTCTAATGCTCTCTGATGTTCTGTGATGTTCTCTGAAGGCTCTCTGATGGATTTTGATGTCCTCTAATGCTCTCTGATGTTCTCTAATGTTCTCAGATGTTTTCTGAAGGCTCTCTGGTTGTTCTTTGAAGGCTCTCTGGTGTTCTCTGATGTTCTCAGATGTTCCCTGAAGGCTTTCTGGTGTTCTCTAATGTTCTCTGATGTTCCGTAATGTTCTCTGATGTTCTCTGAAGGCTTTCTGATGTTCTCAGAAGGCTCTCTGATGTTCTCTTTTGTTCTCTGAAGGCTCTCTGATGTTCTCTGATGTTCTCTGAAGTTCTCTAATGTTCTCTGATGTTCTCTAAGGGCTCTCTGGTGTTCTCTGAAGGCTCTCTAATGTTTTTTGCTAATGTTCTCAGATGTTTTCTGAAGGCTCTCTGTTGTTCTTTGAAGGCTCTCTGGTGTTTTCTGATGTTCTCTGAAGGCTCTCTGATGTTCTCTGAAGGCTCTCTGATGTTCTCTGATGTTCTCTAAGGGCTCTCTGGTGTTCTCTGAAGGCTCTCTAATGTTTTTTGCTAATGTTCTCAGATGTTTTCTGAAGGCTCTCTGTTGTTCCTTGATGTCCTCAAACATTCTCTGATGTTCTCTCAGTCCTCTAATCCTCTCTCTTATTTTCTCTAATGTTTTTATGATAATCTCTGTTGTTCTCTGAAGGTTCTCTGGTGTTCTCTAATGTTCTCTGATGTTCTCTGAAGGCTTTCTATTGTTCTCTGAAGGCTCTCTGGTGTTCTCTGAAGGCTCTCTGATCTTCTCTAATGTTCTCTGATGTTTTCTGAAGGCTCTCTGATGTTCTTTGATGTCCTCTAATGTTCTCTATTGTTCTCTGAGGGCTCTCTGATGTTCTCTGAAGGCTCTCTGATGTTCTCTGATGTTCTCTGAAGGCTCTCTGATGTTCTCTGATGTTCTCTAAGGGGAGTCTCTGGTGTTCTCTGAAGGCTCTCTAATGTTTGTTGCTGTTCTGTGATGTTCTCTTATGGTCTTTAGTGTTCTGTGATGTTCTCCGATGTTCTCTAAAGGCTCTCTGATGTTCCTTGATGTCCTCTAATGTTCTCTAATGTTCTCTGATGTTCTCTGATGTTCTCTAATGATCTCTGAGGGCTCTCTGATGTTCTCTGAAGGCTCTCTGTTGTTCTCTGAAGGTTCTCTGGTGTTCTCTAATGTTCTCTGATGTTCTCTGAAGGCTTTCCATTGTTCTTTGAAGGCTCTTTGATCTTCTCTAATGTTCTCTGATGTTTTCTGAAGGCTCTCTGATGTTCTTGGATGTCCTCTAATGTTCTCTGATGTTCTCTGATGTTTTCCAAAGGCTCTTTGATGTTCTATGATGTCCTTTAATGTTCTCTGATGTCCTCTAATGCTCTCTGGTGTTCTCTAATTTTCTTCCATGTTCTCCATAGTTCTCTGGAGGCTCTCTGGTGTTCTCTAATGTTCTATGATGTTCTCTGAAGGCTTTCTGTTGTTCTCTGAAGGCCTATTGGTGTTCTCTGATGTTTTCTGAAGGCTCTCTGATGTTCTCTATTGTTCTCTGATGTTCTCTGAAGGCTCTCTGGTGTTCTCTTATGTTCTCAGATGTTTTCTAAAAGGCTCTCTGTTGTTATTTGAAGGCTCTTTGGTGTTCTCTGCTGTTCTCTGGAGGCTTTCTGTTATTCTCTGAAGGCTCTCTGGTGTTCTCAGAAGGCTCTATGATGTTCTCCATTGTTCTCTGAAGGCTCTCTGGTGTTCTCTGATGTTCTCTGAAGGCTCTCTGTTGTTCTCTAATGTTCTCAGATGTTTTCTGGAGGCTCTCTGAGGTTTTTTAGGGCTCTCTGGTGTTTTCTGATGTTCTCTGAAGGCTCTCTGATGTTCTCTGATGTTCTCTAAGGGCTCTCTGGTGTTCTCTAAAGGCTCTCTAATGTTTTTTGCTGTTCTGTGATGTTCTCTGAAGGCTCTCTGATGTTCTCTGATGTTCTCCGATGTTCTCTAATGGCTCTCTGATGTTCTTTGATGTCCTCCAATGTTCTCTAATGTTCTCTGATGTTCTCTGATGTTCTCTAATGTTCTCTGATGTTTTCTGATGTTCTCTGAAGGCTCTCTGATGTTCTTTGATGTCCTTTAATGTTCTCTGATGTTCTCTCAGTCCTCTTATCCTCTATGATGTTCTCTAATGTTCTTTGATATTCTCTGTTGTTCTCTGAGGTTCTCCGGTGTTCTCTAATGTTCTCTGATGTTCTCTGAAGGCTTTCCATTGTTCTCTGAAGGCTCTCTGGTCTTCTCTGAAGGCTCTCTGATCTTCTCTAATGTTCTCAGATATTTTCTGAAGGCCCTCTGATGTTCTTGGATGTCCTCTAATGTTCTCTGATGTTTTCCAAAGGCTCTTTGATGTTCGTTGATGTTCTTTGATGTTCTCAGATGTTCTCTGATGTTCTCTAATGTCCTCTGGTGTTCTCTAATGTTCTTCCATGTTCTCAGTTGTTCTCTGATGTTCTCTGATGTTCTCTAATGTTCTCTAATGTTCTCTGATGTTCTCTGAAGGCTCTCTGATGTTCTCTAATGTTCTCTGAAGGCTCTCTGATGTTCTTTATTGTTCTCTGTTGTTCTTTGAAGGCTCTCTGGTGTTCTCTGATGTTCTCTGATGTTCTCTGAAGGCTTTCTGTTATTCTCTGAAGGCTCTCTGGTGTTCTCTGATGTTCTCAGATGTTTTCTGAAGGCTCTCTTTTGTTCTTTGAAGGCTCTCTGGTGTTCTCTGATGTTCTCTGAAGGCTTTCTGTTGTTCTCTGAAGGCTCTCTGATGTTCTCTGATGTTCTCTGAAGGCTCTCTGATGTTCTCTATTGTTCTCTGATATTCTCTGAAGGCTTTCTGGTGTTCTCTAATGTTCTCAGATGTTTTCTGAAGGCTATCTGTTGTTCTTTGAAGGTTCTCTGGTGTTCTCTGAAGGCTCTCTGATGTTCCCTGAAGGCTTTCTGTTATTCTCTGAAGGCTCTCTGATGTTCTCTAATGTTCTCTAATGTTCTCTGAAGGCTCTCTTATGTTCTCTGATGTTCTCTGAAGGCTCTCTGATGTTCTCTATTGATCTCTGATGTTCTCTGAAGGCTCTCTGGTGTTCTCTGATGTTCTCTGAAGGCTCTCTGGTGTTCTCAGAAGGCTCTCTGATGTTCTTTATTGTTCACTTAAGGCTCTCTGGTGTTTTCTGATGTTCTCTGAAGGCTCTCTGGTGTTCTCTAATGTTCTCAGATGTTTTCTGAAGGCTTTCTGTTATTCTCTGAAGGCTCTCTGGTGTTTTCTGATGTTCTCTAATGTTCTCAGATGTTTTCTGAAGGCTCTCTGGTGTTCTTTGAAGGCTCTCTGGTGTTCTCTGATGTTCTCTGAAGGCTTTCTGTTATTCTATGAAGGCTCTCTGGTGTTCTCTGATGTTCTCCAATGTTCTCTGATGTTCTCTGAAGGCTCTCTGATGTTCTCTGATGTTCTCTGAAGGCTCTCTGATGTTCTCTATTGTTCTCTGATGTTCTCTGAAGGCTCTCTGGTGTTCTCTAATGTTCTCTGATGTTCTCTGAAGGCTCTCTGGTGTTCTCAGAAGGCTCTCTGATGTTCTCTATTGTTCTTTTAAGGCTCTCTGGTGTTCTCTGATGTTCTCTGAAGGCTCTCTGGTGTTTTCTGATGTTCTTAGATGTTTTCTGAAGGCTCTATGTTGTTCTTTGAAGGCTCTCTGCTGTTCTCTGATTTTCTCTGAAGGCTTTCTGATATTCTCTGAAGGCTCTCTGGTTTTCTCTGATGTTCTCTGATGTTCTCTGATGTTCTCAGATGTTTTCTGGAGGCTCTCTGGTGTTCTCTGATGTTCTCTGATGTTCTCTGAAGGCTTTCTGTTGTTCTCTGAAGGCTCTCTGGTGTTCACTGATTTTCTCTAATGTTCTCTGATGTTCTCTGAAGGCTCTCTGATGTTCTCTATTGTTCTCTGATGTTCTCTGAAGGCTCTGGTGTTCTCAGAAGGCTCTCTGATGTTCTCTATTGTTCTCTGAAGGCTCTCTGGTGTTTTCTGATGTTCTCTGAAGGCTCTCTGATGTTCTCTGATGTTCTCTGAAGGCCCTCTGATGTTCTTTGATGTTCTCTAATTGCTCTCTGTTGTTCTCTGATGTTCTCTAATGTTCTCTAATGTTCTCTGAAGGCTCTCTGATGTTCTCTGATGTTCTCTGAAGGCTCTCTGATGTTCTCTATTGTTCTCTGATGTTCTCTGAAGGCTCTCTGGTGTTCTCTAATGTTCTCTGAAGGCTCTCTGGTGTTCTCAGAAGGCTCTCTGATGTTCTTTATTGTTCTCTTAAGGCTCTCTGGTGTTTTCTGATGTTCTCTGAAGGCTCTCTGATGTTCTCTATTGTTTTCTGATGTTCTCTGAAGGCTCTCTGGTGTTCTCTGATGTTCTCAGATGTTTTCTGAAGGCTCTCTGTTGTTCTTTGAAGGCTCTCTGGTGTTCTCTGATGTTCTCTGAAGGCTTTCTGTTATTCTATGAAGGCTCTCTGGTGTTCTCTGATGTTCTCCAATGTTCTCTGATGTTCTCTGAAGGCTCTCTGATGTTCTCTGATGTTCTCTGAAGGCTCTCTGATGTTCTCTATTGTTCTCTGATGTTCTCTGAAGGCTCTCTGGTGTTCTCTAATGTTCTCTGATGTTCTCTGAAGGCTCTCTGGTGTTCTCAGAAGGCTCTCTGATGTTCTCTATTGTTCTCTGAAGGCTCTCTGGTGTTCTCTGATGTTCTCTGAAGGCTCTCTGATGTTCTCTATTGTTCTTTTAAGGCTCTCTGGTGTTCTCTGATGTTTTCTGAAGGCTCTCTGGTGTTTTCTGATGTTCTTAGATGTTTTCTGAAGGCTCTATGTTGTTCTTTGAAGGCTCTCTGCTGTTCTCTGATGTTCTCTGATTTTCTCTGAAGGCTTTCTGATATTCTCTGAAGGCTCTCTGGTTTTCTCTGATGATCTCTGATGTTCTCAGATGTTTTCTGGAGGCTCTCTGGTGTTCTCTGATGTTCTCTGATGTTCTCTGATGTTCTCTGAAGGCTTTCTGTTGTTCTCTGAAGGCTCTCTGATGTTCACTGATTTTCTCAAATGTTCTCTGATGTTCTCTGAAGGCTCTCTGATGTTCTCTATTGTTCTCTGATGTTCTCTGAAGGCTCTGGTGTTCTCAGAAGGCTCTCTGATGTTCTCTATTGTTCTCTGAAGGCTCTCTGGTGTTTTCTGATGTTCTCTGAAGGCTCTCTGATGTTCTCTGATGTTCTCTGAAGGCTCTCTGATGTTCTTTGATGTTCTCTAATTGCTCTCTGGTGTTCTCTGATTTCCTCTGAAGGCTCTCTGATGTTCTCTGAAGGCTTTCTGGTGTTCTCTGTTGTTTTTTGAAGGCACTCTGATGTTCTCTAATGTTCTCTGATGTTCTCTGAAGGCTCTCTGGTGTTCTCTAATGTTCTATGATGTTCTCTGATGTTCTCGGACGGCTCTCTAAAGTCCTCTATTGTTCTCTGAAGGCTCTCTGGTGTTCTCTGATGTTTTCTAAAGTTCTCTGAAGGCTCTCTGGTGTTCTCAGAAGGCTCTCTGATGTTCTCTATTGTTCTCTGAAGGCTCTCTGGTGTTCTCTGATGTTCTCTGAAGGCTCTCTGATGTTCTCTATTGTTCTCTGAAGGCTCTCTGGTGTTCTCTGATGTTTTTTGAAGGCACTCTGATGTTCTCTAATGTTCTCTGATGTTTTCTGAAGGCTCTCTGTTGTTCTTTGAAGGCTCTCTGTTGTTCTCGGATGTTCTCTGATTTTCTCTGAAGGCTTTCTGTTATTCTCCGAAGGCTCTCTGGTGTTCTCTGATGTTCTCTGATGTTCTCAGATGTTTTCTGAAGGCTTTCTGTTGTTCTTTGAAGGCTCTCTGGTGTTCTCTGATGTTTTCTGATGTTCTCTGAAGGCTTTCTGTTGTTCTCTGAAGGCTCTCTGGTGTTTTCTGATGTTCTCTAATGTTCTCTGATGTTCTCGGACGGCTCTCTAAAGTCCTCTATTTTTCTCTGAAGGCTCTCTGGTGTTCTCTGATGTTTTCTAAAGTTCTATGAAGGCTCTCTGGTGTTCTCAGAAGGCTCTCTGATGTTCTCTATTGTTCTCTGAAGGCCCTCTGCAGTTCTCTGATGTTCTCTGAAGGCTCTCTGATGTTCTCTATTGTTCTCTGAAGGCTCTCTGGTGTTCTCTGATGTTTTTTGAAGGCACTCTGATGTTCTCTAATGTTCTCTGATGTTCTCTGAAGGCTCTCTGGTGTTCTCTAATGTTCTTAGATGTTTTCTGAAGGCTCTCTGTTGTTCTTTGAAGGCTCTCTGTTGTTCTCGGATGTTCTCTGATTTTCTCTGAAGGCTTTCTGTTATTCTCCGAAGGCTCTCTGGTGTTCTCTGATGTTCTCTGATGTTCTCAGATGTTTTCTGAAGGCTTTCTGTTGTTCTTTGAAGGCTCTCTGGTGTTCTCTGATGTTTTCTGATGTTCTCTGAAGGCTTTCTTTTGTTCTCTGAAGGCTCTCTGGTGTTTTCTGATGTTCTCTAATGTTCTCTGATGTTCTCTGAAGGCTCTCTGATGTTCTCTATTGTTCTCTGATGTTCTCTGAAGGCTCTCTAATGTTCTCTGAAGGCTTTCTCGTGTTCTCTGATGTTTTTGAAGGCACTCTGATGTTCTCTAATGTTCTCTGATGTTCTCTGAAGGCTCTCTGGTGTTTTTTAATGTTCTATGATGTTCTCTGATGTTCTCGGAAGGCTCTCTAATGTCCTCTATTGTTCTCTGAAGGCTCTCTGGTGTTCTCTGATGTTCTCTGAAGACTCTCTGATGTTCTCTGATGTTCTTTGAAGGCTCTCTGATTTTCTCTGAAGGCTCTCTGTTGTTTTCTGATGTTTTCTGAAGGCTCTTTGATGTTCTCTATCGTTTTTTAATGTTCTCTGATGTTCTCTGAAGGCTCTCTGTTGTTTTCTGATGTTCTATGAAGGCTCTTTGATGTTCTCTATTGTTCTCTAATGTTCTCTGATGTTCTCTGAAGGCTCTCTGATGTTATCTAAAGGCTCTCTGATGTTATTTGATGTTCTCTAAAGTCTCTCTTGTGTTGTCTTAACATTCTTAAAAAGATTGTTAAAAGGTTCTTTGATGTTCTGTAATGGCTCTCAGATATTCTCATAACAGTCCTATAAAGGTTTTCAAAAGGTTCCCTGATGTTCTCCAAATAGTCTTAAAAGTGTTCCCTCAAGTCTCTTGGACGTTTTCTGTGGTTCGCTGATGTTCTTTGATGTTTTTCATATAAAGTTTCAGCAAAATTCTCTTTTTTCAAAGAGTTGCTTAAAATGTTCCAAAACTTGTAAAGATTCTTTTAAGGTCCTGTCCCGAGTTCTGTTGTTTTCTTCATTTGTTGTTTGTTGCTGTTTCTGTTGTTTGTTTGGTTGCAAGCTCAGTCTCTGGTTCTTTGACTGGTTCGGGTGGGGTTTTTTCTTTTTTTTTTTTGGTTGTTAGTTCTGTCTCTGGTTCTGTTGTTGGTTCTGTTTTTTTTTTTTCTTTTCTTTTCTTTGTTCTCTTTTGTTTCTAGTGTTTGTTCTGTTTTTGGCTAAGATTTTGATTATGTCTCTAGTTCTGTATCTGGTTCCTGTGTTGGTTCTGTCTCTTGTTCTGCCTCTTCAGACTGCTGGTTCCATGTTCAATTTGATGTATTATTATTCAGTGTTGGTGTGGTGGCTGACCTGCAGGGACTCCATTCATTCCCTATCTTATACTGCCCTCTAGTGGATGTCATCAGGAGCCTAGTTATCTCTCAGGAGTCTCTCTTTAACAGAAGAGTTTAACTGTGACCCAGCTGAGAGACTAGAGGAGCCTCTTTAACAGCTTTTCCCCCTCATGTTGTCATAAACATGCTATTAAAGACACGCTGATATACTACTTAGACAATAGAACCAGTGGGGTACTGGTGGGACTGGGATGAGGACTGGGGACTTAGGGTGGCTATGAATGCCATGTTTGATGACATCATCTGTAAAGGTAAGAATGGAATTATGCATTTTAAAGGGTGAAAAAAATCTTTCAAAGGCAAGTATGGAATGTTTATAACCCATATGACATCAACTTTAAGGCAGGAATGGAAACGTTTTTGATGACATCATATTTCTAAAGCCAGTTAAAGACCTGTGATCATCAGGGGAAAAGGATGGAATGTTTGTGAAATTGGGAGTTTTTCCCTCCATTTTTGCCAATTAGTAGGCCATAGTCTGCAACTTTTTGAAAAGCTGATGGTTCCTCGCCAGTTCCACCCGTTTTTCCAAAAGTTGCTATATAAGAAAAGTCAACATGAGGGAAAGATTGTTGGTATAATTCTAATAATGAGAGGTGAAGTTCCAGTTAGACTGAAGTGAAGACTCAACTCAAGACCAGAAGTCATGAGGGAGTCGTGAATCTCATGATGTGTTGTTTATGGCAGGGGCTCTCAACCTTTTCAGCTTGTGACCCCCAAAACAACCTAGGTGTTTGAACACAGCCATGCACAATTCAGAGTAGTCATGTGCAGACAGGGCCGCCCATAAGGGGGGAGCTTTCTGGCAAGAATTAGATAGAAATGGCAAAAATGGGTTTAAGTGGCAAAAACGGGCATACATAATGGTAAAGGGAGTTAAAACGGGGCTGAAATGGCTTTAAATTGTCAAAATGGGTGAAAATTTCGTGAAATGGGATGAAAAATTGCTATAAACTGGCATAAAAGGGTTAACTGAAAGAAAAAAATAGGCCAATATTGGCAGAAATTGGTTCAACAACTAAAATTGGGTATATTAAATGGTGACATCTGGTTAAAATGGGAAAGTTGTGTGTAAAAAGGGTTCAATAGTAGCAATAATGTGTCAACAGAGCCAACAATAAGCAGAGAATTGCAAGATTTGGTTTAGAAGTAGCAAAACAGGCAGAAAAAGGTGGTGGACAGGGTTTAAATTTGCCAAAAAATGGGTTTTAAGTTGCAAAAATGTGTTAAAATTAGACAAAATTGGTGCTAAAAGTGATAAAATCGGTTGAAATCAAGCAAAATTGGTGGTAAAAAAAAAGATAAAAACAATGGGTTACAATCAGGCAAAACTGGTGGTACAAGTGTAATTCAAAAATGTTCTTAGTTTTTTAAAAGGCATCTGGAGACCCCCCTCTCAGTGTCTCGTGACCCAAAATGGGATCCCGACCCCAAGGTTGAGAACCCCTGGTCTACAGAACTGATCCAAACTTCTGTGTTTGAGATGCAGTTGTTTGTCTTCATTCTGGTCCTCAGTTCTGTGGTGTAAAAGGGGTCAAAGTTCATTGCTGAAAATAAAACTTCACTTTGTGTGGAAGTTAAGTTCAACAAATCTTAATCTGGAGACTTAAAGGAAAGAAGACATGAACATGTGACCTGAACAACAAACAAGTATCAAGTCGTTTAAGTAAAACTCATCTGAAGTCTTTAATGAGACAACGTTAGTAGACTGAAAGCTAAAAATCTGTTTTCTTCTTTAAGAAAGTCTCCCTCTCTCTCTCCCTCTCTCTCTCACGCCCTGGTACAACAGTAAACAATGAGACAAAAGCTCTCTGTGCTCTGCTGGACGCTCAGACCCACAGTGTTCCTGTCCTCAGCTTCACTGCAGCATCACCACCGTCCTGGACTCTAGAGGATTTCCCAGGACTTTCCAGGAGCCTACAGGACTTTCCAGGATTTTCCAGCACCTTCAAGGACTTTCAGGGATCTCCCAAGGGCTTTCCAGGACTGTCCAGGATTATCTAGGAGCCCTCCAGGCCCCTCTAGGATCATGGACCCCAAGCGTCTGTCATCGCCCTATCAGCAGCAGGTTCGCTACAGGATAAAGGTGAGAGAACATTAACTTTATTTACAGGAGATTACAACATCAGAGCAGTTAGAAATACTCCTGATCAGTAAAACCACATTCAAAGGCAACTCTCTAATGAAAGAAAAATAAAGCTGTTTGACTTCAATACCCAGAATGCTTTACTCCACAATGACAGCCTACGTGTGTTTTTGATTTTCTTAGAATAAATTTATCTTATGACGGTGTATTAGAGACACTGCAATAAAAATGAAATTAAACAGAAAATCTGATAATATTCCAAGAAAAAAACACTTGAGATTTCTGAGAAAACAACTCAGATTTTTTTAGATTACAAATCATAAATTTACGACAAACCAAATTCACAATATTTGAGATTATAAGTCACAAATTTACCAGAAAAAGAGGACTTTAAATTGGAAAAAAGTCTTATAAATTTTGACTTAAAAAATAATAAAGTCAAAAAATTCAAACTTTAAAAGTCAGACATCTTTGACAGTTACGAGAAATCAAACTGGAACCAGGGTTAGATAGAGTTAGGGTAAGGCAGGATTGGTGGGGTAAAGGTAAGGGGTTAAAGTAAGAGGGTCAGGGTTAGGGTTTGGCGTTGTGAGGCCTATGCGTGGTTAGAGCTTGGTTTGGTTAGGTTTAAGTGTGATAAGAGCTGGGGGGGTTAGGGCAAGGCAGGGTTAGAGCTAGGCGTGGTTAGGGACCAGCACGGTTAGGAGAAAGCGTGGTTAGGTTTGGCATGCTTAGAGGTAGCCATGGTTACAGTTAGCCCTGGTTAGAGATAGGCATGGTTAATTTTAGGCATGGTTAGGTTTGGACATGGTTAAGGTGAGGCAGGGTTGGGATGAGGTATGGTAAAAGCTCGGTGTCGCCAGGGTTAGGTGTGGTTAAGGTTTAGCTTGGTTAGAGCTATGTGTGGTTAAGGTTTAGCTTGGGTAGGGTCCGGCATGGTCAGAGCTAGATGCTGTTAGGGTTAGCTATGGTCAGAGATAGGCATGGTTAATTGTAGGCAAGGTTAGGTTTAGCCCTGGTTAAGGTGAGGCAAGGTTGGGGTGAGCTGTTGTTAGGGTGAGGTGTGTATAGAGCTAGGCACGGTTAGATTTAGATATGGTCAGGGTGAAGTGTGGTAAAAGCTCGGTGTGGTCAGGGTTAGGCGTAGTTAAAGCAAGGTCTGGTTATTTGTAGGTGTGGTTAAGGTTTAGCTTGGTTAGAGCTATGTGTGGTTAGGGTTAGTTGTATTTAGAGCTAGGTCTGGGTAAGTTTAGATGTGGTTAAGGTTTAGCGTGGTTAGGGTCTGGCATGGTTAGAGCTAAATGTGGTTAGGGTTAACTATGGCTAGAGATAGGCATGGTTAATTGTAGGCGTAGTTAGGTGTAGCCCTGGTTACGGTGAGGTGTGTTTAGGAAGGCCTACAATATAGTGGAGCAAATCTGAGTCAGGGTTAGGGTTAGGGTAGCAATGACAATGATAAGGATGCGAGAGCTGAGGATGAGAGAGTTGAGAAAAAGAGAGCTGAGGATGATGGAGCTAGGGTAGCCAGGTACCCTGATGCTGCATGCACCCCACAAACAAAGTAAACCTTGTGTCCTGGTTGCACTTCCAGTCTTCATATCAGATTGTTGTTTCTTCTGAAGAGAGCAATGATGAGACAAGCATGCTGGAAGCCAACAAGCATGCCAGGGACGATTCATAAATCTAGATAAAACAAAGATGTTAATTAATTAATAAATAAAGAGCTCCTATGACTTGTGAATTCGGTGTCTGAACGAGGAATACTGTTCTACCATTACAGTAAATATAAAAAAAACTAACATCAAACCTGTAGTCTGGAAATTAAAGGATCTGGTGTTTAACGTTATCCTACCCTCAGTTCACAGGATATAATGGATCTTTTTAACCAACATGTGTTCTCTCCCCTATATGTTTAGAAGAGTTCTCCTCTGTTGCAGTTTTAATGGTTGTTTTACAGTTTATAATTTTATATCAATTCATTCATTAGAAGACATAGTATTATTGTGTATTTACTGTTATAGTGTTACAGCATCTCTACAGATGGAAACAAACTCACACTTTCCCCACAGAGGGAGAACATGACAGATCTTGTTTTTCATTCCTTAGGAACAGTAAAACAACATGGGTGGAAAATCCTGACTGAAGATTTCATAATTGATGCATCAAAGGGTTAACATAAAGGAGAGGGGCCTCATGTTGATCTTTGCTTGGGCCTCCAAGACCTGGCTTCATAGGCAAGGGTGGAATGTTTTATAAGCTTTGATGACATTAATTCAACATCAAGCAGGTGGAATGTTTTATAAGCTGTAATAAGATCATCATCAAAGGCAAGGGTTGAATGTTTTATTAGATTTGATTACATTATTTCAAAGGCAGAGGAGGGAATGTTTCATAAGCTTTGATTACATCATCTTCAGAGGTAAGGATGTAATGTTTTATTTGCTTTGAGAAAATCATCTTCAAAGGCAAGTTTGTAATGTTTTATTTGCTTTGATAACAGCATCTTCCGTGAAAAGGATTAAATGTTTTATATGCGCTGAGAACACCATCTTCAAAGGCAAAGGATGGAATGTTGTGTCAGTTTTGAGAATATCATCTTCAAGGGCAAAGAGGGAATGTTTTATAACCTTTTGAACATTATCTTCAAAGGCAAGGAGGGAATGATTTATTTTATAAACTTTGATAAGATCTTCAAAGGCAAGGAGGGAATCTTTCATAAGCTTTGAAAAGATCATTTTGAAAGGCAGAAGATGGAATGTTTATAAGCTTTGATAAGATCATCTTCAAAGGCAGACAGTGGAATGCATTATGAGCTTTGATGATGTTATTTCAAAGACAATAGATGTAATTCTTTTCAAGCTTTAATGGAATTTTTCAAAGGCAGAGGATGAAATGTTTTTTAATAACCTTTATATGGCCGTCTACAAAGGCAAGGCTGGAGTGTTTCATAAGCTTAATATCCACTTAAAATGTTAATTTAAAATGTTTTTTTTTTCTAATATAAAGAACCCACTGACTTTCCTCATAATACTCATTTAAAATGTTCCTTCAAAGTGTTTCCTTATCTAACATAGAGAACCCACTGATGTTCCTCATAACATTCATTTAAAATGTTCCTATTAAATGTTCCTTTGTCTAAAATAAAGAACCCACTGATGATGTCCTGATACGGGTGCTTTAAAATGTTTTCGGCAGAGAAAACAGCGCCACTCTGCCTCTAACTTCCATTCAGCGGCCACTCGCCGTATTACACCTGCACCTGCGTTATTCAGCTCCACCGCTCCGGCACGGACGCCAATTGCGCATGCGCAATGAGATGAATGGCCGCTGCAGCTGACGGGCCACCAGGAAGTGTGGCGGACAAATCCTCGGCCGTTAATCCGCTCGGTACCGACACTACCATGATCAGCGGAGCGGAGCGCTCACCGTGACCGACAGCAGCTCTCTGCTCCGGGCAAACAGCTGTGAGGACCACCGGGACCACCGGGCCGTCCGTCTGCTGCCCCCGCTGCTCGGCTCCATCCCCCTCTCCTGCAGAACTGAGGCTCCGCCAATCTCCGTGAGGCTCGGTGAAGCTCCGTGAAGCTTTGTGAGGCTCCGTGAGGCCGGGCTCGGTCACCCTGACGGCGATGGGATGCTGTGGCAGCACGGAGGTAAGAACGGCTCGGCCCAGCTCGGTTCGGTACCGCCGTCCTCCTCCCGGTGGCTGTTTGTCCTGTGACCGAGAGAGAGCGGAGAGCCTGGCCGGGACCCGAGCCAGCGGCTGTAATCCACTCAGAGCCAGCCGGGTGACGGTGTACGGGTGTAACCGGCGACCGTGCTATCTGGCGACTTCAGCTGTGATTTTTGGCTTCAGCGGGTCTCATTGGCGGGAAAAGCTCTAACGGAAGTCTCTGTGCTTCATTAGTAAACATCTGACGAGCCAGTTTGTAATAAATCGATGAAAACAGCATCTGTGGGACACGTGACGTCTTCATTATCAAAGCCACTGTAATGACATCCACCGACACATTCGGCTCAGAGTCACCAGATAACACGGTCGCTCCTTAAAGCATAACACCGGGGCCTGCTAACAGCTCCGTGTGATTTAATGGAAACCGAGCCGAGCCGAGCTAACAGGCCCGGACTAGCTGTGTGACCAGGGCCGGTTTTAGTGGTGTTGAGGCCCCGGGCCAAGACCGAGATGTGGTCCGTCACTATTTATCTGAAAATAAATCAGAGAGAAAGGGCCAAATATTAGGAGGCATCTGTCTGCAGGTACCAGAGAGCTTCAGGAGAGATCCACATGGTAAATCTGAATCCTCAAATATCCAACAGTCCTTCAGCAGCTCTGAGATCAGCATCACATACAGAAATACTTTGATAATTCAGAAGGAGATTCAAGTCACTGGAACTCAGACACCCTTAATTATAAAGATCTGGGATCCTTCCTAAGATATACCAACCGTCCTTTCTTTATGGTGACTCTCCTTTGTTTGCAACTTTTGGAATAGTTGTCAACAATGGCCTACTATTTGACAAAGGAGGGGAAAAGCCCTCAAGATCCTTTTGATCATTTCAGTAAAGCTTATGAAGCATTCCATCCTTGAAATTAAAGGTGCTGTCAGCAGGGGTTCTAAACATTACATCTTGTATTTGAAGGTGCTGTCATCACAGCTAATGAAACATTCAATTCTTGCATTTGATGGTGCTGTATTCAGAGTTAAAAACATTCCATCCTTTCCTTTGACGGTGCTGTCATCCAAGCTAATCAAACATTCCATCCTTTCAATTGAAAGTGCTGTCATAGAAGGTTCTAAAACTTTCCATCCTTGCATTTGAAGGTGCTGTCAAAGTTAATACAATATTCAATCCTTTGAATTGAAGGGGCTGTCATCAAAGTTTATAAAACATTCAACCCTTGCATTTGAAGGTGCTGTCATCAGAGCTTACAAAAATTCAATTCTTGCATTTGACGGTGCTGGCATTAGAGTTTAAAACATTCCATCATTGCCTTTTTAAGGTGCTGTCATCCAAGCTAATCAAACATTCTATCCTTGCAATTGAAGATGCTGTCATCAAAGCATATAAAACATTCCATTCTTTCAATTGAAAGTGCTGTCGTAGAATGTTCTAAAACTTTCCATCCTTGCATTTGAAGGTGCTGTCAAAGTTTATACAATATTTCATCCTTGGAATTGGAGGGGCTGTCAACAAAGGTTATAAAACATTCCATCCTTGCGTTTGACGATGCTGTCAAAGTTTATACATTATTCAGTCCTTTGAATTGAAGGGGATGTCATCAAAGCTTATAAAACATTCCATCCTTGCCTTTGAAGATTGTGTCAAAATTTATAAAACATTCCATCCTTGGAATTGGAGGGGCTGTCATCAAAGTTTATAAAAAATGTCATCCTTGCATTTGAAGGTGCTGTCATCAGAGCTTATAAAACATTCTATCCTTACCTTTGAAGATGCTGTCATTAAATTTTAAATTTGATCCAAATAATTTGTTTTCAAACTAGCAAATCTCCATCTTTTGATTGACGTGTGGCATAAAAAATTAACAACCTTCATGATTTTCCTTCATACTTTTGACCAAGATAGATTGAAATGTCTAAATTGCAAAAATATGTAGGGCAACATTTGGAAAGTGGTTGGAATTGCCAGAGAGAGAGGGAACTCTTCTACTTTTCCTAATGCTGCCAGCTAGGGCCTTTTATTTGGCAAAAATTAAGGAAAGAGCCCCCAACATCCCCAGCTTCACCAAAATCCTGTCCTCTGCCTTTGAAGGTCAAAGCTTATAAAACATTCCATCCTCATCTTTTTCATGCAGACCAGTCTAGAAGAGCATCGTAACTCAGACTACTTCCATCCTATGAATGGAATGTGTCTCTAGTCCAGGTCAGAACTCGGACTCCTTCCATCCTATTAATGAAATATTCGATTTACTGATCTATTCTATCACACAGTAATCCACCAGGTCACAGTTTCAGTCTGTCTATAGGGATCTACTGTACTGTTAAAAGACTAATATGAAGACATTTGGGGGCTCTTGAAGGGAACTGGACCTTGATGTTGGGCCAGGGGTTCTCCACTGGGACTTTATGGGTCATTTAAATCTTTTTTAAACTATTGTATTCAGTCTTGGCCCCTTGTTTACAACCTAAATTATTTGTTGTAGCTAATTTTAGACATATTTCATATTTGATGTTCTACTATAATGACTGTTTCTTGAGGCCCCTAGGAGCCCTGGGACCCAGGTGATTGCCGTCCTGTTCCTAATAGTAAAACTGTGCCTGTGTTCTGCAGAGGACAAAGAGAGAATGGAGGCCACTGGAGGACCGGAGCTGCACAGACCTGCCCTGGTTCCTGCTCTTCACCGTCTTCTGCGTTGGCATGGTAACCACCTGGGACTCATTAACCTTCACTGACACCTGTGTGACCCTATTGCTCTGTTTATATCAGTCAATCAATCAACCTTTGTTTTTCTCCAGGTAGACCTGTAGACCCTTTCAAAGAGGGCAGGTCCAGAGTGTCCCATGTTCTTTTGGAAAGACCCAGCATTAATCACCATGAGCTCTAAGCAGCTATGTTAAAGATAATCAGTCAGAGAATGAGTGGGCCATTAGTGGAGGAGAAAGAGGCGTGGTTTAGTTGAAGTGACTCCAAGTCTGTAAACAATGGAGGCTGGTGAAGAGATAAGCGTGGATGTAGCATAGAACCACGCTGGAAGATTTTACAGGTGGAGAAGATGTTTACATTGTATAGGAACAGATATATGAATGATCATTCACTCACATTGACTCTCCTGTGTTGGCAACTTTTAGAAAAGTTGCCAACTGTGGCAAAAATGGAGAGCCAAAGCCCCCAACATCCCCAGCTTGACCAACATTCCATCCTTGAAGACATTGTTATCCTTTAATGTTTATAGAACATACCAACCTTGCCTTTGAAGATGATGTCATCATTTAATGTTGGTTAAACAGACCAACCTTGCCTTTGAAGATGATGTCATCATTTAATGTTGGTTAAACAGACCAACCTTGCCTTTGAAGATGATGTCATCATTTAATGTTGGTAAAACATTCTAACCTTGCCTTTGAGGATGATGTTATCATTTAAACTATGTTAAATATTTTATTGGTTTTGAAGACATTTCCTCTCATTGCCTTCAGACAGATTACAGTTTAAACTGCCTCCACTGATGGTAAAAAATCCTTTAAGGACGTGGTTTCAGCTGACTGTAGAGATATCCTGATAGAGTTTACTTATCTAGTTGCTCTGATTGGTCTATGATGAAATTGACGGACAGAACGTTTGTCCAGTCACCTTCTAAGTTTTTTTATGAAAGGTTCTGACCCTCCCAAACACCATCATCAGTAGAGCAGAGATGAGAACAGATATGAGAACAAAGATCAGAGCAGAGATGAGAGCTAAGATCTTTCATGTGTTCATGTCTTTGGTCTGAACTACAACATTCACTCAGAATATTATTGATTTTCGTTCCTTTCAGGGCAGCATCTGTGGGTTCACTGTTGCCACCGGGGGCGCTGCACGCCTTGTGTATGGATATGACAGCTATGGTAATACCTGTGGTCAACGCAATGAGCAGATCGAAGGAGTCCGGCTCAGCGGGCTTGACCACACAGACAGAAGGTAAGTCTGATTGAGACACACAGTTTGCCATGTGGCTTTGGTCAGGACCACAAAGTCAGCTGCTGTTAAACACAGCAAGGATATGATGCCAGGATGGTAAAATCTGGCAGTGCTAGAACCCTCCCAACCCTAAGCACCCTAACCCTTGGCACCCTAATCCTAACCCCCAGCTCCCTGACCCCCAGCACCCTAACCATAACCTCTAATACCTGAACCATAACCCCCAGTACCCTAACCAAAACCCCCAGTGCCTGAACCATAACCCCCAGCACCCTATTCCTAACCACCAGCATCCTAACCATAACCCGTAGCACCCTAACCACAACCTTAGTACCCTAACCATAACCCCCAGTGCCTGAACTGTAACCCCCAGCACCCTAACCATAACCTCAGTACCCTAACCAAAACTCCCAGTACCCTAACCACAACCCCCAGCTACCTAACTTTACACCCCAGTACCTAAACCATAATCCCCAGTACCTGAGTGATCTAAATCAGCATACATCATCTCTCTGTCACTATCAGAACATGGATGGATGGATGGATGGATGGATAGATGCTTTGTTAATCCCAAGGGAAACTAAACAATATACCAACAAATCCAATTTCCTGGAAAAGTGGTTGGCACTGTTTAGGAGCTTTGCCAGTTCCACCCAATTTTCCAAAAGTTGCCAACTATGGCCAGTAATTAGCAAAAAGAAAGGGAGAAACCCCCCAGCATAACAATCTTTCAAAGTTTATAAAACATTCCATCCTTGCCTTTGAAGATAATGTCATCCTTTCCTTTTTTAGTTTATAAAACAATCCATCCTTGCCTTTGAAGACAGTACCATCCTTTATAGTTGATGAAACATTTCATCCTTGCGTTGAAGACAAAATCATACTTCATGGTTGATGAAACATTCCATCCTTGCCTTTGGGATAATGTCATCCTTTAAAGATGATAAAACATTCCATCCTTGCCTTTGAAGATAATGTCATCCTTTCCTTTTTAATTTAGAAAACATTCCATCCTTGCCTTTGAAGATAATGTCATTCTTTAAAGATGACGAAACATTCCATCCTTGCTTTTGAAGACAATATCATCCTTTTTAGTTGATGAAACATTTCATCCTTGCCTTTTGCATGCATTCCACCTCCTCATTTGTCTTCACTAACGTTGGTGTGTCAGTCAGCTGTTACTGTTTACACCTTATCGATCTGTCAGAGGAACAGGATGTGAGCATGAATGTCATAACAAAGTGACAGTGCCACCTTCTGGCCTGGTGTAAATACTACACCATTTTTTTTGTTTTTTGGCTGACATAGACAGCTGTTATCAACAAGAATTAAAAAATGATGTGGAATTGTTATTTATGTTTGTCACTTTCTTCATCCAGTTTTTATTGAGTCTCTCTTTAGTCTTTGTTCTGCTTTTATTCAGTCTTTATTTCTTTCAGTCTCTATTCTGCCTTTTTTCAGTCTTGATTCAATCTCTAGTTAGTCTCTATTCTGTCTTTATTCAGTCTTAGTTCAGTCATCCTACAGCTTTTCTTCAGCTTTAGTTCAGCTTTATTCAGTCTCTTTTTAGTCTTTTCTTCTCCTTCCCTCAGTCTTAATTCAGCTCTTAAATGTCCTAACTAGTAAATATTGATTGACCTTTAGTTCTCTAATGTTCTTCAGCCTTTGTGGAGTTATTTGTGGTCAGCTGTTCTATCTGTATAACCGAGGAACAACCTTGTTGTTTCTGAGGTTGTGTGTTTCATCAGCCCGAGTGATAACGGGATCAGATTCCTGGATGTGTAGGATGAATTTGGAGGTTTTATTTTGACTCTTTGTTTGTTCCTCTCCCACATTCACATTCTCAAAATTTTCCAGATTTAGATATTGAAAACATTCAAACCTTTCACTGTTAAACTTTAATCTGTTACCTGCTCTGATAATCTCTAAATGAAGTGTAATAATGTGATAATATAGCAGTGTCAACTTTGGCAACTATTCTAAATCTAGTCTCAGTTTTTAGAATAAAATGTTCATATTAGGAACATATTAACTTGAACCAATGTACTCGGCCAAATTGTCAGATAATCTTAATCTAAATATCAAACAGTCATATTAATGTACTATCTATTCTTTGAGTGATATTAAAACACTGATGAAAAAACAGATATACCCAAAAAAATATAAGTAAATTTGAATATCCACCAGTCCAGCAATAACATTTAAGCCTCCTGGATAAAAAGTAAACTCACTTTTCATCAGAGTTTCTATCATCAGAGATCTATGTTTAGCTAGTCTTAGTCTAGTCTTCCTCATGGATAAGGAAAGTAGTCCAGTCACATTTTTAATCAGAGTTTTAGACTTCTAAATTAACCTGTGCTTTTGAGCAGAATTTCAGCAGCAGGACTCCATCATATACTTTCCCTGTCTGTTTTTCTTTTTATCCCCTATGGTGTTGTTTCCCACCCCTCCCTCCCGTCACCCATCCTCATTTTCTTTCCTTCCTTTCGTAGGACCTTCAAATGATTGGTCAAACCTGTTACCTTTGCTGAATTTCCCTGAAGCTACCTGAAACCAATGACACATATGGCTACCATTGTCTGCTTTAAAACAGCGTTCCTATTTAATCAGTAAATGATGCCGTCTACAGAGTCCAGGTGTATGCCATGCAGTGATGTCCCGTGCTGTTTTTGTCCTGCAGGTTCGTCTTCTTCTTGGACCCTTGTAATATCGACATTGTGCAGAGGAAGATCAAGTCTCTGGCCCTCTGTGTGTCTCTGTGCCCCCCTGAAACCATGCACACCTACCAGGACCTGAAGAGGTTCGCCATGGTCAATGGTGAGTCAGCACGCTGCTCCATCACATGTTAATCATCTGGACCAGACATGCACATTCTCCTCCTCTGGCTTTATCACTGGGGCTGATGGGAAATGTAGTCTGGACCTGCAGGGGGTCTGAACAAAACAACCACAGGCTTTATAACAAAATTAAAACAAAGTCTTTAAATATTTTACTTTGTTTGAAATAAATCTAGAATAAATGGAAGTTTAATTTTGTGGTAAATTCTAAGGGAAAAAATAAACATTTTTGTGACATTCTAGTTTTTTTAAATGCACCTTTATGTGGCCTCTGCTCCTCTGAGTGTGTGCCCCAAGGGAAGCAGTGATGTCATCAGGCCTACGGATGCATGCAGTCACGTAATGATGATGACTTATTGTCTGCAGCCACGTTGGCAGCGCTGCACTAACACAGGCTGTGTACAGTAACAATGGCAGTGGTTGTGAGTTGTGTCTTGGTGCCACTGTGCGCCGTTTGTCCTCCATCATGGCCGCTGTCACTGTGGTCACTGTTAAACGTGACGGATGCTTCATCAGGTGACCTCACAGCTCCTCTGGCAGCCATGTTGGCTGTAAAAGAGTTTACTGTGGGTAAAATACCACAGGTCTAACAGGATGAGGTGGGAAGGAAAGGGATCAGTAAAGATGGACAAGCTCTGTCTATGATGATGATGATGGTGATGGTGATGGTGATGATGACGGTGATGATGGTGATGAAGCTGATGGTTATGATGATGGTGATGATGAAAATGCTGATGATGAAAATGCTGATGATGGGGATGATGATTGTTGATGGGGATGATGATGATGATGATGGTGGTGGTGCTGATGATGATGCAGGTGATGATGATGATGGTGATGATGGTGATGGTAATGGTGATGATGGTAATGGTGATGATGGTGATGGTGATGATGATGATGGTGATGTTGAAGATTATGATGATGATGGTGATGATGGTGATGAAGATGCTGGTGATGATGATGAGAGTGATGGTAATGATGATGGTGATGATGATGAAGCTGAAGGTGATGATGGTGATGATGGTGATGAAGCTAATGGTGATGATGCTGTGATGTTGATGATGATGATGGTGATAATTATGATGATGTGATGTTGGTGATGATGATGATGAAGCTAATGGTGATCATGGTGGTGATGGTGATGAAGCTAATGGTGATGATGCTGGTGATGTTTATGGTGATGGTGGTGGTGATGATGATGAGAGTGGTGATGATGATGATGATGATGATGATAGTGGTGGTGGTGATGATGATGATAGTGGTGGTGATGGTGATGGTAATGTTAGTGATGATGGTCATGAAGAAGGCGGGGATTATGATGATGATGGTGATGGTGGTAGTGAAGGTGATGATGATGGCTATGATGATGATGATAGTGGTGATTATGATAATGATGATGTGATGGTTGTGATGATGATGATGATGATGGTGATGGTGTGGTGGTGATGATGATGGTATGGTGGTGATGATGGTGGTGATGAGGATGGTGATGATGGTGGTAATGATGGTGATGATGATGGTATGGTGGTGATGATGGTGGTGATGATGATGAGGATGGTGATGATGGTGGTAATGATGGTGATGATGTGATGATGAAGGTGGCGATTATAATGATGATGATGGTGATAGTGAAGGTGATGATGATGATGATGATAGTGGTGATTATGATGATGGTGATGGTGATGGTTGTGATGATGATGATGATGGGGATGGTGTGATGGTGATGGTGTTGATGATGATGGTGACTTTGATGATGATGATGATGACCAAGTTGATGCTGTTGATGGTAATGATTGTGATGATAGTTATGATGATTGTGGTGTTGAAGATTATGATGATGATGGTGATGGTGATGATGGTGATGGTGATGATGATGTTGATGATGATGATGATGATGATGATAAAGTCACCTGTTGTCTCTGTGTTCCTCTCTCAGGGTCTGAGTTGTGTTCTTACGAGTTGGCAGGTCATAAATATCCAGGTCTACCTGAGAGGTTCTCCAAATGCCCCAAACTTCCTGTTCCACCCAGGTAAGCCTCGCCTCATCCTAATTACCTCAGTAGCCATGTTACTGATACCTCTGACCCCTGACCTTTCCCTTTGCTCCTCAGTAAACCTCTTCCCGTGTTTAACCGTTGCACGCCACTGGATGTTTCATGCTATGCTAAGTTCGCTGAGGCTGTGGCAACGTTTGTGGGTGATAACAGCGTCCTGCACCGCCTGATCGCCGGCGTCGCAGCTAGCAAAGAGATCATCATCGGCCTGTGTGTGCTGGCTCTAGGTGAGACTCACCTGAAGGAGACTGGCTCATGTCTTAGCTCTACAGTATCCTTCCAGTCTCTCAGCAGCTCTGGTCTCTGAAGTTAAGGTCCTTGCACACTCAGTGTTTTTTTCCTCCAGTCATTTATGGTGACTGATGATTCAGATCACCGCCTACTACTTCCTCTGCCCGCTCGCCCTCCTCTCTCTCTCTCTCTCTCTCTCTCTCTCTCACTGAACCCTCACTTTAAACAGCTGGATTTTCTTGTGTATTATGTGGATACCAACCATGGAAATATAACAGATGGGGGCACAGGTTTGTAGCTTCCCACAGTTCAGAACAGAGACTGAATTATAAAGTCGTTCTCCATCTTTTCAGCTTGGCTCAGGGCCAGAGCTCTGTGAGTGTGTGCTGTACAAAGCTCTGATCAGAGGGAATTTAAAGGACAGTACCAAACAGTTTGACACATTCTATGGATTTTTTCTTCTGAAGGCAAATAAAAATGCAACAGACTCAGTGTGCAAGATCAGAAAAATATCATCCAAAAATAACAGACCCAGTGTGTAAAGACCTTAATTTCTCAGTTAAAATCCTCTGTTTATGTTTCAGAAAATGAGTCCAAGAAAGTAAAACTGAGTCTGAGACAGTAGAAACCTGAAAATGAACAGTGTTTTACTTCAGGAACCAAGCTGCTGCTGCTGAGTGATTATTTAGTGGTTAATTGCATATTTGGCGTTTTCTCACTGACTTCTTCTCCCCCATGTGTCTTTAGTCCTCTCCATGATCCTTATGGTCATCATTCGGTACATCTCCGCCGTCCTCGTCTGGATCCTCACTGCGCTGGTCGTTCTTGGATCCCTTGGTGAGCTCACTTCCTGTCTGATCTAGTGTTAGTCTAGTTGATGGAGAGAAATTAATGCCTTGTGTGCATCCGTCCTCAGCGGGGACCAGCGTCCTGTGGTGGCTGTACATCGACCACCGGCTGTACGGAAACGACACGACCTCTAAAGTGACCAAGGAGTCCAAGGAAGACGAGGAAGGCAGGAAGGACAGTGGACAGGCGCTGCTTGTCTACGCCGCAGCGGCCACCGTCTTCACTGTAAGACAACCAGCTATTACACACTAAAATCTAAAAAAATGGGTCCTGTGGTACTCATGGTTCCATCTCTGTCCTCAGATCATCCTCTTCCTGCTGATGCTCTTCATGAGGAGGCGTGTGTCTCTGACCATCGCTCTGTTCCACGTGGCGGGGAAAGTCTTCCTCCACCTTCCCCTCCTCACCCTGCAGCCGTTCGTCACCTTCCTTGCTCTTCTCATCTTCTGGATCTATTGGGTCCTGGTACTGCTTTTCCTGGGGACCACAGGTCAGTTTAACCTTGACCTTGCCTATATAGAGGCCTAGTCCACATATAGGCAGGAATTTTTCAAATTGAGGTTTTCCTCTTCTGTTATTTAAGGTCCTGTCAACACACACTAAATTCTCAGAAATGTCTTCATCCACATAAAAAAACAAAAACATTTTGTTGTCCTACCAGCCTGAACTGGCTCTCATACAAAAACAGCCGCCACTGGGGGGCAACATTGTGTCTTGGTACTGCTGTATGAAACAGCATTGACCCAGGACATCATCCTCAAAGACTGGGATGGAATGTTTTATTTATTTATTTATTTATTAAGACTTACTTTTGGGCCTTTTCATGCCTTTATTTGATAGAGGTAGGAGAGACCTGCGGTAAAGGGCCAAGAGCTGGATTCGAACTCGGGCCACCCACATACTTGGGTAGCGCCCTAAACCACTCGACCATCTGTGCTCCCTGGATGGAATGTTTTTAAGACTGTTCAGGATAAAAATCATAAAAGACGGAGGACAGAATGTTTTTTACATTTTTAAAGATGACATCATCAAAGGCAGAGGACAGAATGTTTTATGGATTTTGAAAATGATGTCATCAAAGGCAGATGACAGAATGTTTAATACATTTTAAAGATGACGTCATCAAAGGCAGAGGACAGAATGTTTTATAAATTTTGAAGATGATGTCATCAAAGGTAGAGGACAGAATGTTTAATACATTTTAAAGATGATGTCATCAAAGGTAGAAGACAGAATGTTTAATAAATTTTAAGATGATGTCATCAAAGGCAGATGACAGAATGTTTTATGAATTTTGAAAATGATGTCATCAAAGGCAGAGGACAGAATGTTTTATGGATTTTGAAAATGATGTCATCAAAGGCAGATGACAGAATGTTTAATACATTTTAAAGATGACGTCATCAAAGGCAGATGACAGAATGTTTCGTAAATTTTAAAGATGATGTCATCAAAGGCAGAGGACAGAATGTTTTATGGATTTTGAAAATGATGTCATCAAAGGCAGATGACAGAATGTTTAATACATTTTAAAGATGACGTCATCAAAGGCAGATGACAGAATGTTTTATAAATTTTAAAGATGACATCATCAAACCCAGAGGACAGAATGTTTTATAAATTTTAAAGATGACATCATCAAACCCAGAGGACAGAATGTTTTATAAATTTTGAAGATGATGTCATCAAAGGTAGAGGACAGAATGTTTAATACATTTTAAAGATGATGTCATCAAAGGTAGAAGACAGAATGTTTAATAAATTTTAAGATGATGTCATCAAAGGCAGATGACAGAATGTTTTATGAATTTTGAAAATGATGTCATCAAAGGCAGAGGACAGAATGTTTTATGGATTTTGAAAATGATGTCATCAAAGGCAGATGACAGAATGTTTAATACATTTTAAAGATGACATCATCAAACGAAGAGCTACATCAACATCTAGCAGTAGTAGTGGTGTTACCCTCCTGTGATTTCAGTGAGCAGTGCTCCTTTAAGAAAGACTCTGTGGTTGTACCGGCCAGGAAGCTTGGCCATACAGCCTAACAGATGGGTACAGTTTCTCTGGAGTTTAGGGAGTCAGAAGAAAAACTGGGCCACAAAACAGTGTTGGCTCATGCACTATCAATTTTTCATTTAGCATTTTATTTTTACCCAGAATGCCTCTGTGTTTATGTCACTATTTTGCAATGCAGGCTTCAGCTATGTGCTCTTGCACTGCATAAAACGTGACAAAAACACAGAGGCCTGCTGGGTGTAAAATAAGTAGATATGATTGGTCAAAAACTGCTTCACTGGTTGGTTAATTAAAGCTAAAATGGTTTGAAGAGCCGTTCTAAAGCTAAGTCAGGCCAAATGATCCAGATCAGCAAACAGAGCTAAAACTCCCTTCGCAGAGATGGGGCTGTCAGTTCACCACATGTTGGTTACGCTCATCCTCTAAAGGGGAGGGAACCAGGAAGCAGAGTGTCAGGCACTCTGTGAGCAAAGGGGGAGGGTTATCAAGCTGATCCACGTCCCAGGAAGAGGAGCAGCGCTGTACGTCTGAACTTTGTGCTCTTATTTGTAAATAATAATCTGCAGCTCTGGACGCTTCTCTGTGAGTCTTCCTCAGATTTTTCTGAGTTGTCTTTAACAAGTTAGAAACAAAGAAAGTCCGAAGGACTGTAATATTGTTGAGATCAGAGCTCTGAGTAGTTTCACTTTAGAGAAAGCGTAACTCATCGAGGGCTGAAATGGCGCAGATAGGAGTTCAGCTGGACCGGGACTCTTTCTCTTGTTCCATCTGTTTGGATCTACTGAAGGAGCCAGTGACTATTCCCTGTGGACACAGCTACTGCATGACCTGTATTAATAGCCACTGGGATACAGAGGGGGAGAATAAGAGCTACAGCTGCCTTCAGTGTAGGCAGACCTTCACACCCAGGCCTGTGCTGGTGGAAAACATCATGATAGCAGATTTAATGGAGGTAATGAAGAAGAGTGGACTCCCACCTGCTCCTGATGATCACTGCTATGCTGGAGCTGAAGATGTGGCCTGTGACATCTGCACCGGGAGGAAACTGAAAGCCCAAAAGTCCTGTCTGGTGTGTGTGGTCTCATTTTGTGAGAAACACCTTCCGCTTCATAAATCTTCGGCCTATGAAAAGCACAAGCTGGTGGAGCCCATCAGGAATCTTGAGGAGAATGTCTGCTCTCATCACCACGAGGTGATGAAGATGTTCTGTCGCACTGATCAGCGCTCCATCTGTTATGTCTGCTCTCTGGATGAACACAAAGGCCATGACACCGTCACAGCGGCAGCAGAGAGGGCCGAGAGGCAGAGAGAGCTTCAGGGGAGTCGACTCAACATCCAGCAGAGAATCCAGGACAGACAGAAAGATGTGAAGCTGCTCCAGCAGGAAGCGGAGGCTATCAATCGCTCTGCTGATAAAGCAGTGGAGGACGGTGAGGAGATCTTCACCCAGCTGATCCGTCTCATGGCGCAAAGACGATCTGATCTGAAGCAGCAGGTCCGATCCCAGCAGGACGCTGAGGTGAGTCGAGTCAAAGAGCTTCAGGAGAAGCTGGAGAAGGAGATCGCTGAGCTGGAGAGGAAAGACGCTGAGCTGGAGACGCTGTCACACATGGAGGACAACAACCACTTTCTACACAGCTACCCCTCACTGTCACAAATCAGTCAATCTGTAGACTCATTCAGCTCTGACCTTCATCCTCTGAGCTACTTTGAGGACGTGACAGCGGCTGTAACAGAAGTCAGAGATCAACTACAAGAAGTTCTGAGAAATAAGTGGACCAAAATCACACAGGCGATGAATGATGTGGACGTTTTACTGTCTGCAGAGCCCAAGACCAGAGCTCAGTTCTTAAGATTTTCATGTGACATCACTCTGGATCCAAACACAGCACACAATCAGGTCTCACTGTCTGATGGGAACAGAAAAGCAACATTAACAGAATCTATCCAGTGTTATTCCAATCACCCAGATAGATTCACTCAAAGGTGGCAGGTTCTGAGCAGAGAGAGTCTGCCTCGGCGTTGTTACTGGGAGGTGGACTGGGCTGGTTCTGGGGCTCGTGTGGCAGTTTCATACAAGAATATCAGCAGATCAGGGAGTGATGATGTGTGTCTATTTGGACAAAATGACAAATCCTGGATGTTAGATTGCTACAACAGCAGTTATACATTTGTGCACAACAGTGTCAGTACTCCAGTCTCAGGTCCTCGGTCTAACAGAGTGGGTGTGTACGTGGATCACAGAGCAGGTATTCTGTCCTTCTACAGCGTCTCTGAGACTATGACTCTTCTCCACAAAGTCCAGACCACGTTCACTCAGCCTCTATATGCTGGACTTTTGTTTTGGTGGGCTTATGGAGACAATGCTGAGTTCTGTAAACTCAAGTAGAAAATCAAAGAGCAAAGATGAACAAAATGATGATTTTATACAGGGGATGCATATTTTATACCTTTCATTTTCATAACAATAATGCTTTGCTTCCATTTGCTCTCTCTTTTTGACTCTTTTATGATACGTGGATGATTAGCATCAGCTTTGGGTGGAGCTGTGCTTCAGTGCAGGGGGCTGTATAGGAATGAAAAGGCCTTTGATTGTTTGCATAATCCCATCAAATATAAAAGGCTAGTTAACAAAACCTGGGAGTGTCCCAGTCTGGGTGATATATTTATACTTTAAAGCTACAATTATTATAATTTGTATTAAATCCTTTTGTTGTATTTTAAATTCCACTGTTTTGCATTTGAAACTGTTTTTGTGTTCTGTTGGATGTTGCTGCTGTCTTTGGATGCAGGCCTACTTTTATGAGATCATGAATGAAACCTAAGCACAGAAAAATGAACTTGTTATGGATTTAAAAGCAAATAAGAGAGAATCCAAATGAAAATGTCTGATATGTCTGATGTTTCTTGCTCCTGTCTATGTTCAGCCAAGACAGCATTAAAGACAGAACAAAGAACACATTTCTGTGCTCCCAGTGTTTCTTCATCGTCTGGAGCTGTTTTCACCTCCTGCTCTGGTTCAGATCACTCATGTGCAGTATTTGTGTTTCCACTGTTCAAAGTTGGGAAAAGTACAAAAACGGGATCCCTCCCATTCTAATGTTTTGGGATCTGTCTGTTGGGGTACCTATCTGACCCTAGAGGGTGGGGCTTGACACAATGCAGTCCACTGACTGGCCAAAACAGAATGCCTCTGTGTCTTTCTCACTATTTTGCAGTGCAGGCTTCAGCTACGTGCTCTTGAACTGCGTAAACATGACAAAAACACAGAGGCCTTCTGGGTATAAAATAAGTAGATATGATTGGTCAAAAACTGCTTCACTGGTTGGTTAAATAAAGCTGAAATGGTTTGAAGAGCCGTTCTAAAGTTGAGTCAGTCCAAATGATCCAGATCAGCAAACAGAGCTGAAACTCCCTTCACTGAGACGGGGCTGTCAGTTCACCACATGTTGGTAACGCTCATCCTCTAAAGGGGAGGGAACCAGGAAGCAGAGTGTAGGACGAGTGTGTCAAGAACTGGGCAGAAATGGATAAAACGTTGCAAAAAGTGGATTAGAAATGGCAAAATAAGTAGCAACAGAAGGTTAAAAATTGCAGAAATGGGCTTAAATTAGTTAAAACTCACAGAAGGGGGTTTACATCGGCAGTTTGTGACAAAATCGGTTTACAGTGGCAAGAAGGTGCAGAAAATGGAGGGAAATTTATATCAAAAGTAGCAAAATAAGTAGCAAAACATGCCCAAATAAATCCTACATTTTCAGTGCTACTTCTGTCAGAAACATGGCTCCATGATGACATGGTGCCCTTTTATTCACTACCCCAATATAATGCTGTCCACACATGTAGAATAAACCAAAAAGGGGGGGAGCTCCAATCTTTGTTGAGAGCAGTTTCCAGTTTAGTGAGAGGCCAGATCTGAGCAATGGCTTAGAGAAAATTAATGTTGAATCTCTTTTTATTGAAATACCATCTGTGAGTATTTTCAGTGGAATAAAACATAATAATTGTCTGCATTTATAGACCTTCCTGATACTGATGTTAAAATGTTTAATGATGTTTTTTCTTCTACTGTGGAGCTAATAAGTAACAAGGGTAAAGTTTGCATTCTCCTAGGCAGGGGCGTAGCAAGGGGGGGGTTACTAATTGCCCAGGCCTACAGTAGTGAGGGGCCCTTAAGGAGCCTGCAATGATAAGTTTGTTTTTATCTATTTTTTCCTAGTGTCATTGAATCAAAAGTGAAAAAATTAAATCGGTCAACAGACTGAAATTTGTATCAAATAGAGCAGGGGTGTGAAACTCAAGGCCCAGGGGCCAGATTTGGCCCGTGGCACAGTCACACCCGGCCCGCAAGATCATATCATATTTTGTTATAACTGGCCCTAAAATTTGAGGTCTGTAGATTTCCTTCAGTATAAAAATGTAAACTTGAAGAGTAAAAATAACTAGACCAAAAGAAATCTGGGGCAGCTAATTAATTTGTGTTTTCATTTCATATTTTCAATTTTTCCTTTTACAATTATGGCTTCATTCTACTATTTTGGGATTTTTATTTCATATTTTGACCATTTATAGCTTATAATTTTACACTATCTAATATTTTGACCTTTTCAATTTAGGATTTTGACTTTTTATCTGATATTTTAAACTGTCAATGTATTATTTTCACTTTTTATATCAAATTTTGACCTTTTCAATTGATTATTTTGACTTTTTATCTCATATTTTGACCTTTTCAATTTTTTTTTCTTGATATCATTTTCTGACCTTTTAGGTGCACCACTTTCAATTTTAAGCCATATTTTTGCCTTAAAAACATGATTGTAATTCATTTGTTCATTTTAACATCTAATTTCGTGTTTTGACCTTTTGAACAAATCACTTTTTAGCTCAGATTTTGAGCACTTTAACTTATCATTTTGACTTTTTAAATCTCAAAATCACTTATCATCATTGCTAACTTTTTCCTCATAATTTATTACTGGTGAAAAATAAGGTTGACAGTGTCAACTTGACAGTGAAATGTGGACCCTGTTAGGCCCTCAGGTCAGACCTTAATGCAGAATCTGGCCCCTTCTGTGATTGAGATTGACACCCCTGAAATAGAGTAATATATATACTGGGGGGCTTCTGCCCCTCCCTTAAAGTGTCCACATGGTATAGTCCAGCGCTGCAAAATAATGTAAGTAAATTCAGTTTAACCATAGTAAAAATATTGCTCAGAAATGGGGAAATTATGCGTCTTATGCACTAAAACAATCGACTGGGACTGTAGATAAATGCCAAATTAAGAAAAACAATAAATCAAGATTATGCAAGAGTGTCAAAGACTGTGCAGTCCCTACAGGAGACGGTCTGATGCTGGTGAATATACAGCTATCATCAAATGAAGGAGGAGGGGACAGAACAGGAAGGAAGAGGACTGAATGTTGGTAAAGCTGGGGACGTTGGGGGCATTTTCCGTCCATTTTAGCCAAATAGTAGACCATATTTGGCAACTTTGGGAAAAGTGGGTAAAACTGGCGAGGATTGAGGTTCCCTTGCTCATCAACAGTTCTACCCACTTTTTAAAAAAGTTTCCAGCAAAGGACAGTCAACACAAGGAACCCTAACTAACATAAGGGAAAGATTGTTCGTACAAAGCAACTTTTTCACAGCACCCTAGTTATAAATACAGTTTTTATCTTTATGAAAACATTAACTCTTACATATAAGCCTTAATTAAACCTGTTTTGTTAATATCACCCAGTGCATTGTGGGAGCTGTAGTAGAGTTTTTCTTTTACATTAATTCAACACTAAAGTGGGCATGTCCACAGGTAACCCGGTGCAGAACGAAGAGACAGGCCTCACCGAGTTCAGGCTGACAGGTCCTCTGCAGTACCTGACCTGGTATCATGCTGTCGGTCTGATCTGGATCACAGAGTTCATCCTGGCCTGTCAGCAGATGACTGTGGCGGGCGCTGTGGTAACATACTACTTCACCAGGTGAGTAACACCTACACACCTGTTCTATATCTGGTCTTAAAGTCAGACCAGCCTGGTCAGTTAACAGTAAAAGTCAGAAAAAGGTCAATAACAGTGAGTATGGTGGTCAAACAGTAAATCTAAATGCTCTGATAAAATGACTGCAGATCAGTGTCTCTGGTGTGGTTTGTGTTTAAATGACGGTTCTTTCTATTTAAACAAACTCATAACAGAAAAAGTCTAAACCGTGGTGCACACAGCCACGTACCTTTACAGTGACAGAGCCATCGGGGGATATCTCCTAAAACCATCGGCTATCACCTCTGAACTTACTGGGAACAAAGCATCCAACATGAAACCCTGCAGTAACCCATCATCACTGACTTCTTTGTGTTTCAGGGATAAAAACCGCCTCCCAGTGACCCCCATCCTGTCCTCCGTCCTGAGGCTGGTCCGGTATCACCTTGGCACTGTTGCCAAAGGATCTTTCATCATCACTCTGGTCAAAATCCCCAGACTCATCCTCATGTACATCCACAACCAGCTCAAAGGAAAGGTACAAATCTACATCTATGTCTACTACTCTGTAATTATGATAAGATAATACTTGCACTGTAGTACAGTACAGCTGGTTTTCAGTCATGTGATCCCAGTGAAGTCCAGATGGAGGTCAGGAAGTGAAGACCAGTGGCGATTCTGAATAAGCCTGTTCTATAAACAACAGCAAGCAACTACATATTTGAAGTGTTTTTCTTTGACTGGTCTTTTTTGGAACAAAGGTAAACGATTAACATTTTTAGTTTTAGTCAACAAAGTTTCCACTGCGATGCTGTTTGTGTTCACCAGGAGAACGCGTGTGCTCGCTGCCTGCTGAAAACGTGTATCTGCTGTCTGTGGTGTTTGGAGAAGTGCCTCAACTATCTCAATCAGGTAAGACTCACCTGAGACCTGTGTACCTTCTGTCTGTAGTTGGCTTGTAAAAACACTAGACCCTAGCTGCAGACGAGCTCGTTTCTGACTAGAGGGGTGCCTTCTTTTGGTTCATCTTACCCAGAAGACCAGTAGATCCTCAGATGCTGGCCCGTGGTCAGGCCTGGATGCTAATGTTGACCTGAGTGGTTGCCATGGTCGTCTTCTTAGTAGATTTACAATCCAACTTTGATTTTTCATCTTTCTTTCATTATAAGAACACAGATATGCAAACAATCCCTCCCTTAGTTGACTTCCTCTGTTGGCAACTTTTGAAAAGTTGGTAAAACTGGTTGCCCACTTTTCTGAAGTTGCCGACTAATTCTTCAAAAATGGAGGGAAAAAGCCCCCAACCACCCTCCTCACAAATATTCGGTCCAGAGGAGAGGAGGGGGGGGGGGGGGTAGAAGAGAGGAGGAGAGGAGGGAAGGAGAGGAGAGGAATCACACTTGGGTATAGATTGAAACGATCATGTCTGATGTAAAAATGTTCCATCATCGTGGAACAGATGAAATGAAGACACCAGCAGTAACGTGATGCTCCACAGCGAATGATCGAAAACCCAGTTAAACACCTATCAAGCATTTTAATTGGCTAGTCTCACCTTTATCTTTGTTTTTATTACCCAGAATGCATATGCAGCCACAGCCATCAACAGCACAAGTTTCTGCACGTCTGCTCGCGACGCCTTCGTGATCCTGGTGGAAAACGCTCTGCGCGTCGCTACAATCAACGCCATCGGAGACTTTGTGCTCTTCCTGGGGAAGGTGAGACAGAAACAAGAGGCTTTTATTTTGAAAGTTAAAGCGATGTTAGGCTTCCTCTTTATCATGTGACTCCTGCTCTTTGAATGAATTAAACCTTTATTGGTCCAAGGGTAAATTTTCTGATTCTAAGAGCATAAAATAATGAAACCCAACATTAGCAAGGATCAGAGGACAGCCTATGGTCAAATCAGGAAGAACACGTCTCTAAAGCATCGTTTGATCACGTGGGAAGGATGTGACATAGCAGTGGCTCAGAGCTTAATAGTCAGCTGAATGTTTGTCTTTATATCTGAGTGAAATATGACACAGAGACCGAGCTTAGATAGGTCTGAACCCTCCTAACAAACAGCTACAACATTCTGCACTGCAAAAATGATCTGTCTTGATGAAGAAAAAAAAAATTGATTCTAATCTGAATCTTCTCAAATCAAGTGAAATTTTCTGTCCATGCAACAAGATAATTTGACTTGATAAGATATCTTGAAATAAGATTGTTAAATCTGGAAATAAGTTGGCAGAACCCTTCAAAAGGCTTAAAATAAGCAGAAAATGCTGGTTTTAAGCTGAGATTGCTTAAAACTGAACATCCTACAGCCTAAAAATGAGTGAAATATACTCAATATAAGCAAATTTATTTCTAACATTTCAACCTAACAAGCTTGTTTTTGGTGATGGGAGGAACTTGGAGTGCTTGGAGAGAACCCACACGTGCAAGGGGAGGCCAAACTCCATACAGAAAGGCCCTGACCAGGAGGTGAACCAGGGACCTTCTAGCTATGAGGCAACAGTGCTAGCCCCTGCACCACCGTGCAGGCCCAGTCTAAATCCAGGTTAAAACTAAACCGTAAAACTTAAAATCAGTCCATATTTTTAGACCATACATCTTAATGTTTTTACTGAAATCACAACCAGGATGACAAGTATGATAACTGTCACCATATATTAAGCTGTCAGCACAGTGAGTCAGAGTTTCTTCACATTCTCAAAATCAGTCTGACAACATTCAAGACCTTTTTATGGCTCAAAGACATTTTAACAGATGGCAGTCATCATCACAAAAAATATGTGCTTAATGCCAAAGGAAGACAAGACAATCCAAAAGAAAGAAAGGAAGAATTAAAATTAAAATAATGCTCTGTTTTCTCTCAACCATCTCAGTTCTACATCAACATTTTTCAATTAAAGTGTCTTTTGAAATTTAGGCCTCTGTAAAGTAAAAATTAGACCCAAGATCAACCCGGCGAGTGATTCAAGCAAATATCACAGAAAAACGTGAAATAGCAAGTAAGGCGGGGTACTCCCTGAATGCTTTTTGTGTGATTCTTTAATCAAGCAACTTGAGTTTGTTACTGAATCTTGAAACAAGATCTATTTGATGACACTGTGGGTGAGAGAACTAATGTAGCTTATTTTAACAGTTGTTTACTTGGTTTAAAGACTTCCTGACTAATTGAGACAAAAGACATGATCATGCTTGATTTAAGATTATATTTTACAGTTACACACTTAAAATAAGAAATTAACTTTGAAAACGAGTTAAATTATCTAACACTTCTTAATCTAAGTTTATTAAAACCTTCACCTACTGAGTCTAGAAATGGCGATTTGGACATATTTTGTTATTCTGGCTGTAAAATAGTCAGGAAATGCCCTAAGTCTGAGAGCTTTGGTCCCTTTTCCCAGGACTACCTGAACTTGACTTTTCAACATCTGGTTAATGATTATTGCACATTATATGGAATTGTCAGCAGTTTAAAAGAAGAAAACCACAAAAACTGATTTGTTTTTCATGGATTTTATGAGAAGAAATTTTGTTATTGCTCATGAAGTTTTGATTTGACATTTGAAATGTGAACCTATACATGTTTAGAACAATCACCAGTCATTTTTTGTCTAGGACTCTGGGTGTGTAAAACACTGTGCAAAAGATAACTATATACATAGGCCACAATTAGTGCAAATAAAGGTGAAAAAATGCATTCACAACATTCTCAAGTAACATATTGTTATTGCACATGACAGACATGCACAAATGCCACTATCTAATGCTAGGCTCAGTAGGTAAAGGGTTAATCTTGGTAAGCACCAAATAAGTTGCAGTGTGGCTTATAGTCCTATCAGCCTGATATTACAGAGGTGGTACTCTTCTTTAGGCTGGAACAGACAAAAACAAAATCAAACATACCTCATCTCTCTATCACTATTAGAACACAGAAACACCAACAGTCTTTACAGCATGATGACTGTCCTTCTGTCCAGCAGGGGAACCCTCCCCCCACTTTTCCTCGAGTTACCAACTATGAAAAAGCCCCAACATTCCCAGCCAACATTCCATCCTTGCATCTTGCATGCAGGCCAGTCTAGGCCCCACCCTCTTCTACTGTGAAGCCATGCTGTTCAAATTAAATTGTTCTTCTCCAGCTATGATGCCATTTCCCTTTTTTAATCAACTTTAAAAAGTCAACTTCCTGATGAAACTGTTGTTCAGACCTCTCCCTGTCCCCCGTCTCCGCTCAGATCCTGATCGTGACGTCGACGGCGTTCGCCGGCGTCCTCCTCCTGAACTACCAGAGGGACTACGCCGAGTGGCTGCTGCCCCTGATCATCGTGTGTCTCTTCTCCTTCCTGGTGGCTCACTGCTTCCTGTCCATCTTTGAGATCGTGGTGGACGTCCTCTTCCTGTGCTTCGCCATCGACACCAAGTACAACGACGGCACACCAGGGAAGGAGTTCTTCATGGACAAGGCTCTGATGGTGAGGGACGCCATAGTACACCACACCCAACAAATGAGTGCATCAGACATCCAAACATTCATCACATCCTCCTGAGTCTGAATCTATCTGTCCTCTCAGGACAACTCATAGAAAAACAGATCAGGTTAAAGATGATGGACTTACCTGCTCTAGGGGGACCACAGGAGGATGGATGATGATTGGATGATGGTTGGATGATGGTTGGATGATGGATGGATGACCAGTCTCTGGTCTCAGTTTTTAGATGATTCCTGTCTGTCCCAGGTTTTTTGAGAATTGTTTCTATCCGTGCTAAAACTTCTTATCTACCCCCCACCCTCAGGAGTTTGTGGAGAGCAGTCGGCGGTTGGAGCGAGCGGTGGAACGTGGGCGGAGCCGGGTGAAGGAGGTGGTGTCTGAGGGGGCGGAGATTAAGCCCATGGTGAGTGACAGCTGTGGCGAAGGGGGTGTGGCCGGACAGAAGAGCTCGCCGGAGGAGGAGGAGGGTCTGGGTCTGGACGGGGGAGGAGGGGAATGGGAGGAGCTCCAGGAGTTCCAGGTGTACTACCTGCTGGTAGGGGTCCTGGTGGACTGGGTCCTTATGGAGCAGAGAGACCTGGTCCTGTGTCTGAGCGAAGACCTGGTCCTGTTCCTCTGTGTCTACCTCCCCACCTCCACCCTCTTCCTGTTCGTCAGCATGCTGCACACGCCCAGCCACGCCCCCTTCAGACAGACCGCCGCTGCCGCCGCCAAGAGATGACCCCTGACCCCTGTGCTAACAGACACGTACTAACAATGCCATATGCATGCTGAGGGACCAGAGCTAACTGCTGCATGCTAACACTGACTGTCTTAAAGGTGATTGGACAATAGCATGCAGACCGCCTTGTTCTTCATCATCATCATCATCATCTCCATCACTGACCCTCTCATCCCTCTGTCCATGTCTGTTTTTATACTTTTCTATTGTTTTTATTCTGCAGCTGTTTGTGTTTCCTGTTTGGCCTTATATGGTCACCGCCGTGCCCTACAGACTCAGACCATGCAGCTTCCTTCCTGTTTACATCAGTCGGTCTGTTTAAGCTTTAATGACACGTTAATGTAAATGAATAGAACTGAGTTTAAGTTTGAAGATTCTAGAAGCTGAAGATGAGGAGGAAAAGTCTCTGCACTCTAAAGACCTTCACACAGTAAGGATGACGCCAGTAAACGGCGCCAAAATGCCGATAATTCCAAGGTGAATTTGTTGCCCCTTTCTATTGCTATCAGATGGGTACAGTTTCTCTGTGGAATTTAGCCAGTTTTTGGTATATAAAGAGCCACGAAACAATGTTGGCTCAAACTTACACACTATTGAAGATTTTTAAAGCATTTTGTTTTTTACCCAGAAAGCCTCTGTGCTCTTGTCTCTATATCACAATGTAAGAGCACGTTAGTGGTACCCAAAGCCTGATCCTATCTGTTAGGCTGTATAGCTTAGCATCCTAAAACCAGCCAGTTTTCTTAAAGGAGCAGTGCTCACTAAAATCACTGGAGGCTAAAGCCACTACTGCTGCTATGTCCCTAATACAACTCAACTTCAAAAATACCAAAATATCCCTTTAGGAAAAATCTGAGGAGAAGAGTGAAGGAGGATCAGTGATTTTCAGCGTTTTTTCCTCATTGAGGCAATTGGTTCTCAACTGGTGGCCCGGGACCCAAAAGTGGGTGGCGGGGCTGTTTTCAGTGGGTCGCGAGTTTAAGTGCTTTTGTTCCATTGTTCAAGCGTTTTACAGTGAAGGATATGATTAGATTTGCATAATTTTACCCTAAATCATTAAAGAATTGACGTTGTGTATTTACCCAAACTCATAGTATTTTTTCTCCTTGATTTTTAAGGAAAGTTATGGTGATTTTCCCAAAAGGTTTAAGGATTTTTCCTACATTTTTGGAAAGTTTTCTTTGGGCATTTCACCCCAGACTTTTAAAGAAAGTTTCACAAGGAATAAGAGACTTTCAGGACTTTTCCAAGGAACGTTCAGCAATCTCCTCTAGTAGTATTTCAGGATTTTTAAAGATTTAGGGAATTTTCAGTTACAGTTTTGTGTATTTTATCAGGGATTTCTCTTAAGAATTCTTTGTCTCATTTTGCTCAGTGTCATTCATTTGTAGGGTTCAAACAGCGTCTTTTGTGAAACAAATTCCAAAGAATTGACAAATTCATCAGAAATTTGGGTCACCATTCATTTTATGGAACATGTGGTGGGTCCCAAGGCTAAACCAGTTGAGAACCACTGATTTAGGCCTTCCTACTGTCCCTTATCAGCAACATCATGCTGATTATTAGATTAGATTATTAGCTATAAAGTCAGAACCATCTAAGGTAGACTTACCTGGCACTAGCTGAGGTAGAAACCAGGAGAGATGGACATGGAGGAGACTCTGTTTAGAATGGAATTAGCCTTATGTTGATCTCAGCCAACAGTACTACAGTACCCACAATCCTAGAATATCATAGTGACATCTTTGATTGTCTGAACCTGCCTTTAGGTGGGAAACTTCCCCATTCAATCCAGTTGTCTCACTAGAACAGGGGTGTCCAAACTATGGCCCGGGGGCCAAATATGGCCTGTGGCCCTTTTTTTTATTGGCCCCTGAAAGTTCTTTACATTAGATTAAATATGACCCTCAACTGAGCATGAAGCTTGTGCTACACTGTTTTATTCTTCTTAGTATCAGCACAAGGCAGGGCTACCATGCTAATTCTGTAAACAAACATTTTGACAAGGATTTATAGCTGGGGTTTTTTTCAGAACTAAATTGTGACGGCACTATAAATAGTAAAAATATTGGCAACCAAAATAATAAAGATATCTTGATTTACAACACCCTAATGGTTACAGCAGCAAATAGCCGCACCAGTGATGTTCCAGGGGTGGGGTCAGGGGTAGTCTGAAATCTGATTGGACTCCCCAAAGTCCTTAAACAGTCATCTAGCAGATCTTAACCAACATTAGATTGTTTTTATTAACTTTAACATCAAGATGAGATGTATAAAAGTGGCCCCACCATCCTTATATATTTCTGTATGTGGCCCCCATTGGAAAAAGTTTGTACACCCCTGCACTAGAAGCTAATTCAAAGGTAATTTCTCAACAAAGATGGTCAAACTGAGTAACGAAGAGATGTCAAAGATACTACCTCAACCTTGTTTTAAGAAAGAAAGTGGAATTTAGATAATTTGTTGGTAGAACCAGTGAGGATGGTCAACACAAGGAAAGATAGTTGGCTTATCTCTACTCTAATTCTGTTTTTTTTTTCAGGGCAGTATCTCCTTCAGTCCATTGTAGAATTAAAAAACGTAAACATGAGGAAAACCTGACCAAAAATCTGCCATAAAAACATGAAAAAATGTCCTATAATAAAAACTTAGATTTCTAATTTCATGCAAAGAAAGGACCATAGTACATAAATCTCATAGGTTTAGTCAAACTCTTTTAAATGCATAAGAAACTGATTAAAATTAAACCTTTCCATTTAAGAATGTAAATGATGGAATGACTGATAGTTGCTGTTATTTATATTAGGAGGTGTGGCCGTTCTGGGATCCCCTCCTGCCCTTCCATGACTCTGTGTAGAAGGCATTAACTAGGAACATTCCTGCCTTGCCTGTGCCTACAAGGAAAGCCTGAGGCAGGGAGAAAAGCAGCAATAAACCCAGAGTAGAGCAGGCATCAATGACAACAGAATGACATTGATGAAGTCAACTGTAGCTGGGGTGGAGGAGGGAGAAGAAAAGAGTAGGCAGGTTAGAGCAGTTTAAATATGGCAGCATGAGTGAGATTAGCCAATAGCGTACCTAGAGTGAATCAGCTGGCTGTCAGCTGATGAGGGTTTGAGTAAGATCAGCTGATCTCAGTTATAGTGGCCTGCCGGGACTGACGCCATACGCTTGATTGAGACTGTCCCAGTATCTCTTCAGCAATGAGAATCAATTTAATGTGGCCCTCTCAGTAGCTAAACTCTCCCACCCCCCATCCCCCCCCCACCCCCCTTTGTACCCTGGCATCACTTGAGAAACCACAGATCTAAACAAGGAAGAGAAAAATAAGCAACTCGGTTGGTCAGGTTTCTTTATGTAATCAGAGAGTAACGGACTTGGTGTGCAGAGACTTTTATCTGGAGCTCAGAGAGTCTCCGAACAGACCTTCTGCTGGGTCTGATCCACAAACCGTTCCAACATGAGGGTCACTCTGAGTGCCAGGAGGGACCGTCATAGTAACGGCGTGTCTGAAAATCATCCACAGGACTGAGGGAATCAGCCTCTTGTCTTTCTGTTGACATGGACAAGGACTGACGGCTCTGACAGCTTTTTCTCAGCTTGGTTTCAATCTACGCTGTCAGAAAATCCCACACATCATTTAAATCGCACCAAAAGAGTCTGAAACATTGAGACAGACATTGTTTATGAGTTTTCTTAAATATTTGAAGCATTCATCACCCTTTTGAGCCATGATTGTAATTTTTCATAGAGAGTTTTCCAAACAGCTTTAAAATGTTGCCAATTTTTAGACAGATTCTTTTGTACTACAGTTGCCAACAAATTTGAGCAATTTAGAATGTTTAAACAAGATGTTTAGGACAGATGTACAGGAAAGGAATTAATCTAATATTCTGTAGGAATATCTTACACATTGTCATAATTGCACCAAAGGGTTAAGGTACTGAAATGTCGCCAGATACGGTTTTTATTTAGATTATTAATCTGCTTCAAGAGTGAGTAAAACCACTAAGAGTTTGTAAATGACTCAAATTCTATGAAATATTAATGAGATTGAGCTGATGTGTGTTAGTACGCACAAATGAAACCATCCACACTAGGGATGTAATATATGTATGCTCTCACACTTATTTAAGCAAATACCAATATATACACACTTTTATACTGTAAAGAACACTAGGGGGCATCCTTGAGTTCGTGGGGCCCTACACAGCAACAACGTGAGTGGTAAATCAACTCCCATAACTTTGAATTAAACTTGTTAAAGGGGACATTTTACGCAAAAATCCTATTTTCAGGCTTTTCTAACAAAAGTATGTACCCCTGGCCTGTCCACAATCCCCTCAAGTACCAAAAAAATCAATTTCCTCCCTCCGTCTCTTCCTCCACCTTTCAGAAAATATGTGCTGAAACAAGCCAATCTCAGATTGTTCCCTTATGATGTCACATGGGGAGTTAGTCCTGCCCCCAGGTTTAGTTGGCCCTCCCCACTTGGAAGAAAGTTCCACCCTCCTCTCCTGATCAAGCCACATCCATGAAGCCAAATCCATTTCCTGAGAGGGGTGGAGCCAGGGGCGGAGTCAGACAGCTCAGTAACATGTACAGCCACAGACAGAGAAACAGCTCGTTCTGTGCAGGGCTGAAACAGAGGGGTTTTTAGACATGCAAAAATCCAATACTGGGGTGTTTTTTTCAGCAACATACCTCACAGGCATGTTTTGGGGTCCTCTGAGACCAAAATAAACTTGCCTTAAACGGGTAAAATATGTCCCCTTTAGTGTTGTAATTCTTTTGTAGTGTTAATTTTAACACCCTCAGTATTATTTTATAACATACTGTTTGTAAGTGTACCTTTAACAACATTCTTTTACTTGAACCTTATTGAAGGATTCACCACATCTGAACTTTACTAGTGTAACATGCTTAACCCAGTTTGCCACGACATATGGAACACCTGTGACAGGTGTGGTGTCCTTTGGCATGGAGAAACATCATGCCAAAGGACAGGGATCAATGAACACCCTGCCCAAGGGCATGATGGGAAAACCACACCTCCGCAGATTCGAAATGGCAGTGGGAGAAGCTTAGATCTGTCGACTCTCTGACTCTGATGCGTCATACAACTCCAGCACTGAAGGAGTTAAACCAACGCCCAGTTTTTGCTGTGTAGACACCCACCTCTACCTGATAGTACAGTTGGACATTTTCCTGATATTTGAGGCTAACAAATATTTGATTCTGCTGATATGAACGACTGATGTATCAGCTGTAAATATGGACAGAAATGTTCATAAACCGATATCATGCTGAGGATATTGTGCATCCCTAATCCTTTACATTTGAACTTTCTGACGTCCTGAACCAAAGCTGTTGTTTGTCCATTAAAACGTCTCTTTCTGTTCAACTCACCATTTCATCTTTGTGTGACGGATCCACCAATCAGAAACCACAAAAAAAAACTTCTGATGAGAAATAAACCGCTTCATTCATTTTTCATCTTCTCTTCATTAAACACCTGCAAATGTATTAACAGCACTAAAACATAATAAATGTCCTACTGTGAACTTAAATCCACATAAATGTAATAACTATTACATTTGCATGGATCCATTAAGTTTGTAGTTTTGCCATGAAACAGGAAGTAGTTTTTTTCAGAGCCATAAATATTAACAGAGTGGATTAAAATGTGTCAAAAGAGCACTCTAAGGAAAATAATGTGGAAATGCTGTTCACCCAGCCAGTTTTACATCTTAAAATCCCAGTTTACTCAAATGTTTTTAGTTTCAGGACAAAGGATTAAAGTTATGCTTTTGTTAACACTGTGAACAGTAAAATTACTTTTATTTGGATCAGATAAACCCCCTCTGAGGCCTTGATTCTAGAAGGACCCCTTGGCTTCGGCAGAAATTTTACAAAATTATAATCAATCCTCTTTTTCTCATTTAAAATGTGCTGAGATTCATGGCTCTACCAGTGTTTTAAGACTCCCAGGGAAAAGAAACTTCCTGTTCCATAGGGAAGAGAAAAATCGCCATGACTATGATTTTTGATGTGACAATGACAACTTTTATTTTTCATGTTTATAATAATAATTATAATAATTATAATAATACATTTTTGAGAAACTGTGATTCCTTCCATTCCACAAACGTAATAAATTCCTGCAGTAGGCAGCTGCTATTGCATTTGTGGTGAATTTATTTATGAATGTTTGAGGTTAATACGTTTGCAGGTTTTACCAAACACATCTGATCAAAGTTTGGACTCACTGATGTCAAGAAATTAAATAGCTATGGAGTCATTATGGTTCCAAAACTCAAGAGCATGTTTTAACATTCTCGGAGCATGACCTTGGCTGAATCCTAATTCTCCCCTTAACCCTCAATCCTAACCTCACTCTCAAAATGCACATTCCTGCGAAGTGCGAGGGCTGTCCTAATTCTCCCGAGAGTTGAGTTGAGGGCCGAGTTTCAGGGCTTTATGTCCCTCAATTTTGAGATGTTCCTGGAGCTCCCTTGGTATTGAGGGTTGTCACTCGAAGAAAGATGGCAGCAACTGTGGGGAAGAAATTGAGCTACAAATGTAAATTTCTTTGTTAATAATTCCAAAAATTACAAAAACCACTACTTTTATTTTTACGATTGTAAGCCGGTAACCATGCTGTTGCGGACAAGCCTACGAGTTACAACTGATGTTTGGCGTTAGCTAATGGCCGTGTTATACGGTGACTTTCAGCTGACTATGTCCGTGATTGTGGTGTTTGTACATGTTATTTGGTTGAATATTAAAACATTCTCGTTCTTCTTCTTCCTCTGAATCGACAGACTACGCAGTTTTGGCACATTACTGCCCTCTACAGTCTAAAATCGCAACTGCTATTATGGGGTGTCCCATTTCTAAGTCACGGGATGGCCCTTACACTTGGTTTTGAGGGGCGAGTTAAGACTTAGGGTTTGGCTTGAGAGTAAGATTGAGGGTTCAGGGGAGAATTGGGATTCAGCCTTATTAATTCTGGGCTCAGATTTTTATTCAAACGTCACATTTTAACCTGCCTTTGTGCTCTAACTGTTCGGGTTAGCCTCCCCCTTGGATTTTCTGAAACTCTGATTTTTCTCTCTGGCGTACAAAACTTTTTCTGAGCTCTAACTTATTTCTGCTCTAGGATTTTTCTCTGAACCAACCAACAGGAAACAGGTAGAGGATGGACCAATCGTTTTAGTTCTTCACTAAGAGAGTCCCAACATTCTATCACCAAGGAAAATGTGTGTATGTGACAGAATGTTGGGACTCTCTTAGTGACATTAAATCAAATGTCTCTGCATAGCAACAACAGTCAGAGCTAACATGATTGGTACATCCTCTACCTGTTTCCTATTGGCTGGTTCTTTCAAACCAAATCCCAACATTCTATTACATACACACACACATCATCTCAGTCCACTTCTGAGCCCTTTAACTCCACCTCAGCTCCTCCCACAGACTTTGTTTAGACTTTAAAAAGTAGTTAAATTATTCAGTTGTTTATGCTGGATTCACTTTATTTATATCTTTAACAGATGTTTAATAATTACTGTTAAAGTTTGATGAGGATTTTTGGCACCAGACTCTTACCATGAGCGTGTATGTGATAGAATATTAGATCAAATGTCTGGTGGAGAACAGCAGACCTACACCAGCCCTGCTGGACAGGCTCAGTCTTACCTGTGGACCTCTGGTCTTTTTCACGTAGATATTTAATAATCCCACTGTTCTGGTTAGTTCTCCACTCTTGACCTCAGTGGTTCTAAAGCTCCTCTAATTACCCATGACGCTTCACTTTGGCCCTCACTAACCCGGCCATCTTCCTGCTGTGTTGATGTAGGTCTAACCCATGTCCTGGTTTCCTGTTTCAGGCTCCGGGGACGAGCTCGGCTTGACGCGATGGCGGCCCCGTGTGGACTAGTTAGAGACATTCCAGAAGTTTATTTTTACCAGGTGTAACATGTTTACTATGGTTTACTCCAGGGAAGACGATATTTTAATAACTCCTCTACTGACTGGATGATAACTCTGTAATCAGCACTTTATACCGCCGCCGCTGCAGACTTCTCTTCTTTTCTAGTGATGTCCCTTTTATAAACGCCACCATGGCCACACCCACTCTGCAGCTTTCTTCATAAACCACACCCATATTGGATCACCGTGCTGTGACATCATCAGAAACGAGCAGGAACAGGGATCTGATTGGCTGCTGTCAGTCAGCTGATGACGGCCTGTTTCAGACGCCATGCTGGATGAGTCATCGTGGGGGCGGAGCCTCGCTAACATATCACACATTTGAGGACTCATGGGGTGTGGGGCTCTGCAGACTGCTCCTACCTGCCAGGTGAGGATCATGTGACCAACAAAGACACTGAACTAGAACCTGCTGTTAGTCACATGACCCTCACTGCGGTCTCACCTGTCACCCCCTGCTGGTGTTGGAGTGTCCGCTGATCTGTGATGAAGATGGTTGACAGCCAGGTTGTGTCTTCCTCCCGTCATGCATATGAGTCTAAAACCAGAGAAGAAGAATAGGTCTGTGTGTGCGCAGCTTCCTGTACAGCTGACACTCAGTAATTAAACAAAATGTACCATGTGATCTACATGACAACAGCCAGTCTTCCTGTTTCTGCTGTCTGTCAGCCGTCCAACAGCTGTCCTGCACATTTCCACAGAGTCTGTCCACGCAGCGTCCCATCTTGACCACATTTTGTTTGTGCTGCAATCTGTCCGTGTAGTGTTCCTCCTGCACTGAGTTCCTTTTGCACGGGGTTCCATCAGGACCACAGTTCTTTTGTGATGTGTTACTTCGGCACTGCAATCCTGTAGCACAGCGTTACTTCAGGACCATGTTTCTTTTTAGCTGTGTTCTTTCAGCATTATGTTCCTTTTGTACCATGGCCCTTTAGCACCATTTTTTTCTTTTGCACCCTGTTCCTGCAGGACCGTGATCTTTTAGCACAGCATTTCTTCAGCACCATATTCCTTTAGTGCTTTGTTTCTTTTGCACCGTGTACTTTTAGGACAGCAATCCATTTGCACAATGTTTCTTTTTGCACCATGTGTGCCATGTCCCTTAGCACCAAGTTACTTTTGCATAATATCCTTTAATGCCATGTTCCTTCAGGACCACGATCCTTTAGCACAGCATTCTTTCAGCATCGTGTTTGTTTTGCGCCATGTACCTTCTAGACCGCGTTTCCTTTTGCACTTGGTTTCTTGACCCTGTTCGTTCTGCGGTGTCCTTTAGCACCAGGTTCCTTTTGCACTGTGTTCCTTAAGCACTATGTTTTTCAGGAAGATGGAACATTTCCATCCAGATAGATGTGTGACCAGCATTATTAGGGCAAAGTACTTGGATGGATCACTCTTATCACGTGAACTTGATCTGGTGATCCATCTGCACTGTGCCTCAGAACAATCCGAGTGGGGGGAGTGTACTTGCTGTCAGTCCGGAAAAAAAAAAAAAAAAAAGATGGCATGGACAGAATGCTGCAGACACTGTGGAAATTACAGGACAGGTTTACAGTTAACTGTTAGCTTGTAGCTAACTGTTAGCTGTCAGTCCCAAGTGAAGAACCAATCAGGTGCCCTCTCTCTGGTTTAGTTTTGGCAAAGGTCTCAGCAGTGTTTCAAATTGACTCTCTGGCTAAAAGTTGATGTAATGTTTGTGTAATGGAGTTGGGGTCTCTGTTGCCTGCTCTGGTCGCCCAACAAGTTCCTCCATTGTTTGCAGGTTGAGTTGTCAGGATGGATCCAAACATGGAGCTGAAGACTTCAGTTCAACCCACTCATCAGACCCTCGTCTCCAAAATGCAATTGTTCCAATAATCCATAATCAGCTCTATAATGGATCCATCCTCAGACTCAGCCCACCTACTCTCCGCTGCTCCCTCTGCAACCCTACTCCACCCCAGCTTATCCTTTATCATGACCAGACAGCGTTTGATGTTTGTTTTCTGCTCCCGTGTGACAGAGTGGAGGTGATTGGAGCATGTGTGTCTTAAAGCAGCAGGTCATATTGTGCTTTGAGTATGTAACCATAGTAACCAATTGCACTACAGATGGAGTTGATTGGTCAGTTTAAGGTAGCAGTCTGTTAAGGCACACTCTCAGATGCCCCCAACAGGAAAAGCATCACTGAAAATCTTTTGTCCTGGTTCAAACATTAATTCATACTTTAGTAAAAGATCATATGACCATTGTTGCTGGGTAGATTAGAGCTAGCTACCCGTGAGAGGGTTTTTAAGTCATTACTGATGTTAAAGGAACCGTTCAACAGACAACCAATCTCACAGAAAATTTACAGATCAGACAAACTGTCCAAATCTGACAGACTCTCTAGATCTGACAGACACTCTCCAGATCTGACAGACACTTTCTAGATCTCACAGAAACTCTAGATCTCACAGAAACTTTCTAGATCTCACAGAAACTCTTGATATCACAGAAACTCTGGATCTCACACAAACTTTCTAGATCTGACAGAAACTCTAGATCTGACAGAAACTCTCTAGATCTGACAGAAACTCTCTGGATCTCACAGAAACTCTCTAGATCTGAAAGATACTCTCTAGATCTGACTGACACTCTCTAGGTCCGACAGAAACTTACTAGATCTCACAGAAACTCTCTAGATCTGACAGAAACTCTAGATCTGACAGACACTCTCTAGATCAGACTGACACTCTCTAGGTCTCACAAAAACTCCAGATCTGACAGAAACTTTATATCTTAAAGAAAATCTAGATCTCACAGAAACTAACTAGATCTCACAGAAACTCTAGATCTCACAGAATCTTACTAGATCTCACAGAATCTCCAGATCTGACAGAAACTCTATAACTCACAGAAACTCTAGATCTCACAGAATCTTACTAGATCTCACAGAATCTCCAGATCGACAGAAACTCTAGATCTCACACAAACTTTCTAGATCTGACAGAAACTCTAGATCTGACAGAAACTCTCTAGATCTGACAGACACTCTCTAGATCTGACAGACACTCTAGGTCCGACAGAAACTTACTAGATCTCACAGAAACTCTCTAGATCTGACAGGAACTCTAGATCTCACAGAAACTTTCTAGATCTTACAGACACTCAAGATCTGACAGACGCTCTCTAGATCTCACAGAAACTCTATAGATCTCACAGAAACTCTAGATCTCACAGAAACTCTCAAGATCTGACAGACACTCAAGGTCCGACAGAAACTCTCTACATCTGACAGAAACTCTCTAGGTCTCACAGAAACCCCAGATCTGACAGAAACTCTATAACTCACAGAAACTTTCTAGATCTGACAGAAACTCTAGATCTGACAGAAACTCTCTAGATCTGACAGAAACTCTAGACCTCACCAAAACGCTCTAGATCTGACATAAACTATAGATCTTACAGAAACTCTCTGGATCTGACAGAAATATAGATCTCACAGAAACTCTCTAGATCTCACAGAAACTCTCTAGATCTGACGGACACTCTCTAGGTCTGACAGACACACTCTAGGTCTTACAGATACTCCAGATCTGCCAGAAACTCTATATCTGACGGAAAATCTAGATCTCACAGAAACTAACTAGGTCTCACAGAAACTCTATATCTCACAGAAACTCTAGATCTCACAGAAACTTACTAGATCTAATAGAAACTCCAGATCTGACAGAAACTCTGGATCTCAAAGAAACTCTCTAGATCTGACCGAAACCCTCTAGATCTCATCGAAATCATCTAGATCTCACAGAAACTCTCTAGATCTGACAGACACTCTAGGTCCAACAGAAACTGTAGATCTCATAGAAACTCTCTAGATCTCACAGATACTCCAGATCTGACAGAAACTCTATATCTCACCGAAACTGTAGATCTCACAGAAACTTACTAGGTCTCACAGAAACTCTATATCTCACAGAAACTCTAGATCTCACAGAAACTTACTAGATCTCACAACAACTCCCGATCTGACAAAAACTCTAGATCTCACAGAAACTTTCTAGATCTCACAGAATCTCCAAATCTGACAGAAATTCTAGATCTCACAGAAACTCTCTAGATCTGACAGAAACTCTCTAGATCTCACAGAAACTCTCTAGATGTGACAGAAACTCTAGATCTGACAGAAACTCTCTAGATCTGACAGAAACTCTCTGGATCTCACAGAAACTCTCTAGAGTTGAAAGATACTCTCTATATCTGACAGAAACTCTAGGTCCGACAGAAACTTTCTAGATCTCACAGAAACTTTCTAGATCTCACAGACACTCTAGGTCTCACAGAAACTTTCTAGATATCACAGAAACTCCAGATCTGACAAATACTCTCTAGATCTGACAGACACTCTAGGTCCAACAGAACCATACTAGATCTCACAAAAACTCTTTAGATCTCACAGACACTCTTGATCTCACAGAAACTTTCTAGATCTCACAGAAACTCCAGATCTGACAGAAGCTCTGGATCTCAAAGAAACTCTCTAGATCTGACCGAAACCCTCTAGATCTCACCGAAACCCTCTAGATCTCACCGAAACTCTCTAGATCTGACAGACACTCTAGGTCCAACAGAAACTGTAGATCTCATAGAAACTCTCTAGATCTCATAGAAACTCTCTAGATCTCACAGATACTCCAGATCTGACGGAAACTCTATATCTCGCCGAAACTGTAGATCTCACAGAAACTTACTAGGTCTCACAGAAACTCTATATCTCACAGAAACTTACTAGATCTCACAGAAACTTTCTAGATCTCACAGAAACTCCAAATCTGACAGAAATTCAAGATCTCACAGAAACTCTAGATCTAACAGAAACTTACTAGATCTCACAGAAACTCCCAATCTGACAGAAACTGTAGATCTCACAGAAACTTTCTAAATCTCACCGAAACTCTAGATCTCACAGAAATTCTCTAGATCTGACAAAAACTCTAGATCTGACAGAAACTCTCTAGATCTCACAGAAACTCTAGATCTGAAAGAAACTCTCTAGATCTCACAAAACTCTAGATCAGACAGAAACTCTCTAGATCTGACAGACACTCTCTAGATCTGACAGATACACTCAAGATCTGAGATACACTCGAAGTCCGACAGAAACTCTAGATCTCACAGAATCTCTAGACCTCACCGAAACTCTAGATTTCACAAAAACTAACTAGATCCCACAGAAACTCTTGATCTCACAGAAACTCTCTAGATCTCACAGAAACTCTTAGGATCTCACAGAAACTCTCTAGATCTGACAGACACACTCTAGATCTGTGAAACACTCTAAGTCCGACAGTAACTCCAGATCTGACAGAAACTCCAGATCTCACAGAAACTTTCTAAATCTCACCGAAACTCTAGATCTCACAGAAACTCTCTAGATCTGACAGAAACTCTAGATCTGACAGAAACTCTCTAGATCTCACAGAAACTCTAGATCTGACAGAAACTCTAGATCTGACAGATACTCTCTAGATCTGACATACACTCTAGGTCTGACAGAAACTGTAGATCTCACAAAAACTCTCTAGATCTCACAGAAACTCTCTAGATCTGACAGAAACTCTATAGATCTGACAGACACTCTCTAGATCTGACAGATACACTCTAGATCTGAGAAACACTCTAAGTGCGACAGAAACTCTAGATCTCACAGAAACTCTCTAGATCTCACAGAAACTCCAGATCTGACAGAAACTCTAGATCTCACAAAAACTCTCTAGATCTGACAGAAACTCTAGATCTGAAAGAAACTCTCTTGATCTGACAGAAACTCTCTAGATCTGAAAGAAACTCTCTAGATCTAACAGAAACTCTCTAGATCTCACAGAAACTCTCTGGATCTCACAGAAACTCTCCAGATGTGACAGAGACTCTCCAGATCTGAAAACAACTCTCCAGATCTGAAAAAACTCTCCAGATCTGACAGAGACTCTCCAGATCTGACAGAATCTCTTCAGATCTGAATGAAACTCTCCAGATCTCACAGAAATTCTTTAGATCTGACAAAAAAAATCTCCAGATATCACAACACCACACACTCAAGGACCATTTAGATAAATAACAATGGATCATGACAGGCCCTGAATTAGTGGGACCAGGCCTTGACACTTGCCTTTGAATCACCTGGTCTGTAGTGATCCAAACCTGCAGACAGCTTCATTCCAACTTCTTTCACTCAGACTGAACTCGGTGCTAATGGAATATTTCTACTGTTTTGATTATTTTCTGAATCAGGGCTTTTATTTCATTTGTTTCTGGTACAACTTTTTAAACCCAGACTTTCATTGAATCACTATCCCAACAGCCTTTCTTTTATGTTGGACAACTTTTGGAAAAGTGGAATTGGTGAGGCGTGCCAGTTCCACTTCTCCAAAAGTTGTCAACTATTGCCTACCGAGCTTTAGTCTGGATGTGTTTCAGTTTCTCCCTCTTCTTTGGGATCAGTAAGACCTGATAGGTTAAAAGCTTAGGCTTGTCTTTGAACAGGAGGTAGTTTAGACCAAAAATAATGTCCCCAAATTTCCGGAAGGTCCTGCTTTGGCAGAAAATCCAGACCTGGAACAGCTTTAGAGCAGATGTTCAGGCCGAGTATGTTGGGGGTCTTCAGTCATTGAGAGAGGGATGTGGGACTACAAGGACTGTTTGAGGACAAGCATCAACTATATTTACAATAAAAGGGCTTAATTTAGTGGAAATGTCCTTTAAAACCCACACAAATTCACTAAAATTAACAAATTAACTAAAATTTATGTGAAAATTCTGAAATTTTTTTTTAAATATCCTACAAAAAGTACTAATTCTCCCAAATATCCAAACTGAAAAATGTCAAAAAAAAATTCATGGCTTATTTTCCAAACATTTTTTAAAAATTACTTAAGTATTAAAGGATATTCAGGACTACAATAATGTAAATTCTAACATATGTACATGCAGGGACTTATAAGGTTAAACTTTATTAGACTTAAAGAACATCTCTGATTGATTGATTACATATTGATGATTAATCTGTAACATTTAACACCTAAGTCTGTTGGGATAACACTGTTCAGTTCTGCTGACCAACGATCCGACCAATCAGCACACAGAGATCACGCTGAGCCCTCTCATGGAGGACAGGTGAGCGGTGGGCAAGGGATGCTCCAGTCAGAATCATTGTTGATCATAATATCCATCTGATCCAATTACTGATCAGTACTTCCTGCAGTAGTGTTAAATGCAATGTTATGGCCTAATGAGGAGGAAAAGCGGTTAAAAAGAGGTGCTGACCCCTGATGGTGTGATCTGTGTGGCTAAGTATTCCAAAGGGCTGAACAGTGGAGCGGCCATTTGTGATACACAATTAATAGAGAGGAATTTACAAGCACAGGAAGTTTGTGCAGCTACGATAATGACATCACATGACTCAGCACTTTATACGTGTACATAAGTCACCCTGGCATTTAAGCTGTCCTGGTGATTAAGCTGGAGCCAACTTCTTAGATAAGAATAGATATACAGTGAGGGGTATACTCTTACATTTTGCAGGAGTAAGAAAGAAAAGCGATTCACTTATAAGAGCAGACGCATGGAGCTGGCTCTCATCAGGTCACTTAAAGGAGCAGAAAACAGAGCCTGGCCTCATCATTCACTTAAAAGAGCAGATACATGGAGCTGGCTCTCATTGGTTACTCAAAAGATCAGACAAAAAAAGCTGGCTCTCACTGGTCACTTAAAAGAGCAGAACCATGGATCTGGCTCTCATCGTTCTTGAAAAGAGCAGACATATGGAGCTGGCTCTCATCAGTCACTTAAAAGAGCAGACACATGGAGCCAGCTCTCATCGATCACTAAAAAGAGCAGACACATGGAGCTGGCTCTCATTGGTCACTGAAAAGAGCAGACACATAGATCTGGCTCTCATCATTCTTGAAAAGAGCAGACACATGGAGACAGCTCTTATCTGTCACTTACAAGAGCAGACACATGGAGCTGGCTCTCATCATTCATGAAAAGAGCAGACACATGGAGCTGGCTCTCATCATTCATGAAAAGAGCAGACACATGGAGCTGGCTCTCATCATTCATGAAAAGAGCAGACACATGGAGCTGGCTCTCATCATTCATGAAAAGAGCAGACACATGGAGCTGGCTCTCAGTGGTCACTTAAAAGACCAGACACATAGAGCCGACTCTCATTGGTCACTTAAAATAGCAGTGACATGGAGCTGGCTCTCATTGGTCACTTAAAAGAGCAGAACCATTGAGCTGGCTCTCATCGTTCTTGAAAAGAGCAGAACCATGGAGCCACATCTCATCATTCACTTTAAAGAGCAGACACATGGAGCCGCCTCTCATTAGTTTTTAAAAGAGCTATTCAGCTGCTGTGCTAATTGACCTCCAGAGCTAAATGCTAACAAGTTAGCCAGTCAGTATTTTTTTCATAACCATGCCAGCTCATAGCTGGAGCATCCCCACCTGTAGCTGTGGTTGTCATGGCAACAGCGATCCAAAAAGAAAACCCCTGCCAGGTGAGACTGTTGTTCATAGAGAAGCTGTTGCATGTCCGTGTGTTAGCTCTGAATCACCGTGTGAATAATCAGCTGTTAGGATTTAAACGACTTGTCTCTTCACATTTTAACCCCATCTAACTGGTTTTTAACTGGACTGAACTAGTTTGAGCCGGTTTTCACTGGAGGTCACCGAAACAAGCTCAGACTGACTCGTAGCTCTACCCGTCAACGTTAGCCTTCGTAGCGCTACATGTCAAAGTTGACTTTGGTAGCTGTTCAAGTCTGCGTTAACCCTCGTAGCTCTGTGAGTCAGCGTTAACTCTCGTAGCTCTACAAGTTGGCGCTAATCATTGTAGCGCTACATGTCAACGTTGACTCTGTAAGCTCTACGAGTCAGCATTAACCCTCATAGCTCTATGAGTCCAGGTTAACGCGAGAAGCTCTATGAGTCCACGTTAACCCTCATAGCTCTGAGTCTATATACGCTGGTAGCTCTATGAGTCCATGTGAACTTGTAGCTCTATGAGTTGGCGTTAACTTGTAGCTCTATGAGTCTGCATTAACTTGTAGCTCTATGAGTCGGCGTTGACCTGTATCTCTACAAGTTAGCGTTAACGTGTAGCTCTGAGTCTGCGTTAACTTGTAGCTCTATTAGTCGTCGTTAACTTGTAGCTCTATAGGTTGCCGTTAACTTGTAGCTCTATGAGTCTGCATTTTCTTGTAGCTCTATGAGTTTGCGTTAACTTGTAGCTCTATATGTTTGCGTTAACTTGTAGCTCTATGAGTTTGCGTTAACTTGTAGCACTATGAGTCAGCGTTAACTTGTAGCTTTATGAGTCGGTATTAACGTTGGTAGCTCTACGAGTCAGTGTTAACTCTAGTCTTTAGGTTTTCTCTGCAGTCAGAACTTCTTTGTAACATTGAAGAGTTTTTCTTTCTTCTTGGTTGACTTTTTATATTTATCATTTCTTATGTATATTTGTTTTTTAAGAAAAATAATAAAAAGGAAAATTTTATTCACGTGTCATGTTTTTTTTACTATAAAACTGACTAATGAATTTTGAATGTCTAAGTCACTATAGACAGAGCACCAAAGTCACTTTAGATAAATCACTATAGCCACTATAGATGGATCATTTTACTCACAACAGACATCACTATAGTCACTATAGACAGATCACTATATTTACTAGAGACAGATCACTACAGTCACTATAGACAGAACACTATTTACTATTGACGGACCACTATAGTAACTATTGACAGATCACTATAGTCACTACGGATAGATCACTTTAGTCACTATAGATGGATCACTATAGTCACTATAGATAGATCACTTTAGTCACTTTAGACAGATCACTATTGCCACTATAGACAAATCACTTCAGTCACTATAGACAGATAACTACAGTCACTATAGACAGATCACTATAGCCACTATAGACAGACAACTATTGTCACTATAGGTGGATCACTTTAGTCACTACAGACAGATCATTATAGTCACTATAGACAGATCACTATAGTCACTATAGACAGATCACTATTGTCACTATAATGGATCACTTTAGTCACTACAGACAGATCACTTTAGTCACTATAGGCAGATCACTATAGTCACTCTAGACGGATCACTATAGTCAGTATAGACAGATCACTATAGTCACTATAGATAGATCACTTTAGCCAGTATAGACAGATCACAATAGTCACTATTGGCAGATCACTATAGATAGATCACTTTGGTTACTATAGATGGATCACTTTTTTCACTATAGACGATCAATTTATTCACTGTAGACAGATCGCTATAGTCCCTATAGACAGATCACTTTAGTCACTATAGACAGATCACTATTGCCACTATAGACAAATCACTTTAGTCACTATGGACGTATCACTATAGTCCCTATAGACAGATTACTATAGCCGCTATAGACGGATCACTATAGTCACTATAGACAGATCACCACAGTCCTACAGACAGATCATTATAGTCACTATAGACAGATCACTATAATCACTATAGACAGATCACTATTGTCACTATAAACAGTTGACTTTAATCACTATAAATGGATCACTACAATCACTATAGTCACAATAGATGGATCACTATAGTCACTAAAGACAGATCACTTTTGTCACTATAGATGGATCACTATAGTCACTATAGACAGATCACTTTAGTCACTTTAGACAGATCACTATTGCCACTATAGACAAATCACTTCAGTCACTATAGACAGATAACTACAGTCCTACAGACAGATCATTATAGTCAATATAGACAGATCACTATAATCACTATAGACAGATCACTATTGTCACTATAGACAGATCACTTTAGTCACTAAAAACAGATCGCTATAGTCACTATAGACAGATGACTTTAATCACTATAAAGGGATCACTACAATCACTATAGTCACTATAGATGGATCACTATAGTCACTAAAGACAGATCACTTTTGTCACTATAGATGGATCACTATAGTCACTATAGACAGATCACTTTAGTCACTTTAGACAGATCACTATTGCCACTATAGACAAATCACTTCAGTCACTATAGACAGATAACTGCAGTCTCTATAGACAGATCACTATAGCCACTAAAGACAGATAACTATTGTCACTATAGGTGGATCACTTTAGTCACTACAGACAGATCATTATAGTCACTATAGACAGATCACTATAATCACTATAGACAGATTACTATTGTCACTATAGATGGATCACTTCAGTCACTACAGACAGATCGCTATAGTCACTATAGACAGATGACTTTAATCACTATAAAGGGATCACTACAATCACTATAGTCACTATAGATGGATCACTATAGTCACTAAAGACAGATCACTTTTGTCACTATAAATGGATCACTATAGTCACTATAGACAGATCACTTTAGTCACTTTAGACAGATCACTATTGCCACTATAGACAAATCACTTCAGTCACTATAGACAGATAACTACAGTCACTATGGACAGATCACTATAGCCACTAAAGACAGATAACTATTGTCACTATAGGTGGATCACTTTAGTCACTACAGACAGATCATTATAGTCACTATAGACAGATCATTATAGTCACTATAGACAGATCACTTAAGTCACTATAGACAGATCGCCATAGTCACTATTGGCAGATCACTATAGATAGATCACTTTGGTTACTATAGATGGATCACTTTTTCACTATAGTCAGATCACTATAGTCACTATAGACAGATCAATTTATTCACTGTAGACAGATCACTATAGTCACTATAGACAGATCACTTTAGTCACAATAGACAGATCACTTTAGTCACTATAGACAGATTGCTATAGTCACTATAGACGGATCACTATAGTAACTATAGACAGATCACTTTAGCCAGTATAGACAGATCACAATAGTCACTATTGGCAGATCACTATGGATAAATCACTTTGGTCACAATAGATGGATCACTTTTTTCACTATAGACAATCAATTTATTCCCTGTAGACAGATCGCTATAGTCACTATAGACAGATCACTATTGCCACTTTAGACAAATTACTTTAGTCACTATGGACGGATCACTACAGTCACTATAGACAGATTACTATAGCCGCTATAGACAGATCACTATAGTCACTATAGACAGATCACTACAGTCCTACAGACAGATCATTATAGTCAATATAGACAGATCACTATAATCACTATAGACAGATCACTATTGTCACTATAGACAGATCACTATTGTCACTATAGACAGATCACTTTAGTCACTAAAAACAGATTGCTATAGTCACTATAGACAGATGACTTTAATCACTATAAAGGGATCACTACAATCACTATAGTCACTAAAGACAGATCACTTTTGTCACTATAAATGGATCACTATAGTCACTATAGACAGATCACTTTAGTCAATTTAGACAGATCACTATTGCCACTATAGACAAATCACTTCAGTCACTATAGACAGATAACTGCAGTCACTATAGACAGATCACTATAGCCACTAAAGACAGATAACTATTGTCACTATAGGTGGATCACTTTAGTCACTACAGACAGATCACTTTAGTTACTATAGACAGATCACTTTAGCCAGATCACAATATTCACTATTGGCAGATCACTATAGACAGATCACTTTAGTCACTAAAGACAGATCGCTATAGTCACTATAGACAGATGACTTTAATCTGTTGTGTGCGTGCGTGGTGGATGAACCCAGATGCGGAGTCGGGAGCAGTTTTAGGAGATTTATTGTGCACAGGAAAAAGGGGGGGGAATCCAAATGTCCGGAGAGTGAGGGGAAATCTTCGTGGGTGAGAGTGCTGGAGCCGAGCTGCTGGTGAGCGGAGAGTGAGGCACTGGAAAAGAGGAGAGACACGTTAGTAGGAGAATCCACAGGTAAGTACAGAAATCAATCAAAGAATCACAGGAGATACTGAGCCGAGCGCTGGAGCTTTACCACGGGGAGTAAAGAGCGAAACTCTGGCACTGCAGAGAGTTTCCAGGCGTCTCTTGAAGGTGAGTAGTGATGAGTGATTAATCTCAGGTGTGAGAACTCTCCGCAGCGCCGTGGGGGGATGGTGAACCTCAGGGAAAGCAGTGACAAGTTACCAGCAACAAGGCCGGTTCCCGGAACCCGGAAACCGGAAGTCCGTAACAATAAAATTAACTTTCAAAGTAACCATGACATAATCACTATAAAGGGATCACTACAATCACTATAGTCACTATAGATGGATCACTATAGTTTCAGTCACTATAGACAGATAACTACAGTCACTATGGACAGATCACTATAGCCACTAAAGACAGATAACTATTGTCACTATAGGTGGATCACTTTAGTCACTACAGACAGATCATTATAGTCACTATAGACAGATCATTATAGTCACTAAAGACAGATCACTTTTGTCACTATAGATGGATCACTACAGTCACTATAGACAGATCACTTTAGTCACTTTAGACAGATCACTATTGCCACTATAGACAAATCACTTCAGTCACTATAGACAGATAACTGCAGTCACTATAGACAGATCACTATAGCCACTAAAGACAGATAACTATTGTCACTATAGGTGGATCACTTTAGTCACTACAGACAGATCATTATAGTCACTATAGACAGATCACTATAATCACTATAGACAGATTACTATTGTCACTATAGATGGATCACTTTAGTCACTATAGACAGATCACTTTAGTCAGTTTAGACAGATCACTATTGCCACTATAGACAAATCACTTCAGTCACTATAGACAGATAACTGCAGTCACTATAGACCGATCACTATAGCCACTAAAGACAGATAACTATTGTCACTATAGGTGGATCACTTTAGTCACTACAGACAGATCACTATAGCCACTAAAGACAGATAACTATTGTCACTATAGGTGGATCACTTTAGTCACTACAGACAGATCACTTTAGTTACTATAGACAGATCACTTTAGCCAGATCACAATATTCACTATTGGCAGATCACTATAGACAGATCACTTTAGTCACTAAAAACAGATCGCTATAGTCACTATAGACAGATGACTTTAATCTGTTGTGTGCGTGCGTGGTGGATGAACCCAGATGCGGAGTCGGGAGCAGTTTTAAGAGATTTATTGTGCACAGGAAAAAGGGGGGGGAATCCAAATGTCCGGAGAGTGAGGGGAAATCTTCGTGGGTGAGAGTGCTGGAGCCGAGCTGCTGGTGAGCGGAGAGTGAGGCACTGGAAAAGAGGAGAGACACGTTAGTAGGAGAATCCACAGGTAAGTACAGAAATCAATCAAAGAATCACAGGAGATACTGAGCCGAGCGCTGGAGCTTTACCACGGGGAGTAAAGAGCGAAACTCTGGCACTGCAGAGAGTTTCCAGGCGTCTCTTGAAGGTGAGTAGTGATGAGTGATTAATCGCAGGTGTGAGAACTCTCCGCAGCGCCGTGGGGGGATGGTGAACCTCAGGGAAAGCAGTGACAAGTTACCAGCAACAAGGCCGGTTCCCGGAACCCGGAAACCGGAAGTCCATAACAATAAAATTAACTTTCAAAGTAACCATGACATAATCACTATAAAGGGATCACTACAATCACTATAGTCACTATAGATGGATCACTATAGTCACTAAAGACAGATCACTTTTGTCACTATAAATGGATCACTATAGTCACTATAGACAGATCACTTTAGTCACTTTAGACAGATCACTATTGCCACTATAGACAAATCACTTCAGTCACTATAGACAGATAACTACAGTCACTATGGACAGATCACTATAGCCACTAAAGACAGATAACTATTGTCACTATAGGTGGATCACTTTAGTCACTACAGACAGATCATTATAGTCACTATAGACAGATCATTATAGTCACTAAAGACAGATCACTTTTGTCACTATAGATGGATCACTACAGTCACTATAGACAGATAACTGCAGTCACTATAGACAGATCACTATAGCCACTAAAGACAGATAACTATTGTCACTATAGGTGGATCACTTTAGTCACTACAGACAGATCATTATAGTCACTATAGACAGATCACTATAATCACTATAGACAGATTACTATTGTCACTATAGATGGATCACTTTAGTCACTACAGACAGATCACTTTAGTCACTATAGACAGACCACTATAGTCACTATAGACAGATCACTATAGTCACTATAGACAGATCACTTTAGTCACTATAGACAGATTGCCAAAGTCACTATTGGCAGATCACTATAGATAGATCACTTTGGTTACTATAGATGGATCACTTTTTCACTATAGTCAGATCACTATAGTCACAAAGACAGATCAATTTATTCACTGTAGACAGATCACTATAGTCACTATAGACAGATCACTTTAGTCACAATAGACAGATCACTTTAGTCACTATAGACAGATTGCTATAGTCACTATAGACGGATCACTATAGTAACTATAGACAGATCACTTTAGCCAGTATAGACAGATCACAGTAGTCACTATTGGCAGATCACTATGGATAGATCACTTTGGTCACAATAGATGGATCACTTTTTTCACTATAGACGATCAATTTATTCCCTGTAGACAGATCGCTATAGTCACTATAGACAGATCACTATTGCCACTTTAGACAAATCACTTTAGTCACTATGGACGGATCACTACAGTCACTATAGACAGATTACTATTGTCACTATAGACAGATCACTTTAGTCACTAAAAACAGATTGCTATAGTCACTATAGACAGATGACTTTAATCACTATAAAGGGATCACTACAATCACTATAGTCACTAAAGACAGATCACTTTTGTCACTATAAATGGATCACTATAGTCACTATAGACAGATCACTATAGTCACTATAGACAGATCACTACAGTCCTACAGACAGATCATTATAGTCAATATAGACAGATCACTATAATCACTATAGACAGATCACTATTGTCACTATAGACAGATCACTATTGTCACTATAGACAGATCACTTTAGTCACTAAAAACAGATTGCTATAGTCACTATAGACAGATGACTTTAATCACTATAAAGGGATCACTACAATCACTATAGTCACTAAAGACAGATCACTTTTGTCACTATAAATGGATCACTATAGTCACTATAGACAGATCACTTTAGTCACTTTAGACAGATCACTATTGCCACTATAGACAAATCACTTCAGTCACTATAGACAGATAACTGCAGTCACTATAGACAGATCACTATAGCCACTAAAGACAGATAACTATTGTCACTATAGGTGAATCACTTTAGTCACTACAGACAGATCACTTTAGTTACTGTAGACAGATCACTTTAGCCAGATCACAATATTCACTATTGGCAGATCACTATAAATAGATAACTTTGGTTACTATAGATGGATCACTTTTTCACTATAGTCAGATCACTAAAGTCACTATAGAGAGATCAATTTAGTCACTGTAGACAGATCACTATAGTCACTATAGACAGATCACTTTAGTCACTATAGACAGATCACTTTAGTCACTATAGACAGATCACTTTAGTCACTATAGACAGATCGCCATAGTCACTATAGGCGGATCACTATAGTCACTATAGACAGATCACTATAGTCACTATAGACAGATCACTTTAGCCAGTATAGACAGATCACAATAGTCACTATTGGCAGATCACTACAGATAGATCACTTTGGTTACTATAGATGGATCACTTTTTTCACTATAGTCAGATCACCATAGTCACTATAGACTGATCAATTTATTCACTGTAGACAGATCACTATAGTCACTATAGACAGATCACTTTAGTCACTATAGACAGATCACTTTAGTCACTATAGACAGATCGCCATAGTCACTATAGGCGGATCACTATAGTCACTATAGACAGATCACTATAGTCACTATAGACAGATCACTATAGTCACTATAGACAGATCACTTTATTCACTATAGACAGATCACTATAGGCACTATAGACAGATCACTATAGTAACTGTAGACAGATCACTTTAGTCACTATAGACAGATCACTATAGGCACTATAGACAGATCACTATAGTAACTGTAGACAGATCACTTTAGTCACTATAGACAGATCACTATAGGCACTATAGACAGATCACTATAGTAACTGTAGACAGATCACTATAGTCACTATAGACAGATTACTTTATTCACTATAGACAGATCGCTACTGTGGGAATCAACAGAACTACTTAATACACAGATACAGAGGATTACATGTAAACCCAGGGCTCTAGGGGGTTAGAAGCTTTAAAGTGTTTAAAGGATGACATCATCAAAGCCAGAGGATTGAATGTTTATTATTTTTAAAGATCTTTTATCAAAGGATGACATTGCAATGGCGTAGTTGGGAACTTGTGGAAAAGTAGGTAGAGCTTCTCACCAGTTCCACCCACTTTTCCAATCAAAGGACTGTAAACATGAGGGAAAGGTTGTCGTATATTTTGATCTAATAATGATTTTGTATAATTCATCATCTATGAGATGAAAGTTAGCGCTATCTAACAGTTTCTCTTTCACACATTGTTATAAGCATAAGGTGGGACAGTGAGTTCTGATTTCAGGTCATCACTGAGGATGGATAGTTGGATGCACTTAAGTGTGTTCTTTGTGTCTGGATAACCACAGTACAGCTCTGCTGTAAAAGTCAAACAAAGTCTAACAAAGGTTGTAACAGTGGCTATGAATGTAAATAGAATTTTCAACAATCCTTTAAGTCTCTCACACTCTTTAACTCTCCTCATAAAGCAGAAGTGCTGAGTCGGATATGAAGTTTCATCATGATCCTGGTCCACAAGAGTCAGCAGCACAAACCATGACAAAGGTACAGCAACAGGACAGCAGCTTCCAGTATTCATGAATTTTTCTGTAGTAGTCTCTGGCCTCATATCCACTGTTTCCATGGCAATGATAAAAGTCTTGTGTCCATCACAGTGGCTCTCTAACAACACAACTGTACCTTTACAATGGCTGTAACCTTTACAGCAGAAGTAAACACATTTGCAGCAGTAGTAAACATATTTACAGCAGCAGTGAACACATTTACAGCAGTAGTAAACATATTTATAGCAGTAGTAAACATATTTATAGCAGTAGTAAACATTTTTATAGCAGTAGTAAACATTTTTACAGCAGTAGTAAACACATTTCCAGCAGTAGTAAACACAACAACAGCAGTAGTAACAAAAAGATTGTTGGTATATCTGTGTTCTAATAATGGAGGTTGTAGTACTCATTTCTTATCGTTCATTTTTATATTTTAAATATAGTTGATTTTTTTCAGCTTAAATAGTGAATTGTGGCCTGTATGTTGTTTTAATGTCCTTTTTTGAGGGCTTTAACCTCCCTGTTTCTATCAAATTTAATGTCCAGAAACAGGTCAGCAAACATAGTGGTGTCAAAGGTCCTCATCCTCGCTCACACCAGCGTCCAGCTCTTTGTCTTTATGCTCACCGCTCTCCATCACAAATTCTCTCTGCTGCTCTTCCAACTCTCGCAGCTCCCCTTGCAGGCGATCCAGGTGAAACCCTCGTCTGTTCCTCAGCATGCGACCAGGGAATGGGTTCATGTTGCTGAAGGCGATGTTGATCAGCTTCCTGCAGGAATAAAACACCAACGTCACCTCAGGTTTAAACACCTGCCTGGAAAAGCCCTGCCCAGACTAGACAGGTGAGAATACCTGCTGTCAGAGATGGTCTTGGTAAAGAATCGTAGGTACTGGTAGAGCTCCACGCCGTCATGGATCTTCAGGATGGCATCTTCTTTATATTTGAAAAGAGCCAAAGTGTACCTGAAAATCACCTGAAAACCCACACAAGTGATGACTTAACAGATGAAATTAAGCTCAGATAAGATAAGAGCAGATAAGATTAGATAAGATCAGATCCAGATGCCTTTCTGACTAATTGCTTTTAGATAAAATACTTTGACTGAGGGGGCTCGTATGGCTGTTTGTTGGCGTATTGCTGCGTTACCTTGGTGCCCTCATACAGGAAGGCGTCCCACAGTGGCAGCAGGATGTCACTGGGCAGACTCTCCACAAACACACAGAGGAACCAGTTAAAAGTGATCAGAGACACGTCCACGCCATGGGAGTCAAAGTGAGCTGACAGTCGAGGGAGCTTTTCTGAAAGCAAGTCCTTTAGTACACGCTGGTCAGCCTGGACAGAGGATGGGGTTATGTCAGCAGGAAACATCAGGAATACAAACAGCAGAAAGAAACCCTTGCTCCTTGCCAACTATGGTCAACTATCTGACAAAAATGGAGGAAAAAAGCCACCAACTTCCCCAGCTTCACCAACATTTCACCCTCTTCCTTTGATGATGTCACTCTTTAAAGTTGATAAACATTCCATCTTTGCATTTGCAGATGAGGTCATCCTTTCAAGCCTGAAAGACATTCCATCCTTGCCATTGAAAATAATGCCCCCTTTATAGCTAATAAAACATCCAACCCTGCCTTTGAAGATAATGTCACCCTCTCTTCAAAGTCTATAAAACATTCCATCCCGCCTTTAAAGATAATTTCTCCCTCCCTTTAAAATTGATAAAACATTCCATCATTGGCTATGAAGATTATGCCCTCTTTTGAGCTCATAAAACATTTCATCCTTGCCATTAAAGATAAAATCACCCTTAAAAGTCAATAAAACATTTAATCTTTGCCTTTAAAAATAATACCCCCTTTAAAGCTGATAAAACATTCAATCCTTGCATTTAAAATAGATGTCATCCTTGCATTTAAATATGGTGTCATCCTTTTAAGCCTGTAAGACATTCCATCCTTGCCAATGAGCATAATGCCCCCTCTTTAGCTGAAAAAACATTCCATCTTTGCCTTGAGAATAATGCCAACTTTCAAGCCAATAAAAGATTCCATTCTTGCATTTAAAGACGATGTCATCCTTGCATTTGCAGATGATGTCATCCTTTCAAGCTATTAAGACATTCCATCCTTGCAATGAGAACAATGTCCCCTTTTTAGCTGAAAAAACATTCCATCTTTGCCTTGAGGATAATGCCAACTTTCAAGCCAATAAAAGATTCCATCCTTGCATTTAAAATAGATGTCATCCTTGCATTTAAATATGGTGTCATCCTTTTAAGCCTGTAAGACATTCCATCCTTGCCATTGAGAACAATGCCCCCTCTTTAGCTGATAAAACATTCCATCTTTGCCTTTGAGGATAATATCACCTTTAAAGCCGATAAAACATTCCATCCTTGCATTTGAAATAGATGTCATCCTTGCATTTGCAGATGATGTCATCCTTTAAAGCCTTTAAGACATTCCATCCTTGCAATGAGAAAAATGCCTTCTCTTTAGCTGATAAAACATTCTATTTTTGCCTTTGAGAATAATGCTACCTTTAAAGCCGATAAAACATTCCATCCTTGCATTTGAAGATGTTACCCTTTAAGTTGATAAAACATTCCATCCTTGCCATCGAAGATAATGTCACCCTTTAAGTTAATAAAACATTCCATCCTTGCATTTGAAAATAATGTCACCCTTTAAAGTTGAAAAAATATTCCATCCCTGCCCTTGAAGATTATGCCCTCTTTAAAACTGATAAAACATTCCATCCTTGCCATTGAAAATAATGACACCTCTAAAGTGGATAAAACATTTCATCTTTGCCTTTGAAGATAGTGCCCCCTTTAAAGCAGATAAAACATTCCATCCTTGCATCTGAAGATGATGTCATCCTTTAAAGCCTTTAAGGGTGCTTTCACACTAGGCCCAGTTGATTCGAACCGCGCCGCGGTGCGATTCCTCCCCCTCCCCCCGCAGGCTTGCTTTCACACTAGCAATATCGAACCATGCCAGGGTGCACTTGCGTATTTACTCAGTCTGAAACAACAGGTGGCGGTATGCACATAGCTGGTTTACAACCATGCAAAGGAGGAGAAAGAAGAAGAAGATTGTTTTTGTTTTGACCAAGCGGCAACCTCCGGTCCTAAAAAATGAAGCCAATGCGGAAGTGCAAAAAATTGCTATACTGCGATTGTCCACTTGAGGCTGGCTGTTGGAACACCGGAAATTCCGTCTGCACACATGTTAAACAGCCGGTTTTGACACACAAAATAAACTGGTTTACAGCCTGGTTCAAAACACCAAACGTGTCTCATTAGCTGGTGTCTTATTGTGCTCCCACTGTACGGGGGGTGAATTTTTTTGTACCACGATCGTTTGGATTATATTTAGGATAAACCTCACTTCACGGTGATTGGCATGTCTCATTTGATTGACAGATAGCTCGGCAGGCAGAGGCTCTGTTCCTGTCAACCCAGGTGCTAGCTAGCAGGCTGACAGGAAGTCGCGCTTAGTGGGCGGGCTGTTAGGTTGATCCAAAGTTCGGTTGAGACCGCCATTTCAATATGGAAGCATCCACGGATTGGCTTCAAGAGCCGTTTTACTCCGCCTATTGTAAGCAGCTGACTGATGTCACACGGGGTTTGTCCAATTCTTTCTACAGTCAAAAAGTCCATCCTGTATCCATGGTTGATTAAAATCACTTTTAAGATTCCAGCAACTTCGCTCTTCGTATCTGCACATCTACATGCAGCTCAGAGGATTAAATGAGCTCGCGCTGCAAAGATACAGCAGTTTTTGAGGTGACAGGAGAATTTTAACTGCCTTTGCACCTCGTCTAACTGACTCCAACCTGTGTTCATCTGTAAGGTGAGTCACAGCAGACCATTTATTGACTAGATTCTGATGATTTCCGTCCTTTATTGAGGAAAAATGTGAAAAAACTGCCGCGCTGTTTAAAGAAGTTTAGTTTTTACGATGACGTCATTAAGCTGATATGACGCTTTGTCCCATATCCGAGCGCGGTTGCATTCACATCTTATCCGAACCGTGCCAGAGTCCACTTGAATCGCGCCCGAGACCACCTGCCCAAGTGGGCCTGGGCCCGGTGCTCTGGCGCGGTTCGTTTGCATTCACACTACCAAAATGAACCGGACTTTGGCCTCAAGTGCACTCGAATCCGGGACCGGGCCCCTAGTGTGATAGCCAAGACATTCCATGCTTGTCACTGAAAATAATGACACCTCTAAAGCTGATAAAACATTCCATCTTTGCTTTTAAAGATAATGCCCTCCTTAAAGCTGATACAACATTCCATCCTTACATTGTAAGATGATGTCATCCTTTAAAGCATATTAAGCATTTGCAGTCATCTATGGCCTACTCTGTCATAATGACCCTTACCCTCATCCCTCTGTGTAAATGTGTATAAGGGCTTATAACCCTAACCCTCTGTGTATAAGTGCCATGGTCTCGTTAATCAGAGGTCCCTGTTTTTGTGGTGTTCCCGCTGACTCCGAAGTGTTTGTGAGCTCCTACCTGGGAGCCCAGCAGTGTCTTGGTGTAGTAGTCTTGAGGCATGATGTTCTCCACCACGGCCACCAGACACCAGAAGGCATCCTCTTCATTTTGAAGGACAAGCAGAGCAAGGGCTGCCAACCTGATGGACACACAGGTGACCATGGGACACGTTACCTGACATGTCACATGGTGCGTCACATGATTACACATAAAAACACGTCATCTCTGGTCTTGGTTTGGTCCGTGGTTTTTTAGTCATCCTGTTTCACGGTGATACAACAGAGAAAAATATGTGATAACCTGTTGAGACCCTGGCAGTAGCCAATCAGGGGGTTCTGCCAGGAAAAGGCCAAGAGGATGCGTCTGAGCTGCTGGAGGGAGGAGCTAGAAGGTGAGGAAAAGTGCTGATTGGTGACCAGGGTGCGGTGAAGGTCAAGCTGGATCTGTCTGCTGGCTGAGTGGGGAGACAACCGACTCTTCTCACACAGCTGGAACACAGACACCAAAAACTATAAAAACTCATTTATATACAAAAACAATAATTAAAGATGTCAAAGAGCAACATCATAAAAAACAAAACTTAAATATGAATAAAAACAAAAAACGATTGAAATTAACAAATAAAACCATAGAAATATGTACATAAAATATTAAAACCCCTAAAAATGAATATGCAGAACATAAAAACTCATGAATGTACAAAAACAAACAAATATGCTTTTGCTGTGATGCTGTGTAGGCCTGTTTAAGGTGGAGTTCCAGTGCTGACCTGTTAGTAGTGCTGTGATAGTGTTTGGATGTATTTTATGTGTAGTTCCTTTCCTTACCTGGTGGAGACGCTGTGCTGGTGTTAAAGTGTATTTATGTGTAGTTCTGGTCCTTACCTGGTGGTGATGCTGTGATGGTGTTCAAGTGTATTTAGGTGTAGTTCTGGTACTTACCTGGTAGAGGTGCTCTGATGGTGTTTGGATGTATTTTAGGTGTAGTTCCTTTCCTTACCTGGTGGAGACGCTGTGCCGGTGTTAAAGTGTATTTAGGTGTAGTTCTGGTCCTTACCTGGTGGTGGTGCTCTGATGGGGTTTGGATGTATTTGAGGTGTAGTTCTAGTCCTTACATGGTGGTGGCGCTGTGATGGTGTTTGGATGTATTTGAGGTGTCGTTCCCGTCCTTACCTGGGTGTGGCGCTCTGATGGGGTTTGGGTGTATTTTAGGTGTAATTCCTGTCCTTACATGGTTGTAGCGCTGTGATAGTGTTTGGGTGTATTTGAGGTGTAGTTCCTGTCCTTACCTGGTGATGGCGCTCTGATGAGGTTTGGGTGTACCTTGTGTGTAATTCCTGTCCTAACATGGTGATGGCGCTCTGATGGGGTTTGGGTGTATTTTAGGTGTAGTTCTGGTCCTTACCTGGGTGTAGCTCTCTGATGGGGTTTGGGTGTATTTGAGTTGTAGTTCTGGTCCTTACCTGGGTGTAGCTCTCTGATGGGGTTTGGGTGTATTTGAGTTGTAGTTCTGGTCCTTACCTGGGTGTGGCGCTCTGATGGGGTTTGGGTATATTTGAGGTGTAGTTCTAGTCTTTACCTGGTTGTAGCGCTGTGATAGTGTTTGGGTGTATTTAGGTGTAGTTCTAGTCTTTACCTGGTTGTAGCGCTGTGGGTGGTGCTCCCTAATAGTCCTGGTTCGGGTTCGGACTAACCAGCTCCACACCTGCTGCCTATACACCTGGGGGACTCCGGCTCTCAGCAGAGTTTTGAGCTCAGGTGAGGGGACGAGGTCATGGCCCGACCGACCAGCCAGGTACTGAGCCCACCGTGCCACCAGGGGGTGCTCTTCTCCTTCCTGTATTTGAAATTAACACAGACGTGGTGAAGGGACATGGTAGAAGGAGTTCAGAGATACACGACTGATCATTTTCACAAACTACCACGAGGCCTTCAGATGCCAGAGCATAACCACCTTCAGACCTGAGGTCCAGACACCAAAACCACTGACACCTCCTACCCTACCAAGGGTCCTCACAGGCCCCAACCCGAAGACCAGCAGGTGGCTATAGCTAGAACATCCCTGAAGTTGTCAAGTAGAAACCCCCCAAACTGGAGTTATATTCATCACTTAGTCCCAGGGTGAGGGGCCTTGTCTGGGTCTGGGTTTGGGTTTTACCTGGTGCAGCAGGTTGTGTGAGCGGATCTCCAGTGCCTGAATTTTGGCGAGCAGCTTCATGTCCTCGACTTCATAGTCAGGGATGATCTTAAAGCCGTATTCATCATATTCTCTGAGGACAGACACAACCTGTAAGTCAAGTGTTCCAGGAGACCCCGCCCCTCCCCAGGTAGCAGAGCCTCTTACCTGGCCCTGGTCGGCTTCAGGGCAGTCTTCATCTCTCCCTTTAGAGCATCCTTGATCATCTGCTGGACGGCTGCCTGCTGCACTGGATCCAGAGCCTTGACCTCCTGCAGCTGTCGAAGGACATTCAGGTACCTGCTCTCCACCTGACAATTACCTGCCTCCAAGTGAGCACACTGTTGCCAATGAGAATGCAGAAGGCACAGGTTAACATACGGAAACGCCTGAGGAACAGAACTGGTCTGAGTGCGACTGACCTTCACCATCAGAGTCTTCTCCTGCTCTGAGCTCCGCCTCCACAGACGAGTCAGATGTTGGATCTCTGAGTTCAGGTAACGGTTCTGAGTCTTATAGGCCGCCAGGTCATCCTGAAAAGACAGGTAAGAAACAGACAGGTAACTCTGACCATGAAAGCTATGTTGTGGGGTGGGTAATACAGGAGGCTGGGGGGAGGGGTTCTGAAGCCCCTGATAATTCTTTGCCACTTCCACTATTCCAAAAGTTGCCAACTATGGCCTACTATTAGGCAAAAATGGAGGGAAAAAGGCCCCAACATCCCCAGCTTCACTAAAACTCCACCCTCAGCCTTTGATTATGTCATCCAGTGACATCTATAAATCATTACATCCTTGCCTTTGAAGATATCCTGTGAAGCCTATAAAACAGTCCATCTTTTCTTTTGTAGAAAGCCTATAAACATTCCTTTCTTGCCTTTTGCACACCGGCCAGTCTAGTTCCCACCCTCTTTGACTGTGAAGCCATGCTGTTGTAACTTATTCAGAATGTGTCTGGGTGTTGCCTTGCTGAAAAATGAGTATGAAAATCACACATGAGTTAATCCTGTCACCTGTGGAATGTTCAAGGTGTTATTCAGCATTCCACAACTTTCTCAGTTTATTTTTATTTTTATTTTTTTACCCCTGTCCCATCTTTTTAGGACCTCTACAAGATTGTGGGTATTGTAGTTCCCTTCCCCAAGATTGTTTCTCAGGTGAAACCCCTGGTTCCTCACCAAAACTGTGGTTAGCAGTTAGCAACAAACAAAAATTATTAAATCAGATTGTTTCTGTTGTGTTTACTTTCAGGTCCTCGATCTGCTGGCGGAGCTGGCTGAGTGCCTGAGAGTCCAAACCTCCTCCACCGACTATAGGTTTTTCTGCCATGCAGGCTGTCAGCTGATTTGACAGTTTAACGATCACCTGACAGGAAACAGATGGACATCAGTCAATAAACATGTTTTCAGGCTGGTTTCATATCAGGGGCCTAGGCCAGGGTCCAAGTCCACCTGACCCCAAAGTCTGGTTGACGACAGGTACAGACAGCAAACACAATCCTGCCAGAGTACCAGTACCGTAGTATCTTACCATAGTATCGTATTTTCGTATCATATTATTGTATCGTATTATCATACCATAGTATTGTATCGTCATATCGTAGTATCGTACCATAGTACCATACCTTAGAATTGTACTCTAGTATCATATTGTAGTGTCATACCATAGTATTGTATCGTCGTATCGTAGTATCATACCGTAGTATCATACTGTAGAATCAAACTGTAGTATGATATCATAGTATCATACTATGGTATAATATTATCATATTGTAGTATCTTACCATAGTATCATACCGTAGAATTGGACTGTAGTATCATATTGTAGTATCGTACCGTAGTATCATATTGTCGTATGGTTGTATTGTACCATAGCATCATACCGTAATATCGTATCTAGTATCTTGTTGTCATATCGTTGTATCATACAGTAGTATCATATTGTCGTATCATAGTATTGTCCCGTAGTATCGCACCATGGTATCGTACCATAGTATTGAACCGTAGTATCGTACCGCAGTATCATATTGTTGTATCCAATATTGTACCGTAGTATCGTAGTATAGTATTGTAGTATCATGTTGTTGTATTGTAGTATGACACCGTAGTATCATAGTATCGTACTGTAGTATCATATTGTTGAATATCCTATCATGGAATCATACTGTAGTATCGTAGTATCATATTGTGGCATATCGTACTGTAGTATTGTATTGTAGTATCATAGTATCCTAGTATTGTTTTGTTGTATCGTAGTATCATAGTGTAGTATTGTTGTAGTATTGTAGTATCGTATCCTTGTATCGTATTATAGTATCGTACTGTTGAATTTCCTATCGTAGAATCATACTGTAGTAGTAGTATCATATTGTGGCATATCGTACAGTAGTATTGTATTGTAGTATCATAGTATCCTAGTATTGTTTTGTTGTATCGTAGTATCATAGTATCGTATTGTTGTATTGTAGTATCATATCCTTGTATCATATTATAGTATCGTACTGTAGTATCGTACTGTAGTCTCTTACCGTTGTATGGTACTGGCGTATTGTAGTATCCTAGTACTGTATCATTGTATCACACCGTAGTATCTAATAGTTGTAGTATCGTGTTGTAGTATTGTATCCTTGTATCGTACCATAGTATCATATCCTTGTATTGTACCGTAGTACCGTATCCTTGTATCATACCATAGTATTGTACCATAGCATCATATGGGCGTATTGAAGCATCATACCATAGTATTGTACCATAGCATCATATGGGCGTATTGAAGCATCATACCATAGTGTCATACCTTAGTATCGTACCTTAGTATCTTACCATAGTATCGTATGGGCGTATTGTAGCATCATACCATAATATTGTACCTTAGTATCCTACCTTAGTATCGTATGGGCGTATTGTAGCATCATACCATAGTATTGTACCTTAGTATCCTACCTTAGTATCGTATGGGCGTATTGTAGTATCATGCCATAGTAGCATACCTTAGTATCGTACCTTAGTATTATACCTTAGTATCGTACCTTAGTATCGTACCTTATTATTGTATGGGCATACTGTAGTATAGACCCTCATACTCCCCTGTGTGACTCACCTCCTGCCGTGCATTGTTTTTCTCCTCCAGCTGTCTGACGTCCTCCTGCAGTTCAACCACCCTGGCCTCACTCTGAGCCTGACTCCTCCTGGCTGACTCTGCTTCCTCCCTGGTCTTTTCCACCTGTTCTCTCAGGTTGTGTATGTGACGCTCGCGGTGACGTAGAATCTCCAAACGCTCCTGCTCCTCTGTGGCTGCCAGAAACTCAGCACAGGTCCGTTTCTCCAGCTGAGAGGCCTCCAGAGCTTTATGGAGGATCCAGACGTGCTCCTGGAGAAGACCATGACCCCTCAGCTGTAAGTATTTTTGTTTGTTTGTTTGTTTTATTTTGAAAAGCAGAGCAGGCGTTTTACCTTCTGAGCCTTCACTTCCTCCTGCAACATCTGTTTGTCCTGAAGGAGGCGACTCATTCGATCTGAAGATCCCGTGTCCCTACGGAGAAGCAACATGGAGGTGGAGCCGCGACTCTTTTTCCTCCGACGCTCCACTGCAGTCGGTTGACCAGCTGGCTCAGCCAATGAGAGGGCAGGGGGTGGAGTCTGAGGTTCACTGGGATTTCTATTGGCTGCAGGGACTTGAAGAGGACCAGAGGGTTAAAGTTTATGATAAATACTTGTTACATTACATTAAATAATTCATGATCCAAATAGAAGAGCACCAGCCCAAAGTCAATGGCCATGCCAGCAGGACAACAAAAGCGGCTGATATCAGTGACCATTGTTGTTTTAGACACAGTAACAACATTTTATGGGCCTAATGTGGACAGGTTTAAAAACAGGATCCAGTGTGAACACCTACAAAGACGGCACTGCATTTATTGTCTGAAAAAAAAAACAGTTATATGAGGTTCCTTTGGAAACAGATACTTTCTTCACATGCCCAGTACAGTTCCAGTCAGTACACATGTGGGAGTAGGTAGTCTACAACAACAATGGAGGGGTCTAGGGCCAGAAGATGGACTACAAAAACTAAGGAGAACCCCTGAGTCAGTCAGTGAGTCACAAAGAAGGCCTCTGAATTACTTTTGTGGAGCTTGTTTTCTTAGGTTAAACTCACTTGGAGTAACACCCCACCTCAATATCACACTTAAATGCTGGTTTATTACCACACGCCCACCCTCCGGTCTGGCATGGATACTACAGCAATCTCAATCGCTGTAATGTTGACAAATTTTGGAAAAGTTTCCAACTATGGTCTTCTTTTTGGCATACTAAAGCAAAAAATCCTCCAACATCCCCGGCTTCACCAAGCTTCAATCTTGGCCTTTGAAAATGATGTCATCCTGTAAAGTTTATAAAACACACCGATGATTTCCTTTGAAGATGATGCCATCCAGTAAAGTTTATAAAACACACCATGATTTCCTTTGAAGATGATGCCATCCTGTAAAGTTTATAAAACATTACATGTTTTCCTTCAAGCATGATGTCATCCTGTAAAGTTTATAAAATATTCAGTGATTTCCTTTGAAAATGATGTCATCCTGTAAAGTTTAAAAACATTCCATGATTTCCTTTGAAGATGATGTCTTCCTGTAAAGTTTAAAAACATTCCATGATTTCTTTTGAAGATGATGTCATCCTGTAAAGTTTATAAAACATTCAATGATTTCCTTTGAAGATGATGTCATCCTGTAAAGTTTATAAAACATTCAATGATTTCCTTTGAAAATGATGTCATCCTGTAAAGTTTAAAAACATTCCATGATTTCCTTTAAAGATGATGTCATCCTGTAAAGTTTAAAAACATTCCATGATTTCCTTTAAAGATGATGTCATCCTGTAAAGTTTAAAAAAATTCCATGATTTCCTTTGAAGATGATGTCATTCTGTAAAGTTTAAAAAAATTCCATGATTTCCTTTGAAGATGATGTCAGCCTGTAAAGTTTATAAAACATTTTGTCCTTTATCGAGCATGATGTCATCCTGCAAAGTTTGTTAACATTCCATGATTTCCTTTGAAGATGATGTCGTCCTGTGAAGTTTTTAAAACATTCCATGATTTCCTTTGAAGATGATGTCGTCCTGTGAAGTTTTTAAAACATTCCATGATTTCCTTTGAAGATGATGTCGTCCTGTGAAGTTTTTAAAACATTCCATGATTTCCTTTGAAGATGATGTCAGCCTGTAAAGTTTATAGGACATTTTGTCCTTTATCGAGCATGATGTCATCCTGTAAAGGTTATAAAATGTTCATGCTTGCCTTTGAAGATGGCAATAGCGGCTGATTTTTTCCATCGTTGATATTACTGTTCATTAAATTAATATTGATTTGGTCCTTTTTGAGTAAGAGGAAGGGGAATTTCATGCCCATCACCCAGGTGGCAGGCTTTTTAAAAGTCCTAGTAAAAACAGAAAGGGTTCTGCCTGCACACTGACTCCATGCCTCACACATTTTTTTTTTTTTTGATCATAACATTTTGATCTTAATCAGGTCTGATAGTGAAATGAACCAGATCTTAAACAGGTTTCTGTATGGTTTGATTTTAGAATCATTATAAAATGTAATCACTCTGTTGCCATGACAACCGTAATTTAATTACAGAAACATTTACATGTACATATCATGTATCACTTTTACCTACAAATCTGTCCATATTTTTGTTCTGTGTTACCCAGCCCTAGTCCAGAGCTTTTTCAATACTCTATAACAGATCCAGGATCAGGAACTGAACCAGAACTAAACCTTATCCTCATCATCAGGCATAATTCCTCACCAGGAAAGGCCTGACTACCCAGCAGCCATGATTGTCTCTGATTTTCAAAATAAAAGTGTTGTACAGGAATTGTTGCTGCAGGGTTTAAGTTGATTTCTAAGATCTGTGTGACAGTGGCTGTGATCAGAACACTGTGATCTGAACTGTTGGAAATAAAGATGATGCTGTGTTCAGTGTTTAACTGAGATGGTCGTTATTTAAATGTGGGCATATTAACGAACAGAGGATGGACGTCCATCTGTGATTCATTTTTTGTAGTTGGTGTCATACCTGTACTGTTGTTGGAGCTCAGTGGAGCCTGTGATGGCGTCTCCACATGAAACACGCTCTGAGTCCACTCCTGAGATGACCTCTTACGCAGACTGTAGACTGTATTTCTGTGGAAAGGTTGCGTATTTAGATTTAAGATAACAATGACATGAAGCACCAGGGCTGATAGAAGATGGAATCTCTGTCCCTGTTACTCACTGGAGCTCAATGAACGGGTGTTTGATCGACATGTTGGAGAGGGATGTTCGATGTGATGATGCATTCGCTGCATCCTCCCCAACCAGACCCAGCGGGCTTCTCAACACAGGCAGGAAATTATCTACAGGAATGATTTGGTTTCTGATTGATTCATGATCGATCAGTGTATATATCTGTGGTTTTTTGTTTGTTTTTTACCTGGAGTGTTGTTGTTGATGGTGTCTGGCATGGCAGTCATCTCTCGGTGCGTCCACCGTCTGAGCTGCAGCTGCTGTAGCCAATAAAGCATGACCTCCTGGGTCAAGGCCTGACAAAGAAAAGGATTTTTGGACGTTAATGCTGTGGGAGACACACCACAACCCCTACAACTGAGGGTGCATGGCCTGATTCCTGTTCTATGTGACCATCTCTACAGACCACTGTGGTCTCTAACCTCCAAATGACTGTCCCAACAGACCACATGGTGGTCTCTAAGTATCTAAAGGACAGTCCCTACAGAGCATGGTGGTCTCTAACCTTCTATAGGGTTGTCCCCATAGAAGATGGTAGTCTCTAACCTCATAGAAGACCGTCCCTAGAGATGATAATGGTCACTACGCTTCCGTAGGACCGTCTCTACAGACCATGGTGGTCTCTAACTTTCTATAGGACTGTCTCTAGGGACGATGGTGATCACTGCCCTTCTACAGGACCTTCACTACAGACCATGGTGGTCTCTAACCTTCTATAGGGTCGTCCCCATAGATGATGGTGGTCTCTAACCTCCTAGAAGACCGTCCCTAGAGATGATGGTGGTCACTAAACTTCTACAGGACCGTCTCAACAGATGATGGTGGTCACTAACCTTCTACAGGACCGTCTCAACAGATGATGGTGGTCACTATCCTTCTACAGGACCATCTCTACAGATGATGGTGGTCACTATCCTTCTACAGGACCATCTCTACAGATGATGGTGGTCACTATCCTTCTACAGGACCATCTCTACAGATGATGGTGGTCACTATCCTTCTACAGGACCATCTCTACAGATGATGGTGGTCACTTTCCTTCCTTAGGACAATTTCTAGAGATGATGGTGGTCTCTAACCTTCTACAGGACCGTCTCTACATATGATGGTGTGCAGTAAACCTCTATAGGACCGTCTCTACAGATGATGGTGGCCACTTAACTTCTAAAGGACCGTCTCAACAGATGATGGTAGTCTCTAACCTTCTACAGGACCGTCTTTACAGATGATGATGGTCACTTTCCTTCTATAGGACTGTCTCTAGAGATGATGGTGGTTGCCTACCTTTATATTCTTTATATTTTTGAAATCTCCTCTTTTAATACATATTCTTACAATTGTGATAGTTTGCTTTGCTGGAGTTCTGTTCTTTTTGAATTGAACTGAATTGAATAATACTGCCTGTACAGACGATGGAGGTCACCTACCCTCTACAGGACCGTGGTTTCTTACCTTGAGTATGAAAGTGCGTTCAGGTGTTGTGATGTGGAAGGTTCCTCTCTCAGCGTCCAGAGGGTAGGTGAAGATGGCACTACAAAGTTCCACCCGACCCAGTGGCGTCACATCCTGCGGCGTGCGATAGTAGAACAGCTGGTTCTTCCTCTCCTCATAGGTAAACCAGCGCTGCTTCCACGCCCTCAGTGGCCCACCCTGCTTCTCCAGGTAACCGCACAGCTTCGGTTCACCTGAGATAGGACCCAGGGGGCAGGGCCTCACATGGTCACTGAACACTTCAGTGCTGATGGGTGGAGTGGGAGGAGCTGAGGTCAGATCCTTAGAAGGATGGACTACAAAGTTTGACGAGGATACGGAAGGAGGCATGTCTTCTTTATTTCTAGAGGACGGGACCTCTTTTAGTTCAGATGTAGGAAACTGGACTTCTTTTGGTTCAGATCTAAGAGACAGGACCTCTTTTGGTTCAGATGAAGGAAACTGGACTTCTTTTGGTTCAGGTCTAAGAGACAGGACCTCTTTTGGTTCAGATGTAGGAGACAGGACTTCTTTTGGTTCAGGTTTAGGAGACTGGACTTCTTTTGGTTCAGATGAAGGAAACTGGACCTCTTTTGGTTCAGGTCTAAGAGACAGGACCTCTTTTGGTTCAGATGTAGGAGACAGGCCTGCTTTTGGTTTCCATGTAGGGGACTGGACCTCTTTGAGTTCAGATGTAGGAGACGGGACTTCTTTTGGTTCAGATGTGGGGGACAGGAGTTCTTTTGGTTCAGATAGAGGAAACTGGACTTCTTTTGGTTCAGGTCTAGGAAACTGGACCTCTTTTGGTTCAGATCTAAGAGACAGGACCTCTTTTGGTTCAGATGTAGGAGACAGGCCTGCTTTTGGTTTCCATGTAGGGGACTGGACCTCTTTGAGTTCAGATGTAGGAGCCGGGACTTCTTTTGGTTCAGATGTGGGGGACAGGAGTTCTTTTGGTTCAGATGTAGGAGACAGGCCTGCTTTTGGTTTCCATTTAGGGGACTGGACCTCTTTTAGTTCAGATGTAGGAGCCGGGACTTCTTTTGGTTCAGATGTAGGAGATTGGACCCCTTTTGGTTCAGATGTAGGAGACGGGACTTCGTTTGGTTCAGATATAGGAATCGGGACTTCTTTTGGTTCAGATGTAGGAGACAGGACTTTGTTTGGTTCAGATGTAGGAGACGGGACCTCTTTTGGTTCAGATCTAAGAGACAGGACCTCTTTTGGTTCAGATGTAGGAGACAAGCCTGCTTTTGGTTTCCATGTAGGGGACTGGACCTCTTTTAGTTCAGATGTAGGAGCTGGGACTTCTTTTGGTTCAGATGTAGGAGACGGGACTTCATTTGGTTCAGATGTAGGAGACGGGACCCCTTTTGGTTCAGATGTAGGAGAGGGGACTTCATTTGGTTCAGATGTAGGAGACGGTACCCCTTTTGGTTCAGATGTAGGAGACAGGACCTCTTTTGGTTCAGATGTAGGAGACGGGACCCCTTTTGGTTCAGATGTAGGAGATGGGACCTCTTCTGGTTCAGATGTAGGAGACGGGACTTCTTTTGGTTCAGATGTAGGAGACGGGACTTCTTTTGGTTCAGATGTAGGAGACGGGACCTCTTCTGGCTCAGATGTAGGAGATGGGACCCCTTTTGGTTCAGATGTAGGAGACAGGACCTCTTCTGGTTCAGATGTAGGAGATGGGACCCCTTTTGGTTCAGATGTAGGAGACAGGACTTCTTTTAGTTCAGATGTAGGAGACAGGACCTCTTTTGGTACAGATGTAGGAGACTGGACTTCATTTGGTTCAGATGTAGGAGACAGGACTTCTTTTGGTTCAGATGTAGGAGACGGGACCTCTTTAAATTTGGATGCAGGGGACGGGACTGTTTTTGGTTCAGACTGAGGAAGTAGGACTTCCTTTGTTTTGTCTCTCAGTTTTTCTGCTCCACTTGCTATTTTCTGGTCCACTGAAGGAGACCCTTTATGTCTTTGTCTTTGTTGCTTTTTTGAAGAAGGATCCTGTTTTTGCTGATCTGGTCTTCTTTGTGATTGGGTTTTCTTTGATCCTGGTTTAGGCTCCTTCTTGGTGATGGTTTTAGTAGATCCTGGCCTCTCTGGACACTCTGCAGTCTCCTGGCTCTCTTTGGGAGTCTGTTTGTTGTAGGTCTCTGCCTCCATGTTGTCCTTGGGAGCTGTGGTCTGACTGTGGGGTTGAAGTGTGTCATCAGGGCGAGCAGGAAGCTGTTTAGACGGGGCAGCGTTGGGATTTCCTGTTGGACCCACCATCTTACTAAAACCAGAGAGAGGAGGAAATGGTTCAGATGTTTCAGCTCCTTCAGATTCTTAATTCAAAACATTTCCCATCAGCCAGGGGGCCTTTACTGGTCCAGCCTAGGAGCCCACCCACTCCTCTTTCATGACAGTCTGTTTTATAATTCTAAAACCCCTAAAACGACTCACATTACGTTATGATAAATCACCCTGTAAGAGGAACAACAAAAGATTAAGTTTCTGATGCAGGTCTGCTCACAGAGTTATATTGGCTCTTCCTCTTTTCACAATGATTTATTTATTTATTTTCTATCAAAATTGTCTTAGTTTTTTTTTCTTGGTTCATTTCTGGCCCCTTGAAGACAGCGAGAACATTGGACAGGACATATGTTAGACATGTGATGGATTAGACTGATATAGATGTTTTAAGTCATAATGTTTGCTCGTGAGAACATGATCTTGCTGACAGCTCTATTTCTGTGGTTCATGTTCTTTATTGTATTTCTGGTCTAAATGTTCCACACAGATCCTCTCAGCTGTACCTTAGCATGTCCTGACCTGTACACAGACACACCTCAGTGCTTACCTGAAGGGGCGTGGCCTGAGCACACCTCTGTGGATCCTGTTTGACAGACAGCAGCAGCAGACCCAGACCCTGTCCTCTCTGTTGTTGTTGTTATTTACACCTCCTTGTTGTATTGTTTACATGTTCGTCTCCTCTCCTTGTTTGTTTTCTCCCTCCTTCTTCTTCGTTGGTGTTTTCCCTCTCTAATCCTGTTTTTCTGCCTCTTTTTCTTCCTGATCCTTCCTTTCAGCCGGCTGCATTCTTTCAGCTCACCTTGTCACCTAACATGGCATTTCCTCTCCTTCCTTTCAAGATAAGAGTATGTCTGTAATAATTCCTTTTCAAAATAAAACCAGAGTACAGAACGATCTTCAGAGTTCAACAGAACTGATCCTTTTATTGATCTTTGACATCAAAGGAGAGTTTCTAACCACATTTAATCTCCTCTTACCTTCTGTTGATTTAATATTTATTTATAATTAATCCATCATTTTAATCTATTTTGTCATGATTATCTAATCAATTTAGTCAGGATTATTTATTTTCTTTGTCTGGATTATTGAATCTCCTTTGTCACAATTATTTTGTCAAGATTATCTAATCTTTTCAGGATTATTAAACAAAAATTGTCAAGATTATTCTAACCAATGATGTCAGGATTACAGAATCTACTTTGTCAGGATTATTTTAAACAGTGTCGGAATTATTATATCAACTTTGAGTGGATTATTTAATTGTCTTTGTCAGAATAATTGTTTTTACTCCAGACCCCTAATAACTCCAAACCTGAGATAATCTGACCCTTAATAACCCCTGATCACATATAATCTGATACGTACTAACCCCTGATCATTTATGACTAGACCCATGTTATATCTGACCCCTAATTCACCTAATTATGAATAATATAACCCCTAATGATCTCTGATAATGTATGATATGACTCCTAATCACTTTGATCATGTATAATCTGAACCCCATATGATCCTAGAAGATGTATATTCTGACTCCTAAACACTGTTATCATTTATAATATAACCCCTAATGTCCTCTGAACATGTATAATCTGAACCCCTAATCGCAATGTTTATGTATAATCTATACCACAAATCACCCCTGATCATGTTAAATCTGACAGGGAATGGGCCCTGATAACCCAGAGAATGGCCCCTGATAACCCAGAGAATGGCCCCTGATATCCCAGAGATTGGCCCCTGATAACCCAGAGAATGGCCCCTGATAACCCAGAGAATGGCCCCTGATAACCCAGAGAATGGCCCCTGATAACCCAGAGAATGGCCCCTGATAACCCAGAGAATGGCCCCTGATAACCCAGAGAATGGCCCCTGATAACCCAGAGATTGGCCCCTGACAAACCTAGAGAATGGCCCCTGATAACCCAGAGAATGGCCCCTGATATCCCAGAGAATGGCCCCTGATAACCCAGAGACTGGCCCCTGACAAACCTAGAGATTGGCCCCTGATAACCCAGAGAATGGCCCCTGATAACCCAGAGAATGGCCCCTGATAACCCAGAGATTGGCCCCTGATAACCCAGAGAATGGCCCCTGATATCCCAGAGAATGGCCCCTGATAACCCAGAGATTGGCCCCTGACAAACCTAGAGATTGTCCCCTGATAACCCAGAGAATGGCCCCTTATAACCCAGAGAATGGCCCCTTATAACCCAGAGAATGGCCCCTGATAACCCAGAGAATGGCCTCTGGTAAACCCAGAGAATGGCCCCTGATAACCCAGAGAATGGCCTCTGGTAAACCCAGAGAATGGCCCCTGATAACCCAGAGAATGGCCCCTGATAACCCAGAAATTGGCCCCTGATAACCCAGAGATTGGCCCCTGATATCCCAGAGATTGGCCCCTGATAACCCAGAGATTGGCCCCTGACAAACCTAGAGATTGGCCCCTGATAACCCAGAGAATGGCCCCTGATAACCCAGAGAATGGCCCCTGATAACCCAGAGAATGGCCCCTGATAACCCAGAGATTGGCCCCTGACAAACCTAAAGATTGGCCCCTGATAACCCAGAGAATGGCCCCTGATAACCCAGAGAATGGCCCCTGATAACCCAGAGAATGGCCCCTGATATCCCAGAGAATGGCCCCTGATAACCCAGAGATTGGCCCCTGACAAACCTAGAGATTGGCCCCTGATAACCCAGAGAATGGCCCCTGATAACCCAGAGAATGGCCCCTGATCACCCAGAGAATGACCCCTGATAACCCAGGGAATGGCCCCTGATAACCCAGAGAATGGCCCCTGATCACCCAGAGAATGGCCTCTGGTAAACCCAGAGAATGGCCCCTCTCCAGTTTTAATTATTGATGATATCCTTTCTTGTGTTGGATCATTAGCATTTGTGCTAACATTCATCCTGGCTAACAGTTCCTCATTTTGGAGCTGGAAAGTGTGTGAAGCTATTGCTGGGTTTAGATCAGGGGTGTCAAACTCAGATTGGGTCCGGGGCCAGATTTGCTCCGATGAGAAGTCCTGAGGGCAGGACTTTTTAGGCCAGCAGTGTAAAAGTCAATCACAGATTCTGAATTTAGGCCTAACCTAAAAGCTGAACAAGGTCAACATCTAAACATAAACTGTTAACCTCATTTTCACCATTTGTAAAATGTGAAAGAAATACAAATAACACTGATAATAAATCATTCTGAGATTCAAAAAGTCAAAATGATAAGTTTTTGGCTCAAAGACCGAGATAAAAAATCAAACTAATGAGTTCAAAAGGTCAAAACATGAAACTTAGAGGCAAAATAATGTTTTTAAAAGGCAAATATATGAGATAGAATGTCAAAATCTCGAGTTTTAAAGGTAAAAGCTTAGCTCTGAGGTCTAACATTACTTTCCTGATCATTAGTTCAGTGTGTCCATCCACATTGTTACCAATGAAAGGGTCATTCTCTTTGAAGAGAAGGGGTTTACATTTATAAAGGCTAGATTATACTGCAGAATAAATAAAAGTCATGTTATGTTGCTTTGATGAGAGTGCAGGTTAAAATTAAATATATTTATCACAGATTAACTTTATCATGAACCACGCGTTGCTGACCTCCGTGACCCCCAGTTTGGCTGGGCCCCAGAAAGCTCACCTCTTTATCCCCACTAATGGGCAGCCTTGTGAGTTACATTGGCTCCCAGTCTCCCCCATGTCATACATTACTGTATTTATCAATAAATGTCACATAATTGATCATCTTTATTTAATTTTAACCCCATCAGAACATTCACTCTTTAATCAATTATCAAAATCCATCAGTTCTTCCTTCATATCAAACGTCTGACCGTTGTGATGTCATATGTCACATGTTTGTGATGTCATGCGATCATGTGGTAAACTGTGATCTCATGTGATAATGTGGTCATGTGATCTTGTGGTCAGTCTGTCATGTCCTCAGGTGGAGGCTGTTCCCTCTGTGACTCAGCGCTCTGGCTGGTCCTGGACAGGACAGTGACCTTTGACCTCTGTCCTGACGATGACGATGATGAAGAGTAGGACACGTGGTTGGACGGTTTGGCATTGCCTTGGCAGCAGACCGCGCCCCTAGCCTTCTCTCTGAACTCCACGGAGACAAAGTAGAAGATAAACGGGTCAATGCAGCTGTTGAAGGTGCTAATGGCTAAGCTAACCATGTATGGGACGTAGACGTCCTCGCCGTCTCCGTCAGATGAGCTGTCCGCATACGTCAGGAGCAGGAGGATGTTGCTAGGCAACAGGCAGACAATGAAGACCACCAGCACCAGAACTGTCACCCTGATGGCATGGCTATAGCGCTTCCCCTCAGCCAGCAGAGTGCGCAGCACGGCGCCGTGGCAAAACAGGACGACCAGTAAAGGCACCAGGAAGCAGAGAGAGAACAGGACGGCGAAGTATGGCAGGAAGTAGTTCTCCTGCTCCTCCTCCGGCAGCGCATCGTGGCAAGTGGTGATCTGCAGCTCATCCAGGAAGTAGGTCTGCTGGCTCACCAACAGGGGAAGCATGGCGGCCAGGACCGCCGACCACACCGCCGCCGTCATGTACAGAGACGTACGGCGGCTTCGCAGAGTCTTCGCGCCAAACGGGTGAACCAGAGCAATGTAGCGGTCCAGAGCCACCAGCGCCAGACAAAGCACTGAGCCGTACATGTTCCCATAAAACACTGCCATGACCACACGGCAGGACGCCTCGCCCAGCTCCCAGTGGTTGCCTCTGAAGTGGTACACGATTCGAAATGGCAGCACCAGCAGCAGCAGGCAGTCCGCCACCGTCAGGTTGATGAGCAGCGTGGTGGACGGCGCCGCTTTGGTCCGGAACAACAGAATCCAGAGAGCCAATAGATTAGAGGGCAGACCCACAGCGAAGGCCAGCAGGTAGAGCACGGGCAAGTAGAGGACAGTGGTCGGTGCCTGGATCTCCTTCAGCTGCTTCTCCTTCAGGGTTGTAAAGTTACAGGAAGTCCGGAGACGGAATGCCCGCAGACCTGCAGGGAGTGGGAGAGGAGAACGTCACAATGGTGGATTTACCAGAGATATGGCCCAAACAACCCACAGACAGCCAGCATGTAGGTCATGTAGCAGTGGATTCATCTAACAACGGTCCACGTGGTATATCCCAACATTGTCTTATACTGGACTGTTATCATTTTGGATCTTATCGTCTCATATAACAACATATCATGTCATATAAAATCATATCAAATACTTTCATCCTGGACTAAATAATGAATATATCATATAGTATCATATCATACCATATCAAATCGTATGTTATCACGTCATATCATATCATATCGTATCGTATAGTATTGTATCGTATCGTATCATATCATATCAAATCACATTGCATTGCGACTTATCGTAACATATCATATCGCATCGTATCGTAGCATATATCATATTGTATTGTATTATATTGTATTGTATCGAATGTACGTCGCTTTGGATAAAAGCGTCTGCTAAATGACATTGTAACATTGTAACATTGTGTCGTGTTGTATCGTATCTTATTGTGTCATATCATACTGTATTATATCATATCCTATTGTATAATATGATATCTTTTTGTATTGTATCAAATTGTATCATATCATATTGTATCGTATCACATTGTATTGTATCGTATCCTATCATATCGTATCATATCGTATCGTATTGTATCGTATTGTATCGTATTGTATCGTATTGTATCGTATCGTGTCATGTCGTATCGTATCGTATCATATCATATATTGTATCATATCGTATCTTATCATATTGTATCATATCTTATTGTATCGTATCATAGCTTATTGAATTGTATCATATTTTATCATATCATATCGTATTGTATCACATTATATTGTATTGTATTGTATCATATATCGTATCATATCATATCATTTCATATCATATTGTATCATTTATTGTATTGTATCATATCTTATTTTATTGTATTATATTGTATCATATCATATTATTTATCATACTGTATCATACCTTATCGTATCATTTCATATATCTTATTGTATCATATAATATCTCATTGTATTGTTTTGTATCATATTGTATCGTATAGTTTTGTATCTTAATGAATCGTATTGTTTCGTGTCATATCATATCATATCATACCGTATGGTATCATATGGTATCGTATTGTATCATATCACATTGCATTACATCATATTGTATCGTATTATAACATATCACATATCATATATCATATCATATTGTATCGTATCTTATTGTATCATACGATATGACACGATATGTGTATGTACTATAGATGCCATATCATACGATACAATATCGTATTATACCGTTGTATCGTTTAATTTCATATCATATAATTACATATATCATATCATATATCATATTGTATCATATCGTATCCTTGTATCACATAACCTCATATAATGTATCATGTCATATCATATGTCATACATCATACATTGCATCACATCATATCGTATCACATCGTATCATATCGTATTGTGTTGTATCGTATTGCATCATTTCGTATCGTATCAGATTCTACCCTTTCCTGTCCTCTCCTTGCTTTTCTTTTGTATGGTTTTGTATGTTTTGTTATGGTATGACATATCTGGTACGTTCAGAGCTGTGACCTTTTTTATGTTTTTAACTGTTAAACTTAAAACTAGTGAAGTGTTTCCTCAGTTTGGAAAAGTAATCCAACAGTTACTAGCTGAAATGGGTCACACTGACCCCTAGTGTAGTAGAGGTTGACATTCCTTTGTCAATAATAATCCAGATGTGACTGTTTACTGGGACAGGGACTGAGGTCCAGTTAGAGATCCTGGTGGAGGGACAGACAACTTTAAAGTGTAGACATCCTGAGTTAAAGCCCCAGGGTGTTCCTCTGATATTAAAACAATTTAAGAGCTGGAACAGCCTGAACTCTTACGTCAGATATCAGCCAATTAAAACATGTCCTAATGTGAAACAGAAGCTTTGAGACAGACCTGTCCTTTCATGCCCAGGTGTGCAGAGGAGAACAAAAACAAGAGGAAGTAGAGGAGGACTTACGGACGGACATGCCAGAGCATTCATCTGGAGGGCGAGCAGACGGCGAGACGCTGGAGACAGAAGACAGCAGAGAGACAAACAACAGGACCCAGAGAACCATCCCCATGTTTGTCTCCTTTTCAGCAGTGTGATCTCTACGAAGCAGCTTCCTGTTCCTTTAACTGTCCTGTGGTTAACGCAGATCCTGCCCTTGGCTACTGCAGTATTGGCAGTGATAGTTCTGCAGTAATGGTAGTAATAGTTCTGCAGTATCAGTCCCAGCAGTAACTCCAGGATCAGGCTCCGGTCTGAACTGTGAGTCTGTGGTCTGTTTTCTGACTCCTCGCCTGCTGATTGAACCCAGATGTGTGACAGACAGACAGAGTGGGGGAGAGAGAGAGAGAGGGAGTCTTGTATGGACTAGTGTTAGCGAACATGAACAGTCTGTTTGGGAGGGAGTAGAACCAAAAGTCAGTAAATAAAACAATAACATTTGAGGGTACCACAGGAAGTGGCCACTTCTGTCCATTTTCCTTCTCTTTTCTGAGGCCAGGTCACTGTGGAAAACAGCCAACCCAGACATCCCCCTCCCCAGCGACATTTTTCTACTTCCTCCTGACTGATCCTGAGGTGGTTGAGGAACAGATGGCTAATGAGTGAGTTCTGAGTCTGCCCTGGGGTCTCCTCCCTGTTGGACGAGCCTGAGAAACCTCCACAAAACAGAAGAATTCTTAAAAAAACTTCAGCATACTACATCTCTATATCATTATTAGAGCACAGATCTGCCAATAATCTTTTGTGTGGAACTGATGAGGAGTGAGGGGTTCTGCAAACATTTCCAAAAGTTGCCAACTTTGGTCTACTATTTGGCAAAAATGGATGAAAAAGCCCCCAACATCCCCAGCTTCACTAACAGTCTGTCCTTGACCTTGAAGATGATGTTGTCTATTGGAGCTTTTTCAACATTCCATCCTTGCCGGTGAAGATGGTGTCAGCCTCTAAAGCTTTTAAAACATTCCATCCTTTGCTTTTGCTTGCAGGTCAGTCTATTGACCAAGACGACTGAGCATTGATTAACCTTCCTACCCTGGAATGTTCTAGATGTTCCACAGAAGGAAAAAACAACAACAAAAAGGGAAACAGATGTTGGACGGAAAAACATAAACCACTGTAAAATAAATAGATAAATAAATAAAACTAAGGATGTAAGTGTGACAGCTCTGTGGTTGTGAAGGATCATTCAAGAGAACAGAAAAAACATACCGGAGAACGGATAGAACAAAATAAGGATCAGAAAGAACATTCCAGGGTCTAGAAATAACACTTATTTCTTGACAAATACTTGACAAAATACATAAACATTCTGCAGAACAGGTAGATTATTCTCAAGAACATGAAGAACATTCCAGAGAACAGAAGGGACATTCCAGAGAACAGAAGGAACATTCCAGGGTCTAGAAATAAAATACTTGACAAGATACATAAACATTCTGCAGAACAGGTAGATTATTCTCAAGAACATGAAGAACATTCCAGAGAACAGAAGGAACATTCCGGAGAACAGAAATGACATTCCAGAAAACATACAGAACATACTGGAGAACAGCAATGACATTCCAAAAAAAAAAAGGAACGAACATCCCAGAGAACATACAAACATTCCCAAACAGGAGAACATTCACAGGGAACAGAAAGAACATAATAACATATAGAGATGATTCATATAGATTCCAGAGAATGAGTAGACTAATCAAGGGTACAGAAAAAACCTTTCATAGAACATATAGAGAATAGAACATAGAACAGAGACAACATATCAGAGAGCAAAAAGAACACAGCGGAAAAAAAGAACATAACAGAGAACAGAAAGAACATACTGGAGAGCATACATAGCATTCCAGAGAACATGAAGACTATTCCAGGTAACAGGAAGAACATTCCAGAGAAAAGAAAAGGACATTCCAGAGAACAGAAAGAACATTCCAGAGAACAGAACAGAACAATCCAGAGAACAGAGAGAACATATCAGAGGAAAGAAAGTACATTCCAGAGAACAGAACAGAACATACCAGAAAACAGAAAGAACATATTGGAGAACAGAAAGAACATTTCATAGGAGAGAAGGAACATGCCAGGGAACAAAAGAACATATCGGAGAACAGAAAGAACATGCCAGAGAACAGAACAGAACATACCAGAAAACAGAACAGAACATGCCAGAAAACAGAACATACCAAAAAACAGAACAGAACATACCAAAAAACAGAAAGAACATATCGAAGAACAGAAAGAACATGCCAGAGAAAGGAAAGAACACTACATAGAACCATTGAGGAACAAAAGAACATACTTGTGATCAGAAAACATCACGAAGAACAGAGAGAACATTCCATAGAACAGAAAGAACATACCAGAGAAGAGAAACAAAGAGAAGCTTTAGATTACATGTATCATCCTCCTGATCTTTGAATGTTCCTGAATGTTCCTGTTCTCACATCAGCTCTCCCTGACTTCATGGAGAACTTTAACTACGAGGATAAAGAATCAGAGGAGAGTGGAAAGTTTGTTTTCTCTCATATATGCAGCCTCTGGAAGTTTTCAGGAGTTTGGTTCTGGTTGTAAAGTGGATCTAGCGTGGTAGTCCCTATACTACAGTCAGAAAGGGTTCCATTTCAGCTCTTCTTCTCTGTTTTCATGAATGTTTGGTATGGTGGATCAGCTGTCAGTTTGTCCCTTCTCTCTCCTTCCTGTCTGATAAACACTCATCCTGTCTGATAAGTTTGGGCTGGTCCGTTTCGAACAACACTCTTAGCAGTGATGATGTTATTTAAGACATTCATCCAAACCCCGAAAACGGCACAGCAGGGGCCATTATAGAGAACTAGAGGCCACTGGTCAAAGGTCAATATGAGCCGCCACTATTTAGCAAAAATCAGCCATAGCAGGTGAAATATTCAACACAACAATTCTTCATCAGAACTCAAACACCACAAATTATGAAGGACTTTATGCCCTTATTTTGTTCCTACTAGAACACAGAAACACCAGTAGACCAGGTCTGAACATGTCTCTAGTCCAGGTCTCATCAGACTCCTCCATCCTAATATCTGGGCGTGCCTCTAGTCCAGGTGTCGGAGTCCTTTATCTTAACATCTGAGTGTATCTCTAGTCCAGGTCTCAGACTCCTGCATCCTAATATCTGCTCATATCTCTAGTCCAGGTCTCATCAGACATGTGGATTTACTGATCCATTTTCCACACAGTCATCCACCAGGTTATAGTTTCAGTACTATCATTAGATTGATATGAAGACATTTGGGGGCTCTTGGGGGGAACTGGGCCTTGATGTTGGGTCCAGGGGTCCAGATGTACTGTATGGGTGATTTTTATTCCAATGAACAGAATGTTTTTGTTCTTTATTGGCTCTTTATTTACATCTTAAACACACATCTAATGTTAATGTAAGAGAACAGCTCCATATCTCGCTCTCTCTGCCTCTCTCTGTTTCTCTCTCGCAGGTATCGCGATAGTTGATCTAAATCTCAGGTACCAGAACACATGAAGGTGTCGTACACGCGCCCCGTCTGCCGCGTGCCCGTGCCTTTGCCTCCACGCCTGCGCAGTGCAGCAGTTACTGACAGAGGGAGACGGAGCTCGGTTTGTGCTCAACCCAACAGAACCGGATCAAAACACCGAGCAGCTCCGGAATCCGGAGACACCCAGACCCGCGGACATCCAGCGGGGGACAGAGCGAGGGCAGGCCGGGCCCCGAGCACCGGGAGCCCGCCTGTCTGTCTGCCCGAACACGGTGAGACGAAGCGGGGAGGAGAGGAGCTGTACACGGCCTTTAAAGAGGGAGACAGCCACGGGGATCAGAACGAGACGGTAATAACGGGAGATAAGAGGAGATAACGGCTACAGGGTTACCGTCCAACTGGGACTGTTTAACCGGCGGACAACCAGCCAGGAACCAGCACAGAACCAGCCCCGGTGACCGCCGGGAGCAGCTCCAGATGTTGGCCTGATGACGATGCTCCATGATCGGACACTTCGAGGACACCAGACACATGCTGGGACACGAAGAAGACCTGTGGAGGACTGAAGGACTGACTCCAGAGGACACGAAGAATACCTGTGGAGGACTAAAGAACTGACATAGAGGACACAAGAAGATCTGTGGAGGACTGAGGGACTGACTGAGAGGACACAAAGAAGAACTGAGGGGACGTAACCAGGTGAGGACAAAAATTAGAGACACACAAAGACATTCAGAGACGATGGACAAACATTATCAATAATAATAATCAGAGAGGGACATTAACAAGTATATTAGGCAATGATAAGGACATTTAGAGACGATGGACAAACATTATCAATAATTAGAAAGAGACATTAACGAGTATATTAGACAACGATAAGGACATTTAGAGATGATGGACAAACATTATCAATAATTAGAAAGAGACATTAACGAGTATATTAGACAAAGACGGGGACATTCAGAGACGATGGACAAACATTATCAATAATAATCAGAGAGGGACATTAACGAGTATATTAGACAGCAATGAGGACATTTCGAGATGATGGACAAACATTATCAATAATAATTAAAGAGGGACGTTAACGAGTATATAAGACAACAATGAGGACAATTAGAGACGATGGACAACCATTATCAATAATAATTAGAGAGGGCCATTAACGAGTATATTAGACAAAGACTACATTTAGAGACAATGGACAACCATTATCATTAATAATTAGAGTGGGACATTAAAGAGTATATAAGACAACGACGGGGATATTTAGAGACGATGGACAAACATTATCAATAATAATTAGAGAGGGACATTAACGAGTATATTAGACAAAAACGTAGATGACATTTAAAGACAATGGACAAACATCAGTTATAATTAGAGAGGGATGTTAAGGAATATACTAGACAATGACGAGGACATTTAGAGACGCTGGACAAACATCATCAATAATAATTAAAGAGGGATGTTAAGGAGTATATTAGACAAAGACCAGGACATTTAGAGCTATGGACAACCATTATCATCAATAATTAGAGAGGGACGTTAAAGAGTACATAAGACAATGACGAGGACATTTAGAGACGATGGACAAGCACTTTCAATTATTATTAGAGAGGGACATTAACAAGTATATTAGACAACGAGGACATGTAGAGACGATGGACAACCGTTATTAATAATAATCAGAGAGGGACGTAAACCAGTATATTAGACAACAACGAGAACATTTAGAGACAACCATTATCAATAATAATTAGAGAGTGACTTTAACAAGTATATTAGAAAATGTTGAGGACATTTGAAGACAATGGACAAACATTATAAATTAAAATTAGAGAGGGGCATTGACGAGTATATTTGACAAAGACAAATACATTTAGAGACATTGGACAAACATCAGTTATAATCAGAGAGGGACGTTAATGAGTGTATTAGACAAAGATGAAGACATTTAGAGAACATGGACAAACACTATCATTAATTATAAGAGAGGGACGTTGATGAGTATATTAGACAACAACGAGGACATTTAGAGACGATGGACAACCATTATTAATAATACTTAGAGAGGGACATTAACGAGTATATTAGACAACAACGAGGATATTTAGAGATGATGGACAACCATTATCAGTAATAATTAAAGAGGGACGTTAATGAGTGTGTTAGACAAAGATGAGGACTACATTTAGAGACAATGGACAACCATTATAAGTAATAATTCAATAGGCACGTTAACAAGTGTGTTTTAGACAAACTCGAGGACATTTAGAGACGATGGACAAACATTATATATTATAATTAGAGAGGGACGTTAACGATGTATCAGACAAAGATGAGGACATTTAGAGAACATGGAGAAACATTTTCAAGAATCATAAGAGAGGGATGTTAATGAGTATATTAGACAACGTTGAGGACATTTAGAGACTATGGACAAACATTGTCAATAATAATTAGAGAGGGACATTAAAGAGTATATAAGACAATGATGAGGACATTTAGAGACGATGGACAAGCATTTTCAATAATTATTAGAGAGGGATGTTAACGAGTATATTAGACAACGAAGAGAACATTTAGAGACAATGGACAAACATCAATGATAATTAGAGTTTCCTTGCACACCGATTTGAAGGTCTTACAAAGTCTGATTTTGGCTGATTGAGTCTCTATGTGTCTCCTTCCAGTTTGGATGTAAGACGGACCCCAAGGACGCCATGACGTCCCTGGTTTGGACTCGTCTCCCAGTCCTGTCAGTCCTTATCCTGGTTTTGTCTCGTTCCATCATGGCGGCTCGCTCGGACAGGAACCCGCCATTTGAGGAATATGTCTGTGCCACAGTGAACGCCACAGTCCTTGACAGCCGAGGAAACACGATCCACATGATGAGCAGTGATGAGGGGACATATGGACAGAACTCCCCGAAAGTGGACACCCGGGGAGTCGTCATCTCACCAGCGCCACATCACGGAGGTAAGACATTCCAGCTCTACTGTCGGGACCAGGAAGAGGCCTACTAGAGGGGGCAGGTCTTCACCTGTTTGATGATTAAACTGGATTAAGATTACTATTACCCTATCAGTGAGTGGATCAAGATTAAGATTAGTCCACCTAATGACTCAGGACGCCTCAATTTTTGAGGTAGTCCACCTCTTGACTCCGGGGGCCTCCATTGTTGTTGTAGTCCACCTCTTGACTCAGGAGGGCTCCATTGTTAATGTAGTCCACCTCTTGACTCAGGAGGGCTCCATTGTTAATGTTGTTGCAGTCCACCTCTTGACTCAGGAGGCCTCCATTGTTGTTGTAGTCCACCTCTTGACTCAGGAGGGCTCCATTGTTAATGTAGTCCACCTCTTGACTCAGGAGGCCTCCGTTGTTGTTGTAGTCCACCTCTTGACTCAGGAGGCCTCCATTGTTGTTGTAGTCCACCTCTTGACTCAGGAGGCCTCCATTGTTGTGCAGTCCACCTCTTGACTCAGGAGGCCTCCATTGTTGTTGCAGTCCACCTCTTGACTCAGGAGGCCTCCATTGTTGTTGTAGTCCACCTCTTGACTCAGGAGGCCTCCATTGTTGTTGCAGTCCACCTCTTGACTCAGGAGGCCTCCATTGTTGTTGCAGTCCACCTCTTGACTCAGGAGGCCTCCATTGTTAATGTAGTCCACCTCTTGACTCAGGAGGCCTCCATTGTTGTTGTAGTCCACCTCTTGACTCAGGATGAATCCATTTTTGAGGTAGTCCACCTCTTGACTCAGGAGGCCTCCATTGCTGTTGTAGTCCACCTCTCTCCTCAGGAGGCCTTCATTGTTGTTGTAGTCCACCTACTGACCCAGGAGGCCTCCATTGTTGTTGTAGTCCACCTCTTGATTCAGGAGGCCTCCATTGTTCTTTTTGTTGCCCCCCTACTTTCTCAAGAGGCCTCCATCGTTGTTGTAGTCCACCTCCTGACTCAGGAGACTTCCATTGTGGTTGTAGTCCACCTCTTGCCTCAGGAGACCTTCAATTGTTGGTTTTGTAGCCCCCACTCAAGAGGCCTTTATTGTTGTTGTAGTCCACCTCTTGACTCAGGAGGCCTCTATTGTTGTTGTAGTCCACCTCTTGACTCAAGAGGCCTCCATTGTTGTTGCAGTCCACCTCTTGACTCAGGAGGCCTCCATTTTTGAGGTAGTCCACCTCTTGACTCAGGAGGCCTCCATTGTTGTTGTAGTCCACCTCTTGACTCAGGAGGCCTCCATTGTTGTTGTAGTCACCCTACTGACCCAGGAGACCTTCATTGTTGTTGTAGTCCACCTCTTGACTCAAGAGGCCTCCATTGTTGTTGCAGTCCACCTCCTCACTCAGGAGTTCTCCATTGCTGTTGTAGTCCATCTACTGACCCAGGAAGCCTCAATTGTTGTTGTAGTCCACCTCTTGACTCAGGAGGCCCCTCTGTTGTTGTAGTCCTTCTACTGACTCAGTAGACCTCCATTGATGGTGTACTCCACCTCTTGACTCAGGAGGCCTCCATTGTTGTTGTAGTCCACCTCTTGACTCAGGAGGCCTCCATTGTTGATGTAGCCACCTCTTGACTCAGGAGTTCTCCATTGTTGTTATAGTCCACCTCTTGACTCAGGAGGCCTTCATTGTTCTTTTTGTTGCCCCCCGTACTTTCTCAGGAGGCTTCCACTGTTGTTGTAGTCCATCTCCTGACTCAGGAGACTTCCATTGTGTTTGTAGTCAACCTTTCTCCTCAGGAGGCCTCCATTGTTGGTTTTGTAGCCCCCACTCAAGAGGCCTTTATTATTGTTTTAGTCCACCTCTTGACTCAGGAGGCCTCCCTTGTTGTTGTAGTCCTTCTACTGACTCAGTAGGCCTCCACTGATGGTGTAGTCCATCTACTGACTCAGGAGGTCTCAGTTGTTGATGTAGTCCACCTCTTGACTCAGGAGGCCTCCATTGTTGTTGCAGCCCCCCTACTGACTCAGGAGGCCTCCACTGTTGTTGTAGTCCACCTGTGGACCCAGGAGGCCTCCATTGTTGTTGTAGTCCACCTATGGACCCAGGAGGCCTCCACTGTTGTTGTAGTCCACCTATGGACCCAGGAGGCCTCCATTGTTGTTGTAGTCCACCTATGGACCCAGGAGGCCTCCATTGTTGTTGTAGTCCACCCACTGATTCAGGAGGCCTCCATTGTTGTTGTAGTCCACCTACTGACTCAGGAGGCCTCCATTGTTGTTGTAGTCCAACTACTACTCAGGAGGCCTCCATTGTTGTTGTAGTCCAACTACTACTCAGGAGGCCTCCATTGTTGTTGTAGTCCACCCACTGATTCAGGAGGCCTACAATGTGTTGCAGTCCACCTACTGACTCAGGAGGCCTCCATTGTTGTTGTAGTCCAGCTACTGACTTAGGAGGCCCTCATTGTTGTTGTAGTCCACCTACTGACTCAGGAGGCCTCCATTGTTGTTGTAGTCCAGCTACTGACTTAGGAGGCCCTCATTGTTGTTGTAGTCCACCTACTGACTCAGGAGGCCTCCATTGTTGTTGTAGTCTTTCTACTACTCAGGAGGCCTCCTTCTCACACCTGGATACTGCCTGGAACTTTGCTGAGCATGTGCAGAATGTCTCTGTTTTTTAAAGTTAAATCTTTTTCACCTATTTACATGATGATGGAGACAAAACAAACACATGATTTCAGACTTTACTTTTTTTTTTTTTGATCAGCAGGAAACAGCCATCCAAAGATTCTGCCTTTGTCTGTAATTGTGGCTTGTATTCATGTTCTTGGCGCGTCAGCTCTGCGGTTTATTGGCCACCTGCTCAGGTGTGGCCCTTCCTCCTAAGGAATGACTGCTGGGATTGGCTCCAGCCCCTTCTGACCCTGACGGGGATCCACAGGACTGATGGATGGATGATGGACAGATGGATGATGGATGGATGGATGGATGATGGATGAATGATGTTGTGTGTCTATTATGTATTGTGTGGCAGTGAAGCACTGCAGAGGTTTTGAGGCGGCCTTCAGGATGATGAAGGTCGAGCATTTCTGAGGTGTCAGGTTACAGTCAGACGTTAGAGGACACTGCAGAGACTAAAACACACAGACACATTTATCCTGAACCAACACCAGAGGGATCACAATCAAGGTTTTAATATTCAACATTTTTATCTCTCTCTATATATATCTATACATCATATAGATAGATATATATATATCTATCTATATGATGTATAGATATATATATATTTCTTAAATTGACATGACTTTGTAGAAATCTGTTTTCACTTAGACGTTAAAGGGATTTTTTTTGTCTTTGTTTTCTTTTTTTTTTTTTTTTTTTTTTTTTGCAAAAAACAGAGCCAAATTATATTGACCATGATTGATTTATAAAATCAGTATACGGTATATCTTTCTCTCTTTGAATACTTTCTCTCTTGTTCTCATGTTGGTTGTTTCTTCACCGACAGATTCACATTTGATTTGAAGCTGCAGCAAAGGATTTTCGTGTAAATAAAGTTTAATTGTTCTAATTAAACGTGCCTTTGAATCATCTGTCTGTGTTTCAGTGGTCGATCGGCAGGGCTGTGACCCAAACACTCGCTTCCTGGTCCCTCCTCGAAACGTCCACTGGGTGGCGCTGCTGCAAAGAGGAAACTGCACGTTTAAGGAGAAGATCCTGAAAGCAGCGGCATACAACGCCACAGCGGTGCTAATATACAACAACTCCACCAACAAGACGGTGAAGATGGGCCACGAGGGTCAGTGAACACAGCAGGGATTATAATGCAGACAGACACTGTGTTTAATGGAGCAGATAAGGGCTAAAGTCACATGACCAAAATCTCTGTTTATATTTATTTGATTTAGATATAAACTGATATCTACATGAAGAACCCACCACGGGAGGGAGCTGAGATTAGTTTGGCATACATACTTTATCATATAATCTCATTTATAACATTCTAGAACTGATTAATTTATTGAATAATCTCATTTATAACATTCTAGCACTGATAAATTCATCAAATAATCTCATGTGTAACATTATTCTAATAAAGTTTTTGCGATAAATCTCATAACATTCTACTACTGATTAGTGTATCATATGATCTCATTTATGGCATTCAAATGCTGATTAATTTATCGAATAATCTCGTTTAACTTCAGGCACTGTTTAATGTATCATATAATCTCATTTGTTACATTCGACTACTGATAAATTTATCAAATAATCTCATTTATAAAATTCTAGCACTACTTAATTTATCAAATAATCTTATGTATAACATTATTTTAAAGACTAATTTCTTATAAACCTCAACATTCTACTACTGATTAATGTTTTGGATGATATTATTTATAACATTCAAATGCGGAGTAATTTATCAAATAATCTCACTTGTAGCATTCTACCACTGATTAATTTATCAAATAATCTCATTTATAACATTATAGCACCGATTAATTTATCAAATAATCATATATATAACATTATTCTGTTGACTTATTTTATTATTTATTTTATTGTTATTATAATTATATCATTTAGAGCCTTCTTCAGCTGACTAATTAATTGAACAATCAAAATAAGACTTCTGACTAATTAAGCAAATTATCTCATGTAACATTCTTCTACTTACTAGAGATTTGTCAAAAAAATTCATTTTACACATTTTTCTCCTGACTAGTGACTTATAGAATTATCTTTTATTTAACATTCTTCTACTTACTACTTGGTAACATTCTTCTATTGTCCTGTGACTCATCAAATAATGTCAAATATTCTTCTACTAAGTAGTTACTTGTCAAATTATCTTATATGTAACATTCTTCCACTGACTCGTGACTCACCACATAATCTTATATGTATCATTTTTCTACTGACTAGACATTCAAATTGTCTCAAATGTAACATTCTTCCACTGACTCGTGACTCATCACATAATCTTATATGTATCCTTTTTTTTGCTGACTAGTGATAGATCACTCTCGTGTAACATTCTTCTACTTCTGACTCCTGAATAAACCTACAGTACTTCTGTATGCAGGAAGCTATTTGATTAGGTAAATCTAGATTGCTCATGTCAGCAAGAAGTTGTTTGTATTAGTAAACTACATGCTTATGTCTGCAGGAAGTTGTTATTGTTGGTAAATCTGCAGTATTAAAGTCTGCAGGAAGTTGTTATTATTGGTAAATCTGCAGTATTAAAGTCCGCAGGAAGTTGTTATTATCGGTAAATCTGCAGTATTAAATTCTGCAGGGAGTTGTTATTATTGGTAAATCTGCAGTAATAAAGTCTGCAGGAAGCCGTACATATTGCTGTTTCTGCAGTACTTACGTCTCCGCACTTTCTGCAGGAAGGTGTGTTTTATGTGGTAGATCTACAGTACCAGTGTTGGCAGGAAGCTGTTTATTTTGGTAGATCTGTTCGACTTCAGACCGCCCACTGCATGATGTAGGTGAATCCGGAGCCCGTCTCTCTAGAGGTTACCTGGTCCTTAATTCCCCCCTTCGTGTACAGGTACAGGTGACATGGTGGCGGTGATGATCACGGAGGCCTACGGTAAGGAGATCCTGGCTCACTTGGAGAGGAACCTGACGGTAGTGGTGTCTATTCTGGTCGGGGATCGTGGCTCATCTAAGAACATGAACCGAGGCTCTCTGGTCTTTGTCTCCATCTCCTTCATCGTCCTCCTCATCATCTCCTCAGCCTGGCTAGTCTTCTACTTCATCCAGAAAATCCGCTATAGCAACGCCCGTGACCGTAGCCAGGTAAGACAGTCACGGCACATTAAAGGCTAACAAACATTTACTGTACATTTCTACTATAAAAGGTGTGGCTACATCAGTATATCAGCTAAAATGAGCTTGGAAATATCAGCAAAATTTAACTTCGCACATCCCTAGAAATAACCACAGAAGAAGAAAACAGGGGGAGGGGGTGGTCCTGTCTGATGACTCGTTAATATTTAATGAAGTCAATCTGTGCTAATGGAACAGTTTGTCCCCTCCCCCTCCCCTAGTGTAATCTGACCCTCTTCTATGGACACCACCCCCTCCCCCCATCTACTGCACATCAACCTTGACTTCACCTGACTGCAGTAAGTACAGAGAGCAGCCAAGGATGATGGGATATCTGCAGACGGTCATGTCCTCAGTGCAAACTATTCAGATTACTGTAAAACAGCTCAACTGTTCCCACCCTCTTTTTCTGTAGCTCTGAATGTACGTCTCATGTCAAAACCTCCTACTGCATTTCAGAAAATTCAAGGTTAATATTTTTAATCGTGAACCAGGCAGAGCATCGACCAGAAAACAAGGGGCGATAAAACATCAGATTAAGATAGAAAAAAGGGACAAGAAAAAGACAGAGACAACGACTATAAGACTACAGAGGGTTAAGGAACTACACATCCAGCATTCCAGAGCAATTCTCTAACTTTATTCTTGTTATGGCTTTTATATATCTAGAACACACCGCCCATAGCTGCATTGAAATGTTTAAACTATTCATTCTCATGTCATTAAATGAAGACACAGAGTCACCATGAAATCTCCATTGGCTGTCAGCTGTAAATATCAGTCCAGATCAGCTGTAAATATAAATCTTGATCAGCTGTAAATATCAGTCTATTTAAGCTGCAAATATCAGTCTTAATCAACTGTAAATATCAGTCTATCTAAGCTGTAAATACCAGTCTATTTAAGCTGCAAATATCAGTCAATATCAGCTGTAAATATCAGTCTATTTCAGCTGTAAATACCAGTCTATTTAAGCTGTAAATACCAGTCTATTTAAGTTGCAAATATCAGTCTATTTCAGCTGAAAATACCAGTCTATTTCAGCTGTAAATATCAGTCTATTTCAGCTGTAAATACCAGTCTATTTCAGCTGTAAATATCAGTCTATTAAGCTGTAAATATCAGTCTGTATCTGCTGTAAATATCAGTCTATTTCAGCTGTAAATATCAGTCTATTTCAGCTGTAAATACCAGTCTATTTAAGCTGCAAATATCAGTCAATATCAGCTGTAAATACCAGTCTATTTCAGCTGTAAATATCAGTCTATTTCAGCTGTAAATATCAGTCTATTTCAGCTGTAAATATCAGTCTATTTCAGCTGTAAATACCAGTCTATTTCAGCTGTAAATATCAGTCTATTTCAGCTGTAAATATCAGTCTATTTAAGCTGCAAATATCAGTCAATATCAGCTGTAAATACCAGTCTATTTCAGCTGTGAATATCAGTCTATATCAGCTGTTAATATCAGTCTATTTCAACTGTAAATATCAGTCTATTTCAGCTGTAAATATCAGTCTATTTCAGCTGTAATATCAGTCTATTGAGCTGTAAATATCAGTCTATATCTGCTGTAAATATCAGTCTATTTCAGCTGTAAATATCAGTCTATTTAAGCTGTAAATATCAGTCTTTAAGCTGTAAATATCGGTCTATTTCAGCTGTAAATATCAGTCTATTTAAGCTGTAATATCAGTCTATTTCAGTTGTAAATATCAGTCTTTATCAGCTGCAAATATCAGCCTATTTTAGCTGTGAATATCAGTCTATATCTGCCGTAAATATCAGTCTATTTCAGCTGTAAATACCAGTCTATTTAAGCTGTGAATATCAGTCTATTTCATCTGTAAATATCAGTCTATTTCAGCTGTTAATACCAGTCTATTTCAGCTGTAAATATCAGTCCATTTCAGCTGTAAATATCAGTCAAGATCAGCTGTAAATATCAGTCTATATCAGCTGTAAATATCAGTCTATTTCAGCTGTAAATACCAGTCTATTTAAGTTGTAAATATCAGTCTATTTTAGCTGTAAATACCAGTCGATTTCAGCTGTAAATATCAGTCTATTTCAGCTGTAAATACCAGTCTATTTAAGCTGTAAATATCAGTCTATATCATCTGTTGATATCATTTTCTATCAGCTGTAAATATCAGTCTATATCAGCTGTAAATATCAGTCTATTTCAGCTGTAAATACCAGTCTATTTAAGCTGTAAATATCAGTCTATATCATCTGTTGATATCATTTTCTATCAGCTGTAAATATCAGTCTATATCAACTCTAAATATCAGTCTATTTCAGCTGTAAATTTCAGCTTTAAAAATCTGTTTATTCAGTTGTATGATAATCGACTGACTCATTTTATTATAATCATAATGAAAACAAAGATTACAATGATTATAGTTACATCTGTATCCATGTGTGTATGACAATTGAAATGTCTCTGATATATTACTATTTAGTATAATAATAATAATAATAACTAGAACAGCACCCGGAGAGCACAGGCCCCCACCATTAGCCCTATTTTCCAATAGTGAAGAATCCTTAAAAAAAATCCTGGGTCCAGGCGATGATCCAGATCACTCCCAAAATCTAATCAGTTCTTCCTTATGCCATTTTTGACATTTCACACAACTTTTTGAGTTATGTTGCTAACAAGGAAACTAACTAACAAACAAACTAACTAACAAACTAACCCTCCCGATCACGCAACCTCCTTGGTGGAGGTAACAATAATAATTAAAAATAATAATAATGATGACTCAATTTCAATGACAGGGTTTTTTAAATTGATATTAATGATTATAACTATTTTTATAAATATGTTTTTTCATATGCTTTTAATGTTGTTTCATGTGTTGGCCACACAGCGTCGTCTTGGTGATGCAGCGAAGAAGGCCATTGGGAAACTGACCACGAGGACGGTGAAGAAAGGAGACAAGGTAACAGACTCTTGTTGTCCTAAAGTACAGCACCGCCCCCCTGTGGAGTGTGGGATTAATAACACCCTTACATGAATATTAACATACATCAGTGATTTTCAGTCAGTATTTATTTCCTTGTACTTCTCTACATTCCTCTGCGGGGCTTTATGGTGGTGCAGTGGGTGAGGATCTCCCCTTATTGTTTAAACACACTGCTGTCTGTGTTTCAGGAGACTGATCCAGACTTCAACCACTGCGCCGTCTGTATCGAAGCGTACCAGCTGAATGACGTAGTCCGAATACTGCCCTGCAAGTAAGTCTGATACACTTGATCACACCAGACCACATCTGATTATGCCTGAGCATACTGAACACACCTGAGCATACTGAACACACCTGAGCATACTGAACACACCTGAGCACAGCTGAACACACCTGAGCACAGCTGAACACACCTGATCACATGTGAGCTTTCCTGATCACAGCTGATCACACACGATGCATATGTATGTGTATGTATAAATATTTATATAAATATATATATATGTATATATATAATTTTTATTGTTGTAAATATACTGTTTTTTTCTTTTATCCATAATCTTTTTTCATTGTTATGTACATATTTTATTTTGATTATATATTGTTTTTTTATTGTTATGTATATATTTTTTTTTTTGGCTGATTATGTAGTCTTTTTATATTTATGTATTATCTTTTTTTAATGTTTATTTCTCATTGATTCTATTGTGTTTTTATTGTTGTATGTCTTTCTGTTTTAGGCTGACCGCTGAGGTCAGCCCTACATATGGGTCTGTATGTGTCTGACTGACTGGCTGTGTGAGTGATGATACTTTGAGAGCTGTACATACAAAGTTGCATTATGGGCGGGGTGTAGTTGTACTGAAAGCCATTGGTAATGGCTGTCTCCACTGCTGCAAATACCTCAGATATAACTTCAGCAGTCCATTTTACTAGAACTGGACCACGTCTCTGTATGAGATAAAGAATCAAAACAACCCAAAAAGCTTTCTGCTCTTCTGCTGACCTGTTTTGGCATGACTATGTGATAGTTACAGGGAAAGGGTACCTTCTTGTGTGAATGCTTGTATACCATGGCTGCTAGTGGAGTGATTACCTCAGATGTAGCCACAGCGGCACTTTTGTCAGAACTGGGCATTTCTTTATGAAAGCAAGTGCAGAGAGCGACACTGAAAGCTTTCCATGACAGAACGTATGTTTTCGCTCTACTACCGGCCTGCTTCAGCATGGGTTTGTGATCATTACAGTGGGGTTTTTCAGTGCATCTAGAGGCTGCTGTCGCAGTAGCTATTAGCTCAGATGTAGCTGTAGGAGAGCGGCGGTTTAATCGGAAGTGGACCAAAATTGTTTTTAAACCCAGAGCAGAGAGTCACACCGAAAGCTTATCTTGGCGGAGAAGATGTGTTTGTGTGTCTCCTGTAGTGATGCACAAAAGAGGACAGAATAAAGGGAGGGTATTTTCTCCTCATTGTTCTGCCACAGCCAACATCATGTAGACACGTGCATTTGTATGTGTGTAGGACTTTTAACCAATCAGATGTGATAAAAGAAGAGCAGGAGGGGTGGGGAGGATGATATGAGGACTAAATGAGGACTGGTACTTGGTCGTGTAACATAGCTTTTATACCAAACATTATGTAAAATTTAGTAATTTGAGTTTTATGGTTTATTTTTTGTCTCCATGCTCCATTTAAAGTTTTATATATTTGAGAAATATTTTGACAAAGCAGTGTTATTTATTTTATTATTATTATTATTATTAATTATATTTTACTGGAAATCACAGAAGACTACTTGCAGTGTTTTATGTTTAATGTAAAGAAACAAATAACTTACAGCATTTAACATAATAAAACAAGTTAAAGAAGTGGTGCTTTATTGTCTACAAATAATAACTTTATGTTAAGTATTATGTAAAATTTTTGCTTTTCTGAGAATAAAAGGATTTAGTCTAACAGTTTTTTGGGGAAAAAAAACATGCAGTTATACCAATCATGGGTAAAAAAAATGCTAAATTTGTTTAATTTAAAAGCCAAAGTGGTACAGAATGATGAGCTGTTTGGGAGTCGAGCTCTTCTTGTTTAACTGAGCGGAATGATTCGGTTCTCTGATAAGAGACGGAATTCCCATCACTAGTCTCCTGACCAGCCTTGGCATCTGTTTTAGATGAAGCTCCGTCGTGAACAATCTAAGGCAGCGGTAGCCTGCACAAGAGTAGTCCATGTGTACCACAGAATTTCTCGCTCTGATTGCCTGCCCTTCCCAGACATTTTTTATGGGAGCTTTCCAAAACGTATGTCAAATATATTCATGCAATGGATCTGAGTCCATCTGGTGTGTCAGGGTTGCTGTTTCCTGCCAATAGGCTTTTTTGTTTTAAACTCTTAGAGGACTTCAATCCCCAACCCACAGACATTAGGGACAGCACAATTACACACCCCAAAGAAAATTCACTCTGCCAGAATACTCAGTTCAGTCAGGCATTTCAACAGGCATCGGTTGCTGCGGTCAGCACTATATGAGGTTTTAACCTCGCCTTGTTTCATGTTTTTTGTTCCCTGACAGTGTCTCTTTGCTTCTCATTTGCAGACATGTCTTCCATAAGGTGTGCGTGGACCCGTGGCTAAACGAGCACTGCACGTGTCCGATGTGTAAGCTGAACATCCTCAAAGCGTTGGGCATCATGGTGAGTAAGCGCTGACATCACACAACGAGCTCTGCTGTGATTGGACCAACACTGTGAGGGTGTGGTCTCTCTGTCTACAGACAAGTCTTCCCTGCGTGGACAGCGTGGTGTTGGATGTGGATCGCCTTGGTGTTGGTCAGACTTCCAGCAGTCAGAGGGCGCCCTTGAATGACAGCAGCCAGCCCTCCATCAGCCTGGAGCCACTTAGCCCCCCCCACTCGGAGGGAACGCCAAGAACACCTGCCGACATCACCATCGCTGTGACCAGTAAGAACACAGCAGCTGAGACACGACAGGCAACAGACCAGACAGTACAGGGCAACTTTTATATACCTCTACAACACATTTATGCTTATTCAGCAACTAGAATGGTTATTTAGCAACTTTTATATACCCATACAGCAACTTTTATGCTTATTAAGCAACTTAAATGGTTACTCAGCAACTTTTATAGACCTCTGTAGCAACCTCTATGCTTACTCAGCGACTATAATGGTTATTTGGCAACTTTCATATACCTCTACAACACATTTATGCTTATTCAGCCACTTGAATGGTTACTCAGTAACTTTTAAAGACCTCTGTAGCAACCTCTATGTTTATTCAGCAACTATAATGGTTATTTAGCAACTTTTGAAAACCTATACAGCAACTTTTATGCTTATTCAGCCACTTGAATGGTTACTCAGCCACTTTTATTTACCTCTACAGCAACTTTTCTGCTTATTCAGCAACTGTAATTGTTATTCAACAACCTTTATATCCCTCTACAGCAACTTTTATGCTAATGCAGCAACTTTAATATGTTTTTACAGCTTTTATGGGTAATCAGCAACAATAACAAAGTTGCAAGCAGCGATGACGGGCCCTCGCAACCCGTTGCATGTCGGGATGTGCTGTGACCACGGGTGTATGGCAACCGTCGAGTGCCAGCAACAGAGCGTGCTACCCCATGGGGTTTGTGGGTTTGCAACACTCACAGTTTCACAGAAACAGAGGGTTATCCCCCTCATTAATTTCCAGAGCTTGCCATTACCTTGGCAGTAAAACCAAATGAGCGTGAGGCATGAGCCCTGAAAGTTTGGAAAGCAGCTCCAAAAAATGAACAAATCACTGGATTGTCAGCTCACAGCTCCTCTTTCTGCTCTGCTTGGCTCAGTTACTCTCTCTCTCTTTCTCTTTTGCATGCTTGCAGCCTCACTCCCTCTTCCTCTTGTTCACGCTCACTCCACAGGAGAAAAATGACTGAGTGGCTGAAAGCATTAACTGTTCTCAGATTGTTGCAATCATCAGTGTGGAAGATAGAGGAGAAAATACAGAGATACAGATGTGTACAAGTTTGTTTCATTATTATCTTCAATGCTTTGATATCTCCTCTCAGATTTTTTTTTCCATGTATTTATGGATAAACAGACAGATACAAACAGTACTTTACTGTAAATCAAGCACCCTCAGTATTTTATATTTCATGCCTGCGACACAAGCCGAGACTCCTCAGATTCCAACAGTACCCTTCTTGTCACTCTATGATCAAAACTCAAGGAGTATACAGCAGACAACCAGACCAAGCAAAAATCCCATTTGATAATCAGAACAATAAATTTCATCCTAAGTTTAAAGTTTCTTTAATTAAAGGTTGTCCCAGTCAAATAAATCCACCTGTAGCTGATACCCCAATGTCTTCCCATCACTTTGACCCTTCAGAGCCTCACAGCTACAAAAACGTGGTCTTTGCTGCCATCTGGTGTGTCACTGAAGGTTTTGACCTTCCTATTATACAATCCTGTAGCTGTAAAAAGAGGGTTTGGATTGACATGATGACACGATTGAAACGCAGGATTCAGAATTGTCTATGCATATATGGAACTATTGATCACAGTCTAAAAGATCTTGACTACAGACACTTCATAATAAACCTAATTCTTTTATATCCAGACTGTTGCTCTCTCTAAACCTTTCATTTTTGAAGATATTTTCCCAGTTCTTTTAGTTCCCCCCACCTTTTTTTTCATGACTTTTAATGTTTTGCCACGGCGACAGATGTGTAAAATAAACAGATATAGATGCATAAAATAAAGAGGTACAGATTCGTACATGTTTGTTTCATTATTTTATCCAGTGTTTTTATATCTTATCTCATTTTAGCAATTTACCTTATATTCATGGATAGATAGACAGATGTATACTTTGTAATGTGCTGTTTGCTGTTTGGACCCTGTCCTTAAATATGGTGCAATGCTGTGTATCATGAAAAGATGGCAGCAAAGCCTTAATTTCAGTTCCATTAAGAGAGGACAGAGTTTTGAACATTTCAACATGGAAAATGACAAAAATAGACTTGCTTTTGTTTTACAATTTGGGTCCAAGAGATCCTGAGATGACAGATATGCTGAAGCATTTTCAAACACCTAGGTAATATGAACTGCAGGGGCTGATTTTTTGAAATATTGTCCTATCAATCTTCTCGTTTCCTAATTTTGGTGTTTTTCTGCCGAGTTTCATGGTTTTGTAAGTTCTGTAAGCCTAGGATAATTCTAATTCCTTTTCATGGGGAAGAAAAATTCTCCATGGCCACGCCCCTTTGAGTAAAATTTCTAAGGAAATTTTCAACTCTGACATGTATAAGCTCAAGAATTTTCAAAATCCTAGGTTAAACCTGCTGCAGGGGCTGAATTTTCAAAAAATTGTAGGGGGCGCCACTGAGCATAAAAGCCACACCCACCAACATTTATATTATCAATCATCTCATGTTGCTACTGAGTATTTTCCTGCCAAGTTTCATGGTTTTACAAGTTTTGTAAGCCCTAGATAATTCTACTTCCTGTTACATGGTGAAAGAAAAATTGTCACCACCACACCATTTTAGGTAAAGACTCTTAACCTTCAAATCTGAGTAATAACAACCTTGAAGGATGTCTCTGGACTAATTTCAGCAGGATTTGGCCAATCTTGTAATAAATGGAAATTTTTTAGTGAGCACCAGCCACTTTTGTCACATGATGAGGCATTTAAATCCAAGGGGCCTCCATGGCCATGCCTTTGGACTAATGAGAAATCCCTGAATAACTTTTGACCTAAGACATCTCTTCTTGCTCTACACCAAAGATGAAGTAGTTTGGATGAACGCCCTAGGACAAGTTCGTTCAAATACAACCCCTAAAATATGCCTCGTTTTACCAAAAAATTCAAAATTGGCCTACTTCCTGTTTGACTCACGATATGGGTCCAAGAGGATTTTTTGTGCGTCCTGACATGACGCATCTGCCCACACGTTTTGAAATCCTACGTCAAACCTGCTGGGGGGGCTGAATTTTTGAAATTTTGTAGGGGGCGCCATTGAGCCTACTGCCCATGCCCACCCTAAAAACATCACTTCAATTATCTCAGCATGCTAATGAGAATGTTATTGCCAAGTTTTATTGCTCTACACATATCACAAGCCCCTGAGAATTCTACTTCCTGTTTCATCCAATGAAGCTAGTGAACTTCCTGTTGAGATTTCGGCATGGGTCCAAAAGCTTTTTTGTAGGACTGATGATGACCTATATGCACACCAAAATTCAAAGGCCTGGGTTAAATCAGCTGGGGTGGCTGAATTTTTGAAAATTTGTAGTGGGTGCCATTGAGCCAATAGGCCACGCCCACCTACAAAATGAATATTAATCTTCTTAGCAATCCAATGAGATTTTTTTGGCCTGTTTCATTGCTCTAGGTGTCTTATAACCATTTGAAAAATCTACTTCCTCTTTTATGGCGAACAAAAAATCGCCATGGCCCCGCCCTTTAACGTAGATCTTTGACCATTTTATATGTGTAAGGCCAACTCCATGGGAACAGCCTGAGTGAATTTTCAGAATGATCTGCCCAACCATGTAGGTTCTGCGATGTGAAATTCAGGAATAGTGACTTTCTGTTGCCAGAGGGTGGCGCAGTACAATTTTTCAAAATTTCAAGTATGGATGTGTTCTGGCCTGGACTGTTATCAAGCACATGAAATCTGTCTCAGATATGACCATGTATACTAGATTTCTGACTGTTTAAATATTTTTGAGACAAAATGGCGACACTTGACTTTGTCGCCCTGCCGAGGCCACGCCCTCTGACGAAAAGTCAATTTTATTTTTCACAAAGCTAAATCCACTTCTTTAGTCCATCCTGACACAAATTTGAAGTGGATATCTTGGATAGTTTTTAAACTGTAGCTTGCACCATAAACCTAAACATTTCCTGTCACCACTAGGTGGCGCTTTGATCTGTATAAAATCTGACCATATAAATGGGTGCAGGCCATGACCATCAATATACCTGAGCAATATGAGTCCAATCAGGCAATGCACGGCTGAGTAATAAACTACTTCCTGTTTACCAGAATCTTATGCAAATTTGAGGGCTCGCCATGGCTACGCCTTTTGACTAATGAGAAAACCCTGAATAACTTTTCATCAGCCATGTCTCATGTAGCTCTGTGCCAAAGTACAAGTCGATCGGATGAAATCCCTCGAACAAGTTCGTTCAGTTATGACCCCTGGAAAAGGCCAAAAACAGCCCCTTTTTTGCTTATTTTTTTAAAATGGCGGATTTCCTGTCGGAGATAGAGTGTCGGCCCAAGAGTCTTTTTTGTAGATCTCCCCAAGCCGCACCTGCACACAAAATTTGATGAATCTATGACAAAGTCAAAGGAGGGGGCTTTAACTTTGAAAACTGTTAGGGGGCGCTGTTTTTGCAATTCTGAATTTTCATGTTGGAGACCCAAAAAATATCGAAATTTTCCCAAGACTGGATGTACATGCAAAGTTTCCTGCGAATTCATGTTAAGGGCCTCAAAATGCCATGCAATGACGGCAAATGATATGTTGAATAATCCTAGCAGATACAATTAGGTCCTCGCACCACTCAGTGCTCGGGCCCTAATTATTTAGCAACTTTTGTTTACCTCTACAGCAACTTTTATGCTTATTTAGCAACTATAGTTGTTATTCAGCAACCTTTATATCCCTCTACAGCAGCTTTTATGCTTATTCAGCAACTTTAATATATTTTTATAGCTTTTATGCTTAATCAGCAACAATAATGATTATTCAGCAACTTTTATTTACCTCTACAGCAACTTTTATGCTTTTTCAGCAACTATAGTTGTTATTCAGCAACCTTTATATCCCTCTACAGCAGCTTTTATGCTTATTCAGCAACTACAGTGGTTCAGATATTGTAAAAGGAATGTGATCAGAGACTGCCTTTAGGGCCAGATCTACTAAAATCTCAATTTTACTACTAAAATCTTGATTTGCATGCGCAATCTAGAATTTTGCGTTTGGTGTTGGACCGCGGTTTGCGGGTGATTTACTAAGAGTGAATGCGCAAATGAGAAGAGGTGCAAAGGTGTTGGAGACACGCCTATTTAAATGAGGGTTTTGCGTGTTTCATGGTTAGCAGCATGAGAGCTGAATACGCAAAATGAAATTCGACCTTACAGAATTAGAGGTATTTGGCGGATGAAACCAATAAACACTTAAATGAGCTACAGCAAAGAAGCTTTGTTTGGTCTCATTCAAGGAGTCCTGAGTGTGTGGAAACCTTATAAACTCAGCCATCCAGTGTGCGTTTTGTCATTTCAGGTTGTAACAGGTAACTTTTCTCAAGCTAGCGTTAATACACACAAAGGAGGACTTTTAAGGACAATAGAAAACCTTTTAAAGTAAAGAATATATCAAAATGCAATAAACAAGAATTCTGAATGAACACAATCAATAAAGTGCTCCAGAGACCGTAATAAAGTCAAAGCGTTACATATTTAGTTACACCACCACCAGAACGAATGCACACGTCGCGCATAAAGTTAAATCAAAAGTAGATCACAACAAAAATAATGATTTGATCACAGTCTTTATGAATTCAACATAAACTTAAAGTCCCAATCTAATGAAAAAAGCAACCTTGTCCCTCTCCAAGCACTTTTAAGTGTTTTTTCTAGTCTTTTAAAGTCAGTGATGCATGTAAACTCAATATAGTCTATAATCCACAAGGAAACGAAGGAAAAACACAATAAATCCACACAGCAAAAACCCCCAAAACAAAAATATGCGATCGATCGCTTATTACTGGTATACCAGGTAAAAAGTAACAAAAAAAAGAGACGATCTCACCAAGGTCCACAGCGTAAATCCACCAGGGAAGTTATCCTTTTCCTGCTCCCTGATGTACGCTCCAGCCTCCGCGCAGAGAATCCAACCAGTACACTATTTACTGTCTTCTGTCATAACTGCTGCTTACTTTTACTTTTCAGTCTCGTTTTCAATGTGTTCATCTTGTTTCCTTTTTATTTTATTTTATTTTCAGGCCCTAATTTTCTAGGTCCATCTGCTCCATTTCCTGGTTCTCTCCTCCGCCTCTTCCTCCATGACACATCCTCTTTATATTATCTCATCTTATTTTATACATTATTTTAACCACATATCAATACACAAAAATGACATCAACATACCAGAATGAAAGCGGGTACCCACATATCATACCATTAAATATACAGAGAATATTTTCTTTTGAACTGTATAAAGAAAACCTGCCATTTTGAAACATTTCATTCATTACCATAAGCACAAAAAAACTCATTTTAATTTACTTTTTTGGTGACACTGTCACAAGGTATTGCGTGACTCCTCCTCGTGGCTGGCTCCAAATCCGCTCTCAGTTCCTCCTACAGCTCCAAAATGGCAAGGCTGGATAGGCGATATGTTTTAATGACTGTTTACTCATTTATTCCAAAAATGTTCACACGAGGGTGAAAAATGTGTTCTCTGCATCTTTTTTCAGTATTTCAATGTCTCCTTCTTGCCACAATAACCGCAGCCATATGTGCGCAATTACGCATACAAGAAGTTTGCTCCTCCCTTCAAGACGTGTTGAATATAGACGCAGTTTCTATGAGCAAAATTGCTTTTAGGTTTGATAAATCACTTTGCGTGCGCTAAAATAATATATTTACACTTTCTCCTCCCAGCACATGCACAATTGCATGTAAACGCCCCATATTGCGTATTCATTGCGACAAACGTACTAACTGGATGCAGCCGTGCTATTTTGCACCTTTGAAAGATGCAACTGTTACAGGTGGAGGTAGTCTGTGACCTCCAGCACTCCTAACGAGCCTCTTACTCAGCTCACCTGTCCTCATTGCACTCAGCTGGTGCTCATCAGCCTGGGTAGTCTATAAAAGGAGGTTCTTTCCCTCAGTTTGGTGTGTGACACCAAAGAGCCAACACCTTCAGCTGGTTTCTTTTGGTTTGTGTGATGAGTGTTTTTGAGTGTGTGAGAGTGGTTATGTGTTTTGAGGGAAAGAGGGTAAATTCTAGAGTTTTTGTGAGGGTTGATCTCTAAGGAGATTTCTGCACTTAGTGTTTTCTCCCCACCAAGCGACTCTACCTCTGTTTGAGGCCTTTTTACTTTAGTTTGCCAACTTTTGGCAAAATTAGTGGGTGGCTGTGGAGAAGCATAACTCCACTCCATCTTTTAGACCCCAAAGGCCTTATTTTTGTTTTGTATAAAGGTGCAGATTTTCTTTTTGTTACTTTCCCTGTCCATGACCCCTGTCCTTCACGTCATGCGACTTGCAGAAACGTGACACAACCCTTAGTGCAATGTTAGTAAATCAGTTTGCACATTTTTTTGCGTGTGCAATGAGTTTGCACACATTTTTATACACGCAAACCTTTAGTAGATCTGGCCCTTAGTCTTTGTGTTAGTGTTAGTGAGTCCCAGAGTGTCCACTAGATGGAGCCAGTGAGTCATAGAACAGGGATGATGCCATCAGAGCACCTTCAAACACTGGCGTCTCTCTGGCCATGTTTTACTGCCTAATCTTTTTGTTGATGACAACAACAACAAAGATAATTTAAATAAATCCTAAAGCAGACTAAAATGATATCAACATTAACCATAATGACCTTTATTCATTAATTAATAAATCCTAAAGCAGACAAAGGTTGTTTTCACACCTGATAGTCTGGGGGACACATACCAAACAAAGAGCGGTGAGGAGGAAAGGAGACGTAGAAGAAGATGAAACCGGAAATACATCTCCTCCTGCTGGTCTTTTTTTTTTTTTTTCTCCACATAAACAATGAAAAAACACTGAATTTTTGCTGTAGTTCTTCACATGAGACGAACAAATCAGCACCGAAGAAAAACATGAACTTACATGTGAGTAAGAGACAACGACGTGTTGCTCTGGTTATACAGATGGCAAGCAAGGTAATGACATGTACTTGACTGTATTAAATCACATATACAAATCCGTAACACTTTACACCACTCCCTGCCTTTGGTTCACAAGTTGGTCTGCTGTGCTTTCACACCTCAAACGAACTGCATCAGGATTCATTTGGAAGCAGACCAGAGTCCGCTTGTTTGGTCCACACCAGAGTTCGTGTGAGCTTTCACACCACTCCAAAGAAACCAGACTATCTGGGAAAATGGACCAGAGTTAATTTAAAGCGGACCAAACAGCCTGGTGTGAATGCGCCCTAAGATGATTGTAACGTCAGCAATAACATAAAGACCTTTATTAATTTATTAATCCTGTTATTAAATATAATAATAAATAAGCTAATAATAATAGTAATAATTATTGTTTTCTGTTTTTAATCCTCAGGTGGCGGCGGTCACTTCTTCAACAGGAACTCGATGTCTCCTCGTAGCGTCGTCTGTGAGATGGAGCTTCCTGATGTCCATCCATCTCTGGATCTCTACGACGACAATAAGTCCTGAGGCCCATCACCATGGTTACTGCCCCACCATCCCACCCCCCTGCTGATGGACGGGCAACCTTTTGAGGGGGGGCAGTGGGGGTCCTGGTCTCAGTTTAGGTTTTATTTTCAAGAGTGGGTGAAGAGGATGGTGTTGGGGGACTTGCAGCCAAAAGCAGATCTTTATAGATAAACCAGACTGTTGGATGGTTCTGGACTCTAAAGGTTCCCAGATGGTCCTGATCAAAGGTTCCTGATTACCATTCAGGTTCTTTGGTTCCTTCGGTTAAGTTCTCAAATGGTTCTTTTGGTTAAGTTCTCAAATGGTTGTTGGTTCTGAGGGCCCAAAAGTACCCCTGATTCTTGGTGGTCAAGGAAAAATCGACAGCAGTCCCTGAACATAAATTAAGTTCCTCTGTCCCTTGAGACTCTCAAAGCCTGAAAAAGTTCATGGAACATTGTCTGTTTAAGTTCTCTAAAGGCTCCATGGTCTGTGTTAAAGTTCCTGAGGTCTAAAGACAATCTAAACATGGTTCTAGTGACTATAGGGGATCTAGAGACATTCTTTAAAAAAGGTCCTGATGCCTAAAGAGGATCTGGAAACACTACCCAGAAAGGGCTCTGCAAAGTTCCTTGGATCCTTTGAGATGATCTAAAGATGTTCCTAAATTCTAATGACAATCTAGAAACATTATCAGAGAAGTTCCTTAGGTCTAAAGTCTGAACAGTTCCTGGGTTATTGAGATGTACTAAAAATGTCGATTAAGTCCAGTGGGGCTCCAGAAACATTAGATATAAAAGTTCCCAAAGGTCATCTAGATAAAATCCTGTGGTTTAAGGGAGTTCTAGAAACATTTTTGAGGGGTAAAGAAAATCTCCAAATGTCTACAAATGTTCCTGAGGTCCAAAGGCATATCTTTAGTTTGAAAACAACCTAGGACTGTTGTCAGGAATCATTCACTGAAGTTTCCTGAGTTTCAAAGTGGATCTAAAAAAATCTCTAGAAACAGCTCTGTGGTTTTAACTGTTTTAGAACAGCCTAGAGGTCTAAAGAGTTCAAGGAAAAGCCCTCAGGTCTAAAGATGTTCAAGAAACAGCCCCAAGGTCTAAAGATGTTCTACAACAGCCCCCAAGGTCTAAAGATGTTCTAGAACAGCCCCAAGGTCTAAAGATGTTCTAGAACAGCCCCAGTGTCTAAAGATGTTCAAGAAACGCCCCCACATTCTGAAGATGTTCTAGAAAAATCCCTGAGGTCTAAAGATGTTCTAGAACAGCCCCAACATATAAAGATGTTATAGAAATAGCCCCGAGGTCTAAAGATGTTCTAGAAGCAGCCTCCCAAGGTCTTAAGATGTTCTTGAACAGCCCCAATGTCTAAAGATGTTCTAGAACAGCCCTGAGGCCTAAATATGTTCTTGAACAGCCCCAAGGTCTAAAGATGTTCTAGAAATAGCCCCGAGGTCTAAAGATGTTCTAGAAGCAGCCTCCCAAGGTCTTAAGATGTTCTTGAACAGCCCCAATGTCTAAAGATGTTCTAGAACAGCCCTGAGGTCTAAATATGTTCTTGAACAGCCCCAAGGTCTAAAGATGTTCTAGAAATAGCCCTGGGATTTAAAGATGTTCTAGAACAGCCCTGAGATCTAAAGATGTTCTAGAAACAGCCTCAAGGTCTAAAGATGTTCTAGAACAGCCCCAATGTCTAAAGATGTTTTTGAACAGCCCTGAGGTCCAAAGATGTTCTACAACAGCCCCCAAGGTCTAAAGATGTTCTAGAAGCAGCCCTCAAAGGTCTAAAGATGTTCTAGAACAGCCCCAAAGTCTAAAGATGTCCTAGAAACAGCCCCGAGGTCTAAAGATGTTCTAGGAAACAGCCACGAGATCTAAAGATGTTCTAGAAGCAGCCCCAAGGTCTAAAGATGTTTTAGAACAGCCCCAGTGTCTAAAGATGTTTTAGAACAGCCCTGAGGTCAAAAGAAGTTCTAGAACAGCCCTGAGGTCTAAAGATGTTCTAGGAAACAGCCACGAGATCTAAAGATGTTCTAGAAGCAACCCCAATATCTAAAGATGTTTTAGAACAGATCCAAGGTCTAAAGATGTTCCAGAATAGCTCCGAGGTCTAAAGATGTTCCAGAACAGCCCTGAGGTCTAAAGATGTTCCAGAACAGCCCCAAGGTCTAAAGATGTTCTTGAACAGCCCCGAGGTCTAAAGATGTTCTTGAACAGCCCCGAGGTCTAAAGATGTTCCAGAACAGCCCCGAGGTCTAAAGATGTTCTTGAACAGCCCCGAGGTCTAAAGATGTTCCAGAACAGCCCCGAGGTCTAAAGATGTTTTAGAACAACCCCAAGGTCTAAAGATGTTCTAGAAATGGCCCCGAGGTCTACAGATGTTCTAGAAACAGCCCCAAGGTCTAAAGATGATCTGATGAAGTTCCTGGGGCCCAAACAACACCTTTTGTGATAAATTCAAAGTTCTTTGATTCCTTGGAGCACTTTGTGAAAACAGTTCAGTCTTTCATGGATTTTATGTCCCTGATGAAGTTCCTTAGTTCTCAAGGGTTGCTGAAGGAGCACAGAAACTTGGACTCGGGAGTCAGAACTAAGTACCGCTGTCACACTGGGACCAGAGGAGCACCTTGATCTTAGGAACACCTGGACCAAAGGAGCACCTGGACCACAGTAACACATGAATCTGAGGAGCTCCTAGAAAACAGGATCGCCTGGACTGATGTGATCCCTAACAGTGTTACCTTCCTGTAGAATAAAACTGCATCAGCTCACACCTTCAGGAAACCTCTGGATTGGGGGAATGGCCTATCAGTGGTTTTCTGAAGTAACAGACTGCTCCTTTAAAGTGTATAAACTGCTTACAATGACTCAGCCTGTTTATAAACACCTTGTGATGACTCAGCATATTTATAAACCGCTTGAAGTGTCTCAGCCTGTTTATTAACCGCTGATAATGACTCAGCATATTTATAAACACCTTATATTGACTCAGCGTGTTTAGAAACATGATGACTTAGTGTGTTTTTAAAAGCTATTGATGACTCAGCGTGTTATAAATGTTGACTTGACCAGTCAATAAACCTTAGTGATGACTCAGCATTTTTATGAACTGGTAGTTATGGCTGAGGATGTTCGTAGATGACAACTAAGTACATTTATAAAAGGCTAGTAATCAGTGTGTTTATAAATAATGACTGTGTTTATAAACCGTTAATGATGACTCAGCAGGTTAAACAGCCTGAACATCGCTTGATACGACATAGCATGTAATTTAACAGCCTGTGCTGAGCGCATTTAGAAACACTTTTGATGACTCGGCGTGTTAAAAAACACTTGTGATGACTCAGCGCGTTTATAAACTTTTGATGACTCAGCAGGTTTATAAACACTTTTGATGACTCTTGTGATGGCTCAGCGTGTTTATGAACACTTGTGATGAGTCAACGTATTTAGAAACTTTTGTTGACTCAGCGCAATTATAAACACTTATGTTGACAGCACGTTTAATAAAACACTATAGTTGGCTCAGCGCGTTTATAAACTTTTGATGGCTCAGCGTGTTTATTAACACTTGCTGACTCAGTGCGTTTATAAACTTGTTGACTCAGCTTGTTTATTAACGCTTGTGATGACTCAGGGTGTTTATAAACATTTTGAGATGACTAAGTGTGTTAAATAAACTTTGTGATGACTCAGTGTGTTTATAAACAGTTTGTGACAACTCTGCGTGTTTATAAACCTTTAATGACTTGGCGTGTTTATAAACAGTTTGTAATGACTCAGCATGTTTATAAACAACCTGTGATGACTCAGCGTGTTTATAAGCACTGGTGAAGACTCAGCGTATATGAGTACTTATGATGACCCAGCGTGTTTATAAACAGTTTGTGATGACTCAGCGTGTTAATAATCAGCCTCAGTGTGAGGCTCAGTATATAACAGCATTATACAATCTATTACCTGATCATTATATTCTAAGTGGCCTGCTGATCCAGTCTGAGTGTGAGCGAGTGTGTGTGGGCGTGTGCTGCTTTAGATCACTGTGTCTCTGACTGCCTCAGCATTAAAGTGTCATTATTGCCTCTAACATGGTTCAGACTCATTATTTTTACTGCACTTACAGTAAATATCTGGTGTTTCTTAATGTTCTGGTACCATACCTGGTCAAAATGTACCCAGCTCCAGAAGTGCCTGTCTTCAGTTGTACCTGGTTCTATGTACCTTACTTCATAAAAAAACAGGTTCTGCAAGTACCCAGTTTTTGACAGTCAATTCCCTTAGAGTCTGATTTTACAAGTATCCTTTTACCCAAAATGTCAGGTGGTGCAACATGAAGGTCATGTGGTGTGACCCAAAAAGTCAGATGGTGTAAACCAAATGTCAGGTGCTGCAACTGAAATGTCAGTAGGTGAAACCCAAATGTAAGGAGGTGCAACCAAAATGTCAGGTGATGCAACTCAAATGTCAGGAGGTGCAAATCAAGTGTCAGGTGGTGCAACTCAAATGTCAGGAGGTGCAACTGAAATGTCAGGAAGTGCAAATCAAGTGTCAGGTGGTGCAACTGAAATGCCAGGAGGTGCAACTGAAATGCCAGGAGGTGCAACTCAAATGTCAGGTGATGCAACTCAAATGTCAGGAAGTGCAACTCAAGTGTCAGGTGATGCAACTCAAATGTCAGGAAGTGCAACTCAAGTGTCAGGTGGTGCAACTCACATGTCAGGAGGTGCAACTCAAATGTCAGGAAGTGCAACTGAAATATTAGGCAGTGCAACTCACATGTCAGGAGATGCAACTGAAATGTCAGGAGATGCAACTGAAATGTCAGGAGGTGCAACTCAAATGTCAGGTGGTGCAACTGAAATGCCAGGAGGTGCAACTCAAATGTCAGGAGATGCAACTGAAATGTCAGGAGGTGCAACTCAAATGTCAGGAGGTGCAACTCAAATGTTAGGAAGTGCAACTCAAATATTAGGTAGTGCAACTCACATGTCAGGAGATGAAACTGAAATTTCAGGAGGTGCAACTCAAATGTCAGGTGGTGCAACTCAAATGTCAGGTGATGCAACTCAAATGTCAGGAGGTGCAACTCAAGTGTCAGGTGGTGCAACTGAAATTTCAGGAGGTGCAACTCAAATGTCAGGAAATGCAACTGAAATATTAGGCAGTGCAACTGAAATGTCAGGAGGTGCAACTGAAATGTCAGGAGGTGCAACTCAAATGTCAGGTGGTGCAACTGAAATGCCAGGAAGTGCAACTCACATGTCAGGAGATGCAACTGAAATTTCAGGAGGTGCAACTCAAATGTCAGGTGGTGCAACTGAAATGCCAGGAGGTGCAACTCAAATGTCAGGTGGTGCAACTCAAATGTCAGGTGATGCAACTCAAATGTCAGGTGGTGCAACTGAAATGCCAGGAAGTGCAACTCAAGTGTCAGGTGGTGCAACTCACATGTCAGGAGGTGCAACTCAAATGTCAGGTGGTGTAATCCTAATGTCAGGTGGTGCAACCAGGTACAGTGTTAAGTTGAATGAGAAGATAAAAGGTTTAAATGTACAGATGATTTCTTTTTTTAATGGCAGGGTTTTTTTTAGTATTGAATGAATTTTTGTTTATTAAAATCTAACATTATTTTGTAATTTTTTTATTCTGAATTTTTATGCTGAAGACAATACATACCTGTATGGAACCCTTAATCCTACATGATTCATTTTACACAAAAAAATCCCAAAAAATCCCTATAAAAGTTACCTTGGACATTTTCAGGGATAATTACCAAAGAATTCTTTAAGAATGAATAAAAGGGAAACACAGACAGCAGTCACATGATGGTCTCTGCACCTCTGCACAACATTTTACGGCGCCGTTTTGTGGTGCTTTCAGTGGCATGCTGTAAATTCTGATTCTTTTGGCAAATGACTTATTTGACAAATCCATGATGGCTTTGTGTCTGAATCCATTTTAAAGATCATGTGCAATGATTTCCAAGTAAGTCCACTGTATTTTGATTTAATTTTGACGGTTAAAACTTTTGTTTAAAAAAACGAATTCATATAAATGCAGTTGTTAAATTTTGTTTAAACCAGACAAAATTTATTAACAGAGCATTGTGAAAGATATTCCAAGGAACTTGTGTGTCAATTCTCAGACAGGTTTACCTCAGAAAAGATCTGATTTGTTATTATGGATTTGTCGCATTAGTCCTTGCCAAAGAAATAGAATTTACAGGATGTTATTGAAAGCACCAAAAACACAGTACCGTAATATTAAGCGTGCACGCGCATGGATGAGTGACGTAATGACGCAGCGTGCGCATGCAGCGTGCCCCATGTCGTCAGACCCGGAAGTGATGTGCAGTCAGCAGACTGACTGAAAACAACAACATCAGCTTTCCACGAAGAAGAAGAAAAAAAAAGAAGAAAACACTAAACCACCATCCCTCCGTCAGCTGATCACGGAGCTCCCCGGAATCACCGACCTCTCTCTCAGAGCTTCCGCGGCTCACGGTGCTCAGGAGGCGGCCAGAGATGTGGATCCATCCCGAGGAGGTTCTGCTGGCCGGAGCTCTGTGGGTCTCTGAGCGGGCCAACCCGTTCTTCATCCTGCAGAGGAGGAAGGGCCACGGCCGGGGTGGAGGCCTGTCCGGTGGGTCCTTAAAATACACTTTTATTACAGCAGATGTTCTGTATTTAAAATAATTATGATTATCTAGAAAACACAGACCCTCATAGTCTATAACAGACCGTTATATCAGCCATTTAATATAAAATATTTTTTGAAATATGAAAATAATGTAGAAAATACATACCTTCATAGTCTATAACAGACCGTTATATGTGCATCATGCAATACAGATTATGAAAGAACATTACACTTCATTATAGTACAAACTAAGTTATGTTTATATACCACAGATAACAATGACAACAATGAGAGGAATATAAATATTACAAATACAAGTACTTACACTACTAATAATGGTAAAATGAAATAATAGTAGTGGTAATAACAATGATAGTTATCACAATGATAATAATAAAGCTCATCATTTAGAGTGATCAATTAACCTAATGAGCATGTCTTTGGTGGTGGGAGGAAGCCGGAGTACCTGGGCATACACAGGGAGAACATGCAAACTCCTCATAGAAAACCCTGACTGGGAAGCGAACCAGCAACCTTCCTGCAGTGAGGCAATAGCACTAACCCCTGCGCCACCATGCAGCCCAGATCATAATAATGATGATTATGATTATAATTATATTATTATGTAAAGCACTTAGAAATATGGACAGAGAGTACATTACAGATAATGACAGTCTCAAATGGCTTTTTATAAAAAACAGTCCAAGTCATTTATACAGATCATCATAGTTTATTACAGGCTTTAGAATTTATTACAGATCAATATAGAACACTACAAATCAATATAGGACACTGCAGATCAATATAGGACACTGCAGATCAAAATAGGAAATTGCAGATCAATCTAGGACACTACAGATTAATATATGACACTACAGATCAATATAGGACAATACAGATTAATATAAGAAACTACAGATCAATATCGGACACTGCAGATCAATATAGGACACTGCAGATCAATCTAGGACACTACAGATTAATATAGGACACTACAGATAATTTTAGGACACTACAGATCAATATAAGACACTACAGATTATTATAGGACACTACAGATCAATATAAGACACTACAGATTATTATAGGACACTACAGATCAATATAGGACACTACAGATTAATCTAGGACACTACAGATTATTATAGGACACTACAGATCAATATAAGACACTACAGACCAATATAGGACACTACAGATTATTATAGGACACTACAGATCAATATAGGACACTACAGATTAATCTAGGACACTACAGATTATTATAGGACACTACAGATCAATATAGGACACTACAGATAATTTTAGGACACTACAGATCAATATAAGACACTACAGACCAATATAGGACACTACAGATTATTATAGGACACTACAGATCAATATAGGACACTACAGATTAATCTAGGACACTACAGATTATTATAGGACACTACAGATCAATATAGGACACTACAGATTAATCTAGGACACTACAGATTATTATAGGACACTACAGATCAATATAAGACACTGCAGATCAATATAGGACACTGCAGTTCAATCTAGGACACAACAGATCAATATAGAACACTACAGATCAATATAGGACTCCTATATTCTTTTAGAACACTACAGAAGACTACATGTCCTTGTGTCCCCTGTCCCCCTGTCCCTGAGTCCCCATGTCCTCATATCCATGTGTCCTTGTGTCCTTAGGTCTCTTAGTGGGGACTCTGGACGTTGTTCTGGACTCCAGTGCTAGAGTTGCACCTTACAGGATCCTGCTGCAGACGGCTGACTCTCAGGTGTACTGGAACATTGCCTGTGGTGAGTCAGGTGGAAAGGGAGCGCTGTGACTGGCTGATCAAGTGTGGAGTAGAGCTCTGTGTTTGGCTGACTCATGTTTTTTATTGACCTTTGCTGTCGTCTTACAGGCTCCTCCAGGAAAGAGATCACGGAGCACTGGGATTGGCTGGAGAGCAACCTGCTGCAGACCATCTCCATTTTTGACAACGATGAGGATGTGACCACGTTCGTCAAAGGAAAAATCTCTGTACGTTAAGCCATGTTTAACACTTCTTTCATCCTTTGTGAGGCTACCACTCAGTGATGTGACTTCCTGCAGGGAATCATTGCTGAGGAGAGCCGGCTCAATCAGACGGATGAACAGGAGGAGGATTGTGGGAAGTTTAGGGAGGCAGAGCTGAAGATGAGGAAGCTGTTTGGAATGCCTGATGAAGAGAAGCTGGTGAACTATTACTCCTGCAGCTACTGGAAGGGCAGAGTGCCACGGCAAGGCTGGGTTTACCTGTCCGTCAACCACCTGTGCTTCTACTCCTTTCTGCTGGGCAAGGAGGGTATGACAGGCCAATCAGATAGCAGGGAATAATGATGTCACTGGAGGCTTTCATCCTTATTACAGCTCAATTAAATAAAGAAGTTCTTATCATAACCGACACTTCTATCCTTAAAAAGAATACTTATGTAGATAGTAAGGCTAAAATTGTAGTTGTTTAGGATACTTTGTAGCCATAAAGGCTACAGGTGTAGAAAATTAGAATACTTTATGGTAATTAAGGCTACTGGTTTAGTTATTAAGGATCTTTGAAGTCATAAAGACTACAGGTGTGTTTATTTAGGATTCTTTGTAGTCATTACGACTACAGGTGAATTTATGTAGGATACTTTGTAGTCATTACGACTACAGGTATATTTATTTAGGATACTTTATAGTCATTATGACTACAGGTGTATTTATTTAGGATACTTTGTAGCCATTACGACTACAGGTGTATCTATTTAGGATACTTTGTAGCCATTAAGACTACAGGCGTATTTATTTAGAATACTTTGTAGTCATTACGACTACAGGTATATTTATTTAGGATACTTTGTAGTCACTAAGACCAGAGGTGAATTTATTTAGGATACTTTGTAGTCATTATGACTAAAGGTGTATTTATTTAGGATAGTTTGTTGTCATAACGACTACAAGTGTATTCATTTAGGATACTTTGTAGTCATTAAGACTACAGGTGTATTTATTTAGGATACTTTGTAGTCATAACGACTTCAGGCATATTTATTAAGGATACTTTGTAGTCACTAAGACCAGAGGTTTATTTATTTAGGATACTTGTAGTCATTACGACTACAGGTGTATTTGTTTAGAATACTTTGTTGTCATTAAGGCTACAGGTGTATTCATTTAGGATACTTGTAGTCACTAAGACCAGAGGTGAATTTATTTAGGACACTTTGGAGTCATTATGACTTCAGTTGTATTTGTTTAGAATACTTTGTTGTCATTAAGGCTACAAGTGTATTCATTTAGGATACTTTGTAGTCACTAAGACTAGAGGTGAATTTATTTAGGATACTCTGTAGTCATTATGACTAAAGGTGTATTTATTTAGGATAGTTTGTAGTCATTACGGCTACAGGTGTATTCATTTAGGATACTTTGTAGTCACTAAGACCAGAGGTGTAGTTATTTAGGATACTTTGTAGTCATTACGACTAAAGGTGTATTTATTTAGGACACTTTGGAGGCATTACGACTACAGGCGTATTTATTTAGGATACTTTGTAGTCACTTAGACCAGAGGTGAATTAATTTAAAATAGTTTGTAGTCATTATGACTAAAGTTGTATTTGTTTAGAATACTTTGTTGTCATTAAGGCTACAGGTGTATTCATTTAGGATACTTTTGAGTCATTATGACTACAGGTGTATCTATTTAGGATAGTTTGTAGTCATTAAGGCTACAGGTGTATTCATTTAGGATACTTTGGAGTCATTACGACTACAGATGTAGTTATGTAGAATACTTTGTTGTCATTAAGGCTACAGGTGTATTCTTTTAGGATACTTTGTAGTCATTAAAGATACTGGTCTAGTCAGTTTATTTACTTTGTTATACTGTACGTTCCTCTTGAGGTTTTATGTTCATTTTGAATTTTTCAGTCAATATGGCTTCATTTTGACCCTTATGTTGCCCTATACAGTGACCCTGGTGGTACCGTGGATGGAGGTGACCCAGCTAGAGAAAAATGCCACTCTGGTGTTCCCAGAAAGCGTTCGAGTCAGCACACGTCACACTGAACATTTCTTCTCCATGTTCCTGAACATTAACGATACCTTTAAACTCATGGAGCAGCTTGCTAACATAGCCATGCGTCAGCTGCTCGACAACGAGGCATTCGCTGCAGACCGCTCGCTCCCCAAACCAGCTAAGACGCTGAAGAACGTCTCTGCTTTGAAGAGGTCTGACTCTATCATATCATAAGCTCTTGAGCTGGGCTGGGTTATCCAGTCTAATATAAATATCTAATAATAGCATTAAAAAAAAGGTTGGGACTTTCTTTATCTCTGACCTTTGACCTACTCAGCTGTTTACTGTTGCAGGGATTTGGATGCAAGGGCAAAGAATGAACGCTATCGGACAATGTTCCGGCTGACACAGGATGAGCGTTTAGATGGACACACAGACTGCACGCTGTGGACACCGTTCGCTAAGATGCATGTGGTGGGACAGCTGTTCATCTCCAACAACTATATCTGTTTTAACAGCAGAGAGGAGGATCTGTGTCAACTCATCATTCCATTAAGAGAGGTAAGCAAGCCACTAATCACTCTGTTCAGAGCAAGCGGCAGCCTCCGGTCCTGCAAAATGAAGCCAATGCAGATGTGCAAAAAGTTGCTATACCTTGAGTGTCCACTTGAGGCTGGCTGCAGCAACACCGGAAGTCCCGTCTGGACACCTGTAAACAGCCGGTTTTGACACACAAAATAAACTGGTTTACAGCCTGGTTCAAAACACCAAACATGTCTCATTAGCTAGTGTCTTATTGTGCTCCCACTGTGGGAATTTTGTTTTTGAATTTTGGGTGAGTTTGGATTATATTTTGGATGAAAGCTGATTGGCGCATCTCATTTGATTGACAGATAGCTCGGCAGGCAGAGGCTCCGTTTCTGTCAACCAGAATGCTAGCTAGCAGGCTGACAGTAAGTCGCGCTTAGTGGGCGGGCCGTTAGGTTGATCCAAAGTTCGGTTGAGACCGCAATTACAATATGGAAGCCTCCACGGATTGGCTTCGAGAGCCGTTTGAGTCCGCCTATTGTAAGCAGATGGCTGACGTCACACAGGGTTTGTCCAATTCTTTCTACAGTCTATGGTTCAGAGAGGTCAACGAGCCACTTATCACACTGTTAATAAAGGTAAACAAACTGCTAATTACCCCATTAAGAGAGGTAAACCAACTGCTAACCATTCCTATAAGAGAGATCCCGTTAAGCAAGGTAAATGAATCGCTTATCACCCAGTTAAGAGAGTTAACTGACTGTTAATCATCCTATTAAGAGAGATAAACAAACTGCTAATCCGCCTGTTAGTAGGTTAACGGGTCACTGTCATCCTGTTAAAAGAGGTAAACAAGATAGTTATATTCCCTAGGCCCTAATTTTCCTGCTGGTTTAACAAAGCCCTCATTTTGCCTCTGGTTTAACAAAAGACTCATTTTCCCTCTGGTTTGACGAGGCCTTCATTCTGCTGCTATTTTAATGAGGCCTCATTTTCTTGCTGGTTTAACAAGGCACTCAGTTTCCCACCTGTTTAACGAGGCACTCAATTTCTTGCTGGTTTAACGAGGCCCTCATTTTCTTGCTGGTTTAATGAGGCCCTCATTTTCCTGCTGGTTTAACAAGGCCCTCATTTTCCTGCTGTTTTAATGAGGCACTAATTTTCCCGCTGGTTTAATGAGGCAATCTTTTCCCCACTGGGTTAGTTGCTCAAATTCCCACTAGTTTAACAAGGCAGTGGTTATTTTTCCCCACTCACAGTCTTGACATTCATTCACCCTCTCAGCTCTGGATTGTTCATGTTAACCCCATCCATCTCCAAACTACTAACACCTTTGTTTTCCCATCATCCTTTGCTCTCCAGGTGTCCATCGTGGAGAAGGCGGACAGCAGCAGTGTCCTGCCGTGCCCCGTCTCTATCAGCACCAAGAACAAGATGAACTTCCTGTTCGCCAACCTCAAGGACCGGGACTTCCTGGTTCAGCGAATCTCAGATTTCCTGCAGCGAACTCCAGACAGCTCATGGGGTGACACGAACCCGCTGTCTCTGCTTGGTAACTCGGTATGTAACCAAGGCATGCAGTGATGCTGCGCCCTACGGTCTGGGTGGTTTCAACAGTAGGACGTCACAGAGACGACTCTGAGTTTGTGACTTTGACTCCACAGGCATCTGCAGCAGCTAACTCTAACCACAAGGGTCAGCACTTCCACCCTGGCCTGCCAACAGCCACTCAGGGCCTGCTGCAGCTCTACCACCGGGATGCCCCTGAGGACCTGGGGCCCAAAGCTGTAAGTACTGGTAGTCTATTCCTCTGTCTTGTCTTAAAGTAGAGATGAAAATAACGATGATGAAGATGATAATGATGTTCTCTGTTCTTAAGATGAAGGAGAAGATGAAGGAGGAGTCGTGGAATATTCACTTCTCTGAGTTTGGACGAGGAGTCTGCATGTACAGAACGTCTAAAACCCGAGAACTCGTCCTCAATGGCATTCCAGAACGTCTGAGAGGAGAGCTATGGATGCTGTTCTCAGGTCTGTTTATTCACTCATTCGTCCTGCCATTCATTCAGTTATTCACTCATAAATCCAATCATTCAGCAACTTTGGCCTCGGATATCTCCTCCCCCTTACGCGTTCATCATCAGTTAATCATTCATGTTTTCATCTCCCGCCAGGTGCCCAGAATGAGATGGCAGCTCATCCTGGTTACTATGGTGACCTGGTGGAGCAGGCCATGGGATTGTGCTCATTGGCTACTGAGGAGATCGAGCGTGACCTTCACCGCTCCATGCCGGAGCACCGAGCCTTCCAGAACGAGACTGGAATTGCTGCTCTGCGCCGCGTCCTTACTGCTTACGCCCACCGAAACCCGGGCATTGGATACTGTCAGGTAAATGCTGATCAATAACTAATGATCAATACTGTTAAGTTAATACTGATCAATAACTAATGATCAATACTGTTAGGTTAATACTGATCAATAACTAATGATCAATACTGTTAAGTTAATACTGATCAATAACTGATGGTCAATAATCTCAGGTAATACTGATCAATAACTAATCATTAATACTGTTACATTAATACTGATCAATAACTAATCATCAGTACTGTTAGGTTACCTGAAGTTTTTATTTACGAGGAATTAAAGGGTAAAAAAATTTATTATTGATCAGTTATTAAGGGTAAATATAATTATTATTGATCAGGTATTAAAGGGTAAATATAGTTATTATTGATCAGGAATTAAAGGGTAAATAAAGTTATTATTGATCAGTTATTAAGGGTAAATATAATTATTATTGATCAGGTATTAAAGGGTAAATATAGTTATTATTGATCAGGAATTAAAGGGTAGATATAGTTATTATTGATCAGGTATGAAGGGTAAATATAGTTATTATTGATCAGGTATTAATAGCTAAATATAGTTATTATTGATCGGTATTAAAGGGTAAATATAGTTATTATTGATCAGGTATTACAGGGGTTACTATAGTTATTATTGATCAGGTATTAAAGGGTAACTATAGTTATTATTGATAGGGTATTGAAGGGTAACTATAGTTATTATTGATCGGGTAGTAAAGGGTAACTATAGTTATTATTGATTGGGTATTAAAGGGTAACTATAGTTATTATTGATCGGGTATTAAGGGTAAATATAGTTATCATTTATCAGGTTTTAGAGGGTATAGTTTTTTTTTTTCAGGCCCAAAATGGTAAACATATTGATCAGTAGCAATAATCAATATTTAACCCAGTAAACCCGCCCCCCTTGTCTCTGGTCTAGGCCATGAACATTGTGACTTCAGTGCTGCTGCTCTACTGTCCAGAGGAGGAAGCCTTCTGGCTGTTGGTGGCGCTCTGTGAACGCATGCTGCCTGACTACTACAACACCAGGGTTGTAGGTCAGTGACATCACACGAGTCAGTGATATCAGATGAGTAGAAGATCATATAAAGGTTTTCAGTCTCATGGTTCTGATGATGGAGATTCTGAATCAATGTTAATGTTGTGAAGTTAGTATCTTTATTCGCTCTCCTCCCTTCTTTGATCCTAATCCTGCTTTAATGGAAACACTGATGTACTATTAAGACAATAAACCTATAGGAGTACTGGTTAGACTGGAATAAAGACTGGGGGCCAGATTGGCCTGAATGAAGAAGGCAAGGGTGGAATGATTAAGATTTGATAATCTTTCTAAAGCCTTTTAAAGGCTTCAAAGAATGACATGATCAAAGGCAAGAAATGGAATGTTGGTGAAGCTGGGGATGTTGGGGCTTTTCCTTCCATTTTTATTCATTAGCTCCAGATGTTTTTATGTAGTTTTGTTTAATTTGTTTTATTTAACCTTTATTGTCTCTACAGAAGGTCTGGTGGACCAGGGCATCTTCAGAGGAGATCGTTTGGTCTTTGGTTGACATAGTTTGTCATCTTTATTATAGTTTAATGTGGTTTTTGTAGTTTGTCCTCTCTCAGAGCTCTGGTGGACCAAGGCGTTTTCAAGGAGTTCATGTAGTCTTTGGCTGGCGTAGTTTGTCATAATTTATTGTAGTTTATCATAGTTAATTGTAATTTATCTTTAGTTTAATTTAACCTTTTTTGTCTCTACAGAAGGTCTGGTGGACCAGGGCGTCTTCGTGGAGTTCCTGCAGTCATTTGTCATAGTTTATTGTAGTTTATTGTAGTTCTTGTAGTTTTTCCTGGTTTAATGAAAGGCTTTGTCTGTGCAAGAGCGTTGGTGGACCAGGACATCTCTGAGAAGTTCACGTGGTCTTTGGCTGACGTAGTTTGTTATAGTTTATTGTAGTTTGTCATAGTTTATTGAATTTTTTTGTGGTTCTTGTAGTTTTTTTCTGGTTTAATGGAAGTTTTTGTCTCCGTAGGAGCTCTGGTTGACCAGGGTGTCTTCGAGGAGCTCACCCGGGCCTTCCTCCCGCTGCTGTATGAACGTATGAAGGAGCTTGGCGTGATCTCCACCATCAGCCTCTCCTGGTTCCTCACTCTCTTCCTCTCTGTGATGCCGTTCGACAGCGCCGTCTTATTGGTTGACTGCTTCTTCTATGAGGGCATCAAGGTCATCTTCCAGGTGAGCCAGTATGCTTTCCGTACTTCCTGTTTCCTGGTGGTGTATTGACCGCCTGAGTTCCTAATAATCGTGAACAAAACTGATCTTTGTTGTCGTTTGTCACTCCCCCTGCAGGTGGCACTCGCTGTTCTCGGTGATAACATGAACGCTTTGCTGGGCTGCAGTGATGAGGGCGAGGCCATGACCATCCTGGGACGGTAAGACATCTTAGTATGAAATGAGTGAGACTTTCAGAACCTCCTTCAATGTTTCAGCCTGATGCTACAGTTGCTTCATTCATTTGAGTGGATAGACAGACGACTCTCTCCTGCGAAAAACACATGACAGCCTAATTGGAGTTTACAAAAAAACCTCAGAAAGACTCTGAGACTGTGAGAGACCAGATTCTCTGGTCAGATGGAAATAAGATTGAACTGTTTGATCTCATTTCTAAATGTGTCTGGAGGAAAACAGGCACCGCTCATCACCCTCTTAATACCATCCCAACAGTGAAGCATGGTGGTGGCAGCATTATGCAGTCAGGGTGTTTCCCAGCAGGGACTGGGAGACTGGTCAAAAAAAAAAAAACCTGTTACACCTGCTCTCCAACCTGCTCAAGATCTCAGACTGGGCTGAAGGTTCATCTTCCAACATGACAATGACCCTAAGACCGCAGCCAAGCCAACACAGTAGTGGATTAGGAACAACTCTGAATGTCCTAGAGGGGCTCAGCAGAAAAGCTCCCAGTGGAGGTGTGCGAAGCTTGTTGGGTACTGAGTAAAGGCTCTGAATACTGATGTCACTCTGATGTTTTAGTTTTAATTTTAAATAAATGTCTAAACTTCTGTTTTCCCTTTGTAATGATGGGGGACTGACTGTAGATTAATGAGGATAAAAATGAATTTAAACGACTATAGCATCAGGATGAAACAGTGAAGGAGGTCTAAATGAGCTGTATCACCTGTATCCAGGTGAGCCTAAATCAGACAGGTGTGATTAGGTTAACTGTTTCCTGTCTTTGCGAAGGTACCTGGATAACGTGGTCAACAAACAGACTGTGGCCCCGCCCATTCCTCACCTGCATGCCCTGCTGACAAGTGGAGATGAACCTCCACCTGAGATCGACGTCTTTGACCTCATCAAGTCCTCCTATGAGGTCAGTCACGGCCCTGTCTAATTCCTGAGGAAGGTCCAGTTTAATTCATGAGAGGCGTGACCTGGTTCATGAGGAAGGCTAAGTCTGATTCCAGAACACTGAAAGGCTCAGTCTAATTCCTGACGAAGGCTTGGTTTCATTCATAAAGGCTATTTTGAATCACTGAAAGGTTGGATCTAATTTCTGAAGGCTATTTTTCATAGCCATTGTTATCTCAAGACACCACAAAGAGGGCAGGTCTAGACCGTACTCTCTGTTGTGGTCTTTTATAATAGACCAGTGTAAATCATTAATATTAAAATAAAGACTATATCCTATTATAATATATATATAAATATAATTGATAAATGTATTATAATATTAACTGTAGTTCATTTGTAGCTCTGGAGGACAGGGTAAGTCTTTTTGAAATGTGGCTCCATACCACTTTATCCAAACCTTTATTCTCAGCTCTAGCTAGCCAGGCCCCTGTAGCCGGTGACAACCTAGTACCCCCTCTGAAGGCTAATTCAAATGTCTGGAAGGCTCAGTCTAATTTCTGAAGGCTATATTTACTGACTGAAAGGCTCAGTCTAATTCCTGAATGCTATTTTAAATAATTGGAGCGTTCAGTCTAAATCCTGAAGGCTAATTCAAATGTCTGAAAGGCTCAGTCTAATTCCTGAAGGCTAAATTGGCTGACTGAATGGCTTGGTCTAATTCCTGAAGACTATATTTACTGACTGAAAGGCTCAGCCTAATTATTGTATGCTATTTTTAAATAATTAAAGGTCTCAGTCTAGAGATCCTGAAGGCTATTTTTAATAACTGAAAAGCTAGGTCTAATTCCTGAAGGCTTGGTCCAAACCTCAAAGGCTACATAAAATTTCCATAAAAGGTTCAGTCTTATTCCTGGACCTGTATTTGAGGTAATTCCAGTTTCTTTTTCTGTTCTCAGAAATACGGCAGCCTGCGCTCTGATGTCATCGAGCAGATGAGGTTCAAGCAGAGGTTAAAGGTCATCCAGTCCCTGGAGGACACTGCTAAGAGGAGCGTGGTGAGTGATGTTAGGATACTGTTTGCTGATACTAACAGAGGAGCGTTGGCTAATGTGTTAACAGAGACCTGTGGTCACCCTGATCACATGTTCTCCTACAGGTCCGGGCTATGATGACGGAGTCTGCTTTTAGTATCGAGGAGCTGGAGGAGCTCTACTGTCTCTTTAAGGTATGCTCAGACAGCCTTCAGACCAACAGCCAATCAGTTTGAAGCTCAGCGTGTGATGTCAAGGTCATCTCTGTGTTCCAGTCCAAACACATGACCAGCTGTTACTGGGGCTCCAGCAGCTCAGCGGCTGACCGTCATGACCCCAGTCTGCCCTACCTGGAGCAGTACCGCATAGACCCCGCCCAGTTCAGTCAGCTGTTTGCGGCGCTGGCACCCTGGGTCTGTGGAGGCCACACCCCCATGCTGTCCGCCCGCCTCTTCAGATTGCTGGACCAGAACGGGGACGGACTGATCAACTTCAAAGAGTTCATCACGGGACTGAGTGAGGCCAAGCCCACACACACCTGTCACTCACTGTCCTGTCAGTATGTATAACACACTCCAAATAAAACATTCCAGTCTACCTAAAGCCCTAAACAACCCCACCTTCACCAACATTTCTTTTGAAGATCATGTTATCTTTTAAAATTTATAAAACATTCGATCTGTGCCTGTAAAGGAGATACCATTCTTAAATGTTTAGAAAACATTCTATCCTTGCCTTTAAAGATGATATCACCCTTTGAAGTTTATAAAACATTTCATCCTTGCCTTTAGAGGTGAAGTCATCCTATAACGTTTATAAAACATTCCATCCTTGCTTTTGAAGATGATTCAATTTTTTAATGTTTATAAAACATTCCATCCTTGCCTTTGAGGATCATGCCATACTTTAATGTTTATAAAACATTCCATCCTTACCTTTGAAGAGGCCATTCTTTAAAGTTTAAAAAACTTTCAACCTTACCTTTAAAGATGATGTCCTTTAAAGTTTGTAAAACATTCCATCCTTGCCTTGAAAGATAATATCCTTTAATGTTTATAAAACATTCCATCCTTGCCTTGAAAGATAATATCAATCTTTAAAGTTTATAAATCATTCCATCCTTGCCTTGAAAGATAATATCAATCTTTAATGTTTATAAAACATTCCATCCTTGCCTTTGAGGATGACACCATTCTTTATTGTTTATACAACATTCCATCCTTACCTTTGAAGATGTCATCCTTTAATGTTTATAAAACATTCAATTCTTGGCTTTGAAGATGTCTTCCCTTAAAGTTTATTCAACATTCCATCTTTACCTTTAGAGGTGATGTCATCCTTCAATGTTAATAAAACATTCTATTCTTGGCTTTGAAGATGTCTTCCTTTAAAGTTTATAAAACATTCCATCCTTACTGTTAAAGATTTCTTCCTTTAAAGTTTATAAAACATTCCATCCTTGCCTTTAGAGGTGATGTCATCCTTTGATAGAACTAATTGAGGCAGTACAGACATGAATGCCAGGCAGAGACCCCTGTCCATGTAGTCTTTAACTTCCACCTCTGGAAGAACTTCTTGTGTATCCTGTGGGAGGCTGGGACATGGGTCTGAGTGGTCCATGTTCAACACCTACGTTGTGGAAGCGGCTGCTAAAGCTCATTGCCTGGCTTAAGAAGGAGGCCCTGAGGGCTTGGTTAGAGACCCAGGGGTCTCTGGAGGCAGCTGGACTACGTCTCACTCTGAAATCCCCTGTCCTCTGCCTCAGCTGATCCATCTCCACTCTGATCAATATCTGGATAATCAGCTGATGATCTGTACTGATCAGCTCCACCTGTCTGTGTCCACAGGTGGGATGTATCACGGAGACATGACGGAGAAACTGAAGCTTCTTTATAAGCTCCACCTTCCACCAGGTGAGCTTACCTGTATGTTCTGACAGAACGAAGTTAGTGGCTATCAGCAGGATGATGGTTGCCATGGTGACTGGTGATGTTTTTATTCCAGCTCTGTGTCCGGAGGAGGCTGAGTCTGCCCTCGAAGCCACAAACTTCTTCACTGAGGACAGTCGAGGTAAACAGCTGTTTCTGTTCTTTAATGTTCATAAATGTTGGCTGGAGCTTCTCACCTGCTGACAGGTGAGCTGGTACTAACACCTGAGAGATGTTGTTAAGGTGTCTTCATGTTTATGTCCATCCAACCTCCACTCTGACTTTATTTTCTCTTTCTTTTGCTCACCTCCATCTTTTGCTTCTTTCTCCCCTGCCCTACTTCCTTAACATCTCCTTCTCCATCCTCTTTCTTCTTCTTTGTCCTACTTCCTTTAATTCTCCATCGTTTGCATTTTCTTCTCCTCTGTCCTTCTTCCTCTTATTCTTTTTCTCCATCTTCTGCTTCTTCTTTCTCTCCTTTTGCTTGTTCTTCTTCTTTGTCCGACTTCCTCTACTTCTTTTTTACTTCTTCTGTTTCTTTTCTCATCTTCTTCTGCTACATGATTTGCTTCTTTTCCTCTGTCCTACTTCCTTCCAGAATCTTCTGTCCCGTCTGATTTGGACACTCCAGGGCAGCAGGAAGTGATCTCAGGTTTGTTTCTTGCTCTGCCATTCTCTTCTTCAGTTTTGGATGATCTAGGCTCACAGTCTGCTCTGTCTTAGTTGAGTCTCAGCTGACACTCTTCCTCAGATTTCCTGAGGCTGTGGTTCATCGATTCTTTCGTAATATCCAAGTTGTCCACTTCTGTGGTGTTTAGTTTCCTCTCCAGATCAGAGACCTCTCTCATCAATCTTTGTAGATCCACACATACACAGGCTGTCTCCAGCATGTCCCAGAAGCACCGCATTAATCTGCTCCTATCAAGATCAGAGACGAGTCTTTTTTCAACAGAGCTTCTGCCAGCTGGTATTAAGCTGAATCCAACAGAAATGCAGAGCATCTGGTCAATTTCAAACGAAGCAGCAGATATAGCCTGCAGATCGTCAAACAAAGCAACACCTCTTCAAAACAGGAAGTGAACGAACAGGGATCCAACCTCAGACAGGTAGAGTTACCTGCTGTTTGGTTGTTGGTCTCTGTGGTCCTGCGTTAACTCCAGGTCTCCTAATTGGGCACCAGAAAGGACCCGTTTGTTTGAACCATCTGGTGAAAATTAGTTAAAAGTGAAAGTGGCACAAAAGGTGATGAGAGTGGGTTTCACTCCTGGGCACAGGTGAGAGGGTCAGGGTCCGGTTTAGAGACAGACATAAGGGAGGTAAATCTCTTCAACAACCATGATGACTGTGTTTCCTGTCTGTGCAGGTGAGGAGGTTAAAGAAGGAGGTGGGGACGGCGAAGAAAGGAAAGGTAAATGCTCTGCCTATGGAGAATGGTCATGTGATGTACCTGTAGTGTGTGACCTCTGACATGTTGTTCCTTGTGTCCTAGCTGGTGAGGAGCGTGCAAAGGACTACAGATACTACCTGAGGATGTGGGCCAAAGAGAAAGAACCAAAGACAGAGACCATCAAAGACCTGCCCAGGATCAACCAGGTGAACTGACCCCCTCTCTCCATCAGGGCTCTTTTCCTCAACACTAGGGGTGCCAAACTCAAGGCCCGGGGGCCAAATCCGGCCCATGACACAGTTAGACCCAGCCCACAAAATCATATCATATTCTTATTATAACTGGCCCTAAAATATGAGGTCTGCAGATTTCCTCCAGTATAAAAATGTAAAATTAAACTTGATCATATCAAATATCCCTAAGTCATAAAAATATGAAAAAAAAATAGTAAAAATTACTAAACAAAAAGAAATGTGGGGAAATAAATTAATTTGTGTTTTGCTTTCTTATTTCCAATTTGGCATTGCACATTTATGACTTCAATCTATTATTTGAACTTTTATTTCATATTTTGACCTTTCATATTTATTATTTTGACTTACTATCTCATATTTTGACCATTCTCAATTTATTATTTAGACTTTTTGTCTCATATTTGACCTTTTCAATTCATAATTTTGACTTTTTGTGTCATATTTTAACCTTGTGAATGTATTATTTTCACCTTTATCTCATATTTTGACCTTTTCAAATATTTTGACTTTTGATCTCCTATTTTAACCTTTTCAATTTATAATTTCAACGTTTTGACTCATATTTTGACCTCTTCAATTAATTATTTTGACTTTTTATCTCCTACAGTCATGGACGAAAGTATTGGCACCCCTGGAATTTTTTCCAGAAAATACAGCATTTCTCCCAGAAATTGTTGCAATTACAAATGTTTTTGGTATACGTGTGGTTATTGCCTTTATGTGCATTGGAGCAACACAAAAAATCAGAAGAAAAAAAGACAAAATTAACATAATTTTACACAAAACTCAGGAAATGGTCCGTACAAAATTATTGGCACCCTCAACTTAATATTTGGTTGCACAACCTCGGAAAAAAATAACTGAAACAAATCACTTCCTATAACCATCAGCAAGCTTCTCACATCTCTCAACTGGATTTTTGGACCACTCTTCTTCTGCAAACTGCTCCAGGTCTCTCAGATTTGAAGGGTGCTTCTTGCAACAGCAGTTGTAAGATCTCTTCATAGGTGTTCAATGGTATTTAGATCTGGACTCATTGCTGGCCACTTCAGAACTCTCCAGCTTTGTCTCCAACCATTTCTTGGTGCTTTTTGAGGTTTGTTTCGGGTCGTTGTCCTGCTGGAACACCTATGACCTCTGATGCAGACCCAGCTTTCTGACACTAGGCCCTACATTGCGGCCCAAAATTTTTTGATAGTCTCCAGATTTCATGATTCCTTGCACACAGTCAAGGTACCCAGTGCCAGAGGCAACAAAATAACCCCAAAACATCCTTGAACCTCCACCATGTCTGACTGTAGGTACTGTGTTCTTTTCTTTGTAGGGCTCATTCTGTTTTCTGTAAACAGTAGAATGACGTGCTTTTCCAGAAAGCTCTACCTTAGTCTCATCTGTCCACAAAATGTTCTCCCAGAAGGATTGAGGCTTACTCAGGTCCATTTTTGCAAACTCCAGTCTGGCTTTTTTATGTCTCTTTGTCAGTCATGGGGTTCTCCTGGGTCTCCTGCCATAGCGCTTCATCTCATTCAGATGACCACGTATGGTCCCAGCTGACACTTTTGCACCCTGAGTCTGCAGGACAGCCTGAATCTGTGTGGAAGTTGACTGAGGATGTTTATCCACCATTCCAACTATCCTGCGTTGCATTCTTTTGTCAGTTTTTCTCTTCCGTCCACGTCCAAGATGATTAGTCACAGTTCCATGGGTTATAAACTTCTTGATTATTTTACGCACAGTGGACAAAGGAATCTCAAGATCTCTGGAGATGAAACCTTGAGATTGTTCATATTTTGTTCATATTTTTTCACAATTTTGCTTCTTAAGTCCTCAGACAATTCTGGGCTCTTCTTTCTCTTCTCCTTGCTTGGTGTGACACACACAGACACACAACACAAAGGTTGAGTAAACTTTTATACATTCTAACTGGCTTCAGGTGTGATTTCTAGATTGCCAGCACCTGTTACTGCCACAGGTGAGTTTAAATGAGCATCACATGCTGGAAATAAAATGATTTACCCACAGTTTAAAAAGGGTGCCAACAATTTTGTCCGGCCCATTTTTTGAGTATTGTGTAAAATTATGTCAATTTTGTCTTTTTTCTTCTAATTTTTTGTGTCGTTCCAATGCACATAAAGGCAATAAACATGTGTATACCAAAAACATTTGTAATTGCAACAATTTCTGGGAGAAATGCTGTATTTTCTGGAAAAATTCCAGGGGTGCCAATACTTTCGTCCATGACTGTATTTTGACCTTTTCAATTTATTATTTCAACGTTTTAACTTCTATTTTGACCTTTACAATGTATTATTTTGACATTTTATTTCATATTTTGACCTTTTAGGTGCACCATTTTAAATTTCAAAGACATAATTATGCCTTAAAAACATGATTGTGAATGTTTGTTTTTTTTTACATTTGCCTTTTGAAAGTATTATTTTAACATCTAATTTGTGTTTGACCTTTTGAACTGATAATTTTGACTTTTTATCTCAGATTTTGAGCCTTTCAACTAATCATTTTGACTTTTTAAATCTCAAAATCATCTATCATCAGTGCTATTTTTTCTCCATAGTTTATTACTGGCTAAAATGAGGTTATCAGTTTAGCAATATGTGGACCCTTTTAGGCCCTCAGGTTAGACCTTCATTCAGAATCCAGCGCCTTCTGTGATTGAGTTTGACACCTGTGCTTTACACCATACCGATTCTAATCATCTGCTATAATCATTTATCTTAATTCCACATTGGGAATTGTTCGGTATGGTTACGGCAGTTTCTGACAAAGCTGAAAGGAGGTTGGCATTAACTTCACGCTAGATCGGCCCATTCATTGGGCTCGGTCTTGTTCGTCCCAGTTTACGCTCTAACAGGGGTGAGTGAACTCTGCAAAGGAAGCGTTCTACACCAGACCCACCTCACCTCAGGGGTAGATCTGATCCCCAGGGGTGATGCCTTGGCTGTTCTTGGTGACTTCAATGCTACCACTGGCACTGACAGGGAGGGCTATAAGGCGTGGACTGGCCCACACAACTCTGGACAACGAGATGAAAGCTCCTCAATGAACTTTGACTTTTCCAGCAGTCAGAGCCTGAGGATTGCTGGATTGTGGTTTCAGAGAGCAGTCTCATGGCGCTGGACTTGGTATTCCAATGATGGTGTCACAAAGAAGGAGTTTGACCATGTACCTACATGTATGTAGGTGGACACTGGGGGCTGCTCAGGGACTGCAGGGTTTTCAGGAATTTTCAGTTCAAGACGACAGGCAATTCATGTACCTCTGTAAGACACAGACGTTCAGTGAGAGGCCACTGTCTGTTTGACATGATTAAACCATTCTCTTTCTCTTGTTCAACCCTGCCTTCTTTCTCTCTCTCCAGGAGCAGTTCATCGACCTCTGTAAGACACTCTATAACATGTTCAGTGAGGAGCCTGGCGAGCAGCAGCTCTACCACTCCATCGCCACCGTGGCCAGCCTGCTGCTCCGGATCGGAGAGGTTGGGAAGAAATTCAATAATGGCAGCAGGAGAACAGACAACCCTGTACAGGCCCAGCCTCCTGAACCTGCCACTGAGGAAGAGTGTTCAGGTGATTCTCAGGTGTGCCGGGCTCTGGCGGAGGCTCAGCTGGAGCCGGCCGCCCCACCGACGTCTGACGAGGAGGGGAAGGATGACACATCAGTGTCCTCGTACTCGGTGGTCAGCTCCGGCTCGCTTCAGTGTGAGGACATCGCCGACGACACCGTTCTGGTGGGCAGCGGCGAGCAGAGGCGAGGCAGCGTGCTTGACGTGGATTGGTCCATCACTTTCGAACAGGTTCTGGCCTCACTGCTGACAGAGCCGCCACTGGTCGACTATTTTGAGAGGAAGAGGGACATCCAGAGCAAGATGGCCGCCTGTAAGGCCCAGCGTGCCGTGGAGCGTCAGACAAGCTCCACATCCGACCACGAACTTGCCCAGCACTCCGTCTGACCCTGAGCTATACCTGTGCAGGTGTCATGTAAATAAACTCTCCCACCTGCACTGACACTAATGGCTAACAGGCAGGCTAACCCCTGGCAGAAGTATAGAAGCCCCAGAGTCCAAAAGATTTGGTTTTCAACCTGAAATTGGCTGAAAGACCAATCAGCTGTGTCTCATTCAACCTTCTTAAATATTCAGTACTCTACATTTATACTGCAGATATCACACCATGCTAACTATGCTACCGGTTAGCATGCTGTTCCATGGATTAATACCATCAGATCTCATTATGTGAACTCAGAACCTACGAAGTGTTTGAGAAGCTTGTCTGGGACACAGCTGTGATGTTTCATTTAAAAACATGGTTTTATATTTCAAACAGCAGATTTAACCTCATTTTACTGTCAGAGAACCAGTGTTTGGACCCCAGGAGGACCAGGACTCTAGGGTACAGCTAAGGGGGATCAGTGTTTGGACCCCAGGAGGACAAGGACTCTAGGGTACAGCTAAGGGGGATCAGTGTTTGGACCCCAGGAGGACAAGGACTCTAGGGTACAGCTAAGGGGGATCAGTGTTTGGACCCCAGGAGGACCAGGACTCTAGGGTACAGCTAAGGGGGATCAGTGTTTGGACCCAAGGAGGACCAGGACTCAAGGGTACAGCTAAAGGGGATCGGTGTTTGGACCCAAGGAGGACCAGGACTCTAGGGTACAGCTAAGGGGGATCAGTGTTTGGACCCCAGGAGGACAAGGACTCTAGGGTACAGCTAAGGGGGATCAGTGTTTGGACCCCAGGAGGACCAGGACTCTAGGGAACAGCTAAGGGGGATCAGTGTTTGGACCCAAGGAGGACCAGGACTCAAGGGTACAGCTAAGGGGGATCGGTGTTTGGACCCAAGGAGGACCAGGACTCTAGGGTACAGCTAAGGGGGATCAGTGTTTGGACCCCAGGAGGACTAGGACTCCAGGGTACAGCTGAGGGGGATTCGTGTTTGGACCCCAGGAGGACTAGGGTACAGCTGAGGGGGATCAGTGGTTGGACCTAGGAGGACTTGGACTTTAGGGTACAGATAAGGGGGATCAGGGTTTGGACCCAAGAAGGACTTGGACTCTAGGGTACAGCTAAGGGGGATCCATGTTTGGACCCCAGGAGGACAAGGACTCTGGGGTACAGCTGATTGGGATCCGTGTTTGGACCCTACGAGGACTAGGACTCTAGGGTACAGCTAACAAGATTAATGTTATGACCCCAGGAGGACTAGGACTTTGGGGTTCAGCTGATTGGGATCCAGGTTTTTGTCCCTGGTTAACTGAAATAAGACTGAATAGCTTAAGGTTTTTCATTGTGATTAGCCCTAGGTCCATCCTGAAGTATTAAGACCAGTTCCATACCTGCAAACTTTCATTTTGACAACACAGAAGCCTCTTTTCTCAGTTTCCTGCCTTTCTGTTTTAAACCTTGGCTGCTATGTACTGGAGGCATATGTTGACTCAGGCACCATCTTGGAGAGGGGTAGCCACAGCTTATGAAAAGTGTAAGTCAATGACAGCATGAGGTCTGGAGGTTTGTCCTCAGTTAAAATCATCCATAGTCTCTGAATTGTGAAGCTGTTATGTCACAAATTTGTTTTTATAATAATTAATCAGGATGATGATGGTAAAAGACCTCTGACCCAGTAAAAGCTCCACACACTGATGATGATGTTTCAGCTCCTGTACATTTGAAGAGCTGTCAGCTGAATAAACGTCCTTTCTACTGTACCGTTACAGTTCGTTCTGATGGTTCACAAGGCATTCTGGGAAATTTCACATTACCCTCAGTGTGACCTTCACCCCTTCACCCTACCTCGCTAGGACACCTCGCCACAAGACAGGAAGGTGTTTCCCTGCATCTGCTACCCCTCTCCAAGATGGCAGCCAAATAGACACATGTCATAACTCAGAAAGCAGCACCTTCATATATATATATATATCTATGATTTCTGGTGACATCATTCCCATCAACGTCCTGTTCAAAGATGTTTTATCGTTTGTTTCTCTTTGATGTCTCCTCCGAATCGATCAAAGATCAGTCATTGATCAATTATTGATCTGTTTAATAAAGTAAAAAAAATCTTAATTTGGTTTTCTCCTTTCATCTTTATTGATTATTGAAAATAAAAGAAGCCAGAGTCAGAGTACAGGGATCAGGTGTGAACAGCCCTTTTCAAGTCCAGACACTAACTCTCTATTGGATTGAGGTCTGCGCTTTGACTTGGCCAATCCAGAACATTCTCCTTGTTGTCTTTAAACCATTTCTGTGTAGCTTTCTCCATCCTAACGATGGAAAAACAGGTGCTGAATTTTATGTTCCAGAATGGAAAGATGACCAAGAGAACTACGGACCACAGATCATATTCTGCTGTTGAATGATGGCAGATTTATTAGACCCCTGTTCAGGACCACCCATAATGGGGTTAAAGGGTAGAGCTCCCTGGAGCCCAGCCAAAGTGAGGGCCATGGAGGTGAGCAAAATCATGGTCCGTTGTAAAATTAAGCTGTGATTACCACATTATATTTTTCACCTGAGTAAAGCCACTCTGAAAAAAGCAACAATAGCACAAAAACAATGAATTTTATTTATTTATTCTGTGGTATAGTTCTGTTTAAAGGAAATGAGTTTACATTTAGAAAAAAGCTAGATTGTACTACAGAATAAAAATCATGGTTTGTTGCTTTGATAAGAATTTTTATTCAGGTTAAAAATGAAATATGGTTATCACAGCTCAACTTCACAGTGAACGAGGATTTTACTAACCTCCATTCACTGCCAGTTTGCCTGGACCTCAGTAAGATGAGATGTGAACCTGGAAATCACAGGGAAAAAGCCAGGGTTTTTAGTGTCGTGGTCTGACAATAAATCTGTTTTTAATAATAATCTAGTTTAACATTTGATCATTCATACATTTACTGTTATAATCGTGTAATAATCAATTTCTTTTTCCTGTTTAATCAGTTCCAAACCTTAACACATAATGTGGACCATTTATTTTTTGCACTGAATTGATGTAGTTTTGTTAAATGCTATTGTTACAACACATATAATAATAATAATAATAAGAAGAAGAAGAATATTATAACTAAAGGGATGACTGAACAGTAGGGGGTGGTAATGCTCCGCTATCAACAAGAAGATGAAGAGGAAGTGATGTATAGTATGACGTAACACTACGCTCAAAAATCCCCGCGAAAATCTCCGAGAAAAACAAAACTGCCAGAAATTGAACAAGAAGAAGAAGACGAAGAGAAAAACAGAAACCAAACAGGGGGTCATGGTCCAGGTGTTTCACGTCGTCAGGTGTTTCTCCTGTCAGAGCTTCCAGGTTCAACAGGTAACAAAGCTAACGGGCTAAAACACGGGCTAACTGTCCTAACACAAGCTAACTGGCTCAAACACGAGCTAACTGGCTTAAACAGTATGACATCAGTCGTCCAATCAGACAGCTGGACTGAGTCTGTAGAACTGACTTTATGTGGGATCAATAAGGCTGATTGACGATGAATCAGGACTCTGACTGGTCGATTCAGGAGAACTGAGACTGGATTTGATTTACAGGTTTAATCATTCTAATTATCCTTAAAATCATTCAACCCAAATACAGTTCTTCTAATCAGCCCTGGGCATGGGTTTATTTCTGCTGAGTATGTGATGTCACTTCCTGCTGATCAACACCTGTACCTCTGTTTGTGTGCAGGTGAAGAAGGTGAAGAAGTGGAGCTGTAAGCTATGTGGAGAGAAACAGACGCTGGTCAAGGTCAGTTAAATCAATAATCAATCAGAACATCAATTAATGGTGACAAAAACTGGAGATGATGCAATAGAGCACAGTACAACATAACTTTATTGTACGATATTACACTACAGCTTCAACGTTACACAACAACATTACCATTAAACATTACAAATGCAATGTGACAGCCCTTACTTAGTGAAGTATAATGGCAGATACTTCAAGAACACAGACCTGTGGATTGTTATGGAGTACTGCAGAGCCAGGCCAGTCTCTAACATCATCAGACTACGCAGCACGGCGTTGACAGAGGATGAGATTGCCACTATCCCGAGGGGTCTTGAATACCTTCACTTCTTGAGGAAGATCCATCGAGACATTGAGGCGGGAAACATCCTCCTCAACACAGAGGGACACGCCAACTTGACAGATTTTAGAGTTGCTGGGTGACTAACAGACACAATGGCATTCAGGAAGCCGGAGTGATGAATTCACACACTTTGTGAAGAAGTGTCTGGCCAAAATTTCCAGAGCAGAGAGCGACCGAAACACATCTCCTGCAGCACACATTCATCAGCCAAGCAAAGCCAGATCCACATTACATAATCTTGTGTTTCAACACAATATTACACTACAACATTACACCACAATGCAATACAACATTACAATACAGCACTTCAATATTACACTGTATTACAATATGACAATAAACTACAATTTTACACTACACTTTTCAGTGGTACCAAACAAAGAGCTGTTTGGGGCCAAACTGTTTCTTTGCTGTGCCATTTGATTGGTGCTGATTGGTTGGCAGGAGTTTGGGCGGGGCTCTGGGGCTGACTGCAGGCGCCATGTTCAGAAGCTGAATGCCATGAGAGGAGCTGTGTTGGAGGAGCAGGAGCATGCAGCCTGGTCACTATGGTAACTGCCTATACCCACTATTTATTCATGCCTCAGTAATCATAAAATCACCTGCCAATCATTCTACCTACAGGGAGCAAGCAGAGGAGGAGGCGGAGCCTGAGGAGGAGCAGCAGGTAACCGACTCACCCACCCACCCAGTCACTCACTCAGGAGTTCTGTTCCTCTCACCTGCTGACATCGGGTCAGTTTGAACTGTAGCTTTGAAGAAACTCCACTCATCAGGATCAATCAGTAATATTGGTGATCAATCAACCTGACAAGTCTTCCTCTTAAACCAGTCTACCTTTACCAATTTACAGAGGATCCAGACCTGATCCTCATGGTCTCCTGTAGCAGATACAGACCAGATCATTATAGACTGCCCCAGCTGATTCCTTCTGCAGGACCAGGGTACATGTAACCAAAATGGGTTCTTTTATTCTCTGGCCCCTTTTTCCTACCTCTACAGGTGAGTCACACTCAGGTGAGCCGCTGGAGTAAATACCTTGCCAACCCCGAGGAGGCGGAGGCTGAGGAAGATGAGGATGGTTTGTTTGACAGGAAGCAGCTCCATGGCAACGGCATGAATGAAAGGTATGAATATTTCTTCTGAAAGAGGCCACACCCACCTGACCCTGATTTTAAAAAGTCTCCTATAAGAGCTACACTAACGTTTCCCATTAAAGCTCCTAAATGTTCTGTCAGAGCTTATTAGTGTTCTATTAGAGCTCTTAAGTGTCCTAATAAAGCACTTTATTGTTCCATTAGAACTCTTTAGTGGCCCATTAGGTCTCTTTAGTGTCCTTTTAGAGCTCTTTAGTGTCCTACTAGATCTCTTTAGTGTCCTATTAGAGCTCTTTAGCATCCCATTAAATGTCCTTTAATGTCCTTTTAGAGCTCTTTAGTGTCCCACTAAGTCTCTTTAGTGTCCTTTTAGAGCTTTTTAGTGTCCTATTAGAGCTCTTTAGTGTCCTACAAGATCTCTATAGTGTCCTATTAGAGCTCTTTAATGTCCTATTAGAGCTCTTTAATGTCCTATTAGAGCTCTTTAGTGTCCTTTTAGAGCTCTTTAGGATCCTATTAGAGCTCTTTAGGGTCCTATTAGAGCTCTTTAGTGTCCTATTAGAGCTCTTTAGGCTCCTTTCAGAGCTCTTTAGTGTCCTATTGGGGCTTTTTAGGGTCCCATTAAAGGCTCTTTAAAGTCTCATTAGAGCTCTTTAGGCTCCCATTAAGTCTTTTTAGTGTCCTTTTAGAGCTCTTTAGTGTGCCATTAAAGGATCCTTAGTGTCCAGTTAGAGCTCTTTAGTGTCCCAGTAGTTCTCTTTAGTGTCCTTTTAGAGCTCTTTAGTGTGCCATTAAAGGATCCTTAGTGTCCAGTTAGAGCTCTTTAGTGTCCCAGTAGGTCTCTTTAGTGTCCTTTTAGAGCTCTTTAGTGTGCCATTAAAGCTGACTGTAGGTGAATCATTTTAATCATTCTGTGCTCTGATAGGAAGAGGAAGAGAGGAGGGGCTCCCAGCTGCTCACCTGAACAGGTAAGACTGTTAAACTTTGCTGCTATTCTGAAGATGTTGGACCTTTCCTTAGGTCCAGGGTAGGGAGGAAGGAAGGAAGGCAGGTAGGATGGTTGTAGGTAGGTAGGTACGTTGGTTGGTAGACAGGTTAGTTTGCATACTGGTGGTAGGTAGGTAGGTGGGTTGGTTTTAGATAGGATAGGTTGGTAGATTGGTCAGGATGGAGGTTGTTTGGTAGGTTAGATGTAGGTTGGTTGTATGTAGGTTAATAGATTAACTGGTAGAGACATGCATATGAGGTGAGGTGTTTTTCCACACAGTTATGATGGAGTCCAGGGGTATTATCAAACTACTCTAAGATTACTTTAAATAAATACCTACTGTCATCTATGGTTTCACTGAGATCTACATCCTCTCAGATTTCCTCTTTATTCCCTGAAACCTCTCAGCTGGCCTTTTTGGACCAATCACTGACCAGTATTCCTCTATCTACAGGAGGACACGCCCCCTCCTACCAGGACCAGCATAGCCAGCCAGAACCAGTCCTGCCTCTACACAGAGAAGGCTCCTCCCACCAGACAGGTGGTCCCTCCCGCCGATCACCTGCCCCCTCCCTCTAAACGGCTGACTCCTCCCTCTGCAGGTAGTGGGTGCGTCTCCAGGTGGGCTCGTTTCATTGGCTCTGAACAGAGGGAGGGGGAGGATTCTCAGGGCATTGGCTTGGATCCTTCTGTGGGCGGAGCTTCTGTTTCGCCTGACTCTGATGTCATTGGTCAGACCCTACCTGTCCACAGACCCCGTCTCCTAAGTCCATTCTCCCCCCTATTTGATAGTGGGGAGGACTTTATGATTGATGACTTCCTGTAGAATTAACCCGCTAAGCTCTGCCCACTGATGGGCCAAAGACCAATCAGCTCAGGTTATTAAATCCTCTAGTTTTAAATATTTATGGTTTAATTTTATTTAGATGTACAGTTTACTGAAACCTGATCATCATTAGTCATATCCTGTCTTCGGCTATTTTTAGGGGTGTGATGAGATCAAAATACCATGAGATTTGGTGAGGCTAAAGCTGAGCTAAGAGTCTGCAGTGATATTCAGAGTTAGGGCTGTTGTTATGGAGCTGAAATCTTCAGTGACTTTCACCTGAATTGGACCTAATCTGCTCTTGCATCCTGTCAGCCCTACTGTTCATTTACTGATCTGTTCATTTATTGATCAGTTTGTTACCTGTTATTTTATTGATCTGTTGAGCTTTACAGATGAGTCAAAACTTGTTTGTTTGTTGATGCTTTTATTGATCAGATAAACATCATGACAGAGATAATAAAGACGTAGAAACAGTGATCAATGAGACGTATTGATTGATAACAGTAATCAGGTGATTGATTATTAAGTCGGTAAATATCAGATAAAGGAATCATGGTGAAGAAGGAGAACATCAGCGCTGACATCATCACGGTTGATGTGGGCGGGGCTGTTTGGCGTACTGGATGGCATCCAGGGCGGCGCCGATGTCGAAGTTTTTGGCCTGAAGGAGACGAGTGAGCCAGCCGCCCTCATCGGTGAAACCCATGGACAGCATGGAAGAGAGAGACTCCACCAGACGGGGGTCGGCCTCTGTGGGGGGAGAGTGGAGGGGTTAGCACAGGTCATTATACTCCGTGACATCATAACCATCCACGGTAGACTGACTATGAGTGACCCCAGTGTAAATGATGGTTAGGTTTAGGAGACAGAGTTCATCTGAAACCTCATTGGAATGGACTATAAAGACTATCTCTGACCAGTGAACACCTGAGTATGTGTTTAAACCAAGTTAAACCATCATTGGTTATTGACAACAAAATACTGCAACTACATGGGATTACGGGATGTGTAGTTCCTCTGCCTTTTTCTCAGTTTTCTGATCCTGTCTTTTTAGTATCAGCTGTTTCGATCATACAGACTGGGGGGCGGGGCTTACCTTGAGGCAGGTGAGGGTATAGAGCCGCCTCTCTCAGGCCTGTTGGTCCTGGTGGTCCTGGTGGGGGCCCTGGGAGGCCCTGGTCTTGCAGCTCTCCAGTGGACGGGTCGACCTCACGGGGGCTCAGATGAGTCCACTCCTCATCAGAGTCTTTGCTCCCCTGGAAACAGGACAGGTGATCAGGAACAACACTGAGACTGTAGACATCCACATATCAGGGTTTCACTGGACAAGAACAGCACTGGGGGCCAGGGAACTAGGCCTGGATCCAGTTATTGACTTCATCATCCCTAGAATCCTCCACCAAAAGCTGGCCCTGCTCACAATACCAGCATCCACTCTTACTACTAATCAACAGTCACAGTTAAACTGACCTTTGACTTGTCGCTGGCTCCATCACCATCGCCCAATTCATCTTGCTGATTAGCCCCGTCTTCGCAGGTAGCTCCGCCCTCACTGTTGGTCCTGCTCTCTTTGCTAGCCCTGTCCTCGCCATTGGTTCCGCCATCCTTGCTGGCCCCGCCCTCACTGCTCGCCTCGGTCATCTCCACATCTCTCTCAGCACCGCTCTGAGTAGGCGGGGTCACTTTGGTCCTCTGGCCTTCATGCTCCACGTCGATGTCCACGTCAATACCTGCAAACAGATGATATCACTTCTTGTTACATTTGCAGCTTTCCTATGAAAAGGCATGGTCACTTCCTGATCTAGACAGCCAATCAGAGAGCAGCTCTGACATTAGGTGACATCACTCACCCAGTGGGCTCAACATGGCGGCCACGCCCTCTCCGATGTTCTTCAGGAAGTCCACACCTGCCTGAGACGCTGAAGACAGATAGTGATGATGTCATGAGTGATGTCATCGATCATGTAACACCTGTCAGGTTTTTCTCATTGATTACTGATCTATCAATCAAACTGACCTGAGGGGGCATCAGCTTCAGAGGCTGGTTTGCTGGGTCCAGCCTGGTCCTGGTCCTGAGGACGGTTCTGGTTTTGGTTCAGGTTCTGGTTCCACATGCAGTGTCTCATCTTCTTCATCCAGCGGCCACGAGGGAACCACTGCCATGGCAACAAGACCCGATAGGGTTATTGATTATCAATATCAGACATTGGTGATGTTAGAGAGGTTCTGATTCATCTATGACTGACAATTATCAATATTATTGATTATCAATATCAGATATAAATACTGATTCTATTTGATATCATTGATCATCTCTTCATTGATAAATTGTAAACTGTTGGTCGTCAGGTCTCAGTTTCAGTTCTCAGTTTGTTGCGTTTCTACATTCCTTTAGTTATTTTCTCCTCTAAAGTCAAGATCGCCCTCTGCAGCACACAGACAACACTGTGACATTACTGGTGGGCGTGGTCAGACGTCCCCTCACCTGCAGTGGGTGCCAAATGGGCAGCAGAGCATGCTCAGTGTGCTTCCCTTGAGCCTGGCAGGTGGAGCACAGGTCGTAGTCGGGACACACGGTGCACTTGAAGCGGGTCCCGATCACAGAGCCCTCACAACCATCACAGGTCACGTTGGGGTGGAGGGCCGGGGGTGGGGTCATGTGAGGGGGGGGCCCCTGATGGGGTCCAAGGGGGTGAAGAGGAGGAGGGGGGTGACCAAAGGCAAAAGGTGGGAAGGCGTGGAGAGGGAAGTCTCTGCGGTGCTCCTTCCTCTCTGGAAGATTTCAAAATAATGGTTATAAACAAAAAAAGGACCTTAAAAGACTTAAAGTTTATTTTAAAAAACAGTAAAACAAGTCTAAAGTTTATTTAAACAAAAAACAAGTCTTAAGAAATTGTATTAGAAAATAGTAAAGTCTAAATAGGGTTTATTTCAAAAAAGTCTATTAAAAGTGTAAATACGGGTTATTTAAAGAAACAGTGAAATAAAAGTCTAAATTATATGAATGTAAACATTAAATATCTAAATAAAGTTATTAAAAAAAACAAATGTCTACGTTTATTATAAAAAATAAAAGTACATAGGATTTTTAGAAAACAAAATAAAGGTGTAAATAAGTCATATTTAAAAAAATAAAATAAGTATAGATAAACATGTCCTTAAAGACATCTCCAACAGCTAGGATGGCATGTTTTTTTTTAGTCTGTGTTTATGGTCTAAATGATTGTGATGGTGTTGTTTTCAAAAGTTGCTGTTGTCATGGAAATGAACAAAACAACATGGCGGCATCTTCAGCTGCAGTCATGGCGGTGTAAATGGGGTCTGATACAAGTGAGTGTCATGGGGGATGGGAGTTCTTACCTTTGATGAAGATACGGAACGTAGCGTCCTTCATACAGGCCAGACCCATCATCAGCTCGTCATCAGAGGAGAACGCCACCAGGTCGCCATCTTCATCTGAAAGACACCAAACCGTCATCATTAATATCATCATCATCATCATCATGACCATTAACAATATAACTATCAATATGATCATCATTAATATGATCACAACTATGATTACTTTGATGATGATCATATTGCTATGGGTTAGGGTGCTGAAATCAGATTAGTGAGGCTGAAATCAGGGTAAAAGGGCTGAAATAAAATAAGGGGCTGAAATCAGGGTTAAGGGCTTCAATAAGAGTAAACAGGCTTAAATCAGTGTTACCGGACTGAAATCAGGGTAAAAGGGAATGAAATCAGAGTAAATGGGCTGAAATCAGAGTAAATGGGCTGAAATCAGTGTAACCAGACTGAAATCAGGGCTAAGGGGATGAAATCAGGGTTAAGGAGCTGAAATCAGATTACTGGGACTGAAATCAGGGTAAACAGGCTTAAATCAGTGTAACCGGACTGAAATCAGGGTAAAAGGGAATGCGATCAGAGTAAACGGGCTGAAATCAGTGTAACCAGACTGAAATCAGGGCTAAGGGGATGAAATCAGGGTTAAGGAGCTGAAATCAGAGCTACAGGGTTGCAATCAGAACCTGACATGCCAGATGGATTTGGTTCACACATCCATCTGGAAAACTTCCCATAGACAATTTTTGGAAAAGGGCAGAGCCTTTGAAAAAAAACTTAGAGGGTGATTGGATGGACGTTCTGTCTGTCACATCTTTACAGGGCAATCAGAGCAACAAAGCATGTGACCAAGTAGCTGCTACCGAGAGTAAACTCAGAGTTTGCATAACATGAACCATCACCACCAAAGAACCACCAAAGAATGCTCAATGCTGATCTTTGTTCTTCTTTTAAGGAAGAAATGTCAAGTTCTGATAAAACTGGTGCTTTAGCAGCATCCAGGCTAATCTCTTCCGCCATGCTGCTTGCTTACTCATGACTTCGCTGCACCCAAAAGTACAGCCTCTTAGTCCTGATTGGTCCTGTCACTTTCTTACAGGGCTCAATCTGTTCAGATAGGATGGGCTGAATCTCAATCTCCTCCCTAAACCCTGAACCCTTCTGGACTTAACTGACTGCCCCTGGAATGTGACTGAGTGAGGCTGCAAGGGCTGCAAGTGGTGGAAACAGGAATGGGACAGCCCTTTGTTTTTTTGTTGATAGTTGGCATCTTGCAGGGATTAAAACAATGATAAAAACGAGCATGCCTCACTATGGACCTATTTTCTCAGTGGACGCAGGCTGTTTTAAATAATAAACAAATATTAACAGAATGTGAAAAAAGTGGATTTTAAAACCTATCCGAACTGTTGCATTTCTAAGCTGGCCAATTAGAGGGTGGGACAAGAAAAAGAAATCCCTTTTTGGTAATAGGAAAAAAACCCATTACCTCTGTAGTTTAGCAATATTTACCTCTAAAGAACATGATGAGGCTGTAGTTCAACCGGATTTATTACAGTTTTTATTTATAATAATATCAAATACTTTCCTCTGTAATAAAATAAAATAATAATAAACATTTACCTCTATAGAACATATTGAAGCCATCGTTCTTCAGACAGGTAAACACACCTGCCGTCTTCCTGCTCAGGTATTCGAAGCTCGTGGACACACCTGGATCCACGGTGAACCTCCGGACTTCCTTCACGGCCTCGTCTTTACCCAACAGGTAAGCTTTCACCGTCACGGACATGCTGAAAGCGGGAAAATGACCTGTCTAAGCCGGACTGAAGATGAAAATAGACCAAGGTATTCAGGGATTTCCGTAAGAAAACCGGGGAGAACCGAACTCAGCCGAAAACAGACCCAAACTTTTCTGCCTCTAAAACTTTGTGACGCAGCTTTAAATCCTGCAGCTATTCTTATGTTTACTTCCGCCACAAACGTCACTGACGCCACCAGGGTGAAACATCGGCGTGCCACACCATTGGTCTGATAAACGAGGTCCCGCCAAAAAGACCAATCACAGGCCGAGGAATGACTAAGCGCTTTCCAATGAAGGGATTTTCCCACTGGAGTGACCTGACCAATCAGGTTCAACCTGAATAAAGTTCACATGATGTACAAAGAATGCTGACGTCATCATGACAGACAAAAAACAAGTTATTGTTATCAATATTTTTTTCCAATTAAACTTATTAAAGTCAATTTTTCTACTATTATATTATTTCATTATTATATTCATACTATTTTGATCAATATTCATTTCATTTTCATTACTATTGATGGTATTAATAAAACATATACCATGTAAAATTTTCGGTTTGATCATTTCAATAATATTATACGAAAATTTAAACCACAGAAATGTAAGCTGGGCAACATAAACATGTTTTTGTTAATTTTTCTTTTATATATTGAACTGATTATTTATGATTGATTGTCCTGTAGGTTGCTTGTGTCCTTTCTGAAGGTATGTTTGTTGTTTTAATTTTTAATTTTATCAAATTAAAGTTTTTGATATTTGTAAGTTAAACGTTAAATACGTTTAAAATTTTAAGGCAAATAAAATTTGTATTAATATCTAATAAAATAAAATTACAGTTTTAGTATTTAATATAATAACAGTTTTGATATTTATTAACAATAAATTAGTTAAAATATTTAGTAGAATAAAATTATAGTTTAAATACATATTTAATAGAATAAAATCAAAGTTTATACCCATTTTTTTAATTTATATATTTTTTTCTTCATTTATTTTCTTCATTGAACTAGATACACACAGCAAAATAGTAAATTCATAATATTTTTTTAAACAAACAACCTTAATATGTGTACAGTTCAATTCAGTACCACCCACACCCTATCCACGCAAAGAAGAAAAATAGATTATGATACTAAAAGTTTTTTTTTTTCTTCTAATTCTAGGGTGTTAAACAAGAGCACTAACCATGAACTCTGATTCTGTCCTTGCATGGCTATTTATTGATGCAGATTGTTTCTGCCTTTTAATATATAATTGAAAAATAAACAATCTATCTAGTCCATGGTCTGTTTATGAGAGTAAAAAAAAAAAATAATTAAGGCTAAATTAGTGAAAACCATGTCAGACTAAAGTTGATTAAATGCCATTATTTTTACCTATGAGCTGTTTTTAATGATGTTTGTTTGTTAGCTGGGTTTAAAAACCTTTTTGAATTCAAGCTTTTCCAGCACTTATAGCTGTAGTCAATTCTATCTTCATATTCTGATTATTTCATCTCCTCCCAACAGATATGATGCCAAAATTAGACATTTTCATATTGATACACATCTTTTATAGAATAGACATAGATTATTTATCATATTTTCATCTTTAAATCTGTGAAATATGCTTATTATATCACTTTTTTAATATTTACTTATTTTCTTCCAGAAGTTGCTGAGCACTGTCATCGTCCTGCACCTCCACCAATCAGCTGCAGAGCTGGTGTCATGTGACAGTGACTCATCAGTCCTGTGACCTGCTGCTTGGTGACTCAGAATCATATGAAGACAAACAACAGGAGCTCCAACGTGGTTTTAGTTTAACCCTTCAACAACTGGTGACCTAAAAAACCCCAAGAAAATTAAAACGGATATTTATCCTGTTTATAATTAAAATTATTAGTAAACATAGATGAAAAATAAACCAGATATTTATCCTGTTAATGATTAAAAATTGTTGGTAAAGATTAATGAAAAAATAAACCAGATATCTAACCTGTTTATAAAGAAATCCTCTTGTAAATATTAATGAAAAAGACCAGATATTTATCCTGTTAATAATCAGAAATATAAGTAAATATGAATGAAAAATAAACCTGATTTTTACTTTTAATAATTCAAATTGTTAGTAAATATTAATGAAAAATAAACCAGATATCTATCCTGTTTATAATGATTTTTTTTTTTGTAAATATTAATGCAAAAAAGATCAGACTTTTATCCTGTTTATCAGAATTATAAGCAAATATTAATGAAAAATAAACCAGAAATTTGTCCTGTTAATAATTAAAATAACTGGTTAATATTAATGAAAATAAACTAGACATTTATCCTGTTAATAATCAAAATTATCAACAAATATTTCTGAAAAATAAAACAGATATTTATCCTGTTACTGAAAGAATTATTAGTAAACATTAATGAAAAATATTTTTTAAAATTTTTTGGTTACTTTTGCATTTTTTTCCAGTGCCCTCACCACTAGTGTTAGCATGAGGCGGTATCTGCATCCCACAGAAGTTGCTCAGTAGATATTAATGAATTATGATTAGGTTAAATAACGATTAACCTTAGAAGGACCTGGAGGTGATAGTGGACCTGGAGGACTTGGAGGTGATAGTGGACCTGGAGGACTTGAAGGTGATAATGGACCTGGAGGACTTGGAGGTGATAGTGGACCTTGAGGACTTGGAGGTGATAATGGACCTGGAGGACTTGAAGGTGATAATGGACCTGGAGGACTTGGAGGTGATAGTGGACCTGGAGGACTTGGAGGTGATAATGGACCTGGAGGACTTGGAGGTGATAGTGGACCTGGAGGACTTGGAGGTGATAATGGACCTGGAGGACTTGGAGATGAGAATGGACCTGGAGGACTTGGAGGTGATAATGGACCTGGAGGACATGGAGATGATAGTGAAATCTGACCAATCAGAGGTTGGCAGGGTCCTAAAGTCAAGGTTTTAGTATATTTAGTAAACTGGAACCTTCTTAAAGGAGATTCTAAAACAGGGCCATAGAGGGGAGATGAACTTATGAGCCATGGTGTGGCTGGTCGGTTATTTTGGGGGTTGTGGTCTGAAAAGTCTGGGATTACCTGGTCTAACTCACCTGATGGTGGGTTCTGATGAACTTCTAGGAACCCATACAAACGACCACATTTCAGATATATTTACTGAACTTTTATTGGTTTGTCAGTTTATAGAAAACACAAACAAACAGAACACAGAACCAAGAAAACTAGATCCATTATTTACATCAATTTATCATCAATAATCCAACGATAATCCACCAATAATCCATCAAGGATTACTTTAACACAGCTCTGCTCCTGCAGGGACTACTCTGTCATCAGATGTAGAGGGGGTGGTACTGTCGGTGGGTTAGTTTCTTTCTGCAGGTAGGACAGGTGTGTGATGATGTCAGAGAGTCTCTGAGACACTGGCTACAGAACACGTGACCACATTTAGTGGAAACAACCAATCGGCCGCTCTCGACGATCTGTGGAGAAACAAAAGCCATTCAGAACGCAGGATTCTACATGGACTCAGCCACCTGTGGATCAGGTGTGTAGGGCTCACCTCAGAGTACGAGTCCAGACAGACAGGACAGCTGATGGTCCCTGGAGTCGACCTGGAACAGACACAGACCTGGGGTTAGACTGGGACCTGAATTCAGACTGTTATCTGAAATCAGATATCACCAGGGACCAGACTATTATCTGGGATGGGACTATTACCTTGGCGCAGACTATAACAAGGTATCAGACTATAACCCAGGATCAGATATTACCTGATTTCAGACTATTACCTCAGATGGGACTATTACCTGGGCTCGGACTTTTACATGGGATCAGACTTTCACCTGGGAGCAGACTGTAACAAGGAATTTGGCTGTTACCAGGGATCAGACTTTCACCTCGGATGGGACTTTTACCTGGGATCAAACTATAACCCAGGATCAGACTATTACAAGAAATCAGGCTGTTACTAGGATCAGACTATAAGCCGGGATAAGACAAAAACCTGGGATCAGTTATTAACTGGTATCAAACATTTATCTGGGATCTGACTATTTTCTGTCTCTGAAAGGATAAAATCTTGGTGTGGTTGGATCAGACTTTTGCTTGGCTCTGAAGGTATAATAAGTATGTGCTGTGGGATTGGACTATTATCTGGCTCTGACAGAAGTTTAATATGTCAGTGTGGTGGGATCTGACTATTACCTTACTCTGATAGCAAGATAAAATGTCGTTGTGGTGGGATCAGACTATCACCTGGCTAGGAAAGGACAATATTTGGTGTGGTGGGATCAGACTATTACCTGGAGGAGCTGTTTGAGTGTAGACAGGACATAATCATGGCGTTGTGAACAGGGGGTGTGTCCTCATCTTCATCACTGCTGACTACATAACTTTCTCCTGTGGAGACTCTTTGGTTCTGAGGACCTGAATGAAAACAGCCAGGGCCATAGATGTGAGGTTGCTGGGCTCTTTGAGTGTTCACTACACACAGCTCCAGAAATCTGACAATGAAAAACTAGGAAAAGTATAAAACAAGGAAATATAAAATACTTCACCTTCATCCAGCAGCTGGACCAGGGCAGCACAGGAGGAGAGACAACCCAGGAACAGAGACACCGAGGAGGAGAAATGCCAGAAGAAGACTGGATTAGTGGGCGTTTTTGATTATAGATGAAACTTTGATTTTAAACTTCATTATTAACTTAAAACATCTACAAGATCAATTATGTATCCTTTATAACATTCATTTGGCTGATGTAACACACTGGTGTCATGGTTTGTCTGGGACTGGATTAAATGGTCAGGTCGACCACAGTGGTCTGGTTTCACTCTACTGGACTCTCCTGGTTCAGTATCATAGTGGTGGTCAGGTCCACCTTGGTGGTCTAACTCTACTGGACTCTCCTGGTTCAGTATTATTGTGGTGGTCAGGTCCACCTTGGTGGTCTAACTCAACTGGACCCTCCTGAATCAGTATTATTGTGGTGGTCAGGTCCACCTTGGTGGTCTAACTCAACTGGACCCTCCTGGTTCAGTATTATTGTGGTGGTCAGGTCCACCTTGGTGGTCTAACTCAACTGGACCCTCCTGGTTCAGTATTATTGTGGTGGTCAGGTCCACAGGAGTATTCTGTGGTCTAATATGGTGTCTGGTACCAGTACAGAGTCGTTGTTGGTCAGGTCCACCACGGTCGTCTCTGAGCTCTCACAGGTCAGGTCCACCACTTCCTCAACACCTGAGAGCACAGACAGTGAGTCATTGATCAGATTGAGGTTGATCATCAATACCTGAGTACTGATTGTACTCACTGTCCTCGGTGTTGTCCATCACATCAATGGTCTCTGTGGAGGGCGGCGAATCACCATCAGGAGCTGTGCTAGCATTAGCTATCCTGTTAGCCATTCTGTTAGCATTAGCTACTCTGTTAGCATTAGCCCTCCTCCTAGTGCTAGTCGCTCTGCAGGTCTTAACGCCAGGTCGGGACACAAGAGGACTTCCTGCTGCCCTCCTCTTCCTAGGAGCCTGAGGAGATATGACAGACCATGATGAAATCATAGCAGAGGGAGGGGCTTCAGATACCTGTGCAGGTGAAGTTGATAAATGACCGCCAAGGCCATCCATAACAAGGGTTAAACAGGGGGGTAAAGTTAAGCCTCAATAATCATTTTTTATTACAACCTGACTAATAACCGTATTTTATAACATTTTATTGTAAACAGAAAAATAACCATATTTCATTATAACTTGACTAATTACCATTCATGACCTGAAAAACAACCATATTTTATTATACTGTGGTTATTAAATTTATGAAAAGATCTTGTTTCCTGTCGGCTCTATTACTGAGTTAAACATGGTGGTAAACAATAAACCTCCTGAAAACTTTGGAAAGAAAAAAAAAAACTTACAGAGCTGCTCATATCAGAGACCCTGATGACCTAAAACACAGAAATCACAGCCAGGTTAGCCAACTTTAACATTTATCAAGGTCAAGGTCAACTTTATTTATCGAGCACTTTCAAAAAACAAAGTTTGTACCACAGTACCACAGGAAAATTTAAAAAGAGTATATTTAAAAACATCAAGTAGAACAGATCATGGCATTGCAAGTACATTTAAGACACAAACATAGACAACATTACAGTGGCATACCCATAAGTATGCAAGTACATATTGGTATACCACCTGCACACCCATTTACGGTGTGATAGGTCAGGGGACAATAGTGATCTTAGACAGATAAAACACACATACACATGCGCACACACACACAACATGGGTCAAGCATAAAACAAGGAAGAAACAAGGACACAGAGCCAGGGTGGATTTACAATTACAAAAAGCAAGAGAATAAAAGTGAGTCTTCAGGTGTTTGTTGAAGCAGTCCACAGAAACAGCTGATCGTATATGTGATGGTAGGTTATTCCAGAGTGTTGGAGCGGCTACTCAAAAAGCCCTGTCGCCAAGTTTACGGTGTGATCGTGGGATGGTTAAAAGTCCTTGATCTGATGATCTGAGGGGTCTAGCTGTACTGTAGGGTGTTAAGAGTTCTTTGACGTAGCTCGGGGTGAGGTCATGAAGGGCTTTATATACAAACAGCAGACTTTTATATGGGATTCTGTACTGAACTGGTAACCAATGTAGGGATGCTAATATGGGTGTGATATGATCTCGTTTTTACATCTACAGAGGAGTCGTGCAGCAGCATTTTGGACAAGCTGTAAACGGTGAATGGAGGACTGATTGATGCCGAAATAATGTCAAATTTCAGGTGACTGTCAAAAATTACTCCAAGGTTTTTAGCGTGGGATGTGATGTGATTTGATAGCTGACCAAGTGACGGTACTGTGATTTTAGTGGAGCTGGAAGGATGGAACATGATGACCTCTGTTTTGTTTTTTAGGACCATCAACATCTAACAGTCAATTCTGGAGTGTGATGATCATTTCTTTGGTGATAACTGTGGGAACCAGTGAAGTTTAAAAATCAATACATGCTTTAATGTCATTTGGTTCCTTCTATGGTGCCATAGAAACAGGCAAAATGCAAAAATCCAAGATGCCAGCGTCCTTGGAGGGGACCCTCCCTATGTATGAATAAAAGGCTTGTTCTGAGTTAATTTAAAAAAATGTGTTATCAGATGTCAACACTAATTTAGATCAATCTACTTATAAATGTTATGTTTCATTTTAACCAAGCTTGTTTTGCTAAATGCATTATATGCAATAGGCTAAATATTACACACTGCACCTTTAACTGTAGGAAATTATCAGCCATCCATGTCCTCATATCCTCCAGACAGTAAGGGAAGTGGGTCCGGTTTGGTCATTTGGTTGAAGGGGGAGATATAACTGTGTATCGTCTGCATAGGAGTGAAATGAAATGTGTTCCTGAAAGATTTTTCCTAAGGAAAGTATGTAGATGGAGAACAGAAGGGGGCCTAGGACCGAACCTTGGGGAACCCCACATGACAGAGGGGCGGAGGTGGAGGAAGAGTTGTTGAGTGAAACGGAGAAAGTTCTATTTGCGAGGTAGGATTGAAACCAGTTTAGGGCGGGTCCTGAAACCCCAACCCAGTGCTGCAGGCGGTGGATGAGTATGTTGTGATCTACTGTGTCAAAGGCAGCACTGAGGTCTAAGAGAACAAGAACCTTGAGGAGGCCATTGTCAGCTGCTACAAGCAGATCACTGGTGATTAATATAATACAACATGTTTTTATTATTAACAATCAGATCTAACTCTGCTCACTTAAAACAGGAGTCACTCTGCTTGAACTAGAGTATATTCCCAGACAAGTTCATTTAAACCAGAGTCACTCTACTTTAACTGGAGTAGATTCCCAGACCAGTTCATTTAAACCAGAGTCACACTACTTTAACTGGAGTAGATTCCCAGACCACTTCATTTAAACCAGAGTCACTCTACTTTTACTGGAGTAGATTCCCAGACAAGTTCATTTAAACCAGAGTCACTCTACTTTAACTGGAGTAGATTCCCAGACCAGTTACTTTAAACCAGAGTCACACTACTTTAACTGGAGTAGATTCCCAGACCAGTTAATTTAAACCAGAGTCACTCTACTTTAACTGAAGTAGATTCCCAGACCAGTTCATTTAAACCAGAGTCACACTACTTTAACTGGAGTAGATTCCCAGACCAGTTAATTTAAACCAGAGTCACTCTACTTTAACTGAAGTAGATTCCCAGACCAGTTCATTTAAACCAGAGTCACTCTACTTTAACTGAAGTAGATTCCCAGACCAGTTCATTTAAACCAGAGTCACTCTACTTTAACTGAAGTAGATTCCCAGACCAGTTCATTTAAACCAGAGTCACTCTACTTTAACTGGAGTAGATTCCCAGACAAGTTCATTTAAACCAGAGTCACTCTACTTTAACTGGAGTAGATTCCCAGACCAGTTCATTTAAACCAGAGTCACTCTACTTTAACTGGAGTAGATTTACAGACCAGTTTATTTAAACTAGAGTCACTCTGCTTCAAATGGAGTAGATTTATAGACCAGTTTATTTAAACCAGAGTCACTCTACTTCAAATGGAGTAGATTCCCAGACCAGTTCATTTAAACCAGAGTCACTCTACTTTAACTGGAGTAGATTCCCAGACCAGTTCATTTAAACCAGAGTCACTCTACTTTAACTGGAGTAGATTTACAGACCAGTTTATTTAAACCAGAGTCACTCTACTTTAACTGGAGTAGATTTACAGACCAGTTTATTTAAACCAGAGTCACTCTACTTCAAATGGAGTAGATTTACAGACCAGTTCATTTAAACCAGAGTCACTCCACTTTAACTGAAGTATATTTCTAGGCCGGTTCACTGAAACCAGAGTCACTCTATGTTTACAAGAGATTTGTAGATCAGCTCACTTAAACCAGAGTCACTCTACTTGTAGCAAAGTTCAGGTATCTGCCTGAATTCTTGATTATTCGCTTGAGTTTCTAGTACTTGGCATTTAAGTCGCCATTGTAACACTTTTTTTACTGTACAGATTAATACTTAAAATTACAGATAAATCCTAATTAAAGACAGATTTTTATTTTTCCTGTTGAATGGCTGTTAGAGCTGACAGATTTAAAACAGAAACATCTAATACCATGATAGTAATAATTACAATAATAGTATGATTATCATTACTATTATGAATATGATTAAAAGATAACCTGAGCCCTCATCTCCTCTAAACCCCCCTCTCTCTGTAATAAACCAGGGCTAGGACCAGACCAGGACTTAGATAACAGCCTGAATCAGAGACTACAGTTAGCATTAGCCGTCAGCATTAGAATCAGAGACTACAGTTAGCATTAGCCGTCAGCATTAGAATCAGAGACTACAGTTAGCATTAGCCGTCAGCATTAGAATCAGAGACTACAGTTAGCATTAGCCGTCAGCATTAGAATCAGAGACTACAGTTAGCATTAGCCGTCAGCATTAGAATCAGAGACTACAGTTAGCATTAGCCGTTAGCAGGGCTGACTCACCGTCAGTAGTTTTGTCGTGTCGTTGGCTGTTAGCCGTTAGCATTAGCCGTTGGCTTTCGTAAATCTGTGTTTATCCTCAGACCTTAAATCGGTTTATCCCGGTAAATTAAGTAGCTGGTTTACTCCCGCCAATAGCTCTGACCAACGTTAGTTCCACTATCATTTCATGGGAAAGCTCTAATTCTTCCTCGTTATCTCTGTGAAGGTTAGTAAACCTCCTTTAGACTCATTACCGCCACCTACCGGACTGGACGAACGTTCAGAGCAGCAGTATTGCAGAGTCCTGATCTTATATGACAATGATTGAACCAGTTCAACCGGTTAACCAGTTTAACCGGTTTAACCAGTTTAACATTAGCTCTTTAGGTTAGTCAGTAATCTGTCTCATCCTTCTAAACAAGAGATGTTACCATGGTTACAGGCCACAGTCTGGTCTCTGCTGCCCTCTGCTGGACAACACAGCCACTGCCACAGCCACAAACAATAAACCAGAGGAAGGCATCAGCTTACAGGAATCAGATGACACAAAGGTGAGAAAATCACTTTTTACCTCTCCAGAGACCACCTGTTTAACTTTCTAGGTACACTCACAGAGACTTCACCACCTGTTTACCTGTCCAGGTACACTCACAGAGACTCCACCACCTGTTTACCTGTCCAGGTACACTCACAGAGACTCCACCACCTGTTTACCTGTCCAGGTACACTCACAGAGACTCCACCACCTGTTTACCTGTCCAGGTAAATGTGGAGAGATTTCAGCAGGGATGAAAACAATCAGGAAATTCTTCAACAAACCAAAGAAGGTAAAATGTTTTCAGGTGTTTTCTTTTCTTTCTTTTTTGTTTGGTAGATAAAAATGTAAACTTTTTTTAAGAGTAGAGATCAGGTTAGAGACAGGTAGATGGTTTAGACTGCCCTAAGAGAGGGCTGTCTAGACCGTTCTCTTTAGGAGTGGACTAGAGTGGTCCAGTACTCTCATCTGTTCTGTTATAAAGTCTGTTTCCTGTAAATTAATCCCTCTAGCTGACCGTCTGATGATTATAAACAATTAAAGTGTACTTCTTTATTACCGCTCAAAAACATGGCAGAATATGGATAAATTACTGAAAATGAAATATTAAAATATTTCTCCTTCAAACAGGAAGTAGAAAATAAGCTCAAGATTGAACCTCTGACCTGTGAGAGGATGCCACAACCATCTGATAATGAACCTGTTGTCATGGAGACGCTATACTCCACCCCCCAAAGGTTTTGTTGTTTGGTTTGTGGTCTTGTCTGAAGGTTTGGTCCACTGTTTTTTTTTTTTTCTTTTAATTTGTTGTTTGTTTTATTCTGATAATTTTCATTTTTCAGACATAAACAGACTTACTTTTGCAGGAAAATGTGCAGGAATGTGTCAAAAAATTGGTAAAAGAGTAACAAAAATGGGTTAAAAGTGGCAAAAAAAAAATGCAAAAAGTGATTAAAAAAGGGTTCAAAAAGATGAAAATGATCAAAGCTTGCCACAAAAGAGATAAAACATGCAGGAAAAATGGTTTAAAAGGGGTTAATGAATAGCAAAAATTGGGTTAAAGAAACAAAAATGGGAAAAAGTATCAAAAATTGGTTAAAAGTTACAACAAAAAAAAAGCTAAAATAAGTAGTGAAAAGGTGTTCAAGAGTGGAAGTAACTGGCAGGAATGATGCAAAAAGGGGTAGAATAGTGGTAAAATGGGTGAAAAGTGTCAAAAATGGAATAAAGAGTGACACAAAGGGGGTTAAACATGCAGGAAAAGTGATTAAAAAGGGGTTAAAAATGGCAATAAATTGGTTAAAGGGGCAAAAAGTATCAAAAAGGGGTTAAAAGTGCAAAAAATGAGCTAATATTGGTGCTAAATCACAATTGGAGAGGGCCATATATCATCACACCTTCCAGAGATGAAGCTGCAGGTACATTGCTGACCAGCAGATGCCGCCATTTAGGCAGCATGGGGAGAATTCACAACATTAATCAATTATAGAATTAATTAAATTATAGATTCATTTATTTGTGCAGTTATTTATTTATTCATATAGTTATGTATGTGTTCCTTGTATTTATTTTTTTAACTCTTTTATTACCAGGCAGATCTCTGAGGCAGGTGGGCGACAGGTGCAGGAAGTGTCTGGAGTCCACCAGCTGGTAGACACAGCAGCACATGACTCACCTGTCCAGGTGAAGCCGCTGACAGGTAACAGGGTTGGAGGCTGTGACATCATCAGTCCTGCATCATCTGGGGGACTTCCTGTGAGACCTGTACCAAAGATGAAAGACGCCTGCTCCCTCCCCTCCTCCCCTCACCCAGGAGGGGGGGCCAGGCTCACCTCCTCTCTGCCCTCCTCCCCTCTGCTCGGGGGGAGACGCTGCAGCCCTTACCCCTCCTCCAACCTGTCCCGTATGTGGGTGGAGGAAGCTCTGCAGAGGAGCAAGAACCTCAGAAAGGGACAGACCCTGATGAGACAGGAGGGGGGAGAGAGAGGAAGAAGGGGGGAGACGGAGGGATGGAGTCATGGAGGTGAGGAGGGAGATAAACAGGTGGACTCTGTAGGCTTGGTTGGCATCAGGCTGTCAGAGACTGTCATCTTCAGACCCAAGAACTCAGCCTGGACACTTGGAAAGGGGGAGGAGGGGGAGGATCTGAGCATGTGGAGATACTGTTTCCTGACTCCATGTGTCTGTCTGAGGTAAGAAAAGCTCAGAATTATGATGGTGATTGGGTTTATTGATAAGAAGATTACCAATCCGTTCTCTCTATCCTGGTCCCAGGTGTCCCAGCGCTCCCCCCTTTGAGGCTGAACTCTTTCCAGATGAAGATTTTCCAACTTTGTCTCCGTCTAGCGCTGACAATCACAGTCAGCCATCTCAGAAGACAGGACACCTCCAGCTGAGTTTACCCAGAGACGGAGCTCAACAGCTGGGCCAGAGCTGCAGCCTTTACCCCAGTCTGAGTCAATGGAGGACCACACCTGTCCATCAGGTGAGACTATAAACTTCACCTGAAACACTCCTATCAGCCTGCATCCCAGTCTTAGGAGGACCACACCTTTTATTTCTTCACGTGTTTCTGGGTTTAACTGTTTTCAGATGTTCTTCCAGGTGTTTCTGTGTTTCAGGTATTTTCTTGTGATTCCAGGTGTTCTCACATGAGAGTTAAACAGGATGAAAGCAGACACCTGTGTTTGTGTTACAGGTGTTCTGCCCTCGCTGTTCATCGATCTACACCTCTGATGTGTCAGTCTGAGACTCCACACCTTACCTGCCCCACAGGTGTTCACCTCGATCAGATGATCACCTGGACTGATTCATCGATCACTTGGAGTAATGATTCTTAGTTTTAATGCTCAGTAATCAATACCAATAGGCTTGAAGTCTAAATCAATGATTCTTAATTGTATTGATCAATAATCAGTAATAGGCTTGGAGTCTTTAATCAGTATTCATTGTTTTGATGATCAGTAATCAAATATATAGACTGAGGGTTTTCTATTAATAGCTACCTTTTAAACGAATCAATCAGCTTTTATTTTGAAAATAATTTAATGTAATGTGAGTTTATGTTAGAGCCATTTGCTGTTGATCTGTTTGTTTATTGATTGGTTGATAATTTGAAATTGTTAAACGACAGTGAGGAATAAAGTCTCTTTACTGAGGGAAACGTTGAGTATTTATCTGACTGATGTTTGCATTTTTCTGCTTCCTCCAGCTTGTGACGTATTTACAGCTGCAGTTGGTTACCTTTTTGCAGAAATACTACTTTTGAAATATTCTATTTGGATCAAATGTCTGTATGACCATAAACAGCTATTGGTTAGAGGAGTAACATGAGACTACTGTGAGATCTCTCTGTTTCTATATGCCTCTGTAATCAGCAGCCAAAAATCCTGAGAGGCATCTGGCAGCAGACCTCTACACTGGGGCGATGACGGCTGCTGCTCTCAAACATGACGGACGAACGAGAGGAGTACAGGAACACATATAAAAACTTTTAAAAACCTTTTCTGTTTGTTGGTTTTAACCAAAGTATTTAATCTGCAAGAAAATATTAGGGATTCAAAGCAGAGTTACTTTTTCCCCTTATGAGGATTACAAGACATGAGACCATTATCTTTCTGCAAAAATAAGTGATAATACACACAAAAATGTGTACTATTTTACCACTAAAGACACAAATTTCTTTTATCTATTGTGGTGTTACTCAACCAAACTCAACCAACGACCCAAATTGTTGAAAAATACCTTTGCAAGAGCCACAATCTAAGTGGTGAAAAGTGGCAAAAACAGCTTGAAGTATCAATAACATTAAGTCAAAGGTGGCAAAAATGGTCTAAAAGCAACAAAAATGGGTGAAAATGTGCAAAATTGGGGAGGAAAGATGGAAAAAGGTTCAGAAAGTAGCAAAAATGGGTGAGAAGTGAGTGACAGGTAGCAAAAAATGGTCATAAAGTGGCAAAAATATGAGCGAAAATGGGCAAAAATCAGTCAAGAGTGGCAAAAAATAGGAAACAAGTGGTATTTAATGGCAAAAGGTAGCTTAAAAAGGTGATGGGAAAAAAATTGGTGAAAAAAGGCAAAAATTGAATAAAAGTGGCAAAAAGAAGTGGCTAAAATGGGCAAAAACCAGGAAAAATTGGTATTTTATGAAAAAAGGTAGCATAAGTGGGTGAAAATGGGGATAAAAATGGTGAAAAGGGGCAAAAATGGGATAAAAATGGTAAAAAAAAAAGGGGTAAAAATTTGCAAAAAAAGGGTAAAAAATGGGCAATAAAGTAGGAAAAGTGGTAATTAATGGCAAAAAGGTAGCTTAAACAGGCAAAAATGGGATAAAAGTGGCAAAAATTGAAAAAAAGGAGCAAAAAATGGGTAAAAAGTTGCAACAAATGTGACAAAAAGGGGCAAAAAAGTAGGAAAAAGTGGTATTTAATGGCAAAATGTAGCTGAAATAGGCAAAATTGGATAAGAGTGGCAAAAATTGGAAAAAATAGGTAAAAATTTGCAAGAAATGTGGCCAACAAAGTAGGAAAATAGTGGTATTTAGTGGCAAAACGTAGCTTAAATTGATGAAAAGTGGCAAAAAATGGTGAAAAGGGGTAAAGAAGTTTCCATTTTTAAGGTGTTCTAGGGGAATATTTGAAAGACATATAAGAGCAACACGTTGAGAATCACTGATCTACTGGTATTTTTATTTTTTGTGAAAATACGTTCAGTATCAGTTTTCAGTGAAATTCTGCTGTTAATTTCTATCCTCAGCCGTTGTCATGGAAATCTACAAGCCATTGTTGCTAGATGTTTTCATTGTGAGACAGCGATGAGTCGTGTCCAAAATCATTTTTGTGTTTTGCAGTTGAGCCCACTATTTAGTCCACTATATGCTGCTCACTATATAGTGGATAGGAAGTAGAAGTAGGGAATAAGCTGTGGTTTCGGGCAGTAAAGCAGTAAGTGGCTGTTTTACAAAACAGCACAGTTTTATAAAAAAAAAAAAAAAAAAAAAAAAAAATATATATATATATATATATATATAAAAAATCTACCAAGTCTTGCAAATTCGGCTTAGGTAATATACGTCATCGCCCCAGTTGAGAGGTCTGCATCCAGATCATCTTAAAAAAAAAAAAAACTCAGCACTGCCAAGAACGAGCTGTTTCTGTGTCTTTAAATGTTACTGAGCTGTCTGACTCTGTCCCTCTCAGGATTTTCTCAATCGTGGAGAGTGAGGGGGGCTGGATTTTTCTGATTCTTGTGGGGATTGTGGACAAGCCAGGGGTGCATATTTTTTCTAGAAAAGCCTGAAAGTGTTTTTTGCATCATGTGACCTTTAAGAAAGGCTGTTATTGACGTCTGTAGTCGTTACAGGAAGTACATTTTATTGTAAAGAGCTCTGTTGAAGACAAATTCATGTTTTTTTCCTTTTGTGAAAATTAAAGTCACTCCAGTCACTGTTGAATTTTATTTTACTTAAGACATGTAACACACACAAAAAAACATTTTCACATGACTTTGTTTCAGCTTCCTGTCTGGTACTTCCTGTACAGACAAATGCTAACTAGCATCAAGCTAACTAGAATTAAGCTACAGCAGTACCGCACTTTGAGGGTCCGTATCCACTAAAAGTTTTTTCAGCACAAAATTGGTTACTCTAACCTCTTAGCATGTTAGTTTTACTTATTAAGGTTGATTTAGTTAACAAAACTGATTTTAACATTTTAGTTTTAGTTATTTAGATTATTTTTTAGATATGTAGATTGATTTACTTCAATGATTTAAAAATTTTAGTTTTAGTTACTGATGATACTGTTATCACAGACTTCTAAATAAGCCTCAAATGTAGACAGACTTTAGTGGACACAGACTTTTGGTGTTTCTGATGAACAAACTAGACTAAATCAATAAATTAAAAAAAGAGACCAGGAGAGTCCAGTCCACCAGAGTCCACTACAGCTCACTGTAGTGCCGACAGGTGCATCATGGGTAGTGTAGTGCTGCTATGTGTTCCGGCCCAGAGGGAGTGCTCGTTTCGTGGCAGAGGACATCCGGCCAGGCCCAGCAGAATCTGCTTTCGGGCCAAACCTTCATGAACGCCAGCGGCTGAACGTCCCACTGAGCTGGGTCACCTGAATGCAGCACGGCTGGAGAGACAGAGTAGAAAGGTGGTAACTAAAAATACCAGCTGACAGTTTACAGGTGATTTAATTCAAAAATTGAAACCTCCAGTAATTCCAGATTCATCAAACAAAGGGGAACATTTCAAGGCTTTTCTGTTTCATTATTGGTTATTATGGCTCACCATCCTCTGTAGCGTACCCTCCGTGAATATGCTTCAATACAGCACAGAGACCTTGGTGTAGTTTGTTTTTTATTCCTGTGTTTGCCTGTTTGTTTACCTGGGGTTCTTCTAGGCAGTGGTGAAGCTCCTCTGATCAAGCGGGTTCATCTTCAGCTGGTTGTCGAGGATCTGGAACATTTCCTGGATGTTTGGAACGTAACCAGACTGAAGCTTGGACCAGAGGGGCACATCTGAGCACAGAGACCAAACACACGGTTACACCTCTACTCTACTATCTTTCCCTCTTAATGAAACATGCTTCAGCTGTAGAAAATCATCATTCTGAGTTGAACAACGTCCCAACTTTTTAGGAAATGAGGTTTAATGAGAAACCACCACACACAGTGACGTCACCTATGGACCAAACAGAACTTACTATTAAGCGTGACCTCAAAGGCTCCCGTAGACAGGAAGTGTGTCTCCATCATGTTGCAGAGGAAGAAAGCCATCAGACAAGAGAAGATCTGAAAAGGACCACAACGGGGTTAACCTGGGTCCAGGTCTGGGTTCACCTAGTTATACTGGTCACAGATACCTTGTTGTCCTGGGTCCAGGCCCAGGCTCTCGGAGTGTCGAGTCCCAGAAGCACAAAGGGGTTCTGACCGCTAACGATGACCAGGATGGCGAGCAGCTTCAGATATGAGAACAGGTTCCCAACACACCTGAAGATGGAAAAAGGCAGGGCTTGTTAAACTGGTTTTACAAAAGCTCTGACAGCACAGTTCAGGGATGTTGGAGCTCACCTGTTAAAGGTGTATCAGTGATATTGGAGCTCACCTGTTGAAAGTGTCTTAGCTAACCTACTGAAGGGGTTTCAGTGATGTCAGAGCTCCCCTGTTGAAGGTGTTTCAGTGATATAATGCTGCATTCCAGAAAAGTGGGAAGTCAGACTTATCCCACTCGGATTGTACCAGCTGCGACCTCAAAGCATTCCAGACGAATGTAAACACCAAAGATAGCTGATCACGATAAGCTGCTTTTTGTTTTGTTTCTCAAAAGACATTTTGACCTCCAGCAAACCTGCCTTCTCGCGATCAGTCAAATAGAGGAGGAAAAATGATGGATGAGGTATATAAACACTCTGTAAACAGCTGTCTTTAGTTACATTCTTGCTGAATGTCAGATTCAGTGACGTCAGATTGAAGCAACTCTGTGAAGTCAGGGTAGATATTTTTTCTCCAACTTCGACTAGGACCTCCCAGTTTGAGTGGCATTCCAGTGCACTTTTCCTGGTTGGAGGTTGGAAAACACCGACTTCCCACTTTTCTGGAATGCAGCTTTAGCTCACCTATTGAAGGTGTTTCAGTGATGTCAGAGCTCACCTGTTGAAGGTGTTACAGTGATGTCAGAGCTCACCTGTTGAAGGTGTTACAGTGATGTCAGAGCTCACCTGTTGAAGGTGTTTCAGTGATGTCAGAGCTCACCTGTTGAAGGTGTTACAGTGATGTCAGAGCTCACCTGTTGAAGGTGTTTCAGTGATGTCAGTGCTCACCTGTTGAAGGTGTTACAGTGATGTCAGAGCTCACCTGTTGAAGGTGTTACAGTGATGTCAGTGCTCACCTGTTGAAGGTGTTTCAGTGATGTCAGTGCTCACCTGTTGAAGGTGTTTCAGTGATGTCAGTGCTCACCTGTTGAGGGTGTTTCAGTGATGTCAGTGCTCACCTGTTGAAGGTGTTTCAGTGATGTCAGTGCTCACCTGTTGAAGGTGTTTCAGTGATGTCAGTGCTCACCTGTTGAGGGGGGTTGGAGGGTAGTTTTCTCCCTCGATGCGGATGTCCGGGTACAGCTGGCTGATGGCTCTGGAGTACTCCTGGAACACTTTGCTGTATCCTCAGGAGATACTAAACAGGGAGAGACCAGGACCGGGGTCAGTTAGAGGATCTGTTTACATGTTTGACTATTTTTGGACATTATTTAGCCTCTTTAATTTTACTTCAACTACTCAAATCCTCGATCTGTGGTTCATTTGTTCACGTTTTACCCGGTTCGTCTAGGTTTCATTTAATGATAATATTCTGAAATAATAAAATACTACTGTCCCCTTTCTGTAATAGAAGTAGTCAGCCTTTAGCCATCATGCTAACTGCTAGTCTATTAGCCTCTGTGCTAACTGCTAACTACGGTTCCCTACACAGTGCAGTACAGTTTATCCATGATGCTAACTGATAGCCTTTAGCCTCCTCGCTAACTCACCAGTACTGGAAGCGGAGCACCGGCCCGGTGTACATCGAGTGTTTGGCGGGTTTCCCGGGCTCAGAGTCGGACAGCAGTTCCGGGGATTGTCCGGGTCTGTGGTCCTGCTGCTGTCCCGGCTCAGAGCTCGACCTGCCCAGGTAAACATCCCGGACCGTGAGGGCCGTGAAGAGGAGCAGAGCCGCCAGGAGCCCTGCCTGGCTGTACTCCGCCATGACTGCTGAGCGGGAGCACCAATCTGTTTGGGGACCAGATTAACCACTACACTATTTCCGGCCGGGCTCGTCGCACAATGTGACGTCACAATTGTGGGACTGTTTGCTCCCCGTGGTTGGAGGTGGATGAAGAGTAAATTCACTGATCAGTGATGATTGATGGATCCCTGATCACTGATTGTTTTAAGGCTTTCTAAACCTCTAACAGCACATCCGGGAAACGACGGGAACGGCTGACGTCACACAGGTAGGCTGACAATCCCTTACACTCAGGTTAACGTTATGAAAAATGATTCATAAACAAGATTGTCCTTTACACAAAGCTGTTATATACTAATGGTGTTTACAGGTAAATTTAAAAGAGTCTGCTATAGTAATGGATGCTGTTCCCTCTGAACTCATCATGCTAGGCACACCTGTACAAACACCTGTTCTTAGTCATGGTAGATCAGGCTTTCTTGAGGTATTGGAGCTTTCCATTGAATTGGCTCCCTAGTTTACTTCAAGTGAAGCTTCATTTGCTCTGCTAATCCATCTAGTGGACAATTATTGTAAAACAGCCGGAGTGATTATAATGACACCATGGCTTTGGTGTGTGGAGATTTGGCTGAATGATGTTTGTGATGCCAAAACATGATCATGAACTTAATAATATGGCGTCTGTCTTTATGATATAATGGCAGGGTCAAAAGGGAAAGTGGAAACGAATTCGGGAGAGGGTTGTGCCATGAATGTGCTTGTAATGTATATTTCGAATGGCACAGCACGCCACACCTCATGAGGCTTTGAACAGTACCACATATGTTTGTGATCCAATGACCATGTTAATGTGTAATAATACAGTGGCTATGGTAATGTGAAATAATCCAGTGGCTATGGTAATGTGAAATAATCCAGTGGCTATGGTAATGTGAAATAATCCAGTGCCTATGGTAATGTGAAATAATTCAGTGCCTATGGTAATGTGAAATAATCCAATGACTATGGTAATGTGTAATAATTCAGTGCCTATGGTAATGTGAAATAATCCAGTGGCTATGGTAATGTGAAATAATCCAGTGCCTATGGTAATGTGAAATAATCCAATGACTATGGTAATGTGAAATAATCCAATGACTATGGTAATGTGTAATAATTCAGTGCCTATGGTAATGTGTAATAATTCAGTGCCTATGGTAATGTGAAATAATCCAGTGGCTATGGTAATGTGTAATAATTCAGTGCCTATGGTAATGTGAAATAATCCAGTGGCTATGGTAATGTGTAATAATTCAGTGCCTATGGTAATGTGAAATACTCCAATGACTATGGTAATGTGTAATAATTCAGTGCCTATGGTAATGTGAAATAATACAGTGGCTATGGTAATGTGTAAAAATTCAGTGCCTATGGTAATGTGAAATAATCCAATGACTATGGTAATGTGTAATAATCCAGTGGCTATGGTAATGTGTAATATTCCAGTGGCTATGGTAATGTGTAATAATACAGTGGCTATGGTTATGTGTAATAATTCAGTGCCTATGGTAATGTGAAATAATCCAGTGGCTATGGTAATGTGAAATAATCCAGTGGCTATGGTAATGTGAAATAATCCAGTGGCTATGGTAATGTGAAATAATCCAGTGCCTATGGTAATGTGAAATAATCCAATGACTATGGTAATGTGAAATAATCCAATGACTATGGTAATGTGTAATAATTCAGTGCCTATGGTAATGTGTAATAATTCAGTGCCTATGGTAATGTGAAATAATCCAGTGGCTATGGTAATGTGTAATAATTCAGTGCCTATGGTAATGTGAAATAATCCAGTGGCTATGGTAATGTGTAATAATTCAGTGCCTATGGTAATGTGAAATAATCCAATGACTATGGTAATGTGTAATAATTCAGTGCCTATGGTAATGTGAAATAATACAGTGGCTATGGTAATGTGTAAAAATTCAGTGCCTATGGTAATGTGAAATAATCCAATGACTATGGTAATGTGTAATAATCCAGTGGCTATGGTAATGTGTAATATTCCAGTGGCTATGGTAATGTGTAATAATACAGTGGCTATGGTTATGTGTAATAATTCAGTGCCTATGGTAATGTGAAATAATCCAGTGGCTATGGTAATGTGTAATAATTCAGTGCCTATGGTAATGTGAAATAATCCGATGACTATGGTAAAGTGAAATAATCCAGTGGTTATGGTAATGTGTAATAATCCAGTGGCTTTGGTAATGTGTAATAATCCAAACACTATGGTAATGTGTAATAATCCAGTGGCTATGGTAATGTGTAATAATCCAAACACTATGGTAATGTGTAATAATCCAGTGGCTATGGTAATGTGTAATAATTCAATGACTATGGTAATGTGAAATAATACAGTGTCTATGTTAATGTGTAATAATTCAGTGCCTATGGTAATGTGAAATAATACAGTGTCTATGTTAATGTGTAATAATTCAGTGGCTATGGTAATGTGTAATAATTCAATGACTATGGTAATGTGTAATAATCCAATGACTATGGTAATGTGAAATAATTCAATGACTATGGTAATGTGAAATAATACAGTGGCTATGTTAATGTGTATTAATTCAGTGCCTATGGTAATGTGTAATAATTCAGTGCCTATGGTAATGTGAAATAATCCAGTGGCTAAGGTAATGTGTAATAATCCAATGACTATGGTAATGTGTTATAATCCAGTGGCTATGGTAATGTGTAATAATCCAAACACTATGGTAATGTGTAATAATCCAGTGCCTATGGTAATGTGTAATAATTCAGTGCCTATGGTAATGTGAAATAATCCAGTGGCTAAGGTAATGTGTAATAATCCAATGACTATGGTAATGTGTTATAATCCAGTGGCTATGGTAATTTGTAATAATCCAAACACTATGGTAATGTGTAATAATCCAGTGCCTATGGTAATGTGTAATAATTCAATGACTATGGTAATGTGTAATAATCCATTGGCTATGGTAATGTGTAATAATTCAGTGGCTATGGTAATGTGTAATAATCCAGTGACTATAGTAATGGGTAATTATATACTCACTTGGGTAATGTGTAATAATCAAATGACCTTGGTAAAGTGTGATAATCTCATTACTATGGTAATGTGTGATAATTAACTGTCAATGGGGTGTCATACTCCCTTTTTTTTAGTGCCATTCTTCATCATAATTAGAATTAAAATGACAGTTGAATGGATGGCCATCATTTATGTAATGTCTCGTTTTTCTTTCTCGTTTCTGGACAGGTTACCATGCCGCCCCGTGTCCTCCAGCTGTCAGCACAAAGACTCTGCTCTGCTGCCTTCAGCAGGGTGTCCCCTTCCCTTAGACCCACCACTGCTCTACCTCCCCCTGCTGGATCCCTGCCATTATGCTGTCAACACTTACCATTCAACCAGTCAATAGCCAGGAAACTATCTAGGGTCAGAGGGGTCTCAGGGGTGTGGACGCCATCCAGTGTGTGGACGTTGTCCGGTGTGAGGAACTTCTCAGGTGAGGTTGGTGGCGGCAGTGATGATGTCAGCAGCAGCTGGTACAGCACCCTGTCCGACTCGGCTCCAGTTCACCTCTGTGAACACCTGCTGGTGGGCGTGCAGCAGGTCAGCGGACTGCCCTGGTGGTTGAGCATCGTCGTGACAACATTTTCAGTCAGAACACTCATCACCCTCCCGCTGGCTGCTTACCAGATGGTTGTCATCTCCAAGGTAACAGACAGGTTATCCCCATGGAAACAGACAGGCTAGGGTCATCAACTGTGGAGCTATTATTGTTGCAAAAGTATTTGCAAATGCATACAAAGATCTGCACACAAATCCACAAATGCATGTACAGATCTGAAATGTGTGCACAAATCCACAAATGTGTGTACAGATCTGCAAATTCGTGTAAAGATTTGCAAATTTGTGCAAAGTTTTGCAACTTTGTACAAAGATCCACAAATGCGTTCACTAATTTGCAAATATGTAGACCAATTTGTAATTGTGGACTTAGTTCATACTCACGTGACTTTTGCAACACTTGTACCGCGCACGATTTGTACTCAGATCCGTAAGCGTGTACTTAGATCTGTAATCGTGAAGGCTGGGTCTGTTGCCCTCAGCGCAGGCTCACAGGCAAAGCTGCCTTTCTCATCACATCGGCATCACACAGGAGGCAGCAGTTAAGACTTAGTCTCTATGTAACGTCAATATGGAGGGACAAATGTTATCGTATTATACCGTTAATGTTATTATTCATATTTTGATTGAAAGAGTGAATAAAATAATGACTTCTTATCTCCAAAATCGTGTCAGAGCGGTGGTTGAATTGCCATCTCTACAAGACAGGGTTTTATGTGTTGTATTTAACAGAAATCCCCATTATGACGGGGTATGAGCAATAAGATCGAGAGTGGTCTGTAATATTTCTATTTATATAAATAACAGGGGAAGAGAAAGATTGACGGCCATACACAGAGCTGAACACCACCCACTAATGTTGACATCTTACTCACTTTGCTGTTACAGAACGTGTTGATCAGGCTGCTGAGTGGTAACATCGCTGATTTTCATTTACTCAGTCGTGGGTTCGAATCTTGCAATATACTAAATATTTATTTCTTATTACCTGGCCAGGAAACATCTAGGACTTGATAATTTGCTTTAATGTGTGAGAAAACGATCGGCCTGACGAAATATTCATTTCAGTCCAGTACAGTTCGCACTACACAGTCATTTTAATATTTTGATCATTTGCTCTGACATCACACCGATAGTTCCGTCAGCTGCCCTTAAAATAGAAAATCGCTCTGCAGTCCCGTGAGCAAAAGAATCCCAACATAAAAATGTAAAAGCTAAAGTTCTGCTGTGGCCACCTGAAAAACTCTGAAATTAGAGACCTCAGAGTCACCTGGCTCTGCCCAATGTGGTGCTGATCCTGCACCTGCAGCACTAACAGCTCCAGCGTGATGACTCTGTCCACGGCTGAAGACTTCCTCTACCTGTCATCTACTCCCGCCCGCGCATGCGCGGATTCTGGCCTGATGCTGATTCTCTGAAACCGTCCAGTAGTCATCCAGCTGATAAGTGGCTGAGTGGCAATATCACGGCAAATTTTGCAATATAATATATTACAATATAAATTCTATACATTTATTTCTTATTACCTGTTTGTTTTTTGCTGGTAACTTTTATACACCGATCATGAATTTAATCACTCAGGCACGGAAATAGACGCAGTGCTTGTTTTGCTTGATGCTTTCAGTGAATCAGCATCAGGCCATAATCCGCGCATGCGCGGGCATGAGTAGATGACAGGTAGAGGAAGTCTTCAGCCGTGGACAGAGTCATCACGCTGGCGCTGTTTGTGCTGCAGGTGCAGGATCAGCAGCACCACACTAGGCAGAGCTAGGTGACTCTGAGGTCTCTAATTTCAGAGTTTTTCAGGTGGCCACAGCAGAACTTTAGCTTTTACATTTTTATGTTGGGATTCTTTTGCTCACGGGACTGCAGAGCGATTTTCTATTTTAAGGGCAGCTGACGGAGATTTCAACATTGGTGGGTGGTGTTCAGATCTGTGTATGGCCGTCAATCTTTCTCTTCCCCTGTTATTTATATAAATAGAAATATTACAGACCACTCTCTATCTTATTGCTCATACCCCGTCATAATGGAGATTTCTGTTAAATACAACACATAAAATCCTGTCTTGTAGAGATGGCAATTCAACCACCACTCTGACACGATTTTGGAGATAAGAAGTCATTATTTTATTCACTCTTTCAATCAAAATATGAATAATAACATTAACGGTATAATACGATAACATTTCTCCTTCCACATTGACGTTATATAGAGCCGTTACTAAGTCTTAACTGCTGCCTCCTGTGTGATGCCGAAGTGATGAGAAAGGCAGCTTTGCCTGTGAGCCTGCGCTGAGGGCAACAGACCCAGCCTTCACGCTTACAGATCTAAGTACACGCTTATGGATCTGAGTACAAATCGTGCACGGTACAAGTGTTGCAAAAGTCACATGTGTATGACAGCCAATTGAGAGGCAGATTCTGAACCAAAATGAACTAAGTCCACAATTACAAATTGGTCTACATATTTGCAAATTAGTGAACACATTTGTGGATCTTTGTACAGAGTTGCAAAACTTTGCACACATTTGCAAATCTTTACACAGATTTGCAGATCTGTACACACATTTGTGGATTTGTGCACACATTTGTGGATTTTTGTGCAGATCTTTGTACGCATTTCCAAATACTTTTGCAACAATAATAGCTCCATAATCTACCTACCAGATGGTTGTTATCTCTATGGTAACAGACAATGAGGGGCTTAGTCTGAACAGGTATCCAGCAGTGACCCTTAAGGAACCCTAAAGTTAAACCTCCTGTTTTAATGATAATTCATTGTTAAAGGTAACATTTTAATGTTGATCCCTCTCTCCAGTTTTTACTTCTTCAAACTTTGATTCTTTGAAACTTTGTCAAAAACCGTAGTCTTCATTTTGGTAACCATGGTAACCTGCAGGTGTTTACAGGTGGAGGCGCTGCAGGTGGAGATCTCAGAGCTCGCCAAAAGACTCCGATATGAAGTGTCTGTCCGAGCGAGAGAGAGAGGCTGGACAGAGAAACAGTGCAGGTACACAAACTCGGACCAAAACACCAGTCAGGATTCGGTTTGATCCTGTTAGATCTGTTTCAGTCACCATGGTAACAACCATGTTTCCATGTCCCAACAAAAGCTAACTTTAAAAAGACGGGAATGGGCAGCGATCTCTGAGGAACCCCAAAGTTAATATCTAAATAATTAACATTAGGTCAGCTTTATGTTCTTGGTCTCTGAGGAGTCCTGGTCCTGATTTTTTGAGGTGTTTCTCTGTACAGGATCCAGTTCAAGAGGAATCTGTCGCGGCTGGTATCCGGTCTCTACATCAGGGACAACTGTCACCCGTTCAAGGCCAGTGTGCTGATCTGGGTCCAGATCCCCCTCTGGATAGGTCTGTCTCTGGCCATAAGGAACCTTAGTCTGGACCAGAGCGGTAAGTCTGGCTCCTGTGTAACCCTGATACTGGTCATAGCTGGTCCTTATCTAACCCTGGTCCTGGTCTAACTTTAGTTTTGTTTCTTGCAGGTCTTGGTTCTAGCCTATCAACAGGGGGTGCTCTTTGGTTTTCTGACCTCACGTTACCAGACTCTACCTGGATCCTCCCAGTCTGCCTTGGACTCATCAATCTACTCATCGTAGAGGTCAGTCTGATCACATGACCTCATAACATCATGTGATAATGTTACCTGCTCTGACCCCGCCCCCCTTTCCTCTTCAGGTGTTTGCTCTGCAGAGACTCCAGTCCACAAAGTTCCAGAAGGCTGTGACAAACTTCATCCGAATGTTTTCTGTCCTGATGATCCCGATCGCCGCCACAGTCCCCTCTGTGAGTCAACAACTGGAAAAACAGCTGGTTAAACAGGCATCAAACAGCCAGTAAAACAGGAAGAAAACAGCTAGTAAATAGCCAATAAAACTGGCAGAACAGCTGGTAAAACGGCCAATAAATAGGCATAAAACAGCCAGTAAACATGCATTAAAAAGTCTTAAACAGTGTGTTAAACAGGCAGTAAACAGCTGGTAAAACAGCCGGTAAATATGCATAAAAAAATATTAAATAGCTCGTAGAACAGACAGCAACCAGCCGGTAAACATGCATTAGAAAGTCTTAAACAGCTGGTTAAACAGGCAGCAAACAGCTTGGAAATAGCCAATATAATTGGAAGAACAGCTGGTAAAACAGCCAATAAATAGGCATAAAACAGCCAGTAACATGCATTAAAAAGTCTTAAACAGTGCGTTTAACAAGGAGCAAACAGCTGGTAAACATGCATTAAAAAGTCTTAAACAGCTGGTAAAACCGGCAGCAAACAGCCAGTAGAGATGCATTAAAAAGATTTAGCGCGTTTAACAAGGAGAAAACAGCCAGTAACATGCATTAAAAAGTCTTAAACAGTGCGTTTAACAAGGAGCAAACAGCTGGTAAACATGCAATAAAAAGTCTTAAACAGCTGGTAAAACCGGCAGCAAACAGCCAGTAAAGATGCATTAAAAAGATTTAGCACGTTTAACAAGGAGAAAACAGCTAGTAAACATGCATTAAAAAGTCTTAAACAGCTGGTTAAACAGGCAGCAATCCACTTGGAAATAGCCGATATAATCATCAGAACAGCTAGTAAAATGGCCAATAAATAGGCATAAAACAGTTGGTAAAACAGCTGGTAAACATGCATTAAAAAGTCTTAAACAGCATGTTCAACAAGCAGCAAACAGCAAGTAACATGCACTTCAAAGTCTTCAACAGCTGGTAAAACAGGCAGCAAACAGCTTGTAAAACAGCTGAAAAAAAATGCTTTACAAAGTCTTAAACAGCTGCCAAAACAGGCTGGAAACAGCTGGTAAAACAGCAGGTCAACATACATTAAAAAGGCTTAAACAGCTGGTTAAACAGGCAGGAAACGGCTGGTAAAACAGCAGGTAAACATACATTAAAAAGTCTTAAACAGCTGGTTAAACAGGCAGGAAACGGCTAGTAAAACAGCAGGTAAACATACATTAAAAAGTCTTAAACAGCTGGTTAAACAGGCAGGAAACGGCTGGTAAAACAGCAGGTAAACATACATTAAAAAGTCTTAAACAGCTGGTTAAACAGGCAGGAAACGGCTGGTAAAACAGCAGGTACACATACATTAAAAAGTCTTAAACAGCTGGTTAAACAGGCAGGAAACGGCTGGTAAAACAGCAGGTAAACATACATTAAAAAGTCTTAAACAGCTGGTTAAACAGGCAGGAAACGGCTAGTAAAACAGCAGGTAAACATACATTAAAACGTCTTAAACAGCTGGTTAAACAGGCAGCAAACAGCTGGTAAAACAGTCAATAAAATAGGGATGAAACAGGTGGTAAATCAGCAGAACACAGCTGATTTTTCAGAAAGAAAACAGCTGGTAAATGGCCAGTAAAACAGGCAGGAAACAGCTGGTTAAACAGCTGGTTAAGCAGGCATTAAAACGTTTGAAACAGCCAGTCTGACAGCCCAAGTTTTGCACAGGTGGTCCCTATAAGAGCAGTGTTTAAACCCCTTTATTTTAAGACTTTCTGGGGCCTTTCCTCAGGTGTTGGTCCTGTTCCTGGTCTAGTTGTTGTGGTCCAGGTGGTTCAGATGGAGATCTGGTTCATGTTCATGTGTATTTTATTTCCAGTAACATGTTCAGGTATGCCAGACATTCCTGAGCTCTTTCATCAGATAAAACACATTCAGACATGTTTACCTGCCCCCCCCACCCCCAATCATTACCACGTGCACAAACCTCACCTGTACAGCAGTGTGTTTCTTTTTTTAAATACAGAAATCCTTAGAATGAAACTCATACATAAACATATTATAATACCTTTAAACAAACAAATGATATTTTTACACTCATTAGGATCATCAGCCAGGTTGTTTTACGTTTAGCAAATGTTTTTTTCCCTGGGCTGGTTTAATCCAATCAGTGGCGTCTCTCCTGTTTTTCCTTCTTTTCCCAGTCGATGGCGCTGTACTGGTTTGTCTCCAGTCTTGTTGGATTCAGTCACAATCTCGTCCTCCGATCGCCGTTCGTCCACAAAATCCTACAACTGAAAACGGCGAGATCTGACACGCCATACAGAGATCTGCTGACGGCGTTTGTCAACAAATACTTCAAATAATATGACAATACAACGTCTACACAACTACACAACTTCTACACAACCTCACACCGTCTGCACAGCCCCACACCTTCCTGACCTACCTGCTGTCAAACCTCTAGCCAGGGTAGACAGTTTTCCTGTAAATCTGACCTGATTGGTTGATACTGAAGTCATGTTGAGTTTCTGTAAATATGTAAAACATTCAGTGTGTGTGTGTGTGTGTGTATATGTGTGTCTTCCTGCTGTTTGAACAAAAACAGGAAGAATAAACTTGACCTTTGACGTGAAGTATTTCCTGTTTCATTTTTTTCCCACCGAGAAAAACAAACTTCCTAAAAATACAATTCGCATACAGCTCCTAAAAAAAGCATTGACCCACTTGGATTTTTTACACTTTGATTTTATAAATCAATCATGATCAATATAATTTGGCTTTTAGAACAAAAAAACTTCATTAATGTCAAAGGGAAAAAAGATTTCTACCAAGTAAAATAGAAATCTGTTATATAAAATAAGTGACTGTACAAATACTCACCCCCTTTAAAGGGACTGTCCTAATCCAACAGAGGTCCAGCCAATTGGTGCTAGTAGTCTCACAGTTAGTATAATGGGGATCAGCTGAGTGCAGTGAATGTGTCTCAGTGATTGGAGGATAAAGACACCTGTGTCTGGAAGGTCCAGTCACTAGTTAATTAGTGTTCCTGGCTACCATTGCACTATAAAGACAAAAGAACACACAAAGAAAAGGTTATGGAAAACTCTTAAGTCAGGGGATGGATATGAAAAAATTTCCAAGGCTCTGAACATCCCCCAGAGTTCAGTTAAATCCATCATGAAGAAATGAAGGAATATTTATCACAGTATCATCAGATGTATTATTATTAAATATTCAGCTTGTTTTAATAATTTTTTACATTTTTTTAACAAATCCTGAATGCAACACAGAAAATAGTCTCTTACAGCCCCCTAACTCTGTGTCTGTTGAACTCTCTCCTACAAAAACAATCCCTCCGGGGTCATACTGCATCTCTAAAGTCTCCTTGCCCTGCAGACAGACTGGCTCAGATGGACCAACCCCCATCAGACTGATGGAACAGAGGGGCAGAGCCAGAGAGCTGGGGGCGGCACAACAGAGTCAGATATAGAGAGCTCACAGAGCACCCAGAGCTCAGAGAGACCATCAGAGAGACCATGATGATGATGAAGACGCTGATCTGTCTCCTCCCTCTCCTCCCCCTCCTCTCGGCGGCGGCCCCGGGATGTGGACCATGTGATCCGGCTCAGTGTGCTCCTCTCCCCGTGGATGGCTGCCCCGCCGGCGCCCTGATGGATGCGTGCGGCTGCTGTTCTGTCTGTGCAGCCGCAGAGGGTGAGCTGTGCGGTGGCCGGCGTGCTGCAGCCCGTCGCTGTGGGGCCGGTTTGGAGTGTTTGAAGAGTCCGGATGAGAAGAAGAACAAACTGGGAGTCTGCATCTGCAAGAGCAACTATGACGTGTGTGGCAACGACGGCGTGACCTACAAGAGCGGCTGTGCACTGAAGAGCGCCAGCGCGGCCGCAGAGAAAGAGGGCAAACAACCAATCAGTGTGCAGCACAAAGGACGCTGTGCTACAGGTGAGACCCCTGAACCTAACCCAGAGACAGGGACGGTTTTAGAAATGTGGGGGCCCTGGGTACAGACAAACATGGGGCTTCTCTGTGTTTATCTGAAATCAGTCCTAGAGAGTGCAGAACAACACAGAATAGTCCATCTACATCTATGTTTTAATTATATAAATAAAATACATTATTAAATAGAGCTGATAACAGCACTGAAGGGCCCTCGGACCACAGTGCATGTCGGGGTCTGAAGCCCCCGCTAGGTGTTGGCAAAGGAGGTCATGTTGGTCAGAGAGGTCATGCTCATCCTCAATGGACTGGCATTTAATCAAAAATAATTACATGTTGTACTTTGTATATGAGGTAGTACTGGCTGTCTACACAAGAAGGCAGTATATCAAAGGAGGATACTGATCTGAGCAGGACTGGCATTTCTAAATACTTTGATTTATAAAAAGATTTGAATATACATGTGAGATTTGAAGCAAATCTGATGTTTTGTATGAGGGTTATGAAAACTTCCTGTGAAATTGGCGACTTACCAAAATGCTCTCCATCAGCAGCAAGGTGTGCTTTAATAAGACATGTTAATGATGAGGACAATTATAGACATTTTAGATAGAGTAAACTGAGCTTGAGAGGTGCAGCTCAGTAACAGCAGTGATGTAGACCCTGTGATGGAGAACCAGTGATGGAGAACCAGTGATGTAGAACCATTGATGCGGAACCAGTGATGTAGACTCAGTGATGCAGAACCAGTGATGGAGAACCAGTGATGGAGAACCAGTGATGTGGAACCATTGATGGAGAACCAGTGATGTAGAACCATTGATGTGAAACCAGTGATGTGGAACCAGTGATGTGAAACCACTGATGTGGAACCAGTGATGTAGACTAAGTGATGTAGAGTAAGTGATGTAGAACCAGTGATAAAGACACAGAGATATAGAACCAGTAATGTAGACTCAGTGATGTAGACTCAGTGATGTGGACTAAGTGATGTAGAACCAGTGATGTAGAATCAGTGATGTGGAACCAGCGATGTAGAGTAAGTGATGTAGAACCAGTGATGTAGACTAAGTAATGTGGAACCAGTGACGTAGACTCAGTGATGGAGAACCAGTGATGTAGAACCAGTGATGTAGAACCAGTGATGTAGAACCAGTGATGGAGAACCAGTGATGGAGAACCATTGATGCGGAACCAGTGATGTGGACTAAGTGATGTAGAACCAGTGATGTAGAATCAGTGATGTGGAACCAGCGATGTAGAGTAAGTGATGTAGAACCAGTGATGTAGACTAAGTAATGTGGAACCAGTGATGTAGACTCAGTGATGTAGAACCAGTGGTGTAGAACCAGTGATCTGGATCCAGTGGTGTAGAACCAGTGATCTGGATCCAGTGATGGAGAACCATTGATGCGGAACCAGTGATGTAGACTAAGTGATGTAGAGAAAGTGATGCAGAACCAGTGATGTAGACTCAGTGATGTAGAACCAGTGGTGTAGAACCAGTGATCTGGATCCAGTGGTGTAGAACCAGTGATCTGGATCCAGTGATGGAGAACCAGTGATGGAATACCAGTGATGTAGAAGCAGTGATGGAGAACCAGTGATGGAGAACCAGTCATGTGGAACCAGTGACGGAGAACAAGTGATGTAGAACCATTGATGTGAAACCAGTGATGTAGAACCATTGATGTGAAACCAGTGATGTAGAACCAGTGATGGAGAACCAGTTATGTGGAACCAGTGATGTAAAACCAGTGATGTAAAACCAGTGATGTGAAACCACTGATGTGGAACCACTGATGTGGAACCAGTGATGTAGACTAAGTGATGTAGAGTAAGTGATGCAGAACCAGTGATAAAGACTCAGAGATATAGATCCAGTAATGTAGACTCAGTGTTGTAGGACCAGCGATGTAGAACCAGTGATGTGGAACCAGTGATGTAGACTAAGTGATGTGGAACCAGTGATGTAGACTCAGTGATGTGGAACCAGTGATGTAGACTAAGTGATGTAGAACCAGTGATGTAGACTAAGTGATGTAGAACCAGTGATGTAGACTAAGTGATGTAGAACCAGTGATGTAGACTAAGTGATGTAGAACCAGTCATGTAGACTCAGTGATGTGGAGTGGTCTGAGTGGTGATGTGAAAATTACTGTCGTTGATGTCAGTGGCATTGGAGAATACCATGTATTTGGTCTTGCTAGGATTGAGAGCCAGTGTTCAAGAGGGCATGTTGTAATAGACTGAAAGTTCACTGAAGGGTTTGAATTGCTGAATAGGCAGTTTTGGTAAAGCAATATAAAGCTGTATTGTCAGCATAAAGGTGTGTGTTAGATTCTATTATAGATGATGTGGTATTGTTGATGTATATTGTAAATAAGAGAGGATCCAGTATTGAACCTTGCGGTACTCCTTTTGATAGTGGCAAACACAGAACAATAATTACCTAGGAAAGGGGGGTCAAACTCAATCCTAGAAGGGGCCGGATTCTGAATTAAGGTCTAACCTGAGGGCCTAACAGGGTCCACATTTAACCACACCGTCAACTTCATTTTTTGGCCAGTAATACATTATGGGGAAAAAATGAGCAATTACGATTAATGATTTTTAGATTTAAAAGGCCTAAATGATAAGTTAAGGCTCAAAATCTGAGATAAAAAGTCAAACTTATTTGTTCAAAAGGTCAAACACAAAATTAGATGTTAAAAAAATGCTTTTAATAGGCAAATATATAAAAAAGAAAGTCAAAATCTTGTTTTTGAGGCAAAAATATGGCATTAAATTGAATTTGGTGCACCTGAAAGATTAAAATATGATATATAGATGGAAATAATAAATTGAAAAGGTCAAAATTAGAAATAAAAAGTGAAAATAATAAATAGACAAAGTCAAAATGTGAGATAAAAAGTCAAAATTCTAAATTGAAAACGCCATAATACTAAAGTAAAAAATAATCAATTCAAAATGGTCAAAATATGAAATAAAAGTCCAAATAATAGATTGAAGTCATAATTGTAAAATGCAAAAATGAAAATATGAAATGAAAACACAAAATAATTTGTTTTCCCACATTGTTTTACTTTTCACTTTTCTCATATTTTAAGACTTAAGGATATTTCATATCATCAACATTAAGTTAACATTTTTACTCTGGAGGAAATCTGCAGACCTCATATTTTAGGGCCACTTGTAATAAGAACATGTTATGATCTTGCGGGCCTGGTATAACTGTACCTCAGGCTGGATTTGCCCACCCCCCCTCCCTCAAGTTTGACACCTCTGACCTAGAACCACACATTGATCTCTCTGTGAAAGGTAGTCCTGGAACCATTTACAGGATAGAGAGTCAAAACCAATCTCTCTTAACTTCTCAAGGAGCAGAAAATGGTCAACGGTATCGAAGACTTTTGTTAAATCTACAAATAATGCAGTAAAGTATTTCCTCTCGTCTATCTGAGAAATTATATCATTTTTGACTGATGTGACTGCAGTGATTGTACTGCGATTTCTTTTAAAACTTGACTGATGTGGATTTAATACATGATTACTGGAAAGGAATTACTTGATTTGATTGTTGACTAATGATTCTAAGATTTTAGCTAGACAGGATAGTTTGGAAATGGGCCGATAGTTATTAAGGTCGGTTTTATCCCCACCCAGTGGGAGTACATGTGCAGTCTTCCAGACCTTGGGAAAACCCCGGTGGAAACAGAAAGATTAACCAAATGTGCAACTTGCTCCGTAATTATTGTTTTAAGATGAAAGGATCCATTTAATCTTGCCCAGTTGTTTTCCTGCAATCTATGTTTTGAAGTGCCTCTCTGACAGCAGGGCAAGAAAAGGGCTTATTTTTTGTTCTGTTATTGACATTTCATCATTTTAGTGGTAAAGACACTGTTCAGTCATTCTAATAAGGTTTTCTTAGAAATGAAAGCACAAATGAGAGAAAATAACTGCAGAACAAGTTTAAATAGGTCCCATTCAGCAGCATTCTGTGTACAAAGTGTGTTGGTGTATATATTTGTACTTCTGCATGTAGCTGTGCGTTTCTCTGACATTAACTCTCTCTGACTGATGATGATCCTCCTTAATCCCTCTAAAAAACACACCATTCTTTCTAAATGAAAACCTCGACTGAGCGCGCTCAGACTCGACCAAATTCCACTGAGGTCACCGAGGTTTTTCTGCCTCTGATGGATTCCTGCGTCCTGTTCCATCCTGCCTCACATCGGAGTGGAAACTCCCGTCAGCTTTATGATCTCTGATTTATTCAGTTAATATAGAATTATTGATGATATGAATATCTCTGATTTATTCAACTAATATAGAATAATTGATGATAATAATATCTCTGATTTATTCGGTTAATATAGATCAATAATTATCAGTGATTTTAATATCCATGATTCTCTTTCTCCAGCTCCCGTCATCGTCACTCCTCCAGGGGAGGTCTACAATGTGACCGGTTCTCAGGTTTACCTGAGCTGTGAAGCAGTTGGTGTTCCCACACCTGTGCTTACCTGGAAGAAGGTAGGTCCTTTTATTATAATTAATCAGTTGTTATTGATTAGGGTCAAAACCAGCATTAAAGTTATCTGCAGACAAAGAGGTTAGGTCTAGACTAGACTGATCCACAAAGACTAGACTCTGATCCACAAAAACTAGACTCTGATCCACAAAGACCTGACTCTGATCCACAAAGACTAGACTCTGATCCACAAAGACTAGACTCTGATCCACAGAGACCTGACTCTGATCTACTAAAACTAGACTCTGATCCACAAAGACCTGACTCTGATCATACATGAACTCTGCAGAGGGAAACATTTAGAGAAAGACCACAAGCGGATTAGGCAGAAACCAGAACCAGAACCAGTATGATGATAAGTCGTGGATCTCATAATCCCAGAACATGAGGACACAAATAATTACATGACCAAATAAATGAATAAATACATCAGCCTGGTCGAGCCTGGTGGAGTTTTTGAGTCGTTGTTAAACTGTAAATCCTGATCTGGTTTCTGAGTCCTAGTGACTCAAGCCCTGCTCCTTCCTCTCTGTCTGACTTCCTGTTTCCTGTCTGTGTTTGAAGAAACAATGAGGGGTTGAACCACCTCCTTCCACAGACGGACTCTGTGAACCCAGATGTCTTGAAGATCCTTGTTAGGAAAAAGTCCTCTCATTGGACCATCCTGTTACCATGGTCATCCTCAGGGTGGATTCAGAGTTAGCGGGACACTCTTTGGACCCCTGTCCTCTGCTCTCATTGGACTGGTCAAGTGTTCCTTAATTCTAGCTTTGAAATCTCCTAAACTAAAACAACACTCAAGTTTAAGATTGCCCTGTAACTCTGACCAGGACGACGGAGCAAAAACATTAAAAGTTCTTTGACCAAAGACAGAAAGAATTCCAGGAATCACATGCGTGACCACTCCATGTGAACGGAGATTACAGCTACTGGCAGCTTTAGGAGCCAGAGAACAAAGATTAGAAGGTAATTCATGTAAAATAGGCTTATAAAGAAACCAATGTTCCATCCTTCTATCATACAAGGAAGACTCATACAAGACACAACGTTATTCCCATCACTGTCATTGGAGGGGGAAGAGTCCAATAATGTGTACGTAAATGAGTAGTGGGAGGAACCAATTAACATGTATGTTAATGACGAGTGGGAGGGTCCATTAATGTGTGTGTTAATGAGGAGTGGGAGGAGTCCATTAATTTGTATATAAATGAGGAGCGGGAGGGGTCAATTAACATGTATGTTAATGAGGATTGGGAGGAGTCAATTAATGTATATGTATAAATAAGAAGTGGGATGAGTCCATTTATATGTATGTAAATTAGGAGTGGGAGGGGTCCAAACTGTGTATGTAAATATAAGTGATATAAATAGGTAAATGAGGTGTGGGAGGAGTAAATTAACATGTATGTTAATGAGGAGTGGGAGGAGTCCATTAATGTGTATGTTAATGAGGAGTGGGAGGAGTCAGTTAACATGTATGTTAATAAGAAGTGGGAGGAGTTAAGTTTTTAAGTTCAGAAGTAAAGCAGTCTTATCACAGATCACATCTCATTATCAGCTTATTGATATTTAAGTTATATATCAATATATAATATAATGTAAACTTAAATTGATTGACTGAATGACCTTTAACAGAAAGATGGTTGAATCTGAACATCATAACGTTTAGTATAACTGTGGTGGTGTCTTCTCTCAGGTCCTCAATGGGAGAAAGAGGATGCTTCTTCTTCCTGGAGACCGAGACAATCTGGCCATTCAGACGAGAGGAGGACCAGAGAAACATGAAGTGACCGGCTGGGTTCTGGTTAGTTTTATATAAATATGGACATTAATGAATAGAGATGACAGGTATTGCACACAGGCTCTCTGTTTTCTCTCTAGATCTCTCCTCTGACCAAAGAAGAAGAAGGATCTTATGAGTGTCACGCCACCAACGCTAAAGGAGAGGCTTCAGCTGTCGGGACCATTCATGTGGTCGAGTCTACTGATGACATCACTGTTAAGAAGGGTAATCAAGAAAAAAAAAGAAATTAATAACATTGATAATATTCAGAACATTAATAACAGCAATATCATATAATAATAATAATAATGTTGTATAATGTTTACTCTCTTTAATTTTGATAGAAGGAAAAATACAGGAAGTTAAATTACAAACATGTAAAATGAGTTTTAATAAAAAGGAAGAAAATTTAGTTTATATCACAGGAAGTTTTCTGAATTCATGATGTCTTTTTTTTTCAGTGACAAAGGAAGATAAGCTCTGATCAGCCAATCAGAGAGCAGAGGAGGTGATCAGCTGATAAGGGGAGTTGATTTTAGCAGCTGAGGTTTTTTTTTTAAATTTTTATTAAAATTGTTCATTTCTTGAATGAACATTTTTATTTTTATTGAAACATTTGATTTTCTTCTTCATGACTGAACGTTACTATTTCTATGTGTTTATACTTTTGGCTTGTATTTTGGTAGTTTAAATCAGGCTGCTGTAAGCCAGTGCCCTCTGAAGACATCGTGCTGCCTTCATGAGCTCTTCTGATATGTTTAAGTCTAAAACAGCGGTAAACAGCTGAAGGCAAAAGAGCGGCCTCTGAGAAATTTCAGAATAAAATAATCACTGAATTAATTTTAACTTTAAATGTTTGACATGTCTTCTTTTCATCCTAATAAAAAATAAACTTAACTAATAAAATAAATAATGAGGCTCTGTGTTTTTATGCAAAACTGAATCTTTAAAAATGAATTAAGTGTTTAAAGGTTTTATTTTTTAATCCTGATGCTTCCTTCAAGCTAAATATCCCCCAAATCCTTTAAACCCAGCAGCTCCACCCTCATTAATATTCACATTTTTACTGTGAGCTTGTTCTAATTTTTATAAGGGGGTAAGTTTGATGCATTTGACAGCTTCTAAAACTTTACTGAGCTGCAGGCTCAGCACGTACATGGTAAGCCTCCCTGAACCCGCTGGCAGCCACTCCTGACTATTGAACCTGGATCCACCGATGACTGTTGGACTGTCCCCTACTCTCAGCCTCAGAAAGTTTGTGAAACACCTTTTAACTCTCAAGGAGGCAACATTGGTGATCAGGAGTAAAATCAAAGTCTGCTTAAAATCTGTAGCCTTGAACAGGCATCAGGGGGAATTCTTGTGCATTTAAATGTTGTATAATACTCCTATTAGCCTCTAGGGGGCACTGATAGGACAGCACTGGACCAAAAGGTACTGGACCAAGTTTTGAGTCCACCATTGAGAGTTCTTCCGGTCCATGGAGAATCTTGCGGACCTGAAGATGTGGCAGAATGTCTTATTTTCTTCCCAGTGGCCATCACACACATATAAGTGTGTTAATTTATGGATCATCACTTGTATGTGCTGCATTTCAGGTCGATTTCACACCAGACTTAACACCCTTCTTTGATTCAAACCACTATGTCAGTGACGGACCCTGGCTTAACACTCTGTGAAGAGCAATGTAAATAATAAAGTTGTGTCTTTGACTGCTTTTTGTTAAAAGTAAGCCACTTTAATCAAGTTCCTCCTCCTGACCTGGGTCTGTGGTGCCAAGTCTGCAGTCTGTCTGTGCATGAGCTGATGAGTAATAGTCTATAGCCCATGGAACTATGATGTGAACTTTGGTAGAGCAGCCCCACCAACTGGCTGCAGGCTCTCCCTGCAGCATGAGCGTGATGTAGCTGTTAGCTCCACTGGAACTTTAGTGGCTTCTAAAGTTAAGGATAAAACATACAAGACAAACATGAGTTTTTCAATCATGAATCAGCACCTCGAAAATTGAAGCCATGGGCCTCAGTCAGAAAAGGTTGGAATGCCTTCTCCAGGTTGGGAATGAGATCCTGCCCCAAGTGGAGGTGTTCAAGTATCTTGGGGTCTTGTTCTTGAGTGAGGGAAAAATGGAGTGGGAGATCAACAAGGTGGATCAGTACGGCGTCTGCAGTGATGCGGTCTCTGCATCGGTCTATCGTGCTGAAGAAAGAGTTGAGTCGAAAGTTGAAGCTCTCGATTTACCGCTCGATCTACGTTCTTACCCTCACCTGTGGTCACAAGCTGTAGGTAGTGACCGAAAAATCGAGATCGTGGATACAGGCGGCTGAAATGAATTTCCTCTGCATGGTGTCTGGGCTCTCCCTTAGAGATAGGGTGAGAAGCTTGGCCATCCGGGAGGGATTCGGAGTAGAGCCGCTGCTCCTCCGTGTTGATAGGAGCCAGATGACATCCCTGGTAAGGTGTCCCAGGGCAGGTCCCACTGGGAGGAGGCCCCGGGGAAGACCCAGGACGCGCTGGAGAGACTATGTATCCTGGCTGGCCTGGAAACGCCTTGGGATCCCTCAGGAAAAGCTGGACAAAGTGGCTGGGGAGAGGGAAGTCTGGGCTTCCCTGCCTAGGCTGCTGCCCCGCGACCTGACCTCAGATAAGTGGAAGAAGATGGATGGATGGACGGAAGCTCTCAGAGAAAGAACCATGTGACCTTTTAGTTTAAGAACCAATAAGATCTCAGAGAAAGAACCATGTGACCTTTTAGTTTAAGAACCAATAAGAGCTCAGAGAAAGAACCATGTGACCTTTTAGTTTTTAAACCAACAAGAGCTCAGAGAAAGAACCATGTGACCTTTTAGTTTAAGAACCAATAAGAGTTCAGAAAAAGAACCATGTGACAATGAAATCTACTTTATTAGACAGTAAGAAAAAATAAACATGAAACTAAAAACGTCAAACTTCTTTGAATTCCTGTTGATGATGTCACTATGAAGGTGTGAGACGTCTGGTTGGCTGAAACACACTATGATGTCATCATTCGAGGGGCAATGCTCATTGACATCAACTCCTGGAAAAGAAGCTTACAGGCGTACGGCATCCTGACGAGCGAGATCTGAGAGAGAGAGAGAGAGAGAGAGAGAGTTACCTTTGTGTCAGACCAATGACTATTGATGAGATCGATTGATTTATTAATGATTGCTGGTGTTGTCTATTAATGATGATGATGCCATACTAATTGATGACAATGATTAACATACTACTGATTAATGATTACCGGTGTTGTTACCTGGGTTTTGTTGCGGCAGCCTCGACACTCGTAGGTGTGGGTCCGTGTGTTGGCGATGGCCATGAGGCCGCACAGGTTGCACACGTGAACCTGGTAGGGGTCAGACGCCTCAAACAGACGCTCTCTGAGGAACTGAGCGGCTCCGTGAGCAATCTGACAATCACGCTCCATCTCCCCAAAACGCAGCCCGCCATCACTGAAATGACAGGTGACAGGTCAGAAAGGTGAAGGACATCAAGACAGTAGAGTTAAACCAGGACAGTAGAGTTAAACCAGGACAGTAGAGTTACACCAGGACAGTAGAGTTAAACCAGAACAGTAGAGTTAATCCAGGACAGTAGAGTTAATCCAGGACAGTAGAGTTACACCAGGACAGTAGAGTTACACCAGGACAGTAGAGTTAAACCAGGACAGTAGAGTTAAACCAGGACAGTAGAGTTACACCAGGACAGTAGAGTTAAACCACAACAGTAGAGTTAAACCAGGACAGTAGAGATAAATCAGGACAGTGTCTCACCGGGATCGGCCCTCCATAGGCTGTCTGTTGAGGATCTGGACGGGGCCCCGGGCCCTGGAGTGGATCTTGTCATCCACCATGTGCTTCAGGCGCTGATAATATGTTGGTCCGATGAAGATCTGAGACGTCAGTTTCCTCCCCGTGAAGCCGTTATACAACACCTGAAGAACAATCAAAAACCAATAAGTTTATAATTCATAACATGATCAGTAATCAACAATCTAAACATTTTAAGCTCATGGCGAGTAATGAGAGTCAGAAATGGTTAGTGACCTCATTTCCTCTCAGGTGGTATCCGTACTCGGACAGCAGGTTCGACACTTTCTGCACATTGACGGCGTCGTTAAACGGTGTGGCGTCACCGATCTCACCTTTGTTAGCCGAAACCTGAAACACACAACAACCAGTTTAGTTCAAATAAACACCAGATAAACGATCAATAAACAAACAGATCAATAAAAAGATTAAGAAAGACCTTGCCCTGCAGGCACTCGATAAGATGGCCAACCGTCATTCTTGATGGGATGGCGTGAGGGTTGATGATAATGTCAGGTGTGATTCCCTCACAGGTAAACGGCATATCCTACGGCAGAGAGAAGACCATCAGAACGCTACTGATAGTTTTTGATATTATTGATAGTTTCTGATCTCTGATCAATACAACAGTTTACCTCCTGTCTATACTGTATTCCACAGGTTCCTTTCTGTCCGTGTCGGCTGGCAAATTTATCTCCAATCTGAGGGATCCGGACAGAACGTACCTGCAGAACAAGAGAAATCTCATTACCAAAACAAACAAACAAACAAACCAGATGACAATAATTCTGGCATGATGAACTCTCTTAAGAGGTTTTCCAGGACTAAAGAGCATCTCCTTATTCCTCCTGGTACTGTCAACTTGAAATGTTGTTTTTTACGTTAAATGTGCTCTGGGGTTGGTTATCTAGGCATGCTCTAAAAATAACTCTGATTATGTAGTGGTCCTCTATTTGGCAATTTGTTTTCTGACCTGCAATTTTCACACAAAATGTCTGTGCCATGGTTTTGCACCGACCTTGCCTGAGTATATTAGGAAATAGAAGGTTCATATTTGCTTAAAGGATCTGTGGTTTTTGTAAGATTTTTTGGCTAAATGTCCTCAAAAGTTAACTTTTCCTCGTCAGTGGTGCCGTCGTGGCTCTGGAACCTGCTGACTTCCCAGTGACCCTTTGCTCTCGCTACAGGATGAGATGTAATGTTGATATAGTGATGATTTACAATCAGGAGTCTGTACATTCTGCTGTGTTTTGAAAGAACCAGATATTCTACGCTTGTCACTTCCTGTTTGGAGCTTTCTGATCGACAGGAACTGACACCGTTTGGCAGCGGCCAGCGCCGAAAATAGACCTGCAGCATATCCCCAACAAAGCGCAGCAATTCAGGGATGCGCCGGTGCCGGACTGGAGCTGTATGTGGAAATTGCAGGTAATGCAGAGATTCTCCAGGTGCTGGCGATCACTTTAAATGGTTCTATTTGGGTAGTACGTGTACTCATATGGCCACTGGTTTGGCGTGTCCTTACCCGGATCTTGCAGAACTTGTAGCCCTCCTGGTTCAGAGTCACCATCACCTGGTCCACGATTCCAGTCTCGCTGGTTCTAAGAAAGGTGCTGCAGTCTCTCTTGGTGTAACGGCGGTTGGTGCTGTCAAGCTCATCGTCGTTCTCGGGCAGTGTCACCGTCTTCCCGATGATCACGTCCTCACCTGAGACTCTTACGCCAGGTGCGATTAGCCCGTCATCATCCAGCTTGTCATAGATCGCATGTCTCATACCTGAGTAAAATTTAAATTTGTTCTCAGTCTGACCACCACACAATTCTTTATCTCAGATGATTGACAAGACTTCAGTTGAGAAGAAGATCAGTTCTCACCTGAACAGGTTTCCCGAGTTGGCTTCTCAAAGATTTCCTCCTGATCGAATCCTTTCTTGGATTCTTGCTCTTTGTATGACCGATAAAACACGGACCTGCAGAGAACAGAGGTCAAATCAGTAACCTGCAGCTTGTTAATCAAATAATTGATTAACGAGCCGCATCGTTAACCAGTTTCATCGTTTACACCCAGCGTCAATCCCCAGGAGCCCTGTTACCTGAAGAATCCTCGATCCACCGCTGAGCGGTTCATAATCACAGAGTCCTCCTGGTTGTAGCCGGTGTACGAGGCGATGGCGACAATGGAGTTGATACCTGAAATTTAAAGTTCAGTTAGAGAGCACACCTGGAACAGGTAAGTCTGTTTATGTTCATGAACTGGGACTACCTGAACTGGAAAAAAAGATGTTTTCATGTGCCGCACATGTGAACCACTTCAGTTTTAACCACAATGTACCTTTGTTTTCAGTTGGCTGCAGAAAAACAAGCCACACCAGGGCTTTCCATACCAAACCATAGAGAACCAAATTCCTAATGCGTGGAAATGGAATCAAAATAGGTCGTTTCCACCAAGCAGTCCGGTTCAGTTCGGCACGGCACGCACTGCGTTTCAATATATCAAAGTTAGAAAGGGTCTCTTGAAACCGACCAGTACCATCCTACTTTTTTTGCATCCCTCTGTAGGGGTACCAATCTTACCTATCGGGGGTTTAGCCTACCGAACCATACTCAGACAGGGCCACCTGATGGAAACGAGGCTAAAAATAGTATATGGTGTGCACGGGTGTGCCTTACCTGCTGGCAGCTCTCTAAAGCGCAGGTACTCCATTGATCGGGTGGTGACGAGCGGTTTCTGAGGGTAGTACAACACGTGGGCCAGGGTGTCCATCCGAACGTGGAAGTTTGTGATGTAGACCCCCATGGCCTGTTTGCCCATGGCAGACTGGTACGTGTTCCTGGGAGACTGACATTCACCAGGTGTGTACAGGTAAGGAAAGGCAAACAGAGAAAATTGACTGATTGTTGTTATCATTTTGTTTGATCAGTTTCCAGATGATTCCGGTATATTGTGTTCGTACCTGGTTGTGGTCAGGGAAGGGGATGATTGACGCACACACTCCGAGGATCATTGATGGGTGGATCTCACAATGGGTGTAGGTAGAGCAGTAGGCGACGCCCTTCTCCTGCAGGTCATCAGGAGTCATGGCGAGCATCACTGTTTCCTCCTCCAGAGTGTCAATGTACTCGACCACACCACTCGCCACCAGGTCCTGCCAGCTGACCACCACAGAAAACAAGAAATAGGGCCATAAAAAAGGCGCCTGACTGACCACATTATGTAACCATGGTTCTTCTGGATGGCGACCAGAGGTGGGGTTTTTAGTAACCAATGACACCAAAGCTGCATGCACAGGTGGTTTAGCAGGATTCACAGACATACCTGTCGCTCTAGAAGGCACTAAATGACTTGTATCACATTGGTTATTGGCCAGGATTGAGGTAAAAGGTCTACAACCAGAGGTCAAAGAGCTGCTCATTTCACCCTAATGCCCATAAAGCCGCAAGATTAAATGCCTCCATGGACGCTCTCAGAGCCCCCTTCTTTGGAGGAACCTCTGGTGGCGTGACCTCTGTGCCTGTCTCACCTATAGTCATACCCTGTCTCACCTGTGCGTGTCTCACCTGTAGTTGTTGTACTCGCGCTCCTTCAGCTGGTCGATGTGCCTCCTCTTCAGCAGTAGTTTTTGTTTCTCCACAATCAGCAGCGGTCTACAGATTCGGCCAGCGTCCGTGTAGATTCTAATCTCTCGCTCTCTGATGTCTCGGATCATTGACACCTGAAATGCACATAGGTCATCAGCCCACCTGAGCCAAGGTGTGTCTAGGTAGAGCTTTAAAGTGGGGGTATTATGCCTTTTTTTTTCAAGGCTTTACACCATCTCTCTGATACCCACGTAGTAGCTTCACATGGTTTACAGCTCAAAAACTCCTCATGTTTCTCACACTGGCATCCTGAAAAACCCTTATTTTAACGTCTGTCTGAAACGCTTCATTTTCACTGCTGTCTCTTTAACACCCCCTGCCTCCACGGACCTGCTTTCCTCCGATCTCAGAGAGATTCCCAACGAACCGTTTTTATCAGTTTACACCCTAATTCCAAGATTTCTGCCACATACGTTTATCTTGTGGTTTGAAAATTTGCATACGTGACATATGGACACCCAACACTGTGACTTTATATTTATGTTTTAAAAATCAGAAAAGCATAATACCCCCTCTTTAATTTTTACGCTGTTTGATCAGTGTTTTGTTACCTCGGACACGATGATGTCCATCTGTCTGCGGAGTTTCCTCAGAGTGTTCATGAGCTGCTCAGGATCTTTGTGGATTCCCACCCAGCAGCCATTCACGAAAATCTTAGTGGCACTGAGACGGAAATACACACAGCCCCATTAATCAATAAATAAACATGTCCAATCAATCACTAAATCAATAAACACATTCAATCAGTCAGACAATTAAACACGTCCGTCAGTCATAAAATGCTGGAAGTGGCAGTCTTCACTCTGAAACTCTGTCTCTAAACTGAGGTTTGCTCTCTGTTCTTAAAGCCTGTCTTGAAAAGGTTAAAAGAAGTTTCAGGTGTGCTGCTACTACAGGAGGAATGAGCTACAGGATACTCTATGTATGGACGACCTATCTATTTTGAAGTAAATTATTTGTTTTGGAAGATAATGCATCAGATTGTAGATCTTTGGTTTGCCAAAGACCCAGGAAATAGACCGTACCACATTTGACAAGGGCATAATGTTTATGTGTGTCACCTCTGAAGTAGAAGCTATTTATCAACATGTGATGACATAACAACAATCAAGTGGTGTCTTGTTTCTTAGGGGGATGTTTTTATCCCTACCCCTACCACTCTGATTAAAGAGGTAGGTCTAAGGGGTAGATAAAGGGGTCTTTTAAAGAAATGTACTTTCTTTTTTCATTAAAAATGTGACCTAAAGGTAAAAACATTTAAATTTGAGGATAAAGGAAGTGACTCTATTCAACAGATAAAATAATAAATGTATGGTGGACAGACTCTGCGATGGCGGCCGGTGAGATCTCCTCCAGGTTCTCCATGCTCCACTCTTCCAAAAACTCCAGGATGGGGGACGGCTGAGAGCCTACAGAGATGTAGGCCATGAGGGCCAGGTTCTTCACCAGACCCACAGCGTGACCCTGAAACATGTCAACAACATACCACATTTCCCATGTAGAACAACATCATTGGGGCTTTTCCTTTACAGTGAATGGCTCTACTTGGTTTGAGTTGGCATGGCAGCCCAGCGCGGCAGGGATTTACTTTTCCACTGAGCTACCGTTTGAGGGCACGACAAATTCTATTGACCGCTATTGACTTATAAAATCTATGAAAAGGTAAAACATCCAAGGGGGCAATACTTTTATAGACACTGTACAACATTTTTAATGCCTTAATGGATCAAATGTCTACACGTTTTATTTTGTTTTGTTCTGTTTTCACCTCAGGCGTCTCGGCTGGGCACACCATCCCCCACAGCGTGTTATGTAGCTGCCGAGGCTTGGCCAGTTTTCCATCTCTGCCGATAGGAGAGTTGACTCGACGAAGGTGAGACAGCGTGGAGGCAAAGGTGAGACGGTTCAACACCTGACAGCAGAAGGAGACAGACGCTTTGATGTTGTTGTGGCAAGAAATAATACATTAAAAGACAAGTCAGGGGTAAGAACGAGTTGAATGCAGCCTTGATGTTAAATTTATTTTAAGCAGAACGATGGTACACAAGTGAGATCCCGAACCTCTCTGATCATACGCTTTTATACCTCTCAGTCCATGTGTGCACGTAATCTGTGTCTACATGCGCCTAACTAAACACTTCTCAATATTGACCACACACATTTCTTGGTATCTAACAAAACACTCTTCCCGGACTGTTCCTGCATTCAGTCCAAGTTTCCAATAACTGGCAGTGTCTCAGTATCATTTCCCAAAATAGGAGGCAAAGGCTTTGAGAGGACAACTAACCATTAGACAAGTGTAATATACTTTTATGTAAAACATAATATACCTACAATGTTACCATAAATAAACAAATAGATGAATAAATAAAAGAGTTTCAGGCTAAAATAAAGTTTTCTTACCTGGGACACGCCTGCTCGGGCCTGGTGGGCCTTTTTGACGTCGCCCCAGTTCCCCGTGGCGAGTGAGTATTTGAGTCCATCGGAGATGATTCGTGTTTTGATGGCAAGCTCCAGGTTGAAGTCCTTCCCCCGGTCAATGAACTTCTGAGCGTAAATCCTGATCTCCTTCAGAAGGTTCTTGAACATCCTAAAACAGAGAAAAGCACATTATTCTACACTTTTCAGATATATCAACATTTAGACCCTGTAAATACTTACATACCTTATCGCAGTGTTACTCAATCCTGCTCAACCAAAGAGCCAAATTGTTGAAAAATACATTTGCAAGAGCCACAATCTAAGTGGTGAAAAGTGGCAGTTAAAATAAGTTAAAGGTGGCAAAAGTGGTCAAAAAGCATCAACCACTAAGAGAAAATTGGCAAAAAAGGACAGAATGTAGAAAAAATGGGTGGTAATTGGCCAAAAAATAAGTTAAAGCAGGCCAAAAAATTGTCAATAAGTGGCAAAAATCTGAAAAAAAGGAGAGAAAATGGGTAAAAAGTGGCATTTAATTGCAAAAGGCAGCTTAAATAGGCAAAAAGGGGCAAACACTGGGGGGTAATGTGGCAAAAAAGAGCAGAAAGTGGAAAAAATGGGGGAGAAATGGCAAGGAAAAAAGAGTGACAGGTGGAAAAAATGGTCCAAAAGTGGCAAAAACGTCGCAAAAAAATTAGTGAAAACTGACTAAAATGGGCAAAAATCAGAAAAAGGTGGAAAAATAGGAATTAAGTGGAATTTAACTGCAAAAGCCAGCTTAATGGGTGAGAGGTGGCAAAAATAGGCAAAAGGGAGCAAAAAAATTGCAAAAAGCAGGATAAAAGTGTCAAAAACAGGTGAAAAGTGACAAAAAGAAGTGGCAAAAACTGGGATAAAAGCGGCAAACTGGGAGAACCATGGCAAAAAAAGTGTAGAAAGTGGCAAAAATGGTCCAAACATAGCAAACTTGTGGCAAAAATGAGTGAAAAGTAACTAAAATGGGCAAAAATCAGCAAAAAGGTGAGAAAATAGGCAAAACGCATTACACAGTGGCAAAATTGGAAATAGGTGGCATTTAATTGTAAAAGGCAGCTTAATTGGGCTAAAAGAGGCAAAAAAATGCACAAAGCAGGATAAAAGCGTCAAAAAGAAGTGGCAAGAATGGGAATAATGTTTCAAGTTAAGACATAAAAGAGCCACACGTTGAGTATCACTGCCTTATCAACGCTCTATTAACACTGAATCCCTGCACATGTATAATAACTACAATGAAACTGTATTAACACTAAGACTTTTAGAACATTTGAATAATAGAGTTCATATTTTATTGATTTTTAGCTCATATTTTTAAAGCAGATTTTGTACCTAAAGTGACTTTTTTAGTGTGTGTGGACTGTTTCTTAAAGAATAGAAAGAATACACACCCCCTAAACAGGAAGGCCAACAGTGGCCCTGCCAGGTCAAGTCTCTTGTTGCCGTAGTGATCTCTGTCGTCGAGCTCCCGTCTGCCGAGGGCGGCAAGCAGCAACCTGTGCACCATGTACCTGAAAACAACCACGCCATCATCATCAATAACATGTAGCTGAGAATGAACATGCCATTATCATCAATAACATGTACCTGAGAACACGCCACTATTATCACTAACATGTACCTGAGAACAAACACGCCATTATTATCAATAACATGTACCTGAGAACACGCCATTATTATCACTAACATGTACCTGAGAACAAACACGCCATTATTATCAATAACATGTACCTGAGAACACGCCATTATTATCACTAACATGTACCTGAGAACAAACACGCCATTATTATCAATAACATGTACCTGAGAACACGCCATTATTATCAATAACATGTACCTGAGAACAAACCCGCCATTATTATCAATAACATGTACCTGAGAAAAAACACGCCATCATCATCAATAACATGTACCTGAGAACAAACCCGCCATTATCAACAATAACATGTACCTGAGAAAAAATACGCCATTATTATCAATAACATGTACCTGAGAACAAACCCGCCATTATCAACAATAACATGTACCTGAGAAAAAATACGCCATTATTATCAATAACATGTACCTGAGCAAAAACACGCCATTATTATCAATAACATGTACCTGAGAACAAACTTGCATTATCATCAATAGCATGTACCTGAGAACGAACCCGCCATTATTATCAATAACATGTACCTGAGAACAAACCTGCCATTATTATCAATAACATGTACCTGAGAACGAACCCGCCATTATTATCAATAACATGTACCTGAGAACAAACCCGCCATTATTATCAATAACATGTACCTGAGAACATGCCATTATTATCACTAACATGTATTTGAGAACAAACACGCCATTATTATCAATAACATGTACCTGAGAACACACCATTATTATCAATAACATGTACCTGAGAACACGCCATTATTATCACTAACATGTATTTGAGAACAAACACGCCATTATTATCAATAACATGTACCTGAGAAAAAACACGCCATTATCATCAATAACATGTACCTTAGAAAAAACACGCCATCATCATCAATAACATGTACCTGAGAACAAACACGCCATTATTATCAATAACATGTACCTGAGAACATGCCATTATTATCACTAACATGTATTTGAGAACAAACACGCCATTATTATCAATAACATGTACCTGAGAACACACCATTATTATCAATCACATGTACCTGAGAACAAACACGCCATTATTATCAATAACATGTACCTGAGAACACACCATTATTATCAATAACATGTACCTGAGAACAAACACGCCATTATTATCAATAACATGTACCTGAGAACAAACACGCCATTATTATCAATAACATGTACCTGAGAACACACCATTATTATCAATAACATGTACCTGAGAACAAACACGCCATTATTATCAATAACATGTACCTGAGAACACACCATTATTATCAATAACATGTACCTGAGAACAAACACGCCATTATTATCAATAACATGTACCTGAGAACAAACCTGCCATTATTATCAATAACATGTACCTGAGAACAAACACGCCATTATTATCAATATCATGTACCTGAAAAAAAAACACGTCATTATTTTCAATAACATGTACCTGAGAACACACCATTATTATCAATAACATGTACCTTAGAACAAACACGCCGCCATCATCATCAATAACATGTACCTGAGAACATGCCATTATTATCACTAACATGTACCTGAGAACAAACACGCCATTATTATCAATAACATGTACCTGAGAACAAACACGCCATTATTATCAATAACATGTACCTGAGAACAAACACGTCATTATTTTCAATAACATGTACCTGAGAACACACCATTATTATCAATCACATGTACCTGAGAACAAACATGCCATTATTATCAATAACATGTACCTGAGAACAAACACGCCATTATTATCAATAACATGTACCTGAGAACAAACCTGCCATTATTATCAATAACATGTACCTGAGAACAAACACGCCATTATTATCAATAACATGTACCTGAGAACAAACCTGCCATTATTATCAATAACATGTACCTGAGAACAAACACGCCATTATTATCAATAACATGTACCTGAGAACAAACCTGCCATTATTTTCAATAACATGTACCTGAGAACAAACACGCCGCCATCATCATCAATAACATGTACCTGAGAACATGCCATTATTATCACTAACATGTATTTGAGAACAAACACGCCATTATTATCAATAACATGTACCTGAGAACACACCATTACCATTATGTATCAATTAACATCACTAACACGAACAAACTTATTATACTAACATGTATTTGAGAACACATTATTGTTTTATTCTAATCCTAATCACAAATGTACCTGGTGCACCTAATGAACGCTTATTATCATATACATACCTGAGAAGTATGCCTTCTTGGTCTCACAGAAGTCGCTCACTCCAACGTGAGGCAGCATTTCTTTCTGTAAAACTTCTTTGGCGTATTTTATTCAATAACATGTACTGGTTTGGCTCCTCTGAGCCAATGAAGTTTCTCACGTTCTGCTCCTATCACGAACATGGTGTACCAGAGAAGTCTCATGTATATAACTGACTGGTATGCCATTGGTCTCACAGGTACTCTTTCACTTCTGTTTTGGAATGAAGTTTGTGTAAACAGGGACATAAGTGCTGACTTCACGTGGCAGTATTAAGGGCTGACAGGCCAAGTATTCTACTCAATAATGACCACCTTCATCACTTTGTTAAAAACAGAGATGATATATAAACACAAAGATAACCAATAATGACCATCTCCATCATCTCAGGGTCGTCAAAGTCGTAGATGATGTGTTCCAGGATGTCTCTGTCAGACACGAAGCCCAGCGCTCTGAACACGATAATAATGGGAACTTCCTGTCTGATGTATGGCAGCGTTGAGACGATCCTCTGACCAATGGCACTCTTCTTCACGCCCTGGAGACAAAATGTTTACATCATCAGTGATGTCATCTACCACTGCTTTCTCCTCAATGGTCCATAAAGAAGGGTAGGAGTTGTGTTAACAAGGTTAAATGAGAGAACTCTCTGTCCGGCCTCTAACCCTTAATGAAGGAGCTGATTATCAGGAAACTCTGTCCGGCTGTGGAGCGTTTGAACTTGAATGGACAGTGATCATGGTAATGTATTTTGTGACCACAGGGTGGCAGACATAGTGACCCTGAATGAGGCTAACAGGTTCAGCTCATTTCAGCTAATAAATAATAATGGTGCAGGGAACATAAAATGTATTGGTCTCCTATGAGGATGTTAGAGAATAAAGAACCACTTTACTTTTGGTTTACTACCAGGTAGGTCTACCGACCAATCAGGATTAAGAGGTCCAGACTGCCTCTGTATCAGATACCAGACCGTTTTTGCTGACTTGAGTCCATATTTAGGACTACCATGTGTTCTCTGAATACCAGCTGTTAACCTGAGGTTTAAACAGGGTCTAAACTATGACATCACAAGTGTGTGTGGATCTGACTGGCTAAAAGTTTATATGTAAAGGTGGAGTTAACCCAAGGATGTGGCGATGTTAGATCTGACTTCTGATTGATCTAAACAGGTCATGTGATCTGGTCCAGGTGGACTCACCTGTCCTCCACGGGCCATCATGCTGACCCAGATGGTGCTGGTGGGACGAGAAGAGTTCTCCAAACAGGAGCGGCACTCTCCCGTGTAGGCGTACTTGGAGTCCTTCTTGGCGAACACATAGACTGTGTTAGTGGCCATTTTTTCCTGAGCAATGAGGACCTGGAGACCAGGAGAGGGGCAGGTAAGACTTGGGTATCTGTGATGTCACTGTGACATCACTGGTGACATCATAGAGAGGTGTTGCAGCCTACCTTCTCTGAGCCATTGATAATGAAGTACCCTCCAGGGTCCAGCGGACACTCGTTCAGCTCACACAGGTCTCTGTCTGTCAGCCCGCTCAGCAGACAGTAGGTGGAGCGAAGCATGATGGGAATTTTCCCGATGAAAGTCTTCTGATGCTGGGTCTGGAGCTGGTCCTCGCCCTCCTTTGTGATCGTCTTTGTGATGTCGACATACAACGGTGCTGAGTACCTATGGGAGAGACCAGACCAAGTCACACAGACTGGACCAGGAGAGAAAGACCGGGCCAGGTGATACAGATCAGACCAGGAGAGATAGACCAGGCCAAGTGAGACAGATCAGACCAGGAGAGACCTACGTGAGGTTTCGTAGTCGGGCCTCATTGGGCATCATGGGGGACGGTGCTCCATCCCGTTCCCAGTGCGTGGGCTTGGACAGGTAGATCTGCTCAAACTTGAGGAGGTAACGAGGCTGAAACCAAGGACAGAGTGATGTCATCATTATAAATCCTAGGGAAGCACGATAACTATGGCGTCAATAACTATCGGCCGATAATTATCGGGCCATAACAGGAAATTATTACGTCATTCCAATAAGTCCGATATTATGACAACTAGCCCTGATAGCATATATATTTTTGTCAGCTTGGCAGTGCTGGTGTTTGTTTCCTTTCTCACGAGACTACAAATTCTGAAACAGCAGGTGGCACGGCAGTACACGACCCTAAGCACCAGAGAAGAAGAGGAAGCAGCCCCTGTGCTAAAATGCTAACAACATGGTGGCGTTATTCAGTGTTTATGGGGAGGATAACACGACCATGTGTGTAGAATTTGCCCTGCAAAGGTCGCAAAGAGTAGAAAGAAGTCCTCGATGGATCTTAGAAGTCACTTAAGAGTCATCTTCCTAACAACTTTAAAACAAAGCGGCAGCAACCACTAGCCTCAGCCACGGGCATTAAGACCGAGTCAAAGGCTAATACCAGGCAGAGTGCTGATCGTAAGCAGGCACTGAAAACTGCAGAAAATTTGCCAAAGCCAAAAGGCGCAACGTTATAATAACAAAATCAGTCTGACAGTCTCCTGATCCATTGCAGCTTTCATAGACGTATCCCTGCCTGCTCTGTTTGACGTGGTTTCATTCAGTCTGATCGACGTTAGGAACAGAAGTTTAGCCACAGACCACGGTGGACTTTACCTTCTTAACCATCTTTGACATGACTTCTGTCAGTACACATTTTTAATCTTTATGTTAAACATCAGCTCGCTTTAAGAAAAAGCAAAAGCAAAAAAACAAAACAAAACAAAACAACCCCCCCCAAAAAACAAAAAAAAAACAAAAAAAAAAACACCCAGACCCCCAAATATCTCCATTTGTTAAGCATAACAGCCTGTTATCATTTGGTTGTATAGGGGTAAACCTATGTCAGTTATTTGTGTATGTTGTACTTGGTACACAAATGTTTAACTAAAAAAGTTAACTATAATAACAGTTATAAAGTCAGAATACTTCTTTGTTTTTTGAAAAACATGAGTGACATTAGTTAAAATTAGTCATAAATATCTTTGCTCACTACATATTAACCCCTTCTTACCCCCAGATGTGCATAAACAAATCAAACAAGCTTCTTTTATTAAATCAACAATTGAAAAAAATATATCGGTTATTATCGGTTATCGGCCATCAGGAGTAGGAAATTATCGGTTATCAAAAAATACTTATGCATCACTAATAGGTCCTACACACAGCCCCAGGTATCCAGTCCTGGTCCAGATGTGGTTCTTACCGGATCCTCCACCTCTCCAGACGTGTGCTGAGCTTCAGCCTGCAGGTCTATGGGTGGGGCGTCCTCCACGATCCTCTGGACAGACATCTGGATGAACTCATCAAATGAGTCCAGCTGCTGCCGGACCAGACCCTTCTCGTCAAAATAAGAGCTGGAACAGGAAAGAGAGCGGACCATTAATTTCTCTCCTTCTCAGTCTCAGGCTCTGCTCTGGCCCCTTTACATATTCATGATTTATTTCTATATTTACTGTCTTTCATGTTAAAAACAACATTATCTTCTATAAATTAAATATCATTCATATTTATAAACAATTTTATTTTCTGTATTCATCATCTTTAATTTAATGCAACAAATTACTTAGACCAGTGGTTCTCAACCTTTACAGCCTGTGGCCCCCAAAATAAAGGTGCCAGAGACTGGGGACCCCTCTGTATCTGAATATGGTTGAACAGCCAGGAACAGTCAAGAACAGTCATGTGGGACAAGGCTGTCCATAAGGGGGGTTAAAGGGGGGGGTTTCTGGGACCCAGCCAAACTGGGGGCCCATGGAGGTCAGCAAAACCACGGTCCATTATGAAGTTAAGCTATGAAAACCATATTTATTGTTTGACCTGAATAATAACCGCTCTTATGAAAGAAACAAATATCTTTATTTATTAATTTAGATGAAAAAAATCTTTCGTTAGAAACATTATTAAAATGGTTAAAAATGGCTAAAATTGGTTAATAATGGCAAAAAAAATTATAAAATGTTGGTGAAATTGGATTTATAAAGGAGACATATTATGCAAAAATCACTTTTTCGGGCTTTTCTAACAAAAATATGTGCCCCTGGTCTGACAATCCCCTCAAATACCACAAAAATCAATTCCCTTTCTCCCTCTCTTTCGCCACCTTACAGAAAATGTGTGCTATAGCAAACCGTTCTCAGATTTACACCTGGTGACCTCACCAGGAGCATAAGCATCCGCCCCCAAGTTTGTTTGGCTCCCCCCACTTGGAGGAAAGTTCTGCCCTCCTCTGCTGATCCTCTCAGATGGCAGCTGAGATGCTGGATAGCTCAGTGGGTTATCCTGCTGACTATGGTTTGGGAGGTTGATGGTTCAAAATCCCAGCCAGGTCCTAAACTTTGTCTGTAGCACCAGGAGTGCTGCATTCATCTCCTGAGAGGGGTGTGGTCAGGGGCGGAGTCAAACAGCTAATTACCATTTAAAGCCACAGAAACGGCTCATTCTGATAAGGGCTGAAACAGAGAGGGTTAAGATGTACAAAAATCCTACACTGGAGTGTTTTTTCAGCAATAAACTTCACAGGCATGTTTTGGGGACCTCTGAGACCAATATAAACTTGTCTTAAAAGGGTAAAATATGTCACCTGTAAAGATCATAAATGGGTTAAAAGTGGCAAAGGGGTGCAGGTGGCAGAATGGATAAAGCACGCAACCCATGTACATGGGCGGCCCGGGTTCGAATCCGGCCTGAGGCCCTATACCACATGTCTCTCCCTGCTCTCTTCCTGTTTCCGACTCTATCCACGCTCCTCTCCTCTATCAAATAAAGGCACAAAATGCCCAAAAATAAACCTTTAAAAAAAATTGCAAAAATTAAAGTGGCAAAAAAAATAACCAAAAATGGGATAAAGTGGCAAAAATGGGATTAAAAAGTGGAACAGGATGAAAAGCGGATATAGACTTGCGAAAATGCATTAACTATGGTTAGAATGGGCAAAAAGGGGTTTAAAAAGGGCCTGATAGAGGCAATAATGGGTCAACAGAGGCAAAAACAGGCAGACAGTGGCAAAATTGGTTTAGATGTGGCAAAAACAGGCAGAAAAAAGTTATGGAAAGGGTTTAAAATGGACAATAGTGGGTTTTAAGTGGCAATTGGCAAAACTGGAGTTAAAAAGTGGTGAAAAAGGGTTAAAATTTGGTAAAATTGTTAAGTGGCAACAGTGTAATTTAAAAAATATTCTTAGTTTTTTTTAAGGCATCTGGAGACCCCCTCTAAGTGTCTTGCGACCCCCAATGGGGTCCCGACCCCAAGGTTGAGAACCACTGACTCAGACTACTGTTAATAAACCCCCCCCCCCCCCCCCCACATGAGAATAAATAATTATTCTCTAATTTTCTGCTTTTTGAATCCTTCAGTCATAAAATAATCCAGGTGAGTTTACCTGATGACGATCCAGCACGCTTCCTGCCACAGATCTGGAGTGATTTCATCATCATCCTCATCGTACTGGTTATCTGACAACAGAAGAGGTTTATTTATATCACTGATCAACATTATTGATCATTAGCTTTCTGATTAGCTCATTAGCTGCTAACTGAAACAGTACTGTTATTAGCATTAGCTTCAGTTAGCTGGTGATCACTTCTAAAGCTGTAAGTACATATATCTGAAGTTCAGATAGGTTTATTTATGTTATCACTCATCTGTATTATTGATTATTAATATTTTAATAATCATTGGCTCTCTGATTAGCTCATTAACAGTACTGTTATTAGCATTAGCCTCAGTTAGCATGTTTTCACTGCTAATTATTATCACAGATATCTGAGGCTGACAGAGGTTAGTTTATACCACTGATCATCATTATTGTTGATTACTGATCAATTTATTGATCATTATTATTAATTGTTTGTGTTAGCTGATCTAAGCTAAGACTGGAGCTAACCTTAGCTAACAGCTAGCTCCGTGTTGTCATTAAACCGTCTGTTATCAAACTTTCAGTCTAACTGCCTTAATAAAGTTCATACAGGTGAATCGGGGATCACCTCACCTTCGTCCTGGTCGTACATGTTCCTTTAAAAATCGATATTTTATCGGTTAATCAGGTTAAACAAAGACAGCTCCGGCTCCACGGTGCGATGGCAGCGCGCCCCGGAACATGTATGTCACTTCCGGATTCATGGACGGAGGCTTGAAGCGCTGCTGCCCCCTGCTGGTAATTTCCCTCTCCTTCTTTATAGCGGTTGGCAAATAACTCGAAGGTGCACTACCGCCACCTTCTGGACTGGAGTGTGGGTCAGAATATTAACATTAAACTAAAACATGTTCGCTCAAAAAATCCAAACAAGTCCTTTAGTCCTCTAACTTCTAACCTTCTGTGTAGCAAATCCTTTATATTTGACGCTACGCAGTGTCTGTTTCTCTCCCATGGTGCACCTTAATGACATGCTCTACAGTTTCCTGTGTCATGTTTACCTGTCTGTATACGTTTTAATGAACTGTGTAGCCATGTCTGACCAAGCTAATTCTTAAAAGAATGACTTCCTTTTTGTTTCTGTATATTTTCCTCATTTCACCTACTTTCCTTGGAATGCTGTGGTACCTGCCCTTATCTCTTTCACCCCACGTTTTCTGCCATTTTTTTCTTTTTTGACTGGATTATACATTTTATTTCAGCCTTGCTTCGTCACACTATCATTTCTATATATTTCTCTTTTTTTGTCGCTCTTTTTGCAAATTTATCATTTCCCTCCACTCCAAAGTGTGCAGGAATCCATATAAACTGGACCTCTACTCCTGTTCTTTCTATTCTATTAATCATTTACATTATTTCCAAAATCTTGTCTTATGTCTGGTTGTGTATTTTGTATGTTTATCTGTGCACTGCTGGAGTCAGAACAATAAAAACTCTGCTGTTTATCTTCAATCCATCTTAGAGCAACATAACACATAACATAACATTACCTTCTGGAGTTACAAATGACATTCTGACTTTATTTTCCTCTTTTTTAGATGCACTTGTGTACATTTTAACTCATCTAAATGGCTTTTTTAATCTAATAACTTCACCTTTCCTGTCTGTTTCCCCCCTTTCCTTCCCTGGCAGATACGTATCCCAGTGTTAATTTTGTTGACTTATTTTTTCGTTATAGTTTTCGTTGATAGCCTTTTATCCCCTGAAGAAAACGAGATAGTAACTAATAAAAACAAGTGCACTCGGACAAAAACTAAAACAAAATTAACTGACACTTTAGTCAACAAATAAAAACGAGACAAAAATGTTTGACAGAGACTTTATCCAATAAGACTTAATTTCGTCATATAGAAAGTAGGGGAGAGTTAGGCATATATCCAATCACAGCTACTTTGGCTGTGTGGAAAGGTGGGATGAGATACAGAGGAGGTCAAATCACACCTGCTTTTGCAGCGTGGTGGCGGGGTAAGTTGGGGAGAAATCCAATCAGTTGACTAAATTTACTGTAAATTTCGTCGACTAAAATGTTGGGAGGTTTCGTCAACTAAATCTAGACTAAAACTAAAACAATTTAGATGACTAAATTATGACTAAAACTAAAAGATATTCTTGGCAAAAGACTGTAACTAAAACTAAATTAAAAGTGCTGTCAAAGTTAACACTGACATATCCGCACTGGTTTCCTCCAGGATCCATGGTGGGACGACAGTGGACTTGCTTTACCCTAGTTAGCCCAAACTTCCCGACCCTTTTGTCTGTTTTCCACCCAAACCTTTGTGTCTCCTTTTGTTTTTTCTTGACATGGTTCAGGTGTGACCTGGCACAGGTGATTGCCCCTTTACCCAGTATGTTAATTGAAGCCTTATCTTTTGCATTTCTAAAGGCTTTTCTCCTGATTCCACCTGTAAGGCTGGCATTGGAGTGGACTTCATGGCCCCACAGCACAGTCTTAAAACCTGATACTGAACTGTCTCCAAGCAGTGTCTTTGATGGTTTTGATAGTTTTTAAAGCTAATCTATGAGTTAATCTCTGCCCCTTGGGTATCTTACAATATTTAGTGTCTTTTTGCATTTAATTATAATTGGTCAGAGGACCTTGGCCTATTTTAAAAGGATGGGCTGTTCAGTCTAATCTCATCTCTGTTTAATCTCAACATTCGGAGCTAAGGAGCTAATAAATCCTGTGACTGAAATGCTCATAACAGGTAACTGATGGGAGAACTGCTCTGATTTACTGACTTTAAAAAACTGGACAAAAAAACTTTATTTCTGCAACATTTATTTTTTTTTTTGTTTTGTTTTTACAAAATATAAAACACAGCAACAACAATGAAACCACAACGACAACCCACCTAGGATATAAAAGTCTCTAAACCATCAGATTTCTGTATAAAGCTCCTTTATAACTGTGTTAGCGTTATCAAACATGGCTGCAGTTATGGTGAGCTGACAGGTACACAGGTAAACAAGGGCTGATGATGTCATCCTTAGCAGGGTCCATCCGCCACCACCATGATGTCAGCATTTTTCTCCCTGTACAGAGAATCAGCAAACAATGGTCAATGATAAACAGTCACGGCTGTAGAAACACTGAACTGGCAACGTCGTATAATTCACTGAAAACTTCATAAACATCTAATTCATCAAACTGAATTTCAGGTGTGCCAGTGGTTGTTCTCCACAGCTGAACAGAGAAGTAAAAAATACTCCTGTACAGGAGCCACCAACAGAAGCAGAGGAGACTGAAACCAGCGAAGTTAAAAAAATATTTGGCCAGTCCTCCTACAGGTTTGGAATATTCTCCTACCAGAATAAAAACTTTAACTCCAACATGTTCAATGACGAGGTAAAATGACCACAACATGTTTGATATCAGTCATCATATTTTTCTCTGTTTAGTTCTTAGTTACTTGCACCATCTAAGACCTGCACTGCTCCATTACCTGCATCATCTAAGACCTGCACCATCTAAGACCTGCACCATGCCTGATCCTGCTTTTTTGCGATGACCTGTTCAATTCTGCTCAAAGAGGCGAAGTTGCGATGCATTCAATGTGTTGTTCACTTCAGCCTCTTATTTGCGAGAGTTGAAAAATCGGACCCCAGCGAATTACTCACGAGTCTGCATGGAAATTGACCTATGACATCTTTCATATATGCCACGGGATGATTCTAAAGGACTACCCTGGGGCTGGGTTACTAACTCAGTTACTATGTTAGTAACTGAGTTAGTAACTGAGTTAGTAGCTAAGTTAGTGCATGGCAGAAGTAACTAGTTACTTTGAAAAGTAACTCAGGCATTACTTTTTTTATTTTTCTTGCTTGGATCTTCATTATTTCTCACATCACGTTAAACTGTGTTGTTGTGGCAGTGTGAGAGGAAATAACTCTAATGTTATATAACATTGTAGTCATTATCATTAGTGGTGAAACAATAGAACACAGTAGAAAAGTTTCTAAACTTTTGGCCCTGTTAAAGCATCTGTACACTGTTTAAGAAGTCTGAAATAGCTGTACTCTGTTAACAGTGCATGTATTAAATCCCAGCTGCTCTCTAAACGTCTTTCTGTGATGGTCCAATCTCGTCTGTTTCATTCTCGTTATTTCTCTGAAGGCAGCGAACTCTACAGCTTATATCAGAAGTACTGTATGTCTTTAACAACATACCTCTCTATTAGTCAGTTCAGTGCTTCCTTAGTGACACACTGGTCAGCTGGTGGGGATTTTAAAACCAGTCTTGGTTGTTTACATGGAGTGGCTCCTCCTTGGTCTGCTGTGCTAACGTGAGCTGTACCGAGGTTAGCAGTATTTGTAGCGCCCGGCGCTCTGGAAACTAGCTTAGCTGAAGCGTGTTGTTTAACTCGGTACTTTGTGAGGTTGGAATAACTGTCCTTGGTGGTGGAAAAGTTTATTTCCCTGTTCTTTTTCGTCCAAGAATGCTGCTGTGCTTTCAGTCCCGTCATGCCGTCCGCTGAAATGGAGGTTTTCTAACCTTTATCAATGAGTTGTCGGTTGTAATAGCAATGGGTAACAAGTGATTTAAATTCTCAGTAACTGGAAAAACTTGTGGAGTCTGTCTGTGGCTACCCTGAGCTTTAAGACACAACGTACCTGTTCTACCAGCCCAGGAAGGAGCTCACTAAAGGCCGGCTCAGACTACACAAATTCAGCCAGATTTAGGCTCATCGTCAAAACTCGGCCTGATTTAGAGTGTCGGGAATGACAAACGGTTTTGTAGAGTGACGCATTGTCAAAATCACATAGTCTAAAGCCAGCCTGTAGAGGAAAGACTTCTGTCTAACCCTGAGGCTGTCCACAGCGGGTCACTGTGGCACTTTCTTAAAAAAAAAAAATCAATAAATCAATCAGATTATTGATCAATAAGTACTCACAGTCTGTGGACACACAGAGAACACTCGTTTGGATATGTCACGCCATCACTGCCGCACACGGGGGAATAATTCAGAGGACATGCCTCAGCCACGCTCGCTCCCCCGCAGGAAGGCTGAAAAATCAGAGATGGCAGCTATTGATCAGAAAATGTCTAAGAAAATTGATCTGATCAGAAAGAGTGAACTAATCCTGATTAATTTCTGAGAGATTATTTTTGATGTTTCTGCCTTACCTTCCTGTAAAGTCTGGATCGATCGTCAGCATCTGATGAAAAATAAATAAATATGACAGGTTAGACAATCATAAACAGAACAGAGTAAAATTCCATTGCATTAGAGAACATCATAGAACATGACGTAACGTTATTCAATATAAAATAAAATAAAATGATAGAGAATAATGTAACATTATGTTACACCACAAAGAATGAGCTTACACTGTCAAATCTTCCCAGTTTGTCCCTGAGTTTATGTAAGTCACACCTGCATGTTTACCCAGGTACCGACCAATCATCATTAACTGTAAATATAGCTGAGTCATCATTCTCTGATGTCCAATCACTGCTCTAACGTGTTATCATGGATCGTATGGATTCTTGAGCTTTAGAGAAATTATTAAGCAGCCCTTCCAAAATGCCCATCTCTGCCCAGGGGCTTTTATTGTGAAATATCATTACTCCTGCTTCCTGAGCTTGTCAAGACTCAATCAAAACGTTTCTACACATACGTGTCAAATTGAGTTTGGGGGCATTCACCATAGAAATAATTTACATAGACACCACATCTACTGGTTAGATATCATCATCACTGGTCTGCCAGTACGAGCAGACCAGAAATATGTTAGTTATATGTTTGTTAATGCTGCGTCTATGTTTAGTTTGTCTGTGGGATCAACAGTCCTGTCCTAGTGGCAGTAACACTCCCGTTGTCTTACCATTACCAGTAAGACGACGGAGGAGAAGAAGATGAAGGAGAAGAAAATGAAAGAGAGGAAGACGAAGAAGGCTTAGAAGGAGTAGAAGTCAACGGAGGAGAAGACGATGAAGGAGAAGACGACAAAGAGAAGAAGACAAAGAGGGAGAAAACGACAACGGTGGAGAAGAAGATGACAGAGGAGAAGATGGCAAAAGAGAAGAAGGAGAAAACGACGACGGAGAATAAGACCATGGAGGAGAAAAAAAGGACGAAGGAGACAAAAACAATGGAGGAGAAGAAGACCAAAAAAGAAAACGTTCAAGGAGAAGGGGCTAGGAATGAAAAGATGAAGTAAATGCAGAAAGAGAAGAGAACAAAGAAGATAACAAATGGGAAGAAAATGAAAAAGGAGAAGACGATAACAGAGGATGAGACGACTACAGAATAGAAGAAGAATGGAGGAGAAGAAGACCATGAAGGAGAAGAGGATGACAGCGGAGAGGAAGACAAAGAGAAGAAGACAAAGAAGGAGAAGACGACGAAGAAGGAGAGGAAGACAAAGAATTAGAAGACGATAAGGGAGGAGAAGACGAAGAGGACGATGAAGAAGAGGAAAGAGAACAGTATGAAGAAAGAGGAGCAGACTAAGTACCTGCTACTCTCTGGTCTCAGATTCAGCATGCAGTACAAAAAGGTTAAAAATGTTTGTCCTTGCTGACATTGGATTTGAATAATTCCCTGTGTTCCTGTGTTATTTCTTGCTATGTATGTTCACTGTTGTACTGCCTATTGTGTCTTTGAGCCCTGTGTTTTTTGTTTGTTTGTTTGTTTGTTTTTTTTGCTGCTCTGGATGTTTGTTTGGTTGCAAAATAAATTGCCCTTCATTGTGATAGTAAAGAGAACCTTGAACCATAAAGAAGCTCAGTGTCACCATCCTGTTGACTTTCTATTTCGTTATTACTGAGGGTAAACATTAGGCTCTCTCTGTGTTTTTAGAGATTGATAATAAAAACAATAAAATTAAATTAAAAAGTATAAATAAATAACTAATAATAAATACTAAATGCGTGTATGTCTCAAACATCTGTGATTCTAAACGTGTCTGAAGAGCTCAGACACTTCCAGCGTGGTTCTGTGATGATGACACCTTTGAACAAGACGGTTGGTGAAATTTCATCCCTGCTGGATATTCCACAGACAACTGTCAGTGATATTATTAGAAAGTGGAAGAGTTTAGGAACAACAGCAACTCAGCCATGAAGAAGAAGACCACATAAAATCACAGAGCAGGCTCAACGACTGCTAAGGCTCATGGGTAAAAGTCTCCAGGTTTCTGCTGATTCCATAGTTCTGAACTTCCGCAGGCATTAATGTAAACACTAAAACTGCAGCAGGAGCTTCATGAAAATTTCAACAAAAACACTCCAGAATCTTGTTGATACTCCAGATCTGACCTGGTCTTACCTGCACAGAGGAGCACGGTGACAAAGCAGAGTAGGAGAGTCTTCAGGATCATGGTGGAAGGAAACTCAAAGACCATCAAACCGACAGACCGCAGGAAGTCCGGTTCTTTAGCACTGATTGGTCAGCTGTAGGTTAATGTGAGACTCCGCTAAACTTCTGATGGTTGTGGAGCTGTGTTATCGCTAAGAGTACGAGCTCAGTTCTGTCATCACGTAGAGGAGGGGTCCAGTGTTGATAAACTGTGCTGTCATCAAGGGGCGGGGCTCTGTTTTGACAGGCTCCATGTTGACGGTTCTGTTTTGATGGTCTCGGTGTGATTACAGTGAGGAGGGGCTCGGAATAGATGGACTCGGTGTTGATGGACTCGGTGTTGATGGCTCTGTCCAGTGATAAAGACGGTGGACGTGGTATTATTGTCTGGAACAATTCGACCCGCTGTTGCTGTGACGGGGGCCGCTCTCTTTTGTCTGCTCTTTAATCCGGGGATCAACATTCTAGAGCTCGGAAATATCGCTGACTCAGCCAACAGGAAGACGAGTCACCCCAACAGAAAAACAAGCTCTTACATAATTTGGTTGAACAAAAGAAAAAACAAATTTAACCTCGTAGAAAATGCGCACATTCAACTTCTGCATCCTGTTTTCGCCCTTTTCTGAGAGATGCTGTAAGGATCACACTCCAACATGGCAAAGATGGAAAAGTGGACACTTAACTGGAACAGGAGAGGAATGAGAGACTGGTCTCCAGTCTACATTTCTGCCTCCACTTCTTTCAAACAGGAAGTGGAGGCTGGTCCGGCTGTCACAATAAATGAGCTGATACCAGAAAATGGTGGCAACATCAGGATGGAAATGTTATTAGTGCTGATGCTGAGCCTCCACATTTTTGATATTCGCGTCAGCCATTTTGATTATTATTATTCTTCCGTGCCGGCTATCTCCTCCCTCGTACTTTGTCGTATCAACACCATTTAAACTTTAAAAAATTCAGTTTCTTCATCACTCGACTGCTATGACTTTTCTCATTTCTAACTTTTCTCATTTTTAATATATAGCTATTTTTATGCTATTTTCAGCTATTTTTATGGCATTTTATTCTATTTTATGCTATTTTTATGCTATTTTAAGCTATTTTGAGTGCACTTTCACCTATTTTATCCTTTTTTGATCTACTGAATGCAATTTGCAGCTACTTTTATGGCATTTTATGCTATTTTATGCTATTTTCAGCTATTTTGTGCTTTTGGCTATTTTCAGCAGTTCTTCCACAAGCTCTTCAGCTCTCAGCATCCGCATGCAATTTCAGCTGAAATTGTAATTTTGATCTAGTTTTAAATGAATTAACTCAGTCATACTGATACTCAAATACTACGAGACGCTAGATGAGGTGGTGGGGTTGCAGCTATCTTCAATTCCAATCTCTTAATCCACCCTGAACCAAAACTGAAGTCCACTTCGTTTGAAAGTCGATTGGTGCAGCATCTGTGGTATTGCAGACGTAGTACCGCACCGTTGTGGTGAAGAGGGAGCTGAGCCAGCAGGCAAAACTCTCAATTTAATGGTCGATCTTTGTTCCAACCCTCACCGGTGGTCTTGAACTCTGGGTAATGGTGGAAAGAACAAGATCGCAGGTTCAAGGGATTGAAATGGGATTCCTCAGGAGGGTGGCTGGGCTCAGCTGTAGGGTGAGGAGCTCAGACATCCGGAAGTATCTCGAAGTACAACCGCTGCTCCTTCACGTTCAAAGGACCCAGTTGAGATGGTTCAGGATCTGATCAGGATGCCCCCTGGTCACATCCCTGTGGAGGTCTTCCAGGCACATTCAACTGAAAGAAGACCCCAGGGTAGACCCAGAACTTGGTGGAGGGATTGTGTATCTCATCTGGGCTGGGAATGCCTTGGAATCTCCCAGGATGAGTTGGAAAATGTTGCTGGGGAGAGAGATGTCTGGGTTGACTTGCTTAACCTGCTGCCACCGCGACCCGACCCGAGCGGAAGAAAACGGATGAATGGATGGTTTAAAAATTCTCCAAGTCAATTTTGTTTTGTATACTGTAGGTTGTTGTAAGCTTAACAAAAAAGAAAAAAAGAAACTCAGGTAGGAAAGCTAAGGATCTAACCTTGCAAGGGTTTTTTCCCCATATAAATCCCTAAATCAAACATTAGCTAACCCCACCCTAAATTTTGTGGCTATGTCACAACTGCCCTCCTGGACGGTCCTAGGAAGGGTCAACCATGGGGTCTGTGTCAAATTCCCTTGCTCCGATGACTGGTCGCCATCTGCTGTGGCAGGGAGATGTGCTCCACCCTGCACACCAAAGGCTACAGCGCTTTAAACTCCATTTCCACCAAGTGCTTCCTCAACTGCATGGCCTAGGAGTTCATTGTCTGTGATGTCAAAATGTTAGCTATCCTTCCTGTATATGAAAAAACAAATTATGGGTAATGTATTTGTACTTTTTTGGGGACTCTGGGACGGGGTCTTTTGGAAATTGTTGGGATGTTTGGGGGATTTTTTTCAGTTTGATGGACAAATGAGGAATGTATTTTTTCGGTGTTTGGGAATAAGACAAGAAAACCTGGGGAATTTGTTGAAAATTTGAATTAGTGTGCATTGACATTTTAGGGATTTTTATCCACCTTATTCCTATCCCCCATGATTCTCTGCATGAAATGTGGGCGAAACTTCCGCTCCGTTCTATCTAAATGGGACTTTACATAGAAACAAGATGCTGAAAGTGATTATTAGAGCAACTTTGATACCAGAATCTGTAAAATTTGCTTCACCTCAAACGGGATAACGCTATTATTTCTCCACCCTCTACTAAAGAGTACCTAGACAAGCACATTTAGCTAACTTTATGAGCTTCATATCACTACAGAAAGAGACGATCACGTTTTGTTAAAAGGAGTTTGGACACCACCTTCAGATAAATTTCTAGTTTGTGGGGTTGCTGAAATGTCCATTTCACAAACTAATACCTCTTAAAATGTGGGAATATATTCATAAAACCAAACAATCCAGATATTTAACTTTGTCACGTTATTAGTATCACGAACAAAGCAACAGGTACTGAGCATTACAGAAAATATAATCTAAAACTTTCAGCTCTGTAGCGCCACATTATGTAATAACGCCTCATTATGTAATAACCCTAACCATAGGACTTAGTGCCCTAACTGCTTAGTGACTTATGCCTAAACCTACCCCCCCCCCCCCTTCAGGGCTCTAGACTAAACACCTAACCTTAACCCTAGGACTTAAGGTGGGCTCCAGGGTATACTCTACTACCTTGCCCTAACCCTAACCGCTTAGTGGCTTACAAAATGCGGCGTTATTACATAATGTGGCGCTACAAGCTCAAACTGATTTAACAAAAATGGAGCAGTATTTATTGCAGCAAATATTTATTTATTTCAGAACAACCACTGTTGAGGCTAAATCACTTTGGTAAGCCTTTGGAAGAATCATGTTTTTGCTATTACTGTTACTGTACGGGAAGTTCCACCCACATTCATAGCTACAGAAGACGCCCCAGGAATAATGTGGTATCCACCTTGTTTACCTATTTACAGCTTACAATACAAACAATGTGAACATGTGATTAAAAAAATATATTATATATTTAAAAATTTGAGGGGAATTCCTATCGAAGCAACTGCCGTTCTTTGTTAGCATCTGTCATTAGCTACTGTATTAGAATAGATGTATTTAATGTCCTTCTGCTCTAGCACCTGAATATTCGCCCATTTTCAGATTTACAGTAGCAGCCCCGGGAATAAGGTGGACTGGAATGTTTGGGCTTTATGATAAAGTTTCACTGAAACATTTTGGGAATTTTTACAAAGAAATTTTGGGGTACTTTTGATGGGATACTTTAAGAAAATGTTAAAGAATTTTCACAGAAATTTACCGTAATTTCTTTGAATTTTTCAGGGAATTGGTGGGGATTTTGTAAAAATCCAAGAAATTCATTTTAGAATTTTAGTTTAAATTCTGTTCATGCTTGGCCTTAACAAGTCCTTGTGGTCCATCATCAAAATAATGAAAAACGACTCTACCATACCTTTTTCAATGCCAGACAGATGGAAGATCCCCAAATAGCCAAAAACCTAGCACTGCATTTTCCAGAAACAGGACCTTCAGGAGGACAACCGTCAAAACTAGTTACCCTTGAAAGACAAGGATGAACTTATCAGGACCTAAGCTAAAATGTATTTTTAAAAGCTCTTGTCTTAGGGGATTTATTAATAAGGGATACAATTAAAAAATATACAGTGCTTAACAAATGCATTAGACCACCCTAACTCTAACCAAAGTAAGGTTTATGCCACAGCTGTCCTAAATTAACAGCATTGGTAGTTACCAAAATCATTCTTTATGTTTCTGCAATGGTAATACACCAATATGTAGAAGCTCTTTAACCAAAATGATATTTTTAATGCTAAAATATAATTATTATTGTTATCCAAGAATTTTCAAATTTACTGATTAACAACAAAACTGAAAAAATAGCAAAGCACATTAATATTTCTTGATTAATATGTCAAATTATAGTTATTTACTTGCATTCCTGAAGAGAAAAATTAGTTTTAGTGGTTGAATATTATGCTTGATTCATTTCTGACTTCTCAGGGAAGCCCAGTGAGCCAGCTCAAATTTGGGTATAAAAAGGTGAATTTGGTTTGAAATTCCTCATTCCTGTCCAAAATGGTAAAACGTGGAGAGCTCACTGAAAATAAAGGGTCTGCATTAAAGCACTTCATGATGCTGGATGGTCTCTGAGACAAATATGAGAGGTGCTCTAATAAATTTGTTGAAAATTTTGAGCATCTGAGACACAGAAGCAGTCTGGTGAATAGCTTTAATAATTTCAACCGAGCATCTTAGGAAGGTATTTAGCGAATAAAACAAAAATGTATGAGGGTTTTACTTTTACAGTTCATGAGAAGGACAACACCGGAATGGCTCAAACGTAATTTTATTATTTTTTACCCAGTAAAATATCAGAAAAGTCAGGTTTATTCCGCCCTCCACAGCAGCAGATGGCGGTAACGGTCCCATTGACTGTCGATATTACGTAGAAATCCAAGATGGCGTCGCAGTATTATCAAGAGATGCAGGAGAGCTTCAAGAATAACAACAAAAGTCGTGAATTCCCGGCTCACACAGCCAAAGTTCACTCGGTGGCGTGGAGCTGTGATGGCAGGAGGCTCGCTTCGGGCTCTTTTGATAAAACAGCCAGCGTTTTTGTTCTGGAAAAGGACCGTTTGGTAAGTCGATGTGTGGTGTTCGGCTAACATGCTAACGTTAGCATTTAGTGAATGAATGGATGCGGAGGATGTGTCAACGGCTGAACGTGGTACATTCACGGTCTTTGTGATAACATGTAGCCTCATGTTTTTAACCAGCGGGTTCTGTTCGTGTCTAAGATATATATTAGTGTTTATGTCTATTTCCTGACGTTTTTTGTCTGCTGAAAACAATCCTATTAATACAGTGCACAGACGTGTGAAAACTTTTCTTCAGCTCGTATTAAAGTAGTATTTAATTCATTATTTATTTCCTATTTTTAGTCTTTAAAGGTTTTGAATACAGCCTATTCTACTCATAAAGTACCCTAACATCAAGCACAAAGCAGGAAATAAATATGAGTAAATCAAAAAGATTCATGTGAGTGTTTAGGATCATGAAAAAGTAATAAAAATTAAAGTGGAATAAAATAGAAGTGCCAGTAAAGTTAATGTAAAGACGGTCAATATGTTAACTAAAGATAACTAACTCCTCCAAATTTAAATTATTTTTTCACCTGTTCTCAATTACAAATATATATATATAAATTTATGACATTAGAATTTAAAACATCCACCTTCTTTTTTCCCTTTATAGATGTAAGGCAGTGGTTCCCAACTTTTTTGCTTAGCCCCCCAACCACTGTAGAAGAAATAAATAATTTTAATTTCATTTTAAAAGATCCCACTATAATAGGCCTACTTACGTAATAGGTTCTTACAAAAACAGCTATGTGTAAACTATCAATTTTAGGCACATTATAGCCACAAAAATATTTCCATAAGTCAAAAAAATTCAAGTTTAACAAAAAAATCATACATTACACAAAGAACACTTCATTTTTTCAGTAAAGTAAACTTCAAACAAAATGTAAGGCAATTTGTGTTTGGTGCATTATTCCTTTGTTGTAACAATGCTTCTTGGCAATAAATTTTATACCGTTGGAAAGCCTGTTTATTTCCCTTTGAAATGATGCCACAATTGTAAGGATCATGCATCTGTGGGATGAGCAGCAGAGCTGAGTATGTGGGTTGCGCCCATGAAAAATGTGCCAAATCTTCTCTGCCAGTGCCAAACAGCTGATTCTGCCATTGACTCTTGTTTGGTGTTTTTGATGGATTGGATGATTGAAGTTTTAGGAAACAAGACATTTTGACAATTTAACAGTTTATTCATTTAACAAACAGGAGCCTCAGTAGCATGTGGAAGAACCATACACGGCCACAACAGCCTGGCTACTCCTCCTAATGCTGGTCACCAGCCTGGTCACACACTGCTGTGGGATGGCATCCCATTCTTCAACCAGCAGTTGTCACAAGTCAGCCACCGTGGTTGTGTTGGTCACTCTGGCACGAACAGCACACCCAAGCTGATCCCACAAGTGTTCAATGGGGTTAAGGTCAGGACTGCTGGCAGAACATTCTGTCCTCTCTACTCCCAGATTCTGGAGGTAGTCTCTGATAAAGCCCGCTCTGTGGGGGCGAGTGTTGTCATCTTGGAGGATAGAGTTCTTGCTGACAGGGTGAGAAAACAGTATTCTTGGGGAGTTGTCTTCTTGGGACGCCCACTTTGTGGCCTGTATCTGATGTTCCCCGTTATATGGAACTTGGCCTTCAGTGTGGAGATGGTACTAGGGTTCACTCCAAACAATATCGTAACTTGGTTTTGCGGAACACCAGCTTGAAGTTGCCCAACCGACGAGCCCTATCCAGATCAGTCAAACGTGGCATGCCGATTCTTGAAGCAGACATCTACTGACCACTGTAATCAGGCACCTGATTGGCAGCACCTGTGGGTACCAGAAGCTCAAAACAAGAGTCAGTAGCTACAGCAAAGTAAGCCGTTTGGCATTGGCAGAGCAGATTTGGCACATTTTTCATGGGTGCAACCCCCATACTCAGCTCTGCTGCTCATCCCACAAATGCATGATCCTTACAAATGTGGCATCATTGAAAAGGGTAATAAACAGGCTTTCCAGCAGTATAAGATCTATTACCAAGAAGCATTGTTACAACAGAGAAATAATGCACCAAACACAAATTGGCTTACTTTTTGTTTTAAGTTTAATTGATTAATCTGAACCACAAAATTTTATTTTTTTGGGGTAATAAAGACAAAAATCACCCATTGTACCATGCATCTTCTTTATTCGTGCAGTTCTTGTTTCCACAAACTAACTAATGGTGTCTTTTTGGACATTTTTAAAATCATGGTTAATGTATTAATACTGACAGCACAACAGTGAACAGCACAGGTAAAGAAACTCGTAGTATGCTGTGAAGTCCATGTCCAGAGTGGAGGACTTCACCCTGCAGTCACACACAGTGTGCATTTCCCATGTGTAGTTGCTGCCATTCACCTTGATAAATCATGCTGAAAAAACACCATTCTAATGTTTATATATTTGATCAACACATGATTTTTATTACGCCATTTTGAGTTCATACAAACAGCTAAAGATTGTGGCTTTGCAGACTTAAGTTATTCACTGTTACCTTTTTCTGTTTCCTCAGGTGAAAGAGAACAACTACAGAGGTCACAGTGACAGTGTTGATCAGCTCTGCTGGCATCCAACAAACCCAGATCTGTTCGTCACAGCTTCTGGAGACAAGACCATTCGGATATGGGACGTCCGCACCACCAAATGCATCGCCACCGTCGTCACAAAAGGTGAGACCCTCACAGTTCATGTGCTGGCTTTCATTTTGTCAATAAGGACTATAAAATGCATATAGATAAGGTTGTTTTTCTAAATCTTAATTCAAAAGGAAAATGCCACAGTTGTTAAAGTTCTTCTCAAGGACAAATATAATATTGATCACCTGACTTCGTGAAATCAGTCAGAGAATCTGTAAAATATCTGAGAACTTCTTTGGAAGTTAGCATGGGTGCAAACTTTTTGCCAGAGGCTTCACAGCAGGAGTCCAGACGCTCGTTTTCACAGTAACACATCTTGAATTACACCTCCTACGACTTACCAAACTGAGGAGACATGCTGAGTCCTCCCTGCTGCTTTGTTTCTCTCATAAATTCATGTATAGAAAACAAGGCCTCTAGCTGGTATCTGATGTTATTTATGGATTGCTGAATTTGTGATTTTATAGTGATTAAAGTGTAAATAAATGATGGAAAGGGACTTTTTTTTGCTATATTTTTCAGCATGAAGGGTGGTGAACTACTTTAAGAAGAGCTTTTTAATGTCTCAAATCTGTTTTAAGGTGAAAACATCAACATCTGCTGGAGCCCGGACGGTCAAACCATCGCTGTAGGAAACAAAGATGATGTGGTGACCTTCATAGATGCAAAGACGCACCGCTCCAAAGCAGAGGAGCAGTTCAAGTTCGAAGTGAACGAGATCTCTTGGAACAACGACAACGACATGTTCTTCCTCACAAACGGCAACGGTTGCATCAACATTCTGAGGTAGGAACCAAGCAGGGAAAAGTTGATTTAGCACTCGTCGCCTCTGCAGAGGAACTCTGATTTATTTTCTGGACTTGTATTTATTCATGAAAAGCTGTGCGAGTGCTGTGCTCCCGGTCACTTCTCACACTTCAACACCCGTCAGCTGCTGTGTGAAACCAGCACAATCCCAGGGTGTGGTGTTAAATACTTGAACTTTTTGGAACTTTATTTTACAGCAGGAAACATTTAATTTGGTTTTTCTGAATCATGTCACAAGCAGATACTAAAATTAAGATTTTTGGTCCTTTTAGATACAACTTTAGTTTAAAGAGTACAATCCAGTGTTAATTTTGGCAGCTATTTTTGATTTTAGTCTTTACAATAAATGTTTTTAAGTTTTTAGTCACATTTGAGTCATTTCTACCCTTTTTAGTTTTAGACTAGTTTTAGTTGATGAAAACTCAAAAACAGTATATTCTAGTTTTAGTCCATAAAAAGTCACAAACATTTTAGTCTTTACTTTTAGTCCAAGCATTAGGATGCAGAATAGCATTTATTCTCTTTCCTAAATCTGGTGCCAAGTCATAGTAATGTGTTCTATGCATCCTGTCTCAGCTGTGATCCCCCAGGGTCCCTGCTTTCTACAGCTGAGGGACAGAAGAGCTACTTAATTTTTTTTTTTTTTTTTTTTGACAGAATTACCCACAGTGGAGAAATATCACAGAATTTGTTTGTCCGACAAAAACTAAATTACATTTTAGACTAGTTTTAGTCATCTTGATGGAAACTAAACTTACTCTTAGTCAGTTTTAGTCATCACAAATCTGTTTTTGTTAGTCTTAGTCTAGTTTTTGTATGGAAAAAAAGGCTGTCATAGCTATCACATTTTTAGTAACTGTTTTAGTTGACAAAATTAACAATGGTACAGTCTCTGTTATTTAAATTATCAGAAGCATCACAGTAGCCTGGCATGACAGATGGATGTGTGAAACACATCCATCTGGAAAACCTTCGATAGACGGCGTTTGGGAAAGGGAAGTGGCTTTGAAAAAAACTTGGAGGGTTGTTGGATGAACATTCTGGCTGTCACATCTTTACGGGCCAATCAGAGCAACAAAAACCGTGATATAGCCGCTAACGAGCTGCACCTGCGCCCCTACTGAACATAACGCGAACCATGGCGACTATAGACATGTCAGTACATGACTTTTGTCGTTTTTGAAAAGAAAACACCTCACTGCTGTTCTTTGTTCTTCTTTTAACAAGAAATATCGTCAAGTTCTGATAAAACTGGCCAGCATCCATGCTAATCTCTTCTGCCATTATTGCACTGGCCTCTTCTTGCTGTTTGTTTTTCGTCACGACTTCGCCATGCCCAAAATTACTGCCCTTCAACGATGATCGGTCCCGTCACTTTCTAACCGGGCCCAAACGGTTCAGATGGGAGCTTTGCAAGTTGGATTTACCAGCGAGAAACACAGAAGCTTGCGTATCCATCTGCTTTGCAAAGTTAGCATTTAAATGAAATACAGAGCTTTGGTCACAAAGCTGCTACAAGTGAGAGCTCTGTCAGAATTGCACTAATATGCTGGCACATTATTTGTGCAAGTTTGCATGCAATATTTGTGCAGTAAAACTAAGAAATGATCCAATATTGATTTCTGAGGACATTGTTTTTCCCATTGCATCAAAACATTCTTGATTCTTGCTATGTTAAAGTTAAAATTTTGGTTTTGTTGTATTTTGAAATCCCAAGATGTGTGGTATTAAAGAGAAGTGAGCTGGTTCTCTGTGGATAATCATGTGGTGTAATGCCAATCAGATTTATACTGAGGTTACTCTGATTTTTCATCTGGGGAAAACTCCTCTGTGTTATCTGTACACACTAGGGGTGTAACGGCTCACAGAGATCACGGTTCAGTTTGTACCTTGGTTTTGGGGTCACGGTTCTATGGAAGAGGATTAGGGCCAAGGGAGGAAATAATTTTGGGCAAGTCGAGACGAGAATATGTGAAGCTATACCTCATTATTGGATTAAACAACAAAGACATTCTCTCTCCTCTCATTAGCACATAAACACAGTGTTTAAGATCTGATGTTAGTAATAGCAAGTTTGGACTTTAATCTCGACTTGCCCAAAAATATTTTGTCCTTCGAAAATGGCCCTAATCCTCTTCCGTATGGTTCAGCACGGGTTTGGTTCATTGATAAAAAAAATTTAAAAATCCAGATTTATAATTCTAGATGTCCATTACCTATTATTATTTTCATTATTATTATTATTATTATTATTATTATTACACTTGTAGCTGCAGTTTTACCTCAGCCGATCAACATTTCTTATGAAAAAGAAGAGCAGACAAACACATTTATGACTCTCCTCTACCATGTGGAAATTTTGCATCATAAAGTTGAACAAAAATGAGCTGAAACATGATTTTAGGGCTTTACTGGATGTTCTGGTCACTCGTTACACAGCATCGTGGTTCCGAAGGAAAACTCATCCAGGTAAACTGAGCTTCATTATCAAGGTTATGGGTAATCCACACTTCTTCTGCACTGGGTGAAACTATCGCTGCAAGTTGTCAGAAATAGCTAGGCACCCTGCCTCCACAGCTAAACGTGCATATCTGAGCTGAAATAAACACTGTGTGTTTGTTTGCAGTTACCCAGAGCTGAAGCCCATCCAGTCCATCAATGCTCACCCGTCTAACTGCATCTGCATCAAGTTCGACCCCACGGGGAAATACTTCGCAACAGGAAGTGCAGACGCTCTGGTGTCTCTGTGGGACGTGGATGAACTGGTGTGCGTTCGCTGCTTCTCCAGGTTGGCCTGTCTACATTTTATTTTAGGACTTATTCATGAGATTAAACCTTAAATTTATGCAGCCACTCTGACTCAACCCCGGCTACTTTTCCATTATTAAATTGTCCATTTTTGATGTTCAGGTTGGACTGGCCAGTGAGGACTCTGAGTTTCAGCCATGATGGAAAGATGTTAGCTTCAGCCTCTGAGGATCACTTCATCGACATCGCTGAGGTGGAGACGGGTTAGTAACTCTGACATTTCATAAAGGAATAAAAGCAAACTCTGACTTTTACGCCGCGTTTCCACCAGGTGGTCCAGTTTGATTTAGTTTGGTTCGTTATGCTAAACGCTAGCTTGCATTTCCACAGACACCCTTACCGACTTGGTGGGCAGGCTGTAAAGGCATGAATGTGAAGTCACATGCAGCATGAGTCTGCTGGTCCAGCCGCTGAATTATAGAAAGGATGAGTGACAGAAATCAGTAGGAAATAAGGAGTAAACAGCTTTATTTCAGCTTTAAGTGCTTTTGAAAAACATAACTACATTTTAATTATGCTAACTGCGGTTAGTAAAGATCTTCAGCTGATGGAATAGGTGAACAGAAACGTTTAGAGTCATAGCTTAGAGCTACACTGTGAGGATTCGTCACACTGAAAATAAACTAAAGGTTCAGCTGGTGTTAAAATCAAACTAGATTGTCAGAAATCTTGGGTGTGTTGATTTTGTTTTAAAATAGGCTGCAGCCTGAAGAGAAACATCAGGAAACTTGATTTGTGCCCACATATCAGCATCCACAGACTAGGAAACAGTGTGGATCTCTGTTCAGTAGGGCTGGGCAAATAAACAATATTTAGATTGAATCGCAACTGCAATTTTTTCAACTGCAGAAGGTGCAATACTTCTTCAATCTGAAATGTGGGACAAAATACCAGTTTAAAACTTTTTTTTTTGCAGCAGAGATGAGGTGTCTTGTTTTAAATAATCTACAAAAATATAATATTTTCATGTTTTTGTTGATGTCTTCATCAAAATGATATAAACAAAAATACTATCATTCCCTTTAACACAACAGTTCATTTAGAGCACACCACAAGCCAAAAATGTTACAAAAAGATCATGGTTTTCCTGTCCTCCATGATCCCTCAGTTGCCTTGGCCCCAGAAAGCTCTACCCATTATCCCCCCTTATGGGCAGCCTTGACTGTCACATTATTAAAAGAGTCTATTTTGTATCAGTATGAATGTGGTGTGCCTTGGTCAAAAAAGTTAGAAAACCACTGCTCTAAACTACTAGAGGAAAAAAAAACCCTGATAATAAGAACAATAATGATCTGTGTTTGCTCCCTCTGCCGTGGTTTTATGCAGGAGAGAAGCTGTGGGAGGTCCAGTGTGATTCTCCGACCTTCACCGTCGCCTGGCACCCCAAGAGGCCGCTGCTCGCCTACGCCTGCGACGACAAGGAGGGCAAATATGACAACAACCGTGAGGCGGGCACCGTCAAACTGTTCGGCCTCCCTAATGACTCCTGAGAAGGATCATCATCTTGGGCCTCTGGTGTAGCTAGGGAGCGTATATTCTTCTGATGCAGTCTTGTTGTGCTTAAATAAAAAAATAAAATAAAGGAAGCATTGTAAGGAAACCAAAACATCCCAAGGAATCTTTGCATTGAAGCTGCAGCCAGTAAAGCAGCTGTGACCTTCAACCACCAGCAGAGGGCGCAGTTCTTCTAACTTTGCCTTCAACAGCTGATTTCATTCCCCGTTTTTATACACACATAAAAAACCCCATCGCTGTAATATATTGTTTTTGTAACATATGCATTGTTTTTTATATTAAAATTGGTCTGTTTATTAATTTTCTCTCTCTTTCTCTTGATCTTTGTTTAAACATTTTCTATTAAGGTTAAAATGCTGCACATTTATGTTAATAGAATAAACTCAGATTCAGGCTAATTTTATTGTAAAAAGCATTTATTTATAGCTGTTAAACCTGTGCATTGGTTTCTAATGCTAGATGATGAAATGGTTACAGAGATAGCATGCTTATATTTACGTTAGTGGAGTTTAAAGCAGAGCTGTATTAAAAGCACATGCTGGTTTTATGTCAGAGGTCCCAGCAGAGCCAGAAAAGGAAAGCATGAATTTAATTACTGTGGACCTTGAACCCGCTCCGCCTGCTTTCAGTGCGTTTTCATGTAATAAAAAGAAGCGGTGAAGGGAGGTTAACATACAGAACACATAGGAGGAGAAAAAACAGCCTTCATACAGACGTGTTTACAGCCTCTGCAAAATAACGGCCAAGCAGAGATGCATCTGTTCAGAGCTGGAAAATAAAACTATCATTTAAATTCAATTAACTGGCATTTTAAGACAAATTTAAGTCCATATTTACAAGACGAAGCAATCTTTCCCAGTTTGTAGATTTGTGAGTAAAAGTCAAAGAGGCTGAATTATTTAAATGAGGGCTTCACCAGTGCGGTCTGAGACTGTGGCTGAATCTCAAACTCCTCCCTAAACCCTGAGCCCTCATTGACTTAACTGACTGCACCTGGAAAGTGATTGACTGAGTGAGACTGCAAGGGCTCAAAGTGGTAGACACAGGAATGGGACAGCCCTTTGGTTTTTTTTGGTTGACAGCATCTTGTAGAGCTTAAAACAAAGTTAAAAACAAGCGTGCCTCACCTACAGACCTGTTTTCTCAGTGGATGAAGGCTTTTTTATATAATAAACTTACAGGAAAAATACTTATTTTTTGCAACGTCCACCCTTTTTTGCACCTTCTATGTTTTATGTTTACAATTTTGCTCTTTTCACTTCACTTTTATAGGGTTTACTGGGAAGCATTCCACATGAATCCCTGTCATATGTCACAATGCAATGAACTATGGGTAATTCCCTCACGCTAAGTCTGCAGAGATGCCCACTCATGGAGATCCCTCACGCACTTTATGATTTGACAGTGGGACAGCCCTAAACCCTCACAGACTTGGCAGGAGCGGGTCTCAAAGCCAGCGAGTGTGTGAGTGTGGACATGGGGGTTGGGCCCAAGACTCAGACCAGTGGTTCCAAGCCTGGGGTCAAGGCATTCTTAGAGGGGGACATGGGTCCCTGTCTGCTCTGTCATTTTTAAAATAATGTACATTAGGGCTGAAAGATTTGCAAAAATAATCAAATTGAGATTTTTTTCCTCCAAATATTGCAATTGCGATTTAATATGCGATTATTCTTGGGTTGATCTGTATTTTTCTGACAAAATTCAAGCAATGAATAATTCCATAAATAAGACCATGAATATTGAAAACAATGAAATGATTTCAGAAGCAATTGATCTATTGTTGCATGAATCTGAATTTGAGGGTGCAACAAGCTTTAAGCTATAAAGGAGGCGGCTGGGGTGGAGGAAGTGAGGCGGCTACCAGCTGATTGCTAGACTTCATTAGTTTTAGATGGAATGAGCTAATTATTTTTGCTTCTATTGCAAATGTGGTGTTATTTACTTTGTTAAAGGAGGTTTATGTCACTCATTTTGATTAAGAAAAACATACAAAAACACAAAAAGGAGGACTTTTGACAACCATTATAAAAACATGACACTTGAATTTTTGCAAAATGTGCATAAAATCTGCCACTGAAAAAAAAAATATATATATATATATAAAACAGTTATTTTGACACATTTCAAGTTAAGGAAAAATTGCAACTTCTGTGATTTGTAAATTGCAGCATAAAAATTACATGCAGCAAATGGAATTTAAGGGCCACCCTAAAGCAGGGGTTCTCAACCTTTTCAGCCCATGACCCCCAAAATAAAGGTACCAGAGACTGGGGACCCCCACTGTACCTGAGGGTGCAGTGAATGTGAAATATCCCTACAATGGATACATGAAACAGTCTATCTGCTGTCAGGTTATCTTTAACTATAACAAAGATGTACATCTATCAGTATCTTGTAAAATAAGTTTTGAAATAATTGAGCATGACTAATTTATACTGTCTTATTTGCTACTTTATTACTTCTCCACAAGATTTTTTCATGCAAATGAGAAATTCAGAGGAGATTTGATTTTCATCACTGAGAGCTCAGGAGGATGCTACAGTGAGTCACATCTGCATAAAACTGAACACAGTTAAAGCAATTTTAAAAATAAATGCATCACTTTTGGGCCTCAGTCTCATTGCATTTAGCATGGTCATGTTGATAGCTCTAATAGTTTTAATATGCTTACAAACCTATCAATCCAGAGAGGAAGATCTGCCCCGTTTGAGGCTCATTGCAGTCTTTTTCTCGTCTGTTCTGTCTGCAGGATTATTATACCTCTCCCAGTCAAGGGAGAGCCTCCCCCTAGCATTAACAGCTGTCTGTATGCTAAATGCATGTTAGATTTAAACCTAACACTATCACTGGACAGCATCACTGTTATTTTGTTGTCTTTGTTCCTTTGTGGAGCAGTGTGTGTAAATCAATAGCAACTATTGAGCCTGGCCTGCTGTCACAGATGAACTTAAAACAGTCTTCCCTGTCAGGAGGCGGGTCTGCCCGTCTGTTTTCTCTGGACCTCTTCATCTCTTTGTCGTGACAGCACAGTGTGAACAGACACTCGTGGCCCTCTGCCCGGCCTGGTGACAGGTGGCCGCTCCCTTTGTCTAGAGCCTGAGACCAGCAGGCTGCAGGATGTTTCAACTCACAGCTTCCTGTAGTTTTCAGAGGCTATCATCAGTCCCTGCATAATTAGCTTTAATCTGCTTCATCTTCACGTGAGAGCAGAACAAACGTGCCAAACCTCTCTCAGATGACTTACCTTAGAGTCAAAGCTCTTCTGTTAAAGTTATTGCTGCTCACTGATGAAGCTGAATCATCCCATTTGTCCCAGAGCTGATCCCAGCTATGATTCATCATAGTCCAGACATTGTGAAGAGGCCGTTCAGTATCCATGAATGTAATTAGCTGACAATAAATCAAACACAGGTGCCCAAGGGATCTCCTGTCTCATTGTGTAAACACGGTTAATGGTCTGCTCTGCATGGAGGAACCTCTCTAGTGGTCAACAAATCAGTGCAGGTTTGGCATTTTGATGCCCCTCTTAATCTCAGCCAATGAAGGCGAGTCTTTATAGAGGGGGTATTATGCCTTTTTTCAAGGCTTTACACCATCTCTCTGATACCCACATAGTAGCTTCACATGATTTACAGTTCAGAAAACTCCTCGTGTTTCTCACACTGGCATCCGGAAAGACCCTCAGTTTAACGTCTGTCTGAAACACTTCGTTTTTGCTGCTGTCTCTTTAACCCCCCCCCCCCGACCTGCTTTCCTCCGATTGGCCGATTTTCCGGAGGCTGGCTGGCGGCAGGACTCAATGTTTTGTGCCCGCCCCCTCCAATGTGGCTATGTTGCTCTGCTAGTACTTGAAAACTTTGAATGAACTGGTCTGACTGAGTAAAATATGGCGAATTTTAATATACATCTGTACATGTTAGACCCGGAGAAGGACGTATCTGTTAGGTAAGTGTTTAATTACTGTATTACTAAATGGCTAAACGGCCTTGTGGGGGCGGTCTGTTCCGCTTTGCCAGCAGCATGGACAAACCAGTCAGGAGATCTTATTGCGATGACCTCATGAGTTCGCTCCATTGAAATCTTGTCTCAGGAAGCTCTAGGAGAGATTCCCAACAAACCGCTTTTCATCAGTTTACATTCTAATTCCAAGATTACCGCCACATACGTTTACCTTGCAGTTTAAAAATTTGCATACGTGAAGTACGGACACCCAACATTGTGACTTTATATTTATGTTTTTTGAAAATCGGAAAAGTATAATACCCCCTCTTTAAACATCACTATGGTGGATGCAAAGGCAGAATATTGTAATTAACCTCTCTAGTATTATGAATATTGTTAGAAGTTGCAAGATAAAAAAAAAAAAAATCCCTTTACATAACCGTCAACTTTTCTTTCTTTATTACAACCAGTAAACTCCAGATATCTTTACTGGAGCACGCTTGGATATGGAAAAGATAATATATGCAGCACTAGTGAGGGAAAAGAAATATATATAGGCTATACAGTCATGGATGAAAGATTGCCAGCACCTGTTTAGGCATATTTATACTCCCTTTACATAAGAAAATATATACGCCCTTTTCAAACGATGTTACTGTCACTGCTCACATACTTCCATGCGTCCTTTACGTTGGTATGGATGTTAACCAATACATCCACGGGGGGGCAGCCCACCCAGAGTCAAAAGTTTATGACAACAACAAACTCAAAAACAAACATAACGACTGAGGAGGAGGTATTGATAATGTACCCGTTGCGAAGTAACATAGAGCTGTTTAAAGTTTCTAACCAACTCGCACAACTTTTCCTCAAAAAGTTCTTCCATTGCTATTTCTTCTTCGTGTCTCACTAGAGCTACATATCGGGCAGTGACAGCAACACTGCCCCATGGTTTCCAGTGGTACTGTGCCGTTTGGCCTGTATCCATAAGCTTAATGGAAGCATGCAGAAATATGGACGAAATGAATGCAGAGCACAGGCAGAAGGCTCCGTCTGGATCTGGATCCGGATTCAACGTTGAGCATAAATGGGCCTTTAATGCCACAGGTGAGTTTAAATGAGCATCACATGCTTGAAATAAATAACCTGACACGCCAGATTGATTTGTTTCACACATCCATCTGCGAAAGCTTCAATAGAAAATTTTTGAGAAAAGGCAGAGACTTTGAAAAAAAACTCAGAGTATGATTGGGTGAACGTTCTGTCACAGCAACAAAACGTGACGTAGCTGCTATCAAGCTGTGCGTGCGCATCTACTGAGGAATAATGCGAAACATGCGACTATAGACAGGTCAGTGCACGACTTGTCGTTTTTGAAAACAACTCACTGCTGTTCTTTGTTCTTCTTTTAACAAAGAAATTTCAAGTTCTGATTAAACTGGCGCTTTAGCAGCATCCACGCTAATGTCTTCCTCCATCACTGCACCAGCTCTCGCTGCTGCTTGTTTACGTCACAACTCTGCCATGCCTGAAAGTACTGCCCCTTGCTGCTGATTGGTTAGTCACTTTCTAATTGGGCCCAAACGGTTCATATGGGAGCTTTGCAAGATGGATTCGCCAATGAAAAACAAGGAAACAGTTGTATCCATCTGCCTTGCAAGGTTATGAAATAAAATGATTTACCCACGGTTTATAAGGGAAGCCAATCATTTCTGTCCAGCCCATTTCTGATTTTTGTGTAAAATTATGTCGCTTTTTGGCTTTTTTTTTGTATTGTTCCAATGCATATAAAGGAAATAAACGTGTATACCAAAAACATTTGTAATTGCAACAATATCTGGGAGAAATCCCACCTGAAGCCAGTTAGAATGTCTAAAAGTTGACTCAACCTTTGTGTTGTGTGCCTGTGTGTGTCACACCAAGCAAGGAGAAGAGAAAGAAGAGCCCAGAATTGTCTGAGGACTTAAGAAGCAAAATTCTGGAAAAATATGAACATTCTCAAGGTTTCAAGACCATCTCTAGAGATCTTTAAATTCCTTTGTCCACTGTGTGTAATATAATCAAGAAGTTTATAACCCATGGAACTGTGGCTAACCAGTCTGACAATCCCCCTAATCTCCCTGGAAATGGGCAGAAGAGAGAAAGTGACAAAAGAATGCAATGCAGGATAGTTGGAATGCTGGATAAACATCCTCAGTCAACTTCCACACAAATTCAGGCTGTCCTGCAGACTCAGGGTGCAAAAGTGTCAGCTCGAACCGTACGTGGTCATCTGAATGAGATGAAGCGCTATGGCAGGAGACCTAGGAAAACCTCACTGCTGACAAAGAGACATAAAAAAGCCAGACTGGAGTTTGCAAAAATGTTCCTGAGTAAGCCTCAATCCTTCTGGAAGAACATTTAGTGGACAGATGAGACTAAGGTAGAGCTTTTTGGAAAAGCACGTCATTCTACTGTTTACAGAAAACGGAATGAGGCCTACAACGAAAAGAACACAGTAAAACATGGTGGAGGTTCAAGGATGTTTTGGGGTTGTTTTGCTGCCTCTGGCACTGGGTGCCTTGACTGTGTGCAAGGAATCATGAAATATGGAGACTATCAATAGATTATGGGCCACAGTGTAGGGCCTAGTGTCAGAAAGCTGGGTCTGCATCAGAGGTCATAGGTGTTCCAGCAGGACAATGACCCCAAACATACCTGAAAAAGCACCAAGAAATGGTTGGAGACGAAGCTGGAGAGTTCTGAAGTGGCCAGCAGTGAGTCCGGATCTAAATCCCATTGAACACCTATGGAGAGATCTCAAAATTGCTGTTGCAAGAAGCACCCTTCAAATCTGAGAGACCTGGAGCAGTTTGCAAAAGAAGAGTGGTCCAAAATTCCAGTAGAGAGATGTAAGAAGCTTGTTGATGGTTATAGGAAGTGATTGGTTTCAGTTATTTTTTTCCAAGGGTGTGCAACCAAATATTAAGTTGAGGGTGCCAATTATTTTGTCCGGCCCATTTTTTGAGTTTTGTGTAAAATTGTGACAAATTTGTCTTTTTTCTTCGGATTTTTTGTGTTGTTCCATTGCACATGAAGGAAATAAACATGTGTATACCAAAAACATTTGTAGTTGAAACAATTTCTGGGAGAAATGGTGTATTTTCTGGAAAAATTCCAGGGGTGCCAATACTTTCGTCCATGACTGTACCTTAAAAAGTCAAACTATGATTGTTATTAAAAGACAATGTAATTTGAAGACAAATTATTTCATCTGAGGCGGCAATCTCTGCAGGGAAGGAAGCAGACCTTCGAGGAACAATTCATCCTCAGAGAGAGGAGCTGGAGCTGCGACATCCTCTCCACCTCCTGCTGCTGTCAGACTGGTCCTCAGGGCCTCCAGAAACATCCTCTCCACCTCCGTCAGCTGCTGTCTGGGGTGACTTGGGGGTCTCTGTAATGGAAACAACATATTTAGTGATACTCTTATATTCTATGGATAGAATACCACAAAGGACATACACAGAGAAGGATCAGGTTGTGACATCTGAGGCAGCACTAGCTCTACCAAAGATAAACATTAGCTACAAATGCTGTGGTGTAGTACATGGAAAACTGTTGTTCAGTTCTCTATGCTTACTGCATCTGTCCCTGTCAAATAAACCAGTAAATTAAAAAAGTTTAGAAAGTTTAGAGTGTACTGTGAGAATTCGCCGCATTAAAAATAAAGTAAAAGATCAGCTGGTGTTAAAATCAAGCTGGATTAAGTCAGAAATCCAAGGTGTGCTGATCTCGTTTTAAAATAGTCTGTTTGAACCAGATAATCAGAGAAGTTACCTCCGACAGCGAGAGAGAGAGTCTGGCTCTCTGAGGAGAAGTTATGGGAGAAAACATGGAGGTGATAAACACAGCTGTACTGCCCTCTGTGGCTCTGGTTTAAAGGAGGAAACAGAAAATGGGCAGAATGGTTGACCGCTGTCTGGCTGTAGCTCTGTGTTGTGACGGAGTCAGAGTAGATGAGCTGGAAATCTCCTCCTTCATACTGAGGTTTGATGGAGCATGTGATGTTGAAGCTAGTGCCAGTGAGGGCCCGGTAGCCCTACGGCGTGGCCTCGGAGGCCCCATCAGTGGAGAAGGAGAAGGTGATGTTTGGCTTTTCAAGCAAATCTGGAGAAACAAACGGACATAATGGGAGGACATGAAAGGACATGTTACTTTATTACAGCTCCAAGAGTCAACAGGCCGATGCTCTCAGATCTCTGATGTAAACATCGTTCATTGATTCACATCAGATAGTTTTTAACCCCATGGCTCGTGATTTAATTCTGCTCCTCCAAACACACTAATGCTAATGCTAACATCCCATCACTCTCAGATTCTTCACTTTCATACATCAATATTTATCAAGTCTGTTTTTTTATTTATTATACATTCAATGAAGAGAATATTCCATTATCCTTCAGGAATTATTTTAAAGGTGTATTCTCACTTAGCCTGTCGGCGTCAGATCATCAATGTTTGATACAGGCTGAGGTCAGGTTTTATTGTGATATATGGGCTCCTAATTCTGGAATATTCACATCTACCTGACAAAGGTGTTCCTCTGTAAATGCTACAGGAGTCTAATTCTGGAATATTCACGTCTACCTGACAAAGGTGTTCCTCTGTAAATGTTACAGGAGTCTAATTCTGGAATATTCACGTCTACCTGACAAAGGTGTTCCTCAGTAAATGTTACAGGAGTCTAATTCTGGAATATTCACGTCTACCTGACAAAGGTGTTCCTCTGTAAATGTTACAGGAGTCTAATTCTGGAATATTCACGTCTACCTGACAAAGGTGTTCCTCTGTAAATGTTACAGGAGTCTAATTCTGGAATATTCACGTCTACCTGACAAAGGTGTTCCTCTGTAAATGTTACAGGAGTCTAATTCTGGAATATTCACGTCTACCTGACAAAGGTGTTCCTCAGTAAATGTTACAGGAGTCTAATTCTGGAATATTCACGTCTACCTGACAAAGGTGTTCCTCTGTAAATGTTACAGGAGTCTAATTCTGGAATATTCACGTCTACCTGACAAAGGTGTTCCTCTGTAAATGTTACAGGAGTCTAATTCTGGAATATTCACGTCTACCTGACAAAGGTGTTCCTCTGTAAATGTTACAGGAGTCTAATTCTGGAATATTCACGTCTACCTGACAAAGGTGTTCCTCAGTAAATGTTACAGTAGAGGCCTATTTATAATTGTCCTACTGTTCTTTAACTGATGCGGTCATTGATGTCTTGGAGCTCTGAAGTGATTCCCCCCATGTTAGATGGATTTTGTAGTAATGTAATGGTTGATGTTGCGCACTGCAACATCCACAGACAGGTACCCATAATCCTCATGCATTCAGGGTTTTTCTTCTTGTTATTCTGCTTTGATTGTTTTTGTTACTGCACGTCTGCTCCTTATTATTACATCTACATGATTATGTGTTCAGAGTTTTTCTGTGTTTTGCTGGTTCAGTAATATTTTATCATTATTTATTAATCATTTACATTCATAATAGGACTCAGGATACTAAATTCAGATGTGATGTTGTGTATTACCTGAGCAGATCACCTCAATGTCACTGTGGCTGCCATAAGATCCATAATGTACACACTCCAACAGAGAAGACGCTGTCTGGACACAGGGACCTCTGATCACCCACACCGGTCTTTTATTCTTATGTTCCACTCTTCTTGTTGAAACAGCCGAGCCACATTTCAGAATTGTACACGCTGCAGCTGCAGACCTCTGGTCCCAGAGAGAATCCCAATCATCCAAAGGTTTCCACTCTTCCATGTGTTTCATCTCCAGTGTTCCTGCACACCGGCTGGGCTCTCCTACCAACCTGATATGTGGATCTAAACAGACAAGAACAGAATTATTAAAGGAAGTGAACTAGTGAGTCAAATCAAAACTACGTCTGCTCTCTTACTTTCACAGGAGAGTTTAACAGCTTTACCAGGTGAGCAGGTGGTTCTACCTGAGCCAGATCCTCCACAGTCCAGGAGAGCAGACTCGTTACCTTTACACTGGAAGTCTCTGGTCCAGAACGGAGCCTCCACCTCTCCAAACATTCCCCCCTTAAAGACTGAAGGAGCCCCACAGCCCAGCTCCCTGCAGACCACCTGAGCACCCTGCAGGTCCAAGTCCTCCTCACACACTGGGGACCAGCGCTGGTCAGACTTCACCTCCAGTCTGCCTGAACACAGACCAGTCCCATTCACCAGTCTGACAGAGTCTGTGGAGATTTCAGGAGAGAACAGAGAACTTGATCATAATCTAAACCCAGTCCTTTCTGATCACTGGCTCCTGTCCAAGCTCAGCTGGAGGAGGATGGTAACAGGCTGGGAAAAGCATCCTGTTCATCACTGAACAAGAATCACAACAGAGCAGATCATTTCAAAACAATTTTCATTAAATTAGTTTCATTTCCTTAAAAAAAGCTGTTTCAGCTCCACAATGATGGACTCCAGACCACCTGTTTGATGATCAAATGTCTTTTTCTCACATTTGCTGTTATCAAAGTGTTTCTGAATGAGCACAGCTCTTCGAATAATGTTTCTCTTTTTCAACTCTAACTCACAGTTTACCATTACAGAGGCAGACACAAGGTCTAAAGGCAACAATAGTTACCACTCATTCAAATGTCAATTTCTGGACAACAGAACGTAGAAGAGAAAATAAGCAGGACATGTCCATATGAGACTCTGTTAACATAGTGATGTGAATGAAAAACATTCAAAAAGATTTGGTAGAAATGTGTTAATACTGATACCTGAGCAGGTGATTTCAAGCCCAGAAAATTTGGGCCGGAGATCGAATGGCATAACACATTCCTTTAATGTAGATTTAAATGGTACACATTTAGAGAGGATCTTCCACACAAGTCTGTCAGAGGATTCCTCTATCTCTCAATATGAAACAGCAGAGCCACAGTCGAGTCTTCTACAAATCCCAGCTGCATCCCTTAGATTCAAGGGAACGTACCAAGGATCCACTGGTCTCCACTCTCCATGGTGTTTCCACTCTAGTCTACCAGAGCAGGTGCTGGATCCTCCCACCAACCGGACATCATCAGGGTCTGACCAAAGACAAGGAAATAGTTGAGAAAAGACAAAGGGGGTCTACTTCACCTCTTCTCCAGCAAATCTACAGTAAGTTGTGGAGTCCCTCAGAACTCAAAGCTCAGCCCCGTTCTCTTCTCAGCTTTACATTTTCACATCAACTTCAATAATCCACACACACAATATCTTTACCACTGTAATGCTGATGACTTCTAGCTCCAACTCCACACAAAAACTAAATCTGACTCTAAAGCAGGGTTGGACAACTGGTGGCCGGGGGGCCACGGGCGGCCCTCCACCTCATTCAATGCGGCCCTGAAGTCAATATCAATAACCAATAAATTATCAACCCTAGGAAAAAATTTGTTCAATTTTTATTCATTTAATGTTTTTATTTGTTTGACTTTTAGTTGTTTTTCATTAAATATTTGAAATTCCTCACATTTTAATGTATTTTATTTCAATATTTCTTTTCATTTATATTTCTTATTTTTTCGTAATCAATTATTTTTCTTATTTTATTCCTTAGTTATTTTTCAGTTATCTTATTGATTTCATTATTTATTCTTTTTGCTTTTATGAAGATTCTATTGGCTGCAGTGCGCTACTTGCACTCATTACTTCTGGATATTAGGGTTACGGCTGCTGCGTTCTACACCCGCTGTCTGCAAGCGCTCCCCAAGATGAACATTACGGATATTCCTCAGATTTGGCCCAGCAGTAAACTCGATAAAGGTTTTAAACTATATGCCTACATATACAACTATGAAGGAAAGATAACATTTGTTTTCTAAAAAGTTCATGCTAGCTAGCTAACATCAAGTATTGTACTACTGTCAGCCTAGCCTTTGGATGTATAAGGTTGCTGATATAACCTGTGAACATTTTTGTGTAATGTTGTCTTATATATGGTTGGTGTTTTGGATTAACTGCTCATGTTGTTAGCCACAAAACTATTCCAGGTCAACACTGCACATTGACATCAAGTCATGTAAGTTATCAAGGGCATTTATGCTAATTTGTGTTTGTGGGGAGAGATGGTGTTACTAAGCATTCAGGAAGGAAGTTTTGGGTGGGTTATGAAAGTGATTAAGTGATCTACATGTGAAAAAAAAACATTTAAGAAAAGATACAGGAGATTTTATCTGTACAGCAGTTGTTCAGACGTTTTTATGACTTTGTTGTAAATGTTGCATGATGTAGTTTGTCATTTCAGATTTAAAAGCCGGAGATGTGCCACTATGTTTGAAACATGTGGGAACTACCAACAGCTGGGTTAGTCATAACACCATATTAAACTATAATATGATGCATGGAAAAATTGTGTTAATTGATACCCGTTTTGAAAACTTAAGGATTTTGATGGGCTCATTCCTCTCCCTCATTCCTTTATGAATTAGACGTTTTTAAGTTTTGATTAGTGATCAGTTAAAAAGTATCACTTTGAAACACAGGGTATCAAAGCATTTAATATTTTGGCTACCTTATATTCAAAATAAAGATGTGTATTAAGACGTTATTGTAGCACTTTGTTTAATAAATGTGAGACATGTTAAATTTGCAAGTTCTGTGGTTATATCTTGAGCTGTGATTTTTAATGTAATGTATTTGTTGTTTACTCCTGTGAATTAACAGTCAAAACCTTGAATCTTCAAGAAATGACAGTCTTATTAAATCATTTGAATATAACAGTGTGCTCAATTTATTTTTTACAGAGCTGGTTTGGAATAAGAGAATATTAATCAGATCAGAATACACTGATAAATGATTTGACAAGCACATTCATATTGCTCTGAGTGGGCTTAAAACTAAGAGCACAATTGTTACACATATATACATAGACATATATATATATATACATACATACATACATACACACATATACATATATACATATATACATATATATACATACATATATATACACATATATATACACATACATATATATACATATATATATATACATATACATATATATACATATATACATATAAACATATATATACATATATATACATATATATATATATATATATATATATATATACATATATATATTTCTCTCTCACACTCATTTTCAGATGATCGAAAAATGATGTCACAGGCTCTCTAAGAAGCTAGCGGAAGTGGATAGGTGGTATTATATAAAAAAGGAAATACGTCATAGAGCTTAGCGCATACAGTGCATTGTTGCTGTCAAAGCTTTTACATGCATCACTAAATGCACTTGTAGAAAATGTGAGAGTAAAATACCAAGCAAGGATCATGCTCACTGCACTGAAAAAGCAGCTGGAAATTGATTTTGTTCTGTGTAAATCTCATGGAAAACTATTTCTATTTGCACTTGAGTTTAAAAACATGAATGTTGGTATAATAAATCATCAGGAAAGCTACATCTTCTTCCTTTTGTTCAATGTTGAGGAATCACAGGGCTTCCATTGATAATAAATACAACAATCTGGAACAATCTGGCTCTTTGTCATTGACTTTAAAGAGGGGGTATTATACTTTTCTGATTTTTAAAACATAAATACAAAGTCACAATGTTGGGTGTCCATACTTCATGTATGCCAATTTTCGAACCACAAGATAAACACACGTGGCAGTAATCTTGGAATTAGACTGTAAACTGATCAAAACGGTTCGTTGGGAATCTCTCCGAGATCTTCCCAAGACGAGATTTTGATGGAGCAAACTGATGAGGTCATCACAACAGGATCTCCTGATTGGGTCGCCCCCAGACCGCCCCCACAAGGCCTTTTAGCCATTTAGTAACACAGTAATTAAACACAACAGATACGTCCGTCTCTGTCCTTCCCTGCTGCTGATTTTCTTCCCCCTCTCTCTCCAAACTATCAGGATCAGACTTCGGGTCTAACACGTACGGACGTATATCAAAATTTGCCATATTTTACTCAGTCGGACCGGTTCATTCAAAGTTTACAAGTACTAGCATAGCAATATAGCCACATTGGTGATGCTTTCATCTGTGTGTGTCTCAGTCAGCTGCTCCACTTTCAAATGTGCTTTCAATCATTCATTTCACTGATTGATACTTTAATTGGGAAAACAAAAGAAAGTCAATCAAAGCTCCAGCTCTACCTAAGCAGGTGATCCCAACAGCTGTAGCAGGTGGACAGGTGTTTCCAGTCAACTCTGAGTCTGGACAGTCCAGGAAAGCAGACTTGTGGCCTTCACACTGGAACTTCTTAGTCCAGAATGGGGCCTCCACCTCTCCAAACATTCCCTCTTTGAAGACTGAAGGAGCTCCACAGCCCAGCTCCCTGCAGACCACCTGAGCACCCTGCAGGTCCAAGTCCTCCTCACACACTGGGGACCAGCGCTGGTCAGACTTCACCTCCAGTCTGCCTGAACACAGACCAGTCCCGTCCACCAGTCTGACAGAGTCTGTGGAGATTTCAGGAGAGACAGAGAGAGAGAACTTGATCACAATCTAAAACCAGTCCTTTCTCTTCACTGGTTCCTGTTTGGGATGCACGATAATTATCGGTACCAATAAATTATCGGCCGATATTGCATATATTTTACATATTTTAATTTTACCGAGAAATCTACCAATAATAAAGGCATGTTTTCTTTCTCAAGAGACTACACATTCAGAAACAGAAGGTGGCGCCATGGTACTAGACCCACTGTTATCCACCAGAGAAGAAGAAGAAGAAGCAGCTCAGTGCTCAGATGCTAACAGGAGCTAACAACACATTGCCCTGCAAAGATCCCGAAGAGTGGAAAACAGTCCGCGAATTTTAACACAATGGATCTTATAAGTCACTTGAAAGTATAACAACATTCAAACTAGGGTTAGCCGCGGGCATTAGGATCGAGCCATAGGCTGACTCCAGGCAGAGTGCCGACTGAGCGGGCATTGGAAACTGCAGAAAGTTCATCAGAGCCAAAAGGCAACGCTTATGACAAAATCAGCCTGACAGTGTCCTGATCCACCGCTGCTTTTACAGACGTATCCTTGTCTGCTTTGTTTGATGTGGTTTCATTCAGTCTGATCGACATTAGGAACAGAAGTTTAGCCACAGACCACAGTGAACTTTTACATTTTAACCTATTTCTGATATGACTTATTTCAGGGCATATTTTTAATCTTTATTTGAAACATAAGCTCTCTTTATGTCTGACTTATACAGCAAAACAAAAAGAGACACCAAAACAAATCCATTTGTTAAGCAAGACAGCCTGTTATTTGGTTTTATGTCTGATTTGACGAGTCAGCTGAATTCTTGTTTAGTTTATTGAAATGTCAGATTTGACAACTTGTCAAGATACTTAAATTTATTTCAAGGGAAAAGGGGAAAGCCTATGTCAGTTGTTTGTGTATATTGTACTTTGGTACACAAATGTTTAACTAAAAAAAACTGCTGTGAAGTAAGAATTGTTTTTTGACATAAACATAAATGATGTAAATTTGAATTAGTTATAAATATCTTTCCTCACCACATATTAACCCCTTCTTACCCCCAGATGTGAATAAATACATGAAATAAACTTGTTTTGAAACTCAACGATTGAAAAAAAAAAAAGATCACTTCTTATCGGTTATCGGCCATCAGGACGAGGAAATTGTCGGTTATCGGTATCAGTTAAAAAAAATACTTATTGTGCATCACTAGTTCCTGTCCAAGCTCAGCTGTAGGAGGATGGTAACAGGCCGAGAAAAGCAGAACATTTACAAAGTCTCATTGTAGACAGTTGGAAAGAAAGGACAGACATTGGAGCGCTGTGTTTAGTGTTCATGTAGAAGAAACCAAAAACAAAGTCAGATGAGCAACAATGCAGGGAATGACTGAAATGGTGACAAAGCTCACTGGAACAAAGTCACACTGGGCCTCATTCACCCACATCAACCTGAGACTTTTGTTGATTTTTGTTCTCAGAGTTTTTCACAGAATCCTTCATGAGATTAATGACACATTCTTCAGCTGATGAATTGTTCTCACAGGTGTTCTTAGATTGATGAATGCCAGATGCTCATGAACTAGAAGAACCTGCTTCTTTCTCCTAATGAGAACAGAGACACACCCCTTTATGCTCATATAAGGGCATGACACTGCAGAGCCGTGTGCAAACACAGATGGTGAGCAGGAGTGAGTGGAGAAGTGGTCAAATGTTAGTGATTTCAACATTAAAATAAAGTGTGATGGTAACTGCCCTCTGGACTCCAAATATCAGAAATACTTTGAGAGTTTTAAAGAGGAAGTAATGCTGCTCAAAATGACCCTAAAAACACAATTCAGTTCTATTTATAGCAGCAGTCATGGATATCAATATTAGCTCCAAACACATGAATTTGGATGATAACACTGGTTCAGACAGCACTTTCAGCAGACAACATGCAGAATGAAACATTCTATTTCACTGTGTCATTCTGAAACACACTGGAGTGCTGATGAGAGCAAAACTAAACATTTGATCCTCTCAGATCAGCACTCACATGTTCACCAGAGTGCTCTGGACTGTTCTTTGCTTTGGTTCTTTGCTGACAACAAATCAGAGATGAGAAATATTTGGTAGAGGTCAGAATCTTCAAGAACTCTGTGGGAGGGCTCAAAGAACAAATGTCTTCATAAGAACGCTTGGTGAAGGAGGAATCAGAGCTTTCATGGATGATTATACCAGAGCAGGTGATTTCCAGGCCTTAACCACTGGACCATCCCATGTTCCACACATTCCTGTCATTTAAAAAAGCTCTTTCAGCTCAACAATGATGGACTCCAGACCACCTGTTTAATGATAAAATGTTTTTTTCTTACATTTGCTGTTATAAAAGTGTTTCTCTTTTTCAACTCTAACTCACAGTTTACCATTACAGAGGCAGAAACAAGGTCTAAAGGCAACAGTAGTTACCACTCATTCAAATGTCAATTTCTGGACAACAGAATGTAGAAGAGAAAATAAGCAGGACATGTCCATATGAGACTCTGTTAACATAGTGATGTGAATGAAAAACATTCAGAAAGATTTGGTAGTAATGTGTCAATACTGATACCTGAGCAGGTGATTTCCAGCACATAAGAGTTGGACTGATGCACTGTGTCCACACATTCCTTTAATGTAGAATTAGACTCTACACAACCAGGGATGAGCCCCCACAAAGGTGGTAAAGAGGGTTCATCTATGCTTCTGTATTTAACAGCAGAGCCACAGTCGAGTCTTCTACAAATCTCAGCAGGAAACTTTGGATCCCACAAATAGGGAAAAGGACCTGTTTGTCTCCACTCTCCATGGTTTATCCACTCTAGTCTACCAGAGCAGGTGCTGGATCCTCCCACCAACCGGACATCATCAGGGTCTGACCAAAGACAAGGAAATAGTTCAGAAAAGACAAGGGGGGTCTACTTCACCTCTTCTCCAGCAGATCTACAGTAAGATGTGGAGTCCCTCAGAACTCAAAGCTCAGCCCTGTTCTCTTCTCAGCTTTACATTTTCACATCAAGTTCAATAATCCACACACACAATATCTTTACCACTGCAATGCTGATGACTTCTAGCTCCAACTCCACAGAAAAACTAAATCTGACTCTAAAGCAGGGTTGGACAACTGGCGGCTGGGGGGGCCACGGGTGGCCCTCCACCTCATTCAATGCGGCCCTGACGTCAGTATTAATTATCAATAAATAATTAACCCTAGGAAAACAATTTGTTAAATATAAATATTTATTCATTTAATATTCATATTTGATTAATTTTTGTTCTGAGAATATGACTCAAAATTATCACAACCATCTGAACCAATTTCCCTCCCTCCAATTTCCCAAGTCTTTTAAAACAAAACTGAAGCTGTTTGTTTTTGGTGGTTTACAACAGACGTCTACTTAACGTGGACAGCTTTTTACATCCTTCAGAGGAATATCTGTAACATTCTTTCGAATGTAAATCCTGGTTCTTGTTTTAGAAAAGGGTTGTAGTGGGTATGAATGATCCAGGTTTATTTCCATCCAGTGGATATTTACGTATATGGGTTTATGTATATAGATATAAGCTATACAGCCAATCAAAATGTGCAAACTTATCATCCCAACCTGACCACATCTGGAACCTACACAAGTTTAGTCTGGACCTGTTCATTGGAGACATTTAACTGAATTAGAGGTTAAAAACAGAAACAGCAGTCGTGAATGACTCTCTGTGTATTATGAAGATTCTATTTTCACATCTGAATGGAAGTTTAAACAAAGACTTCATCAGAGACACAGATAGATGGAGTCATCAAGGCTTCTGTGAGCTTTAAGACCACTTCCTGTGTATGCCACGCTATTTTCACTCTTCATTATAATTCACTCTTCATTATAAATGTGACCGAAGCCAGATAAAGTTCCTGCAAGTCCGTATTGCGGTGGTTGAGAAAAATGGATAATAAGTCGTTTTCTTCAAAATGATCATTTTTCGTTTTTTTTTTCTCATTTTATGCAAGTCCGACATTTAAACTACTCATTCGATGAAAAAAGTAACACGAATGTGACATTTAAAAGTGTCAATTTTGTGTTTTAAAATGCCCTGTTTCAGAGTTGCTGCGGGGAGATTGAGGGGAGGGGAAAGCAAAACTGCGGGGTGATAACTGGCCACTCAGCCTGGAATTGTTCCCAGTTTTGCCCATTGAGATGGACAATAACAAACACCGCATGGCTCAAACGCCACCCCTCCCCTGGCACATAAATACAGCTGTTTCTAGTTATCACCTTTTATTAACAAGCCTTAAGATGCACCCTGCAGCGAAGAAAAGTAGAAGAGATGATGAAGAAGCGGCAAGAATTATCAACAGACTTGGGACAACTTCAGGATCACTCGACAGTGAAAGTTTGATGAAGGCGGATTTCCTATGGGAATATTTTGATGAGTGTCACCAGTCTGATTCAGAAGCTTGGTTTGAGTGGACTTTATGTAAATGTGGCCCTATTGTTCACGCCCATTACCTGGCCTGCCTCAAGGTAGGAAAAGTCCTGAAACTTTGAGCCTTGTTTTCTCAGAACAAACAGAAACTAGAAGGTAACATTCAAATGAGCATTTCTTTGTAAAATATGCTCAGATTTAGGTGGGTGATACACCATTTGAAAGCTTGGAATCTACACTTTCATAATGTGTAAAAAACTCAAAAATGACCTTGGACGACTTGCAGGACTTTTTACCAGCTTTGGTCACAAATGATTTACGTCATAAAGTTATGACATTCTCTTGGTTGTTCTGCTGTCTGAGAGGGTCCACCATTTTCCTCTTCAGTAAGAGATTCATTATTTGCAGTAGTGTTCTCCTGACTGTCATTTTCAGTGTCAGTATTATCACTGAGGTCCGTTCCTGGTAGATTATTCTTATTTTCAGTTCTCTGTGTCTGATTGGTCACCATTCACCACTCCTTGGGGAGCACCTGCCTTTCGAATCCTGGAGTGATGTACTCTGACATAGGTGACCCCATGCTGCACAAATATTACCACGCCATCTTGGCCGATGACTGCACTGGGGCCTTTCCATTCAGTACAATCTATCTGCTTGTAGTAGACTTTGTCCCCTGTGCTGTACTGATCTTCCATATGTTGTAGCTGTTTACGGAGGACTCTTTTTGATCCTGTCAGAGTATTCAGCCTCTGCAAATGCTTCCCTTGCAGCATGTAATGCTGTGATGTTCTGGGATATCCAGCTGTTCATGTTGGTGCTCTCTAGAGCAGTGGTTCTCTACCTTTTCAGCCCGCAACCCCCAAAATAAAGGTGCCAGAGACTGGGGACCCCTACTGTACCTGAAGGTGGTTGAACACAGCCATGAACATTCTAGAATAGTCATGTGGAGAAGAGGCTGCCCACAAGGGGGGATAAATGGGTGAGCTTTCTGGGGTCCAGCCAAACTGGGGGCCATGGAGGTCAGCAGAATCATGATCATTATAAAGTTAAGCTTTAATATCCATACCCTAAATTTAACCTGAAAAATAGTTACTCTTATCAAAGAAACAAATATCTTTTTTAATCATTTGTGTAGTACATAGCCTTCATAAAAATGTAAATCCCTTTTGAAAAAATTTTTTTTAATTCATTTAAATGGGTTTAAAATAGCAAAAATGGCTTAATAATGGCATAAAATGGTGGGAAAAGATGTAAAATAGGATTTTAAAAGTAAATGAATGCAATAGAAGTAGCAAAAATTAGATTAAAATTGCAAAAAAACCTGCAAAAGGCAAAAATCGTCATAAATAGTGGTAAAAAGGAGTTAAAAAATGGCTAAAAAGGCTTCAAATGGGCAAAAATTGGTGGAAATTTGGTGAAATGGGATGGAAAATTGATATAAAAAGTGTTAACTGAGAAAGAAAAATAGGCAGATATGGGCAGAAATTGGTTAAACTGGCAAAAATGGGAATAAGAGACAGTGAAATGGAATGATTTGGAATTTCCACTCGTGAGACTAATACAGGAATATCTTAAATGTGGCTAAAATGGGAAAAAAATTGGGTGTAAAAGGTGGTACAATGGGGTTAAAAGTGGCAATAATGGGTCAACAGAGGAAATATTAGGCTTAGGTGGCGAGAATTGGTTTAGAAGTGGGTTAAAAATAGGTTTTTAACTGGCGAAAAAGTATTCTAATTGGTGGGAAAAAATGATGAAAATGGGTTAAAATTTGGCTAAATTGGTGTAAAGTGGCAACAGTGTAATTTAAAAATTATTATTAGTTTTTTTAGGGAATCTGGCAACCCCCTCTCAGTGTTTCACGACCCCAAATGGGGTCTCGACCCCAAAGTTGAAAGCCACTGCTCTAGAGCACGGGGCTTATCAGTGAGCACTGATGGCAGATTTGGGTTCTGTCCAAACACCAAATGGTAGGGACTGTAGTCGTGTACATTGTGCATTGAGTTTTGAGTAAGAGTTCAGTCAGTGCCTGATTATGCCTTTCCAGTAGGCCATTGCTCCATGGGCTGTATGCTGCAGTTGTTTTCACCTCAATGTTAAACTTTTCAGCCATGTCTCTCATCTCCTCACTGTTGAATTCCCCTCCATTATCACTGAACAGTCTGCGTGGAGGGCCATGAACGCTAATCCAGCAGTGAATAAAGTTCTTCACAATCTCTTTGGGTTTCTTGGAGGTGACGATGCTCCCTGCGCTGAAACGGGTGAAATGATCAATAGCATGCAGATCCCACACTCCTAGCTCCAGTTCATGCAAGTCAGCTACATTTTCATTATTGGTTGAGACCATGGGCAAACCTATCGCTGGCTTTTGCTTTGGCTTGCTGTGTCTTATGCATGTTTCACAGTTCTTGTATATCTACTTGAGAACTGTGTTGCATTCATCATCATTATTACCTGGGCAAGTCAGTAGTTTTTGAAGTCTTTCAGCTGAGGCGTGGCCAAATTGCTTGTGTAGCTTTAACAAGACTTTCTTTTTGTCGTTTGTTGTCATGTTTTCTGTTACTGTGAGGATGTCATCCTCATTTGGGGTCTCACTTTCATCCAGTTTACTGTCATCTTTTATTTTCACACAGTAATGCCCTGCTGATGTTAATTCAAGTTTGTCTGGTTGCTTGAACATTGTGGCTTTATCATTTTTAATGTCCAAAACTGCACTTGCTCTTTTCAGTGATGTTTTGCTTTAAAAGCAGCAGAAAATCAACTGGGACAAGTTCTGTTTCAATTTGACACCTAGTCTTTCCAATCATGGCTGGGATTGTTACTGTCTTTGTGGAATTAACGACTCTCCCATCACCAAACTTGAATCACCGTGCACTCTTAGTGTCCTAAATTTTGTCTAATTCATTCTGTTTCAGTACACTGAGATCATGATCCAGCCATTTTTCTCCACATACAGTTCTTGTACAGGCTGTATTGATTACAGCTGATCCCAAAAACTCAACCATGAAGATTTCTGTGCCAGACAGTGACTCTTTGGACAACAAAGTGATGTTAAATTCTTCAACAACATTTGTTTTTTTGTTCATCTGCTGTGAAATTAGCATGTTCATTCTTATGTGGCCAGTCTTTTGTCCAGTGGTAAGTGCTCTGAAAGATTGCACATCTGGTTCATCTCCCATACCTGTCAAGTGGATTTGTGCCCTGCACGGTACCTTGCATGCCTTTGAAAAACACAAAAACAAAAGTTCACAACACAAATACAAAAACTTGCTACAGCACATGAATACAAACACTCAGCGCCGTGCATGGATGGATAAACTTGGCACAGTGCCGAGGCAAACAGATTCCACAACAGCACAGAATACAACAACTTGGCGCAGCAGATGAAAAAAAAAGTCACAACGGAAGTGGGGCCATTATTAGGGACGAACTCAGTAATTCTCTTTATGGGATTTTCATCACAATAGATGTGAAGGACCCTGGCTAAAATCATTCAAAGGTCCTGGGCTGCTGGTTTTAGACCTGAGCATGACTTTAGTAGTTTGCCACTGATGTTGTCTGAGCCCAGGCTCTTATTAACTTTAACAGAACCAAAGGACTTCTCATCCTCTCTCTGCTCAAAGACAAAGTGACTTTAACAGAACCAAAGGACTTCTCAGCCTCTCTCTGGGCAAAGACAAAGTGCTGACTGTCTCATCAAAAGAGCCATCTCCTCCACAGTTTGAATCCTGATTTAAGGTTCATCTATGTTAATCAACTAGTGTTGTATTCAAAAACACACTACCTGAGACCAAGACTTGCTCGAGACCAAAGTGCATGGGGACCTAGACAAGATCAAGACTCTTTGGGGTCGAGACCAAGTCAAGACTGAGACAGAGACAAGACTGAGACCATAAAAACCATTTTAAAAAACCATGACAAGGTTGAAGAGTTAAAAACCATTCTGGTGTTCTTTTTAATAAATCTAACAGATAAAAACAAGATGCCTGCAACTCTTTCAAAGCACAACAGCAAAAAAAGTTAAATCTTAACAAATCTGTCCAACTAACTTTTTGTAAAAATAAATCCTTGTATGTATTTAAAATCCACAGACAAGTCCAGAATAATTTAAATTATGTAAAAATAAGATGTTGATTCTTTTTTAGTCAGGTGAATGAGGCCTAAAGTAAGAGTTCAGAGGTATTTCTGACTAGAAATAAGATGGACTGATGTCTGAGTTTTTGCAGGTGTAGCTAATTGTTGTTCTAGTGTTTCTCCTCATTATCACATTAATGAAGTCCAAGAAGAGCAGATCAGTGCTGGTCTCAACAGGTCTTAATGAAAAATCCTGAGTCTGGCCAGTATGAGACTGAGACAAGACCAAGACATTCAAAATGTGGTCTTGAGGCTGTTCTCAACTTCTAGAACACAATAATCACCTATTCAGTAATCACCGGTCACACTAAAGCTGTCTGTTTGAAACAGCTGCCTTAACAAGGGTTAAATTACAGGGACTGGAGTAAATCTGCTGCCAATCTTAGAGGTTCTATGTTCTTTATTTGTATTGGTGTGTTCTATAAATACTCAGATTGTATTTGTCTTCATTTGTGTGGATAGCTCCTGTTTCAGCAGTGATATTACAACCTTGAAATAAATGTCAGACAGTCACATGACTAATTCAAATATTTGTAAAAGACGGTCAAAGAGCAGAACTGAAGCCTGCTCTCTTGGCATAAAAACACTGAGCTAACAATCCTTTGGTGTAAATGTTGGAGATCCTTTAGGTAGAAAGAGCACCTGAAGATGAGACTTTATGCCCATTCACCGGGTTTATGTTGTTTATTTTGTGTAACATGCATTAATGATGAGTCTGGACACCTTCCAAAGCCATATTTAATAACTTTGACCAGGTAAACAGACTTAAGGTTCAAAAGCATGTTTTTAGTTGTCTGACTTCTCGAAGATTAGAGTATTAGCTAATTCCATTCACACACCAACAAATGTTTGGACACATCTACAAATGACTGGAGATTAAAACCAACGACCGACTCTACCCACTGAACCACAGACATGCCTACCACAGGTGTGAGGGTCCTACCTGAGCTACCACAGCCACAGAAACACTATCAGCACTCGGTCATCCATCACTGTGGCACCTCTAGCCCCCTGTCCCTCTCTGTCCCTCTCCCCGGCTGTTCGTCTTCTTTATCAGACATCCAGTCACGTCCTGCCCCCTGACCTCATCTGCTGGTTTTATCCACTTCCTGATTACTTTATACTTGTTAGTCAAAATGCAGGAAATAAACTCTACTCTGTTATGAAATCCAGTCTATGAGGATTTAGTGGTGTTGTTCATCAGTTAGGGTCAAAATTAGGGCTGAAACATGATTGAGTCTCTGGATTACAAAAATCCCTTGAGGCTTCATTTAAATCAGTCTTGTATCCAAATATGCCCGTGGTTTAAATAAGAACTCTGTGCTGTGTGATATACAGTATTCCTTCTGAAGGAATAATATAAAATTGCATGAGATATCTGAGAAGTAGACAGAAACTTAACAATGTGCTTGTTAAAGCTACAGTACATTCACATTCACTGATGTAGTGTGAGCAGAGTTTACATTAGCTGATATTTACCACTGGTTAAGGAAGTATGACTATGAAATAATGAGACTGAGCTCATGAGGAGAAAACCCCCTGGTTCACAGTCACACTCAGGGTTCTTTTTTTTTTTTTTTTGAGTGAACAACTGTTTATTGAGTTAAGTTGACAACACATAAACACATGTACACATGCTCTTAAAGATTAAGACAAAATTCATAGTGTTAAACAGAAAGCATGACATTTGTTATTTCTCTAATCAGAACCATATATATATATATATATATATATACACATATACATACATACATACATACACACACACACACACATACATACATACATACATATACACATACATACATATACACACATATATACACATAGATACATATATATATTTTAAAAAAAAGAAAAAGGAAAAAAAAATACAAATAAATAAATAAATAAATAAATAAATAAATTCTGTCAAATACATCCTCACTATGCAACAGCCATTCCTGAAGGTTTAATTGCTATTTGCATCAAGACCTACATAGACTAAAAAAAAAAAAAGTTTTTACTTACATAAAAATAGGGGTGTCTGTCAAAAATGACACCCCTGCTTCAAACTTATTAATTCTTTTAAACCTTCAACTTAAAATGCATGTGGCATGTTTGCAAAAAATACATGTCTGCAAAGAGATCAATAAGCATATACAGCTAGTTGTCAACCCCTCATTTATCCCCCTGATGAGTGACCGTCCCACCCCCTATTCCACCTGCCCACCCTGTTAGCCTTCCCTTCTGCTGGCAAGAGACTGTACAGCTGAGAGAGCTTCAGACCAAGACCTTAAAGTTTTCCCTTTAGCACCATGAAACCGTGCAACAGAGAGTTCAAGGGACAATATATCTGATAGCAGGTGCCACCAGTGGTTTAATGACAGTGAATGTGGTGGTTTCTACCGTGTTGACAGAATTTTCTTTGCAGCAGTCAGACCAGAGAGCCAAATTCTTTTCTCATGTATAGACAGTGGGACCTTGGAGTTGTCATTGAGCAAGCATAATAAGGGGCAACATGGAATCTCCTTACAAAGAATTTCAGACAGGGATTTTGTAACGTGTGACCAAAAATACTGTACCTCCGGACACTCCCAGAACATGTGCAGAAAGGAACCAATAGAACCAGATGAACAAAACTGGCATAAGGGAGATGAAATGAGCTTAATCCTATATCTAATTGTAGTTGTTAAATAAGACCTGTAAATAAATCTTAAATGGATGGATTGGTGATTAGGGTTTTTGGATGCCTGTTTAATATTTGCCCAGATAGTTTCCCAAGCTATTTCCGAAGAGATAGAGTTTAAGTCTTTAAGCCAGGTTGCCTGAATAGGGAGAGGAGTGTCCTGTGTTTTCATTATCCGGGAGTACAGTGTTGATACAGTTCCTTTGGTCATGTTAGTACTGTGTAAATTATTTGTAAGTTCATGTTTAGATAAACCAGAGTTCCATGGTACTCCATACGCCTTCAAGGCAGAACGGAGCTGTAGATAAAGAAAGAAGGAAAAACTGTGTAAGTTATACTGTTGTTGTAGTTCTTGAAATGAGTGGAGACCATGCGCACTGAACAACTGTCCAAGTAGATAGATTCCATTATTTGACCAGAGTGGATAAGCCAGTGTCCGACCACCAAGCAGCAAATTATAGTTATGAAATAGTGGGGTGTAATAATGCCACTTTTTATTCAATTTAGTATATTTAATCACTGATTTCCATGTGTGTAAAACATTTGATATTATAGAACCAAAACACATCTTTGCTTGTTTAGAGGGGACTTCTGCATAGATTAAATCCTGTAATCTGTGTGGATATACTAAATTCTCTTCTATAGGACGCCAACTTGTGGAGTTTGAGGGATCCAACCAGGATTTCAAAATACGAAGTACAAAAGACCAATAATAAACCTTAAAGTTAGGGACTCCCCATCCTCCTGCTGATTTTTCTTTCTGAAGAGTAGCCAGTTTTATCCTTGGTCTTCTGTTATTCCAGATAAAACATGAAATTAAAATGTGCAGTTTGTCCCAATATCCTGTCTGTGGATTCAAAGGAAGCATTGAGGCTATAAAGTTAATTTGAGGTGATATCATCATTTTTATAGTTGAGATTCTGCTGTCAAAGGATAACGGTTTATAACACTTGTCCAAATCACTCTTGATCTCATTTAAAACCGTGGTGTAATTTCTACTGACAGTGATTTCTAAACTAGGAAAAATATCTATGCCTAAATATTTAAATTGATTGACAATTGGAATATTGAAGCAGTTCAAATCCTCAGTGGTATGATTTAAAGGTAGCAGAGCAGATTTTTGCCAGTTTATTTTATAGCCTGAGATAATATTGAAGTCTGAAAATAACTTTAAGGTATGGGTAAGTGACTGTGAAAGCTTGCTAATAAAAATAAGAACATCATCTGCGTAGAGTGATATAAGGTGGTTGGTAGAATTTACTGTAATAGGAATGATACTGGTGGACTGACGAACTTTCTGTGCAAGTGGCTTGAAGGATAAAACAAATAAAATTGGCGATAGCGGGCATCCCTGGCGAGAACCTCTGGAGATGGGAATATATATATATATATAAATATATCCTTCTGAAGGAATAATATCAAATTGCATGAGATATCACAGAAGTAGACAGACTCTTCACAATGTGCTTGTTAAAGCTACTGTACATTCACATTCACTGATGGAGTAGTGTGAGCAGAGTTTACATCAGCTGATATTTACCGCTGCTTTAGGAAGTATGACTATCAAATGAGTTTGAGCTCATGAGGAGAAAACCCCCTGGTTCACAGTCACACCCAGGGTTCTATATTAAAGGCTGGGTATTCACACCACTGCTGTAAGTTTCCAAGAAGTGACGTCTTTACTTCACTACTATCTTCTGATTGAAGTCAACACAGTGTTTCTGCTGATATGTCAAAAAATGACTTGCAGAAGAGATAAAAACATTACAAGACTGGCCTAAAACTGGATTTGCACATGTGAAAAGAGGCAAAAATGAGCAAAACAGGACTAATGTTAGAAAAGAAGCTAACAACAACACAGGAACCAATCCATGATAGCTAATGTTGCTTTATCTATCTTCTGACAACACTATGGTCATTATTCATGTTTTCTGACATTATATGAACCTGATTTGGAAGACCACAAAGCAGAGCCTGAAGGAACACATCAGCCTGGTCCCATTAGGGATGGATGTGAAACTGAATTAACATTACAGCGAAGAAGATGCGAGCCACTACGTTATGGTGGATTTGGAAGGTTTCTAGCCCCTCCAATTAAAGGCCTTTACATTATTTAAACCATGATGAGTGCCTAGACTTGTTTTGTCATCTGTTTTTCATCCCTTTTATTGTCTTATTCAGTGTTGTTGTGCTTGTTCTCTCTCTCCCTTACCTTCAGCAGATTACTGTTCATCAGGACTCTGCTTCTGCTGGAGCTTTCCTCCTCTTAAAGGAACTTTCCACTCCAAAATTGCCATGGGGCCATGTGGTCTGCTGGTGTTGCTCAACTGTGTTTCATCAAGAGAAAAAAACTATATATTTTTCTTCTGAATTTTATCAGCTCATCATCCTGTTACTTGATTTCTGAGAAAATAACTCCACCAAAAAACCTCTCAGTGTTTTTCTGATCTTTCATATGTTTATTAGGAGCCCTACCCATGCTCCAGGTTTTTTCTTTTTTTTGTGCACCAAACAAATGAAACAATATACATTGAAACAGAAAACGACATATATACTCACATAAATAAAAAACATATACATACATAAGCACATATATACATACCTTCCCACCTGCAGAGACCCTTTCCCTTCCCACCCAGTTTGTTCTCAGCCAGACCCAATTAAGGTAATTTGTCGTTCATCCTTGCCCTCTAAATAATTCACAAATGGTTGCCAAATTCTTTCAAACAACTGTAGTTTATCTTTCAATATAAAGCGTATACGTTCCATGTGGAGTATCTCAGATATTTCTTGAATCCATAAATTAGAGGATAAAGAGTCCTCCTTTTTCCAAAATTTTAATATTAATTTTTTTGCCGCAATTAGGCAGTATGTTATTAGTTGTTGTTGAGAGAAACTGAGTATGGCATACTGTTTGAATGTGCCCAAAATAATTAGCTTTGGAACTGGCTCCAATTGACATTTAAGTATTTTAGATAGGATTCCAAATATTTCAGACCAGAAAGACATAATCTTGTGACAGTCTACAAAGCAGTGTGCTAGGGTTGCCTCATGAAGTACACATTTAGCACAGAGTGGTGAAATACTTGGAAAAACATTTATGCAATTTGTGATTTGAATAGTAGAGTCTATACAGAATCTTAAAATATATCAGACAGTGTCTAGAATTTATGGAGCAAGTATGAATAGCTTTTAAACTTCTATTCCAACTGTCATCAGAGATTTGTAAGCCTAAATCTTTTTCCCAGGTGCGTTTGTAGACCTCAGATGAGGGAGCTTTAAGTTTTTGGAAATGTGTTATAAACACAAGTTATCAATTTTTCTGAATCGGCTTCTTTCATCAGACAAATGTCCAATTTATCAGGTTTTGCCTTATTGTACTGTCCTAAGTGTGATTTAACATAATCCCTAACTTGAAGAAATCTAAAAAAAACTAGAGCTGTCCAAGTTGAGGAAACAGGGGAGAGCTAGTCCACCTAGAGCTTTGGGTTTGCACAAGTGATGCTTATTTATTCTATGATTCTTATTATTCCATATGAAATTTGTGGTGATTACATCCAATTTTTTAAAGAACGATTTTGGTAAGAATATTGGTATAGTCTGAAGAAGATATAATAACTGAGGTAGAAACACCATTTTTATGGCATTGATTCTTCCCATTAGGGATATTGGTTATGTTTTCCAAAAATTTATATTTTCTTTAAATTTTCCAACAAGAGGAGTATAGTTGGCCTCCATTAAGGAGCTGTAATTATTGGTAATGGTAACGCCTAAATATTTGATTTTTTCTTTGGCCAGTTTGAAAGGAAATGATTGCAGGAGGAATAAGTCTTTGTGATTTGTAGGCATAATTTCATTCTTATTCCAATTTGTTCTGTAACCTGAGAAGGTGCCAAAGAAATCTATGAGGGATAGTAAATTTCTCTGAGTGTTGTTCTTATCAAACACACCTAAGTAAGCTCCCCCACAGCTTCATGGTGGTGTAAAATGTTCCAAAAACCTTAGCTGAACTGTGGGAAATCAATAGATAATAGTGAGAGGAAAAAAACAGTCTGATGAAGAGCAGAGCTGATGAGTTTCGCAACAATCATCAGGATGTGTTTTTTTCTCTCAGAGAGACTAAACTGGAGTAAAACCTATCCCCCCAATACTGTGCTGTGCCTGCTGTCTGCTGTAGTTCTCCAAATATCAGCAAGCTAAAGCACTGAAAATATCCTAAATATGTACGACATTTTAACTTATGTTGACTTTTTTGATTGGAATTCCTTTACAGGCCCAAAATACTTGCTGTTCTTCACCCCATCCACAACAGCGCTCTGCTTCTGTGCCCTCACTATGCTCTGCTTTTATAAACTCAGGGTAAATACAGAAAATATGACATCAAATTTCATACAGTTTAAGACCTTTTTCAAGACCCCCTTGGTGCATTTCATGACCCTCTCAAATCTTCAGTTTCTAACTAGTACTACTAGTAGGAGTAAAACATCTACTAATACTAAAACGTCTACTAGTTCTACCGGTAGACCATTATTGGACTGTTTTTGAGCTTATTAATAAGTACTAGTAGGCATTTTTAGCTCTACTAGTACTTTTAGTAGACTCAAAATTGGTCTTCAAGTAGTATTAGTAGACAATTTTGTGATTACAAGTATTACTATTAGACATTTTAAGGCATAACAGGACTACTAGCAAGACTAGCAAGTCTACAGGTAGTACTAGTGGACATTTTTATGTCTACTAGCACTACTCATAGGCAATTTTGGCCTTACCAGTACTACTAGTGATGCTTTATGCTTTACTATTCAGGCCTAGTCATGTTCTAGTAGGCCAAAAGTAAGTACCAGGACTCAAAATTCTAGGAGTAGTCATACTCATACATCACAAATTCTGATGGATCTTTACCTGATAGGTAGTGTGGCATGCCAAGTAGAGCAGCAGTCCATCTCCTCTCATTTGTGTTCTCCAAGACACTGAAAAATATCAGTGAGATGAAAATCTTATCGCAAACATAACAAATGGAGTCTAGTTTTGTAGTCATCCACTCTTCTACTTACATCTTTCACAAGACAGTCCAAACTGTCTTTGAGTGAATGCTCTTCCAGACATGGTTGCTGCTGTTTGTATACCTCAAACAGTCTTGGGACCAGACCATCAAGTCCGTGGAGAATAAGCTTCCAGAAGGTCTGAAAAACAAAAAATGAAATTTTGCAAAAGGTCTGAAGAAGTATAAAGTTTACAGCATGGTTTAGCAACTGGATTTGATCCTTTCTTGTTCTTTAAAGCATTCACAAAATTCACATGTAACTGGAGCACAGTAAGACAGTCGGAGTGATGCAGTGGTCTCCCACATCCATGACTACCTTTGTAATAACTCACAAATGTTCTTTCACTGGAAATGGAAAATCTGCAAAACTTAAACTCCAAATCACCCACAGACGTGGCCAAAATTTCAAAATTGGACCACCGGCACCTAAAAACACAGAACATACAAAATAAGAGTATGTATAAAAAAAAAAATTAAAAAAAACAAGAAAAAAGAAAAAAGAAAGAAAGAAATCCATCATATGAACTGGAAACACGAGGAAAAATAACACTAAGCTTTTTAACTGAGCAAAACCCGTCAACATTTGGAACCAGCTTGACAGAAAGAGGTTTTTCCTATGTTTTTGATTCCATTTTTTTTATCTTTACACATATTCTACCATCAAAGAGAACGTCATGTTTATGTTAGTGAATACAATGTTCACTAATTAAATAGAAATAACCTTCATTTTATTGATTTTATTGAAGGGCCTCATTTGGCCCTCGAGCCGCAGTTTGGATAACCCTGATATCAACTAATGGTAGTCAGTGTTACAGTCAGATCTTTTCAACATTAAAAGACATTCATTTAAAATTGTAAGAGTTTGAGTGCATCCACATGTCTAACAGCACTGGGTCCTGGCTGATGTTTTCAATGTGAATGAATAAATCCCTCTATTCTTTAAACACAGAGTGATGGTAACTTAATCAGAGGGTAGCATCAAAGTTAAATGGTACACTGTAAACCTGCTGCCTGAACTTTTCTGTACTACCACAATACTTAACAGTCCTTACAGTGTGATGCTGCTGTGTTTAAACCATGACTGTACTGCTCTCTCCATCTCTCTCCCCATCCTCACCGTCTGTCAGTCTGCCTCATATCAGACCTGAACGTTAAATACAGACATTCACCGGCTCATTACCCACACACAATGAACTAAAATATCAATAAAGGGAATTATTAAGCTAACTGAAACTTGTATATAACGCTGTATAGTCTACAGGCCTTTGTAAAATCTCAGGTATGAAGTCTTTGAGGGGTGAGCAGGTCTACAGGTACAGCCTGCAGTCACCGCTGTTTCCCTGACACAGACACACCTCACTCTCTCCGGGACCCTCTGATGAGACGAGGTAAAATAACTTTAGCACGGACCACTTTTCTTGGAGTCCGTCCGACATTACGTACCAGTGTACAGCCGGCGTTTCTCCGCGTTGACAGACCCGTATTGTTTGTGAGGGGGCGGGTGAGTGTTTGTGAAGGGAGGCAAGGGTTGTGCCACACATTAAGGATCCCCTGGGAATATTTCCCCCACATGAACGTTCCTCATTCTCACGAAAACAGTATTGCAGTAAAATTTTGTCAATTTCCGCGATATTATGCGTTTCAACGTAGACTGTGTTTTTATTGGACAGTGAACTTATTCCGTTAATGTTATCAGGCCCTAGTTAAAGTCCAGATGTACACAAAGTTTACAGGGGTAGCATTACTTTAATCACATCTAAGTACCTAAACAGATAATGTTAAGTATTATCAAGTTCTCTCGATTTTTCTGGAGCAGCCCAGCAGCAGCACAGCTTGGGCCATGGCTAATTGCTGATAAAATGACGAGGCGCGCTGGCACACAACAGGGGCCTGTCTAATTACTGATACCGACACCGAGCCTTGATGAATATGCTAACAAAAACTACTGTTGGCATGCAAAACTTAAACCAATCACCGTGATTGTGCTCCTGTGGGTGTGAATGTTATAAAACTCTCCCTAACTGCTTTCATTTCTTCTCAGTGAAAGTTAAAATGTAACTCGAAGCAGCACTATGCAATGTTAGCATCAGTTAGGGTCACCTCCGCCACCTTTACTCGCTATTAACAAGCTGTTGTTTTGCTATCTTTTGTTCAGAAGTATTGCAGAGACAGAAATTCATTTCTTTAGGGTAAATGTATGAATTTGGTCGGACTAAAACGTCAATAAATGTCACCACTGACCATATTTCCCTGCCTCCTAGCTGGCTGTGTCAGTTCATCATTCAAAAAGCCCGCCGTTTGCAGCCAGGTCTCACCTTGATCCACATGAGGAAACGTAGTCTTCCGCCACTAAGCTGCTCTCAATTTGCTTAGCTGATGTTCATCTTCTTCTGTTATTTGGAAATTGCAATCACGTGTAGCACCAGCTCAAGTGTTTCAAAAAACTAGTATATTATCTTTACATCAAGACCACATTTTCAGCACTATTTTTATGGCGCATTAATATTGCCGCCACAAAGGGGTCCTGATCTGTTTCTGAGAGATCCGGTTACCAGTGTAAAACTCATGATTAAGTCATGTTGGCACATTGAAACTTCCATTTCACTGATCTGACTCACAGTCTTGAGTTGAAAAGCCAATAACTCATGAAGTTAAGTTGAAACTTAATAACGCGTTATGTTAAGTGGAAGTAAATGACAGAAACAAGTTCTGATAACATATTAAGCTTATGACTTTTTACAGTGTTGTTAGTAGTGGCAAAAATGTGTGGTAAAAACATTACTGGGATGGCCTAGAAGTGAAAAAAAATCATTTAGAGTGGCAAAAATGGGAAGAAAGTGGTAGAAAGAAGTGGCAAAAATGGGCAGTAAGTGGTAAAAACATTACAAGGATGGCCTTTAAGTGGACAAAAAATGTTAAACGTGGCAAAAAAAATGTGAAGAGGTGGCCAAAATGAGCAAAATTTGGCAAAAAAGGCCAAAAAAAAAAAAAAAAGGTAGAAAGAAGTGGCAAAAATGGGTGGTAAGGGGTTAAAAACATTACTAGGATGGCCTAGAAGTAGAACAAAAATAATTTAGCAAAAAAAAAAAAAAAAAAAAAAAAAAACTGTGAAGAGGTGGCCAACATCTATTTTTTGAAATGTGTTAACATGATATGTGATGTGTGGAAGCCCATTTCCGCCACTTAAAAAAAAAAAAGTTAGATAGGGAATTTAAAAAAGAAGAAGAATCCTAAATCATAATTATGAGAAAAAAAGTCGAAATTATGAGATAAAAAGTCGAAATTATGAGATAAAAAGTCATAATTATGAGATAAAAAGTCAAAATTATGAGAGACTTAGGGCATTTCCTGACTATTTTACAGCCATAATAATAAAATATGTCCAAATTGCCATTTTTAGACTCAGTAGGTAAAGGGTTAAAAAAAGACAAACATACGTAATTAGGTTACAGCTACTGTAAGGTTTCTTGATGGTAATAAACCTCGATCTTGGATGAAGACCAGCAGAAGTGAAGCCTTTATAAATGATGGTACCAGACAGCAGGTTTCAGAGCTCTGAAGTTTTCGTATTTTTAATAAAGAGTATCAAAAATGTACAGCTGAACCATGGTGTCTCTACTGCAGCAGCAGACTGCAGGATCTCACACACTCTCACTCACACAGGTGCTTTAAGCTGAGCAGAGGCCCACTCTACCTGAACCCCTCCTCCTCTCTGATCTCACCTGGCCTCTCTCCGTCAATGAGAAATCTGTCTAAACTAACCTATATCTACAAATTAACAATATTTACAATAAGTCACCACATTGCAAAAGACTAGTAACCAATACAAGATAATCAAAATAACTAAATAACTCCAAAAATTTTAAACTAAAGGCAAATACAACTAAATACCACCCATTTTTACTACTTCTTTCTACCTTTTTTTGGCCTTTTTTGCCAAATTTTGCTTATTTTGGTCACCTCTTCACATTTTTTTTGACACGTTTAACATTTTTTGTCCACTTAAAGGTCATCCTTGTAATGTTTTTACCACTTACTGCCCATTTTTGCCACTTCTTTCTACCAATTCCCATTTTTGCCACTCTAAATGATTTTTTTTCACTTCTAGGCCATCCCAGTAATGTTTTTACCACACATTTTTGCCACTACTAACAACACTGTAAAAAGTCATAAGCTTAATATGTTATCAGAACTTGTTTCTGTCATTTACTTCCACTTAACATAACGCGTTATTAAGTTTCAACTTAACTTCATGAGTTATTGGCTTTTCAACTCAAGACTGTGAGTCAGATCAGTGAAATGGAAGTTTCAATGTGCCAACATGACTTAATCATGAGTTTTACACTGGTAACCGGATCTCTCAGAAACAGATCAGGACCCCTTTGTGGCGGCAATATTAATGCGCCATAAAAATAGTGCTGAAAATGTGGTCTTGATGTAAAGATAATATACTAGTTTTTTGAAACACTTGAGCTGGTGCTACACGTGATTGCAATTTCCAAATAACAGAAGAAGATGAACATCAGCTAAGCAAATTGAGAGCAGCTTAGTGGCGGAAGACTACGTTTCCTCATGTGGATCAAGGTGAGACCTGGCTGCAAACGGCGGGCTTTTTGAATGATGAACTGACACAGCCAGCTAGGAGGCAGGGAAATATGGTCAGTGGTGACATTTATTGACGTTTTAATCCGACCAAATTCATACATTTACCCTAAAGAAATGAATTTCTGTCTCTGCAATACTTCTGAACAAAAGATAGCAAAACAACAGCTTGTTAATAGCGAGTAAAGGTGGCGGAGGTGACCCTAACTGATGCTAACATTGCATAGTGCTGCTTCGGCTTACTTTTTAACTTTCACTGAGAAGAAATGAAAGCAGTTAGGGAGAGTTTTATAACATTCACACCCACAGGAGCACAATCACGGTGGTTGGTTTAAGTTTTGCATGCCAACAGTAGTTTTTGTTAGCATATTCATCAAGGCTCGGTGTCGGTATCAGTAATTAGACAGGCCCCTGTTGTGTGCCAGCGCGCCTCGTCATTTTATCAGCAATTAGCCATGGCCCAAGCTGTGCTGCTGCTGGGCTGCTCCAGAAAAATCGAGAGAACTTGATAATACTTAACATTATCTGTTTAGGTACTTAGATGTGATTAAAGTAATGCTACCCCTGTAAACTTTGTGTACATCTGGACTTTAACTAGGGCCTGATAACATTAACGGAATAAGTTCACTGTCCAATAAAAACACAGTCTACGTTGAAACGCATAATATCGCGGAAATTGACAAAATTTTACTGCAATACTGTTTTCGTGAGAATGAGGAACGTTCATGTGGGGGAAATATTCCCAGGGGATCCTTAATGTGTGGCACAACCCTTGCCTCCCTTCACAAACACTCACCCGCCCCCTCACAAACAATACGGGTCTGTCAACGCGGAGAAACGCCGGCTGTACACTGGTACGTAATGTCGGACGGACTCCAAGAAAAGTGGTCCGTGCTAAAGTTATTTTACCTCGTCTCATCAGAGGGTCCCGGAGAGAGTGAGGTGTGTCTGTGTCAGGGAAACAGCGGTGACTGCAGGCTGTACCTGTAGACCTGCTCACCCCTCAAAGACTTCATACCTGAGATTTTACAAAGGCCTGTAGACTATACAGCGTTATATACAAGTTTCAGTTAGCTTAATAATTCCCTTTATTGATATTTTAGTTCATTGTGTGTGGGTAATGAGCCGGTGAATGTCTGTATTTAACGTTCAGGTCTGATATGAGGCAGACTGACAGACGGTGAGGATGGGGAGAGAGATGGAGAGAGCAGTACAGTCATGGTTTAAACACAGCAGCATCACACTGTAAGGACTGTTAAGTATTGTGGTAGTACAGAAAAGTTCAGGCAGCAGGTTTACAGTGTACCATTTAACTTTGATGCTACCCTCTGATTAAGTTACCATCACTCTGTGTTTAAAGAATAGAGGGATTTATTCATTCACATTGAAAACATCAGCCAGGACCCAGTGCTGTTAGACATGTGGATGCACTCAAACTCTTACAATTTTAAATGAATGTCTTTTAATGTTGAAAAGATCTGACTGTAACACTGACTACCATTAGTTGATATCAGGGTTATCCAAACTGCGGCTCGAGGGCCAAATGAGGCCCTTCAATAAAATCAATAAAATGAAAGTTATTTCTGATAATTAGTGAACATTGTATTCACTAACATAAACATGACGTTCTCTTTGATGGTAGAATATGTGTAAAGATAAAAAAAATGGAATCAAAAACATAGGAAAAACCTCTTTCTGTCAAGCTGGTTCCAAATGTTGATGGGTTTTGCTCAGTTAAAAAGCTTAGTGTTATTTTTCCTCGTGTTTCCAGTTCATATGATGGATTTCTTTCTTTCTTTTTTATTTTTTCTTGTTTTTTAAAATTTTTTTTTTATACATACTCTTATTTTGTATGTTCTGTGTTTTTAGGTGCCGGTGGTCCAATTTTGAAATTTTGGCCACGTCTGTGGGTGATTTGGAGTTTAAGTTTTGCAGATTTTCCATTTCCAATGAAAGAACATTTGTGAGTTATTACAAAGGTAGTCATGGATGTGGGAGACCACTGCATCACTCCAACTTTCTTACTGTGCTCCAGTTACATGTGAATTTTGTGAATGCTTTAAAGAACAAGAAAGGATCAAATCCAGTTGCTAAACCATGCTGTAAACTTTATACTTCTTCAGACCTTTTGCAAAATTTCATTTTTTGTTTTTCAGACCTTCTGGAAGCTTATTCCCCACGGACTTGATGGTCTGGTCCCAAGACTGTTTGAGGTATACAAACAGCAGCAACCATGTCTGGAAGATCATTCACTCAAAGACAGTTTGGACTGTCTTGTAAAGGATGTAAGTAGAAGAGTGGATGACTACAAAACTAGACTCCATTTGTTATGTTTGCGATAAGATTTTCATCTCACTGATATTTTTCAGTGTCTTGGAGAACACAAATGAGAGGAGATGGACTGCTGCTCTACTTGGCATGCCACACTACCTATCAGGTAAAGATCCATCAGAATTTGTGATGTATGAGTATGACTACTCCTAGAATTTTGAGTCCTGGTACTTACTTTTGGCCTACTAGAACATGACTAGGCCTGAATAGTAAAGCATAAAGCGTCACTAGTAGTACTGGTAAGGCCAAAATTGCCTATGAGTAGTGCTAGTAGACATAAAAATGTCCACTAGTACTACCTGTAGACTTGCTAGTCTTGCTAGTAGTCCTGTTATGCCTTAAAATGTCTAATAGTAATACTTGTAATCACAAAATTGTCTACTAATACAACTTGAAGACCAATTTTGAAAAGTACTAGTAGAGCTAAAAATGCCTACTAGTACTTATTAATAAGCTCAAAAACAGTCCAATAATGGTCTACCGGTAGAACTAGTAGACGTTTTAGTACTAGTAGATGTTTTACTCCTACTAGTAGTACTAGTTAGAAACTGAAGATTTGAGAGGGTCATGAAATGCACCAAGGGGGTCTTGAAAAAGGTCTTAAACTGTATGAAATTTGATGTCATATTTTCTGTATTTACCCTGAGTTTATAAAAGCAGAGCATAGTGAGGGCACAGAAGCAGAGCGCTGTTGTGGATGGGGTGAAGAACAGCAAGTATTTTGGGCCTGTAAAGGAATTCCAATCAAAAAAGTCAACATAAGTTAAAATGTCGTACATATTTAGGATATTTTCAGTGCTTTAGCTTGCTGATATTTGGAAAACTACAGCAGACAGCAGGCACAGCACAGTATTGGGGGGATAGGTTTTACTCCAGTTTAGTCTCTCTGAGAGAGAAAAACACATCCTGATGATTGTTGCGAAACTCATCAGCTCTGCTCTTCATCAGACTGTTTTTTTCCTCTCACTATTATCTATTGATTTCCCACAGTTCAGCTAAGGTTTTTGGAACATTTTACACCACCATGAAGCTGTGGGGGAGCTTACTTAGGTGTGTTTGATAAGAACAACACTCAGAGAAATTTACTATCCCTCATAGATTTCTTTGGTACCTTCTCAGGTTACAGAACAAATTGGAATAAGAATGAAATTATGCCTGCAAATCACAAAGACTTATTCCTCCTGCAATCATTTCCTTTCAAACTGGCCAAAGAAAAAATCAAATATTTAGGCGTTACCATTACCAATAATTACAGCTCCTTAATGGAGGCCAACTATACTCCTCTTGTTGGAAAATTTAAAGAAAATATAAATTTTTGGAAAACATAACCAATATCCCTAATGGGAAGAATCAATGCCATAAAAATGGTGTTTCTACCTCAGTTATTATATCTTCTTCAGACTATACCAATATTCTTACCAAAATCGTTCTTTAAAAAATTGGATGTAATCACCACAAATTTCATATGGGATAATAAGAATCATAGAATAAATAAGCATCACTTGTGCAAACCCAAAGCTCTAGGTGGACTAGCTCTCCCCTGTTTCCTCAACTTGGACAGCTCTAGATTTTTTAGATTTCTTCAAGTTAGGGATTATGTTAAATCACACTTAGGACAGTACAATAAGGCAAAACCTGATAAATTGGACATTTGTCTGATGAAAGAAGCCGATTCAGAAAAATTGATAACTTGTGTTTATAACACATTTCCAAAAACTTAAGGCTCCCTCATCTGAGGTCTACAAACGCACCTGGGAAAAAGATTTAGGCTTACAAATCTCTGATGACAGTTGGAATAGAAGTTTAAAAGCTATTCATACTTGCTCCATAAATTCTAGACACTGTCTGATATATTTTAAGATTCTGTATAGACTCTACTATTCAAATCACAAATTGCATAAATGTTTTTCCAAGTATTTCACCACTCTGTGCTAAATGTGTACTTCATGAGGCAACCCTAGCACACTGCTTTGTAGACTGTCACAAGATTATGTCTTTCTGGTCTGAAATATTTGGAATCCTATCTAAAATACTTAAATGTCAATTGGAGCCAGTTCCAAAGCTAATTATTTTGGGCACATTCAAACAGTATGCCATACTCAGTTTCTCTCAGCAACAACTAATAACATACTGCCTAATTGCAGCAAAAAAATTAATATTAAAATTTCGGAAAAAGGAGGACTCTTTATCCTCTAATTTATGGATTCAAGAAATTTCTGAGATACTCCACATGGAACGTATACGCTTTATATTGAAAGATAAACTACAGTTGTTTGAAAGAATTTGGCAACCATTTGTGAATTATTTAGAGGGCAAGGATGAACGACAAATTACCTTAATTGGGTCTGGCCGAGAACAAACTGGGTGGGAAGGGAAAGGGTCTCTGCAGGTGGGAAGGTATGTATATATGTGCTTATGTATGTATATGTTTTTTATTTATGTGAGTATATGTGTCGTTTTCTGTTTCAATGTATATTGTTTCATTTGTTTGGTGCACAAAAAAAAGAAAAAACCTGGAGCATGGGTAGGGCTCCTAATAAACATATGAAAGATCAGAAAAACACTGAGAGGTTTTTTGGTGGAGTTATTTTCTCAGAAATCAAGTAACAGGATGATGAGCTGATAAAATTCAGAAGAAAAATATATAGTTTTTTTCTCTTGATGAAACACAGTTGAGCAACACCAGCAGACCACATGGCCCCATGGCAATTTTGGAGTGGAAAGTTCCTTTAAGAGGAGGAAAGCTCCAGCAGAAGCAGAGTCCTGATGAACAGTAATCTGCTGAAGGTAAGGGAGAGAGAGAACAAGCACAACAACACTGAATAAGACAATAAAAGGGATGAAAAACAGATGACAAAACAAGTCTAGGCACTCATCATGGTTTAAATAATGTAAAGGCCTTTAATTGGAGGGGCTAGAAACCTTCCAAATCCACCATAACGTAGTGGCTCGCATCTTCTTCGCTGTAATGTTAATTCAGTTTCACATCCATCCCTAATGGGACCAGGCTGATGTGTTCCTTCAGGCTCTGCTTTGTGGTCTTCCAAATCAGGTTCATATAATGTCAGAAAACATGAATAATGACCATAGTGTTGTCAGAAGATAGATAAAGCAACATTAGCTATCATGGATTGGTTCCTGTGTTGTTGTTAGCTTCTTTTCTAACATTAGTCCTGTTTTGCTCATTTTTGCCTCTTTTCACATGTGCAAATCCAGTTTTAGGCCAGTCTTGTAATGTTTTTATCTCTTTTGCAAATCATTTTCTGACATATCAGCAGAAACACGTTGACCTCAATCAGAAGATAGTAGTGAAGTAAAGATGTCACTTCTTGGAAACTTACAGCAGTGGTGTGAATACCCAGCCCTTAATATAGAACCCTGGGTGTGACTGTGAACCAGGGGGTTTTCTCCTCATGAGCTCAAACTCATTTGATAGTCATACTTCCTAAAGCAGCGGTAAATATCAGCTGATGTAAACTCTGCTCACACTACTCCGTCAGTGAATGTGAATGTACTGTAGCTTTAACAAGCACATTGTGAAGAGTTTGTCTACTTCTGTGATATCTCATGCAATTTGATATTATTCCTTCAGAAGGAATACTGTATATCACACAGCGCAGTGTTCTTATTTAAACCACGGGCATATTTGGATACAAGACTGATTTAAATGAAGCCTCAAGGGATTTTTGTAATCCAGGGACTCAATCATGTTTCAGCCCTAATTTTGACCCTAACTGATGAACAACACCACTAAATCCTCATAGACTGGTTTTCATAACAGAGTAGAGGTTATTTCTTGCATTTTGACTAACAACTATGAGTAATCAGGAAATAGATAAAACAGCAGATGAGGTTGGGGGCGGACGTGACTGGATGTCTGATAAAGAAGACGAACAGCCGGGGAGAGGGACAGAGAGGGACAGGGGGCTGGATGTGCCACAGTGATGGATGACCGAGTGCTGATAGTGTTTCTGTGGCTGTGGAGCTCAGGTAGGACCCTCACACCTGTGGTATATCTTTGAGGAGTCAGACAACTAAAAATGTGCTTTTGAACCTAAAGTCTGTTTACCAGGTCTAAGGTAATAAATATGGCTTTGGAAGGTGTCCAGATTGGTGTGTTACTCATCATTAATGCATGTTACACAAAATAAAACAGTTTAAATATTGAGGTTTGAGATGATCAGAGGTTTTACATAAACCCGGTGAACGGGCATAAAGTCTCATCTTCAGGTGCTCTTTTCTACCTAAAGGATCTCCAACATTTGCACCAAAGGATTGTTAGCTCAGTGTTTTAATGCCAAGAGAGCAGGCTTCAGTTCTGCTCTTTGACAGTCTACAAACGTTTGAATTAGTCATGTGACTGTCTGACATTTATTTCAAGGTTGTAATATCACTGCTGAAACAGGAGCTATCCACACAAATGAAGACAAATACATTCTGAGTATTTACAGAATACACCAATACAAATAAAGAACATAGAACCTCTAAGATTGGCAGCAGATTTACTCCAGTCCCTGTAATTTAACCCTTGTTAAGGCAGCTGTTTCAAACAGACAGCCTTAGTGTGACTGGTGATTACTGAATAGGTGATTATTGTGTTCTAGAAGTTGAGAACAGCCTCAAGACCACATTTTGAATGTCTTGGTCTTGTCTCAGTCTCATGCTGGCCGGATTTTCCATTAAGACCTGTTGAGACCAGCACTGATCTGCTATTCTTGGACTTCATTAATGTGATAATGAGGAGAAACACTTAACCTGCGGTCCCTTGTAATTTTTATCTACATCTGTCCTTGTTTGTCCTGAAAACGGACATGCAGAGAGGTGCTAATAAAATAATCATTTTTCAACATTTTATTTTACTTTCACTGCTTCAGATCTCTTCAACAACTTCAACCCTGACATCTTGTTTTTATCTGTCAGATTTATTAAAAAGAGCACGAGAAGCACTTCTTCGCTCTCGTTGACACTTGTCATGTTTTTTTTAAATTGATTTTTATGGTCTCATTCTTGTCTCAGTCTTGACTCAGTCTTGACCTCCAAAAGTCTTGATCTTGTCTAGGTCCCCATGCACTCTGGTCTCGAGCAAGTCTTGGTCTCGGATAGTGTGTTTTTGAATACAACACTAGTTGATTAACGTAGATGAACCTTAAATCAGGATTCAAACTGTGGAGGAGACGGCTCTCCTGATGAGACAGTCAGCACTTTGTCTTTGACCAGAGAGAGGCTGAGAAGTCCTTTGGTTCTGTTAAAGTCACTTTTTTTTTGACCAGAGAGAGGCTGAGAAGTCCTTTGGTTCTGTTAAAGTTAATAAGAGCCTGGGCTCAGACAACATCAGTGGCAAACTACTAAAGTCATGCTCAGGTCTAAAACCAGCAGCCCAGAACCTTTGAATGATTTAGCCAGGGTCCTTCACATCTATTGTGATGAAAATTTCATAAAGAAGAGGATTACTGAAGCCACTGAGCTGGCACTAGACCCTTTACAGTCTGCCTATATGACTCACAGAGGAGTAGAGGATGCCACACTAATGCTGCTCTTTATAACCAGACATGGTGAAGGTAGAAAACACACACCAGACTGCTGGTTTTTGTTTTTTCCTCTGCTTTTAACATGATCCAGCCCAATATCCTTGACATGAGGCTTTTAGAGAATTTTAACCTGAGTTTTAATCTGGTCGGGTGGGTCGTTGATTTTTGAACAAACAGGTCACAAAGGGTCAAACAGCTCCATATCTGATTCTTTGTATTCTTCCACAGGCTCACCACGGGGCTGTGCTCTCTCACCTTTATTGTAGATTTTGTACACAAACATGTTAAAGTGAACATGAGAACAGGTTTACAGTCAGATTCTGTTACTGAGTTTGTTACACATTCATGAGTCCAGCCACGGCCCCGTTGTGAATGAGTTTGTCACCTGGTGTGATGATTCTTTCTTAGAGCTTAATAGTTCAGACAAAGGAAATGAACATAGATTTTAGAGCACATGCTCCAAATCCCGAGCCAGCTATGATCAAAATCCAGGCAGTTGAATGTGTGGAGAGAAATATCTGGGAGCGATTTCGACTCTAAACTGACCTTTGAGAAGAAGAGTGAGGCGATGACTGGGTTTTAATCATTAAAGAGGCAGTGAACACTTTAACTTTTTTTTTCAGCTGTACACTTGAGTATCCGACTGAGCTATAATAAAACACATCAGTGCTGCTGTTATTTCTGACATTTGCACCAAACTGATAAAAATCTTCATTTACCATCCTTTATTTAGCTCAAATGGACATCTGCCTTAAAAAAATCTTTTCTGAATAGGCGGGGCGTGATGTAGAAACCTACGTCACAAACTCCATATCAAAGGTAGAATGTTACCACCTCTAACTGACTTTATCATTCAGAGACCACTCCCGTCCTCGCCTGCACCTTCACTGCTTCGAGAGCTACAGCTGTAGTAACGCCGGTGCTGGAGCAAACAGTCCGAACAGATAGTGCTCAGGACCACACCGGTCCACCACCACTTCACAGCCTGCCTCAGGGGATTCTGGAGGGGAAAAATTCTCCACCTCAAAAGATTGCTATGAGACAGCAGTGCTTGGGGACTCTGTGTTACTGTTACTTCTGATTCACCTGGAAAACCCCGTCCTCTTAAAAAATACAGTCCTTTCCCCCTCCCTCCTCTCAGTACCAAACCGCCATCTTTTTGTGCATTTTTTGAAATCCTGAAGTGGGCGGAGTTGGCTCTGAGCTGGCAGTTCACTTAGACTTGGAACATTTTAATGTCAGATTTTAATGTATTTTGTGGATTGTGTCTTGAATTGTGAGTCATTGTTGTTGCTTTTGTCTCCTGGATGCTGAACTACTGTCTGCACAACAAATGTACCTTATTGGGTTCTAATAAAGAACCCTGAACCTTGAGACATGAGGTCCCCTGAAAGCATAGTTTGAAATGTTAGGGGTCTTTTAGACAGTTTACTTCCAGTGTTATCATTCTGATGGGTGTTAGTGAGGACTGGATCCCTTGTCAACGTCCTGCTCACTGTTTGTATGAAAACTGCCCGTTTGTTTTCTGTCTGTCATACATGATGCTTATTGTCCATCTTCATGGTGCTAAATATCACTGAGCTCAGCTGTCAGTGATGGATGCATGTCTCTGCTGTGTGCCCTGACTCCTTTAGTTTTTATCATGAAGCTGGTAAATGTGACTATGAACTGACAACAAGTTTACTTTCTTTATATAGGGAGAGGAGGGTGAGAGCTCCACAGGTCAGAACGGTCTAGAACATTAGAACCAGGATCAGGTTCTCTCTGGAGCAGATTGATTTCAGACAGAGGCCATGGTAGAAACAGCAGCTGTCCTGATGAAGACTTGCTGCAGTTAAAATGCCTTCACCCCTGTTTAATAGAGGATTTGGATCACATCAGAGTGTCTCAGAGTGGACTGCTGTTTCTTCTCAGTAATCTTGTGGTCAGTTTCTCTGTGTGTGCAGTTGTTTATCTATTCTGCTCTCTTCAGATCTCCAGGCTGAAGACACAAACTAACAGACACATGAAGGAGGAGTGAGAGGGTTTCCTGCCTCCCTTTGTCTCTAACTCTGTGCACTGATTACCTGTGTGTCTCTGTTTAGCGGTTCCTGATGAAGTCAGGTTGGTGGGTGGAGCCAGCCGCTGTGCTGGGATCCTGGAGAGGAGAGATGGAGGCGACTGGAGAGCAGTAAACGTCTCTCTGTCTGAGTGGAACCTGACGTCTGCAGAGACGCTGTGCAGACAGCTGGACTGTGGTTCTGTACTTTCACTGGGACGACCAGAGAACTCCTCAAGGACTGAACCACCATCATATTCTAGAAACCTGCAGATCAACTGCTCAGGTAAGTTTGACTTCCTGTGAGAGTCACAATAATTTAATCCTCACTGTTAGAGTCACTCTCATGTTATAATAAAGACTATACTAGGGATGTAACGATATGAAAATTTCATATAATGGTTATTGTGACCAAAATTATCATGGTTATCATTATTATCACGGTATTGTTGAAATGTGCTCAAAATGTTCAAAAAGTACTTATACACACACTAAAATCATTTAACCAAGTTTTTTTTAAATAAAATAACACACACAATGTACTTTGTTGGCTGAACATTAAAATATTAACATCAAACATACAAATGTGCACTAAAGATGGCACCTTATTGCCATAAGAAGTAGCTGCACTTCGTGCAAATTGTAGATAAGATCCACGAATATTTTACATTCAGTGCTCAAGACTAGACCTAGTCTTACAGATCTAAGGGAAACTGGTACAGAAAAGAACACTTTCACTGTTTCATGTACCTTTGTGTACAATCTCTCTCTCGCTCTCTCTCTTGCTCGCTCTCTCTCTCGCTCTTTCGCTCTCTCTCTCTCACTCTCTCGCTCTTTTGCTCTCTCTCTTGCTCTCTCACTCTCTCGCGCTCTCTTTCGCCATGTTTTCAAACTGCGCACGCACACCAGAGTCTCAGAGAGCGCTGCTTCTTCTTCTTCTGGGTGTTTAACGGCAGCTGGCATCCATGAAGTTGCATTACTGCCACAGAGTGCTGTGGCTACTCCAGGAATTGAGCAGTATCACTGTGAGTTTTCAAAGTGTGGTAATCAAACACGGTTTTAATGGTAATTAAGATTTGAAATGGTAATACTAACCGTCTCGAATTTTACTATGGTTTATAGTGATACCGGTTATCGTTACATCCCTAGACTATACCCTATCATGATAGACCTGTGTTGATTTTTAAAAAAGGATCGCTGGAGAAGAGGTGAAGTAGACCCCCTTTGTCTTTTCTGAACTGTTTCCTTGTCTTTGGTCAGACCCTGATGATGATGTCCGGTTGGTGAGAGGATCCAGCACCTGCTCTGGTAGACTAGAGATGAAACACCATGGAGAGTGGAGACCAGCGGATCCTTCTTTCTATAAATGGACTCTAAAGTTTCCAGCTGTGATTTGTCGAAGACTCAACTGTGGCTCTGCTGTTTCATCTAGACTGATAGAGGAATCTTCTGACAGACCTGTGTGGATGATCATCCCTGGTTGTGCAGAGTCTAAATCTACATTAAAGGAATGTGTGGACACAGTGGATGGGTCCAGATCTTATGGGCTGGAAATCACCTGCTCAGGTATCAGTATTGACACATTTGTGCCCAAGTCTTTCTGAATGTTTTTCATTCACATCACTATGTTAACAGAGTCTCATATGAACATGTCCTGCTTATTTTCTCTTCTACATTCTGTTGTCCAGAAATTGACATTTGAATAAGTGGTAACTATTGTTGCCTTTAGACGTTGTTTCTGCCTCTGTAATGGTAAACTGTGAGTTAGAATTGAAAATGAGAAACATTATTCAAAGAGCTGTGCTCATTCAGAAACACTTTGAACAGCAAATGTGAGAAAAAGACATTTTATCATCAAACAGGTGGTCTGGAGTCCATCATTGTTGAGCTGAAAGAGCTTTTTTAAATGACAGGAATGTGTGGAACATGGGATGGTCCAGTGGTTAAGGCCTGGAAATCACCTGCTCTGGTATCATCATCTGTGAAAGCTCTGATTCCTCCTTCTCCAAGCGTTCTTATGAAGACATTTGTTCTTTGACCCCTCCAACAGAGGGTTTCAAGATTCTGAGCTCTACGTAACATTTTTAAAGTGTAAGTGAATCCCCAGCTCAGAGCTAACTCTGCCCACCTTCGTATTTCAAAAAATGCCCATAAAATGGGCAGTTTGGTTCTGAGAGGAGGGAGGGGTAAAGGACGGGGTTTTCTAGTTCAGGCTTGAGTGACAGTGATGTTCCCTTTTCAAAGAGAGACACAGACAGAGTCCCACAGCATAGCGATCTTTTAAAGCGGAGGAGTTTTTCCCTCCAGAATCCCCTGACGCAGGCTATAGTGTGGTGGTGGACCATGGTGGTTCTGAGCACTGCCTGTTCGGGTCGTTTGCTCCAGCAGCGGCATTAATAAAGCCGGAGCTCTCAGAGCCGAAGCAGAGCAGGTGCAAGCAGGAAAGAATGGGAATGGTCTCTGAATGGTAAAGTCAGTTCGAGGTGGCAACGCTCTTTTATATAGAATGTGTGACGTAGAAACCGACCATTGGTTCCTACGTCACATAAGCACCACCTTTTCAGAAAAGATTTTTCAAGGCAGATGTCTGCTTGAGCTAATTAAAAGTCATAAAATCCAGATTTTTATCAGTTTGGTGCAAATTTCAGCTATAAAAACCAACACTGATGTGACCACTTCTCCACTAACTCCTGCTAACCATCTGTATCTGCACACAGCGCTGCAATGTCATGCCCTTATTTGGGCATAAAGGGGTGTGTCTCTATCCTCATTAGGAGAAAGAAGCAGGTTCTTCTAGTTCATGAGCACCTGACATTCATCAACCTAAGAACACCTGTAAGAACAGTTCATCAGCTGAAGAATGTGTCATCAATCTCATGAAGGATTCTGTTAAAAACTCTGAGAACAAAAATCAACAAAAGTCTCAGGTTGATGTGGGTGAATGAGGCCCAGTGTGACTTTGTTTCAGTGAGCTCTGTAGCTCTTGTCTGATTCTGTGTGAACCTGTGGAGATCTTTGTCACCATTTCAGTCATTCCCTGCATTGTTGCTCATCTGACCTTGTTTTTGGTTTCTTCTACATGAACATTAAACACAGCACTCCAATGTCTGTCCTTTCTTTCCAACTGTCTACCATGAGACTTTGTAAATGTGCTGCTTTTCTCAGCCTGTTACCATCCTCCTACAGCTGAGCTTGGACAGGAACCAGTGAAGAGAAAGGACTGGTTTCAGATTGTGATCAAGTTCTCTGTCTCTCTCCTGAAATCTCCACAGACTCTGTCAGACTGGTGAACGGGACTGGTCTGTGTTCAGGCAGACTGGAAGTGAAGTCTGACCAGCGGTGGTCTCCAGTGTGTGAGGAGGACTTGGACCTGCAGGGTGCTAAGGTGGTCTGCAGGGAGCTGGGCTGTGGGGCTCCTTCAGTCCTCAAGGGGGGAATGTTTGGAGAGGTGGAGGCTCCGTTCTGGACTAAGAAGTTCCAGTGTGAAGGCCACGAGTCTGCTCTCCTGGACTGTCCAGACTCAGGGTTGACTGGAAACACCTGTCCACCTGCTACAGCTATTGGGATCACCTGCTCAGGTAGAGCTGGAGCTTTGATTGACTTTCTTTTGTTGTCCCAATGAAAGTATCAATCATTGAAATGAATGATTGAAAGCACATTTGAAAGTGGAGCAGCTGACTGAGACACACACAGATGAAAGCATGATTGAACAGGAAGAATAAAGAAACAGGAAGAGAGAGCAGGAGCACAGGTAGACTCTGATATAGGCATAGCAAATATTCTGAGCTGAGACTTAAAGAGACAACAGACCAGGGAGACCAGACTAGTTGTTGGTTTGAAGTTGAGCTAACTTTCCAAATCTGGATCAGTCATATCCACTTTAGAGCTTCTGAAACCTCGACCAGGGTTTCCATCAGGAAGGATGTGTAAAAATTCTTCATTCTGTTAATGTGAACTGAGGGTTCCATTTATTTGTGGTCTTTTTGGTGTAATCAAGCTAAAAACAGCTACAGTGTTTCTTGGATTGAATTGGAGGAAGTTTAATGGCATACAGCTTTAGATTGTTTAGAGCAGGGATGGACAACTTTGGTCACCAAGAGGGCCGCATTCATTTTAAAGTCAATGACAAAGAGCCAGATTGTTCCAGATTGTTGTATTTATTATCAATGGAAGCCCTGTGATTCCTCAACATTGAACAAAAGGAAGAAGATGTAGCTTTCCTGATGATTTATTATACCAACATTCATGTTTTTAAACTCAAGTGCAAATAGAAATCGTTTTTCCATGAGATTTACACAGAACTAAATCAATTTCCAGCTGCTTTTTCAGTGCAGTGAGCATGATCCTTGCTTGGTATTTTACTCTCACATTTTCTACAAGTGCATTTAGTGATGCATGTAAAAGCTTTGACAGCAACGATTGCAGCTAATGGAATCTTCAGAAAAGCAAAAAGACTAAATATTGAAATCAATAAGATAATGAAAAAAATAAGTGAGAAATAAAATAAGAAAAATAATTGATTAAGAAAAAATCAAAATCAAAAATGAAAAGAAGCACTGAAATAAAATACATAAAAATGTAAGGATTTTCAAATATTTAATGAAACAACTAAAAATCAATCAAATAAAAACATTAAATGAATAAGGACAATGACATAAAAATAAATTAAATCAAAATTGTTTTAAAGAATTATTTTTGGGGGGCTTTTTCATGCCTCCATTAGACAGAGGAGGACAGTGGACAGACCCGGAAACAGGGAAGAGAGCGGGGAGAGACATGCGGGAAATGGTGCCACAGGCTGGACTTGAGCCCGGGCCGCCCGCGTGCATGGTGTGCACCCCAACTGCTCGACCACCGGCACCCCAGAAATTAAAATTGTAATGAGTACATTTGTATTATATTTCAACTATAATGAAGTAAAACTAAAATAGATTATATTGACCACAAATCAGAAATTACAAAATGAATTTAAAAATTTAAAAACCATAAAGAAAAAAGAATGCAATAAAGACACAAAGAAAAGGATTCTAAAGTTAAAATAATAAAATATAATTCTTGTTAAAATCAAAAATCTGGAAATAAAGTATATCCAACACAAATTTAAAAAGATATTAAAAGTAGAGAGAAATACAAATAACAAAACAAATATTTTATGTATTTTCTCTAAAAATTGAAAGAATTTTGAAAATGTTTGAAATTATTTTAATTAAATAACACATATAATAAAATATCTAAACATAGAGCAGTAGCAAAAGATCATTTGAGAAATGTTTCTGTTCTCATGCTGTCATGGTAGATTTTGACTGTTTTCCTAGGGTTAATAGTTTATTGGTTATTGATATTGACTTCAGGGCCGCATTGAATGAGGTGGAGGGCCGCCCGTGGCCCCCCGGATGCCAGTTGTCCAACCCTGCTTTAGAGTCAGATTTAGTTTTTCTGTGGAGTTGGAGCTAGAAGTCATCAGCATTGCAGTGGTAAAGATATTGTGTGTGTGGATTATTGAACTTGATGTGAAAATGTAAAGCTGAGGAGAGAACGGGGCTGAGCTTTGAGTTCTGAGGGACTCCACAACTTACTGTAGATCTGCTGGAGAAGACGTGAAGTAGACCCCCTTTGTCTTTTCTGAACTATTTCCTTGTCTTTGGTCAGACCCTGATGATGATTTCCGGTTGGTGGGAGGATCCAGCACCTGCTCTGGTAGACTAGAGTGGAAACGCCATGGAGAGTGGAGACCAGGGCATCCTTCTTACTTTTTCCCGAGTCTCAATGAAACAGCTGGGATTTGTAGAAGACTCGACTGTGGCTCTGTTGTTTCATCAATACACAGAGAGAAATCCTCTGACAGACCTGTGTGGAGGATCAGCCCTTTTTGTGTACAGTCTAAATCTACATTAAAGGAATGTGTGGAAACAGTGGATTGGTCCAGATCTTATGGGCTGGAAATCACCTGCTCAGGTATCAGTATAAACACATTAGGGCCAAATCTTTCTGAATGTTTTTCATTCACATCACTATGTTAACAGAGTCTCATATGGACATGTCCTGCGTGTTTTCTCTTCTACGTTCTGTTGTCCAGAAATTGACATTTGAATAAGTGGTAACTACTGTTGCCTTTAGACCTTGTTTCTGCCTCTGTAATGGTAAACTGTGAGTTAGAGTTGAAAAAGAGAAACATTATTCAAATAGCTGTGCTCATTCAGAAAAACTTTGACAACAGCAAATGTGAGAAAAAGACATTTTATCATTAAACAGGTGGTCTGGAGTCCATCATTGTTGAGCTGAAAGAGCTTTTTTAAATGACAGGAATGTGTGGAACATGGGATGGTCCAGTGGTTAAGGCCTGGAAATCACCTGCTCTGGTATCATCATCCATGAAAGCTCTGATTCCTCCTTCACCAAGCGTTCTTATGAAGACATTTGTTCTTTGAGCCCTCCCACAGAGTTCTTGAAGATTCTGACCTCTACCAAATATTTCTCATCTCTGATTTGTTGTCAGTAAAGAACCAAAGCTAAGATTACTCCAGAACACTCTTGTAAACATGTGAGTGCTGATCTGAGAGGATCAAATGTTTAGTTTTGCTCTCATCAGCACACCAGTGTGTTTCAGAATGACACAGTGAAATAGAATGTTTCATTCTGCATGTTGTCTGTTGAAAGTGCTATCTGAACCAGTGTTATCATCCAAATTCATGTGTTTGGAGCTAATATTGATATCCATGACTGCTGCTATAAATAGAACTGAATTGTGTTTTTAGGGTCATTTTGAGCAGCGTTACTTCCTCTTTAGAACTCTCAAAGTATTTCTGATATTTGGAGTCCAGAGGGCAGTTACCATCACACTTTATTTTAATGTCAAAATCACTAACATTTGACCACTTCTCCACTCACTCCTGCTCACCATCCGTGTTTGCACACGGCTCTGCAGTGTCATGCCCTTATTTGGGCATAAAGGGGTGTATCTCTATCCTCATTAGGAGAAAGAAGCAGGTTCTTCTAGCTCATGAGCACCTGGTATTCATCAATCTAAGAACACCTGTGAGAACAATTCATCAACTTAAGAATGTGTCATCAATCCCACCAAGGTTTCTGTGAAAAACTCTGAGAATAAAAATCAACAAAAGTCTCAGGTTGATGTGGGTGAATGAGGCCCAGTGTGACTTTGTTTCAGTCAGCTCTGTAGCTCTTGTCTGATTCTGTGTGAACCTGTGGAGATCTTTGTCACCATTTCAGTCATTCCCTGCATTGTTGCTCATCTGACCTTGTTTTTAGTTTCTCCTACATGAATACTAAACACAGCGCTCCAATGTCTGTCCTTTTTTCCAACTGTCTACCATGAGACTTTGTAAATGTTCTGCTTTTCTCAGCCTGTTACCATCCTCCTACAGCTGAGCTTGGACAGGAACTAGTGATGCACGATAAGTATTTTTGTGAACTGATACCGATAACCGATAATTTCCTCGTCCTGATGGCCGATAACCGATAAGAACCGATAATTTTTTTTTCAATTGTTGATGTTCAAAAACAAGTTTCTTTCATGTATTTATTCACATCTGGGGGTAAGAAGGGGTTAATATGTGGTGAGGAAAGATATTTATAACTAATTCTAACTCAATCAGCACTCTGCCTGGTGTCAGCCTATGGCTTGGTCCTAATGCCCGCGGCTAACGCTAGTTTTAACATCGTTAGACTTGTAAGTGACTTATAAGATCCGTTGTGTTAAAATTCGCTGACTGTTTTCCACTCTTTGGGATCTTTGCAGGGCAAACTTTGCAAACACTGTTGTGTTATCCTCCCCGTAAATACGGAATAACTTCGCCAGTACCACTGTGTTGTTAGCTCCTGTTAACCTCTGAGCACTGAGCTGCTGCTTCTTCTCTGGTGGTTAACAGCGGGTCTAGTACCACGGCACCACCAACTGTTTCTGAATGTGTAGTCTCTTGAGAAATAAAACAAACACCTTTATTATTGGTGGATTTTATCAGTTAATATTTTATTATTGGTAAAATTAAAATATGTAAAATATATGCAATATCGGCCAATAATTTATTGGTGCTAATAATTATCGTGCATCCCAAACAGGAACCAGTGAAGAGAAAGGACTGGTTTCAGATTGTGATCAAGTTCTCTGTCTCTCTTCTGAAATCTCCACAGACTCTGTCAGACTGGTGAACGGGACTGGTCTGTGTTCAGGCAGACTGGAGGTGAAGTCTGACCAGCGGTGGTCTCCAGTGTGTGAGGAGGACTTGGACCTGCAGGGTGCTCAGGTGGTCTGCAGGGAGCTGAGCTGTGGGGCTCCTTCAGTCTTCAAGGGGGGAATGTTTGGAGAGGTGGAGGCTCCGTTCTGGACTAAGAAGTTCCAGTGTGAAGGCCACGAGTCTGCTCTCCTGGACTGTCCAGACTCAGGGTTGACTGGAAACACCTGTCCACCTGCTACAGCTGTTGGGATCACCTGCTCAGGTAGAGCTGGAGCTTTGATTGAATTCCCTTTGTTGTCCCAATAAAAGTATCAATCAGTGAAATGAATGATTGAAAGCACATTTAAAAGTGGACCAGCTGACTGAGACACACACAGATGAAAGCATGATTGACCAGGAAGATGAAAGAAACAGGAAGAGAGAGCAGGAGCACAGGTAGACACTGATATAGACATAGCAATTATTCTGAGCTGAGACTTAAAGAGACAACAGACCAGGGAGACCAGACCAGTTGTTGGGTTGAAGTTGAGCTAACTTTCCAAATCTGGATCAGTCATATCCATTTTAGAGCTTCTGAAACCTCGACCAGGGTTTCCATCAGCAAGGATGTGTAAAAATTCTTCATCATTCTGTGAACGTGGACTGATGGTTCCATTTATTAGGGGTCTGTTTGGTGTCATCAAGCTAAAAACAGCTTCAGTGTTGCTTGGATTGAATTGGAGGAAGTTTAATGGCATACAGCTTTAGATTGTTTAGAGCAGGGATGGACAACTTTGGTCACCAAGAGGGCCGCATTCATTTTAAAGAAGGAGTATTATGTCTTTTTCAAGGCTTTACACCATCTCTCTGATACCCATGTAGCAGCTTTACATGGTTTACAGCTCAAAAAACTCCTCAACGAAAGCTACTAGTTTCTGTCATTTACGGCCTCATTAACTCTACTTTTGACTCCCCGGCATCCGGTCCCAAGGACTCTTGGAAGCAAGAGCTTGGAATCACGCTGCCTGATGATTATTGGCGTCGAGTCTGACGGCTAGTTCGCTCCTCATCCATCTGTGCAAGGCACGGCCTCTTACAATGTAAAGTTGTACACAAAATCCACTATACTAATTTCAGGCTCTCTGAATCTATCCCAATGTTATTGACTCATGTAACAGGTGCAAACAATCTCCAGCCAACCACTCCCATATGTTTTGGTCCTGTCCCAGGCTTGCCACATTTTGGTCTGAAATCTTTAAAACCCTTAGCACAGCATATACCACTACTATCTCTCCGGAACCTCTCTTGGCTTTGTTTGGTGTCCCACTGCAGCCTCTTACCTCTAAAGTTTTGCAGACTGTTCTTGCCTTTACTACCCTGCTGGCCAGGCGACTTATCCTCCTCAAGTAGAAACATCCTCTACCTCCGTCTCATAACAGATGGGTGAAAGAGGTCATAGTGTCTATTAGACTTGAAAAGCTTAGATTTTCTCTCAATGGTTCCTTAATTTCATTTGAAAGAACTTGGAGCCCTCTCCTAAATTATATTGAATCTTTGACATCTCTGTCAGATTTTGACAACTGAGCCCCCCCCCCTTTGTTTTTTTTTCTTTTTTTCTTTTTTTTTTTTTCTCAGTTTTGTGCTTTTGTGGTGTGCGATTGACTTCTGTATCGCACGGGGAACTTCGGGTGGGGTGGGATTGTAGGAGGGATATAAAAGCTGGGAAAAAGAAGGATTGGGAGTCTTCCCTGTCACATTGCACTGTCATGTAAATGTTGAAGTTACTTCCAATAAAGAAAGTTATCAAAAAAAACCTCCTCATGTTTCTCACATTTGCATCCTGAAAAACCTTTATTTTAACCTCCGTTTTAAACGCTGAGGTTTCGCTGTCTTTTTAACCCCCCCCCCCCCCCCCAAACGGACCTGCTTTCCTCCAATTGGCCGATTTTCCAGAGGCTGGCTGACGGCAGGACTCATGTTTTGTGCCCGCCCCCTCCAATGTGGCTATATTGCTATGCTAGTACTTGTAAACTTTGAATTAACTGGTCCGACTGAGTAAAATATGGCAAATTTTGATATACGTCCGTACGTGTTAAACCCGAAGTCTGATCCTGATAGTTTGGAGAGAGAGGGGGAAGAAAATCAGCAGCAGGGAAGGACAGAGACGGACATATCTGTTTTTTAAGTGTTTAATTACTGTGTTACTAAATGGCTAAAAGGCCTTGTGGGGGCGGTCTGGGGGCGACCCAATCAGGAGATCCTGTTGTGATGACCTCATCAGTTTGCTCCATCAAAATCTCGTCTTGGGAAGATCTCGGAGAGATTCCCAACGAACCGTTATGATCAGTTTACAGTCTAATTCCAAGATTACTGCCACGTGTGTTTATCTTGCGGTTCGAAAATTGGCATACATGAAGTATGGACACCCATCATGGTGACTTTGTATTTATGTTTTAAAAATCAGAAAAGTATAATACCCTCCCTTTAAAGTCAATGACAAAGAGCCAGATTGTTCCAGATTTTTGTATTTATTATCAATCTAAGCCCTGTGATTCCTCAACATTGAACAAAAGGAAGAAGATGTAGCTTTCCTGATGATTTATTATACCAGCATTCATGTTTTTAAACTCAAGTGCAAATAGAAATCGTTTTTCCATGAGATTTACACAGAACTAAATCAATTTCCAGCTGCTTTTTCAGTGCAGTGAGCATGATCCTTGCTTGGTTATTTTACTCTCACATTTTCTACAAGTGCATTTAGTGATGCATGTAAAAGCTTTGACAGCAACAATTGTAGCCAATGGAATCTTCAAAAAAAGCAAAAAGATATTATATATTGAAATCAATAAGGTAAATGAAAGAATAACTAAGAAATGAAATAAGAAAAATAAATATTTTCGATGAAATAAATAATGATAAATGAAAAGAAATTTTAAAATACATAAAAATGTGAGGAATTTCAAGTATTTAATGAAAAACAGCTAAACATTAATCAAATAAAAACATTAAATGGATAAAAATTGAATAAGGAATTGAATAAAGATCAACATCAAATAACAAAATTTAAATAAAATCAAATTTAGACAATGAAATAAAAATAAAAGAAATTAATATTTTTAAAGAGTAAATTTCTAATTTTAATGAAGTAAAACTAAAATAGATTATATTAAACACAGATAAAAAAGAAATTACAAAATGAATTTCAAAATATAAAAAAACATGAATGAAAAAATAAAGAAAATGAAATAAAGACACAAATAAAAGAAATTTGGAAGTTGAAAAAATTAAATTAAATTTTTGTTGAAATCAAAAAACTGAAAATAAAGTATATCCAAGACAAATTTAAAAAGACATTAAAAAGTAGGGGTAAAAAGAAAAAAAAATCTTATGTGGTTTTCTAAAAATCAAAAGATATTTTTAAACGTTTGACATTATTTTAATTACATAACAAAAATATAATAAAATATCTAAACATCTAAATCAAAATATCTAATACCTAAGAGATCATATGAGAAATGTTTACGGCTGTGTTCAACCAAAGAAAAACTTGGTTGACCAAAATTGCACCCAGGCACCAATTAATCGATTGTTCATTCAGGTACAAAAAAAAAAAAAAAATCATTCATTAATTTATTTTTTAAAAAATCACCTCGTGGGGACTGATTTAACCCATTCAGGTTCCTCATTGTCCCTGCTTGGTACTCTAAATGATTCTTAAATGAACATAAGCTTCTGGAAGCATTAATACATTTCTTAGGATCATCATGTCGTACTAAAACAATTATTAATTGAGAGACGATCAGCGCGCACCTGCCTTTGATCTCCGACGCTGTAACTCTTTAAACTCATACAGCCTACAAAATAACCTCAGATCACCATTTATTCATTTGTAACGGTACTAATACAGGATTACTTGATCCAGCCCACGCCGTGTCAATGACGAGCATAAAGCAGGCAGCATGCAGAGTTTTTTTTACGGAGGTGAGAGGGAAAAAGTTCACTTGTCGGGACTTAATGACCAGTGGACATCGTCTTTTATCACCTCTCCTTTTTGTGCGTCTGTAAGAGAAGCTAACGCTAACGTGAACACTTTATGGGGATTATAAAAGGAGATGATAACTACGCAGCCTATTTGCCGACAGGTGAATTAAACTGACCGCGGGAGTTGATGCAGTGAGGGAGGGCAGAGCAGATACACTCTACGGTGCCACTTCTAACAAACAGCCTGCAACTTTGTGACGAGTTGATATGTTGTTTCTGAACGATAGTGCTGTAAAACATCAGAAAATATCCCACTCTTTGTAGCTTTGTGTGCTTCTCTGCTTGTAATTTCTAGAGCTGCATTGCTCCTGTCCCCAGCAGCACGTCTCTCTAGCTGCGCACTTCGCTTCTGCTCCCCTGACCAGTTGTGTTTTTTTGTTTGTTTTTTTTTGGGGGTGATCTTGGTCGTACAAAAGCTTTTCGATCAAACGATCAACCAATCGAATAAAAGCTGTCAACTCTAGAAATGTTTCTGTTGTCATGCTTTCATGGCAGATTTTGACTGTTTTCCTAGGGTTAATAATTTATTGGTAATTGATATTGATTTCAGGGCCGCATTGAATGAGGTGGAGGGCCGCCCGTGGCCCCCTGGATGCCAGTTGTCCAACCCTGCTTTAGAGTCAGATTTAGTTTTTCTGTGGAGTTGGAGCTAGAAGTCATCAGCATTGCAGTGGTAAAGATATTGTGTGTGTGGATTATTGAACTTGATGTGAAAATGTAAAGCTGAGGAGAGAACGGGGCTGAGCTTTGAGTTCTGAGGGACTCCACAACTTACTGTAGATCTGCTGGAGAAGAGGTGAAGTAGACCCCCTTTGTCTTTTCTGAACTATTTCCTTGTCTTTGGTCAGACCCTGATGATTTCCGGTTGGCGGGAGGATCCAGCACCTGCTCTGGTAGACTAGAGATGAAACACCATGGAGAGTGGAGACCAGCGGATCCTTTTCAGTCTTCCTGGACTCTAAAGTTTCCAGCTGTGATTTGTAGGAGACTCGACTGTGGCTCTGTTGTTTCAGCTAGACACATAGAGGAATCCTCTGACAGACCTGTGTGGATGATCAACCCCTATTGTGAAGAGTCTAAATCTACATTAAAGGAATGTGTGGACACAGTGGATTGGTCCAGCTTTGATGTGCTGGAAATCACCTGCTCAGGTATCAGTATTAACACATTAGAGCCCAAATATCACTGTGTTAACAGAGTCTCATATGAACATGTCCTGCTTATTTTCTCGTCTACATTCTGTTGTCCAGAAATTGATATTTGAATGAGTGGTAACTATTGATGCCTTTAGACCTTGTTTCTGCCTCTGTAATGGTAAACTGTGAGTTAGAGTTGAAAAAGAGAAACATTATTGAAAGAGCTGTGCTCATTCAGAAACACTTTGATAACAGCGAATATGAGAAAAGGCATTTTATCATCAAACAGGAGGTCTGGAGTCCATCATTGTGCAGCTGAAAGAGCTTTTGTAATGGAAAGAATGTGTGGAACACAACTTAAAAAAAAAAAAAGAAGAAGAAGCTGTAATCAAGACGTCAGTGCGCTGAATTTTAAATAATTTAAAATTAAATGTATAACTTGCATATGTGGGAGAGCCAGAGAGAGAGAGAGACAGAGAGCAGGACTTGAACTGTTACGCCTGACGGTGTTCTGTAAAACTGTCGGGTCAGTCAGAGAAGTTTATGAGGCTTAGCGCCATAGTTGCCATGAAGCAACGGGCAGTGGATGCATAAAAATGCAGGACGCGTGCCTGAAATCATCAATGCCTCAAATTTTCTGCCTTCGTGATTTTCATGCCTCGTATCATGCATGCTATGTTATAGCTACAGTGAAAACAAGGGCATTATGCCACGCAAATAGCCATCTATGAGAAACAACACACGGCGCAATGTCCAATCTTACAGCATGGACGTATATGGATACATGACTGATTTAAGAGAAGCCTCGAGGCAGATAATTTGCCTCGAGATTTTTTTGACTGGAATCACCTGAATAATTTGAGGAATTGTTTCAGCCTTGGTCTCCATCCTCATTAGGAGAAAGAAGCAGGTTCTTCTAGTTCATGAGCACCTGGCATTCATCAATCTAGGAACACCTGTGAGAACAATTTATCAGCTGAAGAATGTGTCATCAATCCCACCAAGGTTTCTGTGAAAAACTCTGAGAATAAAAATTAACAAAAGTCTCAGGTTGATGTGGGTGAATGAGGCCCAGTGTGACTTTGTTTCAGTGAGCTCTGTAGCTCTTGTCTGATTCTGTGTGAACCTATGGAGATCTTTGTCACCATTTCAGTCATTCCCTGCATTGTTGCTCATCTGACCTTGTTTTTAGTTTCTTCTACATGAACATTAAACACAGCACTCCAATGTCTGTCCTTTCTTTCCAACTGTCTACCATGAGACTTTGTAAATGTGCTGCTTTTCTCAGCCTGTTACCATCCTCCTACAGCTGAGCTTGGACAGGAACCAGTGAAGAGAAAGGACTGGTTTCAGATTGTGATCAAGTTCTCTGTCTCTCTCCTGAAATCTCCACAGACTCTGTCAGGCTGGTGAACGGGACTGGTCTGTGTTCAGGCAAACTGGAAGTGAAGTCTGACCAGCGGTGGTCTCCAGTGTGTGAGGAGGACTTGGACCTGCAGGGTGCTCAGGTGGTCTGCAGGGAGCTGGGCTGTGGGGCTCCTTCAGTCTTCAAGGGGGGAATGTTTGGAGAGGTGGAGGCTCCGTTCTGGACTAAGAAGTTCCAGTGTGAAGGCCACGAGTCTGCTCTCCTGGACTGTCCAGACTCAGGGTTGACTGGAAACACCTGTCCACCTGCTACAGCTGTTGGGATCACCTGCTCAGGTAGAGCTGGAGCTTTGATTGAATTCCCTTTGTTGTCCCAATAAAAGTATCAATCAGTGAAATGAATGATTGAAAGCACATTTAAAAGTGGACCAGCTGACTGAGACACACACAGATGAAAGCATGATTGACCAGGAAGATGAAAGAAACAGGAAGAGAGAGCAGGAGCACAGGTAGACTCTGATATAGGCATAGCAAATATTCTGAGCTGAGACTTAAAGAGACAACAGACCAGGGAGACCAGACTAGTTGTTGGTTTGAAGTTGAGCTAACTTTCCAAATCTGGATCAGTCATATCCACTTTAGAGCTTCTGAAACCTCGACCAGGGTTTCCATCAGGAAGGATGTGTAAAAATTCTTCATTCTGTTAATGTGGACTGATGGTTCCATTTATTAGGGGTCTGTTTGGTGTCATCAAGCTAAAAACAGCTTCAGTGTTGCTTGGATTGAATTGGAGGAAGTTGAATGGTGTACAGCTTTAGATTGTGTAGAGCAGGGATGGACAACTTTGGTAAAGTCAATGACAAAGAGCCAGATTGTTCCAGATTGTTGGATTCATGATCAATCTAAGCCCTGTGATTCCTAAACATTCAACAACAGGAAGAAGATGTAGCTTTCCTGATGATTTATTATACCAACATTCATGTTTTTAAACTCAAGTGCAAATAGAAATAGTTTTTCCATGAGATTTACACAGAACTAAATCAATTTCCAGCTGCTTTTTCAGTGCACTGAGCATGATCCTTGCTTGGTATTTTACTCTCACATTTTCTACAAGTGCATTTAGTGATGCATTTAAAAGCCTCACAGCAACAATTGCAGCTAATGGAATCTTCAAAAAAGCAAAAAGAATAAATATTGAAATTAATAAGCGAAATGAAAAAAATAAGTGAGAAATAAAATAAGAAAAATAATTGCTTAAGAAAAAATAAAAATTAAAAATGAAACGAAGTATTGAAATAAAATACATAAAAATGTGAGGAATTTCAAATATTTAATGAAAAACAACTGAAAGTCAAACCAATAAAATCATTAACTGTATTAAAATTGAACAAATTGTTTTCCTAGGGTTAATAATTTATTGGTAATTGATATTGATTTCAGGGCTGCATTGAATGAGGTGGAGGGCCGCCTGTGGCCCCCCGGATGCCAGTTGTCCAACCCTGCTTTAGAGTCAGATTTAGTTTTTCTATGGAGTTGGAGCTAGAAGTCATCAGCATTACAGTGGTAAAGATATTGTGTGTGTGGATTATTGAACTTGATGTGAAAATGTAAAGCTGAGGAGAGAACGGGGCTGAGCTTTGAGTTCTGAGGGACTCCACAACTTACTGTAGATCTGCTGGAGAAGAGGTGCAGTAGACCCCCTTTGTCTTTTCTGAACTATTTCCTTGTCTTTGGTCAGACCCTGATGATGTCCGGTTGGCGAGAGGATCCAGCACCTGCTCTGGTAGACTAGAGTGGAAACGCCATGGAGAGTGGAGACCGGTGGATCCTTCTTACTCTTCCTTGAATCTAAAGGATGCAGCTGGGATTTGTAGGAGACTCGACTGTGGCTCTGCTGTTTTATATAGAGAGATAAAGGAATCCTCTGACAGACCTGTGTGGAGCATCATTACTGATTGTGTACCATTTAAATCTACATTAAAGGAATGTGTTATACCATTGGATCTGTCCAGTTCTTATGGGCTGGAAATCACCTGCTCAGGTATCAGTATTAACACATTTGTACCAAATCTTTCTGAATGTTTTTCATTCACATCACTATGTTAACAGAGTCTCATATGGACATGTCCTGCTTATTTTCTCTTCTACGTTCTGTTGTCCAGAAATTGACATTTGAATGAGTAGTAACTATAATTGCCTTTAGACCTTGTTTCTGCCTCTTTAATGGTAAACTGTGAGTTAGAGTTGAAAAAGAGAAACATTATTCAAAGAGCTGTGCTCATTCAGAAACACTTTGATAACAGCAAATGTGAGAAAAGGACATTTGATCAACAAACAGGTGGTCTGGAGTCCATCATTGTGGAGCTGAAACAGCTTTTTTTTTTAAGCAAATGAAAATAATTTAATGAAAATTGTTTTGAAATGATCTGCTCTGTTGTGATTCTTGTTCAGTGACGAACAGGATGCTTTTCTCAGCCTGTTACCATCCTCCTACAGCTGAGCTTGGACAGGAGCCAGTGATCAGAAAGGACTGGGTTTAGATTATGATCAAGTTCTCTGTTCTCTCCTGAAATCTCCACAGACTCTGTCAGACTGGTGAATGGGACTGATCTGTGTTCAGGCAGACTGGAGGTGAAGTCTGACCAGCGCTGGTCCCCAGTGTGTGAGGAGGACTTGGACCTGCAGGGTGCTCAGGTGGTCTGCAGGGAGCTGGGCTGTGGGGCTCCTTCAGTCTTTAAGGGGGGAATGTTAGGAGAGGTGGAGGCGCCGTTCTGGACCAGAGACTTCCAGTGTAAAGGTAACGAGTCTGCTCTCCTGGACTGTGGAGGATTTGACTCAGGTAGAACCACCTGCTCACCTGGTAAAGCTGTTGGACTCTCCTGTGAAAGTAAGAGAGCAGACGTAGCTTTGATTTGACTCACTAGTTCACTTCCTTTAATAATTCTGTTCTTGTCTGTTTAGATCCACATATCAGGTTGGTAGGAGAGCCCAGCCGGTGTGCAGGAACACTGGAGATGAAACACATGGAAGAGTGGAAACCTTTGGATGATTGGGAATCTCTCTGGGACCAGAGGTCTGCAGCTGCAGCGTGTAGAATTCTGAAATGTGGCTCGGCTGTTTCAACAAGAAGAGTGGAACATAAGAATAAAAGACCGGTGTGGGTGATCAGACCCTCCTGTGTCCAGACGTTTTCTCTGTTGGAGTGTGTACATTATGGATCTTATGGCAGCGACAGTGACATTGAGGTGATCTGCTCAGGTAATACACAACATCACATCTGAATTTAGTATCCTGAGTCCTACTATGAATGTATGATTTCAGTTTCTGCAACTGCATAAAAAAAGCTTTATTTGATTTTCAGTTCAGTTTTATGTTTTCACCATTAAAAGGAGATGCATCGATAAATATTATGTGCAGGAGGAGATTAATAATGTTAAAATATTACTGAACCAGCAAAACACAGAAAAACTCTGAACACATAATCATGTAGATGTAATAATAAGGAGCAGACGTGCAGTAACAAAAACAATCAAAGCAGAATAACAAGAAGAAAAACCCTGAATGCATGAGGATTATGGGTACCTGTCTGTGGATGTTGCAGTGCGCAACATCAACCATTACATTACTACAAAATCCATCTAACATAGGGGGAATCACTTCAGAGCTCCAAGACATCAATGACAGCATCAGTTAAAGAACAGCAGGACAATTATAAATAGGCCTCTACTGTAACATTTACAGAGGAACACCTTTGTCAGGTAGACGTGAATATTCCAGAATTAGACTCCTGTAACATTTACTGAGGAACACCTTTGTCAGGTAGACGTGAATATTCCAGAATTAGACTCCTGTAACATTTACAGAGGAACACCTTTGTCAGGTAGACGTGAATATTCCAGAATTAGACTCCTGTAACATTTACTGAGGAACACCTTTGTCAGGTAGATGTGAATATTCCAGAATTAGACTCCTGTAACATTTACAGAGGAACACCTTTGTCAGGTAGACGTGAATATTCCAGAATTAGACTCCTGTAACATTTACTGAGGAACACCTTTGTCAGGTAGATGTGAATATTCCAGAATTAGACTCCTGTAACATTTACAGAGGAACACCTTTGTCAGGTAGACGTGAATATTCCAGAATTAGACTCCTGTAACATTTACTGAGGAACACCTTTGTCAGGTAGACGTGAATATTCCAGAATTAGACTCCTGTAACATTTACAGAGGAACACCTTTGTCAGGTAGACGTGAATATTCCAGAATTAGACTCCTGTAACATTTACAGAGGAACACCTTTGTCAGGTAGACGTGAATATTCCAGAATTAGACTCCTGTAACATTTACTGAGGAACACCTATGTCAGGTAGATGTGAATATTCCAGAATTAGGAGCCCATATATCACAATAAAACCTGACCTCAGCCTGTATCAAACATTGATGATCTAAAGCCGACAGGCTGAGTGAGAATACACCTTTAAAGTAATTCCTGAAGGATAATGGAATATTCTCTTCATTGAATGTATAATAAATAAAAACACAGACTTGATAAATATTGATGTATGAATGTGAAGAATCTGGAGTGATATGAGAGTGATGGGACATTAGCATTAGCGTGTTTGGAGGAGCAGAATTAAATCACAAGCCATGGGGTTAAAAACTATCTGATGTGAATCAATGAACGATGTTTACATCAAAGATCTGAGAGCATCGGCCTGTTGACTGTTGGAGCTGTTATAAAGTAACATGTCCTTTCATGTCCTCCCATTATGTCCGTTTGTTTCTCCAGATTTGCTTGAAAAGCCAAACATCACCTTCTCCTTCTCCACTAACGGGGCCTCCGAGGCCACGCTGCAGGGCTACCGGGCCCTCATTGGCAGTAGCTTCAACATCACATGCTCCATCAAACCTCAGTATGAAGGGGGAGATTTCCAGCTCATCTACTCTGACGCCGTCACAACACAGAGCTACAGCCAGACAGCAGTCAACCATTCTGCCCATTTCCTGTTTCCTCCTGCAAACCAGAGCCACAGAGGGCAGTACAGCTGTGTTTATCACCTCCATGTTTACTCCCATAACTTCTCCTCAGAGAGCCAGACTCTCTCTCTCGCTGTTGGAGGTAACTTCTCTGATTATCTGGTTTAAACAGTGACTGTCATTCTCCACCAGTATATTCACATTCACTCCTGTCAGACTCTCTTATCTGAGCAGGTGTTCACTCATTTCTGCTCATGTTACTAAATATTTCATCATCACCTCAGAAAAGAAAAGCTCATTATTATTTTAGTCACATTAAAACTTCCTCCACACTGCTGACACGTTAGCCATGGGTTGCTTACACTGTTACGTTACTGGTGTGTTAACGTTCTGCTCCAGTGTTCCCAGTTAGTGACAGCTGATGTAAATGATCGAGGCGGAGAAATGAGCTCAGGTTGCTGATTCTGGATCAGTTAAAATGCCAGAATCAGCTCTGATCTGATACTGATGTCCTGATCAGGACGTCCCTGATGAAGATGTTTACTAAATCCCTGTCAGATTTCAGAAATGTTCCTGTTTTTATGACTTCAGGGCTGCTGAGATAAATGAAGGGCTCTTCTAGATTTAAAAGCTTCATAAACATTAACTTGACTCTGGTTCAGTGGTCTGAAGGGATTGAGCTGACTTTGTCATGTGATCAAATGTGATGATGTCAAATCTGTTTCAGACCCTCTGAGAGACCTGATCATCAGATGTGTGGTCCTGCTTGGTGGTCTGCTGATATACGACACTGCCCTCTACTGCTACTATAAGGTACTGCACGCATCTTTATTTAGTGGAGGATTCAGACTGTTTGGCATGATGCCATTAGGAGAAAGCTCTCAGTGATTTTACTGGTTTAAAGAGAGGTTTTCTGATTTCTCTCTCCAGGTCAAAACCAGACAGATTCCCAGGGACTACTGATGTGTTTTTCTTGATGACTGCCTGTTGTCTCAGTGAAAACGGTGGAGCCAGGATATTTTTATTGACATTTGTCATCGCTGTGGGTGTCTGTGGGGACCACAAGAGGGGTCCTCTCAGAGATACACTCTCACTATCAACAACTGGAGTTTTGGGCTTATTATCTCAATGTCACAAACATTTTTTTTTCAGTATCCACCTTATTCCTAGCCCCCATGATTCTTTGTGTGAACTGTGGTTGCAACTTCCGGTCCTTTCTATCTGAATGGGACTTTGCATAGAAACGAGGTGCTAAACGTGATTATTAGAACAATTTGGACATTAAAATATGAAAACTTCACCTCAAATGAGATTATATTATTATTTCTCCACCCTCTACTAGAGACTATAAAGTGACAACATTACCTCAGAGCATATTTAGCTAACTTTATTAGCTTTGTATCAATATAGTTATAGACCAGTGGTTCTCAACCTTGGGGTTGGGACCCCCTTTGAGGTCACGAGACACTTAGATGGGGTCGCCAGGTGCCTTAAAAAAATAAAGAATATTTTTTAATTTTTTTTTTCCCATCCAAATTTTGTTACTATTAATTGACACTTTTTAAAATCAATTTCTGCACAATTTGGAATCATTTTTGACTCTCTTTTACCCATTTTTGGAACTGTTCACTTTACACCGATTTGTCCACATTTTAACTTATTTTCATCACTTTTTCCCCCCCATTTTTTGCCAATTTTAACACACTTTTGCCACTTTTAACCCATTTTTGTCCATTTTAAACCCTTTCCACTGCTTTGTTTCTGCCTGTGTTTTGCCACTTCTGTTGTTGCCTCTGTTGACCAATTATTGACACTATTAACCCTTTTTACCACTTTCTACAACCATTTTTGCCAACTTAACCCATTTCTGCAAATTTCTGCTTATCGTTCTGCCTCAGTTAGCTCATTTCTGTCAGTTCAAAACGATTTTCCCACTTCTAAATCCCATTTCATTAAATTTTCCACCCGTTTATGCCCCTTTTAACATATTTCTACCATTTTTTCATCCCCTTTTACCACTTCTTTTGACCATTTTTGAAACTTTAACCAATTTTCTGCCATTATTTGCTTATTTTTTGCTTATTTTTTGCCATTTTTATCTTGTCCTTGCCATTTCTAACCCATTTCTGCTGCTTTTAAAATCACATTCATCACCTGTTCCACATCTTTTTGTTGCAATTTTAACCAATTTTAATTCTGCTTTTAAGGAAAGTGATTTACATTTGTAAAATGGCTATATACTACAGCACAAATGATTATTAAAAACAGATATTTATTGCTTTGATAATAGTGGTTATTGTTAAGGTGAAATATAAAATATGGTTATCAGAGCTTAACTTCACCATGCTGACTCTGACCCCCCCCCCCCCCCCCCCATTGTTATGGGTAGCTTTGTCTGCACATAACTATTTGTGCAGGGCTGTTGAATCACCTTCAGGTATTGTGGGCGTCCCTGGTCTCTGGCCCCTTTATTTTGGGGGTCGTGGGCTGAAAAGGTTGAGAATCACTGTAATAGACGATCACGTCTGGACACCACCTTTAAATAACATTTCTCTAGTTAGTTTGTGAGGTTGCTGAAATTCTTATTTCACCAACTAACCCTGTTTAAATGTGGGAATTATATTGATATAACTCTCCATGACTCAGGTTGTTAACTCTTCAGCTTGGTGAATGTCTAGTTTTAACAATGAATGATAAATGAATATTTAAAGAATCAAATCCCTGATGCACTTAGACAGTGAACAGCATGTTTGAAACACTGTTGATAAAGACATAGATTTGTCTTTGTAACATTATTAGTACCACGAACAGACCAACAGGTACTGAGCATTACAGAAAATATAATCTAAAAATTTCAGATAATATAACTTGAATGATTTAACAAAAATCTGGCAGTATTTATTGCAGCAAATATTTACTTCAGAACAACCACTGTTGAGGCTAAATCACTTTAGTAAGCTCTTGGAAGAATCGTGTTTTTGCTATTATTGTTACTGTATGTGAAGTTCCACCCACATTCATAGCTACAGTAGACCCCTCAGGAATATTGTGGTATCCACCTTATTTACAGCTTACAATATAAACAGTGTGAACATGTGGTTACAAAAAGATATCAGTATTTACAAATTCAATGGGAATTCCTATCTATACAATGTTCGTTGGTAGTTAGCCTCTATCATTAGCCACTGCACTAGAATACATGTATTTAATGTACTTCCTCTTTAACACCAGAGGTTTCGCCCATATTCAGATTTACAATAGCAGCCCCAGGAATAAGGCGGGTAAGGATAAAACAAGACAAATCTTATTAAAATGTTTATTCCTTTTCAGAATCTGTTCTCTTCTTCAGAGTGAAACAGTCACTCATTTCTTTACGCCGTATTTGCATTGTTTGGTGTTTTCCTCTGTCTTGTGTAATCTTCTGCCTCTTTTATATGAGATGTGTATCATTCATTTACTGTACTGTTTATTTAAAGAGTAACCAAACCCTCAGACCACTGTAGTCAGATATAAACATATGTATACGGGTCGTAGTGCTGTTGTTAGTGTCCACATGTTGACTCTTTATAACAAAGTTAAAATATTACTTTTGTGTTAACAATGAGCAAAGTGACTGCCGTCTACAGGCTGACACTGTCCACTGCCACAGATTTTTTTAAACATTTCCACTGGCTGATCTGGTGCCGTCTGTCATCACCACAGAGATCAACAGTAACCGCCCACCTTTCCCCCTACCGCCCACTTCACTGGTAGAAGCCACAGCCGAAATGTGAAGCTCCACCAATCAGAGATGTTACTGTGGCACTGTAGGATTGTGGGTAATGTAGTGCTGTTCTCATAAAAGTAGGTGGATAATGTCCCTGATTTTGTCTTGCAGATAAACTTATATCTTTATTTCCCCATTGAAACCATCTTTTGTTGAAAAACAACCATTACATTAATTAGTAGAGGCTGATCTGGACAGATCTCGAAAGTTTGGTGCAAAAAGCACGGATCAGCCAATCAGAGATGTTACTGTGGCACTGTAGGATTGTGGGTAATGTAGTGCTGTTGACTGAAATTATCTAAAAAACATGTTTTTCCTAAAACAGGGTGGATAACATACAAAACTGTGTGGTCTACATCAGTGCTTCTCAACTGACCCTCAGGACCCACCATCATCAGTCAATCAGAAACTTCAGATATTTTTCAACTAGCCAGATTTATCTAATAGGAGCTCTGATAGTCTTGACCTCATCGAATACAAACCATGACAAATCAAAGAGGGAGGTTAAAAAAGCATGTTTTGACCCATTTACACCGATGCAACCTCCCGGTCTATCTTTAAAACCTGATGTGACGTCAGCTCATTGTGGATGATCTCATTGTTCTTAAGACATGTAAACATCAACTGCATCATGATTTTTTAAAATCCACATTTAGAAGACAGATCAGATGACAAACCCCTTTGGTTTTAGCCTCTTTAGGCACCAGAGAGAAACAGATGGATGGAAGGATTCTTAAAGTTAAGCAGCAAAAACCTAAAGCAACGCTGAGAAAGACTAGAGAAACCAACAGTTTGACAACAACCCAGATTAAGGTGTTACTGCTGACTCACTAGCTAGGTCTGTGGATGATAGACATGTTTGAAAGAGGAGGAGGATGTTGGATATTTTGATTTGATCAATGGTTTTAAAGATGTTAGCTAAAGTTAGCAGTGTTGATTTCAACGACCAAAACTATTCGTCAACAGCCTTTATTTCCATGACAAAAACTAGACTAAAACCAAGAAAAACAGATCTGTGAGGACTAAAACTGACAAAAACTAAGTTGAGTTTTCGTCTAGACTAAAATTAGGGATGCATATCATCGGCTAGATATCGGTGTCAGCAGATATTAGCAAAAAAAAAAAAAAAAAAAGCCAAATATCGTTACTGGCAGATATCAAAATTTTTGCCGATATTTCCATCTGATATTTTGGACTTGTATATACGCATTTATCAACTGTAAAATTTGGCCGTATATACTAATAAATTAGTAGAGTTTTAGGATTAACCAACAGACCTGTGGAAGTTGAAATCTTTTTCTTTATTCATTCTCATTCTTTAAACTTTAAAGTGTGTTTTAAGAACAAAAGTTTGTTCCTTTTTTCATCATCAAACCTAAAAATGTGTTTTTAAAGACTGAATTTTTAGTTATTATATTATATAGTTAGTTTAGTTTAAGACTAAAATCAAAGATAGCTGCCAAAATTAACACAAGTTAGCACAAAGAAAAACAGTTTATGGTTAAAGCTGAGATTTGAAGCTTTCAGATGTTTTTATTTCATGTCTCTCCCAGCTACCAAGGCTGAGGAATGACAATTTTAGTAGTTACTGAAATTCTGTCTAGTTTTTCAGGAAAATATCAGGATTTGGTGGTTTTTCTAAGCAGTGATTTGGTTTTAGAGCCTCTGTGTTTATGAGCAGACTTGGGTCTAAATGAGTTTAAGAACGTCATGGATATTTTAGTACACATTCACGACCCTCTAAAAAGGGCCTCAAGACCCACTGTTGGCTCCCAACCCACCAGTTGAGAATCACTGTTCTACGTGACCATATATCATTGTTTCACAGTCTGGTAGCTCGTGGTAAGTCTACCTTTAAAGGTTATGACATTATGGTGAGCAATCAAATCTATACAGAAGCATAGACTGAATGATGTGGCTGATAAGGAACAGCAGGAAGGAGGGAGTGGGCTTATCTTTCATTTCCCCTCTCTCCAAATGTCCATGATGTTTTAAAGGAACTTTTGAAATTTCAGTTTAGATGAATTTCAGCTGAAACTCTGGGGTTTAATTACTCTCATTTTTTATGTTTTATATATATTTGTGTAGATTAAAAGTTAATTTTTTTAATTTGATAACTATGTCAAATGCATCAGTATTTTCAGATAAGTTTGCTTATTGTGAGGCCTTCTCTGCTCTGCTACGTCTACTGCTGCACCTTCATCTGTGACTTTACACATTAGTTTTAAAATGAATGTGTAAAGTCGCATTTGAAAATCGACCTGGGACTTAAAACTGATAACAGACATGGACACCAACTAGAAAAACTGATGGTTCTTGATGTCTGTGGGTGCATGGTTGGACTGCGTTCATAGTTCATCTTGTTGAAAGGTGACTGAGCCTTGGCCATGGCCACTAACAATGAGGTGCTGGCTTAAACACCTGTGATATGTCATTTAGAGAAAACCTGGGTTGCAGCATTTACCAAAGTAAACCAAAAGACCAAAAAGAGGATTTGGCTGAGCAGAGAATGGTCCGGTTTTTATCACTCCTTACAAAAAAAAAAAAAAAAAAATCCTGTATCCTGATTTTGATCATTTTTAGTTTGGCTTCAATAAAGATTAAAAACGTAGTAACACACGTGGTTCATTTTCTTTGAGTTTTCACGTAGAAGGACGCCGAAGCTCGTCATACGCTATTATAACCAGTTTGGGCTACTGTTCAGTAGAAGTTGAGACTGTAGAGAGTAAATGTAAGGGTTGGACTGGGATAAGAAGAGCGTAGAAATGACCGGAGCCGAGAGAGGAACTAATGAAACAGAGCAGAGGACTTTTACAGCCGCAGAGTTTTGTACTGAACTTTCGTCTTGGTGTTTTAGGGGGGAGTTGCTTTTAACGTTTTAGACCCATGAATTTAGTATTAGTTTAAATCAAACAAGGTTTGTTTTTTTTTTTTTGCGTGATTTGTAATGAATTTAACTTGTATGTTTTTAGGATATAATTTTAGCTTTTTAACAATTAATTTATCTTTAAATTAGCTTAGAAAATTTAGACATTGTAGAGTTCCAGTCAATGATTTTAAATACTGGATAAGTTTTCTCCTTTTAAGTAATGCTGAATTTATCTTTGTATTTTAGGATGTATTTCAGCCTTTTTAATGATTAATTTATCTTTTACTTAGCTTGGAAAATTTCCAATTTCTAGAGTTCCACTCAATTTTTAAATTTAGATGTGTGTTTTCACTTTTGTAATGATGAATTTATCTTCTATTTTTTTACATTACTTTAAGGTTTTAGGTGATAGATTTATCTTTAATAATTAGCTAATTCGCTTACTTCCAATAAACTCTATGCAAATGAGAAGTGGTGGGCAAGTCCGCTAGTAGCAACATGACGTGGAAGGTCTCTTGTCATGATAGTGTTTTTCATGGGTCATCAATTTATAACATTTTTAAGCCGGCCCCGTGGATGTTAACTCCCTAACATTGGTCCTATACACAGGTCTACTGTAGTCACAGTGAGCTGACTTACGATCGTAGGCACGCCAGGTCACTAAAAAGGGAGGGGATAGCTTACTGGGTTGGGCTAACTAGCTCTTTGAAGTGGCTTAGGGTTCCACACATTAGGGTTAGATCATTTAGGGTTATAGGTCGAATATTTAGGTTTAGGTGTACAGGTCAACTGGTTAGGATAGGGTTAGGGTTAGGGTAAAAAAGCCCACCTTACTATCAGAGAATTGCCACAATATTACTAGGGTAAGGATGGGGGGATATGGTTAGGTTTAGGGGGTCAAGGGACAGATGACTTCTGCTAAATACCAATAATACTTTAAATAATCAAACCAGTATTTTCCTTTCTTAGATAGTGTAACTTAGACAGGACATCTAACTGCCTATTAATATTAATGTCTTCTTAATCCTCTTAACTTTTCAAACCTAAGGAAATTGAAACAGTGTCAGCTTTCAGTCTAAATCAGGTTTCAGTCGGATCAATAACCTGATTCTTTGAACAGCAGCATTTCCCGAGGTGAAATCATCCTGGGCTCAGATGTGCTGCAGCATGCTGATCAATCCATTCAGATCCTAATGCTCACAGACGTGTGTTACAGAGCGAGTGTGTCTATTTGCACATTTGCATGAGTGTATTGGTGACATTAGCGTTAGTGTGTTTATCCCTGCGAGTGTGTTCATGAGTGTTAAAGAAGGGCAGCTGTGTGCAGAGAGATAATCAGACCCACCCGTCCATTTGCTTCAGTCAAAATGAATTAGTCTGTGGATCTGTTAAAGGGCACTTCCGCCGTTCTGGATAATTACCGTGCTGGATTGACCGGAGGCTTCCTGATTGATTTTTGGACTTTTGATGAAATGAGAATCTTTGGTGCTCAGTCACACTCTCGCTTTAGTCTGAATGGAGACGTGATGTGTTTTATTTCAGCCAGAGAGAGAGAGAGAGACAATCAACAGAAATGAACTTCTATTTAAACGTGTAAACACTGATCTGATGCTTCTATATTCAAAAAAAAAATATATAGGAACCTTCTATGGACAAAAATCAACAATTACTATTATGGATTATTTGATTGGTTGTGTCCATTTCAAGGTACAATCTAATAGGAGTGTGGCTCTGAGGAGGTACGTCTATGTAAGGAAAAAAGCTCCAATATTCTCACACTGTCCTCTTTCACTGGGGTGTGTGAATAGTAGCACTGATACACTTGTATATAAAAACACAATGTGTAAAACCAGATCCTTTTAAAGTCAATGCCTAAACTCTTAAACTCCTGGACATTTCCTAATTCTGAGTTTCCCCTCCTGGAGATGGTACGCTAGGCCTTGACTACTGCCTGAAGTTACTAATTTTATTGGGTCTTTCTGCCCTTAATTGCTGCTTGTTTTTAGGGCATTTCTGCCCTTAATTGCTGCTTGTTTTTAGGGCATTTCTGCCTGTAATTGCTGCTTGTTTTTAGGTCTTTCTGCCTGTAATTGCTGCTTGTTTTTAGGTCTTTCTGCCCTTAATTGCTGCTTGTTTTTAGGTCTTTCTGCCTGTAATTGCTGCTTGTTTTTAGGTCTTTCTGCCTGTAATTGCTGCTTGTTTTTAGGTCTTTCTGCCTGTAATTGCTGCTTGTTTTTAGGGCATTTCTGCCTGTAATTGCTGCTTGTTTTTAGGTCTTTCTGCCTGTAATTGCTGCTTGTTTTTAGGTCTTTCTGCCCTTAATTGCTGCTTGTTTTTAGGTCTTTCTGCCCTTAATTGCTGCTTGTTTTTAGGTCTTTCTGCCTGTAATTGCTGCTTGTTTTTAGGTCTTTCTGCCTGTAATTGCTGCTTGTTTTTAGGGCATTTCTGCCCTTAATTGCTGCTTGTTTTTAGGGCATTTCTGCCCTTAATTGCTGCTTGTTTTTAGGTCTTTCTGCCTGTAATTGCTGCTTGTTTTTAGGTCTTTCTGCCCTTAATTGCTGCTTGTTTTTAGGTCTTTCTGCCTGTAATTGCTGCTTGTTTTTAGGTCTTTCTGCCTGTAATTGCTGCTTGTTTTTAGGGTCTTTCTGCCCTTAATTGCTGCTTGTTTTTAGGGTCTTTCTGCCCTTAATTGCTGCTTGTTTTTAGGGTCTTTCTGCCCTTAATTGCTGCTTGTTTTTAGGGTCTTTCTGCCCTTAATTGCTGCTTGTTTTTAGGGCATTTCTGCCTATAATTGCTGCTTGTTTTTAGGGTCTTTCTGCCTGTGATTGCTGCTTGCGTATGACTTTTTCCACCTTCTGTTTTTACCTTTCTTTCTCGAACTTTAAAGGTAACTAGTGGGACCTTACTCTTATGGGCACTGGGGGTGAGAAGATGGTGGTATGTATCCTGGAGGAGCTTAGGTGACTGTGACTCCCAACTGCAGAGAATAATCATGGTCCATCATATATAAGCTGCACATGAATGAGATACATCAGTGGTTTCCTATGCTGTGCCTGAAGGCAAGTCTAGGTACGCTTTGGGGATTTGTGCAACCATGTACTGCATTACTACGACTGTGCAACAACAAAAGGCACAGAACGGGGTTAACGATGCTGTTTTGCATGGATATAAACAGGTGGCTTGATCTTAGGTGTGCCTTAAGCAAACAAACTACTGAGCTGCAACAGAGAGGAAGCTTCCATGGCAGCTCTGTCTTTGAAATATTTCATAGGTAAAACTGTAGATTCCCCCTTTAAGGAGCTGGTTGTGAGACTGTCCGAGAATGAATATGATGGTTTTACTCACCATCTTCCAGTTATAAATGTCATGATCCTGGTGATTGTGCTGGAGAGAAGCTAAAAAAAACAGGACGCTGCAAAGTCTGAATAAATGGAGTCAGAGGGTACGGGTCATATTCCTCTCTGCCTGGAAAAACGTATAGAAAGCAGCATGTGTGCTCAGCAAACTCTGCAGTGAGTTTATCACTGACAACAAAAGAGACTCCCAGGTTTTTAATTTGTGGTTTCGACCACGGGGAATAAGCAGTGAGGACACAGATTACTGCTGGAACAGGAACCGGCAAGAGTCAGGACTTTTCTTCCAGGAGTGAACTGCTGACGGCAAAAACATCCAAACAGATGAGCTAAATACGAGAATAAAGACAAGAAGCATGAGAGGACTAACACACTCACATGGAGGAGAGAGCTGAATAAAGAGGAAAAGGACAGATAATGGAGCGACGGAGGAAAAGTGTGGACAGCAGCATCCATCTCATGGACAGCAGATTTTACATTTTATCACTCTCTCTTTTGCTCAGCAGATTAAAAACCAGGTCATGCAGTTTTGTCTTTGAGCCAACCTGAGTATGTCACTGAAAAACAGTTTGTTAATATCGACCTCAGGTAAACAAAAACGTCACACAATATTTTTTTTTTGTTCTGGCTGCAGGTTCAGTTCATAAATCAATCTGTAACAAATCTGTAATCACAGCAGTCCTTGAAATTTCAGATTTTAAACACCACATTTCATGGTAAAGGATGGCGTACAACACATGTGGACAAAATAACTGGTATACTTACATTAAAGAAAAAAAAACCCACAGTGGTCACTGAAATATCTTGAAAGTGAGAAAACTAATAATAAAATAAAATCACTGAACATTGACAAATGAAAATCAGATATCGCTTTTGAATTTGAATTCAACAGAATAATTATAAAAATCAAACTAATGAAACTACCCTGGACTAAATTGATGATCCTCCTAGAAAATATGTAAAATAATGTGACCATAGGGACATGTTGGACTAAAGTGTGTCCTGTAATTAGCCTCCCAGGTGTCTTCAGACTTGTTTTCAGTCAGTCTGCCTGTTTAAAGGCTGAAAAGTCACTCTGCTGTTTGGTACCACACTGAACATGGAGCACAGAAAGCTAAGGAGACAGTTGTCCCAGGAGATTAGAAAGAAAATGATGGACAAGTAACCTTGCAAAGCAGATGGAGTCACCTGTCTCCATGTTTCTCACTGGTGAATCCATCTTGCAAAGCTCCCGTCTGAACAATTTGGGCCTGGTTAGAAAGTGACAGGACCAATCAGCGACGAGGGGCAGTACTTTCAGGCACAGCAGAGTCATGACGTTAGCAAGCAGCATCAAGAGGCCGGTGCAATTATTGCGGACGACATCAGTGTGGATGCTACTAAAGCATAAGTTTTATCAGAACTTGACGACATTTCTTCGTTAAAAGAAGAACAAAGAACAGCAGTGAGTTGTTTTCTTTTCAAAAACGACAAAAGTCGTGTACTGACATGTCTACAGTCACCATGGTTCGCCAGATTATTCAGAAGTTCAAGCTCTGCAGAGCTAAAGCCAACCTCCCTGGAAGTAGTCGCAAGAGGAAAACTCACGAAAACTGGAGAGACGGATAATAGGAATGGAAATCAAAGAGCCCAGAACAACATCCAAAGAGATTAGAGGTGGACTCCAAGGTCAAGGTGCACCAAAAGCTACATTTCCAGAATAAAAGCGATGTTTCTTAAATTTCAACTGAGTACAACTGCGCTTTGAATGTGTTTCCATTGAAGGGAGTTTTGGGCATGAGCCTCGTCATTTTCGTAAAATCTCATTTCACGAGACTCCGCTCTCAAAACCTGTTGGTACGGTTATAAATACATCTACAGTAGTTGCCATGACAATTCTGAACAAAATGCGAAGGCGATTGATGACAGTTCAGAGGCAAAGTCCGTGTATATGGCAAAGCCATGTATAAGGGTATAAGTTAACCTGGAAAACCTGCCATAGACCGTGTTTGGAAAGAGCAGAGCCTTTGAAAAAAAGGATTCTGATTGGTTGACTTTTGTCTGTCACATCTTTACAGGGCAATCAGAGCAAAAATGACTTCTGTCATTTCTGAAAAGAAAACAACTCACTGCTGTTTTTTGTTCTTCTTTTAATGAAGAAATGTCATCAAGTTCTGATAAAACTGGCGCTTTAGCAGCATCCACGCTATCTCGTCCGACATGATTGCACAGGCCTCTTGTTGCTGCTTGCTTACGTCACGACTCTGCCCCTCGTTGCTGATTGGTCCTGTAACTTTCTAACGGTTCAGACTGGAGCTTTGCAAGATGGATTTGCCAGTGAAAAACACGGAAATGGGCGTATCCATCTGCTTTGCAAGGTTACCACGGCATGTTGTCTCGGCATGGACTGGTCATGTGACACCATACGTTATGTCCTGTGATGTGTAAATGTGGAAAAAGTGTTTCTGTTGCACTTCTGTGATATATTTCTATATGGAAACATCTGAAAAACCTCCTCATGAGAGCGTAAAAACTGTTTAGCGATATTTGAAATTCGGGTGTTTCCGTTACCAGTGTTTTATGACGCTGTTTAGATTTTCCACATTTCTAAGGGTAATAGAAACACAGCTAGAGTCAGAACGCACCCTCCGTCTCTGTTTGAGCTAACGTGGACTTAATGGAAGGCTCTACTGTTGAAAGCTAAACATAAAAAAGTTCACAGAAACAAAAACACGGCACGTTTCGAGGACTCAACTCGAAGATTTTCTTTGCTCAAGTTTAATTTTTCTTCAAAATACGATTAGTGTGCTTGCATGATACATGTTTCCCATTGCTTGCTGAGAATTGAGGCACAAATATAACTCCATACAAGTGAGGCTGGAAGTTCATCAGGATCAGGGTTTACCATGCCATCCGTGACAAACTCTACAGAACCAAACCAGACCACTTGAAACAGACAACCAGTCTGACTCTGCTTCTGAAACTATGACGGAGGCTGCTGTTTCTGCTGCCGTTTCTTCATGACCGTCTCAAACTTTTTGCCCGCACATGTTACAACTTTCAGCTCGAAAGTAGCTCAATGTTTTTCCTAACTTGAAGTGTTGGTCCCGTTGTAAGAGGCACTGAACTTTGGCATTTTGATAGCGCTCCTCTGTGCAGAAATCCCCTCCTGCCCCCCATCTGGAGTTCCTCGCTGTGACATTGCACCAGCATGTTTAGTCCAGTCAGGCTCCAGTTATTAGGATAATTAACTGGACTTCTTTGTTTTAAAGTACTGTTCAGTCATCACTGAAGTTTTGCATGAAGGTTTATTTTTGATGTTGGGACTCGGATAGTTAAATTCCCATCATGAATGTGTCTCCTCTCTCAGATTCAGATTTATCGATCAACAAGGATGATGACTCCCCATCATGTTGCCATTCACACTCATCAGATTTAACAAGTTGTTTACTGCGACCGCCGGCCTTCCTCTCCCTCCTCTTTCTCTGCTGGGATGAGAACAGGATGCTACTGTAATTAATCTTATCGTTTTCCCCAAAACTGTCCCCAACAAATAAAGCAACTTACAACAATGATGGATGGTTTACTGAAGCGGTAGCGATGGCTCGTCCTCGGATGATAAAACGGACTCCTCTCTGTGACTAATGGCCTAATCATGGCTGTTACAATGCAGCGCAGAGGAAGAGGAGGAGGAGGCAGACCAAAAATACCCTGGTACAGATATAGAAAAGGCTCAACCTGTGCAGGAGCAGATAGGAGGAAAGTCTGCATGATAATCAGGAGTTCGTGCAGATTGCACCAAAGATTTCTGGTTGGATAAAGCGATCTTTGTCTCTTTCATCAGACGTTTGTGACGCTGGAAAACTCTGACCTTTTAGTCTTCTTTCTATTTTCACGGCTTCTCTGTAAAATACTGAAGCTTTCTCTTCCTATGAATCACTGTTATCACCGTTTAGTGGCTTTAAAAGCAAATGTAGACAAAGCCGCCCATAAGGGGGGATAAAGGGGGGAGCTTTCTGGGGCCCAGTCAAACTGGGAGCCCACTGAGGTCAACAAAGTCATGGTGTATTGTAAAGTTAAGCTGTGATATCCTTATTTTATATTAAACCTGAAAAAATAACCACTACTATCAATGAAACATATCTTTTTTAGAAATCATTTGTGTAGTATATAGCCTTCTTAAAAATGTAAATCTATTTGTACACAAAAAAAGAACCAAAATTGGTTAAAAATGAAAAAAAAAGGTTAATAATGGCAAAAAAAAAAGGATGGAAAAGTTGGTGAAGTTGGATCTTAAAAGTGGCAAAAATGGGCAGAAATAGCTGTAAATGGAAATTAAAAAGTGGATGAAAAGGCTTTAAATTGGCAAAAATGGGAGGAAATCTGGTGAAATGGGAAGAAAAATTGATATAATGATGCTAACAGAGAAAGAAAAAGTAGGAAGATATTGGCAGACATGGGTCAAACTGGCAAAAATGGGCAAATCAGGTAATGAAATGTGGCTAAAATGGGAAAATTTGGGCATAAAAAGTGGTACAATCAGGTTAATAGTGGCAATAATGGGTCAACAGAGGAGACATTAGGCTTATGTGGCAAGAATTGATTTAGAAGTAGCAAAAAACAGGCAGGAAATAGTGGTGGAAAAAGTTTAAAATGGAAAAATGTGTTAACATTACTGGGAAAAATGTTAAAAACTGGTTAAGATTTGGCAAAATTGGTGTAAAGTGGCAACAGTGGAATTCTAAAAATATTAGTTTTTTTAGGGAATCCGGAGACCCCCAAGGTTAAGAACCACTACTCTAAGGGACATTTTCTGCACCTACTTTAAATGCTAAAATTCATGATTTATATTATTTTTAAAAACAATTTTTGTTTTTCTGTTATCACTTCCAGCTCTGATCATGACATAGCAAATCTTTGGTTGTTGTCATGATTTTATGTGTTTTTAACCCTTTAAAGGCCAGTTTGTTCAATTTTCAATTAATCAGAATGAGATATTTTCCATATTAAAAATGCTAAGTGGATTTTTAAATTTTTTTTTTTTATCAAAGATGGTCACAAGTCATCAATTACCACCAACATCAAGTTTTCTGCATTTTCATTCTTTGTGCAGTGTCCAGAAATTGGCAGAAATTATGCAAAATCTAGACCCCTAGGAAACATTTTGACCCCTACTTTGTATGGTTATATTCATAATTAGTTTTTGTTTTTTAATAAATTGATTTATTTTTACATGTTCACCTCCACTTCTAATCATGACATTGTTTGAAATACCTAATACTCTAAACTTTTGACTTCCTGTTCGGAGATTTCTGATCGTTGGGTATTGATGCGGTTTGGCTTCACCGGCACTGAACATAGACCTGCAGCACATCCCCAATGAAGCACGTTGGAGTGGCTCTTCAGAGATGCAATTTCTCATATCTAACATGCCCAAGTTTATATTCATATCAACACCAACAGACATTTTCTTATTTCATTTCTTTAGGCCTTTATTTCACAGAGCTGTAAAAAAAATCCCACTGTAAGTGAGTCTTTTAAGTGCCCTACAGATACACGCTTGGCCCAAATAGGATAATGGCATTGTCTAGTGATTAGGAGTAAAAATTGCATGTCAAAGGTCCCTCTTCAAAAGTGCATCACAGATAATGGCAGTAACAGAGATACATGATTTTGCAAATTTGCAATCAAAATAATCAATTATAAAGGGTTTAAATAGGCAATTTTGTCCCTAAGGGATGCCAACGTGATTATTTTTCCTATGCACAATACCAAACAGGTCAGTGTAATGATTTGGCTTGAAAAATTAAAAATGAGCAAAAATACACATCTTTGTGCAGTTTCATGCCAATCACATCAACAGAACACAAATCAGTTCAAGAATTCCAAAACAGAATCAAAGAATGTGCCTAGGTAAATCTCAGGGTTAAACATAGCCTAGGGTGCTGTTAGGGCGGGTAGGAGGGCTGCCACAACCCCCTGGTTGTCGTGTGTATGCTCTAAGCACCTGAAAACTGTTGGTGGTTGCTGGGCGTATTACCAGGGGTGCAAAGGCCCGGGCAAAAGAAATGCTGTCAAGCTCGACCTTGGCTGCTGAGCGACACATGTACATGTCAAATGTGTCAACACTGTCTCTGGACGCCCTCCCTCCTCTCTTCAGCCCGGGGTTGTGGAACATCAGGACCTGTGAAGAACTGTTAGCGCTCTACATGCCTAAAACTTCTGCACAGTGCTGTACCTCGTGCATATCTGGAGCGGCGTAGAGTGGTGATGCACTGCAGTCGGAACTACAGTGGAACTAGGAGGGAGGCGATTTGTGTTTTATGAGCAGATCGTGGAGCAGATGGAATATTTGTTAATAGGAGGTACAGAACCTACAAAAAATTAATCACCTCCCCTTGGATGTTTTACCCTTTTATTGATTTCATAAATCCATCATGGTCAATAGAATTTGGCTTTTTTTGACAAAAAATGTCCAAAAAATCTTCAATGATTGCATAACTTTTCACCTCCTTCTAGTCAGTATTTAGTAGTGTCACCTTTGTCTGCAGTCACAGCTCTGAGTTTGAGTGGATAGATCACAATCAGACTCAAACATCTGGACTCCACTTTAACCTTTTTTCAACCGATTTCTTTGGGTTGTTGCCACTTTTGGCCCATTTTAGCCTCTGCAAAATCATTTTAGCACCTTTTACTTTTGCCACTGTCTGCCATTTTTCTTTGCATCTCGTCATTCATTTTTGCCTCTTTTAAACTAATTCTGCCCCTTAAATTCTATTTCCCCACCTTTTCTGATGATTTTTCCACCTTTAAGCACCACATCTACCCATAACTCTGCCCTAAAGCTGTGGTTTTTGTTTTGTTTTCATCAGATTATTTTACCAAGCCCTTGGTGATGTACAAAGACATCCAGAGCATGACCTGGGTTGTGTAAATCCTCCTTCCCACCAATGGGGCCCTCAGGTGGGCGTGCTCGCTATTACACACCTTACTTAAGCCTCAAGTTTTGGCCCAAACATGCCTAAAAGTTCTGAACAGTACTGTATATTTTCAGCTCACAAGCAAAAATACGCTCCAAGCTCAATGCACTGCACTTTTACAGAAATATTATTCCAGGTAATAAAAAGTACAGCAGACAGACAGGACTGTGATATCATTGTAGAATTCTTAAACAGACTAAACTTGAGCATCAAACTGATCATGATTCAGACCAGAGCACAACTCTAGGTGTTATGCTCCTAAAGGAGCAGCTGGCTATTTATCATCATCTGATTGTTGTGTACTCGCCATCCTCTCGTCAATTTAAACAGCATTTCTGCCGTGTGAAAACTTGATAAAGTGTCAATAACCGCCCAGATGGAGCATGAACACGTCAGAGAACATGCCGTATGAAAATTATTCAGGATATTGAACCTGATGTGTTTAAAGCAGCATCTGGTCCACGCTGCTGTGTGAGGAACAAAACAGCGGCGGAGCTGCAGAAGAGGAAAACATTTCTCACCTTCACAGACATGATCACATTTTCTACAGGGGTCATTTCACTTTCAGGGAGTTATGGCTGCAAATACCCTCTACTGAGTCTCATAAAAAAATTTAAGTTCCTGCTGAAACTTTAAACTCATTCAGTATCAGAGGTGTCAAAAGTATTCACATTCATTCCTTAGGTAGAAGTATGGATACTAGGGTTTAAAAAGACTTCTGTAGAAGTTGAAGTATCAACTCAAGCTTTTTACTCAAGTAAAAGTATAAAAGTACTGGTTTCAAAACTGCTTAAAGTATAAAAGTAAATGTTATGTAAAGGGAAAAAATTCCATAAAGAACAAAAGCTTAGGCCGTGCCACAGGGGCTAATTCCTTTCTACCATTCCATTCCATTCTACCATTTCATTATACTTTCCATTCCATTATACTTTCCATTCAGTTCTATCATTCCATTCTGTTCTACCATTCCATTCTATTCTAACATTCCATTCCATTACACATTCCATTCCATTATACTTTCCATTCCATTCTAACATTTCATTCTATTCTACATTTCAATTCCATTCTTCCATTCCCTTCATTCCACCTTTCCATTTCAGTCTACCATTCCCTTCTATTCGAACATTCCATTCTATTCTAACATTCCATTCCATTCTAACATTCCATTCCATCATACATTCCATTCCATTCTTCCATTCCCTTCATTCTACCTTTCCATTTCAGTCTACGATTCCCTTCTATTCTACCATTCCATTCTATTCTAACATTCCATTCCATCATACATTCCATTCCATTCTACCATTCCATCCCATTATACTTTCTATTCCATTCTACCATTTCATTCTATTCTACAATTACATTCCATTCTTTTATTCCCTTCCATTGCATTCTACCATTCCATTCCATTCTACCATTCCATTCTATTCTACCATTCCATTCTATTCTAACATTGCACTCCATTATACATTCCATTCCATTTTACCATTCCATACATTATACTTTCCACTCCATTCTACCATTTCATTCTATTCTACAATTCCATTCCATTCCATTCTACCTTTCCATTCCATTCCATTATACTTTTCATTCCATTCTATCATTCCATTTTATTCTACTATTCCATTCTATTCTATAATTCCACTCTATTCCATTCCATTCCATCCCACCATTCCATTCTATTCTTCCATTCCAGTCTATCATTCATCATACTTTCCATTTGATTCTATCATTCCATTCTATTCTACTATTCCATTCCATTCTACCATTCCATTCTATTCCATTCCATTCCATGATTCAATTCCATTCTATTTTAACATTCCACTGCATCAGAAATTTCATTCCATTCCACCATTCCATTCCATTCTACCATTTCATTCCATTTTATCATTCCATTCTATTTTACCATTCCCTTCAATCATACATCCCATTCTATTCTACCATTACATTACATTCCATTCTACCATTCCCTTCTTTTCTATCATTCCATTCTACCATTCATTTCCATTTTACAATTCCATTCTATTTCATTATTCTTTCCATTCCATTCTACCATTCCATTCTTTTCTACATTCCATTCTACCATTCCATTCCATTTCACCATTCCATTCTATTTACTATTCCATTCCATCATACATCCCATTCTATTCTGCCATTCCATTCCATTCCATTCTACCATTCCCTTCTTTTCTACCATTCCATTCTACCATTCCATTCCATTTCACTATTCCATTCCATATAATTATACTTTCCATTCCATTCTACCATTCCATTCTGCTCTACCATTCCATTCCATTCCACCATTCCTTTCCATTCTATTCCATTATACTATCCATTCCATTCTTTCATTCCATTCTACCATTCCATTCTTCTCTACCATTCCATTCTATTCCACCATTCCTTTCCATTCTATTCCATTATACTATCCATTCCATTCTTCCATTCCATTCTACCATTCCATTCTTCTCTACCATTCCATTCTATTCCACCATTCTTTTCCATTGTATTCCATTATACTATCCATTCCATTCTTCCATTCCGTTCTACCATACCATTCCATTTTACCATTCCATTCCATATAATTATACTTTCCATTCCATTCTACCATTCCATTCAATTCCACCATTCTTTTCCATTTCATTATTCTTTCCATTCCATTCTACCATTCCATTCTTTTCTACATTCCATTCTACCATTCCATTCCATTTCACATTCCATTCTATTTTACCATTCCATTCCATTTCACCATTCCATTCTATTTTACTATTCCATTCCATCATACATCCCATTCTATTCTACCATTACAATCCATTCCATTCTACCATTCCATTCCATTTCACCATTCCATTCCATATAATTATACTTTCCAATCCATTCTACCATTCCATTCTTCTTTACCATTCCATTCTATTCCACCATTCCTTTCCATTCTATTCCATTATACTATCCATTCCATTCTTCCATTCCATTCTACCATTCCATTCCATTTTACCATTCCATTCCATACAATTATACATTCCATTCCATTCTACCATTCCATTCAATTCCACCATTCTATTCCATTTCATTATACTTTCCATTCCATTCTACCATTCCATTCTTTTCTACATTCCATTCTACCATTCCATTCCATTTCACCATTCCATTCTATTTTACTATTCCATTCCATCATACATCCCATTCTATTCTACCATTACATTCCATTCCATTCTACCATTCCCTTCTTTTCTACCATTCCATTCTACCATTCCATTCCATTTCACCATTCTATTCCATATAATTATACTTTCCATTCCATTCTACCATTCCATTCTTCTCTACCATTCCATTCTATTCCACCATTCCTTTCCATTCTATTCCGTTATACTATCCATTCCATTCTTCCATTCCATTCTACCAATCCATTCCATTTCATTGTACTTTCCATTCCATTCTACCATTCCATCCTTTTCTACGATTCCATTCCATTCTACCATTCCATCCTTTTCTACCATTCCATTCCATTCTACCATTCCGTTCCATTGCATTCCGTTCTACCATAGTGCACTACCCCACCTCCCCAAAAAACCTTTTCTAAAGGCCATAATGACTATAATGTTATATTCAAATGTTAATGTTGAAAAATTTGGGATGCACCTGTTTTAGCCGCATTTATGCCCATTGAAAATGAGCGTATTTTAGTACAGTGCAAGTACATTCAAGAACCATATATGTGTACTACCAACCTCCTCGCTGGTGATTGGTTGGGACATTTCGCTCCAGTTCTCTTGAGTCTCTGCCATGGACATCTTCCTACTAGGCTATTTCCTTGCTGGAGTGTGACGTGATTTGAGTCATGTGTGCAGGTGCAATAGATTGTGTACAAACCAGTAGGGTGTCAGAATGGTATTATGTTTATATTTCTCATCCAACATCAATCAAATTCACTCTATCCGGATGGCACGATTTATCTGGATAGGTTTTGGGGTTTTTATTTGTGTTTTTTTGAACAATGACAAGCCAGAATGAAAACAAACTGAAATGACATTTTTAAAATGTAAGGAGTAGAAAGTACAGATAATTGCGTGAAAATATAAGGAGTAGAAGTAAAAAGTTGGCTGAAAATTAAAACTCCAGTAAAGTATAGATACCCAAAATTTCAACTTAAGTAAGGTAACGAAGTATTTACACTTTGTTACTTGACACCTCTGTTCAGTATTTATATTTAAATATGAGTATACAAATATGCTTTCATCAACATTAGCCTGAGAGACATTTTTAAGGGGACATATTTTTGTGCATCCATCTCAGCATAAAGTTTGCTTTTACCTCTTAAGCCAAAGTCAGCATCTCCCGTTTTCTGCTTCCTCAGCAGGTTTCTTGAATGCCTTCGTCTGAGTCGACTCTATAACGGCACATTTAAAACAACCAGAGTCGATGAAATGTGTGAACTTTCAAACAAACCCGCCTTCAACCCTTCTGTCCCAGTGCAGTTGACTTCTTTCTTCATCCCGTAGGCCAGGGTTAATCAACTACATTTGCATACAGGCCAGATTTTTCTTGGCAGACATTGTGGGGCCAGATTGTTAAAAAATAAGATCTATTTAAAATGTTTTAATTTCCTTTGAAATGTACCTTACTTTTAGCCATGCACAATCGTAGCTGAAGCACGCTGCTTGGATCAAACATGACAAACATGTTTTGCAGAGATTTAGACCGAAATAGACCGTCCTACTATTTTTAAGTGAAGGTTAGTTTATGTGGAATTTTTTTAAACCTAAAATAAACTTTGAAAGTTCTGTTCTCTGCCCACAGAGCCAGGACTCTACGTGCAGCAACAGCAAATCTTCTCCTGTTTCTCTGTTTTATCTGCAAAAGCAACGTGTCGAGCAATCCTCCGGTCTCTCGCTGAGATTAAGGCCGATCCTGCAGACTGTTCAGACCTGGAGACCCGATGCTTTGCGGACACAAACAGACCCAAATCACATTAATTAGCTTTTTATCTGGCAGGATGTGGCTATTTAAAGGCATCACGGCTTAATGCAATTACATTCTGATGCCTGTTTTTGTCAGGGAACAGCCTACAGCCGCCTCGTGCGTGTCGAACCGAAAACACAGAGTGCAATGTTCACTTCACTGTACTCTGATGCTTCTCTCAGACCACTGACTTGTGTTTGTGTTCTGATGAATCGTGTCATGAGTGAAAATGAGCCAAAGCAGCTTCCTTCCTTCTAAGAATACATTACTGCAGTATGTCCGGATTTCTCTTCATATTAGACTCATTTTCATGAACGCTCGTCTGCAAAATCTCAATAAAACACTTTTGTTAGAAGGACATTTTCAGCATTTGAAGTTTTTTCTGGGGACAGGAAGTGAGAAAATGTCAGCATTAATCAATATTTAACTTCTGAAATGTCCATGAATGCTGAGTTTGTTTTCTGACTGACCACCTATTGTGGACTCAGATGGTAATGCAAAGCCTGATGTAACAGTAATGCTGCTGAAACTGTCCTCTAGCAGTGCAATTGTTGTTGCATTTCTGCTCCTAACAACATTAAACATGCACTGATTCATTGAATGATATAAAGGCTACTGTACGCTGCATTCTCATAATGATCACATCTTTCAATCCAAGCTTTTCAGCTACATTTGGAATTAGCATTTCGCTTAGCAGCATGATGGTCAGTGAAGAAATAGAGTGAAATAGAGGACAGGCCTCATCTTATCTAAATCAGAGTCATTAAATGGTTAAAATCTGGGAGTTGTGCAGCTTCAGTGCTAACCTCCAGGCTAACACTGGCGTAGTTTAGGAAAGCTGAGCTTGGCGGTATCAGGAAACGTGCAAAACCATCGTCATCAAGAGGAGCTTTCAGTGTGGCTCTTTGCTCTTGTTTTAACAAAGGTCTGATTACACTCACTGTTTTCTACTGCTACATCTGTAGCTACAGCCGTAGCATTGCATGCTGGGGTAGCTACACTGACTTACAGTCAAGGTCGAGCATAAGGGGGGGATAAAGGGGAGAGGTCAGCAAAATCCTGGTCAATCGTAAAGATAAACTGTGATAGCCGTGTTTTATTTATGCACCTGAATAATAACAATATTAATATTTAAAATATTTTTCTTGTTTACTTATTCCACAGTGCATGGCCTTTTTCAAAATGTAAACCCTTTAAAGGTCCTTTTAAGCCCTTTAAAAGTGGAAAAAATGTGCAAAAAGGGTGGTGAGATAGGATTAAAAAGTAATGAATATGGATTCAAAGTTGCAAAAATGGGCATAAAATTAGTGAAATGCAGTTTAAATTTTCTTGACTGAGCAGCAAAAAGGAGACATGTGATTAACATCAACAAAATTGGGCTTAGTGAAATGCAATTGATATTGGCAAACATAGGGATAGATAATGAAATGCTGTTAAAATTGGGGAAAAAATGAGCATAAGAATGGTGAAAAGTTGTTAAAATTGGAGAAAATAGACATAAAAGAAGGGAGATGCAGTTAAGATTGGCAACGATTGGCATAGACATTGAGAAATTCAATTAAAATTGGAAATAAATGAGCATAAAACCAGTGAAATGTGATCAAAATTGGCAAAGATGGTCATAGAAGATAGAGAAATGCTGTTAAAATTATGAACAAATTGAGCATAAGAATGGCGAAAAGCTGTTAAATTAGGCAATAATGGGCATTTAAATAGGGAAGCAATTAAAACAGGCAACGATTGGCATAGACATTAAGAAATTTAATTAAGATTGGAGATAAATGAGCATAAAAGTGGTGAAATGTGATCAAAACTGGCAAAATGGGCATAGAAATGATGGAATGCTGTTAAGATGGGCAAAAATGACAATAAAATGTGGTAAAGTGAGTTTAAAAGTGGCAAAAATGGGTAGAAAGGATGGTGAATTAGGATTAAACACTAAAAAATGGATTTCAAGTTGCAAAAATGGGCATAAAATCAGTGAAAAACAATTAGAGAGGGGATGATGAGCATAGATGTAGTGAATTGCTATTAAAATGGGCAAAAATGAGAATAAAAATAATAAAATGCTGTAAACACTGTAAAAAATGTGAGTAGAAATAATGAAATATAACCTAACTAAATATGCCAAATGAGCATAAACAAAGTGAAATAGAGTTAAAATGGACAATAATGTGTAAACAGAGGCCAAAAAGGTGTAAAGTGGCTGAAATTGGTTTAAAGTGGCAAAATGGGCTGAAAAGATGAGCTACAGTGATGAAACCTGGCACCAAGACCAGCACCAGACCAAGACCAGCACCAGTGCTACTGATCCAACACATATACACTGATATCAATAAATCACAGCTGGGGAGGGCCCAGTCTCTGAGTCTGACAGAGGCCTAGTGTCTGGGTCTGTCAGGGCCCAGTCTCTGGGTCTGTCAGGGGCCCAGTCTCAGGGTCTATCAGGAGCCAGTCTCTGGGTCTGTCAGGGGCCCAGTCTCTGGGTCTATCAGGGGCTCAGTCTCAGGGTCTATCAGGAGCCAGTCTCTGTGGCTGTCCGGCTTACAGTCCAACTGAACCCTACCTCAAACGTTTACAGACTCATGCTGAGGGAGGTCTGGAGAAGAGCAAAAAGATCTTTTCTGTTATGAGATCTGGAACATTTATTGTAAATTGGAGCTTTGGAAGATGGATTTTCCCAGCGACAAACTCGGAGTCTGGTAAATCCATCCTCAACCGTTGTCCTGGACCCGTAAACAGTCCGTCAACCTGCTGTGCCTGTCCTCAGGTCTGTCTGGTGTTTTTGAGTCGAGCTGTGAGGATGATGTGATGTGAAGCCAGCCTTCTTCTGCACATTTCCCTCTCTGTGTTTGATCAGGAGCCGGTTGTTTATGACTTCTTCATGTCGCTGGCGTGACGCGGTGGCGAGCAGCAGGCAGCACCTGTCCTGTGTGTTTGCTCAGTGATAAATGAGGCCGCTAATGACACTTTAACAATAAGTGCATTGGAGCTACACATCAGCAGCAGCCTGCAGCACAAACAGGCAGAGGGAGCAGCTGCTGCCACAGCTGATGACACCTGAACACAGCAGCAGCTATCAGAGTTTAGAAAGGGCCGGAAGTTTCCACGGTAACTTTCCCAAACTGTTTTTATCCATCTCTTTGAATTATTCATGTCGTTTTTATCTAATAGCTGTGTGTAAACTCAGGGAACTTTCCTTCCTCTCAAATAAAAATAAAAATGCTAAAGTCCTGATGATTAACAGGAAGTGAAAACCTAAGGAGAGCTCAGAGCTGCTTCCAGAAAACGTGCAGAGTAGAGACAGAAAGCTCCTTTTTGATCGTTATGTACAAACACAATTCCACAAAAGTTGGGATGTTGTTTTAAATGTAAATAAAAACAGAATGCAATAATGTTTAAGTCTCATAAACCCATATTTTATTCACAAAAGAACAAAAACAACATATCAGACATTGAAACTGAGGAAAAATATGAAAATATTAGCTCATTTTGAAGTTCATGGCAGCAACACATCTCAAAAAAGTAGGGACAGGGCCGTGTTTCCCACCCCCTCTTCTTTCACAACAAACACCTGGAGAGTTAGGAGACCAGTTGCTGAAGTTTAAGAGAGAGGAATGTTGTCCCATTCGTGTCAGTCTGGGGTCGTCTTTGCTGGATTTTTCCTTTTCTGATGCTCCAAATATTTTCTGTTGGTGAAAGGTCTGGACTGTAGGCAGCACCAGGCATCGTCTGTGAAGCCATGCTGTTGTGATGGATGTGGTACGTGGCAGTGTTAATTTTGGCAGCTATATTTAATTTTAGTCTTAGTTTTAGTCTTTAAATGAATGCATTTTAGTTTTAGTCCCATTGTAGTCATTTTTATCCTTTGAGTTTTAGTCTAGTTTTAGTCGATGAAAACTCAAAACATTTTAGTCTAGATTTAGTCATCCTGACGAAAACTGAACTTAGTTTTTGTCAGTTTTAGTCATCATAGATGTATTTTTTTTTAGTTTTAGTCTAGTTTTTGTCATGGAAAAAAAGGCTGTCGATGAACATTTTTAGTAATAGTTTTACCTCTGATTTCCATATACAGCGTGTGCGCCGCAGGTTTGCTCCGACCGAAGGAGAGCGACCCAGTGGAAGCAAGTCTAGAGTGCAGCGCTGCGGCGCGCAGTCCTGGTCAGCAGGAAGAGATCACGGGATCTGGTTTAATTTTGGTGGTTTCCAGTTTCGTTTGGCTGACTGTTGGGCAACTTAAACGTGCTGCTGCGAGGCTCTCTCCCTTCCCCCCGGAGGCGCCGAGGCTGATCAGACACACCTGAGTCACATCTACAATCAGCTCTCCCTGAAGTAGGCAGCAGACTCTCTCCTCTGCGCCAGTGTATTATCGACCTCCCACAGTGGTACATCGGCTCCTCTTGGTTATCTCCAGTGATTAACTTTGAGTAATTTTCTCGTGAAACGTTTTTACGTGACTCTAACCGTGCCTCTCCTCCCTCTTTTCCAGTGCCTCACTCCTGCCTCTCGTCAGTCCCAAACCCAGCACTCTTTCACTGGATCCCCTCACGTCTCTGGACTCACAGACCCCCTCCCTCCTGCACCTTTATACCTTCAATAAATGTTAAAACTGTCTTCTTCGTCTGCTTCTGGGTCCACTCATACTCCACACGTAACACTATTTTACCTTTTGGGGTTAATTTTTCATCCTTTCCAGTATAAGTCCATGATATTATTGCTTCCGCCATTGAGTGAGCACATTAGAAAGTTAAAGGGTTAATGTTTGCCTAAAGGATCCGTGGTTTTATACAAAATTCTTTGGCTAAATATCCCCCAAAGTTAACTTTTCCTCGTCAATGGCACCGTTGTAGCTCTGTGACCCACTGACCCCTCGGTGACCCTTTGCTCTTGCTACAGGATGACGTAATGTTGATATAGTGATGATGTACGATCAGGAGTCCGTTGGGTTTTATTTTGAAAGAACCGGATGTTCTACGCTTGTGACTTCCATGGTTGATGCTTTCAGAACCACAGTGAATATATGAGGTTTGGCAGTGGCCGGTGCTGACATAGACCTGCGGCATATCTTAAACAAAGCGGAGCGAAGTGTCGGTCCAGGCACGCGCCGCTGCCGGTCTGGAGCGCTGGCTATGGAAATGCTCTGATAGACTTTAGGGGGAGTGAAGTATTCTGCAGTACGAAAATTAACAGTGCTTCTACTGTGAAGCCATGCTGTTGTGATGGATGTGGTATGTGGTTTAGCACTGTCTTGCTGACGGAGACGTTGTCTGGATTGGAGCATATGTTGCTCTAAAAGCTCTCTCTACTTGCAGAGCTGCCCACGCCTTAGGCACTAATGCAACCCCATACCATCAGAGATGCAGACTACTTTAGACCTGAGCCAGGAGAACAAGCTGGATGCTCCCTCTCCTCTTTAGTCCACAGGTCACGGTGTCTGTGGTTTCCTCTGACCACAGAACAGTTTTCCATGTTTCCTCAGTCTATGTTAAATGAGCTTTGGTCCAGAGAAGACGGCGCTGTTTCTGGATCCTGTTCACATATGGCTTCTTCTGGTCTGCTGTGTGTCATGATCCAGGTTCTGAGTTGTTGTGTTTATTTGTTTTCTAGTGTGTTTCCTGTGTTTATTCAGTGTATTTCATGTTTCTAGTGTTTAGTTCAGTTGTCCTTGATGTTTTCTTTAGTCCTTGTGTTTCTGTGTATTTTGTGCTGATTTCCATGTTTCTAGTTTTATATTGTATGAAGTAATTCCCTGTGTTCCATGTTTAGTTTATTCCCTGTGTTTTATGTCTAGTTTATTCCTTGTTTCATGTCTAGTTTTACTCCTCCTGTTTCATGTTTAGTACTTCCCTGCTTCATGTCAGTTCTACATTCCCTGTGTTTCATGTTTAGTTAATTCCTGTGTCTCATGTTCAGTTTTATTCCCTGTGCTTCTTGTTTAGTTATTCCATGTTTAAGATTTACTCTCTGTGTTTCATGTTCAGTTTTCCTCCCTGTCTGAGTTTCCCTCCTTGTGTTTGGTTCTTTCTATCCTCCTGTGTTTCCCTTGTTCAGCTTCTGGTGTTTAGTTTTGTCATTCAGTCCTCGTGTGCTTCTCGTGAAATGTTCCATGTTTCCTGTTTTACTTTTTAGTTGCCTTCCCTTGTGTGTGATTCCAGTTTTGCTTCCTGCTTCAGTTTCCCTCCTCGTTGATTACCTTCACCAGTTTCACCTGTGTCTGATTGTCCACACCTGTCCTCCATTGTTAATCACTCCCTGTGTATATAAGCTCTGTCTCTCTGGGTCTGTGTCGGTTCATTTGATGTCTTCCTTGTGTCTGTCACTCCTCGTGCTTCTTTTGGATTTAGTTTGTTCCATGGACTTTGATTTTTGTAGTTCTTTTGTTTGTTAATTAAATCAGTTTTTTCTTTTATCTGTGTTTGGGTCCTCCCTTTTGAGTTTTTCCCTGCAAACTTGACACTGTGTTGGCAGACGATTTCTGGAACGTTCCTGAGCCCATGCAGTGATTTCAGTACAGAATCATGCCTGTTTTTAATGCAGTGGCCCCTGAGGGCCCCTTCAGTCTTGTCCCTTGCTCACAGAGATTTCTCCAGATTCTCTGAACTGTTTTATGATATTATGGTCTGTAGATGGAGGGACTTTCCAAGTCTTCACAATTTTACTTTGAGGAATATTTTTCTGAAATTGTTCCTCAATTTGCAGCCTCAGTTTTTCACAGATTGGTGAACCTCTGCCCATCTTTACTTCTGAAAGACTCTGCCTCTCTAAAATGCTCCTTTTATACCCAGTCATGCTACTGACTGGCTGCCAGTTATCTTTGTTCCAGCTGTTTTTCATGCACGCCACTTTCCCATCTTTTCGCCCCGTCCCTACTTTTTCAAGAATGTGGTAGTTTATTAAATCTGAAGCACAGATAAGCCTTTAAATTCAGTATCATGTTTCACTGCTGCCAGCTCAAGAATTGGAGCTTCCAGACCCTAAAGAATGTAAAAACAACAGTCATGAAAGTGCAGAGAGAGCCCTTATGCAGACAGAGATCTTCTGCTTTAACTTCAGTTCATCACACTGTGATTTCTTCCTTTTTCAGGCCTTTTTAGGGGAGTTCCATGAGTCACTGACAGCTTCTCTGCAGAATAAAACAGAGAAAGCAGAGACCTGTTGGGTGTCTGTTTTTCTGGTCGCCATATGCCTCTGTGCTCTCTGCTGCCTTGGAGTAAAGGAGAGGAGGCTGTGAGGTAATAGTGCGCAGGAGGGGGTGGAGAGAGAGAGAGAGAGAGCGAGAGAGGATATAGGACGAGCATCAATCGGTGGTTTGGCTGCAGACTGGTCGGGATCCCTCCGGAAACCTCGGTCTCTTCAGACATCAGGTCAGTAAAACCAAACGCACCGTGCGTCAGACTGTCTCAGTGGATCAGGGAGGGAGCAGCGGGGATGCTGGTGTCTGTTTGAATCTGTGGAGAAGAGGGTTTGAATTCGGGGTGCAGCTCTCAGCGCTGTGAGATGATTAGAAGCTGGAGGATACGGCAGGCTTTAGGCGTGAACCGCCGCGGTGTGCAGACATCCCTCCATCCAGACTGTCTGCAGGCTGCAGGTACCAGACTGCTGCACCTGGATGGAGTCTTTGTACTGCAGCATGCGGAAGAAGCTCCGCGAGGAAGAAGCGCTTTCTCTGCAAAGAAAATAAAAAAAATCACGGTTCATGTTTGAGTGTTGGCTCCAAACACGACCAGGCTGCTCCCTGTCCTCCCCTCTGCTCCTGCTATTCATCCTCTCACTCAGGTGAAGGCGGATGTGCTCGCCGCTATCAGCGCCATATCTCTGCTGTAGGTGAGACATGAGAGAGGAGAGAGAGGAGGAGATGGAGGAGGCTTCGGCTGACTGTTTTCACTGAAATCACTGATGAGGATGAGGCGGTATTCCCGCGCTGCTGCTGCTGGGTGAGGAGGGTAGGGATGGGCAAGATGGCCGGTAATGTTTCTGAGATATGTCCTCGTATTTTTATATGAACTATAGGCTAAGACTGCTTTATCCAAGGCTGCTCATGGGGGGGCTTTTTGCCCCCAGCCAAGCCGGGGGCAAAAAGCATGATTATATTTATAAACATAGATGTGATACTGAATTATTGTCAGGGTCTGTTTGGTGCTTGGACTCCAGAGCTGTTTGGTCCGCTTTAAACAAACTCTGGTCCGTTTCCCCAGATAGTCCGGTTCGTTTGGAGTGGTGTGAAAGCTCACACAAACTCTGGTGTGGACCAAACAAGCGGACTCTGGTCCGCTTGAAACAGGAGGTCTCAGTCCGCTTCCTAAGGAACCCTGGTGCGGATCGTTAGAGGTGTGAAAGAAAAGCAGACCAACTTGTGAACCAAAGACAGGAAGAAGCTTAAACTGTAATGATATACGGATTTATATGTGATATAATACTCTCAAATACATGTTGGTACCTCACTTCGCATCTGTGTATCCATGGCAACACGTCGTAGTCCGTGCTTATTTATTCGTCTCCTGTAAAGGACGACATGCTGGACAGCTCACCACCTTGCCGGCTGCTCATAATGCTGAAATGCAAGAGCAGCAACCACAAGACAGTTTAAATTCAGTGTTTTTTCATTGTTTATGTGGAAGAAAAGACAGGAGGAAGGAGTTTCATCTTCTTCTACGCCTTCATTTCTTCTTGGTCGCCGTTTGTTCGTGGCGACAGCGCTCCTAGCGGGCAGAGGTTGTAGGTGTTCAGACGGTTTGGTCCGCTTGACCAAGAGAGCAGTGTGAATGCGAACCAACAAAGGAAAGTGCAACAATGTTGCCATTTCTGTTCTAAAACAGGCCGAGTCCTCGGACTATCCGGTGTGAACGCGACCTTAGTCCATATGGACTTGTAGACTTGGCGGTGATGGGGAGGTGGAGGGTCGCTTGGAACCACGCCATGAATGAACTGATGGAGGAGAAAGCCACATTTAAAAGGGGCAGCAGAGATTTGATAGGCCAACAGTGAGGAAGTAGAGCACTGCTATTGGATAGGTGTGACCAGGTGATGCGAACAGCTGATTATGATGTGACAGAACAGAAGGAGGGAGTGCATGAAATCGTGCAGGCATGAACTACTAAACCCACATGGGGAATATGGTCTTCCTAACTGAACTTACGCTATAAGCTTCATTCATTTTTTTACCTGAATAACAATGATGGGAAGTTCGGCTCTATTCAGAGAGCCAGCTCTTTCGACTCCCGAACGACTCTTTATTTAGGATCTTTTATAGCCCTATATTTTACCTTAACTTCGCAAAAAATAATGCCTTATAATTGCCTAATTTTGTGCATTTATTCTGTTACAAAACCATTCCTAGGTTTAGCATTTAAATTCCACTGGTTAGGGATGTAGACGCGTGTTTGCACATGTGCAGTACAAATCGGGGACAGATCGGGTAGCTACAACCCCCCTCTCTGTTTTCACATGATGGTATAAAACTTTATCCTCACATGTGATTGGCCGCATGGCTGCTGTGCTGACCAATCAAAACAAAGTTCTGACCAGAGCTGGGGTTTGAGCACTATGAGGGCTAAGCAGTGAAAGGAAAAAAAAACTGGGAGCCGGCTCTCAGAGCTGCAGCCTTTGAGCATGACCCATCACTACTGAATAATAACATTAGGGGTCCTGGGTTGCTGGAGCCTATCTCAGCTGTCACCAGGGACAGGCAGGGTCCTCAGGACTGGTTAGAGGGAAATATCAGGGCACGCTCACACCTAGAGCCAATTAAGAGTCACCAATTAACCTAACGAGCATGTCTTTGGGGGTGGGGGAAGCCAGAGTACCTGGAGAGAACATGCAGACTCTACAGAGCTCTGACCAGGAAGTGAACCAGGAACCTCCTTGCTGTGAGGTGGCAGTGTTGACCCCAGTGCTGGTGCAGCCCTTTAAATCAGTAGTTCTCAACCTTTTCAGCCCGCGACCCCCAAAATAAAGGTACCAGAGACCGGGGACCCCCACTGTACCTGAAGGTGGTTCAACACAGCCATGCACATTAAAGAATAGTCATAGACAAGGTCACCCATGAGTGGGGTAAATGGGAGAGCTTTCTGCTGCCCAGCCAAACTGGGGGCTCATGGAGGTCAGCAAAACCATGGTCCATTATAAAGTTAAGCTGTGAAAGTCATAAATAACCACTCCTATCAAAGATAAAAATATATTTTTAATCGTTTGTGTAGTAAATTGCCTTCTTAAAAATGTAAATCTCTTTTGTTTAAAAAAAAGAAAAGAATTAAAATTGGATTAAAACGGCAAAAATGGGTTAATAATGGCAAAGAAAAGGTGAAAAAAGTGGTGAAATTGGATTTTAAAAGCAGCAGAAATGGGTTACAGGTGGCAACAAAAAATCAAAGGCAAAAATGGGTTAAAGTGGAAAAATGGGCATAAATATTGGTAAAGATGAGTTCAAAAGTGGCTGAAATGGCTTTAAAAAGGTAAAAATGTGTGGAAATTTGGTGAAAAAATGGAACTGAAAAATCTATATAAACTGGCAAAAAGTGTTAACTGAGAAAGAGAAAACAGGCAGATATTTGCAGATTGGTTAAACTAGCAAAGATCAGATATCAGATATTAAATGTGGGTAAAATGGGAAAAATTGGGGGTAAAAAAAGTGGTACAAAAGGGGTAAATAGTGGCAATAATGGGTCAACAGAGGAACATTTGTCTTAACTGGTAAGAATTTGTTTAGAAGTGTCAAAAACATGCAGAAAAAAGAGGTGGAAAGGTTTTAAAATGGACAAAAATAGGTGTTAAATGGCAAAAATGTATTACGATTGATGGGAAGTTTGATGAAAATGGGTTAAAACTGGTGTAAAGTGGCAACAGGGTCATTTATGAAATATTCGTATTTTTTTTTTTTTTAGACCCCTTCTCAGTGTTACGTGACCCCCAAGGGGGTCCTGACCCCAAGGTTGAGAACCACTGCTTTAAGTCATTATGGGTTTAAAACAAACAAATCACGAGTTAAAAGACACTTTGATGACACTGCTGATGATGGCGTGGGGAAAAATCCCTTCTTTTGCATAAATTTGACAGATGACTGTTTTGGTTCCAGCTTGCTGGCTCATGATACTGGGAGTGTGTTTCACTGCTGGCTTCATCGCCAAGCTCCTGGGTTCTGATTGGCTGTTAAAACCAGGTATCCCATGGATCTGTGAGAAGTCTTACCAAGTAAAATGAAGACTCTGAAAGTATGAAATCTTAATTTTACTAGTGAGAGGTTTTAAAGTTTAGACGGCACTCTGGCTAAGACGTTTCTTTAGCCAATCTTTGCTTTCTAGCTAAATATAATGTTTTTATTAGTGCTGCAGGACCTGGTAATGATTGCAATTAAACTGGACAGTAGTGGAAATTATGATTGCAATCAGGATATGATGAACTGAACTATAGTTTACTTGCATGGCTATTAAGGAAAATGCAGTATTGGCAAGTACACGAGTTTATGCACTGATCAGGTACCTTTTGGTTTAGCTTTATATTTAGCTTCGTTTAGCCATGCTAAATGTTAGTGCTATAAACCGGAAATGAATTCCTCTTCACTGCCGGTAAGCACTGCTTGCACAGGCTACCGTTTTTAAGGCAGTGAAGAAGAACCAGAGGAGCCACTGCAGCAGCAAAGAATGGAGGCTGTGTGATGTTTTCTTTGGATGTGATCGTTAAAATGCCTTCCAGACCGGCGCTGTCGTACACAGATGTGACACAGTTTACCAAACGTGAAAGAACTTTTGAACCATAAAACATTTCCTCTTTCTTGTTTTTCCTCTTGAAGCTAGCCATTGTTCCTTCCCACTGATGCTTTTGAGTCCCTTACAGCAGCATTTTCATCGAGCCTGGAACTGGTGTGACTTTTGGGGACTTTAACGATTAAATCCACACCAGAAAACCCGATACTGAATGACTTTTATCCATTTTAATCGAATTACAATCATTTATAACCACTAGTTTGAATGCTAACTTGAATGCTAACCGCCATATTGTTCACCCTTTGTGAGGGTCTGTCAGCCAATGGCAGGCTGTTCTGTAATCACGTCAACAGAGCATTAAAGAGAGAGAGAGATAGCCTGTGATTCAGCCTCCTGTATTATTGTTATTTTAATATTTAGCTGCAAAACTCGATAATCAGCAGGAAAACAACTCTAGGCTCACAGAGATGCTGTAATTATGATTCTATTTGATGAGTCAAATATTGGTCTGAGATCATTTTCTAGTCTGCACAGTCAGTCCAGAAAGTTCACACTGGTATCAGATCAGTACTCGTTATCAGAATCGAGTCAGGAAGGAAACAATGGTATCAGGACATCCCTACTTAATGCCGGTATTTTGTAAAAACCTTTTCAGTACTACCTAATAACAAGAGCCATGATCTAAGTGGTGAAAAAGTGGCAAAAACAGCATGAAGTAGCAATGAAAATAAGTTCAAGGTGGCAAGAATGGTCAAAAACAGCAAAAATTGTGAAAAGGGGGAGAAAAAGTGGAAAAATGGTCAGAAAGTAGCAAATATGGGTCAGAAATGACAAAAAATGAGTTACAGGTGGCAAAAAATGGTCCAAAAGTGGCAAAAAATGAGTGAAAGTGACTAAAATAGGCAAAAGGCAGTCAAGAATGGAAAAAATGGGCAAAAGAAATAGGAAACAGGTGGTATTTAATGGCAAAAGGTAGCTTGAATGGGCAAAAAATGCTGAAAAGGGCAAAAATGGGGGAAAATGGCAAAAAGAAGAGGCAAAAACTTGGCAAAAAGGAAATGAGTGGTATTTAATGACAAAAGTTGCTTATTTAGACAAAAAGTGGCAAAAAATGGTAAAAAAAAAAGTGACAAAAATGGGCTAAAAGTGGCAAAAATTTGGGGAAAAAAAGTGGTTGCAAAAATAGGGAAAAGATAGTATAAGTTGGCAAAAAGTGGCAAAAAATTGTAAAAAGGGCAAAAAAGGCAAAAAGAATAGGCAAAAATTTGGGGAAAAAAAAGAAACAAGTGGTATTTAATGGAAAAAGGTAACTTAAGTAGAAGATAAGTGGCAAAAATGGTTAAAGAGTGACAAAAATGAGTTTAAAGTGGCAAAAATTAAGAAAAAAAAGAAGTTGCAAAAATGGGCAAAAATAAAAATGGACAAAAAATAGAAAAAAAGGGTATTTAATAGCAAAAGGTAGCTAAAATGGGCAAAAAATTGTGAAGAAGGGCAAAAAAGTTTCCCTTTTTTAAGGTTTTCTGGAGAATAATGATAAAAATAGGACATTAAAGAGCCACAGATAATCACTAAAGAGCCACATGTTGAGGATCACTGATCTAATCAATTATCCAATCAAATCCATAAAAAGTCAAAACATTGATCTGCATCATAGTCATCTTGAAGCTAGGCTTTTATTTTGAAATTCCATTGTTTCTCTCTGTAATGTAATGTATGGTGTTGTGTTGAATGATAATGAACCTTTAAATTTACACACCTACGTCTCTCTCTTTGGTTTGAAATTATGACGGATGATCTTTTTTTATATTCAGATCCCTCTGATCATTAAAATATCAGAGATCTGATCATTTTCACACATGATATTAGAAAATGTTGACATCTTTTATAGAGTCTGTTGTTGCCCATGGTTTTGTGCAGTTAGGAGGAGTTTGCACTTTTTAATAATCAAAAACTAAACAAAGCTGCCCAGTATTTGGTGTCTCTGCGTTTGTTATCAAACTCTGACCATCATTTGTTTTCCTTCCAGAGAAAAATCAGAGATCCATGTTGTGTTTCACCATTCTGCTAAATATAGTAGGATTAGATGTTTTTGTGCGTCTCACCCAGCCCTAGAGGAGGGCCAGGCCGCCGGCTCCAGTGCTCCTCCTCCTCCTCCTCCTCCTCCTCCTCTGCAGCAGCAGCAGCATCTCGGCTGCTGGTGGCTGCTGGAGAGTCTGAATTATTTATAGCTGCCAGAGCATTGATTAGCTTTATGTAATGCACAGGGAGCGTTATGTGGGGGCTGTCATAGTGGAGGCTTGTGTTTGTGTATCAATGAAATAGTGCTGGAAAGGAGAGCTGAGGTGTTCTGCACACACCGTGTGCATGAATGCATGTCTGTGCGAGTTTGACAGAGCTCTGAGCAGCCAATCAGAGAGAGACTGAATCGTATTCTATAAAACAGGACAGTCCTTTCAAAATAAGAGACTTTCTAAAATGAGTATGTGCACATTTGTCATAAGTAGACTGTAATTTCATCTCCATGTATTCTCTGCTTTAAGAACCAGAGGTTACAGTTTGCATTTTTCTGCTAGAATTTGGTCGCAGCTTTTGCATCTCAAACACATAAAAATCATAGTTAATGACCCCAAAACATGTCAGAATCGAGCCTAAATAAAAAAAAATACCACAGTTATCCTCTTGATATAATTCTTGATAAATGTGCAGAGTAAGAAAACACCCTCGATAGCGCTCTGAAGCACGTCAGTTTGTTTGTGTCATGAAAAGTCCTCAGAGAATTCAGTTTCCTGTCATTTATAACACAGATAAATCAAACCCTGCTCTCTAAGAGGCTTGGACCTGCAGATCTTTGTGCATTTTTCCTCTGAAAATAATTTACTGATGATTGGGACGGTTGCTGCTTGAGTTTCCGTCTAATCCTCTAATCTTTCTGCTTCTTGAATGTGTGATTATTTCATCTGGAGCTGCTGAACTACAGGTTAAGCTTTTCCTGATGTTCAGACTGTTTGAATCATGTCTGAAATGCCACAGCGGACACTGTAAGACCGGGAAAATGGTGATAAAACTTCATCAAAAGAGGCTTTAGCTTCGTGTTTTGTGTTGGATCTCTGCAGACAATCAGAGCTGTCACAACAAGAGTCAGCGGATTTCCTCGCTATCGTACTCTTCATCTACTGAATCTAAAGAACACAACAGACAGGAATCATAAATTAAAGAGTCACTGTCTGGACGGTAAGCAGAGGAGAGGGAACAGGGTGGAGATGAGAGCATCCAGTAAAGAGCTCTTTAGTTTTCCTCCAGGCTGTTTGAAGAGAAAATCAGTGATCTGAAAATGTGCAGCAAACACTGGAGAGCATGAAAGAGCTCCCTGTGCTCACAGTGTATGATGTGAAGGAAAAGAGCTGAAAAAATGACCACAATTTTATTTACTAAGATTTTTTTAGACCAAGATGTCCGAAAGAAGAATTAGAGAGATCCTGACTTTTGTTTTGATTTGTTTTGATTTAACCTCTGAAGCCCTAGCAGGACCAAATTTGGTCCTTGAGCTGAACAAACTTGGTCTGTGCACTCTAGTTTTGTACAAAAACAGTCGTGTTACACGTCAAATTAAACAGAAGAAGCTCAGCTACAAGCTCAAATAAACTATTTTTTACCTGCAACACATCCAACTCAAAAAGGACTCAAATCAATGACCACATATCAAAGTAGCAGTAGCGCTACGTAGCCAGACACTTCCGCCTCCTACTGAATACCCCTTGCCATTAAAATACCGCTTTTTTCCTTTTTTGAGCCATTTTGCAACTTCTTTTGCCACTTTTTCCACATTTATTCCAATTATCCCAGACTCCCAGACGTTTGCCTCTTCTTTTTGCCAATTTTTCCCATTTTTGCCCTTTTTCACCATTTCTTTTTTTTTTGCCACTTTGGGCTACTTTTGCCTTACATACCACCTATTTCCTATTTTTTTGCACATTTTTTGCCACTCTTGACTGCTTTTTGCCCATTTTAGTCAATTTTCACTCATTTTTTTGCCATTTTTGGACCATTTTTTGCCACCTGTAACTTATTTTTTTTGTCACTTCTCACATATTTTTGCTACTTTCTGACCATTTTTTCACTTTTCACCCCCTTTCACACATTTTTGCTGCTTTTTGACCATTTTTGCCACCTTTAACTTATTTTTATTGCTACTTTAAGCTGTTTTTGCCACTCTTCACCACTTAGATTGTGGCTCTGTAAAGGTTTTTTTCAACAATTTGGCTCTTTGGTTGAGCAGGGTTGAGTAACACTGATTATGACTATCTTTTTTCTTTAAGTTTTAATAACCAATGTCAGCCTGTAGACTCTCCTGTCTCCTCTACTGGCTGCACATCAGTGCTCAGCTGATGGAGGAGACAGGATAGAAGCTTTTATGTTTTTTTTTTTTTAAAGATTTATTTTTGGGCTTTTTCGAGCCTTTATTAGAGAGAGGACAGTGGATAGAGTCGGAAACAGGGAAGAGAGCGGGAAGATAGTGCCATGGGCCGGATTTGAACCCGGGTCGCCTGCGTACATGGTGCCTTAACCACTCGACTACTGGCACGCCCAAAGCTTCTGTGTTATGGTTAAAAATGAGTTAATCACTTTGAAGAAGCAGATAAAATTGAAAAAGGGGAAACAGAAATATTGTTGTCAAAAGGCTATCCTTCTTTTGCTGCACTTTCTAAGAAAATCCACAAAAAATGAAAGGCTTTAGGGGAAAAATTGTCTCTGGAAATTCAAACAGTCTTAGCAGATATCTTTGTTATAACAAGATTGGTCTTGCAATGCACTTTTGTGCCGTAAAATTTCGCTGCCATGCTACAATGGTGATGAGGATTTAGTGATGATTAATCTCATGCACCTGTGTGTGATCAAAATGTTACATATTATCAAAAACAGTGAATGTGCAGCATGTCCTTGTGGTAGAGGCAGATTTATTGTGAAGAAAATCACCTTACTAAAGCGTTTTTGTGTTTCCTGCCTTCTCAGTCAGGGCGTACTCCACCTCTTATCCAGTGACAGCTGGGATCTAGCCAACTTACAACCCCAAACAGGAAGATAAAGGATGGTAAATGTAGATGATGAGAGTAGAAATCATTGCTGGTTGACTTAACCCACCTCTTTGCTAACCTGTGTTTGCTGTAGCTGCAGTCCTTTATTTTATTGCTCTTATATCTGAGTTTTTCCATATTTGACTGTCAGACAGCTACATTTTGTGCAGCTTTACTTCTTTTTCTTCATCCTCATCCATCTCTCAGCCGCAGTGTTTGTTTGAGACGAGATAACTTTCCTCTTTTAAGATTGAAAAGTTGCATATTGTAGCTCTAAAGCTCCTTGTGTAGGTGTAATTTCTCCTGACCTTTACTATGACCCCTTTTTACAGCAGTGTGGAGGATCCTGTTTCTCATGACAACCTCACAATGAGCTCATGAGCCTTCAGAACTCGACACACGTCAATATATCAGCAACTAAAGCAGCTGACGAGCGTTATCAGCCGTCGTGGCTGCACTGACTACAGGCTCACGGTTATCAGCGCTGCATCTCTCCTCTGTACTGGGATGATAGCGTGGCCACAGATGAATACAGCTCCACCCTCGCTGGTGGAATCACTCCGGAGCAGCGAGGTTTGAGTGGCAGCTGCTCTGAAAGATTCGTCAACACACTGGCATTCTCGCCGTGTCTGTCACCCTGCTGGTGCCATCAACAGGCCGCTGTAGATGTTAGCTCGGTCACTGTCAGCTGTACAGAGAGGTGACCCCATCCTGCTGACTGTTAGGGATGTTTTTATGACATTTAAAGATGCCAACCACATCTACCTGCAGCTCAGAGGCTGACTTTACAGCTCTACTTACAGTTCTAGGGCACAGTTTTGTTCACATCTCCTGTGAGTCCACACGAGTCAAGCCCAAAACTGTCTCTAGAGTCAGACTACTATCAAATGAACCAGACTTTGGGGTCAGTTGTACTTGGATGTGGGCCCAGGTCCCTAATGTGAATCCACCCTTAAAGGGCCAACAGGTGTTTTATGATTAAGGCTCAGTGAGATCTGAACGGTTCAGGTTTTTGCTAATCTGTGTTTATACCATGCATGCACAGCAGTCAGTGCTGGTAGAACTGTGCATTTCACCTGGTAGAGCTGATGTAGCTGAGCATGTTAAAGGGATATTTCACTATTTTTTAAGCTGAGCTGTATATCTAGCCATAGTAGTGGCATTATAGCCTGCAGTGACTTCAGTGAGTGTTGCTCCTTTAAGAAGGACTCGCTGGTTTTACCGGCCAGGAAGCTAGGCTACACAGCGTCACAGATGGTACAGTTTCTCTGCGGTGTTTAGTGAGTTTTTAGTAAAAATGGGCTACAAAAAATTTTGGCTCAGACGTCTGCAGCACTGAAAACTTTTGAAGCTTTTTTTTTTTCTTACCCAGAAAGCCTCTGAGTTTTATTGCTATTTTTCAATGCAGGCTTTACATGTGCTCCTGCATTACAAAAAAGACAAACACAGAGGCTTTCATGGGTATAGAATAAAAGCCTAAAAAAAAATTTGATGAGGGGCAATGCATTTATCATTATATAATTATTACTTACTATTATTAATATTACATGATTGATGGATTCACCCATTTCCGTGTTTCTCACTGGTGAATCCATCTTGCAAAGCTCCCGTCTGAACTGTTTGGGCCCGGTTAGAAAAGTGACTGGACCAATCAGCAACGAGGGGCAGTACTTTTGGGTGCATGGAGTCGTGACGTAAGCAAGCAGCAACAAGAGGCCGGAGTGGTGGAAGAGATAAGCGTGGATTCTGCGAAAGCGTAACTTGACACCTGATGGATTTTTTTCATACATCCATCTGAAAAACCTCTAATAGATGGTGTTTGGGAAAGAGCAGAGCCTTTGAAAAAAAAAAACTCAGAGGGTGATTGGATGAAAGTTCTCTGTCACATCTTTACGGGCCAATCAGAGCTACAAAACACGTGATGTAGCCGCTACCTAGCAGTAAACTCCATAGAGAACAGCATAACGCAAACCATGGTGACTGTAGACATATCAGTACACGACTTTTGTCGTTTTTGAAAAGGAAACAACCCACTGCTGTTCTTTTTTCTTCTTTTAACCAACAAATGTCGTCAAGTTCTGGTGAAACTGGCGCTTTAGCAGCATCCACGCTAATCTCTTCCTCCATAATTGCACTGGCGTCTTGTTGCTGCTTGCTTACATCACGACTCTGCCGCACCTGAAAGTATTGCTCCTCGACGCTGATTGGTCCTGTCACTTTCTAACCGGGTCCAAACGGTACAGATTGGAGCTTTGCAAGATGAATTCGCCAGTGAGAAACACGGAAACAGGCGTATCCATCTGCTTTACAAGGTTCACGAAAGTGCCAGCTTTATCAGAACTTGACGGCATTTCTTCGTTAAAAGAAGAACAAAGAACAGCAGTGAGATGTTTTCTTTTCAAAAACGACAAAAGTCGTGTACTGACATGTCTGCAGTCGCCATGGTTCTCGTTATGCAGCTCTCTATGGAGTTTATTCGTCGGTGGCAGTGCTCCCCGTTTTGGGGCTACCACGTCACGTCACGTTTTTTTTCAAAGGCTCTGCTCTTTCCTAAAAGCTGTCTTTTGAACGTTTCCAAAGTGTCAGGTTAATTATATTTTATTTTATAACAACATTCAATCGCAATTATTTTGACTCATCGCAAATTGAAGGGAATGATGATTTTATGTCTTTCTCATTTTTTAAAAAAGTCAAATATCAACAAAAGGAAAAAAAGCAGATTTTTTTTGCAAATTATGCCAGGAAGAGTTTACTCTTGAATGTTTGCATGATGTGTAGAGAACATCTCTGCCTTAAATAATATATTTAACTGGTATTTTGACAGACATTTCAGGTTAGAGAAATATTGCACCTGCGATTTGAAAATTGCGCTAGGACACGTTGCGGTTTATTGTAAATTTCCATTAATTGTCCAGCCGTACTGCTCCGGCCACAGCTGATGCCTTTGTGAACAGATATCTGAGGAACACTTCAGATAAGATCAGATATTCCTTTATTAGTCCTGCAAGGGGAAATTCCAAACGTTCCACTTTGAGGGATTTCTTTATACTTGCACAACTCTGAAGAGAACTCTGTTTACTCTTAGTCAAGGTTGGACTCAGTAGAATTGAATGCCATAGGTCAAAGGTCAAGGCCAGTAGGCCTGAGTTTCATCCCTTGCTTGTTACTAGGATATCTCAAGAGCACTCACAGGGAATTTGTGCAAACTTTGCATGAATTTTTCCTTTGCCTTAAAGATAAACTCTTGGATTTGGAGTTCAGAGTTTCAAAGACATTGTTCATTTTCACCCCTTGCTTTTGGAGTGAAAGGTGTAAATCTTGTGCGCACTATAAACCACGTTTAAATTTTTTTTTTTTTTTTTATCACTCTAGGCTAACATTAACAGAGACAGAACTCCAACAATAGTTAGCACGGCTGCAGAGGCTCATGATCCACCTGCTGGTGGTTCTAGCTCTGTTATATTTTCCTGAATCTGGGATCTCATGCACTGCATTTGCATCCCAACAGAGCCAACAAACTTGCAGATAAAGGGCATGTTCATAGCACTGGATAATGTTTATGATAATGCTCCTAAACGCTGCAGACTGAACACTTCTGAACATCTGATACCGTTGTCTGTGTCGTCATTCTTTCACTCAGCAGGAGCCTCAGAAGACGTCAGAGGGATTTCATAAAAGATGCATTATTTATAACTGGCTGCGCCCTGAAATACCTTCAATAAGGCTGCCTGCGGTTCTTTATTTAGTCAATGTGACTGTTTTCATGCTGAGATGCTTCTCACCACAACCCGCCTCAGACCTCACCCAAAGGTTCAGTCAGGAAACAAAGAGACGTCTGTCTGCATCTGTGAGGGCAGATTCACAGCTTTATTTATTTAAACACCTTCAGTCTGTGCATGACGACATGAAAAATTCAAAATATCATCAATTATACAGAAATTATGATGAAGGTGATGCTAAGCTTCATGGGAGAATGAGTCTCCAGGATTCAAGACGTGAAGGTTTGTGTGGCAAATAAGGGTACGGTTAGGGTCCATTTATGTTCTCTAAGGTATAAAAATGCTAGTTATTTACCCTTAAAGTTTGGTCTTCATGGTACTTAAATGGTATTTAATACCTTAAATACAATAAAGTAACAAAATATTCAAGGGTTCTTTTTTAGTACCGTTTTCTCCACACATAATGGTACAACAAACAAATAGGGGTACAATTAAAACGTCACTGTCGGTGCTTGTACCATAAAGCAAGGGTGTCAAACTCAAGGCCCGGGGGCCAAATCCGGCCTGTGGAACAGTTAAATCCTGCCTGCAAGATGATCTCATATTTCTGTTTTAACTGGCCGTCAGTCTGAGGTCTGCAGATTTCCTCAAGTCTAAAAATGTAAACTTATCCTGATGATTTAAGATATCCTTGTTAAGTCATAAAATCTGAAAAAGGAGTGAAAATAATTATATAAAAAATCAGGAATGAGGGAAAAGAGATTAATTTGTTTCTAAATTTCATATTTTCAATTTTGCATTTCACAATAAGGACTTAAGATTGGGATTTGGAGTTTAAATTTTGTACTTTGAACATTTCAACTCATAATTTTGACTTCTTCTTTAATGTTTTGAGCTTTCAGAGTCATAATATAAAATTCTAAGTCATGTTTTGACCTTTTTAAGTAATTATGTTGTATTTTTCTCATATTTTCACCTCCTTACTTTGACTTCGTAATCACATATTTTGACCTTTTAGACTCAATTTAAAATTTTGAATCATATTTTGACATTTAACCCTTTAAAGCCTGAAAACACAAATTAAATGTTTATTTGACTTTCTAATGAAAACAAAAAAAAAAAAAAAAAAAAAAAAAAAAGAATAAATAAAAATAAATAAATAAATAAATGAATAAATAAAAAATCTAAATTCCTATGAAATTTAACATATATTTTTTTGAATCTCATTTGATACTATAGTTGTTTTTGGTAACTGATAATCCACTTGGGGGCATTTTTATCATTTATCAGATTGTATTCAGAAGTTTTTTTTTGTCATTTTTGATCATTTTGATTAGATAGCGGTATCATAAAAGTATGTATGAAATATGATACAACAGGCTGTAAGGGGTTAATTTCGTGATTACAAATTTTATTTCATAATTTTTCCTCTTAAGCTCATAATTTCAACTGTCTTTCTGATATACTTGCCTTTAAAAAACATAACTTTTCAATTTCATGTTTTGACCTTTGTGAACTAATAAATTTACTTTTCTCAGATCATGAGCCTTTAAACATTTCTTTTTGACTTTTTTAAACTCAAAATCATTCATCATTGGTGCAAAGGTTTATTTTCATATTCTGTCACTGGTGAAATGAGGTTGACAGTTTATGGTAGAAAAGATGAACCTGTTAGGGTCCTCAGGTTAGTCCTGAATCCAGAATCCGGTCCCTGCTGTGATTGAGTTTGACACAAAGGTACATATTTGTACTTTTTCCTCATGTTGAGGTACTCAAAGTCACTCTCTGTGCAAAAAACGACTGTCATAACAAAAAAGTGTTTCCTTTTTCAATAGAAAAAAGAAGTGCATCAGCTTTAAATAAAACAAATATGGGAAAAATATATTTTGTCAAAGTTATCTTGCTAATGGTATACAACAGTAGTGCAACAACTTTGATTAAATATTTGAAATAAATAGAAATTATAAGTGTATAAAAATATATATATATATATGTGAATTACATAAAAATGTTAGATTTCTTAGATATTATACTTCCCATCATCCTCTTGTTTTATTGGATACAGATTTGCAGTTTACCTGTTTTGATTGGTGATTACATGTGTCAATCATAAGCAGTCAGTGCTGATTGGTTGTTGGAGTGTAACAAAGAAGTGCTGGGGCAGCGACTCAGCATTTTTGCTGCAGTGCAGGTTTGCTGAAAAAGTGTTCTCCATGGCGCTGGCAGAGCTTACAGCTGAAGACCTGATAAAAAACTTTATTGAAACAGGTATAGAGCTGACTGAAGTTAAGGCCCAAAGGTTCAGCGGTAAGTTTTTATTTATTTTACAACAGTTCCCTTTGGACAACTGCCAAGGGGAAAAATATTAGCACCCGCGGGCTAACATTTGTGGGGCGGGAGCTAACAGACGGCTAGCAAGAATCCACCGGTCCTGATGTGAAGTTTAACACAGGGCTAGTTTCAGCTTGTGTGAGCAACTTGAGGCTACAGAGAAGCTGCCAGTCAAGAGGGAAAATACTGTTAGCACACAGTAACAATAACTACTAAAAGTCATGGGCTGGCTAGTTTTAGAGAATGTCAGTAGCAAAAGAAAAGCTTAAAGAAAATTAGCTGTCAGGGTGCTGTGGATCCATCAGATAAGAGGGAAACAGCAGCTAGTAGCACGTAGGCTAACGGATGCACGCTAGTTAGTTTAAAAAAAAATTAGAAGGCACTTTGAATCCATCAAATGAGAGGAAGAGGTTTGCGGCTAGCATTAGCGCTCTAATTTTAACCCTCTGGAACCGTTTAAATATTTGTTCCACTTAGGACCTTTAGTGCATAATATGCGGTCCTCATGTTGTCGCTGATAAAAAATATTATTCATTCATATTTTATTCTGCTTTCATTGAGCTCATTTTATTCAGCTACATCCGACCTCAATGTTCATATAGAACATTTTTGCATTTTTAAAGATTTGACCCTTTAAATGCCAGATATTTGTTATGATGGCTCCATGTTTTCAGATGGAAAAAAAGAGGAAATATGAAGTTTTTTCAATGCACTACATGCAAAGTAGATTTTTTTGTTGTGGATTATTACAGCCTGGGATATGTCAATGATTGGCTGCAACATTGCTTTTTATGCATTATAACTGTTTATGCAGTGACAAATACTCACATTTAGGACCATAATATACGCCATTGAAACCCATTCTAACTGTAATTTTTGATCTCCCTGCCATCAAAGCATAATACATACATTTTATTATATCTGGGTGTCAGTCTAACTTTGACCTTAAAAATTGATCGCTTTCAGTACTCTGCACCAGTGGCATCATTTTGACCATATTTGGCACATGGAGAATAAACATGCTATTTCTATTAGATGGCACTGTCACATTTGACCCCTCCCTCGCGTGTGGATGGATGTGTGTGTGTGTGTGTGTGTGTGTCTGTGTGTGTACATTTATAACTTTGAATTTTGAACTTCTGCACTAAAACCACATGAAACAGAATGAATGGAAAAACAGTGGCACCTGAAGGCCTTTGCTCATAATGTCATAAGGTCATACACACACACACACACATACCACCACAAACACACACCCACACACACAGGTCCATACACACAAGCATACCACTTCAAGTAAATCAAATATGGGGCATCTTCAATCACATCAGAGATGCTGCAGAAACAGAAACAATAACAAACTGGAGCTTTTTGGTGAGTTGTTTACACAGCTGCGCCTGCAGCCGAAGTTTATAAGAAGGCAACCTGTGGAACTGCTCATTTTGTACCTGGCAATATGGAAAGATGTTCCCAAGACGAAGTGCAGCTTTGGATGTTGTTTTGAAGTCTGATGACAGCTAGCAAAGGGCATCAGACTTGGAGGACACAGAAGAGGAAGAGGATTGTGTCTGAATCCCCTTCTGAGAGCTCAACTGTGTCCTCTGACAGTGGGGAAGGTGAGACAGCAGAGGCCACAATATGGACTTCCAGAGGCGGGGCTATTGAGCGGGCCCCCACTTAATATGCTGTTAGAGACAATTACATTCAGAAAAAATTCCACTGTTTTTCCAAATCAAATATATTCTAAATGTTGACACAACTTGGATCCTGTGCTGAAAAATGTTGGTTCCTCTTTGTTATGACGGTCGTTTTCATACATGAAGCGAAAGGGTCGGTGAAGAATGGACAGTACTCAGGACAGGACAAGAGTTGGTCCTTCAAGCATGACACATAGTTGACCACACGCTGCATGTAGCAGTTAGTCATTGTGTTTAACTATGACAGAGGAAGTGTTTGTTGAGGATTTATTGTGCAATATTGTGTTAAAATTAGGGCTGTCCAAAGATTACAATTTTTAATCACAATTAATCTTAGGATTTCTGTAATCACGATTTCCCATTTTAAAATGACACTTAAAATTACACATAAGATGCTGATGACTTGTCCATTGAGCTGTCTGAATTTTAAGGTATAATGGGACATGAAGGGGCAGAGATGGACTTTTTTTTACATCTGTGTCTGCAGGGAGACAGTGGCATGGCTCAACCAAAATGTTCTGAAAGGCCCAAGAAAGCAACAAAGGCACTCTAACTGTAGTCTTTGAGTAATGGCAATTAGTGATCAATCTTGACAGGCCTTGTTAACAATGTTGTCACCAGAGGTCCAAGGATGGTCTTTTAAGGTACAAATCATGAGGATACAATTAAGTACCCCATGTTAAGGGTACCTTAAGGGTGCTGCCTCATTTGTACCTTTAAAGGTACAAAATCAGGCTTCTGTTTCTGAGTGTGTGGTTGATTAGTTTCCACTGATAAAGGTCAATAAACTGTCACTGTTTTATTTCACAGCTCTCAGGCAGATGTGAAGATCAGATGAAGTTGCAGAAGGAACTGTGAGAACATCGATACTGCAGATTGAAGTAAGATCAGATCTGTTTTTAAACTCTAAACCTTAAATCAGACTGCTTAGATTTAGATTACACACTCACAGTGCAGGATTCAACTTTCATAGCAAGTTTACACATCAGGAGTTCTCATTAGAACTTTGAACTCTCTCTAGCTCTGCATGGCTGAATGTTTTCCAACATCGTCCAGGTCCAGGGTTTTCCATCCTGAAAGGCTTTCAGTCTAGCTCTTTGCTCCTGTTTTAAAAAATGAATGTGTTTCAATTCTGACGAAACTGCCACTGTGGCTGCATCCAGGCAGTTAACCCCCGACAATAACGGCCACAAATGATTATGCACCGATATGATACCGTTTGGTTTAGCTTTATATTTTGCTGCGTTTAGCCATGCTAAATGTTAGCGCTATAAACCAGAAACAGTTCTTCTTCCCTACTGGACATGCACGAGCTACTGTTTTTAGAGTGAAGAAGAACCAAAGGACTCACTGCAGCGGCAAAGAATGGAGGCTGTGTGATATTTTTTCCCTGAATGTGATCGTTAAAATGCCTTCCTGACCGGCGCTGTCGTACTCGACAAGAAGTGACACAGTTTATCAAAAGTGAAATAACTCTTGAACATAAATCGTTGCCTCTTTCTTGTTTTTCCTCTTGAAGCTAGCTGTTGTGCCTTCCCATTGACAATAGTGTCAATGGGAAGGCATTTGAATCTGAAATGAATTCCCATTGCCTTTGAATCTGATCAAGAGAGGGGGGCAGAACTTTATTCAAAGGGGTAAGGCCCAAATCTGGGGGTGGGCTAACCCCCTCACATGGGGAGGGAACAGATTTTTCTGGTACTTGAGAGGATTGTTGACAGGTCAGGGGCACACATTTTCATTAGAAAAGCCTGAAAAAGTGTATTTTGCATAATATGTCCCCTTTTAACTGTAATGGACTTGACTTGGACTCTTGGTCCATATCTGGCAACCACACCCACTGGATCATGTAAATGATTGTATTTTTAGAGGAAATCCCCCTTGTGACCTCTCCTAAGATTGGTTTATTTCACTTTAAAGTCCAGTTGAATCACACCAAATTAAACGCAACATCATAAAAGTTTAAATTTGATTGTAAACTGTACTACTTTAAAATGCTGCATGAAGCCTTTTTGAATGTTGTGTTCCAGCTGCTTTGAGAAGAGTTAAACCCTGCACTTCCTGTCTGCTGCTTTCTCTAATACCAACTCTAATGAAGTCATCATCCACCTGTCCGTCTGTCCGTCCCTGCTCTCTGTCGCTGATCAGCTGCAAATTGATGAGTCATCCTAAAAAGCATCTGAGTCACCGGCGCCTCTCCGGATCCTTCTGTGTCTACCTGTGATAGATTTCACTTTTGTTTTCCATTAGATGAGTCACTGTAAAATATTTAGAAGTTTATTGGTTTTTAATGACCACTCAGATGTTTTATGAGCTAAAGGTCAGAATAACAGGACATCACTGTGACCTCATCATTTCCTCCTAAACCAACAGAATCCCTGCAGGGCTTTCTCTTATCTCTGCTCTTTTAGTACTGGCAGTTTCTCTTACAGTTACGCTGGATCAGCGAGTCCTCTTCAACAGTGAATTGCAACTTACCTCTTTTACAGAACAGCTGGGAATACAGATGTGTTACCTTTATATTTATTTTATATATCAATCATGGACAATATAACTTGGCTTTTTTTTGTTTTTGTTTTTGTTTTTTTTACAAAAATTAAGAAAAAATACCCTTTTTATTGCTAATTGGAAAACAGATTTCTACAAAGCAATGTCAGCTAAATAAAAGCATGCAATGTTAAATAAGTGACTGCATAAATATTCCCCTCCTTCTAGCCAGTATTTAGTAGAGTCACCTTTGGCTCTGAGTCTGTGTGGATAGGTCTCAAACATCTGGACTCTGTCATTTTACTCCATTCTTCTTTACTAAATTGCTCAAGCTCTGTCAGGTTGTTCAGGTATCAGGCATGGATGGCCCTTTTCAAGTCCAACCACAAATTCTCTGTTGGATTGAGGTCTGGGCTTTGACTTGGCCACTCCAGAACATTCCCTGTGTTGCCTCTGTATGCGTCATCTCATTCTCCTGCTGGAAAATAAATCTTCTCCTAAGCTGTAGCTCTCTTGCAGACTGAAAAAGATTATCCTCCAGGATTATCCTATACTTTTCCCCATTCATATACCTTTACAAGTCTTCCAGGGCAGACTGCTGAGAAGCATCCCCACAGCATCATGCTGCCACCACAGTGCTCCACAGTAGGGATGGTGTGTTTGTGGCGATGTCAGTGTTTGTCGTCTTGTCTGATGGTCAGAAAGCTCAAAGAACTTTCTTCCTCTTGGCCATGGAGTCTCCCACATGCCTTTTGGTGAACTCTAGTCCAGATTGAATCTGAGTTTTCTTCAACAGCGTCTTTCTCTTTGCCACTCTCCCATGAAGCTCTGACTGGTGAAGAACCCGGCCAACAGTTGTTGTCTGCAGAGTCTCTCCCATCTCAGCTGGAGCTTGGAACTCCTTAAGAGTAGTCATGGGTGCCTTTGTGGTCTCTCTCACTAGTCTCTTTCTTACACGCTCACTCAGTTTGTAAGGACGGTCTGATCTAGATTTACACATGTGACATTTTCCTTCATTTCTTCATGATGGATTTAGCTGACCTCTGGGGGATGTTCAGAGCCTTGGGTATTTTTTGTATCCATCCCCTGACTTATGCTTTTCATTAACCTTTTGTCTGAGTGTTTTTTTGTCCTGTCAGTGTAATGGTAGCCATGAATACTGGTTAACCAGTGACTGGACCTTCTTTACACAGGTGTCTTCATGCTACAATCACTGAAACACATTCACAGAACTCAGATGATCCCCATTTCACTAACTGTGAGACTACTAGCACTGACTGGCAGGGCCTCTGTTGAATTAGGCCAGTCACTGTAACAGGGAGGAATATTTATACAGTCACTTATTTAACGTTACATTTCTGTTCTGCATCCAAGAACATGAATATTTTTACAGCTTAATATGCAGACAAGTAACTTTTAGAATAAACTGGTATTAAATGAGAACCATAGAGAAAAAGATGAACATTTAGTGGACAGTGGAAATCCCAAACAATTCTCTAAAGTATTTTTGCTTCTAAATTGAAGAGAAAAAGCAGTTTAGTGTTTCCAGCCTCCTCTGACAGAGCTGTGGCTTTAACCTCTGTTTCTCTGCATGTCACCCCTCAGAAAACACATGGATTTATTGTTCAATCAGCCATGTAATGAACGCCACCGTCCTGAATCCCCAGCTAATTAACTGCACAGCAGGTTCCAGCGCTATGTTAAATAACTGGTGGCCAGCCCACACATTGTCTGGCTGGAAGCAGGGCCGATTCACTTACTTCCACTAAATACCGTCTGTACATTCAGCAGAAAGCCGACTATTCCCTCTGAAACGGTCAGATGACTTTTTCATGTGGAGTTTTAATCGTCTACACTTTGACGCCGTGGTCACCTCTCCGTGTTCTGGAGATGGTTTGGCGGTCTGCCACCACACCGAGGCCTCTGAAGTCCTGTTTAACAGCGGGCTGTCACCGCGTTTATCATGGAGCTCCTCACGCTGTCACACAGTGACAGCAAATGGGGCAAAGCTCAGCCCTGTTACACTGTTCAGCACGATGTTGGCAGCGTGACAGCAGCGGCTCATTTCACTGAACAAGGCCTGAAACAGAAACAGGTCATGAACTAGAATCTATACGAGATCGAGGCTATATATGGACCTGACAAGGACCAGTTAGAAATACAGAGAAAGTCCTGATTCTCTCTGAATGCTGTGCAATGCTGCTGCCAGGTTTCTGTGAATCTAGATGAAAGTTTGAAGACAAGATGTGTTAGCTTATAGTGCATGACCCTGAAAAAAGAAGATCCCTGTTGTGTTAATTTCAACTAAACTATGACTAAAAGTGTTTGTCGACAGCCTTTTTTTCCATGACAAAAACTACTAAAACTAACAAAAATAGATCTGTGATGACTAAAATTGACAAAAAGTAAGTTTAGTTTTCTTCAAGATTACTAAAACTAGACTGAAATGTAATTTAGTTTTTGTCGGACTTTCAAAATCCATGACATTTCTCCTCTGTGGGTAAATCTGTCAACAAACAATGCATCTATATCTATTCTGCCTCTCACCTGTAGAAAGCAGGGACCCCAGGTTAGGCAGGGTGAAGAGAACACACTACCATGATTTGGTATCAGATTTAGGCAAGAAAATAAATGCTTGGACTAAAACTAGACTAAAATGTTTTGAGTTTCGTCGGCTAAAGGATAAAGGGTGGAAATGACTAAAATGGGACTAAAACATAAAATACTTTTCATTTAAAGACTAAAACTAAGACTGAAATTAAAAATAACTGCCAAAATTAACACTGGATCCCTGGTTCTGTGGAAACTCAGACATCTGAAGACATGTAATAGTTAAATAACCCACGTGTTTATACAAAGAACAATCTCTAGCTGATTTAAGAGGAGCTAAACCTTCAGACCACTTTAAATCAGATGAGGGTTCAAATCTTGACATTTTAGAACAAATTGGCTTATCTGGTGCAAAGTGTTGTATGCAAGGCTGCCACAAGGGCAGATAAAGGGGAGACCTGTTTGGGCACAGTCATATTGAGTGGTGACAGTGGGTTAAAAGCAACGAAAAACAAAACTTAGCTGGGTTTTAAGTGGCAAAATAGTTATGAAAATGGGCTAGAGGTGGCAAAAAAGTGGCAATGGGTTGTAATTGGCAACTAGGGCTGCAAGCAGCTGTGAAGGACCCTTGCACCCTGGCATAGGTCGAGTGTAGGAATAATTGGGTGCTGCAGAGCACAGAAAGCATGTCAATCTTCCTAGGAATGTTATTTATCATTAGCAATAACCTGTAATACATATTTAAATTTGTAGAGGGGCAGACCCTTTTCATTAATGAGAGATTTGATCCAAATTGATAGTTTCACTTAAGAGTTGCGGTGACTTCCTGTGAAATGGCAAGATAACGAACCCCTCCGATTAAGAAGTGGCCTAATTGGGTCACTTCCTGTTGCCAGTAGGGGTGCTGTGGTCAAAATTAACCATTAAACATGTAGAGGGGCAGACAGTGATCCTACATGTGAAATTTGAAGGCGATTAGATGTTTGATAGGAGAGTTGCATGTACTTTGCATCAATTGGCAAAATATTAAAATGCTCGCCATCGCCTGTAAGACATCCTTCAATGAAACATATCTATGATGTAGCCAATTACTGAGGCCTTTCTTTCCAAATCAGAGCTCAATAGGCGAAGCACAATAAGAGAAATTAAAATATGACCCATTTGTGTCACTCCCTGTTGCCAGTAGAGGGCGCTATGATGAGATGTTTGTATGTGGGTGTGTTCAGTGTGATACTGTTGTCCTGCAAGATAGAGCAGAAGATTACAGAATATTGTTTACCAAAGTTATAATAGGTCTAAGTCATTTGGAACCATCAAAAACGCCTTATTTTGAAAAAGACAATGGTGGACTTCCTGTTTGGATTTGGGCATGGGTCCAAGAGGCTTTTTTTTTTTAAGGTCTTATGATGACCCAAATGCACACCAAAAATCTTAAGCCTAGGCTTGATGGTTTGTGGGGGCTGAATATTTAAAGGGAAAATGACAAAAATCTGAGGCAGAAATGTTCAATAGCCAGAAGGGGGCGCTGTGAGAAAGTTATGATATTGATATTTGAAAGTATTCAGGATCATTGTGTGATCATCCCTGTGAAGTTTGGTAGTAATTGACATAAGTATTTAAAAGTTATAAGGCATAATTGGTGTATTTTAACTGTAAAAACTGTATAACAAAGTAGTTTAAGTTTGGGATCCAGTCACATCCCTGCCCTATGGTGAAAACTCATGGTTCGCACAACTTTAGATCTCCAGGTTGTCTAGTATGAGCAAAAAATTCTGGAGTCAATCGGATGAAATCCCTCAGAGTAGTTCGTTAGAATATGAAACGTGTAGAAATTTTGCAGCGCTACTCTAAATGCTTTAACCATTCAGTACTGGTGTTCCCTTTCTTGCTGTCTAATGTAACTGCCCTGTGTTTTTTCCACTGAAGTGACTTCCGACTGATTGTGGGTCTTCTCTAAGACCTGGCAGTATTTTTAACCTCCTCTCTGCAGATCCTCCTGTCTGCGTGGGGCAGTGAGCGACCCACTGTGAGCTCCAGAGCTCCGTGTTTAATGCTAATCATCCATTGTTCCTGCTGTCACATCCACTTTGTTGAGGAGGAAGAGCTATATTGAGCGTAACTTGATTATATACTCCCCCCACCCACAGAAACCCATGCCCCTCACCTCCCTGATGCTCAAACACAAACACTTATTACTATTTCAGACCAGTTTGGTCTGATTTAGGGTTTAAGATTTCATATCCATATATTTCCTGGCATTACTTTTCCAGCAGACATGGTGCATTTAACACAAACTAAGTTGAAAGATTATCTTCTTAAAGTAGATGTAAAATCTGCAGCAGAGCTCCGTACACCTTAGTTTCTCTGCTGTGTTTGTTTTCCTGAATTTGTAGCATCCCCCTCCATCAGCAACATTCATTGCCGCACTGGAACAGTTGGCAGGCGTAGCGAACTGCCTGCCTACGCAGCATCACCGCCCACCATCCCAGCATGCCCCTGGCTACTTAGCACAGCCCTCTTCACCCTATGGAGTGAAAGAAAGGCCCAGTGAGTGCTTATTGATGGAGAGAAACAGCTGAAGGAAAATCCAAGGGCTACCGTATACAATAATTCATTCTCAAGTGAGTTTTCTGTCTCCTGATAGAACACTCTGGCCCAGCTCTCCTTCAGATATATTCATCATCACAAATCAGGTCATTTCTAAACGTGAATCAGCCTGTTTTTAATTTTACACCTCCACACTTTAACTCGTGTTAAAATCCAAATAATTACACTAGTAGGATTCTACGCATACCCTAATATTCCCTAATTGTATGGAAATAAATCATATAATGCTGTGCTGGTGTTCCCCAAGGTTCTGTACTGGTTCCCTTTATGTTCATTACCTCCGCCAAGGAGGTTATGTGATTGGTTGGGTTTGTTTGTTTGTTAGTTTGTTAGTTAGTTTGTTAGCAACATAACTCAAAAAGTCATGGACGGATTTTCATGAAATTTTCAGGAAATGTCAGAAGTGGCATAAGGATGAACTGATTAGATTTTGGGAGTGATCCCGATCACCGTCTTGATCCAGGGACTTTTTTAAGGACTCTGTACTATTGGGAGATAGGTCTGCGCTGTTACCACTTTACACCAGCAGTAGCAGACATGAGTAACTTATTCAAAGTTTTGGAGTGTATAGACTTTGTAAGGCACATGCCTGGTCGGAGGAGGCGAGTCAGAGCGTAACACGGAGAAAGACAACGAATCGTTGCGACGATGCTCACAATGCTGGAGGAATAGAGGAGTATTCACCATCTGCCATGACTTTCAGTAATCCGTTGAGACCATGGATGCTTCTGCCATGACAGTCCACATGTAGCAAAGCCAATGCATTTGTCTCCACCCCATGGGGGGGGGGGTTTGGCAAATTAGATTTTGGGAGTCATCCGGATCGCTGTCTGAATCCAGGAATGTTTTCAAAGGATTCTTCACTATTGGGAGATAGGGCTGATGGCGGAGGTCTGCGCTCTCTGAGTGCTTTTCTAGTTATCTGTTTACCTCTCCTGGGTAATATCTTCTGTAAATTACAACAGCTGTAATTTCTATGCAGAAACACATTTGTGTAATTCCTTGGAATAACCTTCTTAAAGCCCCTGTGAGGTGAAATCCAAAATTTGTTCCTAACACACTAGCTATGTTGGAATAAGGTTGATAAACATGAAAACAGTAAATCCCAAACTTCTGTCCCCGGTCTTGCACAGATTCATCAGAATGTTCGTGGTGGAGCACCAGGGCAGTAAAGCTGAAATTCATTTATAGTAAAATAACTCAAAACCTGAATAAAATATTATTTTTATAACATGCTTAAACCCCCGACACCATTGCAATCAAACAGATAAGGGTTTTACTATTTAAACATTTATTTCACTAAGATACACAAAGGAGGATGTTAGTGAAAATTTACTTAATACAAAGGGACTTGTAATAATTTATTGCATTCTCTCCATGATTGGGCACGTGCCATGTAGGGAACGTTGTCAGTTTTGTCCAGTCACATGGCAACAAAGAGGGCACTCAGTCAAAGGTTTGTCATCTTACAGGGTGCCAACATAGACATGTTGAGAAATGCTGTCCACCTAGGGCACCAATAAGGGTATTCCATCAGATTTGTGTTCATAACGGGCACCGAGGGGGGAATGTGAAAAGTATGTCCACTTACAGGCAACCAAAAGTACATTTTGGCAAATTTTGTCCACTTGCAGGCAACCAAAAGTACATTTTGTCAAAATGTGTCCACTTATAGGCAACCAAAAGTACATTTTATCAGAAGTTTGTCCACTTGCAATGTGCACAAATGAGTATTTTGCCAAATTTTGTCCACCCAGGGCACCAGTATGGACATTTTGTCAAATTGTCTATGTATAAGGCACCAAAGAGGGATATTTGGTAGATTTCTCCACATACAGTGCACTAAATAGGTCATTTTTTCATGTTAATTTAAAGCTTAGTTCTTTCCGTGTGTACGGCCTCATGGACACAAACTGAGATGCTGTTAGTAGGGCTGACTTTCTCCTCCCCACAAACTGATATTTTCCAAAAGCTTGGGGGCAAGTTTGAGTAATTTTTGAATGATTCTTCACCTTTTGTGGAATCACAAACTCGCCACTGCGTGTGCTAAATCTCTCTGGCTGCACTCAGGTCAAATCCCTCCCTTATCCACTCTACCGGTGTTCTGCAGGGTTCTGTCCTGGGTTTCCGCCTCTTCATTGTCTTCTTATCTTCCCCTTGGTCATATCTTCTGTAAATTTAGTCTCAGCTTTCACCACTATGCAGACGACACCCAGCTCTACCTGTCCACCGACCCTAACTCCACCCTACCACTCACCTCCCTCTGAATACTTAGAGGACATCAAATCCTGGCGTCCACACTACTTTGTCAAACTAAGGCTCTCCTTATTGACACTAAATCTACCTCAGAAAATCAGACAGTTTTTGTCATTCCTGACTTTCTCCTTTCCCGGGTTAGGAGTCTGGGAGCCATCCTCCACAGGACACTATCTTTCTGTCCTTTTTCACCCTAATGTGCCCTCCACAGAGGAGCAGACGGCCGGTTTGCAGACAAACCTCTCAGCTCCACATGTATTATGTAGTGTTTGTTTCTCTCAGGACGCCTGTCCTCTACAAACAAAAGAACAAACACTGGGCTAAACAACTCTGTGTTCTCCTGCTGCTCCTCCGACCGGTCCACACGTTTACCCAACATGACACAGTTTATGTAAGCACAGAGTTTTTAGATTTCTGCATCATTTACCACAGAGCTTATGTAAACCGTAACTTTCATTTTAGCGGAAGCAGACCAACTCCAGCCTCCACTGCTGATGAGACGGGGTTAAAATATCTAAGAGCAGAAACATTTCAGTAAATCCACTTTAGATGTACGGTGACTTAAAGATACAGTCTATATTATTTAGCCTAACCACATAACTATTCTTTAGAATTACATATTCACAGTTTTACACACTGTACCTTTAAGTGCGAGTTAAAACCTTAAAGTTAAACCCTATTTATGTTTTCTCTCTAACCCATTTAAAAGAGGGCATGACATTTTTTTAGTTTTTTTTTTAGAATAGATTTTTTATCATTATCATTAAGGTTTTGTTTTGACAAGAAATTTGTGCATAGATCCTGTCAGTAATCTGATGGATTTATTTCATCATCACCACTAAATCTGATTTCTACATTAATTCATGGAACAACATTTGATCTTCCAAACCACAAATATAGATGTCATTACGGACATCTAAAAACATGAGCTAATGTAGAAAATAAAGGCTCAGTAATGTGTAAAGTATGCAGAAATAAGTCTATTAGTCAGTAACATCAATGTTTAACATATGGAGCATTTTTACCAAGTGACGGTCTGTTTTGGTACCAAGTTGTTTGGCATGGTTTCTTGCTTGTGCCCTTTTTCTAAAAAGTTGGTTTACTAGGCTCAGCTTAGTAACAGGCGCCCAAATATCTCTTTATTCTATGACAGTGTTACTCAAAACTGCTCAACCAAAGAGCCAAATTGTTGAAAAATACCTGTGCAAGAGCCGCAATTTAAGTGGTGAGAAGTGGCAAAAATGGCATGAAGTAGCAATAAACATAAGTTAAAGGTGGCAAAAATGTGTGAAGCGGGGCGAAATGGAGATTAAAAGTGGAAAAATGGTCAGAAAGTAGCAAAAATGGGTGAGAAGTGACTTATAGTGAGTGACAGGTGGCAAAAAATGGTCCAAAAGTGGCAAAAAATAAGTGAAAATTGACTATAAATGGCAAAAAGCAGTCAAGAAATGGGCAAAAAAAAGAGGAAACAAGTGGTATGTAATGGCAAAAGGTAGCTTAAATGGGCAAAAAATGACAAAAAAAAATGGTGAAAGAGGGCAAAAATGAGAACCAAGTGGCAAAAGTTTGTGAAAAAAAGGAAACAAGTGGTATTTAATGGCAACAGGAAGCTTATTTAGACGAAACGTGGAAAAAAAATGGTAAAAACAAAAGTTACGAAAATGGGATAAAGGTGGCAAAAACTGGGGGAAAAAAGAAGTTGCAAAAATGGGCAAAAAATAGGAAAAAGGGGTATTTAATGACAAAAGGTAGCTTAAGTGGGCAAGAAATGGTGAACAAGGGCAAGAATTGGATGATAGTGGAATGAATGGGGAAAAAAGTGACAAAAGGAGTTGCAAAATGACCCAAAACAGGAAAAAGGGATATTTAATGGCAAAGATAGCTTAAATGGGTGAAAAGTGGCAAAAATGTTGAAAATGGCAAAAACATTTCATTTTTTTCAAGGTTTTCTGGGGGAATAATATTTAAAATTAGGACATAAAAGAGCTACAAATAATCACAAAAGAGCCACACGTTGAGTATCACTGGTCTATAACAATTGACGTACTTTTTTAAAGCTTAGTTATCACAGCTTAAAATTACTGTAAATTATGATTTAATTTTGGTTAGGTACTCAATTAAGAAGGGAGGGTGACCAAAGAGCCCTGAAAACTGAATTAAAACAACTAATAACCTTAGAAAAATCACCGCGGATATCTCGGATACAAGCTTAAATGTCAGTTTAATGACCAGAAATTCATCATGAAAACTGATTTTAAGTCAGCAGATCAGGCCCTGAAACCCCAATTGCCCCCCAAAAAGCAAAAAAAAAAAAGCAAAAAAAAAAAAAAGGAAACAATGTCCTCCAATTCTTTCTGTTTCCTCTTTAGTGTTTCAGTTCCACTGATAATGGATCTGAAACCTGAGTCAAACCTTGCTGCAGCAGATCACCTGACCAGGCAGACTGCAGCTAAACAGGCTTACTTAACAGGAAAAGAGACTCAGATAGGGAAAGCTAGGGGATTTAACCTTTCAAGTGTTTTTTCATGTAAATCCCTAAATTAAAAATTAGTTATCCCCACCCCACACTTTGTGGCTATGTCACAATTCTGCACCATTAAGGCTTTTAATATGTCTATTAAACCTCAACAAAAATTGAAAAATAGGACCCAGCCCCTACATGTGAGTTGTCTCCTCTCGTTCACAATCAAAGGAACAGCACGTCCATGTATGACGGTCTAACCTACGCTCCAGTGGTGAAAAATCATCATTTTGTTCATCTTTGCTCTTTGATTTTCTGCTTGAGTTTAAAGAACTCAGCAGTGTCTCCATAACTACACCAAAACCAAAGTCCAGCATGTAGAGGCTGAGTGAACGTGGTCTGGACTCTGTGGAGGAGAGTCATAGTCTCAGAGACGCTGTAGAAGGACAGAATACCTGCTCTGTGATCCACGTACACACCCACTCTTTTTAGACCTGAGACTGGAGTACAGACTTTGTTGTGCACAAATTTATAACTGTTGTTGGTGCACTCTAACATCCAGGATTTGTCATTTTGTCCAAATAGACACTCAAAAGAGCTCCCTGATCTGCTGATATTCTTGTATGAAACTGCCACACGAACCCCAGAACCAGCCCACACCACCTCCCAGTAACAACGCTGAGGCAGACTCTCTCTGCTCAGAACCTGATACCTATCAGTGAATCTGTCTGGGTGATTGGAATAACACTGGTTAGATTGTATACATTCTGCTTTTCTGTTGCCATCAGACAGTGAGAGCTGATTGTATACTGTGTTTGGATCCAGAGTGATGTCACATGAGGATCTTAAGAACTGAGCTCTGGTCTTGGGCTCTGGTGGTGCTGTGGACAGTAAAACCTCCACATCAGTCACCGTCTGTGTGATGTTGGTCCACTTCTCTCTCAGAACTTCTTGTAGTTGATCTCTGACTTCTGTTACAGCCGTTGTCACATCCTCAAAGTAGCTCAGAGGATGAAGGTCAGAGCTGAATGAGTCTGCAGATTGACTGATTTGTGACAGTGAGGGGTAGCTGTATAGAAAGTGGTTGTTGTCCTCCTTGTGTGACATTGTCTCCAGCTCAGCGTCTTTCCTCTCCAGCTCAGCGATCTCCTTCTCCAGCTTCTCCTGAAGCTCTTTGACTCGACTCACCTCAGCGTCCTGCTGGGATCGGACCTGCTGCTTCAGATCAGATCGTCTTTGCGCCATGAGACGGATCAGCTGGGTGAAGTTCTCCTCACCGTCCTCCACTGCTTTATCAGCGGAGCGATTGATAGCCTCCACTTGCTGTTGGAGCAGCTTCACATCTTTCTGTCTGTCCTGGATTCTCTGCTGGATGTTGAGTCGACTCCCCTGGAGCTCTCTCTGCCTCTCGGCCCTCTCTGCTGCCGCTGAGATGGTGTCGTGGCCTTTGTGTTCGTCCACAGAGCAGAGAGAACAGATGGAGCACTGATCAGTGCGACAGAACATCTTCATCACCTCATCGTGGCGAGAGCAGACGTTCTCCTGGAGATTCCTGGTGGGCTCCACCAGCTTGTGCTTTTCAATGGCAGAAGATTTATGAGGCTGAAGGTGTTTCTCACAAAATGAGACCAAACACACCAGACAGGACTTTTGGGCTTTCAGTTTCCTCCCGGTGCAGATGTCACAGGCCACATCTTAAGCTCCAGCGTAGCAGTGATCATCAGGAGCAGCCTGGAGTCTGCTCTTCCTCATTTTTTCCATCAAAACTGCCATCATGATGTTTTCCACCAGCACAGGCCTGGGTGTGAAGGTCTGCCCACACTGAAGGCAGCTGTAGCTCTTCTTCTTCCCCTCTGTATCCCAGTGGCTTTTAATACAGCTCATGCAGTAGCTGTGTCCACAGGGAATAGTCACCGGCTCCTTCAGTAGATCCAAACAGATGGAACAAGAGAAAGAGTCCCGGTCCAGCTGAACTACTATCTGTGCCATTTCAGCCCTCAATGAGTTACACTTTCTCTAAAGTGAAACTACTCAGAGCTCTGATCTCAAAAATATTACAGTCCTTCTGACTTTATTTGTTTCTAACTTGTTAAAGACAACTCAGAAAAATCTGAGGAAGACTCACAGAGAAGCGTCCGGAGCTGCAGATTATTATTTACAAGTAAGAGCACAAAGTTCAGACATACAGCGCTGCTCCTCTTCCTGGGATGTAGATCAGCTTGATAACCTCCCTCATAGCTCACAGAGCGCCCGACACTCTGCTTCCTGGTTCCCTCCCCTTTAGAGGATGAGGATTTTAACCCTTTGTAGCCTTTTTTGGTCTACTTTTTTCCCCCCTTTTTTAGGAATCATTTGCTACTTGTTTTGCTGGGTTTAATCCAAATTTTTCCTCCATTTTCTGCTCCTTCTTGCCACTATTAACCTATATTGTCATAAACTGCCACTGTGAACCCTCTTCTGTGACTTTTTACCAATTTAAGACCATTTATGCAATTTTCAACCTTCTATTGTTGCTTATTTTGCCATTCTTAACACATTTTCAGCACTTTTTCCAACTTTTAATCCATTTCTGTCCAGTTTTTAACACATTTTCCTGCAACTTTTAAGCCTCTATAGACTTTTTGGTCTATTTCTACAATTTTTAAACTTCTGTTACTACTTATTTTTTTTTTACTTTTCATCCAAGATTTTCCTCCATTTTCTGCACCTTCTTGCCACTGTAAAGCTATTTTGTCACAAACTGCCACTGTGAGCCCCCTTCTGTGAATTTTTACTAATTTAAGCCCATTTCTGCAATTTTCAACATTCTATTGCGACTTATTTTACCAATTTTCATCCATTTTAAGCACTTTTTTGCAATTTTGTACCACTTTTAACCCTGTTTTGTCACTTTTGTGCATTATTTGCCACTTTCAATCCATATTAAAATCTTTTTTTACACTTAAATCAATGTTTGCCACTATTTCTCTCAGCTTTTTGGTCATTTCGTGTCATTCAACACTTTTTTTCTTCCAATAATGTTGACACAGTTTCTTCTATTTTTTTCCAGTATGTTGATGGCTGATGTTACTTTCAAAATGGTGCAGTTAATTGGGCTCATCCATTTTGTAATCACTATCTAGAAAAACAGAAGAATCTGCATTAAGACAAAGGGTTTACATGTTAAAATACTCTATCTTACTACAGTCCTATACCTTTGTTTCTTGATCAGATGTGTCATTTTTCAGGTTAGATATTAAATATGGTTTACAATGGACCATGATTTTGCTGACCTCCATGAGCCCCCCCATATGGCGGGGGTCCAGAAAGCTCTCAGTGTTTGTTGTTCTTTCTACAGTCGACCACACTGAAAAATCTGAAAAAGAAACCAGGACTGCCTTCTCAAGTGATCTTAGTGAAGTTGTTCGGTTAGCCGCCTTCACACCAGCCCAACCAAACTAACATGGTTAATGGACTTCAGCTTGTTAGGACTAAACCAAGCAGGTTAGCTATGAAAATGCTGTAAATTACAGCACTAATGCGTATAAATGGAGCCGACGACACCAAACAACCACTGACTCTGGCTACTCTCCTAGCCTTATACATGTAACTGCTGCACACCTCCTCCCTACATCCCCCTTCACCCCTCAGGCTGTGGAGGACGGAGGGGGAGGAAGCGGCTATACATCACCAACGAAGCATTCGTCCATTTGTCTTGCGGTTGGGTGGCTGAAGGAAGAGAAAGGGTGAAAGTGGGGAAGAGAAATGAGGGCATAGGAAGGGGGGAGACAGGAGGGAAGGAACCAGAAGAAGGAAGATGATTGGCTGGAAAACATGAAGTGCATAATCATTGAGAACTAAAGAGGGTGGAAGGAGGAATTCAAACGCAGCTGAAGGTTTGGAGAGTTGGAGAAAAAGAGGATTAAAAAGAGTGAGGGATGAAACAGGAGACCATGATGGAAAAGTGATGGGGAGGAGGGAGAAGGCTGTAGAGGAGGTGATGAAGAGGAAGCGATAGAAGCAGAGAGATGCATTTTTCAGTTGAAAAAACTGTTCAGCATGTGTTCAAATGTTGAATTCCTTGCACTACCTACAACCCCAATCCCCAAAAAGTTGGGTCGCCGTACCAACTGCCAGTGAAAACAGAATGCAATGGCTGTAAAACCTCATAAACCCAAATTTTATTTTGGGTTTATGGTAAAGGAGCATCAGATTTTGCTGTAAAAGCCATAACAAGCTAAGTAGCTTCTGCAACACAAACACAATCCTGTACCCGCCATTGTTGTTTTGGCCGGACTAGCGCAGGCATCTTAACCCTTTAAGTGCCAAAGTCGCAAAATTATGAAAAGCAACATTGCTGAATTAAACAGGCTCTAGCTGCAAATATGGTGTCTAATTTTGTTACTACTTTACACCAGGAGATAAAAAAAAATTGTTTATACTCCTGAATTCGTCTCCGTGTGGACAGGGCCTAAGGCTTTGGGACTCCAGCGAACCCCAATGAGAGCCATTAGCCACAAAGGGAGAAAACTTGGGGCAGTGGTGAACCTTTCCAGGAGTGGCTGGCCTACCAAAGTGACTCCAAGAGCGCATGGACGGCCCATCCAGGAGGCCACAAAAGAACCCAGAACCACATCTAAAGACCTGCAGGCCTCACTGACTCAGTTAAGGTCAGAGTTCATGATTCAACAATCAGAAAGAGACTGGGCAACAATGGTATCATGGTAGAGTTCCAAGGCCAAAACCACTGCTGACCAAAAAGAACACAAAGACTTGTGTCACATTTGACTAAAAACATCCTGATGATCCCCAAGACTTCTGGGAACAGTATTTTGTGGACTAACCAGACAATAGTTGAACTTACTGGAACCCTGACCCTCACTTCTTGATAGCTCCACCCACTTTTAAAGAGTCTTCAACAAATGACATCATCTTCAAAGGTTGACATTCTATCCTTGCCTTTTTCACATTAGCCAGTCTAGGCCCCCAGCTGTCATTTCAGTCTACCCAGTACCCCACAAGATTTTTTAGCTAAATGCTACATCAGGGTGTCCTTCAAAAGCAACATGAGGGAGAAAAGTTGATAAACTGTTACAGCATTTCATCAAAAGAATGTTGTACCAACAGTCAAACATGGTGGTGGTAGTGTAACGGTCTGGGGATGCTTTGTTGCTTCAGGACCTGGACCACTTACCACAATTGTTAGAACCATGGAAAATCCTGAAGGAGTACTTCTGACTGTCGGTCCACGGCCTCAAACTGAAGCCCACTTGGGTTTTTGAGCAGGACAATGATCCCAAACACATCAGCAAGTTCACCTCTGAATGCAAGCATGAAACACGGGACGTGATGTTAAACTGTCCGTTGTGCCAATAGGTGGTATGCACTTTACCTGAGGGTTTCCTTAATGTTAAGAGTGATTGGGAGTCTTCCTGGTGATTCCTCCTGGTGGTTCCTCGATGTTAAGAGCAGACACCTCCAGAGGGCTGAACAATGATCTCTAGCATCCCAGAGCCACCCCCCTCCACGCCGGCTCTCACGACCCACCATGCCAACAAGCAGACATCCTCTTACCTATCTTATCACATGGCCCACACAGCCTCAACAGCATACCACCTTCAACAGACCCAGGCTCTGTTGATGTGAGCTCCAGGTAGTGACGATGCCGATACTACCTTCCTTAACACCACTCATGATTACAGTGCAATGCAATAAACAAAACAAAAACGCTGTATAAACAAAATAAAGGATTTTGAGTGGCCTATTCCTAGTCTGGACTTGAATCTAGTTGAGATGCTGTGGTATGACCTGAAACAGCATACATGCTGTATAAATGAATGACAGACTCTGAGTATGAATGGGTTGATTAATTGTCAGAGAAGTCCTTGATCGCTGAAGGACCAGGATATTAACTGACCAACACGACAGACACAAGCACATGTAGATAAATGAGAGAAATGATGAAATGAATGGAGGATTAATGAATGGTGCTCTTAAGTGAAGGGCAGCTTAATAAAAGCAAAGACGCTGCAGGCTGATGGATGAGTAGGCAGAGGTGAACTGAAGGATGAAAAAAAATCAGCCACTTTATGGGTAAACAAAATTAGAGGGGACAGTAGATAGATGAGGGGTATTGGGGGAACAAATTGGCAGAATAACAGAGTGATGAATGATGGAGGAAAAAGCAGGAGATGCATGAATAGATGGATGGATGGATGATTGATGCATGAATGGATGGATAGATGCATGAATGGATGGATGGATTGATGCATGGATGGATGGATGGATAGTTTGATGCATGAATGGTTGGATGAATGGATGGATGGATGGATGGATGGATGGATGCATGGATGGATGGATGGATGGATAGATGCATAGATGGGTGGATGGATGGGTGGATGAATTGATACATGGATGGATGGATGGGTGGATGGATGGGTGGATGAATTGATACATAGATGGATGGATTAATACATGAATTGATGGATAGTTTGATGCATGAACTGATGGATGGATTGATGCATGGATGGATGGATGGATAGTTTGATGCATGAATGGTTGGATGAATGGATGCATGGATGGATGGATGGATGCATGGATGGATGGATGGATGGATTGATGCATAGATGGATGCATGGATGGGTGGATGGATGGGTGGATGAACTGATACATGGATGGATGGATGGGTGGATGGATGGGTGGATGAATTGATACATAGATGGATGGATTAATACATGAATTGATGGATAGTTTGATGCATGAACTGATGGATGCATGGATGGATGGATGGATGGATTGATGCATGGATGAATGGATGGTTTGATGGATGGATGGATGAATTGATGCATAGATGGATGGATGGATGGGTGGATGAATAGTTTGATGCATGAATGGTTGGATGGATGGATGGATGGATGAATTGATGCATAGATGGATGGATAGTTTGATGCATGAATGGATGGATGGATGGATGGATGGATGGATTGATGCATGGATGGATGGATGGATGGATGGATGGATTGATGCATGGATGCATGGATGGATGGATTGATGCATGGATGGATGGATGCATGGATGGATTGATGCATGGTTACATGGATGGATGGAATGATGGATGGATGGATATAGTGGTAAATGACTTGTACAGAAAAGGGCACATGAATGAAAGTGATGTCACAGCTAAAAACAGCCCGGATGAGTCCGTTGGGTGGATGTTGAGATAACGGATGAATAGATGAACGGAGGAATGAATGGATGACATTTTGGATCAATGCAAAAGTGAAATATCAGCAGATAATTAAATGTCAGTAAATGAGTGTCATCTCTCTGTGTTTGTGATTCTCTGGCTTCGGGCTGAATGAGTTCCTCCTGAAAATGTCACCGGCTGTTGGAGTTCACTTTGTCACCTTTTCATTGCTTGTTTTCCTTCTCTGATGACTTTTGAAAGTTGTGTCTCTCATAATTCATGCAGATCTCCAGTTAAACACTTTAATGAGGCTATTTACTGGAAACCCAATCCTATTCAGAGTGTTCGAGTTGTCAGTAACGTTCATAATACTGTCTGAAGAGACCCAGAACCTTTAAGACTTTCTCTGATGTATATCATAATGAATTAGAAGGAAGAGACAGAGACTGCTCTTTATGCTTTATAAAGACATTTTAGGTTTTAACATTAACTGATCCCTTTAAATATATGTTACCATTGGCGTAGGCATTTTAACCCTTTATGGGCAAGGAACCATACTTGGTTACTTTGGTTGACTTCCTCCAGGGCCCGATTTTATTTTCATCCAATCAAAATGAAGATGATGTCATCCTTCAGTTCTACCTACAGTGAGCTTTGAGTCACTTTAAATGTACAGTTTGTAAAAGTCGGCCACCAGGGGGCTCTCAATCAAAACAATAATAGAGTATGACGTGAATACCAGTACTGCTCAGTTTTGCCTTTCCATTGTTACATCTTTCTTTGGAGTAAGGACTCTCTTAACCCTCTGAGTCCAACATCGTTGGGTTATTTAAAGTCAGACAACTTGTGAACCATAAATCATAGCCCCTTACTTTTTTCTCCTCTTGCTGCTTGCTGTTGTCCTGTTCTAATGGTACTATCCATGCCTTCATAGACCTTATGGTGGCTTCTCTAGAAAGCCTGGAGCTTGGGTGACTTTCCAGGGTCTTTAAAGATTAAACCCAAACCAGTAACTCCAACGTTGAAAGTCTTGCTTGATCTATTTTTTAATCAATTTTCGATCGTTTCTGCATGCTAACCAACCATACTGTTTCCCCACATTGCATTGTAACGACCAGTGGCAAGCTGTTCTGTCGTCACGTCATGCTTTGCCAAACTGCATGTCTTTCCACTTAGATCATGCAGATGTCCTTAATATCTCAAGAAGGACGGAAAGAAAGACTAAGAGCCTGTGATGTGGCCCTGTGTGTCACTGCAGACAGCAGCTGCTGTAAATAACGGCTCGAAAACAGATATCACAAAGGCATGCAAGGACTTTTTTTTGTAATTATGTTTGTATTTTTTGATTTTTTTTTTTTTAATCACAGAGTGATTATTTTTCACTTGTTGGTCTCCAGGAGATGGGAGAACAGGTTTGTGCAAACCCCTCCCCCTGTCGTAGGTGTTATTGTTTACTGTGTGTCGCACATAAAAATCTTTTTTAATTTCCATTTAGTTTTATCTTTTTTCTTTATAGTCCTATAACTTTTTTTTTTTTAAATTTAAGTGCTAGTAATGCAGCACAGATATTCTTAAAGCCCTGAGAAAAGGGATGTCTAGACCTTGACTGTGCACCAAAAGGTTAATATTTATCAAGATTTTAGAGACAATAAGTCCAGGAGAGACACAAGGGATGAAAAACAATCTGATCTTTTGTTTACTTGTTCTAACCTTCATGTGCCCCTTTGTACCATTTAGGGACTATTTCATTTTGTCTCATCACTGTTTTGTTAGTTTTCAACCTCAGGCATGAGCTTTGGCACGTTTCTGTATTTTTATGGCATTTCAAAAAATGTTCTCTTAGGTCATACTCCATACTATTAATGCACTGTGTGCAAAACCTCTGCCGTCTGTGTCTCTAGTGTCCATTATAGACTCATCTACTTCCATTATAATTAGACTTTTTTTTTTTTTATCCTGGAGCCGTAAGAACATACAGTGTGCAAGAAATCCTGTGAATTTTCTTTATTATTTTGTGAAAGTTGTATTTTTTACTATCTTCCACCAAATGGCATCGATTTCCCTTTTTGTGGTCCATTGGGGAAAAAACATTAAATCTTTAGGAAAACGTCTTATCTTGTTTAAAAACGATTTTTTATACCTGAGATTTGAAAATGTGTGGGTGGATATATGAGTGTGTAATTTCTTTTTTCTATCAAACATCCATTCCATGAGAGAACATGGCCAATAAGGGGTTAAATATTTCCAAATGGAATCTTTGATATTTTCATGGCCTGATTTATAAATTGGGCCATTTTGGTCCAAAGGGACACATATTTCATTTTTTTTTTTTTTTAACATTTATCATCGCATAAAAAGTAACAATGCATAAAAATCAAATGAGTTGCTGAAAATCACTGACGTATACCAGGCAACGATCACCAGAAAAAATATTGACTTTGCATGCAGTATATTTAAAAAAACCCTCATATTTTATTTTTCCGTCTAAAACACCAGGGATTTCTGCGACACACCCTGGTCAGTATGGGGTTAAAATTCTTCAACCTTATGATTTTTTGATATTTATAATTGGGGGAGTGGTTAAAAAATATATAATGATAATAATATTTAAATATATTTTATAGCCTAGTGTGTAAAATGAGCCATTTTGGTCCAAAGGGACACGAACGAATGAAAGAGATGCATGAAGGCTCAGAAGATTATGATCTTAACTGTTTTGCTGTGTATGGTTGGAGTGTATTTATTGAGAGTTGAGGAGAGAATGAGGCAGACATTCTGAAGCTGTTGTTTTTCTGCTAATGCAGCTGAAAGTCGCTGGAGCAGCGTGTTGAATATGATGTAATTAATGGAGCAATTATCTGCTACAGCATGGAGCCACGCTCAGCCATCTGTTCACATGACAAACAACGAAATCGATACGGCGCTCAGCCGCTGTTCAGCCTGTCAACCGCTGAATAAAGCACTCAGAGTCAATCTCAATACAGAGCCCAGGATTTATTTACTCACTCTGAACCTTTTCTTTACAACGTGTATTTCTTCATTCACCTGAGCTCACTCACTGATTCCTGGATGCTTGCTGGATTATAAGCAGATGTGGAATCATACAGGTGTCATTTTTAAAACTTTAACAGTTAATCCTTGTATTTAGGGCTATGAATGGAGTGAACAGTCTCCATAATGGAGATGGTGATTTGCCTTTAGAATTATTAAATAGGGTTGATTTTGTAAACAGACAGTTTGTCAAAATAAACTGCACTTTTCTCATCAAGGGCAATATAACATTTTCAGCATTTCTTTTTTCAAAGTCATAGGCCTAAAATGTGCAATTCAAGTTTTGGTGAAATTTTGCACTGAAGTGGCGTAATTATTTGAAAAATGACTAAACCAACATTAGATATAATTTCATAGTTGAAATCATGGGGCGTGTCTGATGACTGAAGCATGAACTGCTGCTGGAAGCTGCTGTTCTGTTGCTGTGTCTCATTTATGTTTTGTGCTGCTTTCTTGTGATTTACTACGGTTATTCTCAGCCATCACCTGTGTATTCTGTGGCTCATGTTTGCAAGGGTGTGAAAAAACAGGTTAATCCAACATCTGTAGAAGATTTTGGGACTGTTCCTCTTGGCTTGGGTCCATTTTGGAGTCTTCCCATGAGGAGGGGGAGCATTTAGATGCCATCATAGTTGTTCTGATTGAAAGCACCTTTTGTGAGTATTTGCACATTCTAAGTTAGACAGTACTGTGCAGAACATTTTGGCATGTTTGGGCCAAAAATGGAGGCTGAAGTAAGGAGTAGATGTGGAGAGTAGGCATGCCTGACGGGTCTGAAAACTGGCAGTGGTCTCCAGGTCAAAAGAGGTGGGCAGCCGAGCAACACACATAGATCGAGCCCCATCAGGATTCATATAAATATCTACCACACCCAATCTGTAATATATAAGCTATCTGTACACATGTTTGTATGTATATATTTGTGTTTACATTACATATTTTGTATTTATTAGTGCTCTTGAAAACTACTTTTATTTGTCCTCTATTTTCATTTTGTTTCTGTTGCCAATGGCGGGCTTTGTTTAAGACACTTTATTGCTGCTGTAAATTCGAATTTCCCCTTGTTGGACTAATAAAGGAATATCTTATTTTATCTTATCTTAATATATATGGAGACGTTTTGCAATGAAATACAATGAAGACATTGATTGAAAATGTCTGCGCCTATGTTATATGATTTTAGTTGAGTTAATACTCAGATATTTCCAACAGTTTGAAGATGAACCTTTTTTTTTTTTTTTTTTTTTTTTTTAACATTGAACCCCTCCCCACAACCCTAACTTGCCCCACTAGGTATTTTCAGGTTGAGATCCACACTCCAGTCCAGAAGGTGGCAGTAATGCGCCAAACTCTGCAGCAAGGTTGTTATAGTTAAGTAAAACTAACTAAATAACTAACACTAAAATTCAGAAATAATTTTAGTTAACTGAAACTGAATAAAAACCAAGCTTTACCAAAAAAAAAAAAAAAGAAAAACTAACTAAAACTGTATAGTGTGCTTACAAAACAAACAAAAAAAAAATGGAGATAAAATATCCTTGGTTTTAGTCTTTGGCACAACCAGACTGACTGGCACCTACACCGGAGTCTGGGTAGTGTAAAGTTGCCTAATCTAATTGGTTAAGACTTCACACAGTAGTTTTATGTCTGGAGTTGTATTCAGACATCATCATTAAGTGAATAAAATGATAAGTGAAGAGTAGCCTGTTTAATATGTTTAAAAAATGTATGACGCTCACTCAACCTCAACATCTACTTGTAAAAACTAAAACACACTAAAACTAATAAAAACTAAACTGAAACGAAGCATTTTTGCAAAATAAAAACTAAACTAACAAACCAACAGTCAAAACTAATAAAAACTAAACTGAAATCGAACACAGAAAGTGAAAACGCTATAGATATAAAAACTAATGAAAAATCTAAAACTATTATAACCTTGCTCCACAGCTTCCTTTTTATTCGAGTTGAAGACTGTGTTCTTTACCCACCTATGGTAGAAGCAATACAAATACGGAATAGTATTAAAACACACAGCAAAAGAACTCTAGGTAGGTAGAATAATCTATTTTACTCTTACGTCATGAACTAGTTCTCTGTGATCTTGTGATCTCGAGTCTCCAGATGCTCAGGGCTGTGCTGTGCTCCTGGAAAGCTACCAGTCTGCAAGGTAAAATGCAGAGCAGATGGAGTATGTGCAATTTGGGGGTCACAGACACCTTAACCACACATAATAACCATGTCAAGGAACAAAATTAAGGTCCCAGTTTTATCTCGATTGACTAATAATACTTGGCCCACATGTAGCTTGGCAAAGGTTGCTACAGGGGAAGGTCAGCGGACCAATCAGAGAGCCAATAAAGGGTTTATCATCATCAGTGGACTCCTCTCACTTTCCTTTCCTCAGTAAAGTAAAATCTGTTTAGGCTGCAGTACAATCAGAAAACATGCAAAATGCACAAGAAGTGGAAATAATAGACCACTGATCCATGAAACAAGCAGGGCAAGAACTAAGAGTCCAGATGACTTAAAAGACTGGATTTCATCAAACCAGAGCAAAAATAGAAGATGTGTGAAGAAATGAAGCAATATTTAATCTATCATACTGTCTAAATTAAGAAAAGTCAGAGCTATAATAAGCCACATTAAGTCTCATTAGAGTATAAATTATTTAAGTTTAAATTAGCTTCATCATAGAAACATCATTTCACAGAATCTGCTCCAACATCCGAGTCACTTTTAAAAAAGGGAAAATGAAACGGAGTCATGTATCCGCGCTCTGCCTTCCAGTCAGTGCTGAGGGAATAATTTATCACCACATCGTCACATGAATAAATAATGTTTGAGGGTGCTGAAGTCGCTGCCTGGCAGGTCTGAGAGCGAGGCCTGGCATTAGCAGCTCATCATTAATTCATTCACAGACGTCTGCAGGATTTATTTTCTGTCTTTGGTCGCACTGAGACTGTCATTTTGTACAGAGAACGGTCGTTTTTTATTCAGGATAAACTCAGAGAAAAATGTCTGTCAGCCCTTTTTACTGTGTGTGTGAGAGAGAGACTGTGTTTACTGATGAACAAACTTTTCCTTCTCTGGGCTTCAACAGTGCTTTAAGACAAATGTTTCAAAAGTAACTAAACTTCCAATTTGACCAGGATCAGACGCTCTTCAGGGTGAAACATCAAACAGTAAAAAACGAAAGCACGCCAGGCCAGATTATTTGCAAATATAGTCCGTAGTAGACATGGCAGTGAAACCGTAACCTCCTACGATGCTGCGTCCTCATATGAGGACATGGCATTTTGAGTTCCCTACACCATTACTCGTAATTTTGCTGACCTGTTAGCCTCATTCATGGACACTTTGTCTGCCTTGTAGTCACAAAGCATATAACAGTTATCAGTGTGTGTTCAAAATTGTCATCATTCTAACCAAAATGCCTTAGAGCAGAAGTGTCAAACTTGAAAATCTATGTTTTTCTAACCCCCTCAGTTGAGAGTGGCTCTGAGGCAGGGGTGTCAAACTCAATCACAGAAGGGATTCTGAATTAAGGTCTAACCTGAGGGCCTAACAGAGTCCACATTAAACAATCTGTAAACCCAATTTTTTGGCAGTAATAAATTATGGGGAAAAAAACTGAGCAATTATGATACATGAGTTTGAGATTTAAAAAGTCTAAATGATAAGTGAGGGCTCAATCTGAGATAAAATGTCCAACTTATTTGTTCAAAAGGTCAAAACACGAAATTACTAGGGCTGTCAAAAGATTAAAATTTTTAATCGTGATTAATCTCACAAATTCCATAGTTAACTCGAGATTAATCGCAAATTAATCACACTTTTCTTTTGTCTGGTTTAAATGCACCTTTCAGGTCTATTTCTCAAGATTTAAATACCCTCATCAACACACGTGGACAAAAATACTTTCTTCATGCAAATGTTTATTCATGTCAACAACCCAAAACAACAACAGATAAAGTCCAGAAGAATCTCTAGACTAATCTCAAAGATACTGAATGCTCCAAAAATATGCTGAGAGCATAACATGGTAAACTAACATGGGGGGCGTCTCTCTCTGCATTAGCGGTGTGCTCGGCTAGTGAATGGTACAGGGTATTTTACGAACTCCTGCTAACTCAGTTCATGTTGACAGTAAGAGAAAATAACTTCAGTCTTTTCTGACATGATCTAAAAACTGAACCTGCCATTCAAAAGTCTCTGTCCTGTATCCATTTCTGCTCGCTTGTACTGCATCAACGGCACTGCTTCCTGATGTGGCAAACTACGGGATGGGCCGAGGGTCACACAGAACGCGCATGCGTTAATCATGTGACAAAAAAATTTGTGGCATTAAAAGTAATTTGAGTTAGTGCGATATTAACGCATTATTTTTGACAGCCCTAGAAATTACATGTTGAAATAATGCTTTTAGTAGACAAATATATGTAAAAAGAACGTCACAATTATGTTTTTAAGGCAAAAATATGGCTTTAAATTGAATTTGGTGCACCTGAAAGATTAAATATGATATAAGGGTCAAAATAATAAATTTAAAAAGTCAAAAGATTAGATAAAAAGTGAAAATAACAAATTGTCCAGGTCAAAATATGAGATAAAGTTAAAATTATAAATTTGAAATGCCATAATATTAGATAAAGTCAAAGTAATCAATTCAAAATGGTCAAAATATGAAATAAACGTCCAAATAATAGATTGAAGTCATAGTTGTTTAATGCAAAACTGGAAATATAAAAATGAAAACAGAAATGAATTTTTTCCCACATTTCTTTTTATGTAATTTTTTTACTCTTTATATTTTCACATTTTTATGACCTAAGGATATTTCACTAAGTTAAGTTTACATTTTTATACTGGAGAAAAAACGCAGACCTCATGTTTTAGGGCCACTTAACAGAACATGATATGATCTTGTGGGCTGGGTGTAACTGTACCATGGCCGGATTTGGCCCCCTGGCCTCGAGTTTGACAACCCTAATCTAAAAGGTCAAATTATGAGATAAAAGTCAAAGTAAGGAGCTAAACTGGTCAAAATGTGAGGAAAATGTCACAATCATGTTAAAAGGTCAAAATATTACTTAAAAAATCACAATTGTGGATCTAAAAGGTAAACAAATACAATAAAAAGTCAAAATTGTGAATTGAAAAGGTCAACATATGAAATAAAAGTCAAACATGACTCTGCGTCATAACTGTGAGGTGCAAAATTAAGATTATGAAATGAAAACAAATCTATTTTACCTCATCCCTGACTTTTTATCTAATTATTTTAACGTTTTCTGATTGTTATGACTTAAAGATATTTCAGATCATCATGGTTTAGTTTACATTTTTAAAGAAGTCTGTGAAGTCTGAAACCCCTCATCTTTTATTTTCAGTCCGTCACAGTTTAAATTATACATTACATTATAAATGCATCATATTCCTAATTGGGAACAATTGCAAGTTATGTAAGCCTTGTGGTTTATGCTATTTAGTTACCATGCTTTTTGCATTTTGGTTATTAATTTAGAAATTGTATGATGCAAAAGACCAAAATCAGTGTCAGAAACATTGCAGTCCTTTAGGTTTTTTTTCCAACCAGCTTTCATGTAGAAGTAAAACAGCAATACTAGAAAAATGAGCTTTTGCAAGACAACGGCAATCAGTGTGTCATTAGAGAAGGCGACAGCAACCCCACTGAAACCAGTGTGTCTCCTCATACTGGTTATTTCTCCAGTAATAGAGCTGTCATCTCTGAACCAAATTCACACACATCCAAAGCCTTTCTCTGCCTTTTTCTCCCCCCCTTTAACACATTCCCTTCGCCTGTCGCAAACATGTTCCGTTGACAGACTCGTGTTCGCCTTCCCGAGCCGCTCTCATCCTCGTCTCCGACCGTGAAACTCGGAAACAACTTCCAATTAAGTGGATAGGATCAGCACGCCGTCCTGCCCGGCCCTGATAACATTATCCCACGTCACGCACCACTGCCAGTGCCTGGATTATGAAATTAAAAAAAGACGGAGAAGATGAGGAAGAAAGGGTGGTGTGGGATGGGAGAAGAATGGTTGGGTGCTGGGGGATGGGAGATGAGCAGAGGGGGGAGGTGGTGGATGCCCTTGGGTGCTGTCTTCAGTGATTGTATGGTATATCTGGCCCTGTATGAAAGGAAAGGAGGGTTATATAAGGATTTAAAGCCGCTCCACCATCACCAGAGAGGAGAAGTTCAGTCTGCTGGAGCTTTTCAGTCCTCCACCAAACGCCCACGGAGAACTTCTTACATAACAAGGCTTCGTTCTGGCGTTGGCTTCCTCATGAGGATGTTAAAGGAGGCAGGTAGAGTGATGCTCCGCTGTTACACGTTATAACATGATGAATTACTCCTGTCTTCTCACAGAGGCCCCAGATTGTCTTCATGGTTTTGTGAGGCAACACTAAAGACTCTGGACTGCAAAAAAGTGCTAAATAGTTCATGTTTAACCAATTCAAGAATGAGCAAGCATCCTGCAGAGCCTATAAAAAGTATTCCCCCTTAGATTTGACACTTTAATTGTTTTCTTAAATCAGTCATGGTTTGGTTTAGTTTGGCTTTTTTGGCAAAAACAAATACGTAATCTCACATTTAGTGAAATGGGGATCACCTGAGTGCTGTGAATGTGTCTCAGTGATTTTAGTATGGAGTGTCTGGAAGGTGCAGTCACCCATTAATCAGCATTCCTGGCTACTATTACACCATGAAGTCAAAAGAACACTCCAAGCAAGCCAGAGCAAAGGTTATTGAAAAATCATACGTCAGGAAAACATCTCCAAGTCTCTGAACATCCCCCAGAGTTCAGTTAAAACCATCATGAAGAAATGAAGGAATATGTCACATGTGTAAATCTGCCTAGATCAGACCGTCCTCACAAACTGAGTGAGCGTGCAAGAAGGAGACTAGTGAGAGAGGACACCAAGACACCTATGACTACTCTGAAGGAGTTCCAAGCTTCAGCAGCTGAGATGGAGAGACTCTGCAGACAACAACTGTTGGCCGGGTCCTTCACCAGTCAGAGCTTTATGGGAGAGTGGCAAAGAGAAAGACACTGTTGAAGAAAACTCAGATTCAGTCTGGACTAGAGTTCACCTAAAGGCATGTGGGAGACTCCATGGTCAAGAGGAAGAAAGTTCTTTGGTCTGATGAAACCAAAATGGAACGTTTTGACCATCAGACAAGACGGCAAACACTGACATCACCACAAACACACCAGCCCCACTGTGGAGAACGGTGGTGGCAGTATTATGCTGTGGGGATGCTTCTCAGCAGCTGGCCCTGGAAGGCTTGTAAAGGTATATGAATAGGGCACAATATAGGAAAATGTTATTCCGTTTGCAAGAGAACTACAGCTTTGGAGAAGATTTATCTTCCAGTAAGACAATGAGCCGAAGCATACAGAGAAAGCTACTCAGGAATGGTTTAAAGACAACGAGGAGAATGTTCTGGATTGGCCGAGTCTAAGCCCAGACTTCAATCCAATAGAGAAATTGTGGCTGGACTTCTAAAGGGTTGGTCGTGCCCAGTACCTGTCTAACCTGACAGAGCTTGAGCAGTTATGCAAAGAGGAATGGAGTAAAATTCCAGATTCAGAGTCCAGATCTATCAACACAGACTCAGAGCTGTGACTGCAGCCAAAGGTGACTCTACTAAAATACAAAGGTGGTGAATATTTATGCACTCACTTATTTAAAAGCCAAATCATAGTCAGAATTACTGATTTATAGAATCAATAAAAGGGTAAACATCCAAGGGGGTGAACATTGTTTTTAGCAGTGTAAGAGTAAGTAAACAACATTTGTAAAGCTGCTGTGATGCCTCCATGAACTTTATGGATATACGACAGATCCATAACCTCGTTTACCATCGGATCTTTCCGGATCCAGGTCCAGAGCTCACTATTGAATTTAGAGACATGATTTGATTGATATCATTTTATGTGTCTGTGTTCGTTGCTGCATCTTATCAGTCATTATTTTGATTCAGCTCAGTCTTAAATCAATACAGCCCAGTACAGAGGAGGTAGGCAGTGTATCTGGATTATAGACAGCGCTGTGCATCCTCTGGTGTTTTCGGTCTGGCAGCAGAACATTTCTCTTATCGCTGCAGAAGCAGGCTCAAGGACACACTAATGGAATAAAGGAGAGATGAAGCCATCAGACAAGGACATCTGGAAAAAAGGACAGAGTGAATAGAGCTGTATTGTACTGAGGCTATTCACTTCCTAACCTTGACATAAGAGCCATAATCCTTGAAGATTAGCATTCAGTTATGAGTGATCGATGCAGAAACGGAACCTCTCTTTACTGTAATATTTCTAAAACATGCTGATCAAAGTCAAATAAGTATTTATGCACACAAACATATGGAGGCACCACCAGTTTTGTCTTATAATTCCAACATGAACAGTATTATAATGCCAAATATTGAAAAACTAAGTGTCTTGGTGGCCTCTCTCTCTAGTCTCCGTCTTGCACGCCCACTCAGTTTGTGAGAACAGTCTGATCTAGGCAGATTTTGCCCCCCCCCCCCCACTTCAACTTTTCAATAACCTTTGCTCTGAGTTGCTTGGAGTGTTCTTTTGTCTTCATGATGTAATGATAGCCAGTGATGCTTATTAACCGGTGACTGGGTTCTCCAGCCTCTCTTTATACTATAATCACTACACTAGAATTTTGTTGCCAAAAAAAACAAACTATATTGACAATAATTAATTCATAAAATCAATAAGAGGGGCTGAAAACTGACGAATGTTGCAAACAATATTAATGACAATAAAAATGACTTTTTTTTCAACTGTAGCATCAGGCTGCAAAAAAAAAAAAAAAAAGGAAAAGTGAAGGTGGTCTGAAAGCTTTCTGAATGTAGGCCAGCATTGTTTGCACTTGTCAGCCACCGTAGTTTACCAATCAATCGAGAGGTTAAAAAAATGCCACAGGTTTGACATTACCTACTGGAACAGAAAAACAGGATGTGGATTTTGTAACTGAGACATCTAAATGCCATAGCAGTGTAAAATATTAATGACATATTGATTGTCAATACCTTTAGTCAGTCTGACCTACATGCTGCTTCAGTATGCAGATATGAGCTGTTTCTTAATCCTTATTTATGCTGGACCAGTGTTGTGGTTGAATTGGATATATTCATCAGGAGAAAAAGCCCTCAGTGTCTGTAAATATTTATGACCAGTTGGTGATAAAGATGACGGATGCTTAGGTATTGAGTTAAGTGACTTTAGGTAAATGGCCTCAGCATTGATTTCCTGTTTCCCTGAATGGGATTCCTGTCACGGAGCAGGAGGGTGTTAAGAAGATCCCATTATCTGTTGTTGTAACATCTGCAGCCTCACACGGTTCAGTACTCGGCTTATTGGAGATCTGTTGTCCTTTAGAGTGACTTTATTAGGGCTGAGCACCGACCTCGGCCGGCAAGGACTCAGCATTTTTCTGTCAGTAGAACCGTTATTATAGGGGCTTTAACATGCTCAAAAACTCACCGAACTTTACAGAAAATCTTCCCCCAGTGGAAATTTTTGTATTTCGGTGGAATCTTACAAGTCCATTAAGCAGGGGTCTAAGCAGGGGTCCCACAGGGGCCCCAAACGTGAGATAGGGGACGGGGTAAGAGCTACATGCATGGAAATCTGTCTACATATATATCATGATCAGAAAACAGAAAGTGTCTCCTGAGGCCATCCTCTAAAATACAGGATGTGCACTACAAACAGCTAAGTGTCAAAATTTGGCGTTTCCGGGCGATTCACAAGTTTCATATTTTAACAAACTAGTCCGAGGGATTTCATCCGATTCACTCCAGATGTTGTCTGCTCATACTAGACAACCCTGAGATCTTAAGTTGTGTGAACTGTGTTTTCATCATAGGGTGGGGCTGTGACCCGCGGCCAAACTTAAACTACTTTTTTGAACATTTTTTGCAGTGAAAATTCAATAATAATGCCTTATAACTTATTAATGCTTATTTTGATAATCACCAACTTATTAAGGATGATCACATATTGATCCTGAATACATTCATACTTCAATATCATTACTTTGCCACAGCGCCCCCTTCTGTTTGAACATTTCTGCCTCTGATTTTTGTCATTTTCCCTTTAAATATTCAGCACCCACACACCATTAAGCTTATGCTTATAAATTTTGTTCTGTATATGTGTGAAAGCCCTACAAAAAAGCCTCATGGAGCCATGCCCAACTCCAAACAGGAAGTCCACAAACTTCATTTCATTTCAAAATAAGACATTTTTAATAGTGCCAAATGGCTTTAATCTTGTATAACCTTGGTAAACAATATTCTGTGATCTTCTGCTCTTTCTTGCAAGACAATGATATCATACTGAACAAACCCACATGCAAACATCTCATCATAGTGCCCTCTAGTGGCAACAGGAAGTGACACAAACAGGTCAGTTATTTTGTCCTCTTAATGTGCTGAACCTATCAAGCTCTAATTATATGCTGAAGTCCTCAATAAATGCCAACAACACAGATATGTCACTTCACTGAGGATGGTGAGCATTTCAGTGTCTCGCCAATTTCACAGGAAGTTGCCATAACTCTTATTATGAAACTTCACCTGTATGACATTATAGTCTATCTAACTTCTGTTTGGTATTTTCTCCTGCCAGAATATTGTTCTTTATTTTTTGTTTAAACATTTTTTTAATTGCATTGTAATAATTTATACTATTTGATGTTCATTTGAATGTTTAATTTTTCACGTAGGAGGGCCACTCGACAAGCCCGCTCAAGTTTCTTTGGCTTCTCCTGCACATTTACTCATTATCTGACTTAAAAATGTATGTAAATGTTAATGTCATGGTTTTCAGTAGCGCCACCTACTGTAAGACTCCAATAGCAACCCCCTTAGAAAAAAAAATCCAATTTTTTTTGGTATTTTACAAAATAAATAACAGTTTTGGCTTGACCACCTTTACATATCAGCATCTTATTTTGTTATATTGCCATCTAGTGTTGATACCCAGTACTACCTCATATACAAAGTGCAGTATCTCTACTTGAGAGACCTGGGAGGATCTACATGGTCTCTGCTGTGCTGCAGCACATTGCACAGGTTGCTATCACCCAAGAATTCCCATGCACCCGCGGTTGCCAAATGATGCGACATGCGCCATGGTACAGGGGTCCTTCAGTGCTGCTTGCAGCCCTAGTTTGTGATGAAATTGTGATTTTGAATATGTATGCAAAGCTTGATTTTTTTTATTTCTTCTCTCTCAGGTCCAGAGGAGAGTCAGTGAAGACGTTCAGCATCCCGACAGAGGACGAGGACAGCGAGACGGAGCGAGACACACACACATCCCAGACTTGGTGGCTACATGCTCAGTTTGCTTTGATTTTAAGGAGAACGATTTTACCGATCAGGAATCATGGATTTTGTGATGAAACAAGCTTTAGGTGGTAAGTACACCTCATACAAATGCTTGAGCCATTTTCTAATTCACTTTCATACAACACTTGGCTTTCTAAGTCTTCGTTGCTGTTTTGGAATTCCAACCTGAAACAGGCCTCTGTCTTTAATAATGTTGTTTTAAATGTTGGAAAAAGTCAACATGTGACTCTTAAAGTAGCTCTTACATTGGCCTAATACCGCCTTTTATGACTTAGAATTATGAAGATGACATCAGATGTTATAAGAGTCATAAACAAGAGTCCATATCTATTCAGAGCACCTCTCCTGATATTATGATGGAGTTTGCAGAGGCAGTGTTACTCTCTAAGCGCACCGCTGGCTGAGGTTGGACTCATTCAGTTAGAGCAAAATAAAAACGTCTCTGTGAGTGTTCTTATAAGTGAGGGGCCCCCAGGGGCCAGAGGTCAATGTCCCTTTAAATCAACTCTCTCATCTAGTTTCATCAGCTCAGTGACCAGCAGCTGGAGTGAAATGAGATTTATTCCCTCTCCCTCTCCATCCTCCCCAGTCTTCTCATTCCTCCCTCCTTGTTCTTAGTCTCCCTTGTTTATTCCCGGCTGTCTTTACACACCTAAATCTTTCTCTTAAATTCACTTCTTACCTCTTTTCTCCATCCTTTCTTCCACCAGAACGAGATAATTTGCTGCATGATAGATTGCTTTTGAAACTGCGCCCCTCTGAAGTCCAAAACCCAGACTGGAGTCAGACCGAGGCCACTAAATTAATTTCACCCTGATTGGACCTGGGCACTGCTGTTCCCTCTCTTCATATTGACCAAATTTGAGATTGGATTTACCATCCACAGGGGCTTTTCTCGCTTTCCTCTCATTCCCTTTTACATTATTGAAAACTGAATTATCACATCTCAGATTTGAGGAGATTTCAGTTCCCTTTACTGATTTCAGCTAAGACTTTTGCTATAAAATCTAATCTGTATACAGTAGGACCTGCCTCAGTTACGTAGTTATTGGTTTGGTGTTGTATTTGGTTGTAGTCTTTATTGTTTTAGCACTAAGATGATGGCTGCCTCCATGCATTAAAACAAACAACATTCAGGGCTTTTACCGAGGGATCATGTAAGCAGTCATTCTGTTGTCAGCTGTTCAAATGAAGAGAGAAGTGTGTTAGATTTTTCAAACTAACTGCTGCGTAGTTAAAGCGGATAGTCTGCCGCAGCGTCTGTTTTTGTTCCAGGAGGATTATCATCATCATGTAAAACGTACTATTCCACCAGGTTGAGACGTCCGGCTCCAGCCTTTTAGTCTTTACTCCTGTCAGCAAAGAGAGAATGATTTAAATGTGCCACTATTTTTCAACCACATGCAAAAATTTCACACACTGCAAACTCAGCATGCACTTTAGACTTCTCAGTTTTCCACGTCTGACACACGTTGGCTACTGTCATCGGCACGTGTCCCTTTTTTTTGGCCAGTGGGCTCATGAGCGTTCACAGGGCCACCATGGGACCATGCCGATGGTCCACAGCTGCATTGGTGCATCACTAATAAACAATGTGTAATTCTTTGGTAAAATAACATTGAAGACAGCTAATAAAAGGAATAAAAGCCTAAAAACTGACCTACTTGTGAACCTAAAGATAGAACCGTGAATCATATTGTTCAGCCCATCTCTAAAGAAAACCGTCTTGTGTCTCAGTTCAGTCAAATTAGCCTGATCTGGCAGACATAATGAGGATTTCTAAAGAACTTTACTAAAGAGCTTAAAACCACTTCAGGCTGAGAGGATAAAAATATACTTTTCAGAGATTAAAAGTTTATTTCTTGCTTCTGGAACCCAAAGGAACCTGACTAGTTTGTGATTTTTCACTTGTTTTCAAGGCTGTAGCTGGTAAAAGCGTTTTTTCTTTCACTGATACCCCTGCACATCGTTTTCTACACCTCTTCATGAGGCAAGGCCACCAATAAGGGGGGGTAAAAGGGAATGCTAGATAGGGCCCCCATGGAGGTCTGCAAAATCATGGTCCACTGTAAAGTTAATCTGTGTAATGATATTTTGTATTTAACCTGAATAATAACCACTGATATCAAAAGAACAAAAAATAAATGTATTTATTTATGCTATAGTACAATATGGTATTTTCACAAGAAACCACCTCTCTTTAAACAGTTTTACCTTTTGTTACTAATGTTAGCAATGTAGTTAGGCACATTAAAACTAACCCCAATGGAAAATAATGTTAGACTTCATTGCTAAACCATGATGTATTCAGACATGACAATACCAGAGAAGAAAGCACAACAAACTGTGATCACTTCTGGGGGGGAAATGATTAAATAATTGCAGAATAAAGGCAACAGTGGTTTAAAAGTGGTAAGAATTGGCAGAAATAAGTGGAGAAAAGCAGTGAGAGACTGGCAAAAATGGTTCTAAAGTAGCAAAAAGTGCCACAGGGGGCAGAATTAAACCGTGAAAAGCAGTGGAAAGCAGTTAAAATGTGTCAAATGTGGCAAAAGAGAGCAGAAATAAGTTGGGAAAAGTAGAAAAAAAGTGGCAAAAAATGGGTTAAGGTTGTAAAATTTGGCTTAGAGTTGTCCAGAGTGACAAAATTGGGTTGTAAAAATGGTGCAAAGCTGTTAAAACATGAAAGAAATGGTTATGTTTAGAAAAAAAATGCATGGTGAAAAGTTGTTAGAGTGGTAAAAAGAGTTTGAAAAGATGCAAAAAAGGGATTAGCAGTAAATATGGTTTGAGGAAAGGAAAGAAGTGGCAAAAGTATGTGGTAAAATGGTGAAAAGTGGTTAAAAAGTGGCAAAAAAATGGTTTAAAGTAGCAAATGGTGGTTTAAAGTGGCAAAAGAATGGCTATGAGTGGCAAATATGGGCAGTAAAGATTGTGAAAAGCAGTCAAAAAGTGGCAAAAAATTGATTTAATGTGGCAAAAATAGTTTCACAGAGGCAAAAATTGTCCAGAAGTGCTGGATATAGGCAGTTAAATTGCAAAACAACATTTAAATGTGGCAAAAAATTGTCTGAAGTGCAGAACTGGGCAGTAAAAATGTCAAAAAGCAGTTAAAAAGTGGCAGAAATGGGTTTAAGGTTGAAAAAATATGTGGTGAAACATTGTTAGAATGGCAAAAAGAGTTTGATATGAAGTGTCAAGAGTGGGTAGTAAAATGGTGAAAAGTGGCAAAAATTGGCTTAAAGTCGTAAATATTGGTTTTAAGTGGCAATAGAATGGATTTAATTGGCATAAACAGGCGGTAAAAATGGTGAAAAGCAGTTAAAAAGTGGCAAAAAATTTATTTAAAGTGGTAGAAATGGGTTAAGTGTGGAAACAAATTTGGGAAAAAAGAAGGTGCAAACAGTGATGTGAAGGGGTTCAAAATGAGCTCAAAGTGGTCGGGGGGGGCAGGCAGGCATTCACAGGGTGTTTCAGGAGCTCTGTCAATTCTGTGGGTAGGCCTGCATGAGGTTAACAAGAGGACCCCTCACCTTCACAACACAACTAGGTTGGAGCGACCCCCCCCCCCCAGGAAATGACCCATGTGGTCATTCCCAACAAAACCATTTCACACAGAGGAAGATTCATCCAAGCAGCTGAATACCGGAGGAGAATACGACATCAGAGATGTCATTTCATGCTCTGCTGCTTGTACACATGCAGGGATGCTCATGATTGGCATGCACTGGAAAAGTAGAGCTTCATAAATTTCTTATCGCTGAACACCACAGTACAGAAATAATGCAGTCAGGTAGATGTTTTTAATAAACACAACACTGTTAGAGAGGGGGGGTTGAGGTGGTCAGATATGTAGTGGAGGGGGGCACAGCTTTTACCTGCTTTCTTACCCAGGTGAAATATTCCCTCCATGCTCCTCTCCTCCGTCCCTCTGCATAATCAGAGCCGGTTTTAAAGTCACTTTTATCATATCACAGTCCTGTAATACTGGCGAATTATCAAATATTACTTTATGCAAACAGTTTGGTATTAAAAACACAATTCCAAAAAAGTTGGGGCGCTGTGTAAAATGTAAAGAAGAACAGAATGCAATGATTGTCAAATCTCATATTTGATTCACAGTAGAACACAAACAACATATCAGATGTTGAAACTGAGACATTTTATCATTTCATGAAAAATATGAGCTCATTTTGAATTTGATGGCAGCAACACATCTCAAAAAGTACAGACAGGGCCGTGGTAGTCATTGTGTAGCATCCCCTCCTCTTTTAACACCAGCCTGTAAATGTCTGAGGAATGAGACCAGTTGACTGAGTTTTGGGAGAGGAATGTTGTCCCATTCTTGTCTTATGTGGGATTTTAGCTGCTAAACAGTCACGGGTTTTCTTCCTTTTTCTGATGCTCCAAATGTTTGCTGTAAGGGAAGGGTCTGGACTGCAGGCAGGCCAGTTGAGGACCCGGTCTCTTCTTCTGTGAAGCCATGCTGTTGTGATGGATGTAGTATGTGGTTTAGCACGGTCTTGCTGAAATAGTCGAGTAAAACTGAACTGTGTGCCGAGCTCTCCTCTTTAGTCTTTAGGACATGGGGTTTATGGTTTCCAAAAGGAATTTCAAGTTTGGATTCATGTGACCACAGAACAGTTTTCCATGTTCCCTCAGTCCATTTTAAAAGAGCTTTGGCTCAGAGAGGACGGTGGCATTTCTGGATCCTGTTCACATATGGCTTCTTCTCTCCATGATCCAGCTTTAACTGTCATTTGTGGATGGCACGGTCAACTGTGTTGACAGACGATGATTTCTGGAAGTGTTCCTGAGCCCATGCAGTGATTTCAGTACAGAATCATGCCGGTTTTTAATGCAGTGGCCCCTGAGGGCCCCAAGATCACCAGCATCTGATACTGACCTTTGGCCTTGCCTCTTGCTCACACAGGTTTTTCCAGATTCTCTGAATCTTTCCGTGATATGATGGACTCTAGACGGCGGATGTACAAAGTCTTCACACTTTTTCATTAAGGAACATTTTTCTGACATTGTTCCACAATTTTTAAACACAGTTTGTCGCAGATTGATGAACCTTTGCCCATCTTTACTTCTGAGGGCATCTGCCTCTCTAAAATACTCCTTTTATACCCAGTCATGTGACTTATTTGTTGCCAGTTAACCTTATAAGATGCAAACTCCTCCTGCAGCTGTTTTTCATTCCCGCACTTACTTTTCCAGCCTTTTGTTCTCCTGTCCCTACTTTTTTGAGATGTGTTTCTGCTATCAAATTCAAAATGAGCTAACATTTGTCGTCTCAGTTTGAACATCTGATGTGTCGTTTATTTTCTACTGTGATTAAATTATGGGTTTATGAGATTTGCATAGTATGGCATTCTGTTCTTTATTTAACTGTTGCACAGTGCCCCAATTTTTTTGGTACTGGGGTTGCATTGTTTTCGATACTATGACAATACAATCAATACAAGCACTATTATAAAAGCATGCTTCCAACGTTTCTGCCTGAACCTGAACAGAAGCTTTATTTTTATTAGAAATCGTCCCGTGCTGAATCTCGCCAGGCTAATCCAACACTCTGGCTCGGCCGTTTCTGTTTCCCCACAGGGTATTTTTATCTACTTTAACACACAATTGGAACAGTCAGACTGAAAAAAGACTTTTCCAATAAATCACAATGGAGAATAATCAAATCTAATCCTGTCCTGAAGCTTTAAGGAACCGGAGCTTGATGCTTTTCCTGGACTCAGGGAGGGTTCAAGCAACAAAACAGCAACCAGGCCTTCAGTTTAGATAAATAACAGAGCTACAATATCTAAATAATGCTCCGTTTGAACATGCAGCTCCTTTACTCCATCTGTCTCTGTCTTAATTCATCCATCACTCCACCTTTTCCTCCTTTGCTTGTATTGTGGCTATCCTGCCCTGTGTTTCCTGATTTAATTCATTCATCCATTCTCCTACATTCTCCATACAATTCCCTCTCCTCCCATCCATCCTTTTGTCCCTCCTGCAGGGCGAGGGGCAGATTTGGTTGTTAGCATTTTTATTCTCTTAACTCTGACCACCCTTTCCTCCTGGCCGAGCATCCTCTCTTTCTAAACCTCCTTGTAATTTACCTCCCGTAGAGGTGCCGTGACCTTTTCTCCTGGAACAGAGTGGCATTTATTTCATTGGGCCGCAGCTGGCTGTCCATGAATACATACATACACCCACACAAACACACAGTCGTGCAGAGATGAGGTTTCAGTGGTTGTCAGAGTCCCGGGGGGGAGGATACCATTTCAGGATGAAGTCTTCTCCACCCAGTGGGAGTGTTGTGTTGAGATGGGCGTGTCAGGATATCAATCTAACAGTAACGCTGCAGTCTTTCTCATGCAAACAAATGAGCTGAGTACACTACACTGATTTAGTCATTGAGTATTATTTGTCTTTTTGCTGAAATTCCATGCTAATGTATTTTCACTGGTGGTGCACTGGTGTTTGCAGAAACACTGCTAAAAATGTGCCTATAGAAGACAAACATGATAAACTGCCCTTGAGCGGCCCGCAGCAGGCAGAGATCACGGGAGAACTGCGAGTTCATGCAGGAATAGTACGTTAACAGCGGACTATTTTACCTTTTGGGGTTAATTTATCATCCTTTCTAGTATAAGTCCATGATATTATTGCTTCCACCATTGTGTGAGTACATTAGGAAGTTCAAAGGTTAATGTTTGCTTAAAGGATCTGTGGTTTTATGTAAAATTATTGGGCTAAATGTCCTCAAAAGTTAATTATTTCTTGTCAATGGCGCCGTTGTAGCTCTATGACCCACTGACCTCTGGCTGCAGGATGAGACATAATGTTGATATAACGATGTTTTGGGATCAGGAGTCGGTGCATTGTGTTGTATTTTTAAAGAACCGGATATTCTATGCTTGTGAATTCCTTTTTTGGAGCTTTCTGATCAACAGGTATTGACGCAGTTTAGCAGCAGCTGGCACTGAAAATAAACCTGCAGCATATCTCAAACAAAGTGGAGCGAAGTGGCGTTCTAGGCATGCGCCGCTGCCGGTCTGGAGCGCCGGCTGTGGAAATGCTCTGATAGACTAGAGAGGGAGCGATTTGCTGTCGCTGTATGTGGAAACTGGAGGTCAGGCTGGCCACACACTACAGCATTTACCTCCACTGCCTCCCCCGACGATCGTGGGGGCGTACCCTGAGTGGAACCTTGCCGAAAACTATTATTTGTCTGAATGATCCTCATGTGTGTGGTGTCAAATTGATTGTTTTACTGCTCCAAACTATGTCATAGTCTCCCAGACCCAAAATCTTAAATATCAAACATGTTTTATATTTTAGATTCTAGGTCGTAGTACCTTTGACGGGGTACCCACAACAACCAAAAAGAGTGAGCTGACCAGGCAGCATATCCAGCCAGATCATGCATACTTTTACTGTTCACAATTGTAGCTTAATTCCAGACACAATCTTTCCCTCGGTTTATGATTTGCTGCACCTGTAGCACATGCCAGCGCAGACTGTTAGCAAGAGGGTATCGACAGACATTAGTGTTTGTTGTTGTTGTTTTTTCTGAAGTCACGTGATCACTCAAGGTCGTTGGCATGTTGGCATGTGTGTGATCTCCATCGACCTGTCAAAGTGACCTCTATGATGCTAACCTTGCTCTGAAATCAGTTCTGACCAGTCAGCATTGTTTAAGGAAATCGAGGCTGTAACTACTGCTGAGTTTAGTTGTACTGTGAGCCAGTAGTGATGGCTGCTAGCACTGTAGTCGTTAGCTTGGATATACAGTGCTTAACAAATTTATTAGACCACCCTAACCAAAGTAAGGTTTCTGCCACAGCTGCCCTAAATTAACAGCATTGGTAATTACCAAAATCAATTTTTATTTTTCTGCAATGGTTAATACACCAATATGTAGAAGCTCTTTAACCCAAATGATATTTTTAATGTTTAAATATAATTATTATTGTTTTCCATGAATTTTCAAATGTACTGATTTACAAAAAAACTGAAAAAACAGTAAAGCACATTATTATTTCTTGATTAATGTGTCAAATTATAGTTATTTACCTGCATTCCTGAAGAGAAAAATTAGTTTTAGTGGTTGAATGTTATGCTTGATTCATTTCTGAGTTCTCAGAGAAGCCCAGTGAGCCGGCTCAAATTTGGGTGAATTCAGTTTGAAATTCCTCATTCCTGTTCAAAATGGTAAAATGTGGAGAGCTCACTGAAAATGAAAGAGTCCACATTAAAGCACTTCATGATGCTGGATGGTCTCTGAGACAAATATGACAGGTGGTCTGATACATTTGTTAAGCACTGTAGCTCTAGTATAGTGGCATTTGTAACAGAACTGGGCCACATTTATGTATGGAATGAAGAGCATAGAGCCACACTGTGAGCTTTGCATGACGGAAAAGATGTGTTCACTGTTCAGCCAACCTGCTCTGGCAGGTAACCATTAGCCTGGATGTACAGAACATAATTTTTGCCTTTTATTTACTTGTTTTGATAAAATATTGAGTCATACATCATATGACAAGCAGTCTTAAAGAAAACATGACTGTTGTGAATGTATAAATAAAGCTGTAGGTTATTTATCAGCTTAAAAACCACACAGTCTACATCATTCTGAGACAAACAGGCACAAAGCATCCTTCTTTCCACTTTGTCCACTCAAACTTTTATCTAATCACCGTGACACAGACACATACACACTCACTAATGTCATTAGAGGTTAAACGCCTCCTGAACATTTCATCGATGCAGACTGAAGTATAGATTTCAGCTGCAGGCCACAGATTTTTTTCAGCTGTTGTTTAATTAGAAATCGGATTCATTCGCTTCCATGTTGTGTTGCATTAATCAGTCAAAGACAGGACGTCACCAATCGCAGAGAAGTAGTCATTGACTGGTGTTTGCATCACCAATAGATGCAAAATTTTTGGAACTGCTTTTTTAAATCATTTCAGCTGATCAAGAGGTCAGAACCCATTCATTTGTGGAGAGACTGGCTGGATGCTCATGGAAAAATATGGCCAATATATAAACAGAGGAAACCAAAAGGCATGAAAAATGTCTTATCCCCTCATTGTAACGGCCGTATCATTTAAAAAGACATGTTTATTAAAATATTTTAAAAAATGGCTTTTAAAATGGTTTGGTCCATACGATAGAGGCTTTTTAAAATATTTTGTTCCTTGCTTTTTTTTCCAAATTGTTTTCTCTTTTTTGTGTTGGTTCTGTTTTTCTTGTAGTTGTAGAGTCTGTTTGCTAGCAGCTAGCCTGACTGAGCTTAGCACTGTGGTGTTTATCAGAAGGAAAGACAAGCCTGGGGAAGAAATGCATCTAAACAGTGGGTTAAAATAGGTTTAACCATTAGAATTTATGGGGAGAATGGTTTGCAAGTGGCAAAATGGTCATTAAAACTAGTGCAAAGCAGCTTAAATTAGAAAAAAATGACAAATAGTTGTGAAATTGGTTAAAATGGGTCAACAGAGGAAACAAGTGGCAGAAACTGGTAAAAAGAGACAAAATATGCTGAAATGGGAAGAAAGGGTTTAAAACTGGGTAGGAATTGTTTTAAAGTGGAAAAAATGTCCTTAACAGAGGCAAAATATGGATGGACATTGGTAAAAACGGTTAAAAGAAGCAAAAACTGGCAAACATTTTGCAAAATTGATGAAAAGTGGAAAATAATAGTGGCAAAAATGGGGAGAAAAAGTGGTTAAAAGGGGTTAAAAATGCAACAAAACCCTAAAACATTCACCCCAGAACAAAATAATTTTTAAGCACTTTTCAGCTCTTAAATGAAGTTTCTGTTAGCCACGATGCTAGCCTTAATGCTACTGATCTGACCCACATGCATCGATATTATCAATAAATCACAGCTGAGGGCTCTGGGTTCGTCAGGGGTCTGTCCAAATCAGTGTGGGTTTTGTACCTCTAGCTTTTAAATCCCCTGACCTGTGTTTTTACATTTGCATTTCTTTTGGTGAATCGTCTCCATGCAGAAAGGGTCGGGGCCTGCATCGTTTGACAACATACACGGGTGAACTGCTCTTATGCAAAGTATTATTGGTGCAGGGATGCTTCAAGTATCTAGAAATATGGCATTTTCCTCATAACAGATCACTTTTTTGATAAAAACACGACATAAAGAAGTATGTGGCTTGCAGAGCTAACTTGTTAAACTGCACAGACACAGAGAGAAAGATAAGGATAAGTTGAATGTTGTTTATTCTTCCCACCAGATTCTCATCCTCCTCAACAGAAAGGTACCATCCAATATTTCCCTCCTGTCATGAACATCCTGCTTTCCTCTCTGAGTCTGAATATCAGTCATCTCGCCTTTCTCATAAAGAAATTCATATTAGAGATTACTCCGATAATCTCTCAGACATGAGCGTGGGCCGGTCCCGTCCAGCCAGGTCGAGCTCACGGTTTCATTTCCTGTGCAGACGGGATGACGGCAAGGACGCTGCAATAACAAAGCAGGCTGTTGGGTCGCCAGACTCTAGAAACCAGTTTACAGTGTTCAGGAACACCTCAGGAGAACATGAGGAGTCAGTGACGTAAACACGACGCTGCACTACCTCCCAAATATCTGATCGATGCTGCAGATTTTTCATCTGATACGTGAGGGCGTAATTTTGCGATGGAGGTCATATTTTATTTAAACGAGTTCCATTTTTCAAACCCTCCACCCTGAACAAATTATCCAGCTGCAGCACCATCCATCTTGCCCCCTGGGGGGGGGGGGCTTTATGTTGTCTCTGACTTCCTCTGTGTCATGGTCTCCTCTGTGGTCTCTGTCATTTTTAGCTCAGTATTTTATCAACATTGTTATTTTTTTTAAAAGCATCTTGAGATTCTTAGAAAATGAGATAAAACTCGCTTTCCTTGCTGGCTGTTTCAGTCTGGGTGCGTGGCGTCTGCGTCACAGCTGCGTCAAGGCTTGATTTTCATTTTGATGAGCAGCCTACCAAGACGGGCTTTCAGATACATGAGCATACTATTGCATTAGCGCACTCTGTCCCACAGTCTGGGTCAGGACCCACAGTTTTAAGAGTGTACATGTGCACGCTTCATCATGCAACCATTGATTTTCAGGCAACAGCTGAAGTGCTGCAGTCTTACGGGAGGATGCATGGCGGCCGTGATGCATTTGTGTCTGTACAGTTGACAGCAAGGACTCTCCAGTTTAAGCTTGAAACAGCACAACGTAAAAAATAAAAGCGTTACAGAGATGAGTGAGAAAATCTCTTAGCTTAAATACTATCATCTACCAGGGGGCTTACACAGAGAAAACTAAATGTGAACCTCTTAATACTGTCACATTAACCAGGAAGTCTTTGGATGTCAGAGTCATTTTGTACATGCACTCCTGCAGATTTCTCCTCCCACAGCGGTTCTAAAATTCATAATCAGCCCCAACCAAACCTACCACATCAATCCAACATATCCCCAATTCTCCATGCGTCTTCTATTTTGACTTTTGTCACGTATTTTAACTCTTAATTTGTAGTTTGTTTTTTTTTTAGCTGGTCTCTGATAGAGGAAAGAAGGTGGGGAGGGGACTCTGATGGGATGCAAAGAGAGGAACAAATACGGAGGGTGGAGGACAGAGGAGAAGGACGTATGAGGAGGATGGATGGATGAGAGGAGAGGACATATGAAGGGTAGAGACTCTGAGAGGTTAAAGAGAAAATGCTCTGCCCCTCTGGAGAATGAGGAGGAGTGATAACTGACATTTTTACTCTCTTTCTGTCCCTCCCTCTAGTAGTTAGTAGCAGATGTTCACCACTCAGTCTGGTTCTACTCAAGGTTTCTGCCTGTTTAAAGAAAGTGTTTTTTCTCTCTGTGACCATGAGCTTCATGGACCCACTACTACATCAGTGAATGAGTATTGGTGTGTATGAATGAAATTAGCTTTTAAATATAAATGTTTATAAATATATATATATATATATAGAGAGAGAGAGAGAGAGAGAGAGAGAGAGAGAGAGAGAGAGCGAGAGAGAGAGGGCTATGGAGAGTGACCATCAGCATAAGCTAATCCCATTCATTAATCTTGACAGCCCCTATACAGAGGTAGCAAAACTTCCTGTTGGTTAGTAAGCAAGTCAATGTAAAAGAAACTTCTCACTTCTCCTCTTGTTCCCTGAGGAACAGAGCACTTCCTTTATCAGTGTCAGTTGTTTTCATACAGTCCCAGTATACAGACGGTCCATATGTGGTGTGTCTGAGTGCTTTTACACACCGAAGCTCACACAGCGGATGGTCTGACCTTCACCCGACTCCCCACTGAGTCATGGGGAACGTTTCACCATCCCCGCCTCCCACCAGCTGAGCGCTAATTTGTCATCTTCAGATTTGCTGCCACCTCGCAGCGCTGCAGGGCAATTAGGACCACTGTTTGAGACCGACAGGACGGGCCACCGCTGGTTTATAAACCTGGGAGGGAACCGGTCCTTATATTCTCATTTTTCGGAGTAATTTACTCTGCTTCTGCAGAAATGTTCTCATATGGCCCCTTAAAGAGGCAGCTCTTTGTTGCCACTATTTTTTCTCTTTATAGGTTTGTCATTATTCTCCATGACTGCAGCGTTAATTTTTAATGATCTTCATGACTTCTAAAAGCAGCGGTCAGTCCTGTAATGTTCTCAAACATGAAATCTCCAGAGTAAAGTCATAGAAAAACCTCAGACCAGGCTGGGGTTTCACGTTAGGTCAGCCAAAAGAGACAAAGCTTCAGCCAAAGCAGTCACACCCTCATTATAACCAGCTCCTAATGGCCTCTAGTGTGGGTATATTTGAGCTGGACAATCACTGAAGCCTTTTCATTTCCCCTATAGCTCACAATGTCAGAAAAAGCCTCCCGTCCCATTCCTTTCCTGAAATAATCCCCTCAGAGTTGAACCATATTTAGCTCTTATTCCAGCCCTGGTTAAAGAAAGGTACGAGATGACAACCCAGTCGACCAGCCCGGCTCTCCGCTCTGCAGCGCCTGAGAGAAAAGATCAATACCCAGATGAAGTTTTCTCTCTGCTGGAGGATCCATAATTCATACACGCTCAGGTGGTCCTGTATTTACTATCGATCAGCGCGGGGTAACAGCAGCAACATCGATGGCCCGAGGGAGTCACTTTCACGTCTACTGAGCAGCTCCTGTCACTGATAAAGACGTGAGAGTGTTTACGAGGAGAGGGAGAGAAGGAGGAGAGGAGAATGAAGGAGATAGAGGCATCTTAGAATAACCTGGGTACCTGCTCCCCCAAAAATCTCTGTTTTTATTCAATTCAAACTTTATGTTCCGAGAAGATCAGCTTAGGCTCTGAACTCTTCAAAATATGTCTCAGCTTTACATTGAACAGTACACTGGGGGTTAATTATTCAGAGGTTTCACCCCCTCCAGAGCTGGCTTCACACCTTGTGGGCCCTGGAGGTACTGCAGGTCGGCTGTGAGGGGTCGATTGCAATAAGAAAACAACAAGCATTGTGACCTGATTTTAGCATTTTGGACTACTGTTACCATGTTGCCATCACCAGGGGCGTAGCACAGGGGGGAAAAGGGTACTGATTACCCAGGCCTACAGTAGTGAGGGGCCCTTGAGGAACCTGCAATGAAAAGTTTGTTTTGATCTATTTTTTCTAGTGTCATTGAATCAAAAGGGACAAAATGAATCAGTCAACAGACTGAAATTTGTATCAAACAGAGTAAAGTAAATACTGGGGGGGCCTCTGTCCCTCCCTTAAAATGTCCAAATGGTCTAGTCCAGCAAAAAAATAACACAAAACAACATGCCAAAAATTCCTCCTCAGTGATCAAAAAGACTCATTTGTTTAGGGGGTAATTCATTTTTTTTTACGTAGGGCCAGGTAGGTTTGGGTGGCTTTATTCCCATTAATAAACTAGAAAAGCACTCAGAGAGCGCAGACCTCCGCCATCAGCCCTATCTCCCAATAGTGAAGAATCCTTTAAAAACATTCCTGGATCCAGACGGTGGTCCAGATCACTCCCAAAATCTAATTCGCCGATTGCTTCCTACCCGGTGGGGTGGAGACACGGTGAGGCAAAGCATTGGCTTCGCTACGTGTGGAAGTCATGGCAGAGGGTGAATATTCCTCTATTCCTCCCAGCATTGCGAGTATTCTTGCTACAGTTCGCTGTCTTTTTCTCTGTTACGCTCCAACTCGTCTCCTTGACCGGGCGTGTGTCTGTCAAACTCTATAAACTCCAAAACTTTGAATAAGTTACTCATGTCCGCCATCTCCTGGTGTAAAGTGGTAACAGTGCAGACCTCTGCCATTAGCCCTATCTCCCAACTGTACAGAATCCTTTAAAAAAATTCCTGGATCCAGGTTTTGATCCGGATCAGTCCCAAAATCTAATCAGTTCTTCCTTATGCCATTTCTGACATTTCCTGAAAATTTTATGAAAATCCATCCATGACTTTTTGAGTTTTGTTGCTAACAAACGAACAAACAAATGAACAAACAAACAAACAAACAAACCCACCCGATCACATAACCTCCTTGGGTTTATTAAAATTAGTTCGGTGATCTGAGACATTTAATTGGGACAGATTTAAGAGAGAAATCAGGAAGGGGGCAAATACGTTTTCACAGCACTGAAAATATTGCTATATTTCTACTATACTGGGCTACTATAATGATCTGAAATACAGCCAAACTCCTGCTCCTGTGAAAATTAAAACATTGCCAATACATCTGTGCAATCTGGACAGTGTGGAGGAGTTTTCGTCTTTAAGATCACAGCTTTAAACTGATCAGGGTGTTAGATCAATAAACCAAAAACAAAAAAAAAAAACGTTGCCAACTCAGCCCGTTATTGCTTTGCTTCTTGAAATAATGAAATAGTCTGTCTTTAAACGTGACCTAGACTGTGATTGGTGATCGATCAGTCAGATAGAGGCTGTACACCTGAACGTGTCGGCTCAGATCCTGCAGACAGATGGCCCACACCACATGGAAGAATGTGTTCTTCTCCGTCTCAGTGGTTCTTTGAAACATTTCCAGCTGGCTCTCCTTCTCTTCTGTTTTTCAAGTCCCCCTCAAGGATCTTCAGAGAACCCCGTCGCTACATAATCCTCAGAACCGCTAACATAGAGAGTTTTAATTGTTGAATATGACAAAGTATGCCAGTGAACATGTGGTCTGTTTTTGCTCATACTGCTCTGACTACTTTGACTTCTATGGTGGAAAAATAAAATCTTAATTCTAAGGGACAGAGAGTCAGATAAACAGTGGGGTTAATCGTATTATCTGATTGTATTTTTCTGTCCAGGAGCCACCAAAGACATGGGAAAGATGCTGGGTGGAGAGGAGGAGAAGGATCCTGATGCAGCCAAGAAGGAGGAGGAGCGGCAGGAGGCTCTGAGGCAGCAGGAGGAGGAGAGGAAGGCCAAACATGCCCGCATGGAGGCCGAGAGGGAAAAAGTACGGCAGACCATCAGGGACAAGGTAGGGATTTGTTTTCTCATTAAACATTTGTGTTAAGATAGATGTTCACTGTTTAACAAACAAGCTGCAGGTCTTCATTGCTTGAGCTCAGATCTGCAACGTTTAAATGCTCCTAAATCAGGATACACACTACAAGATAATCAAGATGATTTAAGGCCCAGGAATTCAACCAGAGCCACTCAACCACCGGCCATATTTGTCTCAGAGACCTCCTGCATCATGAAGTGCTTTAATGCGGACTCTTTCATTTTCAGTGAGCTCTCCACGTTTTACCGTTTTGAACAGGAATGAGGAATTTCAAACTGAATTCACCCAAATTTGAGCCGGCTCACTGGGCTTCTCTGAGAAGTCAGAAATGAATCAAGCATAACATTCAACCACTGAACTAATTTTTCTGTTCAGGAATGCAAGTAAATAACTATAATTTGACATATTAATCAAGAAATATTAATGTGCTTTACTATTTTTTCAGTTTTTTTGTGAATCAGTAAATTTGAAAATTCATGGATAACAATAATAATTATATTTTAGCATCAAAAATATCATTTCGGTTGAAGAGCTTCTACATATTGGTGTATTGACCATTGGAGAAACATAGAAAATGATTTTGGTAATTACCAGTGCTGTTAATTTAGGGCAGCTGTGGGATAAACCTTACTTTGGGTGGTGGTCTGATAAATTTGTTAAGCACTGTACAATAAGAGTCCTGTTGTGCAGGGGGAACACAGAGGAAAACCAAACATGCGTTCTGTGGATTGTTACATAAAAACAGAGTGATAGCCAGCCAGGAAGCAATCTGGCTGAAGGAGGAAGCACAACAAACACAGTCATGGCAGCGATAGTGAAAGCCAAGCGGATTGTTAATTTGTGGCAGGAAAACATGAGAGTTTAAACATGTCCCGTAAAACATACGACAACCCAACTGGGAAGTACCCAACAGGTTTTTTTTTTTTTTAATCACTTGAATAAATTCAGAGCCTCTCATCCCTACAAAAGGTGCAGGTGATGTTACTAAGCCAATCAGATGCTACACAAAGACTAGGCATGCAGAGTGAGGTAAACAGTAAATCCGTAGGATGGATGGATGGATAGATGGATGGATGAATAGATGGATGGATGGATGGACTAGATCGATAGATACTTTATTAATCCTTTGCAGGAAATTGCTTCATTACAGCAGCAAAACATTCAGACAGCCCATCACGACAGAAACACACATAAATACTCATACCTGTGTATAAGTGATGCTTTATTGATTCAAAAGGAAAATAATGCATCCTGAGGGAAATTAAACAGGTTTACAAAAGCAAAAAAGTAGATTGAAAGTTGATGAATGGTACAACTTGGTGAGATGTTGCAAAAAATAACAGAAAAAAGTGTTGAATGGTGGTTGAAGGTATCACAAATGGGTAAAATGTGGCACACATTGGTTAAAAGAAACAAAATTGGTATGAAAGGGGCAAACTGGTTAAGAAAGGCAAAAATGGGCAGAAAATGGGGAAAGTGGCAATAAGGGGTTAAAAAAGGCAAAAATGGGTGGAAATAGTGATGAAAGGGGGTTGAAAGTATCAAAAAAATAAGTACAAAATAACAAGAAATAGTTAAAATTATCAAAATGGGCAATGAGTGGCACAAATGGCTTAGAAGATGCAAAAATTGACAGAAAAAAGTAAGTGGTTAGGTATGTCAGAAATGGGTAAAAAATGGCAAAAATTAGTTTAAAGAAACAAAAATGGGATTAAAGGGGCAAAACTGGTTTAGGAAGGCAAAATGGGCAGAAAAGTGGCAATAAGGGGTTAAAAAGGCAAAAATGGGCAGAAACACAAGATGAAAAATGGTTAAAAAGTATCAAATATAAGTACAAAGTAACAAAAATATGTTAAAAGTATCAAAAATGGACAATGAGTGGCACAAATTGCTTAGGAGATCAGACCCAATAATTGTTTGACTCACTTTTCAGCTTCAAATGATGTAACTGTTAGCCGTAATGCTAGCTAGAGTGCTCATGATAAAACACACATGCATAATCGATAAATCCCCGCAAGGGAGGGCCTGTTCTCTGGGTTTATCAGGGGCCAACTCTGTCAGCAGGCTGGCCGTAAGCACGGCTGTCTTCCAGCACTCCTGGGTGTGATCTTTAAAAGTTATCTTCTTACTTTTTCCTGGTTTTAATTTCTGTACCACCATGTCACGCCTCCTCTCTTTGTTCAGTATGGACTGAAGAAGAAGGAGGAGAAGGAGGCGGAGGAGAAAGCAGCCATGGAGCAGGCCTGCGAGGGTTCACTGACGCGTCCCAAGAAGGCGATCCCACGGGGCTGCGGAGACGACGACGAAGAGGACGAGGAGAGCATCCTCGACACTGTCCTTAAGTTTCTGCCCGGACCTCTACAGGACATGTTCAAGAAGTAAAACAAAAAACGACGACAGAAATCAAACGAACCCTAAAATCAGGGTCCAGTCTGGCCTCGGCTAGGCTGCGGGGGAAAGGGAGGCGGGGATCTCTCTGTGGGACTTTGGGTGGACAGGGATGAGTGAGGATGAGTCTGGAGGCCAGGATGAGTGTAGGGTGGGAGGGTGGGGTTTTTTGCCAAACTGTTAGAGGCTACACACTGCCTTTCTAGAAATCTTTTACTTTGTTTTCTACTCCTCGACGACTCTTCCCTGTTTATTTGTCACAGTTACTGTACGACGTCTCAACTGCCACTTAGCACATTTCTTACAAGTACGTCCTAGTTGTTGTTTTTACATTTTGACCGGTTGGTCATCGTTTGGTGACGGGGACCAAAGGAGAGCAGTATTCCCTTAAACTACGACCGCTGTCGTCTGTGGTCTTTCACGGCACTGCCACCATGTTTTCCACTAGACGGAGCATGTTTACATCAGTGGGTGTTTTCTACTTTTATGAACCTGGTTTAAGTCTTTATATTGTAAAAATAAAATAAAAATAAACCAACGTTTGAGTTTTTAGGACATGTGCCTTCATATCATCTCCTCCAGCAGAGGAATTGTCAATGAGGGTTTCACTCAAACAGTTGTAGGGATGAAAAATCAGACAGTTCTGGAATCAAGGGTTTGGCTTTCTGGTAGTTTCTTGGACTTCCTGAAGCTAATGTTTGAAGCAGAAACTTCTGGAAACCCAAGATGGCATGAGAGATTACCCAGCTATTCAAAAACGTACAAAGCCTTGAGCATCTGAAGAACTGTTAGCTGCAAAAAAAGCTTTTATTCCCCCTCTTTTTGACCTCTTACTAAATCGGCCCCTGCTAGTGAGACCGCCATCATGCATGAAAAGTTAAGATCCTAGACAAGTAAAATATGACATTATTTTATTTAGCTCAAGGTATCATCCATCCAAGTCGAGTAGATCTGTTTGAACCCAAAATACATCCAGATTTACACAAAGCTCATGCCAAATCATTGTAATGTAAGTTAAGTGTGGTCCTCAGAGACAATCAAGACATTAACACCTGGAAAAGGTGAGGTTAGCCGGTACATTCCATGTCGTCCTTTCCTTTCACCCCAAGTGAGGATTTTTCTCGCAACCCTTGGCTCCAAAGTGGTGGGTTGGGACCATGAATGTGTGCCTGGAGAAATATGTGGCAAAGTCTATGGTTTTATTTTGAAGGAGCTATCTACATCTGTTGTCCATCCCAACTCCAAACCTCCCTGTATTTCACTGAAAAATATTCGATTCTTATTGAACATTTTAAGAAGTTCTGGGTGCAGTTTGGATTTGGTGGTGGGTCCTGATGCTAAACCAGTCCATTGGCTTTATTTATTTTCTCTTTCTCCGTACATGAATGAAAATACCAGGTCACATGTGGATTTTTTACTCTATACTTTCTTTTTGTGTGAGTGTGCTGCAAGCTGGAAATGAAAATGTGCAACCTTTCACCTTTTAACATGTTGCTCAAGTCCATCAACATTAAGACCAAAGAAATACTGGTGAGACCTTACTATTTCTTTTGTCATCGCCAAAATAAAAGACCTGCATGCTTGGGGGGGTTTCTGTATGTGCAAGGTCTGTGGGAGGAATCCATCAGCCTGTTCAGCGAGTGCATGCATCCCAAAGACCACCGCTCAGCTATGAAGATGATCCTGTTTCCTTAAAAGTATTCTACGGCTTAATAAAACCAGAAAACTGTAGACTGAGCCTTAGAAAACTGGGGTGAGAGATGTCACTTTTCACTGCCTGAAGAGCTCATTTAGAGCTGCAGCCTGCATCTTATAATCCAACACAATGACAAGTCTGTTCTCACTCTAAATCTACAGAAATGGCAGCTTGGCCAGTGGTCCGACACTTTGAAATATTACAAGCAAAGGAGCAAACTCAAGATAAATGGCCGTTATATCTGTTACAAAGTGGAAGGCAGTATGACCTAAAATTGAAATTACTTTATTTCAGCCCTGATTAATAAGGCAAACAGTCTTAAGCTCCTCCTCCATGAAAATATTCAAGCGTAGCAAATGTAGCTTTTGTAGTTCTGTTAGCAGTGAAAGCTATGTGGCCAACATAGCTACATAGCTAATGAAGCAGCTATGTTAGCTATGTATCTTTGTTATCTACATAGCTACTTTTGCTAAAACTGACTTATCCAAAGATAACATAGCTAACAGAGCTAACGATAGGCCGAACAAAGCAGCTGTAAAAGCTATGTAGATATGCTATCTGCATAGCTAAGCTAGCTCCAGCTGCATTTTCTAAAGCTAACTTGTGTACTGCTTTTGAGCTACATAGCTAACAGAGCTATGGAGCTAATGGAGCTAAAGCTATGCTCACAAAGCAGCTATGTAGATACATTATTGACATAGCTAAGCTAACTTCAGCTGTGTTTACCAAAGCAAACGTATCTGTTGCTATTGAACTACATAGCTTACGTAGCTATGCAGCTGATGGAGCTTCAAAACTAACAGAGCTATGTAGCTAAATGTGCTACATAGCTAATGGAGCTATGTAGTTAATATGGCTAAAGCTAAGCTCACAAAGCAGCTATGTGGAGATGTTAACTGCGTATCTACGTTAGCTATGTTGCTAAAGCTCATATTGCTAAACTAACTTAGCTACATAGGCTTATACAGTATCGTTAAATACGAAGCTAGTGTAGCTACGTTAGCTTTGGCTAAAACGAGCCAGTGTTGTGTATTCTCCTAAAACTGGTTTAAACATATTTTTTTATTAGACATCTGATCTTTTTCTCTGTTGTATTTTTGAAATATTTCTTAGTCTATTATGCTTGACTTTGTTTCTGAATAAAGTCGGATTTTAAAAGAAAGAATCTAAAATTGGAAGTATGTTACCGGAAAATTGCAGCACTTCCTTTCTGAGGCGTACGACGTCTCAGACGAATGGTCTGGGAGAGTGCACTTCAACACCTGTTAAACCTGTTAAACATGTGTTGCAAAAATCCATAGCTTGACAGAAATAATACTGCTGGTGATATTGAAACCAGTTTACTGCCAACCACTAGCTTCAGCTAGCTGCTCGGAAGAATGCTAGCTCTGCACTCATTCAGAACATAAAGATTAGATGTTAATTAGTCAGTTAAGAAAATTAGATTCATTTTTTGGGGGGACTTTTGCCTTTTTAATTAGGAAAAGACAGGACAGTGAATAAAGTAGGAAATTAAGAGAGAGAGAGAGTGAGGAATGATGTGCAACTCAAGGCACAATCTGCCCGCTAGGTCTTCTACGCACTTAAATTTACAAAACAAAGGAAAATGAGCAAAATGAGTCCAAATCTGCTCCTTAAAGTCGGCGGTAAGCCAGTTAATTTCTGCTATAAAAATGGACATTTTAATATGGGACCTTATGGGGTTCATCAGCTTTTTGAGACAGCCTCTAGTGGACACTGGAGGAACTGCAGCTGTTTTCACTACAGCAGTATCTTCATTTTTCAACACTGGAGGTTGTCACTTAGAAGCCACTGGCCAAGCTGCTATATTTGATGTTTTATGAGTGAGAATATTTTTTTAAAAAGTAAGTTATTTTTCCATGGCATCTAAGTAGGTGTGCTGTTAATGGAAACTATGTCTATTTAGTGATACTACCTTAATATACAGATATTTAGAGATTTAAAAAAAGCATGTTGGTGATATCTTAATGATTTGGTGGCTTTTCTGTGGTTAGTTATGAACAATGTATGATTATTGCATTGTTCTGTGAGTTTGTAACTTAAAACAACTTTAAAAATGACTGGCTTATGATGCAGTAGTCATAAGCTCTATAAAAACATGATCTTTTTTATTTTCTAGCTCAGATAGGACTTTTCACTAGACAAAGCCATATTGTTTAGATCGCAATAATTACTTAAAGTTATAAAAACAATGTCAGCATTGAAAGTTAAGTGTCTTTTGTTTGTTTTCTGTTTAAAAAAATGCATATCTGTTTGTAAATTATCACCATCTTTAACATGTATACTGATGTATACACAAGGAAATGTCTGTAGAAGAAGCCATTGTTCTATTTGTCTGAGTGTATACACGTGAAATGTTAGTGTGTGTTTCTATTTGTGTGTCTTTCTCTGTGTCCGTGTTATCGACTCACATAGTCCGGGTTTATTGACGTAAATGTGTCTATGATCTGTTTTGTGCACAGGCAGAAACTGGGGGCAGCTCCCTGGTCGAGCCACGACTACAAAAAATTTAAAAAACTTAACACATTCCTTTCAAATGTAAAGCATGCAAATGTTTGGTAGACAAGAGAGTACACTAAATAGTAGAAAGACAAAAAAAGAAGAAAAAAAATGGACTATTTCCTGTTTCTGTCGGAGTCTCCAGGCAACAGAATTTGTGCGTTGGATCCAGAAAGATTGGCCATGTGATGGGCGCGTTTAGTGTTCAGTGTTCTTTGTTGTCTGAGGTTCTGCTGAAGCTTCAGGCTGTGATCACTCTGGAAACTCAAGCTGGGGTCAAACTTTAAAGTAGTCTAAACAGCAGGCAGTTCGTTTTCTGCAGTGGCAAATGAGGCATTTTTCCCCTTAGCTTGATGCTAACACATATGGGAATTGGCTTTAATGAGCTAACCAAATTAGCATTGCAGTTGTGGTCACTTTAACATAAGTAAAATAGACTGTGGGTAGCATGGTGGAGCAGTGGCAAAGAGGTTCTGGTTCAAATCCCTGTATCCCTCTATATTGTCCCCATGCCATGTGTGGGTTTCAACTTCCTATAACAATCCAAAAACATGCTCGTTAGGTTAATTGATGACTCTAAATTGCCCGCAGATGTGAGTGCAAGAGTGCCCTATTGTTCATTTCTATATGTCCAGGGTAAGGGTATTCCCACGCGTGGTCTTCAGAGACAATCAAGACATTAACACCTGGAAAAGTTGGGGTTTGCTGGTACATTACATGTCAGAATTTCCTTTCACACCATTGGAAAAGTGGGTTCTTAATTGCTTCACTTCTTGAGTGGTTAGCAGTGGATTTTTTTGCAACCCTTGGCTCCAAATTGGTGGGCCTGGACCCAACAACTGGTCACAGATGTGTGCCTGGAGAAATATGTGGCATAAGTCTACGATATGCTTTTTAAGGAACTGTCTACATCTGTTGTTCCGTCTCTAAGTAGGGTTAATTGATGACTCTAAATTGCCTGTAGATGTGAGTGCAAGAATGCCCAGTTGTTCATTTCTGTGTGTCCAGGATAAGAGTGTTAACAGGCGTCTATTTCCCTTTTCGGCTAAATGCCCCTTTCAAATTGCATTTAACCCACTAAGTTTTAACTCTCCTGTGTCCTCCACCAGCTGTGCGTTTAAGCATGAGGTGCAGTTGATGGAGGAGACAAGTTTACGTGTGAAAACTTGAAGATATGATTTTCCAAGAAGCAGATAAATGTAAGAAAAGGAAATACAGCTATTATTTTGAAAAGTCTCTCCTTTTTCAGCTTTACTTGTAAGCAGGACTCGCAGTGCTATATGAGCTAAACACGAGAAATTCAAGGCTGAAGGCACTAACGTATAACCAGACTCATTCTGCACAGCCGTCTAGTGAGACTAGTCTGCATCATCCTCTGTGATCACGGCCTTAAGACTCAGACTCTGATTGATTTAAGGCTTTTAAAGAGAAAATAGGGGACGTGCAATTCAAAGAAGAAAAGATACTTTCACTAAAGGGGTTCCTTTTTCAATAGGTGTACTGGTAAAACTGGATTCCATTTCTCATTAAACCCTACCAAGTATTAAGACTCTAAATAAGAGACCAACCCTTAGAGGTGCATCTTCTACCATTGCTTTTCCCATCCTCATAGACTAACCACCCGTGTTGGTGTAATGCATGACTGTCAGACACAGATTTAAGCATTAAAGTATGATGTTAGATCCACCACCTTTATTTCACTACATTTTCACTACCTAGACCAGGTCAGCTCCACCTTCAGCATCTGAATTAAGATAATTGAAGCTTTTTTTTTGTTTTGTTTCCCTACATGGAAACTACAGCCATACATCCTCTGTATGTAAACCAGTCTCTCCCTGGGACTCATCTCAAGGCGTCACAGCATGTGAACTGCCTTTGAAAAGGGCTAAAACCACGTCATCGTGTCTGTGAGGTTAGCACTAACTCATCCGTCCAATCTGTGCTCGTCTTGTTTTTGGTTGCATGAGCTACTTCAGTGTTCGTGGAGCTGTCAGTGTAGAGAACCCTAGGGTGGATATATGATCGTATAGATTGGAGGTTTTTACCAATAATGGTTATTTTACACTGAGTATAAACACTGTATATTTTCCCAACAGAAGAGAAGCAGCTGAGTGAGAGAAACGAGGGTTTGGATGTTGACGTGAAAGGCCTCAAAGACATTAAACAACCTCATCAGATTCTGGTTTGTGTTTCTTTCAGACAGGGGAAGTCGAGATTAAGAGATTACACTGGGAAAACTGGATTATCGAAGCATTTTCTGTTGTCAGGAGCCCAGAAACACCAGAAAACTGAGAGACAGGCTCGACTCTGAGCTGCCTTTTAAAACCACAGTTTACAAAGCAGAGATTCTCTGTTAGGTTTGTGATATTTCTTATGAATATTACAATAAAAAAGGATTACTACAAGAGGTGTGCAAACATACAGAAGCCCTAAGCAGAAATAAATTGGCTACATTTCATTTAACTCAGTTTTTCTTTATATCTCGTCTGTAACTCTGCATAACCATGCTAGGTTTCCCAAAAATTAGACCAATATGTCTACAGAAAGATCCTGAGACAATGTCTAAAATAACCTCGACTTATGATCTTAAAAATATCATTGGTTCATCCTCAAATCATCCTTAATTCTGGAAAGTTTGAAGAAAATCCCTTTAATAGTCATTATGATAGAGCCTTCACAAAGCAGGGGATGAACGTGCTGAGGCCCAAAGACCTTTTCCTTTGACCTACTACCTCCAAAGAGCATCTAGTTTAACGCTGAATCAGAGTGGATGTTTGTGCAATGTTTGCAGAGAAATCTTCTAAATATTGAGTTCACAAGCAAGAGCTGAACATGAGGGACAATGGCCCTACTCTTTAACCTTTGATCCCAAATATCAAAGTAGTTCATCCGTGGATAATTCTGCGATGTTTAAATCATCTTTTAGATATTGCATTCAAAAGCAAGGGATAAAAATACAGTATGGCCCAACGATCCTCATATTTGACCTACTGCCTCCAAATTGTCAAAACGATATTTTTGCAATGCTTGCAAAGAAATCTTGAAATATTGTATTCCCAAACAAGGGTTGATTAGGGACATATGCCTTAACCTTTAACCTTTGACCTATGATAACCAAAATGCAATCACTTTGTCTTTGAGTCAGAGTGGATATCTCTGCAAAATTTGAAGAACATCCCTAATAGTGTTCTTGAGATACTGGGATGGTCATGAGGTCCAATGGCCTTCACCTTTGACCTAAGTCTTAGACATGAGCAGTATTTATCCCTGAGTCAGAGTGGATATTCCTGCAATGTTTAAAGGAAATCCCCCCCAGTGTTCTTGAGATAATGTATTCACAAATGAGGGATGAACATGTGACCCAATGACCACCTTGACCCTAAATCTTCCAGAATGCATTTTCTTTAAATTTGAGTCAGGGTGGATATTTGTGCAAAGTTTGCAAAGACTTCTTGAGATATTGGGATCTCAAGCAAAGGATTAACATGAGGGACAATGGCCTAACCTCTGACCTCTAGTCTCCAAAATGGAATCAGATTTTCTGAGCCAGAGCGGATTTTTCTGCAAAGTTTGCAAAGCATTCTTGAGATATTGTATGCATGAGCAATGGGTGAATGGATGGTCCAGTAACCTTGACTTTTGTCATATATTCTTGAAAATTTAAGTAGTTCATCCTTGAGTCAGGGTGGACTTTTCTGCCAAGTTTGAAGAAAATCAGACAACATGATCTTGAAATATTATGTCCACAATTTTGTTTGGGACAGATGGACAGGTAATCCAAAAACCATAACATCCCCGATTGTCCCAATGCAGAGACGTAACAACTTTTATGTACAGAAAACATAAAAAAGATTTTTGATCATGAGAAAACACCTGAAATTTACCTCTCCTAGGAAACCTGAGTTAAATGAAAAGTGTTGAAGCATGTCTGTGTGGGGCTTCTGGGACTTCATGTTTACTTCTGAAGAGTCTTCTCTGAATTATCAGTGAAAAGGATTTTTTGTCATCTAATTCTAAACAATCTTGATTTATTTTTCCACTGTTTAAAAATTTGACGTTCTCCTCAACATTTTTACGTAAACCTTTAAACACTTTTGTCACTGCCGTGCTGATTCCTGCCAGTAAATCCAGAGGTGGAAGTAAAGGTGTCGGCCCTGGTGAGTGTTCCACCAAGATTCCATGTTAAAAGAGTCGATCTCGCCACGTTTACTTCCCCTGCCGTGGATGTTGAGATTTTGCTGAGCTCTCATTAACGGGGCTCGATAGCACAACGGTAACTGTGAAAAGCAACTCTCTGAATACATTCCAGTCTTTTTTGGCATTTGCACTACACAATGTTCAAACTTCACACTGACAAACATTAACCTGTTAAAGTTGAAAGTGTGCGAGTTTGCTGATGATGTGACTCTCCTCGTCACTGAATTTTCTCACATAACTGTCCAGAGGAGGATTCTGATGAACGATGGAGACACCAGTGTATGTTGGAAATATGAGAAACCATTTAGAGAAAAGGGATTCCAAAATAAAATTACACTTTAAACAAAATTCTGAGGATTGAACCAAGAGGGTCCTTCTTTTTTAATTCAGGGTGATAATAATTTCAGGGTACTAAGTTAAGAATGTAAAATATGATTTTTATGCTATTTTTTCCTTAACTGCATGTCTTATACTCTATGTGGAGCCCAATCACTGTAAAACTGTCTCATTGATAAAACTGAATCATTCTTTTTGAAACTTACTGCATTACACTAATAAAAACGTTTTTAAAAAGCTACTCCAGTCTTCAGTATTTATTTTTCTGATCTCATATTTTTTAACAAACTTTAATCAAAGCTGTGTATGCAGTGCTGTGAGAAACACTTTTCTCTTTTCCTGATTTTATTTTTATTTTTTTGCATATTTATCACACTTAAATATTTCAGACCATTCTAAAACGTTTAATACTGAACAAAGATAACCCAGGTAGAGGAGGGAAAAGCCATCCAAGCCTACCTGGCCCTCGATTGTCAGAACTGTCTGTGAGTCTCTCATCACTGTGGAGGAATGTTGTCCCATTCTTCTTTGCAGAATTGTTCTAATTCAGCCACATTGGAGGGTATTCCAGCATGAACGGCCTGTTTAAGGTCATAACAATGCATCTCAATCAGATCCAAGCCTGGACTTTGACTAGACCACTCCAGAACCTTCATTTAGTTTTTAGTCAACTCAGAGGTGGACTCGCTGGACTTGATTAGATATAAAGTTTAGAAGTCAGAGTTCATGTTTGATTGGACAGGACAAAAAAGTCACTTAACCTCGATGCACAAGTTTGCACAACTCTAATTAAACAAAATATAAGTTAGTAAATTATTTCAAGCTCTCTCTACAAGGTTTTATGCATTACTTTAATGCATGTTGTACCTTAAACTTAAGTTAAAAAATACAGGGAAAATGTACATCTAATTTAATTACTTAAAGTCAGGGGGTTTTGGCATAATTATCTTTTTGAGTGCAGAGTTAAGGAGTAGGTCAGGGTTCCAAAAAGTCCATCTTCTGTCTCATTAGTCCTCAGAATATTTCCCAGAAGTCTTGGGGATTATCAGGTTGTTTTTAATCAAATGTGAGATGAGCCTTTGTCTTCTTTTTGCTCAGCGGTGGTTTTGGCCTTGAACTCTCCCATGATGCCGTTGTTGCCCAGTCTCTTTCTGATTGTTGAATCATGAACTCTGACCTTAACTCAGTCAGTGAGGCCTGTGGGTCTTTAGATGTTCTGGGTTCTTCTGGGACCTCCTGGATGAGTAATCCATGCGCTTTTGGAGTCATTTTGGTAGGCCAGCCACTCCTGAGAAGGTTCACCTCTGTCCTAAGTTTTCTCCATTTGTGGGTAATGGGTCTCAGTGTGGTTGGCTGGAGTCCCAAAGCCTTAGAGATGTCTTAATAGTCCTGTCAGACTGATAGATGTCAGTGACTTTGTTCCTCATCTGTTCTCCTTTAGATGCCACCATGATGTGTTGGAGATCTTTTAGCTTTCGTCACTTTGTCAGACCGGTTCTTCTGTATTTATGGTGGTTATTGATTCACGCTGGAAAATCATAAAATGTGACTAAATCCCAACAATTCTGCAGAGAAGAGAGGGACAAAACTTCCCCACAGAGATGTAAACAACTCATTGCTGCCAAGGGTGGAACAACCAGTCGTTAGAGTTAGAGGGCGACGACTTTTCAGAGAGAGACAGGTGGGTTTGGATGGCTTTCTCTGTCTAATGTCAACATTCATTTGATCTGAAAAATTTATGTTTGACAAATATGTAGACAGGAGAAGGAAATCTGTAAGGGGGGAAAGACTTTTCACAGCACAGAGAGAAAAACTCACTCCTCTGATTACAGTTATTGTTTGGGTCATAAAGTGAAATCTCTTGACCTCAATATGCAATCTTTGGTCAGATGTATTGTCCTGTATTTAATAATAACAACTTATTTTTTTTTATCAATAACTTAGATTTATAACTGCTGATATCTGTCCTTAAAGCGTGTGAAGTGATTGGTCATTAGTTTATCTCTGATGAACCTCTGATGAGCCTTTTATAGTTCTCTCTCAAAAATTCGAATGGGTTTTATGATTTAAATGACTACCTATAAATAGATAGGGATGTGTTTTGCTCAGTTACTTATAGGACTGATTATTGAAGCTCACATTAAGAAGCTCATCGACAATTCCCTCAATAGCTGGTTTTTAATTGTACAAATCTCTTCTATAATTAGTTTGCAGTGTGTTAATAGAGCTCCTGGTGTTTACATTAATCTCCAAAGGCATGGCCAACAAACGTTTCCTAATCCTAGAATAAACCCTCACATGTTCTACGTGTGCACACGTATGTTAGGGGGCTGATAATGTATGTTACTTAGGCTGAATCCCCCTGGGGCTAAAAGTAGAAACACTCAATAATGGTGTTTTTAGTCATTTCATTCTACACTGAATAGTCTGTGAAATGCATGAAATCATTCATTGTAAAAAGACAATTATCAGAAAATGCACACAGAAAAAGATCTAATACTAAACCTTGGCACAGAAAAAGCCTTTAATTGGGTGGGCCGGCTTTTTGTTTTTGAGACTTGTCAAAGATTTTTTATACTTCTACTTTAAGGCTCCAAACTGTGTTTACAACCTCCAAAGCTCAAACTAGAGCTAAAACCCCTATGAGCTGAAGACAGCCACAAGAATCTCCATGAGCGTCCCCTTTGTGTATTGAATCTTTGGCAGATTATGTGAGGAAAAATAATGAAAAAAGAGGGTAAAAACTGAAGGACCTCAGTGTAAGTTAGCATTATATGCTGATGATTATATATAATATTTATCAGAACACGAAAACACTGTCCCTGTGTTAAATGGGAATAGTAAAGACCACAGAATAGCAGCAGACGATAAGCTGAATATATAATATAATCAGAAATATGACAAAAAAATAGTGGCTGTGAACATAAATAATAATGGTTTTATAATAAATAAACCACACCAAAATCAACAAAAATAAACAATCAATGTCAGAGAGGTCAATTCTTTTGATAAACAAGCAGGTTAATGATTTTAACAATATCTCTATAAAAAATACTGAAAGCAAAAACCAAACGTGTGCAGAACTTAAGTGTGAAACGGATGAGGATGAAATTGTTAGCCAAAATAATTCGCAATACTGTACATGTCTAAAAAAGGGTCAAAATGGGTTACGATGCAAAAATGAGTGGAAGAAAATAGGTGATAAGTGGCAAAAAAAAAAAAGGTCAAAAAGCAATAAAAGTTGGTAAAACATGGCACAATTGGTTAAAGGAGGCAAAATGGGTAAAAAACAACTAAAAAATAAAGCTTTAAAATGGATTTAAAGTGGGGGAAATTGGGTTAAAGAAGTAAAATAGGCACAAAAAAAAAGGAGTCGGGGAGCAGGTAGCCTAGTGGTTAAAGGTGCTCGCCATGTACGCGGGCAGCCGGGGTTCGGGTCCGGCCTGAGACCCTTTACCGCATGTCTCTCCCCCAACTCTTGACCCTGTTTTCGACTCTGTCCACTGCCCTCCTCTATCTAATAAAGGCACAAAAATGCCCAAAAATAAACCTTGAAAAAAAAAAAAGGGGTCACAAAAATGATACGAAGGTGGCAGAATATGCAGAAATGCTGCAATATGGGTTAGAAGTGACTAAAGGAAGGGGCAACAATGGATGAAAAGCTGCAAAAAAGTAGCAAAAATGAGTTGAAAGTTGCTGAAGAAAAGCTGCAAAATGGGTTTCAAACGGCACAAGTTGGTGAAAGGTGGCAAAAATCATAAAAAGTAGCAAAAGATGTGGGGTGAATGGCTTAAAGAGGCAAAATGGGTAAAAAGTGGTAAAAAATGGCAAAAATTGGGAAAGAGAGGGGCAACTGAAAAAAATGATGAAAGCTATGAAGGATGACAAATGACAAAAAAGTGGCAAAAATGGACCTAAAAGGTTCAAACGGGTTAAAAAGGGCAGAGAGTTGACAAAAATGGATATAAAGTGGCAAACAGGCACTTCAAATTGGTTAAAAGTGGCAAAAAGAAGTGAGGGATATGTAAATAATAAATAATAGCAGAGAAACAGTAAACACAGACTAAACCAGTATTCTAATCCCCCGTATACACAGTCACTATAACATGTTTAATATAAATTATAAAGATTGCATATATATAATGTGAATATAGGACTATCAAAATTCTAAAATTGCCACTGGGGTGTCAAATTACCTAAAAATTCAGAATAATCCAAAATAGCAAGAAGTACATTTAAATATATGATACTAAAATCCTAATTAGTGTAGAGTAATTTAAAATTATGGCACAGAACACAATTATTGAGTTTATAAAACTGTCAGAGATTATAGTCCTACATGTAATAAAACCTCACTAAAAACAGTTCCAGCTTAAAGCCTAGGACCCTTAAATAAATGTGTTTTGTGGTTGTTGAATCCTTCAGACCAATTTAACCTCAGATAAATGGCTCTGATTTAAGGTCGTGTTTTGTTGTGACGTGTCGCCATCTAGTGGTTACAGCGTGACATCACAGGCGAGTTTCACTGAGAACCAGGGTTGGAAATATAACTCACTTACTAACATCAGTGGGATTAAGTAGCTTTTTGTGTATTTGCACTTCTTAAAAAATAGTTTTAAATAATCAGTTTTACTTTTATTTTCTTGTGCTTTAGGGGTGATATCTCACTCTACTTCAGCGTCAGTTTCTGAGTAAAAACATTAAAAACTAAATGCTAAAAAGAGGAGGTCCAAGCTTTCCATCATCTTGAAACTGGACAGTTGTGATTTATTGGTTCCATGTGACGTTCAGAAGCTCATAGTGAGAGAAAAGCTCAATCCAGATTCTATATTCCCCCCTTCCTCTCAGCCTGTCCCTACATTTTGAGTGTTTGCATGTAGGGGTGTCCCAGTTCTTGTTGGAATGGAGGGATAGATTTAAGTGATTGGGTTTACATAGACCCTCAAAAAGAGATTTTCCAGAGACACACTCCAGACTGGGAGATATGAGAAACCTTCCATGATGTCTAGTGAATAATGGACAAGGTTTGAAAATCACTGTGACAGTCTAAGATCTTAATTTAATGTTGTTTTAATGCTTTATGGTCCTTTAAGACAAGCAAATAACAAACTTCTTAGTGAAGAGTTGTCCTGAATTGTCATTGGAACTCTACACGGAATCAAGGGATATGGGAAAATCTTAGTAATGGGACCTTATAATTTCAAAATCTGCAGCTGTACTGACACTGACTTAAAGTAAAACCCCAATTCCAAAAACATCGAGACACTGTTTAAAATGTAAATTGTACACAGTGCCCCAACTTTTTTGGAATTGGGGTTGTATGTGCCTGTAGTTTCGCCTTACAGCACTTTGAGTAAACATGTGATCAGTAACTCTTACTTGAGTATATTTACAGACCAGTGTTTTTACTCCTGCTGCAGTAAACTTTCACCAGAGTAACTCTACTTTTACTTGAATTTTTCCAGCGCTGGTAAGAAGACAATAACAGAGCGTACAGTTCACTGCCGAGCTGACTGCTATCAGCCGTCTGCAGGCACAGAGGCAACACCTGACTCCTCCCACCAGCTTTAGTCATGACCTGATAACCAACGTTCTTCTTCAAATACACAAAAACATCGTCGTGTTCATCTGGAAGCAGCAGAATGACCTGCTGACAGATGATCCCTGATGGAGGTCAAACAGATTCAGAGAAGGCCGCTACCATGATGAGTTTAAAAGCTTTATTTATTTACAATAAGACTTTTCTGTCCCTCCAACATCTGGAATGGCACTAGAAATATTTACAAGTATTTACATGAAGAAGAAGAACGGCAGACATTTGTTGGAGGGTTCTTACTCCACTATGAGAAATCTCCTGGAGCATTGAGAAGCGACCGTGCTGGGTCATTAGTCAGAAATGTAACTGTTTAGGTGCTAGTGATTCTACGTTTATGCTGTAGACTTTTAAAAACATTTAACTGTAGAGAGAGTTCATGTGAAGTTACTATAAACCTTCTTAATATAAGAAACACAAACAATATTTACACACGAGGACGGTAACATCAATGCACAGTCTATGTGCACTCAGAGGCAACAATACATGATATGAATAAATGAATGAATGAACGGATGACTGAATGAATAAATGAACAAATGAAGGAATGAATGAATAAATGAATGAATGAATGAATGAATATGAGTGAATGGATGAATGAGACATTTTCGAAACCTCACACATACGAGCGGTACTTAGGAAGAGGAGCAGGGCCACTGAGAAAAAGAAAAAACTTTCAAATTCTGGAGAAAAGTCAGAATTTTGAGATTAAAGTAAGAATTCTGTCTATTTTCTTACTTTGAAAAAAATCTTTTTACTAAAGAATTCTTATTCTGATCTCATTATTTCATTTATTTTGATTTTTAAAAAAGTTATTTTGAGAATAAAGCCTTCTTAGATTAAAGTCAGAATGCCAAGTTTAAAGTAAAGTCAGAATTCCGTGGTCAAACCTAGAATTCACGGATGGAAGTTGGAGTTTTAAGAATGAAGTCACAATGCCGAGATTAAAGTCAGATTTCTGAGATTTGAGTCAGAATATTAGAATTGAATTAGGAAATCAGCCAGAACTCTTGGATTAAGCAGAATCCTGAGATCAAAGTTGTAATTCTAAGAATAAAGTCAGAATTATGAGATCAAAGTCGGATTTTTTTAAGAATAAAATTGGAATGACGAGATTAAAGTCAGAACTCTGAGATTAAGTCAGAATTCTGAAATTAAAGTAAGAATTCTGAGAATAAATTTGGAATCCTTAGATTAAAGTCAGGATGCTGAAATTAAAGCCAGAATTCTGAAATTAAAGTCCAAGTTCTGAGATGTAAGACAGAATTCTGAGATTAAATCAGAATTCTGAGATTAAATCAGAATTCTGAGATTAAAGTCCAAGTTCTGACATTAAAGTCAGAATCCTGAGATTAAAGTAAAAATTCTGAGATAAACTGAGGTTAAATGAATAAGAATGACTTCCGTGCTCCTTTTACCAGATTATGCTGCCATCTACAGGAGGCATCAGTACATTACAAAGCTAAGTAGACAAACTGTTAAACCAGCTGGTAGCAAGAAAAAACAAAATATGATTGGTATCTGCTGATCTCAACAACAGGTGATTAAAAAAACCTGATCAGGACATCCATAAAAGTTTCTATAACTGCAATTAGACACATAAAATTATATTTCTTATACATTTTAAACACTTTGTATTTTGAATATCATGTGCAAAAATTAACTTGAAAGTAAAGAAGCAAAATGAGAACGGGCAAAAAATTTTTTCCAGCCCTGCTGTTGTGTTAAAAATGTTCCATCTTTTTAGAACAATATAAATCTGTTTTCTCAGCATCAATTCAACTTTATAAAACAAATATCAAAGTGCATTATTCCCTTTTGTGAATAATTGAAAAAAAAAATTTAAAAAAGCATCGATTTGTTGATTTTCTGGTCACACACCAAGGGAAAATAACTCAGCTAATATTGGATATTGCTTGTGTTGACTTGGACGATGCCAATGACCCGTTACAGGGGCTGAAATAATCCGTGTATAAATCTAAAGCTTCTTTCCCATAACAAATTCTGCTGGATCTCAGCCCACCAAGTCACCAAATCAGTGCTGTGTTTTAAGAGCTTATAAAACCTTCTTTTCTGAGTGCTCAGAGGAAAACAGTCTCTGTTAAGACTTTTAAGGTCTCTTCCTCTAAATATGATCCCAAACTAGACGGCGCTGCTTCATAGCTCCCTCACATCGTTGATCCTTCAGTCTTCATGAGACGAGATGGTCATCAGGGTTCATGTTTTAAGGCTCTAGTGTGTCCGGTGCAAATCAGCATCTTCTCAGAGCAGACGCCTCATGGATGGAGAGGACCGCTCTGAATCTCATGTCTTTAAGTAACTGGGGTCTTTTTTGTTTAAAACTGAGAGTGGTTCCGTTCATAGCTAACAAGGTTTCCTGGTCCTAGAAGCTCCTGAAGAACTGCAGGGAGAGTTCATACGTCAGAAACATGGTGGCGCTCATGGGGAAGCCTCGGATGGCATTGACCGATGCTCCACGGAAGAAAACCTGCACAAAAGCACAGTTTTTTAGGGTCAGTTTTAACTTTTAGGACAAGCATGACCAACAACTAGGTGGGAAGAAAAACAAGCATAGAGAGTTTTTTCTGGCAGCGAATGAAGTCAAGTACTGCCATATCACTGAGATCAGCTGATCTGAGGCAAGCCCTCATCAGCTGATGGCCAGCTGGTTTTATCTAAGCATGCTATTGACTAATTGTAGGGATGCACGATATTATCGGTCTGGCATCGGTATCGGGAGATTTACATAGGCACAATGCATTCTGTTTTGGAATTCTTGAACTAATTTGTGTCCTGTTGATGCAATTGGCATGAAACTGCACAAAGATGGGCATTTTTGCTCATTTTTAATTTAAAAAAATAATCATGTTGGCATACCATGTATCGCTGTTACCGCCATTATGTGTGATGCAATTTTGAATGGGGACCTTAGACGTGCAATTTTTACTCCTAAATACTAGATGGCGCCGTTACCCTTTTTGGGCCGAGCGTGTATCTGTAGGGCACTTAAAAGACTCACTTACAGTGGGATTTTTGACAGCTCTGTGAAATAAAGGCATAAAAAAATTCAATAAAAAATCTCAGTGGGTGTTGATATGAATATAAACTTGGGTTTTGCATGTTAGATATGAGAAATTGCATCTCTGAAGCACCACTCTGACGTGCTTTGTTGGGGATGTGCTGCAGGTCCATGTTCAGTGCCGGCACTGCTAAACCGCATCAATACCCGTTGATCAGAAATCTCCAAACAGGAAGTGAAATGTTGAGAGAATCAGGTATTTCAAATGATGTCATGATTAGAAGTGGAGGTGATCACAAAAAATAAATAAATCAATTTAAAAAAAACAACAAAAAGAAATGATGAATATAACCATATAAAGTAGGGGTCAAAATGTTTCCTTGAGGTCCATCTTTTGCATAATTTCCACCAATTTCTGGACACTGAACAAAAATAAAAATGCATAAAACTCGATGTTGGTGGTAATTGATGACTTGTGACCATCTTTGATAAAAAAAAACATAATAATAATAATCCACTTAGTGTTTTTAATATGGAAAACACCTCATTCTGCTGAATTGAAAATTGAACAAACTGGCATTTAATGGGTTAAAAACAGATAAAATCCTGACAATGACCAAAGATTTGCTATGTCATGATCAGAGCTGGAATTGATATCATGAATTCAGCATTTAAAGTAGGTACAGAAAATGTCCCCTAGGGATATATGTGTGTAGTTGTTTAAAGGGATGCCTAAGGGTTAAAAAGTCAAATATTAATATAGATATCGGCAGATATCACAATTTCTGCCGATGTTTGCGTCTGGTATTTTGTCTGTGTATTTCAGCATACATGGACTGTAAATTTCGATATCACAATTTCTGCCGATGTTTGCGTCTGGTATTTTGTCTGTGTATTTCAGCATACATGGACTGTAAATTTCGTCCATATATACTAATAAACCAGTGGAGTTTTAGGCTGAACAGACCTATGTCAGTCAGGGTCTTTTTTCTTTATTTCTCCTCATTTTTTAGACTTTAAAGTGTTTTTAAGGACTAAAGTTTATTTCCTTGGTCATCCTCAAACATTAAAGTGTGTGCAAAAGGACGGAAATTTCTTGTCCGAAAAGCATATTTAAATATCAGTATCAATATCAGCTAAAATGAACCTGTAAATATCAGCATATCAGCAAAAATCCAACATCATGCAACTGCACTCATGCTGTTATATTTAAATTGCCCTAGCCTGGCTATACTTTGCTGCTCCCTCTGCAAGCCACTTTTTTGCAACCCTCCTCCACCCCAGCTGCTCCATTACTCTGCTTCTGATGCCTGCTCTGCTCTGGGGTTTCTGCTGCTTCTTTCCCTGCCTCTGGCTTTCCTTGTAGGCACAGGAAAGGCAGGAACATGTGCTGTTCCTTCTTGTTGATATCCATGTAGGCTCTTGGACGGGCAGGGGGATCTAGAGCAGCCACTCCACCAAATATAAACAGCAATAAGCGCTAATTAATAACAACTAATAAAGTGATTTATAATCTCTAATAACGTGTTTCTTCGACACCGTGTTCCTGAATAATATACCCTCTAAGAATAAGGGATTGTTCTGTACTCAGATTTGCATGTGCACAACAGTGTCTGCTACATGTTACATAAGCGTCAGCAACAGTGCATGTAAATGAGAACGTTAACGATCACTATGTGCAGCAATAACAGGACATAGGTTAATAAAGTCCAGAACGCCCCTATTATTAATATCTTAATGATGGTTCATGTATTAACTAACAAAGTTCAGGCCTGTGCAGTCTCACAGTGGTTTTCTTCTTTAGGATGTCTGTCCGGTAATAACCCCCTTATTGATCTGTAACCTTCAGGTCCATAACAGCAGCTGAGTTTGCGTCATAACAAACACCAATGACCTGTTATTGACCACACTGTGTTTGCTGTCCATGTCTGCACAGTTTATCTACGTTCTGTAACATCGGATGTTATGGAGAGTAGGAACTCTGACACTTGAATGCAGCACTTGGCAGCTGATGTTTTGCTGAAATCAGGCCAAGATGGCGGCCATGATGCAACTTTACCTGATGTGACCTTCAATGAGGCTTTCATGCACCAAATCCACCGTGGAAAGTTTGTAAGACTCGTCACAGCTGCGTCACTTTAACATCTCTCTCTCATTGGCATGTCACCTGTAAGAGTCTCTATGTAAAGTTTCCTCTAAATATGCCTGTTAAGGAGGAACTGACCTGACTGTATGAGGAAATATCTGTTCCAGGGTGGGATGCAGTTTGTTGTGGTACTGCATGTGCTCATGTGAAGTCCCGCTGTAACGTTGTTCTTCATTTAGACTCAGTATCACGTGCTCCAGCACATTTTGGGGGTTCAAGTTCTGGGAACACAGCTTGACTTTTATTTGGGTTACGCAGTTTTCTAGTGTTTCATGGCCCGATGACTAAACCATCTGTTTCCTTTTACAGCAGCTGGTACTGTACAGGGAGCTCAGCTGGGGACTCTAAAGGCTCTAGAAAACTGCAGAAATTAAACTTATTTTATGAATTTTGAAGAACTTCCCAAAAACTCTCAAGATGATATACGCTCTTATTTAAGCTGGAGTTGGTAGCTTTGAAGAAATCCAGATTAAATGATTGGATAAAAGTGAATTCAGACAACATTCACATTCCACATCACTATAGGGCTGGGTGACATGGCCTAAAATTCATATGAAAGGTATTTTTTGCCATTTGCAACAACTAGGTTATAATTCAGTTTCATAAAATTAAAAGACAGTTGAGTTTATATGCATATTAAGGTGCAGCAACCCTCCTTTTCCCTGTAAAATAAACCTGCTATGGCATAATAAACTCACAGAAAAATGCAAATTATTGAAGTCTAGATGGTCACTTCTTAGCAGGCACACCTTTAGTTTTGAGTTTTATTTCTCTCCTGCTGAGGTACACCAGGCTGCTCTTGACCACCACTAACTTCCTGATGGGTTGTTCAAAATAGAAGTGCTCAAACATGACATCTGCACACTTTTATTGTGTGGAACCTGTTGAATATAGGGTTTACTAATTTAACTCGGCCTTAGCAGCAGTGCCATTGAGTGTACGGAGCTACTGTGTTTGCAGCTGCTTCTCCAACCGTCTTTTACAGCACGCTTCTTTGAATCATCATGGCTGAAAGCTCATGAGTTATCAGTTAAAACACAACTTAAAACAGTGGTTTGGGGGCGTGGATGGCCTAGATACTCAAAGTGTGGCTCTGGAGCTACAAGTGGCTTTTTTGTGATTATTTCTGGCACTTTTATGTCTTAATTTAAATTTTTTTCTAAGAAAAGGGAATCTTTGACCTCAGAAATTAATCACATTAATAAGTCTGTTTCCCAGACTTACGCAGAAAGCTTTAACTGTCGAACTTAATTGTCCCATTTATCCAATTTTTGCCTTTTTTCACCATTTTTTGACACTTTTCACCCAATTAAGCTAACTTTGCCATTAAATACCACTTTATTCCTAATTTTTTGCCCATTTTTACCACTTTTTTTTTTTTACACTTTTTCCTCATTTTTGCCATTTTTCACATTTTCTTGCCACTTTCTGCTCATTTAAACTGCCTTTCTCCATCAAGTACCTACTTTTCTGATTTTTTTTGCCCATTTTTCCACTTCTTTTTGACGCTTTTTTCCACATTTTGACACCATTATCCCAGTATTGCCCCTTTCACCATTATTTCACCACTTTTTGCCCATTTTTACCATTTTTCACATTATTTTGCCACTTTCTGCCCATTTAAACTGCCTTTTGCCATCAAGTACCTTTTTTTTTCCCATTTTGCCACTATTATCCTATTTTTGCCCCCTCACAATTTTTCACCACTTTTTGACCATTTAAGCTTCCTTTTCCCATTAAATACCACTTATTTCCTCTTTTTTGCCCATTTGTGCAACTTCTTTTAACCACTTTTATCCCATTTTTGCCCTTTTCACCATTTATTGCCCATTTAAGCTACATTTTGTCATTTAATACCACTTGTTTCCTATTTTTTTGTCCTATTTTGCCACTCTTGACTGCTTTTTGCCCATTTTAGTCACTTTTCTGTCATATTTTGCCACGTTTTTGCCACTTTTGGACCATTTTTACCACCTTTAACTTATTTTTATTGCTACTTCAAGCCGTTGTTGCCATTTTTCAGTACTTGAACTGTGGCTCTTGCAAAGGTATTTTTCAACAATGTGGCTCTTTTGTTAAGCAGGGTTGAGACACACTGGCCTAGTGGTTAGGTCCGGGTTCAAGTCTGGCACTGCATGACATTCCCTACTCTCTCTTTCTTGTTTCCAGCTCTTTCCTGTGTGGTATCTTTCTCTTGGAAAGGCAAGAAAAGCCCCAAAATAAATCTTAATTGAGTCGTTATAAAATGAGTTGCGGTAGCACTGGGCTAAAGTCAGACTGAGCAGCTCTGTTGGTTCAGAGATGTATAAAAGCCCTGATAAGCAAAAGTGGGAATGCTCGCTGCATGTTGCTGTTATTACACACATTAGACTTTAAGGGGAATGCATTGCTTGCATTACAACATATGTAACATGCAAAATCCGTTCTGTGGCAGGTATTTTACTGCTGGTATTGATACTGACTAACCACCCACCACTACATCATGGATAATATTCGCAAGCGAGGATAATGAAACCAGCATGCATTCAGTGCAAGGAGGTCATCTGCTGCATTAATTTTTTGGAGGCTGGGTTTGTTGAAGCTGGAATTGCTGTTGGGGATGTGATGGCCATGCCGTACAAAAGCCAAGATAAAGAATGTCTGCATGTTGCACTGGTGGGTCATGAGAAATAGCATGGAGGGGGGAAGCTCTGGGATGTTTGAGCTTAATGTTCAACTCCATAATATTAAAGAGACGTTTCTGCTAAACAACCCTGGAGAAGTGTTAGCATTTGCTGCCCATCGCTTTGCACAGTTGATTTGATATTAAAGCCCAGGTAAGCCTTAAATATCTGGTCTGATATCAGGGGTTTAACTGGGCTTTCCACTGATTTTAGGCCATGCCAGCTCTACCAATTACATTTAAAGGGGTTGAATCATATTTGTCAGGATCTGTCGGTAAGGTAGAACTCACCTGTGCTCCCTCTGTTTTGTAGCTGTCGATGATGCAGTGTAAGATTCCCTTGTACTTCCTCTGCAGCTGAGCATCGGCCTGCATTCGACTCTTCACCACATCAGCCGGAGTGGCCGTGACCCAGGAAATAGACCCTGAGGAAGAGGAGGAACACAACCATCAAAATACAAAAAGGTGCTGCAATAAATTTTCAGCATACGAACAAATAGCAGCAGATATTTAACGATACATAACACAAAAGTGGCCTTTAAGACATAAATCTACTCATCATCCTTCATCAGGTTGTTGTTTTTCTCATACAGACTCGCTGAAGCACAGAGAAGTTGAATATAAACTCCCACAAGCTGCTCTAACTCCACATTTTAGAAAGTCTGACCTCACAGAGACTGAAATTAATGATGCATTCAGGTGCTTCTCATAAAACCTGTGGAGTAAAACATTCATCCAGACAGCTGACTGAGTGGAAAAACACCAGACATAGAAATGAAAAAAGTACGAGCTCTTTTTGAACTTCATGGCAGCATAACATCTCAAAAAGTAATGTCAGGGCAACAAAAGGTTGGAAAAGCAAAAGGTACCAATGAAAATCAGCTGGATGACCATTTTGCAGCTAATCAGGTTAATTGACAACAGGTCAACAACATGACTGGGTATAACAGGAGCATACTAGAGAGGCAGAGTCTCTCAGAAGTAAAGATTGGCAGAGGTTCATTAATCAGCCTAAAACATCTTACATTGTCAAAACTTTGCCTGCAGTCCAGACCTTTCACCAAGAGAAAACATTTAGAACATCAGAAAAGGAAAAATCCAGCAAAGAAGACCCAGGACTGTTGAGCAGAAAGAATCCAACACCATACAAGAATGGGACAACATTCCTCTTCTCTGACGTTTACAGACTGTTGTAAAAAGAAAAGGGGATGCTACGTAATAGTAACACTGCCATGTCCCTACTTTTTTGAGATGTGCTGCTGCCATCAAATTCACACTGAGCCCAAATTTTCATGAAATGGTAAAAACATCTGCTTTGTTTTTCTGGTTTATTGTGATTGAAAGGTTTGACAATCATTTAGGTTTTACATAGCGCCCCAACATTTTTGAAACTGGGGTTGTAAATCATGGCAGACTGTAATGGTCCAAAGGCTTTTCTGTGGAGCTCATTTAGATAAACTTGTGTGTCCAATTTTAAGCCACTCTGACTTCAGGTGTGAGGGATGTGGGGTTTGAGACTCGCTTTTACTTTTCTAAATAACAACGCCAGTATTAGGAAAGTTTGATTAGAGGAGAAAAAAGCAGAAAAAAATGGATAAAAAGTGGCAGAAATGGGTCAAAAAGTGGTTGAAATGGGTTAAAAGCTTCAAAAGAGTAACAAAAAGCACAAAGAATGTGTTACAGGTGGAAAAAAGTGGACATAAAGCAGACATAGTGAATTAAAAGCAGTATTTAAGAGGGAAAAAAGGAAGAAAAATGGGTTAAAAATGGCAAAAAAATTGAGAAAATGGGTTTAAAGGCCACAAAAAAAAGTGGAAAAGGGAGAAAAACATGGACTAAGAGCAGACAGAAGTGATAAAAGAGGAGAAAATAGTGAGTGGGAAAAAATCAACCTCAAATGGCAAAATAGGAAAAAAGAAGAAAAAAATGGTTACAAGGGCCTGAGCAGAAAAATCAGAAATTGGTTTAAAGTGGCAAAAACAGAAGAAAAGCAAAAATGGACCAAAAGCAGAAAAAATGTCAAGATAGCAGATTAAGTTAGTTTAAAGTGTGAAAAAGTGGAAAAAAGCAGAACAAATGTAAAAAACTGCAAAAAAAAAAAGGAATAAAAAAAACACACAAAAATATGGTTGAAATCGACAATGAAAAAAATGGAAGAAAAAAATCAGTAAAAAAGTTGACAAAAGCAGAATTAGAGTGGAAAAAGGCGGAAAAAAGGCTTGAAATTGGGAAGAACTCGGAAATAAACAGAATTAAAATGGAAAAAGGCAGAGAAAAGGGGATAAGCAAAAAAAGGCGGGGGGGGTCTGAAATAGGTTAAAAGTTCTGAAAAAAGAAACAAAAGCAGAAAAAAAGTTGAAAAAAGCAGAATTATAATGGAAAAAGGCTTGAAAGTGGGAAGAAATCAGAAAAAAAGTTAAATGTGACAAAAAATATTGAAATACTGAAAATATTGGCTTAAAATTTCAAAAAGTTGAGAAATGCTGAAAAATTGGCCTGAAAGTCTCAAACAAGAAAGAAAAAATTAGAAAAAAATGTGCTAAATGTGGCAAAAAGTGGAAAAACTATTGCAGCTATACCGCCAGGTTTCATGTGTCTTGGACATTCAGTCTCATGGGACGTCTAACTTCTATAAAATAAGTTATATTTAATAACAACAGTAACAAATGGACACAGAAACAGTCCATTTTCCACCTATTTGATTTTAGTTTTTGCAGTCTAACCCCTAAACCTGCAGAGCTGCTGTCTTTTCTCTTTTTCTGGACTTTTCTATGCCGTGCTCCACATTCAGGCCTTCGGCTGCCAAACCCCCAGACCTTACAGATTTATGGCACCCGGCTGATTTCTGTTTTCTGTCCACCACGTGCTGACGCCGTCACGTGTTCGTAGCCGGCCTGCCTGCATCTGGAAGCAAGTCTGCTCGAACCTCAGAGACCGCACATTTTCCTAAATCAGAGCCCTTCCCTCCACTCTGAATTCTCTGTTTACCCACAGCTACACTACAGACTCTTCACTGGGCCAGAGCATGTGGTTGGCTGTGAGCTTACACACCCCTTCCTGCTCTGAGAGTCAGTGGAGTTAAGGTTTAGAAAAGTCCAACATGGACAACATCAGTGTTTTTACATACAGGGAGAAGAGATTCTGCCTGAAATCATCCAGGTAACATCTGGTTCTCCTTCAAAATCATCACCAAAGTCAAATGAGTTCACATGTGTTTACATCTTAACTTTATGGCTCAAATCAGCGTCATGACGAGTTTCACAGGGCAGTAAAAACGAACGTACCGTCATAAAACGGCATAAAAGGCTCTTACCACACAAACAGAATCCAGCTAACAGACACGATAATGACTGATCTCTGCTGTAATTCATCTAAAAGGTAAAGATGGTGCTGATTCAGGTGTCAGGTATGTTCAATTACACAACCAGTGAACCAGTTTCCCCTCTAAGTAGAGAATGATGCCTAAATCCTTGGATTTAGAGAAGTCCAACCTTTCAGTCTGCCTCTATTCTATCAGTCCAGCCTTGCGAATAAACCCTGGTTTCTTTAAATTAAAGTTAAGTCATAAAGACTTGTGGCTACAGGAGCATACCTACTACATATTTGATTTCTTTACAAAGTTATGACACTTAAATAAAGATATGGCTTTGACTCGGCCGCTCCAGAACATTCCCCTCATTGTCTCTTTCTCTGTATGCTCTCCCAAGCCGTAGTTCTGTTGCACACAAAATAAAATGTCGTCCAGGATTTTCTATATTTTGCTGCATTCATTTAACCTTCAACCTTTACAAGCCTTCCAGGGCCGGCTGCTGAGAAGCATCCCCACAGCATGATGCTGCTACCACTGTGCTTCACGGTAAGGACGGTGTGTTTTATGGCTGATGGTCAAAAAGCTCCATTACTGTCTCATCAGACCAAAGAACTTTCTTCCTCTTGACCATGGAGTCTCCCACATGCCTTTAGGTGAACTCTAGTCCAGACTGAATCTGAGTTTTCTTCAACAGTGTCTTTCTCTTTGCCACTCTCCCATAAAGCTCTGACTGGTGAAGAACCCTGCCAACAGTTGTTGTCTGCAGAGTCTCTCCCATCTCAGCTGCTGAAGCTTGGAACTCCTTCAGAGTAGTCATAGGTGTGTTGGTGGCCTCTCTCACTAGTCTCCTTCTTGCACGCCCACTCAGTTTGTGAGAACGGTCTGATCTTGGCAGATTTAGTCATGTGACATATTCCTTCATTTCTTAATGATGGATTTAACTGAACTCTGGGGGATGTTCAGAGCCTTGGGTATTTTTTTGTCTCCATCCCCTGACTTTGACTCTCCAATAACCTTTTCTCTAAGTTGCTTGGAGTGTTCTTTTGACTTCATGGTGTAATGGTAGCCAGGAATACTGATTAACGGGTGACTGGGCATTTATATAATTGACAGTACTTTGTAGGATTTATCAAAGGGGGTGAATACTTTTTATCGTCGCTGTTAAGCATTAATATACTAACTCAATAGATGAAGTTTAAAAATATAAATCATGAAGTAACTCTAAGTACGGTGTTTTTGATATATGAAATACTTGATGCCAAAAACAGAAAAGGAAAAAGAGGAAGAAAAGCCAAATGAAGGCGTATGTTATTAACACTGATTAGGGGCTTAGTCCTCCTGTCATCTGTCTTTTTATTTGCATCTAATGAAACATTGAAAGCATTTTATATCCCGTCCAGTCTGCACAGCTGTTATATAACTGAACTAGCCCTTAACCTACTCTTTTTTGTGCATGAACTTTTAGCCACTATGAACGACACCATACATGAAAACCCAAAAAAGAAATAAACATTTCTGTCAGTTTTCTCTGCTTCTAAAAAAGACAAAAGCATTTTTGAGTTCAGCTCTTGTCACAATGCCTCTAAACAAATGACCCAGTTGTACCACTTCCTGTTGCCAGTAGGGGGCGCTATGATGGGATGTTTGTAGGTGAATTAGATTCAGTTTTTTGTGCTTTAAATGACTGTATTACGGATGTTAAAATGTGGATGTCAGAGTGTTTCCTGCTGTTGAACACCTCGAAAACTGAGGTCCTGGTAACCGGGTCCCGGCAGATGGTGAACAAAATTCTGCCATCTGCTGGACCGTTAATGAATTTTGAGCAGCATACCACCAAACTTGTACAGTCATGCTTTTATCACCTCAGAAATATTTCAAAGATTCGATCCTTTTTAACTTTTAAAGACACAAGGACAATTTTACAATTTACATTTTTTTTATCTAATCTCGTCTGGATTATTGCAACAGCCTTTTTACTGTTCCTAAACAAAAATCGCTGAACAGGCTACAGATGGTGCAGAACTCTGCTGCCAGGGTTTTAACCAGAACTAAGAAGTGTGAGCACATTGCACCTGTTTTAGTATCTTTATCTTTACATTGGCTGCCAGTACGTTTTAGGATCAATTTTAAAGCACTCAATGGTCTCTGTCCCAGTTATATCACTAACCTTTAAACTCCCTATTCCCCTGCATGCACTCTGAGATCTTTGGGCAAAGGTCTGTCATTTAAGCCAGAAGCTCGGCTGAAAACTAAGAGACAGAGCTTTTTTAGTCCTGGCACCAAAGCTCTGGAACGATCTACCTGAGGAAATCCGGTCGGCTGACTCTGTGCTTTCCTTTAAGTCACCTCTAAAAACATATTTTTACCCAAGGGCTTTTCCTGATTATAAGTAGGGGTTGAATATAGTATGTTGTTATATACAAGTAGTTTTAGATAAGTATCGGTATTTCCTACTTTTTGTATCTCTTTGGGTTTATGCACCGAGCTGGTGCGTAAACTTAAACTGTTCCTATGGAATTTGCTGATTTTAATTTGATCTGTTGTGCACGTTTCATATTCTCTAAAGCACATCTGTTTTGAAAAATGCTTTATAAATAAAGGTTAATATTATTATATTATAAGTGAACAGTAGAGTATGTGAGGGCAGCTCTTGTTCAGTAAATCCCTTGTTTTGTAAAGAATAGAAACAGACTTGAATAACTTTCTTCTGAGCGTTCTCTGTGAGGCTTCCAACAAAGTTTATCATCTATAAATAGTCCCAGAAACAATTATCTGTTTTATTTCCACTGTTTTCAACAATTCCTTGATGTTCCCTCCAGAAAAAAAATAATTAGTGTCATCTGCAAACATTACACATTTTAATGCTTCACTTACTGTTCCTATACATTCATATAAAGTATAAATATTTGAGGTCCAAGCTCTGAAGCTTGTAGGACTCCACAGGTTACCCGATTAAGATTAGATATAGTACCATAAATTTTCACATACTGAAACCTTATATTCAAATAACTTCTCAATAAAAGTTGTGCATCACCTCTTATTCTACACCGTTCACATTTCTGCAGAATTAGAGCGATCAGTTTTATCAAACTCTTTGCATAAATCAATAACACACCAACTGTATACTGCTTTTTATCTAGATCTGTTGCTTAGTACTCTACTGATAATCTTCATTGATGAGAAGTGCAACCTTTCCTTCCAGCTGATCTCAAATGTCCTATTTAAGACAGGAGCCCTGGTGAACCAGACTTTATGGCAGCTTCATTTCCTCTAATGAGGTCAAGTTCCTCTGAACTTATAAAATACAAGCAGCCCTGGTCTTCATGACTTAGCCTCCAGAATCTCACTTCATCACATCGGTCAGAATCAAGCTGGTTTTGTTGCTGATGCTCACTTACATTACGAGCATAAAATAAACTAACATTTCCTCCTGCATGTGGACAAACTAAATACAGAAGACTTTAAATGCTGGACATCAGCTGTAATAATCACCTGCTAGTCCTCCAGCCAGCCAGATGGAGCAGGGGTGCGGGGTCGACGTGGCGTCCGGCTTCAGCAGGTCACAGAAGATGGTGTAAGGGATGAAGTAGAGCATGTATCCAGGAACGTCCCTGAGGATCATGGCCCCCGCCCCCCTGTACAGACCCTGCAGGCCCTCGGTCTGCAGGATGCTGCTGATGCAGTGGATGGGGCCCCTGTAGAGTCTCTGGCTGGGGATGTCGACGGAGCGCAGAGGGATGTCGGTGGTGCCGTTAGATACATTACCAGCCAGGTGCAAGTTCTCTGTAAGGATGGGGAAACGGTGTCAGCGACAGCTTAAAAACTACACCAGGAGACAGAAAAATCTGGACAGCTCTAAACTTTAACTTTCACACACTCAACATCAGGTCTATCAGACCAGCAAGAATCCTTATCATTAGTTAGATGAGTGTACTGGAGTTAAAGATAAACTCTGCCGTTGTTATTCGTTTATTAAGGCTTTAAAATGTTGAAAAGTGGCACAAAAAGTCACACAGGAAGCAACAGACATAAAAGTGAGTCACCACATGACGGCAGGTGTGAAGGGTGTGAGCTCAGCAGCAACCGTTGACGAATAAAGGCAGTAAATATTTCACGTGCCATTTCATCCAGAGATTGAACTTCTCTGACCTCAGTTTTATGGTTTTATTGGTTGAAGAGAAAGATACAGCCCAGACTATGCCGCTTCATTCAGACATATAATCAGCCAGAGTCGAATACACCCCAGTCTGAATGTTCACTGTCAAACTCATGCTGCTGTATATCTCTGGAACATTTAATCCAACAGTATGGTGAAAGTTTAACCCGTATATAACGTAGGATGAATCAAAAATAAGGAACTGTTTCAGGAACTATCTGGATTTATGGTTTAAACATGGAAGTAAGACACAAAAAATGGTCCGACAGCCAAGTCAAGCTTTAATCGTCTAATTTTAACCTTCAGTTCAACATGGAGCTCTGGTTTGAGATGAGTTAATCCTTAGAGGTCCACGGCTATTTTGCCGTTTTGTTAATACTTTTCTTTTGACAATATAAACCAGTGGTTCTCAACTGGTGGGTCGCGAAGCCCTTTTCAGTGGGCTGTGGATGTGTTCCTGGGAAAAAACAACACCAAATTGTCTATAAATCATGCATATTTCGTTTCATCTTTTATGCAAAAGTTGTATTATTTCTTATTAAATACTTCTGATGGACCAAAAAAATCTCAAAAATTTGGGTTGCAATTTTCCTTGAGGAGTTGATGGTGAGTCCCGTGATCCAACCAGTTGAGAACCACAGATATAAACCACTCAGAAAATGTTCACCATGCTCATGTTTGAAATCATTTTTCTGCAATGTTCCCAAAAAATTGATTTTTAAAATTTTTATTTGAAAAAATATAAAGTCATTCTTAAAAAGAAATTAAAAAATGCTGAAATTATGGGGTAAAAAAAATTCTAGTGCTAGTCCTCTACGGCAGTGGTTCCCAACCTTTTTTTTCCACTGAGCCCTCTATTTACATGTCTAAGAAGAGCTGTGGTCCCCCAGGAAAAAGTGACTTACTGCCGTCAAAACTACACATTAATTTGAATTATTTTCATCATTTAAAGCCAAAAACACAAGTGTTATTACCAAAAGACTTCTGTTTGAATAGTTCATGTGTTTTATCATAATTTTAGATTGTTTTAATGTCCCTAATTTTACCAACCTGAGAGCAGACAGACCTTGTGCTTTGCTCTGTGGTTGACTCTCTGCCACAGATTTTCAAGACTTACAGCAGCTCTATCATGTTGTATGAGATCTTTTAAAAGTTTAGTTATAATGAATGCAGTTTGAATAAACATAGGAGCTTTTAAAGTGCTGAATGTAACTCTATATGAGTTTAACTGGCATATCGTTTTTGCTTTATGTCCTACTTTATTACAGAGGTGAGACTTTACCTGAGTGATCTGGTTGTAGATCTATTCTCTGGTTGTTCTGGCCAATAAGGAAAAATCACACTAAACACAAGGATTGCTTTGATAGAATAGAACATATGGATCTGCATTTCTGCATTTCCACTGTGGCTGATTCTCATCCCCTGCATCCAGTAAGATAACAGTTCACCTACAACCACTAAAAAGAAACACATGTTGCATTGTTGCTTTCTTTCCTCTAAAAATGTGGAACAAAAATCATCCCATGCAAACACAAACCGAGTCTGATTTACCTGCTAGAAGATTCTGCGTCTGCATCTGCAGCCTGATCTTCACCAGATCGACAGGGGCTCCCAGTCCCACTGACATCAGTCCGGTCAGCATGCTGGCCACTGTCAGGTCCAGCATACCGCACGGATGCAGCTCATTCCCATAGCGATACTTGCTAATAAGTCTCTGAGTGTTACTGAAGAAGCCAAACACCACAGAGTTGTAGACGGTGATGCTGGCCAGAGGGAAAGACATGCCCTTAAAAAACCCGGTGACCTGAAAACACACAAACAGGAAGTGATTAATGACTCATGCCAAAGCAAAGAGGACATATCAAACACAAAAGTTTACTGTGCTTATTCTGGTCTGTTTCGACAATACATGCATAGAAGAATGCAGGGAAGTGGCTGCCAAATATTTGGAGTCTTCACTCCGTGGAAAATGCTCACTCTCTTGGCAGGAGGGCATGGAGGAATGTGGGAGACGCATGTTGAAATCCAGACACAGCTGTTTACTGAGGAAAAGGAGTGTAGGGCTCAAACAGACATGTTTGGACCAGAAACAATCACAGTAAAAGTCGCAAAACATTTCCAAAGAAGCATCCCACGCCCTTCTTTACTTCTCCCGTCACTGAATCATCGATAAATGTAGCAGATTGCACACTTCAGTTTAGCTTAATCAAACAGTTTTTACTGGAACTATGAAAGTCTAATCATTTATGTTGCATAAATGATCACACTGTGGTGAGAAAGCATCCTTGAGAGTCTTTTTTAAGCTTCAACACGTTTTTGATGGACGCTTTGAACAAACATGCTGAGAAACTGGGTCACTGAAGACAGAAAACAACTGGTAAACATTAAACTGAACCCAACGTGTACTGAAACCAACAATTCAGCTGGGCCCTCGTTCAGCTGGGTTAAATTTATCGTATGCACGTTAACATTCAGTGGAAACACGTAATTTTTGTAAACAAAAGTCTTTAAGGTTTAAGCAAATTTCCTCCGGTATAAAAATGTGAATTTAACCTTAAAGATGACAGAAAAAACCCTTGTTTAGTCACAAAAATCTGAAAAGTAGAAAGTAGAAATAGTCAGGACTGAAGGAAGGAAATTAATTTGTGTTTTCATTTCATATTTTCATTTTGAATCTCATGATTATGACCTAAAGTTAAGATTTTACTTTTATTTCATATTTTGACCTTTTAAATTTATAAATTTGACCTTTTCTCTTATATTGTGACCTTTTAGGTTGGCAATTTTTCATTTAAAAAAAATATTGTGACCTTTTAAACTCCCAACTTTGACTTTTTACCCCATATTTTCACTTTTTAAACTCCTGATCTAGAATTTTATCTCATATTTTCACCTTTTGGGTTCACTATTTAGAATTTTACCTTCTATTTTGACCTGTTAAACTCTTGATTTTGTATTTAACCTCATATCTTGACCTTTAAACTCATGATTTTAACTCTTTATCTCATATATTTGCCTTTTAAAAACCTTATTTTGACTTTTACTTTTGTATTTTTACCTTTAGGACTTATAAAGTTGACTTTTTATCTCAGATATTGAGCCTTTAACTCATTTATTTATTTATTTAGCATTTATTTGACATGGACACACAGTAACATTGATGCTGTGATATTAAATCATTTTGACTTTTTTTTTTTATCTTAAAATCATTTATTATCACTGTGAAATTTTCCCTATAATTCATTACCTGTGAAAACACAGTTGACAGTTTTTGGTTAAATCTTGACCCTGTTAGACCCTCAGGTTAGACCTAAATTCAGATTTCAGCCCCTGCTGTGATTGAGTTTGACACCCCTGTGATAGAGGTATGTTAAGTAGAATGGGGACTTAGCTGCATGCATCTGTAGCTACACTCTTTATTTCAGTCAGGAACACTCTCATCATACATTTAACAGTTTTATTGAAAAATGCATGTACAGTTTTACTTGATGGAGAAGTCTCGGCTCAAAAGATACTCCCTGGGATAACCAAGCAGCATGCTTTGACTTTCCAGGGAGTGCATGGCCAGAAAATCCCTTTGGACAAGTACATTAATGACAATTCATATTTAATACAGAAAAAAATAGTTCAAAAGCAATCGATCCATGGCAGCATAAATCAGAAAATGAGGGTGCAAAAAGCTTTATGCTATAAAGGAGGAGGCTGGGGTAGAGGACGTTTAGCTTTATGCTATAAAGGAGGAGGTTAGGGTGGAGGAGGTTAAGCTTTATGCTATAAAGGAGGAGGCTGGGGTGGAGGAGGTTAAGCTTTATGCTATAAAAGAGGAGGCTGGGGTGGAGGACATTAAGCTTTATGCTATAAAGGAGGAGGCTGGGGTGGAGGACGCTAAGCTTTATGCTATAAAAGAGGAGGCTGTGGTGGAGGAGGTGAAGCTTTATGCTATAAAGGAGGAGGCTAGGGTGGAAGACGTTAAGCTTTATGCTATAAAGGAGGTGGCTGGGGTAGAGGACACTTAGCTTTATGCTATAAAGGAGGAGGCTGGGGTGGAGGAGGTAAAGCTTTATGCTATAAAGGAGGAGGCTGGGGTGGAAGATTTTAAGCTTTACGCTATAAAGGTGGAGGCTGGGGTAGAGGACGTTAAGCTTTATGCTATAAAGGAGGAGGCTAGGGTGGAGGACGTTAAGCTTTATGCTATAAAGGAGGAGGCTAGGGTGGAGGAGGTTAAGCTTTATGCTATAAAGGAGGTGGCTGGGGTGGAGGACACTTAGCTTTATGCTATAAAGGAGGAGGCTGGGGTGGAGGACGTTAAGCTTTATACTATAAATGAGGAGGCTGGGGTAGAGGACATTAAGCTTTATGCTATAATGGAGGAGGCTGGGGTGGAGGACGCTAAGCTTTATGCTATAAAGGAGGTGGCTGGGGTAGAGGACACTTAGCCTTATGCTATAAAGGAGGAGGCTGGGGTGGAGAAGGTGAAGCTTTATGCTATAAAGGAGGAGGCTTGGGTGGAGGATGTTAAGCTTTATGCTATAATGGAGGAGGCTGGGGTGGAAGATTTTAAGCTTTACGCTATAAAGGTGGAGGCTGGGGTGGAGGACGTTAAGCTTTATGCTATAAAGGAGGAGGCTTGGGTGGAGGACGTTAAGATTTATGCTATAAAGGAGGAGGCTGGGGTGGAGGAGGTTAAGCTTTACGCTATAAAGGAGGTGGCTGGGGTGGAGGACACTTAGCTTTATGCTATAAAGGAGGAAGCTGGGGTGGAGGAGGTGAAGCTTTATGCTATAAAGGAGGTGGCTGGGGTGGAGGACGTTAAGCTTTATGCTATAAAAGAGGAGGCTGGGGTGGAGGACGTTAAGCTTTATGCTATAAAGGAGGTGGCTGGGGTGGAGGACGTTAAGCTTTATGCTATAAAAGAGGAGGCTGGGGTGGAGGACGTTAAGCTTTATGCTATAAAGGAGGAAGCTGGGGTGGAGGAGGTGAAGCTTTATGCTATAAAGGAGGTGGCTGGGGTGGAGGACGTTAAGCTTTATGCTATAAAAGAGGAGGCTGGGGTGGAGGACGTTAAGCTTTATGCTATAAAAGAGGAGGCTGGGGTGGAGGACGTTAAGCTTTATGCTATAAAGGAGGAGGCTAGGGTGGAGGACGTTAAGCTTTATGCTATAAAGGAGGTGGCTGGGGTGGAGGACACATAGCTTTATGCTATAAAGGAGGAGGCTGGGGTGGAGGACACATAGCTTTATGCTATAAAGGAGGAGGCTGGGGTGGAGGAGGTGAAGCTTTATGCTATAAAGGAGGAGGCTGGGGTGGAGGACGTTAAGCTTTACGGTATAAAGGAGGAGGCTGGGGTGGAAGATTTTAAGCTTTACGCTATAAAGGTGGAGCCTGGGGTGGAGGATGTTAAGTTTTGCCAGCAGCATCAACATGTTTCAGAGAAACAGGCTGACCCACTGCCATTGAGGAGGAATAGTAGCAATGTAATGTGTAAAACCCTCAGAATGAAGGTTTCAAAAGTCTGAATCTTTACCGTTTCTTTCCTGTAGATGGTGAGGACACAGTGGAGAGTGTTCTTGTAGCCTTTTCCCGCCTGCAGCCGCGTCTGAGAAAGAGAAAGCAATGAAAGTCATAAGTTAATATTCTAAAACAATCTTTACATCAGCTGGGGAGTTAGCATTTACCTTTAGATATTCATTGCTTTCTGTCAGGGAAAGATGTGGTTTTTGCAGTGATTATGTCAAATTGAAAACAAGTTTTTGGAGCCATCCTCTAAAATGTACAAGAAGCCCACTACAGACAGCTAAAGGTCAAATTTGGCTGTTTTTAGGCAATTCACAAGTTTTGTATTTTAACAAATCAGTCCAAGAGATTTCATTCGATTGACCCCAAATTTTTTTTGCTTGTGCTAGACAACCTGGAGATCTAAAGTTGTGCAAACTGTGAGTTTTCACCCTAGGGTGGGGCCGTGACCTAGGCCGAAACTTAAACTACTTTTTCATACATTTTTTTGCAGTGAGTAAATGAATAATGCTTTTAACTTTTTAATGCTAGTGTCAATCTTCACTGAACTTTACATGGATGATCACACATCGATCCTGAATACTCTAACTTTTTTTATTTTCCCTTTAAATATTCAGGCCCCGCACATCATTCAGCCTCGGCTCGTGATTTTTGCTCTGCAAATGGATCATTATAAGACCTACAAAAAAGCCTCTTGGACCCATGCCCAAATCCAAACAGGACGTCCAAGAGCTTCATCTCAATTTCAAAATAAGGCATTTTTGATGGTGCCAAATAGTTTTAACCTATTATAACTTTAGTAAACAGTATTCTGTGATCTTCTGCTCTTTCTTGCAAGACAATGGTATCACACTGAACACACATAAAAACATCTCATCATAGCGCCCTCTACTGGCAACAGGAAGTGACACAACTGGGACATATCTCCATTCCAATTACTGTGCTGAACCTATTGAGTTTTGGTTTCAAAGGAAAGGTCTCAATAATTGGCTACAACACAAATATGCTTCATTGAAGGATGTCTCACAGGCAGACAGGAAGTATGTGCAACTGTCATACCAAACAGCTGATCACCTTCAAATTTCTTGGTAGTTTCTGGAAAAGTTGCATTTAACTTCTGAGATGAAAGATTTCTGAGTTAAAAAGTTCTGCAGAGTCTAAACAAGTCATGTAAAATGGCCTCAACATGCTGTAATTCCTCTTGCACAACAACAATTAAGCTCCAAAAATGCATATAAAAATCTAGGACTCCTGATGATCTGCAGATGTTTGTTGTTTTGTTTTCCAGTGAAGTTTAGCAATGGCGCGTTAAAGTCAAAGCAGAGATGTTACATACCTTCACTGTGTCCAGCGGATGGCCGACAACCACACTGGAGGCTCCTGCAGGCAAAAGAGACAGAAACAGAAGAAAGCAATTAGAACGAGGACTAGAAGAGGAAAAACAAAGAGATAAATCACACAGAGGAGAGGAAAATAATAACTTTTCTCTGTTAAGCTTTGCTACAGCAGGAGTTGAATGAGGACAGTGACGGACATACTCTTGGCTCTTATTCCACTTAAAGTTAACAAAAACAGAATGAAACTGCATGATTATCATATATGATTATTGCTGATCATGCATTTTGAATTTCCTTCTACTTATCACTCAAATAGTTAAAAGGAACAGGGATGGAAGATTGCAGAAAGCCAGGGTGAAGACTTCCCAAAACATGTGACAGATCTGATTTCATTATTCTGAATCCTAGTCCCTGTTTTTCTGAAGCTTAAAGTTCAAGTAGGAAGATTGATTTATTTCCATTCATTCACATGTCTCCCTTTCCCCTTTCAGTTCTCCTGTGCTGTTATGGGTGTCTACTCACTTAAGATATGAGCCATTCCCATTCTACCACAACCTTGCTCGCTCTAATCAAACAATTGTGGTCATTTTTGAAAATCTGTTCTGCTCTCCTCCACGGCCAGCCTATTGTTTCATTGTGACTGCTGCAATGTCCTCCACCCCAGCCACCTCCATTACATCCCATTAGTCTCCAGGTCCAGCTTCTTTGTACCATCCCACATCCCTTTATCAACACCTCTACAACATCTCAACAGTGTCATGGTCCAGCTCCTCCCTTGTACCATCCTGCCCTCCCCCGCATTGTTGTGCTACAGAAACACTACAGTTAAAGCTCCAATGTAAGATTACATTGCTTTCTGCAAATCCAACCAACTCCATTATTATTTTTACTTATTAGCCACACAAAGAATAGGAAAGAGAAGCATGGTTGCTGTGTCCCTGGTAGGATAAACTTGGTCTCTATAGAGATGTACAGAAGCTGGTCCAATCAGGGGGCCCTGCTGCTAAAAAGGAGCCTTTGTGCCCTTAGAAACTCTGTACCCACAGCTCTGCTGTTATTGTTTGTGTGCTGCCCCAGGCCTGGACACCAGAGACACACTTTACATGAAAACACATGGAGAAAAAGGTCTGTAGTAGTCCTAAATCCTGATCTACAACCAGTATCTGTAGCAGGGTCTGCTCTCAATCAGACCTCAGTGGTTTGATAAACAGCATACTACACCGTAGAAGTCAGGGCTGCCCACAGGCTGAGCACCTGAAGCCCGGAGAATGAGCCCTCCCTCCCCTGTTGTGATTTATTGATGATATCCATGCATATGTGGAGCTAAAAAGTGTGTCAAACTATTACTGGGTCTGATGTTTACGTTGTTTATTTAGGCCTTTTTAAACATCTTTTCAACCAATTTTTGACACTTTAATCTGCAACTTTCCATCAAGCTTGTGCACCTTTTACCTGATTTGTCTCTTTTGACTAATTTTTTTGCCAAATTTTAATCCCTTTCATCACTTTTACCCACATATTTTTGCACTTTAGACACGTTTTTACTCATTTTCACCGCTTTTCTGCTGTATCACCACTTTTGACCCAGTTCTGCCTCTGTTAACCCATTTTCCACTGTTTTAGCCCGGTTTTTCCATTTTAACCAATTTTTGCCCCTTCAAATCCTATTTCAACACCAATTCTGGTCATTTTAGCAATGTAAGCCATTTACCACTTTTTAAAAACATTTTCACCATTTTTTTTCTGCCTGTAAATAGTATTTATAATTGTTTTGATGTAAGTTACATTTCTGTATTTCCTATTTTGTATTTATTGATCTATTCATTTGTGTGCTTTGTTTACTCTTCCTGCTGTAAATTTGGAGTTTCCCCTTGCAGGACTAATAAAGGAATATCTTATCTTATCTTATGCCTCTGATAATCCATTTTAGACAATAATACCCCTTTTCACCACTTTAAAGCTAAATGTGCCAATTTTGTAACCTTTTCCACCACCTTGTCTGACAATTTAGCCTACTTTCCCCCATTTCTGCCTCTATTTAATCAATTTTCCCACTATTTCTAGACCAATTTTTAGCCAGTTTAAACCAATTTCTGCCCCCTCTAATCCTCTTTCACCACCTTTTCTGCCAATTTTACCACGTTCAGCGATTTTTGCCACTTTTTGAACCCTTTCCACTGGTTTCTGCCCATTTTGCCTCTGTGAACCCATTTTCACTTACTTTTTTTAATACCACATTTCACTTTTTGTTACGCTTATTTTTGCCACCTGGAACACGGGCAGGGCAGTTAATCGAAAATTAGAGTAAATTGCAATATGGCCTGCTGCAATTTTCTAATCGCAGACGGTGCAATGTTTAATCAACTTGAAATGTGTCAAAATACCAATTTAATAAATCATTTCTTTGCAGAGATTTTATGCACATAATGCAAACATTCAAGAGTAATTCTTTTATAGTGTTTTAGTAAAATCCTCCTTTTTGAGTTTTATGTATGTTTTTCTTAATCAAAATGAGTGATATAAACAAAGCAAATGACAACACATTTGAAGTAAGAGCAAAAATGGTCATTCTAAATAAAACTGATGAAGCCTAGCGTTACTTTACAAAGTCGTACCTCAGCTGGTAGCCAGCTTCCCCTCCTCCACCCCAGCTACCTCCTTTATAGCTTAAAGCTTGTTGCATCCTCATATTCAGATTCATGCTGCTATGGATTAATGGATTGTGAAATAAGTTCACTGTTTTCAATACACATGGTCTTATTTATGGAATTGCTTAAATTTCTTGAAAAATACACAAGATTGACCTAAGAATAATTGCATATTAAATCGAAATTGCAATATTTGGGGAAAAAATGCAATTAGATTATTTCTGCAAATCGTTCAGCCCTAGTTTATGCATTTTCAAACATGAATATAAGCATTTATTTTACTCATCAAACAACGTTTTAAAGAAAATGTACTGCAGTTGTAAACTTGAATGTTTGTTTTAACTATTATTTTTTCTAGAGCTCTGCTTTCAGACCTTGTTAGAAATTATTACATTATTTGAACTGATGTTAATCAAACACAGGTGGTGATTTTTATGGTCTAACAGGAACAACCGGCTTTTTAAGGACACACGTTGAGACATGAGATGGAAATCAGAAATAGCTTTAAACTCTCTGATCTCTCAGCACAGCAGCTTTACACAAACACTGCAAAACAAATCACAAATCATCAATCAAACAAACAAATCATAAAACAAAATTCAATTACTTATCCCTAACACACCGTGTCTTAACATTACATTAAGCCACTTTCATGACTAAAGTAGGCCGATGGTGTGTTGGTAAACCTGGGAGGAAGCCTCACTAAAGGGAAAATAAGATTTTAAAGTTCTTGGACCAAAGTCTAAATGTTGGTGACTTCATTATTGGTTCTAATAGAGCCTTAAGGTGTCAACTAAACATCAACAGATGCTCTAGCCCTTCTACAAGTGTTGCTTCATTCACTGTAGGACAATGACTCCATGAATATGAATGGCTGGGTGATGTTTCAGCTTCTGATGCCAGACGAACGACTAAAAGGGAGTTTGACTTTCTATCACCTGAGAGCAACACTTTAAAATAAATTCTAAAGCTAAATATTTGCATTACTTCCCACTCATTCTCTCCAGATAGAACCTTTGTTTTTTGCATGCTTGGATAACAGACAGTGTCCAAAAACATTATAAATCTCTGCTCTTCAGCACACAGGATATGAGCGGATTTCTGTAGATTTTCTGACTTTGAAATGCAAACCAACAGTTAAATAATAATTCAGTTCATCTTTAAGTCTTTCTCTGACCACCTTGTATTGATAAACAGAACCTGCTGTTACAATCAGAGCACCCAGAGGCCTACTTCTGATTTGTGCTATAAAACTATGCAGCAATAGCGCCCCTAGTGGCCGGATCATGTCACACTGGCATTCCTCTTCCAAAGACGACTTTTCACCAGATATCAAACTTCAGCTTCAACACTCCTGCAGCCTCCTCTTCTGTGGAAGCATGCACAGCTGTGATAAGGCTTTCACTGCATGCTTTATCTCTTTTCTATGGTAGAACACAGAAGGACAGGCTTTATCTATCTGTGTGGGAAATAGAGGGAGGGGGGTACATTTCTGTGCAGACCCTCCATTGTTTACACTGGATGCGGATGCATTAGGGGGCTGCAGCAGCTTTTTTAAGTCCATGCACAGCAAAAGTAATGCATTGAAGGAGAAGTTTAGCACCTTCATTGTATTTTTAAGGGTTTGAAACCATCAGCTCTGCAGGAAATACTAAAAGCGTGTACCCCATCCCCCAACAGCCCCCCTAAAGTGACTCAGTGAGCCCAAGGCAGCTGCAAAGAAGTCCCTAATCTCACATAAACTTTAAATCACTCACCTCCGATCCATCCTGCTAGAAAATCATCCAACATAAAGCTTTTAGAGTTCTGCATCTTCAATCCAGAGCTTCAAACTTAAGCCGACTTCTTCTCATCAGTCAGAAAACACCAGAAACGGAAACAAAACCAGTAAAAATCCCCAAATGGAGCGAAAGAAGAAGGAAATCACCCAGAATCCGTGTTTATTGATGGAGTAGTGGTTAGATCCGTCTCTGGAGAAAGAATAAGATCCCGCTGTATGTGGGCTTTGATATAAAAGCTACACACCGCAGGTTTCCACAAAACAGCCAATCAGATCAAAGAATGGCTCTGCAGGACAGCTAAGTCAGCCAATCAGGTGCGAGCTCTGCAAAGGCACCCAGCCTATAGAGAGAGGGTCATGGAAATGAGCCATGAGGAGAAAATGCAAGCAGAAATACAGAAGTGACTGTAAACTTTACAACACTATGGAGGAGAGGAGATCAGAAATACAAAAGTGACGTAAACTTTACAACACTGAGGAGGAAAGCCGAGCAGAAATACAAAATTGAATGTAAACTTTACAACACTGAGGAGAAAAGGAGATCAGAAATACAGAAGTGAGTTTAGACTTTACAACACTGAGGAGGAAAGGAGATCAGAAATAAAGAAGTGATGTAAACTTTACAACACTGAGGAGGAAAGGAGATCAGAAATAAAGAAGTGATGTAAACTTTACAACACTGAGGAGGAAAGGAGATCAGAAATAAAGAAGTGACTGTAAACTTTACAACACTGAGGAGGAAAGGAGGGCAGAAATACAGAAGTGACTGTAAACTTTACAACATTGAGGAGGAAAGGAGGGCAGAAATACAGAAGTGACTGTAAACTTTACAACACTGAGGAGAAAGGTGGGCGGAAATGTGAGTCCCCATGGTAACTACAGACAAGGACAGATGAAAAAGAAATCTTGACTATTGTTAATGTCACATGTCGTCACACACTGGTTTAATAATCTGGCACTAAAGTCTGAAGATTTACCCATGATCAATTTGATGATACCAAACATGTTTTCAGCCCAGGCAGCCAGCCCACCGAGTTGACTTGACCCTGAACAAACCCAGAGAAGGGACCCTAAAAACCCAGAGAAGAGACCCTGAACAAACCCAGAGAAGGGACCCTAAAAACCCAGAGAAGGGACCCTAAAAACCCAGAGAAGAGACCCTGAAAAAACCCAGAGAAACGCCCCTAACCTGACCTCTAACTAAGAGTGTGTTTAACTGGGTTCTGATGTTGAAGTTCTTTATCTGTACTCCTTTTCACCTGATTTTGCCTATTAACAATTTTTAGTCCTTTTCAAATTTAATTTTGCCATATTTTCTGCCCATTTTGTGGCATTTAAGCATTTTGAAACTTCTCAAACCATTTGCACCACTTTTTTTCTGCCTATTTTGCCTCTATTATCAAGTTTTTTTTTTGCCTTTTTAAACCCCTTTTCACCTCTTTTTTTCTGTTGTTTGTGCCACTTTTAACAAATTTTGCCTCAATTTACAGCTTTTGCCTCTTCTTTTGCCACTTTGACCCATTTTTGTTACTTCTTTTGCCACAGTCTAACCCAATGTTGATGGTGTTCAGCCATTTATGCCACTAATTTCATTTTCCATCCATTTTTGCAGCTTTTCATCCATTTTAGCCACTACTGTTTTACCACTTTTTAATCATTTTGCTGCTATTTGCAACATTTTTCTGACATTTTGCCAATTTTTTGGTTGCTTTTCACTTATTGCCACTTATTTCTGCTACATTTAACTACTTTTGCTGCTTCTTGCCCTTACTTGCCATATTTTTGCCTCTGTTAACCAAATTTTGCTGCTTTTCAGCCCATTTTGCCACTTATTTTAGCCATTTAACCCTCTTTGCCTCTTTTTACCCAAAAACTCCACATAAATCTTCCCTGTGTTTTGTATTGAGGAGTCTTCCGTCTATCCGCTCCGCCATGAAGTCCAGATGGGTGTAGAGCTGCAGTGAAGGTTGTGGTTCTGGATCTGCGGGGCTCAGTCAGAGTGACCATCAGGTTTTTGGTCTCCTCTCTTACTAAGACCTTTCTCTCCCTCAATGAGAATAAAAATGAGAAAACTGAAAAAGTGAAGGGGGTCTGAATAGTTTGCCCTCATCTGACTCTCTTCAGGATTTTGTTTTCCTGCTTTTGTTTCTGTAAAAACGCTCTAGTGATGAAGACTGTGATGAATCGTCCCTGATAATCTCTCTCTCTGCCACAGTCGTAGTTACATAATGAATCAAACAGGTATAAAGTAAAGGTGACCTTATCTGCTTTAGAACACCTTTAGAGGTTTGATTTGTGGCTCAGTGTGTATTTCCTGTTTGCTGTGTTTGTGTGTTTCCAGCAGCTGCTCTGGTTTTAGCGTTAGCTTTATGTTAAATATTATCAGAGCTATCAGGAGCCCTTGACCTCAGACGTAGACTTTCTTCTAATAGTTGGACAGCATTCAAAACAACAGTACAAAGAGTAATAATAAAGCTCCTTTAACCTTAATACTTACTGTTTAAATCAGTTTAAGGTGTTTGTAAAGGTTTACGAGGCCAGAGGAGGTCTAAATACTCACATCTGAGAATAAATGCTGTTTTATTTCTCACAGAGTAGCTCATGTAGTTGATGCTTATTTTTGATTTGTTGACAGGTCAGAGGAGAGGAACCACTAACGACTAAACATGAACTGATCTTGAAGTGAGATTTTAAGCTTCATATGTAGAAACTAGCATGCTGTAAATGTAGCAAACAACTGTTTTTTTTCATTTAAAACTTTATTCTAATTTTCAAAATTCTGTTTATGTTTTAAAAGTGAGGGGAAAGGCCCACAGCCTGAGAAGCACTGCAGCAGACCATTTCTTTACAAATGAAGGACAAAAGAGCGCCTCAAGCAAGACGCCATCATCACTCACAACCAGCGTTTCTCTTCTAACAAAAACACAGTTTTACTGATGAAATAATTAAGCTTTAGAGGAGGGCAGACAGTCACTATCTGACTTAAACAGATTCAGAGTGACCGTAGAATAATATGACATGCTCTGTAAATCAGAGATGCAGCAGACAGCAGAGCGAATAAGAACCGCTCCTGCTGCTGTAAGCCGCCTAAATCCTTTAAGTCTTTGTTCATTAGGGCCTTATGATGTGTGATGTTATTATTTCGTTTTCCATTAACACTAGTATTAGTTTAGTCATAGGAAAGCACGCCAGCATATTGATTCTTGTCAAAATGTTTGTTTACAAAACTTGCCTGGTCCACATTAAGAGCAAGCTTCATGTTCTATGATCCGCTCCAGCTGTAGGCGGATATTTCTGCGACCAAAGGGTACAGGCTTAAAAAGTGTTGCATTCTTCATCTTGAAAAGTCATTCAGTCATTTCCTTCATGTTTATCCCCTTTGTGCCATTCTTTTATCCGTTTTTGCCACTTTTCTTCTATTTTTGCCACTTCTTAACCCCCTTTCATAACATTTTTTCAACATTTTTTGCAACTTTAAAACCAATTTTTTGCAACTTTGAACCCATTTTGCTACTCTTTGCCACTTCTTAACCCAATTTTTGCCATTCTTTAACCCATTTAAAACACTTTTCCTGCGTGTTTTCATCTCCTTTGTGCCATTCTTTTTTCCAGTTTTGTCACTTTTCTTCTCTTTTTGCTACTTTTTAACCCCTTATCATTATTTTTTTGCACAATTTTTTGTCTTTTGTAACTAATTTTTGATACTTTTTGCACCTTTTTTGTCATCTTTTACTAACTTTTGCCACATTTTATACTCTTTTCACAACCTTTCTGTCCATTTTTGGCTCTTTGTGCCACTCTATCACCCATTTTTGCTACTTTTTTCTCTTTAACCAAATTTTTGCCATTCTTTAACCAATTCAAACCATGTTTCCTGCACATTTTTGGCCCTTTTTGTCATCCTTTTTTCCATTTTTGCCACTTTCTTCTTTCTTCTATTTTTTGCCACTTCTTAACCCCTTGTCGCTAGCTTTTTCAACAATTCTTGCAACTTTAAAATTTTTTTGCTACTTTGAACCCATTTTTGCTACTTTTTTCCTCTTTAACCCAATTTTTTTCGCCATTTTTTAACCCATTAAACAACTTTTCCTGCATGTTTTAGCCCCAATGTGCCACATGTATCCAATTTTTGCCACTTTTCTTCTATTTTTGCCACTTTTTAACCCCTTGTCATTACTTTTTTTGCACTACTTTTTGTCATTTATAACCAATTTTTGATACTTTTTGCACCTTTTTGCATTACCACATTTTATCCTGTTTTCACAACCTTAATGCCAATTTTTGTCCCTTTGTGCCACTCCATCACCCATTTTTGCTACTTTTTGTCTCTTTAACCCAATTTTTGCCCTTTAACCAAATTTAAACCATATTTTTGCACGTTTTATCTCCTTTGCGCCATCCTTTTTTCCATTTTTGCCACTTTTGTTCTATTTTTACCACTTTATAACCCGTTTTAATTACTTTTTGCACTTATTGTTTGTCATTTAAAACCAATATTTTTTCATCTTTTACCAACTTTTGCCACATTTTATCCTCTTTTCACAACCTTTTCTACCCATTTTTGGCCCTTTGTGCCAGTCCGTCACCCATTTTTGCTACTCTCTAACACCTTTTCAGCATTATATCTGTTAATTTTTGATTTTTGTCAAAATGTTTGTTTACAAAATTTGCCTAGTCCACATGTCCTAATGCTGCGAGGCAATGAAACTGGACCACAGTCTGTAGATGGGACATCAGCTCCAGCTGTAGGTGGATATTTCTGCAACCAAAGGGTACAGGCTTAAAAAAGTGTTGCATTCTTCATCTTGAAAAGTCATTCAGTGTAAACATTATAATCCTGAGCTTACATGATGACATAACGAGAGTAGAATAAGAGGATTGTCGTACTTCAGGGCTACTTAAGGGGAAGTATGAGGGGAACCGGGATGTAAACAACGATGTAGTCTTTCTCCCTGACACGTTAATGTTTGACAGTTGATGTGAGGACGCCTCCTCCTCCTCCTCAGCTCCACCCAGAGATAACACTGAGATAACACAAAAACAACTTTTTAACACTTTGTGGAAAACTACCAGAGAAAAGCACGAGGACAGAGTTTGTCCTTCAAGAGAAAAAACAAACCGTGTCCCTGTCACATTCCAGTTTATCATCATTATGACAATGATTAACAAAGTACTGTTTGATTTAAAGTAACAACATAAAACAGAGCACAAGAGCTAACAGTAACAGAGGAGGTAAAGAGATTTAAGACATTAGAGTGATGACATAGAACCAGGGAAAAGTCAACTTTCTGAAGAGACGAGCCGTCATGCCCCTCCACCCTTCACGCCCCCCAGTGGTGAAGTCTTAAACACTGGTTCTGACTGTTTTACCTTAACCCTCAGGCCCTCCTTTAAAAAAAATCACACTCTCCCTCTTAAAGCCCTTTAAGAACATTTAGAAATATTAAACATGAAAGAAAAAACATTTTTGGACTTTAACTCCAGTCCTCATCATGGATAGCAAATGTGAATTTACTTTCATAATTTTAATTTTTCACCAGACTCTGACATCCATAGGAAACACCCAAAGTAGTTTTAGTTGAAATAATTAATTCCACTGGCCTACAGTCACTGATATATCCTATCAGTTCAAACAAGGCCATTATCTCCCACAATGCCTCTCTGCAAACATTGATAAATGGTGAAATTTGGCGGCATCTTTTTGGTGTGCAAATATTTTTACCTCTGAATGACTGAATTACAGAGGAATTAACAGGATTTCTCATTTCTGTATTGCAGTGGCAGTAGAATGAAAATAAGTGGTTTTAATGGTAGTCAATGAGGCCTAAAAGGGCTTTAGGAGGGAGAGTGTGAGTATTTTTCTACGCAGTGGAAAATTCTGTCAACACAGTGTGAGTAATGAAGTTTAAAAAAATTCATTAAGAAATAAACTTCTTTGTCAAATATCATCATCTTAGCATGAAAACTGCCAAAGTGAGAGCAAAAATACAATCACAAAGCCCTAAAAGGCTCTAGGAGGGCCTGAGGGTTGGATGAAAACATTTTTGTGTTGTGTTTATGTTTCTATTAGTTTCCCCCTTGCCCCTCTAAACTCCTGAGTCTCCACTAGGATCCTCTGGATTGTTGGTATGCTGCTGTGGACCTGCCCAACTTCAACTTCTACAACTGTTAAATCAGCCTTAAATCTAGTATTATTAATTTAAATGTTGATTTCAAAGCTAAAAACAGCACAACTTGAATTGCTTTGTTCACATTCCCCTTTCATTACTGCTGACAATTTTGATTTTAGAATAATCAGTCTACATGGATGTTCCTGCAAAACCAAACACACCGTTAACATCCTCATGGACATCGATGGCCTGCTGCTGTGGCTCGATTTCCAACCTCTCCATCTACACTGTAAACTAAAGCATGTTGGATTAAATTAATTCAGTGGACATCGGTTACATGCAAGGTTTTTGCTTTAGCAGAAATTTCAAGAGTGTATGGCTGCAGCCTCTTGGATATAGACCTCTCCCATACAGACCTCCAGGAAGAGACATGGATGCCCCGCCCCCAAGGTCTAATTTTCAAAATAAAAGCTCACCTCTAGTTGCACTGTATGTTTATTTATTTTTTGTTCATGTATTTTTTTTCATATTAAATGAGGAGGAAATACTTCAAATTTTCAAAGTAAAAGTCTTATCACATTGCATGTTTATTTCTGTTTATTTCTATATATTTAATATCAAATGAGGAGGAGACGTTAAAAGTAAAATGTCATGCCTTGACGCATTATATGATACATTTTATTATTTATTTTTATATTTTCATTTCAGTTTAAATTAAGAGGAAATATTCATGATTTTCAAAGTAAAAGATAGGAGCTCTTAAACTTCTAGATTTTTAAAAATTAAATTGAGAGGAATATAGGAAAATATTATTTGTTATATTTTAATTCATGCATCTTTTACTCTGTTCTGCTTTCCTGTCTTGCACAAAGCGCTGTGATTGACAATGGTTTACCCCGGTTTAGCCCGATGACAGCTGGGACAGGCTCCAGACGGGATAAGCGGTGTAGAAGATGGATGTCTTGCACAAGTGGGCCATGCGGAGTTGTGACTCATTACTGCCACCTTCTGCTCTGGAGTTAGTGGCAATGATTGCTTTACTGACATGTTGGTATTATGCTGACTCAGCATAAATGAAATAGGGATGTTCTTATCCATCTATTCAGCAAATATAATGATATTTATCATAATATTCTTCTATTGTTCGTGGGCGCTGTAGCCATATCTGGTGTACTGCTGCTGTTTGATTACTTTCATCTCTCTTTTATCTACTTACACCAAACACAGCTTAGGCCACAGGAGTCTGGTTCTGCTGTGGCAGGAAGTTTTTCTCTGGCACTAAAACTTTGCTAAATGCTGCTAGGGTGCTGAGCTCATGGTGGAATAATGTTGGGTCTAGAGAACAGTCTAGACCAGGTGGAGCTTTATGTACAAATATGCATGGATGGAGTGATGGATGAGCCCTGAATACCCCTCTACAAGATGGTGACCACTCTAAAGAGCTCTGGCTCTCAAATCTTCTACTGGCATTTCAGAAAATCCTTCTATCATTATTATAAACCCTGAAACCACACCTCACAGTAGTTCAGCATATGTGCAACAGGTCCAAGTTTGCGGTGGTGATAAATATTTTCATGAGAAGAGGTTTTACACGCCGGTAGCTGGTGGTAGGTCTACCTCTGATGGTTATGGCGAATAAGAAACTGAATTAAAGTTTTACTTTGTTTCCATGGGGAGGGGGATGTGTTGTGGATAGTGGTTGTAAGGTGAAAGCAGGCCACTTGGATGTCAACAAATGTGACTTCAGTCTGTGAGTGAAGCCTCATTCAGTCTCTGAAACGTGAGACAGAAACATTTGAGATGCATCATCAGCAAACATCCACAGATCCAGTGACACAGACGGTGTCTGCATGTTCAGGTATGTAGGTCATCGACTGGCTGGTTTCTATTAAACCTTTAAACCCTAAAAGGATGTGTGATTTTGTGATCTAGCTGTCTTTTCTTTCTGCCTTTAATTTTTAGAAATGCTGATTTGAAGAGTTTGACACAGTTGTTGTGGTGTCTGCTGGATCCTGGAGGCTCCCTTGTCTATGTTTAGCAGAGCAGACCAGCTGTGGTGTAGATTACAACTCCACCAAGCGGGAACCCCGATAAATAACACGTGGTTGAGGATTTCAGCGGGTAAGCACATTTTTCTCCTGAACTAGGGTCGGGCTCTGCACCAGAGAAAATACTAGACTCTACTTATAATCTTTAAGCTGGAATGGAACCTCACAGAAGATGAAGATGCCTCAGCAGGAACCAACAGGAGATGACGTTTGGTTTCATCTCAGCTGTGGTAAAAAGAGCTAGCCTGACACACCAGATAGGCTGTTTCATATGTTCATTGCATGGATTTATTTCATCTTCATCTGGGAAACCTACCATAGGAAGTGTTTGAAGGGCAGGACTTAAAAAAAATGAGCCTGGAGAAGTATTAAAAACATCGTCTCTGCAAGGAGAAGCTTTTGATGTGGCTCTTTGCTCTTGTTATAAAACTGCCATCATACTGTGGCTACATCCGTGCAAACTGCTAACAGCTCCCAGTCCAACTAAACCCGGCCCATAGCTCCCGCCTCATTGTCCTCAGATGATGCTGACTTGTCTGGTCTGTTCTCAGGCCTGGCACAAATGTTGATTTGCAGGATGGATCTGCCTGATGGCAGACATAGAACTGGCCAATCCACCTGCTCTGCAAGATTAGAAAAGAGGAGAAAAGGTTTGACAATGTGCAAAGAGCTCCATGTGAAATCCGTCTTTGAAAACTGAATTTTCAACAATGCATAAAGATTGTCCTCCTCTTCCTCCTGATGCATTTTCCCTTTGAACTTGTGAGCATGTGAAAGCAGACAAAAACAACAGCTAAACAACAGTGAACTGAAAAGAAACTCTAAAACCCAGCATCTGTGATCGTTTCAGAAACAACTTTTTATCATTTATATCTGAAATGAAACCAAAATTAAAATCCAACTTTGAGAAGGACTCAAACTGATAAAACTCCTGGATTATTTTGGCTCTGCAGGTGAGCAGCATTACATTTGATCATAAGTCATAATTGGAACATTTCACATTTTTCCAACCTCAGTGTCTTCAGTCAACTCTGCTCAAAGTCCACATGTTAATATTAACATCAAACACACATGTACCGCACATGCTAACGGCACAATTCTCTGCAAAACAAGTCCAGAAGTTGTGTGCCTGTTCCTGAACCGTGTGATTGTGACATGTGTCTGGGGTTTATCTTGATCTGACCTCTGATTGGTCAGTGTGCACAGGTGTGGTTGACATGGATGGAGCATGTGACGTTTAGTTCCTCTTGGTAAAGATGCACAGAGATGAGAGCAGTGGACAGGGACCACATGAAGCTGCAGGATAACACAGGTTTAGTGGGAAAATAAGCATGTCAACATGATGGCAGACAGTGACAGAAATACAGTTTTTATCTTTCCTGTTGTCTTTTAAAAGGATGTTTCTGATACAGCTGTACATATCAGCTTAGAAACTGCAGAAACACACTGAGACTAAGTTTAGTGAATTTAACAACTTTCCATTTTAGAAAAATGATAACCATCAACAATGGAGCCTAAACAAACACAGCTGTAGTCATAGTTTTCATATGAGCTCCATTTTTATGTGAGCGCAACAAGAAAAGATATTAAATGTTTTTAAGAACCAATCATAAATCACCGTCTCTACAACAAGAAGCCCATCTATTGGTCAGCAAACAAGCCAAATGTGGCTAGCTGTTAGCTACGTGCTACATCCACTGATTATTAAACAAGCTTTATGTGGCTAGCTGTTAGCTACATGCTAAATTCATTAATAAGTTAAAAAAAGCTTTATGTGGCTAGCTGCTAGCCACATACTACATTCATTAATTAGTAAAAAAAGCTTTATGTGGGTAGCTGTAAGCTACATGCTACATTCATTAATTAGTAAAAAAGCTTTATGTGGCTAGCTGTTAGCTACATGCTACATTCATTAATTAGTAAAAAAGCTTTATGTGGCTAGCTGTTAGCTACATGCTACATTCATTAATTAGTTAAAAAAAGCTTTTTGTGGCTAGCTGTTAGCTACATACTACATTCACGAATAAGTTAAAAAAAGCTTTATGTGGCTAGCTGCTAGCTGTAAGCTACATACTACATTCACGAATAAGTTAAAAAAAACTTTATATGGCTAGCTGTTAGCTACATGCTACATTCATTAATTAGTAAAAAAGCTTTATGTGGCTAGCTGCTAGCTACATGCTACATTCATTAATTAGTAAAAAAGCTTTATGTGGCTAGCTGCTAGCTACATGCTACATTCATTAATTAGTAAAAAAGCTTTATGTGGTTAGCTGTTAGCAACATGCTACATCCATTAATAAGTAAAAAAAGCTTTATATGGCTAACTGTTAGCTTCATGCTACATTTCATTAATTAGTAAAAAAAGCTTTATGTGGCTAGCTGTTAGCTACATGCTACATTCATTAATTAGTTGAAAAAAGCTTTATGTGGCTAGCTGTTAGCTACATGCTTCATCCATTTATTAGTAAAAAAGCTTTATGTGGCTAGCTGCTAGCTGCATGCTACATTCATGAATTAAAAAAAAGCTTTATGTGGGTAGCTGTAAGCTACATGCTACATTCATTAATTAGTAAAAAAGCTTTATGTGGCTAGCTGCTAGCTGCATGCTACATTCATGAATTAAAAAAAAGCTTTATGTGGCTAGCTGTTAGCTACATGCTTCATCCATTTATTAGTTAAAAAGCTTTATGTGGCTAGCTGTTAGCTACATGCTATATTCATTAATTAGTAAAAAAGCTTTATGTGGCTAGCTGCTAGCTACATGCTACATTCATAAATAAAAAAAAGCTTTATGTGGCTAGCTGTTAGCTACATGCTACATTCATTAATTAGTAAAAAAGCTTTATGTGGCTAGCTGTTAGCTACATGCTACATTCATTAATTAGTAAAAAAGCTTTATGTGGCTAGCTGTTAGCTACATGCTATATTCATTAATTAGTAAAAAAAGCTTTATGTGGCTAGCTGCTAGCTACATGCTACATTCATTAATTAGTAAAAAAAGCTTTATGTGGCTAGCTGTTAGCTATATGCTACATTCATTAAGTAGTTAAAAAAGCTTTATGTGGCTAGCTGTTAGCTACATGCTACATTCATTTATTAGTAGAAAAAAGCTTTATGTGGCTAGCTGTTAGCTACATGCTACATCCACTGATAAGAAAAAAGAAAAGCCAAATGTGGCTAGCTGATAGCTATGTGCTACAGCCACTGATTGGTAACCAACGCCAGTAGCCAGTGCCATGGCTGTGTTTGTTGTGCTTCCTCCTCTCTCTTACTCTCTGATTGGCTTTCTTTTTGCCTCATGTGACCGTCCTGCTCATGTTTAACTGACTGTCCTCAGTGTTCCCCCTGTTAAACAGGATTTTTCAGATATCTCAGAGGAAACTCTGTGGAGATAATCTGCAGAACCATCGGATAATCTGGCCTTCACATTCTTTGGTTAGAAGAAGGAAACTGGCCCCAGATCAAAATGATTTCATTTAATTGTGTACGGAGCTAAAGAGAAGTTTGACGTCTGTGACCGAACAGTGACGTGGCAATGAGGCATCACGTTTTCTCAGAAATGATCTTCATGTTCTGGTTTGGTGTCCAGTCCAATAAAAACGCAGATTTCTGTTTTTGTGTGCTCTGTGTAAAGAGTACTGACCTGCAGTACAAACACACCGATCTGTTTGTGAGGAACATTGACCGATAAAAGCACTCTCTGATTTTTAGTACACAAAACCTCAATATTATGTAACTATTGGTGTTTGGAGATTTCTGTATACATTCTCAAAAAAAACCCAAAAAAAACAACAACAACAAAAAAAAAAACAGGTCCGCTGGCATGAAGTACCTCTCTTTATCCCAACATTTGTGCCATGCCTGACGTCAGAGCCACTCTGGTTCTAGTGTTTTCTCTCAGCAACATCTCTGACCTTCTAGTACCAAAAGAGACGAGACACTGAGATCCTCTGGAAGAGAGCTCAAAATCCGGCTTAGACTGGATCAGGACCCTTTAGTGGAAATAAAGGCCTGATTAAAGGTCTGGGAGCTCTGAGCAGACATACAGTAAACATTCTATATGACTGCTTACCTGTGATACCTGTGTAAGGTCTGGCTGCTTTCTGGAGATTAGGACTTACAACCCCGATTCCAAAAAAGCTGGGTCACTGTGTAAAATGTAAACAGAAACAGAATGCAGTGATTGTCAAATCTATACAAATATATTAGAACATTAACAACAGATCAGATGTTGAAACTGAGACGTTTTACCATTTCAAAGGTCTGGACTGCATGTAGGCCAGTTCAGACTCGGACTGTGAGGCCATGCTGTTGTGATGGATGTGGTATGTGGTTTAGCATTGTCTTGCTGAAACAGTCAAGGCCTTCCCTGACAGAGACGTTGTCTGGATGGGAGCATATGTTGCTTTTAAACCTCTCACTACTTTCCAGCATTGATAGTTCCTTTCCAGATGTTAGAGCTGCCCACGCCATAGGCACTAATGCAACCCCATACCATCAGAGATGCAGGCTTTAGACCTGAGCCAGGAGAACAAGCTGGATGCTCCCTCTGTTGAAATCACAGTGAACACGTCTAAACTCTTTAACTAGACATAGATACCTTTATGGGGTCATCTGGAAAAGGAGAAACGTGCCGTCAATCAACCGTGTGAACCCGACCCCAGACTCAGAGAGAGAAAAAGACTCTGACACCGTGACCTGATCCTAAACCTCCTCTGGTCATAAAAACTGTTATTTAGGTCACTCGCTTTTCACAATCCACTCTTTACATTTTCAGTAACAGCACAAACAGAGCATCCTCTCCTGGGATAAGGACATTAAACACAATTAAACCAGAGCTTTAAATCCTGGATCATCAGTGTAAGACAAGAGCAGACTGAAGGAAAAGGGTCAAAGGTCAAAAATGGGAAAATTGCTCTTTTTTTAAGAAAGCTTCTGAAACTTTCTGAAGGCTAAAGAAAAGCATAGAGCTACTGTCCAGCTATGAAAGCTAATGAGGACATAATAGCATTTGATTAATGCTATTTTTTAGAATTTTTTATGGCTCAGTTTTCTCAATGACATCTTTGTTTTAATTTGGTCATATATTTTAATAGCATTTATTTCTTTACATATGTTTTTTTTGTTGTAAAATCAAATTTATTTGGATATTTTTTTTTATTTTGACAGATTTTATATTCCAATATATTATTCTGTGTATATGTTTTATATTTCTCTTGTTTTGATCATATATTCCTATTAATTCCTATTAAGTGCCTTACTTGGCTTTTAATTTTACAAATATATGTATCACAGGTGTCAAACTTAAGGCCTGGGGGCTAAATCTGGCCCGTAGAACAGTTAAATCCGGCCCACAAGATCATGTGATATTTCTGTTCTAACTGGCCCGTCAGTCTGAGGTCTGCAGATTTCCTCAAGTATAAAAATGTGAACTTATCCTGATGATTTAAGATATCCTTGTTAAGTCATAAAACCTGAAAAAGTACGGAATAAAAATATTTAGATAAGAAGTCAGGAATGTGGGAAAAGAAATTAATTTGTGTTTTATTTCACATTTTCAATTTAGCATCTCATAATTAGGACTCAGACTTAGGATTTTAACTTTTAATTTCATACTTTGAGCATTTCAACTCATAATTTTGACTTCTCATATAATATTTTGAGCTTTAAGATTCATAATTCTAATTTTTAGTGATATTTTGACCTTTTTAAATAATTATTTTGTATTTTATTTGATATTTTAAACTCCAAACTTTGACTAAATAATCCCAGAGTTTGACCTTTTAGACTCACAATTTAAAAATTTGAATCATTTTTTGGGGTTTGATTTCATGATTACAAATTTTGTTCCATATTTTGACATTTTAAACTCATGATTTTGACTTTTTTCTAATATATTTGCCATTAAGAAACATTAATTTTCAATTTCAAATGTTTGTTTTGACCTTTTTGAACTAATAAATTTACTTTTCTCAGATTGTGAGCCTTTAAACTTATTTTTTTTTACTTTTTAAATGTCAAAATCATTTACCTCCAGTGATATTTTATTACAGGTGAAATAATGCTGACAGTTTATGGTTAAAAAGGTGACCCTGTTAGGCTCTCGGGTTAGTCCTGAATACAGAATCCAGCCCCTGCTGTGATTGAGTTTGACACCACTCAACTATATGACAGTACTTTTGACAGATATATTTTTTCACATATTTTATTTTATTCGCTTAATTTCCTACTTATTTTAATGCCCTTAGTGTTAAAATGTTTTAACCCTTTAAATTATTTTGAACTGCATCATTAATGAGTCTATTAATAACCGTGCCTTGCCTTAATATCTTTATTATTAATATCATTCTAGGATATATATGAACCTGAATAACAGTGAAGGGATTAAAACATACCAGAGCATCACTGATGTGCTGACACTAGGGGGCAGTGCAAGCTCATCTTTGAACCTCAGCAGCCCAGACCATTAATTCAGCCTCCGTGCTGCCTTTTCAAAGTCACTCTTTCAATTATCCTCGACCTTTTTGGCCTCACGTGGCTGCATTCACGTCACGGTTCATGCCATTCAGACAGAATTCCTAAAACAGCCCCGTAAATAAATCTGACCTCAGACAAAGCCATGAAGAAATCAGCCAGGCCGGAGTTTCTGCAAACACACAACCAAAGGTCTCAGCTGCTGCTGTTTGTGGTTTCATGCATTCTGACTGTGGATCTATCTGTGTGTAGAATATGAAATATTTGCGCTGTGAAGTAAAGTAGAAGTTCTTCTGATGAAAACATGCAGCCTTTGTTTGTGAGTCTCACCTTTCTGTGCAAATATGTGCACGAAATATAAAAAAGGTTTAAACTGCATTCTAAATCTGACGTCTAGTGACTGTAAAGGCTTTCTTTTTACATCAGTTCTGTATTGCAAAGAGTCTGCACATAAAAATAGTTCAACTTTTAAGATTAGTATCCTCTGAATGTACACGCTGGACCAGGGAAGCCATAATTTTTCAGCCAGTGAACCCCAAAATACCAAAGCTTGGTGTCATTATTGAATCAAAAGCGACAAATGAATAAGTCAACAGACTGAAATTTGTATCAAATGGAGTGAATAAAATACTGGGGGGTTCTGCTCCTCCCTTAAAAATGTCTAAATGGTTTAGTCTGACACTGTGAAATAACGCAAATAAATTCAGTTTAACCATAGTAAAAGTATTGCTCATGAATTGGGAAATTATGGTTCAAAATATAATAAAATACATGTATATTTGTAAAAAATGATGCAACATTTGTTGCTGGGGGGGGGGGGTTATATTCCTTCTGGGGGCCCAAAATTTCTAGCTACGCCCCTGCTGATATGCATTTACAAACAGTGGAATAAGAATGACACAAAACACAAAACAGCCTTAAAAACATAATATATGTACAGTTAAAGAAGAAAAGCTACAAGTAGAATAAAAGTCATCTCCATGTACAGACAGGAGCTTTGAGTAGACATGCAGAATTTGATAATGCACATGCAGAGTCTCTTGGGGATGACAATTAAGCTATGCCAAACAGGGGCGTAGTTTGGGATTTTGGGCCCCCTGAAAGAGTATTACATAGGGCCCCCCCAAACTGGCTAGCCAAGCAACAAATGTTGCATCATTTTTATAAAATTTCTAGTCATTTCTATGTATTTTTAAACCATAATTTCCCCATTTGTGAGCTATATTTTCACTATGTTAAACTGAATTTACTTACATTATTTTGCATCGCTGGACTATACCATTTAGACATTTTAAAAGGGATACTTCAACATTTTGGCAAATTCGCCCATTGTCATAATTCCTATAGTCTTAGTAATAGGTTCGTTTCTGTTAGTTGTCGGTGCAAGCTGTTTCTAGATCTGGGGGGACGGTTAAACCAGCTGAACAGCTAACGCTATGTAAGCAGACGGTATTTTTTGCTTTCCCTCATCAAACTCATCAGATACACAATCCAACAACTCCAAAACGCTCTCGTGGACAAGTTGTGACCTGCACATTCACCACGCTATGAAATAATCATGGAACATTACGAGACGGAGATGTTTTAAAGCTAAATGCAAAGCCGGAACTACACTCCAGACATGGCTGCTGCACTGTGTCACTCCGCCCAGTGGTTTACTCAAGAAATAGTTCCGAGTATTTGCTTCATGTGTCGTAATGTTACATAATTATAAGTTATTATTTCATAGTGTGGTGAATGTGCAGGTCACAGACTTGTCCAGGAGAGCGTTTTGGAGTTGCTGGATTGTGTATCTGATGAGTTTGATGAGGGAAAGCAAAAAATACCATCTGCTTGCATAGCGTTAGCTCTGCAGCTGGTTTAACCATCCCCCCAGATCTAGAAACAGCTTGCACCGACAACTAAAGGAAACCAACCTATTACTAAGACTATAGGAATTATGGCAATGGGCGAATTTGCCAAAATGTTGAAGTATCCCTTTAGGGGGGGAGCAGAACCCCCCCAGTATTTTTTTTACTCTATTTGATAAAAATTTTAGTCTGCTGACCGATTCATTTTGTCGTTTTTGATTCAGTAACGACACTAATTACTAAGAAAAATAAATAAAAACACACGTTTCATTGCAGGCTCCTCAAGGGGCCCTCCCTACTGTGGGCCTGGGTAATCAGTACCCTTCTCCCCCCTGTGCTACGCCCCTGACACCAAGTGATGCAACACAACAGTCCAGCACCAGTTTGTTTCAGGGGTACCTTACTGCAGATAAGATGGCAGACATACATCCAATCCAATACCGGAAGTCTCAACTGGAAGTCCGTACGTCTAAGGTTAGGCTTAGGCATTAAAACCCGAGTGGTTAGGTTCAGGGTAAGGCAGTGGGGAAGGTGATATATTCAAGGTCCAGTACCAAGGGTTAGGCTTAGGCGCGAAAAGGACTGACAAACACTGGCAGCTGAGTCCAACATGAAGGAGAGACTTCCACTTGGGACTTCCGGCATGGATTGGGTGTATAGCGACGCCCATGTTGGCCATCTTGACTGCAGTTGGGTCCCTCTCATGTTTTTTGGGCTTTTAAGGATTACTAACCCTCAAATTACACATACTCTGTCTGCACAGAGATCTGCACACAAGTACAATTCCGAGGACATCGCTTCCTCTCCAGTCAATCTGTGTCTTTCCCCGGCATGTCCTCAGGAATACGTTTGCCAGAAGCACTGCACAGAGTAGATCGACCCATTGGAACAAGAATGCATGAAGCATCTGCAACAATGTATGTACTCCTGATTGTAAATCTCATCATCAGTCTCAATATGGGTCATTCCCCTACAGTCGCTAGAGGAGGTAAATCTGGGCTTCAAATTGTCCTGTGTGGCTAGAATTCAGTGTTGGTTTAATTAGATAGATGTAAATATGAATCTACCCTGTTTCCACAATGAAGCTGATAACACTCTACAGATGCTGCTTTGAGAAAATCTGTTTCAGAGCTGAGAGAATAACCCGAAAAGGTCTGATTCACCAAAGATTATGAAATCACACAGCCACTGCAGCTGACTGGATTGGCATTACTCTGTTTATGGAGGATCAGCACAGCAGCTCAGCCTGATATCACAGAAAATTTACGCTGGATTGAACCAAAATAAAAGTTTATCATGTGATATCAGCAGCAAATGGAGAAGTGAGTGAACACCACCTGTTCCTACTAAATGATTACCTGCCTGAGAAGACTCTCATTGGGTTTATTTAGAGCAAAACTTCATTCAGTCTTTCAAACAGCTGGCATGAAGAAGAGGCTCTGCAGAGTATGCAGCAGTTTATCTCTACAGGAGCACAGAAGACTTTAGAGAAATGTTTGTTTCTCTGTTAATCTGAGTGACTTCTTAGAGCTACAGCGGCATGTTCTCCTCTATCTCTAGACTTTATATGTCTTCTGGATGAATGTTGGAAATAAAACTGTGGTTGAGGAAATATCTTACTGTCACACTGTTTTTATCAAAGGATTCCCAAGGCCACAACAAGCATTCTTACTACAAACACAACATGTCTGAAACCAGCAGGGACGGGGCAACAAAAGGCTGGAGAAGTAACAGGTACTAATGCAAGTCTCTCAGAGGTAAAGACGGGCAGAGGTTCACCAATCCGTGAAAAACTGCAAAAAATTGTGAAAAAATTCTAGAAAAATATTCCCAAACTTTGAGACTTTGAACCTCCCACCATCTACAGTCTGTAATATCATCAGAAAAATCTGGAGAAATCTCTATGAGCAGGGGACAAGGCTAATGGGGCCCTCAGGGACCACTGCCCAGCCAGCATGTCCATGTGGGCCAAACAAGGGTTATATGCAGATTTCCATAGGGGTCCCATGTGGGTTTGTCCGTGGGTTCCATGTTGGCCCCACCTGGGATTGCCCATGTGACCTACAAGTGTGGATCAGCTGATAAGAGTCCCATATAGATCCCATCTTTAGAGATCTAAGATAGATCGTACTAGTAAACATGGACAATTGCTAGATGGGACCTATATGGGGCTCTTATCGTCTGTTCGCGGATGTTTACGTGCCTGGGGGTGAAGAGGTGAGAGGGTCAGACACAGCCAGCAGTGATGGGTGAGGAGACAAACCCAGGTCTGCTTAATGGTAGTTTTCTTTTTAAAAAGCTGGTGAATATTAGCAAAGATAAAAGCAAAATAGTGGGTACATGCTGCGGTGATGAACTGTCTTTACACCGAAGCACAGCGAGTCTCAGCAGCCACCTTCAGACAAAGCACATCTTTGCTAATGTTAGCAGAGGTGCTAACAACAACAACAACATCAACAACAGTTTTGTTCTTCAGCTGCTCAGATAAATGCTGAAAAGCGCTCCAAAGCTTTGAGACAGTCCTGTTTAACAATATCAATCCAGTGTAGAAATCCATGGTAGAATCAGCAAAATAGAAGTTAATTAGCAAACTTACAGAGCTAAAGACAGAAAATATGATGCATTCAGGTAACCTCAGTAAATTAGATGACTGTATTTTATATGTTATGATGTGTTCAAATGTCTCATAAAAATGGGAACATTTAGTTTTTGATGAGAAACTTCAATAAATAGTGGGAATATGTGTTTAGATTTGAGGGATATACAGTAGATGTGACAGACTGAATCATCAATGAGCTGTACATAGAATTAAAAGAATAAAAATAAAGCACTTGACAATAACAGCCTTTAAGAATATAAAAACATAAAAATATACTAAACTATTTTAAATGCTGTGATTAATCAGGATTAATCACAGAATAGTGATGTGATTAATTTGATAATATTTTTTAATCAATTAACAGCACTTATGTGTATATATATATATATATATACACACACACACACACACACACACACACACACATATTGGCCCCGCCCACATGAAATCAAGCCAGGAGAGAGGTGAAAAACTTTCTAACAGTCTAAATCCTACTTTTATGAGAAGCATTGCTGCTGCCATTAAATTCAGAACATCTGATTGAAAAATTCAGAACACTGATCATCTGATTTGTTGTTTATTGTGAATAAAGTATGGGTTGATAAGGTTTAACAATCATAAGGAACTGGAGGTTCCTAATTCTCCATCATTCTCTGTTTTATTACCTTCATGTGCTCAGTTCAAGTCCAGTCCTTTTAGAAAGGAGTACCTGTTAATGAAAGGACCGTGAGCCAGGCTGAGTCCAAACTCCCCTTCTTTACACAGAAATTAAAAAAGTTTGGCATCACACCAGAGCCAGATCTAATTTCAGTCTGAGCTGGCTGCTGCATAAATCCAGCCGTGGACCTCGTCTCCCACTAATCGTCCAGCAGGAACAGAAGGAGGCTCATGAATTCTATTAACATCTCGTTTCTCCGACTCTGGACCCAGACTACGGTGCAGCTCATGGCTGGGAGGCCCCCACACGACAAGGAGAGAAATATGTTTTAATGAGCTCCACACCTGAGGCAGAGGAGTACATTTTTTATTTGAAGGCTATGAGACTTTAAGAACGAATAGAAATGAGCTAATATTGTTTTAAGAAAATACAATAAGGTGGGAAAAATGTAAATTGTCCAGGTTGTGAGAAGAAGCCTCCAGCTATTATGAAAATCTGGGACCAGAATACAAGAAAGAGACTAAAGGTTGGTGAAACGTCTGCCCCCTGGTGACTACCCTGGTCATTACATCCCATAATAAACATTTGAAAAAGGTTTGGAGTGCACAATCATTTTAAAACAATTTAAAGTCAATTATCACAGCCAGAAAAGTAAAAAAAACCCACATAAATATGCTAGGATAATTTGGCCTTTGACATTGAAATCTAGTTTATAATGGTTCATACTAAAATGCCTCTGAGGCTACAATGCTCTGAAAACACTCAGAGTTTCACCTCTGGTGGGCTTTAGCATGCTCAGTATAAAGGCGAAATAAAGGTGCCAGAGACCGGGGACCTCCGCTGTACCTGAAGGTGGCTGAACAGCCATGCACATTCAAGAATAGTCATGTGGAGACAAGGCCGTCCATAATGGAGGATAAATGGGAGAGCTTTCTGGCACCCAGCCAAACTTGGGGCCCATGGAGGTCAGCAAAATCATGGTCCGTTGTAAAGTTAAGCTGTGGTATCCATATTCTATATTTAACCTGAATAATAACCACTCTTACCAAAGAAACAATCTTTTTTAATCATTAATAGCCTTCTTTAAAATGTAAATCCCCTTTGTTAAAAACAAAGAATGAAAATAATTTAAAAACTGCTAAAATGTGTTAATAATGGCAATAAATGGTAGAAAAGGTAGTGGAATTGGATTTAAAGGTAGCAGAAATTGTTTAGAAGTGGCAAAAATTAAATAAAAACAGCAAAAATTGGTAAAAGTGGCATAAATGGGCATAAATAGTGGTAAAAAGGAGTTAAAATGTGGCTGAAATTGCTTTAAATTGGCAAAAAAAGGGTTAACTGAGAAAGAAAAAATAGGAAGATATTTGCAGAAATTGGTAAACTAGCAAAACTGACATATCAAATTATAAAATGTGGTTAAAATGGAAAAAAATGGATGTAAAAAGTATTAAAAGGGGTTCATAGTAGCAGTAATGGGTCAACAGAGGCAACAGTAAACTTAAGTGGCAAGAACTGGTTAAGAAATGGCAAAAACAGGTTGAAAAAAGTGGCTGAAAGAGTTTAAAACTGACAAAAATAGGTGTTAAGTGGTAAAAATGTGTTAAAATTGATGCGAAAAATGATAAAAAGGGGCAAATTTTTTGACAAAATGGCCGTTAAGTGGCAACAGTGTAATTTTAAAAATAGTCTTAGTTTTATTAGGGCAACTGGAGACCCTCTCAGTGTCCCCAAGGTTGAGAACCGCTGTGTTAGATTAATTGTCTCTTACACAGGTATGCATTTCATCAGAGCCAGGTGTGACCTGAAGAGAGGATTAGACCACAACATTTCAGATCCAGTCTCTGAGAACTGAAATTACATGATACCTCTGTTGGCTTCAGATATGACTTACAGGTGAGCTGCATGTGTTAATACAGACAGATACTCATGTCTATAGCTGTGTTTCCATTACAGTTTTTCACAAAATAAAAGCGATATTTCTCCTTTTAGAGCTGAATGTGTTTCCATTGAAGGGAGTTTTGGGAATGAGCCTCGAAATTCTTGTAAAATCTCATCTCATGAGACTCTGCTGCAAAGAATCTGGACGCTCAAAACCTGTTGTGTGTTGGTAAAAGAAGATGGTTCAGAGGATAAGTCTGTATGTATGGCACCACTCATGAGAGTGTGAAAACTTTTTAGCAATATTTGAGAGGTTTTTCAAAATGAAGGTGTTTCCATTACTAGTTTTTTATTGCACTATTTAGATTTTGTAAATTTCTAAAGGTTATGGAAACACAGCTTACGTCTGTCATCTGGCAGATCCGTCTTTTAAAGCTCCAAGCCGGTACGTTTGTGACCAGTCAGAGCACGATCGAACCAATCAGTGTCATTTGAGGAGAAAGAGGCAACAGCTATGGATCTGGTTTAGTTGATGTCTGTAAACATCCATCCATTCATTTTTTACCGCTTATCCACTTTGGGGTACCGGGGGGGCTGGAGCCTACCCAGACAACCAGGCACGCTCACACTCACACCTACGGTCATTTTAGTCACCAGTTAACCTAACGAGCATGTCTTTGGTGGGAGGAGATAGACGGAGAGAAAAGCCTGAAAACAACTAAAGTTTATTTTTTCAGAGTGGGTGTAGTACAACAGCAATTCCAGCAAGTATACAAAAATAAGTAAACTGACAACAGTATTAAAATGAAGATTTAGATATGTACAAGCTTTTGTTGGTATTTCTAGTGTATACAAGTCTGTGAGAATTCATAGCATGGTTGCAAGATGTACAAAGGGTACAAGGATGCTGACTAGACAGGATCAGAGTATAGAGCTATGAAAGAATGTGGGCAGATAGACACGAGGAAGATGTAGAATAGCTGATTAGTGCAGTACACCTATGAAGTGAGGCATTTTACCACAGAGAGCCTTCTTACAGCACTGAGTTACAGTGAGTGGAGAAATGAATTGCATTTTTTTAGAACGATAAATGAATTAGTTGGTGCAAATATGTATGCATATGAAGTGAGACTTTTACCACAGTTAGCTTTCTTGCCTGATTTTAGATACATTAAAGCTGTGGCTCCCAACCTTGGGGTCAAGCCCCCCCCCCCCCCCCCCGAAAAATAAAGAAAGAAAAATAAAAATAAAACAATAATAATCAAAAATCGAGATTAGAAATAAAATGTATGGTGGCATATTAGGACCAACCCAAACCCAAAGGAAATCTGTAAATTTATCCATTAATTTATTTCTTATATTCATAACAGAGCAAACTCAGAATTTCAGTGTTAAAAAAGTTAGACCTTTATGAGAAAATCTCCAAATTTTAAAAGTCTTACATTTTGACATCAGAAAATCAAATATTTCAAGGTTCTAAGATTGTAAATGTAGAACAGTGTACTGTCAGAAATTTACAAGAAATCTAACTAACAGCAATGGTTGGGTTTTTGACTTTTTAACTTTGTAAACTCCGTAATTCTAAGTTTTGGTTCGTACATTTAAAACTTTTAAGGTTAGAAATTTCTAGATTTGTTCCCACCACAACTGATCAACTTTTTAAACTTGACAAGTAGTTTAAAAAGTCTCTCTCTTTTTTTTTTTTTTTTTTTTTTAAATAAAAGGCTTCTCTTTATTATTGTTTTTTAAGAGTGGCCCTTACTGAAGGTTGTAATAACTGATAGTTTATAAACATCATGAATGTAGGCCTGGTTTGTTGGGATTTAGTCAATGAAAATAAGATATAATCTAAATAAATTAATGATGTTTTATTCCACAATTCACAATTAACTGATCATGAAAAATCATGAACAACGAGGCAGCAAAATATGCTCCAGTGTGGAGTGGGCGTGTCTGTTGAATGAGCTGAAGCCACGCCCACTCAGGAGAAACACCATCCTCTCAGGTTTAAAAATGCTCCTATCTGAATGTTGACTTTATGATCGGAGCACCACTGCCTGGTTTTGGTCCAGAGAAGAGACAAAGTCCATTTTCTGGCTTAAACCTCTGTTATGATGCTTTAAATGATCCACAGACCACTGTGGCGGTCTAAATCCACAATTCAGTCACATGTCGATCTCAGTGTTTTCACATGTTTACAGCAACCATAATCCAACATCTCTAGAGGGTTCAGACCAAAACTTTGGATTTCACTTTACAGGGTCTTTGAAATCAGGTTGGAAAGAGTGTCCTGTGTCTAACAGTGAATTGGTCTTGAAATCTTTAATTCTCAGTTGTTAGTTTATTTCAAATGTCGACCATGAAGCCTCTCTCTCCTCCTCCTCACTGATGTCTGAGGGTGCAGCTCAAACGTCTGAAGCCTCTGAGTCTCCAACCGTCAGATCAGTTACATAACAGCTGACCTGCCATTGTAAAGGAGCATTACGTAGTGAGAGCTGACCCCTGTGAACTCTAATGAGGGGGGTCTACTGGGACCGAACAGCCTCTCACAGAGAGGTCAAAGGTCAAAGGAGAGAGGATTCAAGATTCTACATGAGTGAGGACTGCTGACTCCTGTGATCTGTCAGCCCGTTGTGGAAGATTGTAGACGACATCTGAGCTAAAACAAATCAGTGATGATAAACCAAACTATAGTAAGTTACGCTATAAAAGATCAATACAGTGATAATTCTCAGTCACTCTGCAGCTCTTTGGAGCTTTTGGCCTTTTCTTTCTTTCTTTCTTTTATTGTTATTTTTTTTTTACAAAAGGTTGTTTGCAGATGATGCAACTCCAGATGGGGGCAGGATGTGATTGAAAATGCTGTTTATTTATTTATTTTTTTTGCTGTTTTTGACAGTGGTTCTCAACTGGACCGGCTTCGGGACCCACCAGTCTGTCTTATGACAGACTGGTCATAAGACACTGTGATGGGTGTGGATGTTTGAACCCAGAATGCAGACCAGACTGACGAAGTTTTAACAGATTTATTGGATATAGTGCACAGTGAAAAAGGGGGGTGATCCACAGTCCAAGGTAGTGAGAGGCTCCAGGAGAGTGCGCTGGGTTTGGGCTGACGTGAGGCAAAGAGTGAGGCACTGGGAATAATCATACGAATAATCTCAAAGGGGTAACCAAAGAGAGAGCCGAGGCACCGCTGAGAGGAGCAAACAATACTCTGGCGCTGAGGCGTGTGTCTGCAGCCGTCTTAAGGGGTGCTTGACTGCAGAGCGGTAACAGGTGCGGTCGATTAGCCTCAGCGCCGTGGAGGAAAAGAGCAGCCTCAGAGAAGAAAGGTGAAGTTAGCAACAACACAGATGACACAGAAACTGGAACCCACCAAGATAAAATATGTGCAGATGAAATTACCACAAAAACACCTGATATAAAAAAGGAAAAGGGACAAAACTGTCAAATTTTATACCCCCTTTGACCAAGAAAAGGAGATAAATTTGTTGAAATATTGATCAATTGTTTAAATGTACCTGATTTAACAGTAAAACAGGGTAAAATAAAAGGTACCGATGCATCTCCAATAAGGAATTTAGGACTTTTGCCACCTTTAATTTTTTAGATCTACTAAGATCCCAATTTGTGTGTACTGATTTACGTGTGAAATCTAGAATTTTGCGTTTGGGGTTGGACCGCGGTTTGTGGGTGATTTACTAAGAGTGAATGCGCTAATGACAAGAGGTGCAAACGTGTCGGAGACACGCTCATTTAAATGAGGGTTTTGCGTGTTTCATGGTTTGCGGCATGGCGAGTTTGGAGAGCCGAACGCGCAAAATTAAAAGAGCAATTAAACTAACAAGCTGTTCACTTAAACTAAGTTGAAAAACATTAAATTAAATAAATAAGCAGCAGTTACAACTGGAGACAGTAAAGAGTATCCCGGCTGAGCTTGTGGACGTGGAAGCTGAGTGTGCGTCAGAGAGAAGAAAAAGAGTTTTCCCTGTTGGATTATGTTCCCTGGAATTGGGTGAAATTGTCTTTTTTTTTTTGTTTTACCTGGTATACCAGTAATTAGCGCTAGGTTGCATATTTTTGTTTTTTTGTTTTTTTTTTTCTGTGGATTTTACGTGTTTTTTTGGAGGAGACTGGTGGATAATTGACTTTTGCGTCAGAAATTTTAAAAAGACTTAAAGGACACTTAAAAGTGCTGGGATAAGGACGAGGTTGCTAGTTTCATTAGATTTGGACTTTTAGTTCATTATGAAATTATAAAGACTGAGATAAAATATTTTATTTTGTTATGACCTACTTTTGAGTTTATGCACGGCGTGAGCTTATGTTCTGGGGAGGTGCTAATTAAATAGCAAGCGCTTTAAAGTCATTACGTTCTCTTGAGAGATTTATTGATTATATTTGTTAAGAATTGTTGTTTATTGCATTTTGATATATGCTTTACTTTAAAAGGTTTTCTATTTTCCTTAAAAATCCCCCCTTGTGTTTGTTTAACGACAGCTTGAGAAAAGTTAAGTGTTACAATTTCACACAGAACATCAGAAAAACAGGATTGGGAGATCCCAGCTGTAATAGCTACCGTACGCTGGAATGATCCAGATGCAAAAAAAAAAAAGTAAACTTGCAAGGAGTTCTGTCATTGCAGGTATTGCGTGACTCCTTCTCGTGACCGGCTCCAAATCCACTTTGAGTTCCTCCAGCAGCTCCAAAATGGCAAGGCTGGATAGGCGATATGTTTTAATGACTGTTTCCTCATTCATTCCAAAAAAGTTCACACAAGGGTGAAAAATGTGTTCTCTGTGTCTCCTTCTTGCCACAATAACGACAGCCACGTGTGCGCAATTACGCATACAAAGTGTTTGCACCTCCCTTCGAGACGTGTTAAATATAGACGCAGTTTTTATGAGCAAAATTGCTTTCAGGTTTGATAAATGGCTTTGCGTGGGCTAAAATAATATATTTACATTTTCTCCTCCCAGTTCATGCACAATTGCATGTAAATGCCCCATATTGCGTATTCATTGCAGCGAACGTACTAACTGAATGCAGCCGCGCTATTTTGCACCTTTGAAAGACGCAATCCTTAGCGCGCACTGTTAGTAAATCAGTTTGTAAATTTTTTTGCGTGTGCAATGATTTTGCACACGTTTTTATACACGCAAACCTTTAGTAGATCTGGCCCCTAGTCACGACCCACTTTTGGGACCTGACCCACCAGTTGAGAATCATTGGTTTATGAAAGTGCCTTCCATTCTAAAGGCCAAAAAGAGCTAAATTTGAGTCCTGAAGGTAGTGATGCATTCAGGCAGAAAAATCAGAATAAAACCAGAACAAGCTACCACACACAAAAACAATAGGGAAGAAACAACCAAAGCCCCATCTTACAGGTCTCCTTTCTTTATAAATAAAGCGTCTGCTACTGGAAGTGTCCATGTGTCTGATTTCCATTTCAGTGTAGTGAAGCATATTCCCATCGCCCCCCAGACCTCCACATTTGGAACGCAGGCGTCTTTCATTATCGCCCATTCAAGAGAAATTAGCAGAAATTGTGGCAATTATGCAGCGAGGCCCCTCTTTCAGCTCATCACATACAATAGAACATGAAATGAGACTCATTTTCAATTTCCATGAAACCACAGAGCAGACAAAAACTGACCTCGTCATTTAAACACATCAAAACTCATTCATTCGTTCAACTGTGTGATCATTTTCTCCCTGTGAGGAGAAAAGGCTTCAACACGTCTGTGATATTTGAATCTTTGTGATGTTAATGTGAGCTTTATTAGGAAGCTGTAGAAGAGGTTTTATATTTGTACACTCTTCTACATTTGATATCATTGCTCCACTCTGCATGCTTTAATGCTCAGGTTGAACGTTTCAGATCAATTTCACGATGATTTTCTAAACATTGTTATAGAATGGGATTAATGCAGACGGAGACTAATGAAGTGGAAGCTTCTCAGTCTAATGTCTTCATGTTTTACACTGAAGAGCAGCAGATGGTCACTGCACATTTGTGAGAAATGCAAAAAAAAAAAAAACATGATGTCCTTCAGAGAATAGCCATCCAGATATGCCAGGATCACTTGCCATACATTTAACCATTTAATTACAAAAATAAATACAGTTTTTTAGTTAATTTTGGCAGCTATTTTTAATTTAAGTCTTAAGCTGAATCCCCATTAACCCTAAATCTTACCCTGAAGCTCAACCCTCAGTCTTAACTCACTAATCAAAACCAAGTGTAAAGATAGATAGGCCTTTATTGTCATTGACACACAGTACAGTACAAGTACAGGTACAGTATTTCAACGAAATTGCGTTTGATGAGTGAGCATCGGGCCGTTGCAAACTTAGTGCGCCGCCACTCCTCTCTTCTTTGCTATAAAGGAGAACAAGAGGAAGGAGGAGGGGAAAAAAGCAACTCCCAAACTAGGCTCCTGTAGGTAGGGGGCACAGTTTGGAATTTGGAAAAAACACCTCAGCACATCAGCAACATAATAAGACATCACAACAAAAAAGAACTCGAAGACTTGCACATGTGGAGAGGGGAAGGGTGTTGGGGAGGGGAGGTGTTGCAGCACAGACCGGGGGGGGGGGGGGTCGCGCAGCCACAACCCTCCCATGCTACACTGTGGCGAAGGGAGGGAGGGGGGTTGGAGCCAACGAAGGCGTTGAGTTGGAGGTTAAAGGCCCATTTTTGCTCAATATCTGGATATGGACGGAGCCTTCTGTCCGTGCTCCGCGTTCACTCCGTCCGTATGTTTCCATAAAGCTTACGGATACGAGACAAACGGAGCAGTACCACTGGAAACCGTGGGGGCAGTGTTGCTGTCACTACCCGATATGTAGCTCTAGTGAGACACGAAAAAGAAATAACAATGGTGGAACTTTTTGAGGAAAAGTCACATTGAGACAGAAGGACAAAGTCTAGAAACCAAATCTGGGGATTTTTTTTTACAGGAAGTAAAGGGAATTTTTGGTCACTGGAGGTAACAGACATTTAGAGCTGTAAACACTAAGCCAGCCTCTGCTGGTGCAGGTTTTTGGCTTCAACAATGATCAAAAGTTAGTACCTGACAGGGCTGAAGATTGAGAATGCCCTCAGTTATGTAATCCTGGATCAACCTCATAGATGCAAATTCATAGTTCACACTAAATTAGAGCATAATTATCAATAAGCAATAAGATATATGGCAATAAGAAAAATATAAAGATGTTATAATAAAAACGTCTCGAGACATAAAAGTATGAAATTATAGTTGTTTGCATTTTTACATCTTTAATATTGGTGGGGGGTCCACAGAATAAATTATTTTCTCTAAGGGGAGGCTCTCTCTCCCACACTTTGAAAACTCCTGGTTTATGAAACATATGCAATGGAATGAAATCACCTTTTCATTGCGGATTCAAAACAACATATGTCAAGAATTGTGGGAAAAACGGAAAATCCATATCCTCCTTAAAAGCCCATTTTTTGGTTTAAACTCATGTTTATTTTATGGACACCTGTATTAAAAGATTTTTTCCTCTTATTAGATAAGAGACACCCCATATTCTAATGTTATAAAGTGTATTAAGCATTTTTTGCTTTTTTTTGTTTTTTCCCTTTTCTTGCTAATAATTTTCGCTTTATTTCATCGCTATGTTAAGGAAAAACTTCAAAGAGGGATCTGCTGGTAGTCTTTTTGCTAGTCATTGTATCATTTTCCAATATGTGTGATCCCAAATTAAAAAAAAAGACAATGTGATCTAATACAATGCAGTTAGTTCTGAAACAATAAATCCATAGTGTAAATTTGGAACTGAGGATGCAACAAGCTTTAGTCTTTAAAGGAGGAGGCTGGGGTGGAGGAGGTGAAGCTTTATGCTATAAAGGAGGAGGCTGGGATGGAGGAGGGAAAGGTTTAAGCTATAAAAGAGGAGGCTGGGGTGGAGGAGGTGAAGCTTTATGCTATAAAGGAGGAGGCTGGGGTGGAGGAGGGAAAGGTTTAAGCTATAAAAGAGGAGGCTGGGGTGGAGGAGGTGAAGCTTTATGCTACTAAGGAGGAGGCTGGGGTGGAGGAGGTGAAGCTTTATGCTACAAATGAGGAGGCTGGGGTGGAGGAGGTGATGCTATATGCAATAAAAGAGGAGGCTGGGGTGGAGGAGGTGAAGCTTTATGCTATAAAGGAGGAGGCTGGGGTGGAGGAGGTGAAGCTTTATGCTATAAAGGAGGAGGCTGGGGTGGAGGAGGGAAAGGTTTAAGCTATAAAAGAGGAGGCTGGGGTGGAGGAGGTGAAGCTTTATGCTATAAAGGAGGAGGCTGGGGTGGAGGAGGGAAAGGTTTAAGCTATAAAAGAGGAGGCTGGGGTGGAGGAGGTGAAGCTTTATGCTACTAAGGAGGAGGCTGGGGTGGAGGAGGTGATGCTATATGCAATAAAGGAGGAGGCTGGGGTGGAGAAGGTGAAGCTTTATGCTACTAAGGAGGAGGCTGGGGTGGAGGAGGTGAAGCTATATGCTACAAAGGAGGAGGCTGGGGTGGAGGAGGTGAAGCTTTATGTTATGAAGGAGGAGGCTGGGGTGGAGGAGGTGAAGCTATATGCTACAAAGGAGGAGGCTGGGGTGGAGGAGGTGAAGCTATATGCTATGAAAGAGGAGGCTGGGGTGGAGGTGGTGTAGCTTTATGCTATAAAGGAGGAGGCTGGGGTGGAGGAGGTGAAGCTTTATGCTACAAATGAGGAGGCTGGGGTGGAGGAGGTGAAGCTATATGCTATAAAGGAGGAGGCTGGGGTGGAGGAGGTGAAGCTTTATGCTATAAAGGAGGAGGCTGGGGTGGAGGAGGTGAAGCCGCCCTGCTTCTCTTAACCAGAGATAGTGACTTACATCGTCACAGGCTGAGAATTCAACAACTTTAATATTCAAAGTAGTGCAAACAACAATACAAAGAAGGGAAAACAGCACATCTGCTCAGATTGCTTATAGACCATGGCGACTCATTTTCTGTATTTCACAGTAATTTAAAGGGCAGCTGTGCTACCTGGCAGGTACACTCTGGTTCGTCTGGTGTTACAGGTGCTCATAAATGTTGGTACATTGTGTTTTTAAACAGTAACAGTGACACTGTGACTGTAGAACACTGAATGATAAACTGTGATATTGTTTGGAATAAACTAACCCGTCCATGTTTACTGTTCATGTGGATTCTTGTGTTTTATGACTTTTGTGGTCAACGCTCCACAGAGCAGCGCTGATTATCTGCCAACCCTGTAAGCGCCACACGAGCCTCAGTGATACACACATTTAAATATTCAGCGCTACTCAGCCGTGTGTGTGAAAGCTTCATAATGATATATATGTATGAATATTCTGCAGTGCAATCCCACATCTGTCTGCTGCAGAATATTGATTACCTGTCCACTCTCCGGTACACTCACAGATCGTCTGCACATGTCTGCACGTTTCATCAGAAGTCAGAGCCGATGGAGCATGCTACGCTTTCTATCAAGCTGCAGAAATCAACTACAGACATGGAGAATATAACCAAAGGACCGGGAATACTGACTGTTTTCATATGTTAATGATCCTGTTTTAATATTTTATGTATGAACCACTAAGGAGATGAACCTCATTTTTTTTATATCACTGTGCAATGACAGTAGAGGCGTTTATACTCTGATACTAGAGTCCAAATCAGCCTGTCATTAGAATATAAATATATTCATTTTTAATCATCCCTGGAAGGAGAATTATAAAGAATTTATCCTTTTATTCCATTAATAAAGCCATAAGTATGCAAATACTGACACCTGCAGGCCCCTGACCAACCACGAGAATGGAGCCACCCCAGTCATGATTAATTGATGATTAATTGATGATTTATTGATGATGTGTGTTGGATCAGTAGCATCCTGGCCAACAGTTTCTTATTTTGGACCAAAAAAATAGTTTTACAAGGAGTTCTTTTAACCCTGCAGCCTAAGAATGGAATTAAAGGCGTGATAATGTTGACAGCTCTTTACTTTTCTCACAATCTCACAATGAAGTGGGCAGAGGAATGCAGCATTAGGCACAGCAATAACCGCTCTGCACTCACATTTCATCATGGTGTTGATCTTGTTCCCCTTTCCCCCAAAACTCAGGCATTATGGGAATATTTGGGGGTTAGAGAGAAACAGAAACAGTGCATGATCTTCTATGATTGTCTTTTTGTGGCAGTAAGGGGGGAAAAGGAAAAAGATCTGTACTTCTCTCCAGTATCAGAGTAGTTAAATCATTAAATAACTAAATAACAGCTGAATTGGGCCGCAGAACTCATGCATCACGCTGACGGACTTCCTCTTAGCTCTTTATCCGTAACCTTGTATATTGAGCCAACACATTATTGGCATTTTTTTGAGATGGAAATCCTGTTTAATCCTCTATTTGACTTATTTCCTTTATAATGGCAGACGTAGCTTCAATAGAAGACAACAAAACGTTCTTTTGGAGTATGTTTAACAAAGCGGCTCTGACAGAGACCTTTAAATCCAAACGGCTGTGAGCAGAGAGCTGGAGAGGACAGACTGAAGCGCTCTCGGTGTCAGGGTTTAAAATGTTCTTGACTCACAGCCCGGCGCCTTCAAAGAGGACAGACCTCGCCGGTGAAGTGTCGGCGAGGATGAGTGTTTGTGAGGTCTTCACTTAAAGCAGCTGTTAATCCCCTCGGCCAGGAGATGTTACACAGGAAGTGGTCGCCGCGGGCAGAGAGAGAGAGGGTCGTGTTAAACGGCTTCAAGGTGCGATCACACCTCCAGATGGTGCTCTTTAATTTTGAGCAGAGAGGAAGAGTTGATCTCAGGTTTGTTCTACACAGCAGAGGAGTAACTTTCTTTCATTTAAACACAAAAGATAGAGAAGAGACAGTCTAAAACTTTAGAAGAGGCTCTGCCTGTGCTGCGGATCTGTCTCTGAGTAGTTTTCAAGGTGAGGAAAAAGTTTCTGGGATTGCCTGTAAGCAATTTGTTCCCCCAACCAGCAACAACAGCAGCTTTACTTGTGAAGAGCAAACACTCGCAGGTTTTCTCTCACATACAAGCTTCTCAGCTGCAAAAATCCTGAGCACAGAGGGAGGAAGCAGTGGCGGCTGGTGCATTTTTCTTCAGGGGGGCTACAACAGAATCCCGATTTAAAATGTCATGTATGTAAGGTACATCAACAGATGTTACTATACCAAGAGTTAAGATCTATTAATATGCCTTTTTACATCTGCATTTGTTTGGTTGGTGAACAAATATTAAAATAAGACGGTTTTAATAAGAGTCATCAGCAGCCACAAGTAACTAACTCTTACCACAGTCAAATTTATAACTTATCACACATTATCAACTCAATACATGATGAAACTAGAAAAGCACTCGGAGAGCGCAGACCTCTGCCATCAGCCCTATCTCCCAATAATAAAGAATTCTTTAAAAAATCTTCAGTATGACCCAAATGTTGTGATGAGAGTAAATTCAGTCATCTAAATTGCATATTCTGACATCACCAGGCAGCCTTCACCGCTATTGGCTGTGCTTTTTCTCCCATGGCTTCTTATCGAGGCTTCTACTACGTTTCTACCTTCACGATGTTTTTCATTCCCGACGTCTGTCACAATTCCTGGTGTTTTGAACACCCCCCCCTCCACACACACACACCAAGATACCCCCACCATGTCCCCACGTGCCTCCCACCACGGCATTCGCCGATTACTCCCCTGTGGGGTGGAAGCATGGTGAGGCAAAGCTTTGGTTTCGCAACGTATGGACTGTCATGGCGGATGCATTGCCTGCCAGTGCCAACAGAGGCACTGACAGTCTCATCCATGGTCTCACCAGATGACTGAAAGTCATGGCAGAGGGTGAATATTCCTCTATTCCTCCCAGCATTGTATGTACTCTCGCTACAATTCACTGTCTTTCTCTCTGTTACGCTTCGACTCATCTCCTCGACTGGGCATGCATCTTTCAAACTCTGTAAACTCCAAAACTTTTAATAGAAACACACCCAAAAAATGCTGCTGGGATTGACGTTACTCATGTCCGCCATCTCCTGGTGTAAAGTAGTAACAACAGTAGAGAAGCATTCGGTGAGCGCAGACCTCCGCCATTAGCCCTATCTCCCAATAGTAAAGAGTCCTTTAAAAAATTCCTAGATCCAGACGGTGATCCAGATCACTCCCAAAATCTAATCAGTTCTTCCTTATGCAATTTCTGACATTTCCTGAAAATTTCATCAAAATCCGTCCACAACTTTTTTGAGTTATGTTGCTAACAAACAAACCCTCCCGATCACACAACCTCCTTGGCGGAGGTAATTATGTTAAAGAGCTGATTGAATGTTTCTCTTACATGGAAAATTTACAAAAGGCATAAGGTTGAGTAAAAAAAAACAAAAAACAAACAAACAAACAAACAAATATATATATACCAGACCTGAATGTAGCAAAAATGCTTAAACCCTCCAAACTATTATTTATAGATTGATTTACTTAATTACTTCTTCATACTAGTCACAGCTTTGTTGCTTCATCCTGATATCTGGTGCCCAGGTCTTCTGGTCCAGCATCAGAGCCTGACCTCATAAATGCTCTGCAGAATGAATGGGCACAAATTCCCACAGAAACACTCCAGAATCTTGTAGAAGGGCACCTAAGAAGTGTGGAGACGGTTAGAGATACAGAAGGGGGGACTCCATATTAAAGTACATGGATTTAAATACGTCATTACAGTCTCTGCTGGAGTAATGATCAGGTGTCTGAATACTTTTGTCCATATGGTGAACCATGGGTATGTTTAGAGTGGGTGGGCTGTGATGGTCAAGTTTAAACAGCTGACACATGAAGAACAAACAAGACTGCATCAAAGATGTTAAACATGCTGTAGAAACTCACGGATGTGTGTGTGGGTGTGCGTGTGTGTGTGTTTGGTGTGTGAGGTGCTTATGTAAAACACAGTTGCTGCTGCAGCCTCCAGCAGGTCGTTTGAGGGTGAGCATCCTTAATGTGGAGTGACAGTGGTAAAAGAGAATGGGCTTCCTGTCCTGTGGCGTGAGGGTATGTGTGTGTGTGTGTGTTGGCAGGCCGGGTAATGTGTCGACTCGGCGATGTTGGCCTGCGGTTGGAAAGGAGCCGTTTTGATGAGAAGAAAAGAAAAGGAGAGTGGATAAAAGTTTTCTTTTTGCTACTCCAGTGGTTTGTGGGAACTGTTTTAGGTGAAAGGTTAAAGTCAGGAAAAGTTTTCTGTCTTCTTTCATCTTTTTAAGGCAAACCTGCGACAAATGACCCTAACTAGAGACTGAATATCAGTAGTTTTAATACAATATTCAAAAACTGACATAACTGCCCTGGCATCAACAGTTGGTTAGTGGACAAACATTGAAAGCAATAAATAAATACAAACATTACCCTAAATCTACACATAATCAACACCAAAATCATATTGGATATTTGCAAAACAAAAGTCTTGTTTTTCTAAAATCTATTAACAGAAAATTTCTCAGTAAGTTCAGTTTATGCATGGATTTATCTGTGGTGACCACTCAGTATGGGTGGGGCTGAATGTTCTCACAGTCATCCTGTCGTTTCAGTGTGGACGTGCCAACCCTCCTCCACCCTAGCCACCTCTGTTCAGTTCATGAGTATCTACTCCAGATCCTCACAGGTCTTCTGCCTCCTCCAAGCCACCTCTTTGGTTCCTGGTCCAGCTTCTCAGAAGTCCACTCCCTCATCTGATCCCGCATCAACACCACCACCAGAGTCTAGACTCCATAGGGGGGTATCCTAGTCCTGCAGTCGTCCTCACCACAACTGCAAATACACAAAGTCACCACGATGGAGTCTAATCGCCAAGGACTTCATCTTTCATTCGAATTTGCAAAATAAGTTACTATTAAACTTGTTTTATGTCTCTCCTGTGTGACTCCACCTGCCGAAACCTCCTATCTCAAAAAAATCTTTATTTCCAAGAAATAAGAAAACACTGTATTTTCCTCGATTTAACACTGAGTATTCAGTCATATTGTCACTTTTTATTGGTTTAAAATGTGTAAAAACCCACGCACAGATGTAAGAGTTGACTGATAGCACTGATTTATGAAAACAAATCATCCATCCATCTTCTCCTGCTTATCCGGGGTCGGGCCGTGGTGGCAGCAAGCGAATCAGGCCAACCAACACTTTTCAGTTCCTCCTGAGGGATTCCAAGGCGGTCCCAGGCCAGATGGGATATATAATCCCTCCAGCGAGTTCTGGGTCTGCCTTGGGGTCTACTTCAAGTTGAACGCACCTGGAAGACCTCCACAGGGAGGCAACCAGGAGGCATCCTGATCAGATGCCTGAACCACCTCGGCAGGCTCTTTTTGACGCGAAGGAGCAGTGGTTCTATTCCGAGATCTTTCCGGATGTCCAAGCTCCTCACCCTATCTCTAAAGCTGAGCTTGGCCACCCTCCTGAGGACTCTCATTTCGACTGCTTGTACCCGCGATCTCATTCTTTCGGTCATTACCCAGAGTTCTTGACCATAAGTGAGGGTTGGGACATTGCCTTTCAGCTCAGCTCAGTCTTCCCAATGACGGTACGATACAGGGCCCGCAAAACTGCTGATGCTGCACAATCCGCCTGTTGATCTCATGGTCCATACTACCCTCACTCATGAACAAGATACTTGATACTTGAAGTCCTTCACTTGGGGCAAAGACTTACTCCCCAATAGTAGGGAGCAGTCCACCGTTTTCGGGGAAAAGAACCATGGCCTCAGTCTTGGAGGTGCTTATTCTCACTCAGCAGTAAAACACTCTGTCATCTAGAAACAGCAGCAATGAGACTCTGAGCTCCCTGAACTGAAAACAAATCAAATTAATGAAAAATGGAGATATGAGGTTTTGGCCTGACACTGGCGCTGTATAATTACCACCCAACCACAACCGACATCTCAACCAACCAACAAACCGACCAACAAAGCTTCAGACTACAGAAAGACTCTTTATCCATATAAATAATAAGTAAATAAAGCTGAAACTCTCTGCCTCTCTTTTAGAAAGATTTACTGTTTCTGACAGCAGCTCTGCTACGTTTCTCTCCAGTGGCTTCTCTTCACCTCTTTCCTTTTCTTTCATTCCTTCACATCTCTCCTACCCTCTCCTTCTACCCCTCCTCCCTCTCTTTCTTCATTCATCCTTTCTCTCTTCTCTGGGCCTCCAGCATCATCAGGATGAAAAATAAACTAGAAAAGTCATCCCTTTAGGTTGTGTTGTGTTTGGTTTTCTGAGTGTGTGTGTGTTTTTTTAAGCTGTCTTCAGATCTGCTTCCTCGCTGACATCGGACCCTCGGGCTCAGAGAGTCTAACCTTGGACCTGACATCCGAATAGCGATCAAGTGACGGACCCGAGCGCTCCGAGACAAACTGTGGTCATGTCTGGCTTGTCTAAACTTGTGATAGCATGACTCAGGGGAAAATAAGCAAAGAAATATATTTTCACAGTCCGAGTACACTCTCTAAAACTGTTATGGCCTTCTGAAGCTTTTTCTGCTGAAAGAAATATCTGATAGATGAGGACAACCATCTTTAAACATCAAAATAGTTTAATATTTGTACAGTAAAGGAGTATTAATGTCTATCTACTGCCATGTTTGTGAGCTGCTGCACCAGCCATTCTTTTCTCCATCTCTTCAAAACATCATATTAACGTCAGCTGACAACTGCAGAAAAACAGAGATATTTATTTAAACTGTAAGTTTTTGTCGACTTTAACCCTTACACACCCAGGTTGGCCCTAACACGCCATCAGCTCCCAACCTGTGTTCGGCCCCCTGGGGCTTGAATAGAAGCAGTTATTTTGAGCAAAAAAAAAAAAAAAAAAAAGAAACAAAGAAACAAACTCTAAATTTCCAAGTATAAAAAGTCTCACATTTTGACATTGGAAACTGAACAATTTCACATTTTTATAACTGGAAATTTACAACAGTTTTCAGTCAAAGATTTACAGGAAACTAAAGTGAAAACTGTGATTTTTACATTTATGACTAAAAGAAAATTCTGTTTTTCAAACAACTTCTTGAACTTGAGAAAGGACAGATCTTTTCAGATTTTTCCTAAAAATTACCAGATCTTCTTTTTATTATTTTTTTTTTCTAGAGCCCTTATACACCTTTCAAATAATGGACTGTCAACAGAACTGGCTGGGCCCCTGATAACCCCAGAAAATGGACCTTGATAACCCCAGAGAATGGTCCCTGATAAACTCAGAGAATGGACCCTGAAAAACCCAGAGAATGACCGCTGATAAACCCAGAGAATGGACCCTGATAAACCCAGAGAATTGACCCTGATAAACCCAGAGACTTGACCCTGATAAACCCAGAGACTTGACCCTGATAAACCCAGAGAAAGGACCTTGATAAGCCCAGAGAATGGACCCTGATAAACCCAGAGAATGGACCCTGATAAACCCAGAGAATGGACTCTGATAAACCCAGAGAATGGACCTTGATAAACCCAGAGAATTGACCCTGATAAACCCAGAGACTTGACCCTGATAAACCCAGAGAATGGACCCTGATAAACCAAGAGAATGGACCCTGATAAGCCCAGAGAATGGACTCTGATAAACCCAGAGAATTGACCCTGATAAACCCAGATGATGGACCCTGATAAACCCAGAGAATGGACCCTGATAAACCCAGAGAATTGACCCTGATAAACCCAGAGAATGGCCCCTGATAAACCCAGAGAATGGACCCTGATAAACCCAGAGAATTGACCCTGATAAACCCAGAGAATTGGCCCTGATAAACCCAGAGAATTGACCCTGATAAACCCAGAGAATGGACCCTGATAAGCCCAGAGAATGGACCCTGATAAACCCAGAGAATGGACCCTGATAAGCCCAGAGAATGGACCCTGATAAACCCAGAGAATGGACCCTGATAGGCCCAGAGGATGGACCCTGATAAACCCAGAGAATGGACCCTGATAAACCCAGAGAATGGACCCTGATAAACCCAGAGAATGGACCTTGATAAACCCAGAGAATTGACCCTGATAAACCCAGAGACTTGACCCTGATAAACCCAGAGAATGGACCCTGATAAACCAAGAGAATTGACCCTGATAAGCCCAGAGAATGGACTCTGATAAACCCAGAGAATTGACCCTGATAAACCCAGATGATGGACCCTGATAAACCCAGAGAATGGACCCTGATAAACCCAGAGAATTGACCCTGATAAACCCAGAGAATGGCCCCTGATAAACCCAGAGAATGGACCCTGATAAACCCAGAGAATTGACCCTGATAAACCCAGAGAATTGGCCCTGATAAACCCAGAGAATGGACCCTGATAAGCCCAGAGAATGGACCCTGATAAACCCAGAGAATGGACCCTGATAAACCCAGAGAATGGACCCTGATAGGCCCAGAGGATGGACCCTGATAAACCCAGAGAATGGACCCTGATAAACCCAGAGAATTGACCCTGATAAACCCAGAGAATGGACCTTGATAAACCCAGAGAATTGATCCTGATAAACCCAGAGAATGGACCCTGATAAGCCCAGAGTATGGACCCTGATAAACCCAGAGAATGGCCCCTGATAAGCCCAGAGAATGGACCCTGATAAACCCAGAGAATGGACCCTGATAAGCCCAGAGAATGGACCCTGATAAGCCCAGAGTATGGACCCTGATAAACCCAGAGAATGGCCCCTGATAAGCCCAGAGAATGGACCCTGATAAACCCAGAGAATGGCCCCTGATAAGCCCAGAGAATGGACCCTGATAAACCCAGAGAATGGACCCTGATAAACCCAGAGAATGGACCCTGAAAAGCCCAGAGAAACGACCCTGATAAACCCAGAGAATTGACCCTGATAAGCCCAGAGAATGGACTCTGATAAACCCAGAGAATTGACCCTGATAAACCCAGAGAATGGACCCTGATAAACCCAGAGGATGGACCCTGATAAACCCAGAGAATTGACCCTGATAAACCCAGAGAATTGACCCTGATAAACCCAGAGGATGGACCCTGATAAACCCAGAGAATTGACCCTGATAAACCCAGAGAATGGACCCTGATAAACCCAGAGAATGGACCCTGATAAACCCAGAGAATGGACCCTGATAAGCCCAGAGAATGGCCCCTGATAAACCCAGAGAATGGACCCTGATAAACCCAGAGAATGGACCCTGATAAGCCCAGAGAATGGACCCTGATAAGCCCAGAGAATGGACCCTGATAAACCCAGAGAATGGACCCTGATAAGCCCAGAGAATGGACCCTGATAAGCCCAGAGAATGGACCCTGATAAGCCCAGAGAATGGGCCTTCTCCAGTAATGTATGATATCCAATCATGTGTGTTTGATCAGTAGCTATGGTGCTAGCATTCTGGCTAACCATTTCCCCATTTGGACCTGAAAAGTGTGTCAAATTATTTTCAATATTATATTATATAATATTTTAATAATATTGCCAATATTTTTAGCCAACTTCTCTTCTTTTCTAGCCATATCTGCCTCTTTTTTTGCCACTTTATAACCATTTCTGATACTTTTCATGCTTTTTGCCCAGTTTTGCCAACTTTAACTGATTTATTTTTGTAATCTATGCCTTTTTGCCACTTTTGGCCCAGTTCTACCCATTTTTGGCCTCTTTTTGTCCTTCCCCCCCACTTTCTACTACTTTTATAGCCCAGTTCTACCATTTCCACCCATTCTGCCACTTCTTTTTTCCACTTTTCAACCATTTTTGCCAGTTTTCATACTCTTTGCATAGTTTTGCCATCCTTAACCTGTTGTTTTTTTTACACTTTTTGCCCATTTTTACCACCTTTAACCCATCTATTGCTACTTTGAACCGCTTTTTTGTGGTTTTAAAATCTTTTTTTCCACTTTTAACCCATTTCTTCAATATTTTTTTTTTTGCCATTTCCCCCCATTTTAGATCATTTTTGCCCTTTTTTCCCCCAATTTCTGCCCTTTCTACCCCATTTTTGCCAAATCTTTTTGCCACTCTTTATCCATATAAGCCAATTTATATATTTTTTGCCCTTTTTTCAATTTCTGCCACTTTTTGAGCCCATTTCTGCCCTTTCTGACTCGTTTTTGCCACATTTTGACGATTTGTGCAAAATCTTTTTTGCCACTTTCTGTCCATATAGCCATTTTAGTTTTTTTTTGCCTTTTTTTTAATAAAAATTTCAGCCACTTTTGAGCCCATTTCTGCCCCTTCTGACCTGTTTTTGCCACATTTTTGCCACTTTTTCAACCATTTCTGCCAAATCTTTTTGCCACTCTCTGTCCATATAAGCCATTTTAGGCTGTTTTGCCATTTTATTTCTGCCACTTTTTTGAGCCCATATCTGCCTTTTTCCACCCATTTTGCCACTTGTTCATGCTTTTTTGCCCAGTTATACCACCTTTAATTGGGGGGTGGGGGGCGGTGGGGGATGGTCAAACATTATGTTTCCAATCATGACAGGGTCCCATGCCAGAACATTGGCGCCCCTTTAAGGATTCCTGGCCCCCAGGTTGGGAACCTCTGGTGTAGAGCACACTGAGGGTTCAGTGAAGGATATGTCACTCTTCATTTATCACTCCATGCCATGTCACATCACTTTCCTGCTCTGCCGTCTATAATGGCTTACATATTGAGTGTCACATATTGTTCCTCTGAATGTGCAGAGCCTAATAAACAGGGGAGCAGCGACACCGCTGCAGTTTGTTAATTCAAATAAGAAGCTTCATTTACCTGGTGCTTACAGCTTTAACTTGCCTGTCTGCTGCAGTCTGTCTGGAAATATCTGACAGTTCTTTACTTGGCTGCCAGGAAGCTGCTCCTCACATCGACGCTCTGAAAGAGAGGGAGAAAGGAGGGAGAATGAGATGGAAAGGACAAGCTACACAGTGAGGTGATCACACAATTAACCTCTCCTGAGATGCTGGCTCCAACAGACCGCCGTCTCTTCGCTCATCAACGTCACAGAAGTGATGATTTTCCAGCTTGTGACAGCCTCTCTACTTCCCGCCACGTCTGATGTTCACTAGGATCGTGCTGAGAGAGGCTGACGTTGCCCAGGACATGACAGAGCTTCATATGTGCAAGTCAGTGACGGTCATGCGCTGTGACATTTTTTTCCAGCTGAAAATGTGAAGTTTCTGTCAAGAGACGAGACAAAAAGAGTGTGGAGCCTTCAAGCATAAATGAAGCTGCGGGCTCTTTTCACACTGCGGTCCAAAGTTTTCTACTCGTGACCTTAATGGCCCTGACACACCATCACAGTCCAACCCACAGTCAGCCAATGGCAACAACCTTCGGCTCCACTTTTTCTCAACAGAGTCTGACATAGTCGACTCTTTTTGACTCTAATCAGCAGCAGATAGCTGAAGAAACAGCAACTGATTTATAAACTCACTGCACGTTTTCAACAAACTCGCAAGGCCGAAGGACTGGCTAGATCTCATGTCATCAGGTGGATTCGCCTTAAAAAGTTCCAATCTGATATGAATATTCCAGCCAATCAGTGCTGGTCGTCTCACAGTTAGTGAGATGGGGATCAGCTGAGTGCACTGAATAGCCGTGTTTCCATCGGAGGTTCTGGTTTGATACGCTAAACCCCAAAATAGTCTGCGTTTCCACAGACACCCGTGCCCTCGCTTGGTGGGCGGGCTGTAAAGGCGATGAATGTGAAGTCACAGACAGCGCGACTCAGCTGTTCCAGCAGCAGAGTTATAGAAAGGATGAGTGACAGAAATCAGTCGGGAATAAGCATTAAACAGCTTTATTTCAGCTGAAAGTGCTTTTTAAAAAAAAATAACTACATCTTAGTGATGTTAACCGCTGTCAGTGCAGATCCTCAGCTGATGAATACGTGTACAGAGACAGTTTGAGTTGTAACGCCACGTTAATATGTGAATATATCTCTACAACAGTTTAAATGACAAATTATGAAAGTTTAGAGCTGTACTGTGAGAATTTGCCACATTAAAAATAATGTAAAAGTTAAGCTGGTGTTAAACTCAAGCTAGATTAAGTCAGAAATCTGGGGTGAGCTGATCCCGTTTTAAAATAGTCTGCAGCCTGAAGTTTTACAAACATGTTCAACAACCACAGAGTGATGTTTTCACAGGTTACCTAAAGTAAGAAGTAAATTAATAACTAGTTACAATACAGAGAATCAACTGTTATAAGGCTTCATATTCACAAAACTTCAGCATTAAATTAGATTCACATCCATCCCGGATGGACCAGGCTGATGTGAACCTTCAGGCTCTGCTTTGTGTTCTTAAAATCAGGTCCAGATAAACATCAGGAAACTTGATTTGTGGCCAAATATCAATATCCATAGACTAGGAAACAGTTTGGATCTCCGTTGAGTCCAAATATTTCCCATTTAGGCAGATATTAGTCCGCTTTTCTCCCGTTTCTCACAGTGCAGACTTCCGTGTTTTGAAGCCTGGAGGTGAACAGCTGAGTCATGCGTTGACATGACGTCAGTGCAGCCCCTATTGTTGTGTGTAGCTCCACCTTTTTGGTATGGATAGGTAAGATTGGCATCCCTACGGAAGGGTGCCGAAAAGTGGGACAGTGTGGGTTGGTTTTTGGGACCCTTTCCAACTTTTGCTCTATAGAAATGAAAAAAAAGGCATGCTTTTCCACACCGAACTGAGCCGGACCGCTTGGTGGAAATGACCTATATGTGTCTCAGTGATTGGAGGATAAAGACACCTGTGTCTGGATGGTCCAGTCATTGGTTAATCGGTATTCCTGGCTACCGTTACACCACGAAGACAAATAACACTCCAAGTTAGTCAGAGAAATGAGACCAAAATGGAGCTTTTTGGCCATCAGATAAGACAACAAACACTGAACGTCACCACAAACACAGCACAGTGGTGGCAGCATCATGCTGTGGGGATGCTTCTTGGCAGTTGGCCCTGGAAGGCTTGTAAAGATAGAGGGTAGAGGGTAAAATAAAAAAAAAAATGAATGCCGTAAAATCCTGGAGGATAATTCAATTCAGTCTGCAAGAGATCTATGGCTTGGGAGAAGATTTACTGTCAGGGATTAGAGCTGGGAAATGTAGCATGAAATTTTAAGGAATAACCTGCTACTAGTGAACGCCAAAGAGTGTTTGCATGTTCCTGAGACATAATGGTTAAACTCTCTAAGGATGCACCCAGTAGTATAGTGCAGGGTATGCATGGGTATACAGAGGACCCATTCTGAAAACATTAGTTTTGCAGTTAAAAAAAATAATACCTCAGTAACTAAGTGGAAAAAAAAATCCATATATGCAAACATTCTTAAACCATGAACATCCATGTTTGTCAGAGCGGGTTCCATATTTAACAGAAGACATGATGTGATCTATCTGCCTTTATCAGCTCTGCTTCATTAAACTCTCATGAAGACGAAGAGATGCAGCAGTTCTGAGGCTTTAAGGAAACATCCATCAATATCACGCATCAATCTCGCGGCCGGACGGACAGCCTGTGACAGATGAACATCGTATTATGTTTGCTTGATGTGACCGCGCTGTTTGTGTGGGTGAGAGTTAAATAAAACCAAAGACAGCCAGAGGAACGCCCTGCCAGGACTCTTCACTCAGACGGGATGATGGAGACGTGTGACAGCTTCTGTTAGGGTTAAAGGTCAGAAACGCTCTGTTTCTGTAGTCCACTGCATACTGATGCTCATTTTTATGACTGGATGTTTGACACGTGGTTCATCTGTTCTTTCAGATAATTCTAGATAAATGTGAGCCGACAGAAGCAGGGCCGCCCATAAGGGGGGCGCACAGAGGTCGGCAAGGTCATGGCCCATTGTGATTTAATCTGTGATAATCATATTTAATTTCTAACCTGTAAAATAAACACTCTTATAAAAACAACTATAATGATTTTCATTTATGCGGTAACTTTTGGCCTTTTCCAGATGCAAACCCCTTTTTTAAAAATAGAATTATTGATAACAATGTGGATGAGCACACTGGACTAAATGATAAAGGAAGTAATGTCAGACTCCAGACCTCAGCCACCATGTGAGCGAACGCCAGGAGGCCAGATATAAAGTAGGAGAAACTGAGACGGAAAATGGTGGAAAATAATTGAATTATTGTGAAAAGAGGCAAAGTAGTTTTAAGGTGGCAAAAATGGGAAAAAAACAGGAAAATTTGATGATTACTGGGTTAAAGGTCATAAAGTGACAAACAGGGCAACAATTTGAGACTGGAAAAGCACTCAGAGAGCGCAGACCTCCGCCATTAGCCCTATCTCCCAATAGTAAAGAATCCTTTTAAAATTCCTGGATCCAGATGGTGATCTGGATCAGTCCCAAAATCTAATCAGTTCTTCCTTATGCCATTTCTGACATTTCCTGAAAATGTCATCAAAATCTGTCCATGACTTTTTGAGTTATGTTGCTGACAAACAAACAAACTAATTAACAAACAAACAAACCCTGCTGATCACATAACCTCCTTGGTCGAGGTAAAAATAGTGAATAGATTGGGAAAAAAAGTTGCAAAAAGCAGCAAAATGAGATGAGAATTGGGTAAAGGTGGCAAATATGTGAAAAAATGGGTTAAGTCAAGTTAAAAAAGTAGTGGCAAAAATGGTCCACCAGTGGCAAAAACTTGCTAAAGCATCCAAAAAGGCTAGAGATATGGTGATTTGGACTTTTATTAATCTTATTTTGAAGGACTAGTTTCTGTTTTGTTGCTGCTGTCTCCATATTTGCTTTCTCTGAGGCTTCCCCCCTCCCCCCACGGCGCTGAGACGATTGATCACACCTGCAGCGGATCTTCTATCGAGCTTCTATCTTCACTGCTGCTGCCTCTCGTCTCAGTGCCAGTGTATTGTCTGCCACGCACAGCGGTACAAGGCTCCCTGACTACCAGTGACACTCGCTAGAGATTATTGATTAATCCCCAGTGCTTCTTGTGAACAGTTTTGACTTACCTGTCTCTTTTTCCTTGCACCAGCCCTGAAACCCAGCATCAGCACTCTCACTCTCAATCCCCCTGTGGAAAAAACCCTCACTCACCTGGACTCCTGGATGCCCCTCTGCCTCCTGAGCAGGTTTCAATAAATCTGTTAAACCTTTTCATCTGGTCTGCATTTTCAGTCCACCACACCACAACCTTAACAACAGATGTGGCAAAACATAGCATAACGGAGAAAAAATTAGCAAAAAGCAGGAAAGATGGATGAACACTAGCAAAAGTGGGTTAAAGGTGACTTAAAAGTAGAAAATAGGGCAACGATAGTAGTCGGCAAAAAATGGGCTTTAAGTGGCAAAAATGGGCAAAAGCTGCTAGAAAGGCTGTAAAAGTTGCAAAATATGTAAAAAAAACCAGCAAAAGTAGTTTAAAAGTGACAACAATGATCTAAAAGTAGCAAAAAGAATTGGCTAAGGTATAGAGAAGAACAAAAAATGGATAAAAGTGGCAAAAAAGGGCGAAAAGTTGGAAAACAATTAACCAAAAAGAAACAAAAGTGGGTTGATAATGGCAGCATGAAGGGGTTATAAAAGACAAAAACACTGGGGAAAAAAGCAAAAAAAGCAAAAAAAAAAAAAAAAAAAAAGGCAAAAAGCAGCACAAATGTGTTAAAAATGGAATAATAGGCAAAGCCAAAAATAAATTTAGTGAAAAGTGACAAAATCAGGTAAAAGGTGGCAAAAATAACAAAAAGGGCAACAATTTGCAGTAATATCAATAATAAAGCAAAAAGTGTCAAAGAATTGGAGCAAAAAAAACAGCAAAAATGGGTGACAAGTGGCAAAAATTTACAAAAGCCATAAAAGAAGCAAAATATGGCAAGAAGTGGCAAAAACAGTTTAAAGTGCATGGCAACAATGGGCAAAAGCAGCAAATTGCTTTAAAAGTGGCAAACAGAAGTGGCTTTGCAGCAGAGAAGCACAAAAAATGATTAAAAGTTGTAAAAAGTGAAGCGAGGAAAAAAAAAAGCCAAATTGGCAAAAAGCAACAAAATGGGGTAAAAAAAAGCAAAATAAAGCGGCCAAATGTGGCAAACAAGGGTAAAAAATGGTGACTAGGGTTGAAAAGTAGCACGATCAAATAATTCTAACAATCATAAAGGCTTCACACACTTTTCTGCTCCAGAACTAGGGAACTGTTAGCTAGGATGCTAGCACCAATGCTAATACCTATCTCACACACACTGTAAACAGATCTCAGGCTCAGGACTGGTCTGGTCTGAAGCCTTTAGATAACATGTGTTATCAGATATTTGTTTATTTAAAGACATATTTTTCTTAGAAGAAAGCTCAGATATTTCTACGTCTAAACATGAAATCTCTGTGATGAATTCATGTGTGGCACTGATTCCTCTAATTCTGGTAGCAAACAGGAGCCAACTTCATACACCTGTCAGGGAATACGGGACCCTCTGGGGAGCCTGGAGTCGGGGTCTGAGGGTTTAGGAGATGTGAATCAGAGCCTCCCTGAGCATCTGCTGATTATGGGCTCGTATGGTCCTGCAGCTGAAGGCAGAGAGGAGAGCGAGGCACTGACACTGCTGGGTTAGAGGTTCACTATTTACTGAGGCCTGGAGCGCTTCAGAAGAGAGCCATCACGGTCCTGTGAGGCTCCGTCAGAGAATATGTCTGCCAAACAACTTCTGCTTCTTCATGCATCTAAACATTCAGATTAAACTGTGGATTTCATCTTTCTGAGAGCAGATCTGGGACAGGAAAGGTCAGTCTGACTGAATCAGATCATTATTTTACTACATCACCGAAACAAGACTCTTCTGAATAGTTTGACCCTGTGTAGTTCAGGGTAGAAAAATCTAAAATATCACAAAACCCACTTCACTTTCATGCAGTTTTTTGCAAACTCCACACAGATACATTAAAAAAATAAAGAATGAGATGAGTTTACAGTGACTAAATTATAAAAAAAACTGATGCAGATGTGAGTCCGGCTGAAAAGCTGCAGGGATCTAGCAGGTTATGGCAACTTCTCAGCACCTTGGAGAGATACCTGCACATTAGTAAATTAATAAACTAGGGGTGACCCGGAATAGTCGGTGATTCGACGATTTGGAGGAGGAGTCTGATTCGAATATGAGCCTCATAGTCAAAGGCTGTTATGTAACCAAGATCGTACCATTTTTACTACATGGGGCTGCTAAACCTGAGTTTCCGTTAGCTGACATTTGCCGGTCATTGGCTGGTAAAAAGGGTGCAAGTCTGCCAGATAAAAATATAACTGGTCAAAATGTCCAGCAGAAAACATGCAAATGACCAGATAAGTAAATACTGAATACTTGCAGATTATATTTTGTGTAATCTAGAGGATATGTTGCGAGAATTCTTTAATATAAACTAAAAGTTGCCTAATCTTACTACATCTACTGTCCTGCGGTGCTGGGGTTGTTTATCTCCTCAGACGGGAAGAACATGGCTAATTATGTATGCACAATAGCGTCAAAGCAAGTCTATCTCTCTGAGCATGCTCAGTATTGCTGGGGACTATGCAGGGAAGGTTTGACCAAAGCTTTCTCTTAACGCAGAATTTTAATCTAAGTGAGGTTTTCCTAGTTAACCAAAGGCTTAATATCATCAGCGGTATGGAAGGATTTTGTGTCATCACTGCAAGTAATGAAAAGGCTGAAACAAAGGGAACTGTATAGTTGAGCGTCGTAAACACTGATGCAGCAGCAGAGAGAGGAGGCCTATGCCGAGCAGAGTTGTACTGGACTTCGATAAACTACCTATGACCAGATAAAGTCGGATTGTAGTCAACACAGAATCACATCTTGCAGAACGGCATGGACCTCTTGGAGCTGATAACGAAGGCTCTGTGTCTCTTTCCCGTAGCTGGTTGTTAATTCTCGGGATGTCCTGGCTAATTAGCAGAAGTAGTTTTAGGTAAGCCGTTAATGAGAAGAGGACTGGACTGGACTCTGCTGTGGAGCTTTTGTCTTTTTGGGACTTGTCCAAATAAACCAGGATGGCTGGATTTACTGCTTTATTAGAGGTTACAGTGATGTCATCATGAGGACTGATATTAGCAGCTGACGGTAAGACTCATTTTTCATTTGAAATGTAGAGTTCTAACGCGGTGTCCAGTTAACAGAGCACTGGGGAGTTATGTTTGGATGCTTCATTGTTGTTGGTGGAGGATCGTATTTGGCTGTTGTAAGCTGCTAAGTCATGGTAGTGGCCAAAGTGCTAACAGGCTAACGGTGCTAATGTGAAGCTAATTGTTGTTGTTTATGAGTTTAACGTGGGTGTATATTGTGTAACTGACTGCATGTGTAAGGAAAAGCTTGCAGCTTTCATTTTGATACTTTAAACCACTTACACAAAAAAATAAGAGAGAGATTTATGTGTTTTGCTGCTGTTAATGCAGCAAAATAATGTTAAAGTAAATGTCCGGTATTGGCATGTCAGAATTCTTGAGGACTGCCGGTCATTTTGACCGGGGACAAAAAAGTCTAGCAGAAACGCCGTTCGACTATTAGTCGAATATAGGCAAAATCCGATGAATCAGATTTGACTATAAAAATCCTTATTTGAAGACACCTCTACAATAAACACTCAAAGATGTCAGATCGTATGAGGTGTACATTTGTAGACTAAAGTGACTGCTGCACAGTCATGTCAGATTATGATCACAGATTATCCCTCTTTGTCTGCAAGAGGGTCTGCATACTCTGTTAGGGATGCACGATGCAAAGTGTCTGCTTTGTGCATGTTTGATCCTGAGTTTGCTGTACCTGTGTGTGCAAATATTTGAAAAAATAAATGAGGATCTTATCGACTCCCTTTATGTTATCATTTTTAACTGATGCAAAAAGAACAAAAACAGCTCTAAAAGATTCCTGCACAACTTTTAGAGCAGACTTTTGGCGTAGATGAGACAGAGAGACTGCCGCTGTATTGCTGTGTAATGTCTCCCCTGCAGCTATGGACATTAGAGTCCTCAGCTTCATTTCAGAGTGCTACTTGTTGTGTGAGTGTGAGTTAATTCTTTTTATTCCAAACTGGAGAACCTGCTTATTGAAACAGAATGAGACTCTCCATCTCTTTTTAATGTCTGCCATCAAAGTGTCCTTGAACACGTTGTTTTAAACTCCTGCAGCAGTGAAGCCTGTGCTTCTACTGAGCGCCTACAGCTGTGACGTATGTGAATATGAGCATGTAACCAGGGGTGGGATGAACACGAGAATGATGCACACAATTAAAGGAGCAATGCATCATTTTCATCAATGAAAATCATGAATTAATGCATGCATTTAATCAGATTTATCAGTCATACACTCACACATGATTTCATGTTTTCTGATTATTCATGACTCATGAGTTATTAATGATGTTCATGGTGAGAACAGGTTCACCTACCTTGGCAGTGTAATCCATCGATCCAGAATCCCCCTTTACCACTTGATATGCCCATTTCTGCCATTTTTGGTTATTTTTTGCCCCTTTTATCTGATTTTTGGCATGTCTGACCCATTTCTGCTACTTCTAAAATTTAATTTCACCACCTTTCCCACCATTTTCTTTTGCCATTATTAACCCATTTTAGCCATTTTTAACATATTTTAATTCTGCTTTTAACAAAAGGATTTACATTTTAAGAGGGCTACTTACTACACAAATGAATTAAAATGTGTTTCTTTGATAAGAGTGGTTATTATTCAGGTTAAATATAAAATACCACAGCTTAACTTTACAGTGGTTGATGATTTTGCTGGCCCCCAGTTTGGCTGGGCCCCAGAAAGCTCTCCCACTTTCCCCCCTAATGGTCAGCCTTGTCTGCACTATTTTAGAATGTGCACGGCTGTGTTCAGCCACCTTCAGGTACAGTGGGGGTCCCCGGTCTCTGGCGCCTTTATTTTGAAAAGGTTGAGAGCCACTGTTCGAGGCTACCTCTGCAGGCGGATCTGGGTAAGATGCCTCGGTATGTTTGAGTTCACACTGCTCAAATGGAACCTGACTTTGGGGTCAAACCCTCTCTTAACACAGAAACAACGTTTTTTCTAAAGTGATCTGGATCTCCTTTGTGATAATGTGTCTCACTTTCTCCGCCTCCAGCAACAAGTTGTAATTTATTCTGTCCCGACTTTATTAGCGTCCTTCAGTCCTCTCCAGATGGCATTAGTATTGACGGAAGAGCTCGGGCAATTAGTGTTGTAATTTTAACTTCAGGACTGCAGGAGTTTTATGAAACAAACAGGCTCTCCACGAGAAGGCACTAATTTGATTTAGCCTGAGGACAAACTCAAAAGCACGAACGTCACTGACGGTAAAATGCTTCAGTCACAGACAAAAGCTCTTCTCCCTTTCATTACTCCGGTTTTATTGTTTGGAAATGTGAGTTAAAAGCTTCTCTCTTATTGGACATGTTTAATAACACTACTATTTCTCTACATCTTCCTGCTCATGTTTTTTTTTATTTAGCAGTTTAATTTCATCACTCAGAAGTCCTGAATGTCCACACTGACTCTCTCTAGAGTAGAATTAGAAGATTTAAGGCCAAATAATGATAAAGATGTCCTTAAACAGGCCGTCCTGTCCCCTCTCTGTGTTGACCTCTTTTCTGCTGTTGGACCCTTGCTTTGAATTTCACAGTTTTAGGGAAAGTTCCAGATAAGAGTTAAGATAAAAAGATGCATGTTTGTACTTTTCTCTTGCTTGTTGGCTCACCTCTCGTCCTCCCTTACCCTGCCGGGTCTCGTCTTCTTTCTCACCCAAGCAGGAACTGGCAGCAGCATCATCCCAGAACAAAATCCACAAATTCTGCTGCAGCACACCGTCACGTCTGAGGGTCTGATTAAGAGATGGAAGTGCAGGCAGAACAACAGGGACAGAAAGAGAAGAGAACACATTATTTGTGATGAAAGGAGATGGAGAACGGCTTGGTAGCAATGAGGAAATTAAGGGTGTGTTCACATTATGCAAGATTGTTTCATGCTGTGCTCGAGCATGGATGCCTCTCACACACACACATTAGGAACAAGCACACTTGGGCATGCAGGTAGTCAGATACAACGCCAAGTAGAAGGAGCATGCATGGCAACCACTAGCATCAGGAATGTTGATGCATTGTGTGGACAGTGGTGTCCAAACAGTAAGGAAATCAGTGTTTGGTCGATTAGTTCTTTGTTATAGCGATGCATCTTGGCAGTGAACCTTATACCACTGATCATCAACCAGTGGCCCTGGGGCCATATCAGGCCCCCAGAGCTTCCTGTCCGGCCCCCGAAAGATCATTAAATTCAGAAAAAGAGGAAAAGAAGATGTTGTGGTTTTAAGAGTTTCCTTTGGCTGTAAATGTTTGCAGCTGTTTAATCCATCCCACAAACCATTAATATTGAAATGGTGTAAGAATGACTTAACATTCGATCTGTTTTTACAGAAATGTGCTTTTCAGTCATACTTATATATTTTTACGAAAGGGGTAAGGCTGGTAAAAGTGTCAAAAATAGTGCAAAAAAATAATGAAAAGGGGTTTAAAAGTGTCAAAAATAGAAGAAAAGTGGAATCAAGAGATAAAACATGCTAAAAAAGTGGTTTAAAAGGGGCTAAGAATGGAAAAAATGGGTTAAAGAGGGAAGAAAAATTAAAAATTTGTTAAAAGTGGCAAACATTGATTCAAACGTTGAAAAAAATGTAATGAAAGGTGCTAAAAGTGGCAAAAATGGATAAAAGTGGGTAAAACATGACGGAAAAGGGGTTAAGAGGAATTAAAATCTTGCAATCATTGGTAAAAGAGGAAAAAAGTGGTAAAAAGTATTAACATGGGTTAAAAGTGGCAAAAGTAGTGCAACGAATTAATGACAAGGGGTTAAAAAGTGGAAAATTTAAGAAAAGTGGCATAAAATTAATGAAAAGAGTGAAGGGGTAAAACATGCAGGAAAAGTGGCTTAACAGGGGTTAAAATCTTGCAGAAATTGGTAAAAGAGAAGAAAAGGGGCAAAAAGTTTTAAAAAGGGGTTATAAGTGTCAAAAATGGGGGATGGACCTGACTGGTAATGACTAAAAATGTCTTGCATTTTGAAAGAAAATACAAATACTACTACAGTAATATTTCAATCAGACCAAAATATTTCTTTAACTTTTGTGTATGTGAAAGTCCGGACCCCAGGGTCTCTGTGGAGAATAAATCTGGCCCTTGTGCAGATGTACTTGATGACTCCTGCCTCATACCGTTAGAAAGCCTGCAGCATAGCGTTCTCGGCATCTTTTCCACACCTTGACCCGGGAACTGCTGTAGGCAGAATCTGGACTCATTGCTGAGCGTTATGTTCCTCCACATGTTCAGGTTCCAGTGCACCTGCTGCAGACACCAAAGCAAACGTGCAGCCGTGGCCTCCTGGCCTCCTGGCAGCTCTATGAAACCAGACCTTGACTGCAAATCTGTAGAAGACCTACAGTTCCTCAGTGCTGACAGGGTGAGGAAACTGTAGTCTTGAGGTGTTATGTTCTTGAGATGCCCCCTTTCAGCCTATCCCTGACATCCCTTATTATACCCACATACTCAGCTCTGCTGCCCATCCCACAGATGCATGTTCCTTACAAATGTGGCTCAACTTAAAGGGAAATAAACAGACTTTCCATTGATATTTCCAAGATGCAAACAACCACCTCTTCCTGTTTCCAGGAGAAGGAGAAGGGTGAGTGCTCTGCAGATCAAGGGTTTTTGGAGAGACAGGAGATGTTTGGAATTTTAAACTCCGGCACAGTTAGACCACCTCCTCATGCACATGTGCTCCTGGCACCCTACTATCGTTTAACCTGGCACACCAGATGGATTTATTTCACACATCCACCCGGAAAACCTCTCATAGACTGTTTATGAAAAAAAACTTGGAGTGTCATTGGAAGAACTTTCTGTCTGTCACATCTTTACGGGCCAGTTAGAGCAACAAAACACGTGACGTAGCCGCTACCGAGGAGGGAGCTCCATAGAGAAGTGAAAAACGTGAACCATGGCGACTGTAGACATGTCAGTACACGACTTTTGTGGTTTTGAAAAGAAAACAACTCACTGCTGTTCTTTGTTCTTCTTTTAACAAAGAAATGTGGTCAAGTTCTGATGAAACGGGCGCTTTAGCAGCATCCATGCTAATGTCTTCCACCATACTTGCACCGGCTTCTTGTTGCTGCTTGCTTACGTCACGACTCTGCTGGGCCAGAAAGTACTGCCCCAGGTCACTGATTGGTGCTGCAAAATTCAACCCGGTGTACTTCCTAACCCTCTAGTTTACTGGTCAGTATGGAGAAGCAAGCGTCCTAACACAGTGGAGAAAAGAATCCAGAGCAGTTTTCTGATTAACACATAAAAACTTGTTGATGCTTAATGTGATTTGTAATACATTAACTTAAAGTCTATGAATCATGGAAATGGTGCTACTTTGAGTATAAATCTGCATGAACTGACGGCCTGACATCTCTCAGACGCTCATAAATGAACTCTCAGATCAATACTGACCGTCAGATGATGAATATCTTTGGTGAGAAATTGTGTGAATAATGAGCAGAAGCTTTTCCTTCATCATCACAAAATAAGCCTCACTGTACTCTGATGAAATCACAATGGAGAAGCTGACTAAGGTTCTAGATCAGTGATACTCAACATGTGGCTCTTCTGTGATGATTTGTGGCTCTTTCATGTCTTAATTTGAAATATATTTACCAAGAAAACCTTAAAAATGGAAACTTTGACCCTTAAATTTACCCATTAATCATCACATTCATCAGTTTGTTTCTCATGCGTACACAGTAGATGTTAATGGTCAAACTTAATTGTCAACCTTTTATTTTTTCTCTGTCTATTTCCATTGCCCTTATTTGCATTTTTTGTCCCTTTTTAACATTTTTTTTGCCACTTTTAATCAATTTTACCACTTCTTGTGGTAACTTTCAGACCATTATTGCCACTTTTATCCCATTTTTGCCACTTTCCATCAGTTTTAGCCACTTTTATCCTGCTTTATCGCAATTTTTTGCCCATTTAAGCTGCCTACTGCTATTAAATGCACATTTTCCCATTTTGCCCACCTTTTTACAGCTTTTTTGCCCATTTTAATTATTTTTACTCATTTTTTGCAGCATTTTGACCACCTGTAACTCAATTTTTGTGACTTTGTGCCCTTTTTTTGCCACGTTTCACCCAGTTTTCTCCATTGTATGCCTATTTCGCCTCTTTTTCCTCTCATTTTTTGCCACTTTTTGGCAGCTTTTTGACCACTTTGCCACCTTTCATGTATTTTCAGTGCCACTTTCACCCATTTTTGCCATTTTTTACTTGTGGCTCTTACAAAGGAACAACCCTAACCCAACAATTCTGCTCTTTGGTTGACCAGCGTTGTTAATGCTGTTCTAGAGAGAGTAGAGAGCCTTATTTCTACATTTGATGTCACATTACTCTCTATTTTACACCCTTAACTGCTAAACTTCTTCAACTTTAACTTTCCTGTCCCCAAAGGGAAAGGAACTTTGCAGCCAGGCAAAAAAAAACAACAACAAAAAAAACAAAACAAAACAAAACAAAACAAAAAAACATGAAACATGTGAAGCAAATATTGGAAGATTTTCCAACCAGGAAGGATTATTAGATGATTGGTTACTAATCTACCACTGAACAAGGTCACTTATTGATTATAATTCTGTTTGTCTGAATAGTCTGTAGTTTACTCAGGGTTTTGTGGGCTTTTTTTTTGTTTAATGCTGCGTTTAGAGAGAAGTTGAAGGTTTTGGTGAAATCTCCACATGTGATGCAGAATTTAGCTTTGCCTGCTTAAAAAACTTGTTTTTTGAAATGTCCTTGAGTAAAATCAAATGTCATGGTTTTGAAATACAATGTTTGACTTTAAAGGCCACCATATAAAAAAAAACAAAGCAGTTATTTCCCATGATCCTTCATGCTGTCTCGGCTTCACCATCGGTGTAACATCACCTTGCTTAAAGACCCGACAGCCTCCACTTATCTCACTTTAGTTCACGCTTGAATTACATAAAACAGAAAATGTTAACAGCCAACATTGAGGCCTTTTTTCCGTCTCGTCTTTTCTTTGCTCAGATGTGTCAGATCTGCGGCCTCCATCACAACATCGGCTTTATTAAACTCAATGACACTTCAAGGTCATGGAGCACATAAAGCAGAAGAGCAGAGTGACTCATACCTGGAGTGGTTCTGACTTTTAAAGGTCGGCATTAGATACATTTAATCCTCACTGAATACCAAGTATGAGAGCTCATTTCTTCTCCTGAGAGCTGTTTCCTCTCTGACACTGTTAAAGACTTTTGATTTGCCCCCAAAGAGTAACTAAACCCTCAGACCTCTGTCTCTCAACTGAAAATGTACAAAAATGGAAATTAACTAACGTTACTGATCAACACGTCTGAATCTAAACATTTCAGTATTTAAATTCTACATTTGTGTAAAAAAAAATACACATAGTGACTGCCCTTTGCAGGTAGATTGGTTTTGTTATTGGCTGATCTGGAGGCATGTGATCGATGTGATGCCAGATTTCATCCCTGCAAGGATCAACAGCGCCCCCTACTTTTAAGGCAGTCCTGCTCAATGAGAAAATGTTCTTCCAATGAAATTTACAGCAAATATCAATGGAACATTTGTAGTCCTGGAACAAGTGATCTAAATACTCATAAGAATATTCGTTTGATGCAATGGAAAAAAGACAAAGGTGAAACACTGATTTTCTTTATTCAATGTGAATGATTGCTTTTCCAACATGACCCATCAAATGAAAGTTTAGAGTCTTTCTAAATGAACACAGATCTTCTTCCTACAAGTTTAGACACCGGTGGTGGTGACGGAAGGATGTAGAGTGACATAAAGAGTGGACTTCTGAGGAGCTGGACCCAGACACAGAAGAGATGGCTTGGAGACGGCAATGAAGGGATGCAGAATGGCATGGAAGGATGGACCACAACACTGATAGGATGAAGGTGAAAGGATGCAGGAAGGCACAGAGAAGATGGACCTGGACACTGATGAGATGAAGGTGAAAGGATGCAGGATGGCATGGAAGGAATGGACCACAACACTGATAAGATGAAGATGCAGGGATGCAGGATGGCATGGAGAAGATGGACCTGGACACTGATGAGATTATGAAGGGATGCAGGATGGCATGGAGGTCCTGGACCACAACACTGATAGGATGAAGGTGAAAGGATGCAGGATGGAATGGAGAAGAAGGACCTGGACAAAGACACAGATAGGATAGGGGAAGCAGGATGGCATAGGGGCATTAGCTAAACACAGATGGGATGATGATGTAGGGGATGAAGAATGGCATGGAGGTGCTAGTACAGGACATAGGTGAGATGATGATGAACAGATGCAGGATGGCATGGATGCAGGACCTGGACACAGATGAGATAATGATAAAGGAATGCAGAATGGCACAGAGGTCCTGGACCACAACACTGATAAGATGAAGATGAAGGGATGCAGGATGGCACAGAGGTGCTAAACCTGGACACAGGTGAGACTATGAAGGGTTGCAGAATGGTAGAGAAGAAAGATCAAAACAGTGATAAGATGATGATGAAGGGATGCAGGATGGCATGGAGATGCTGGACCTGAACATGGGTGAGATGATAAAGGGATGCAGAATGGCACAAAGGTCCTGGGCCACAACACTGATAAGATGAAGATTATGATGAAGAGATGCAGAATAATGCAGGGCAGCTGGACTTGTGCACCCATGACATGATGATGAAGGGATGCAGGATAGAGCCTGACCAAAATGAGATTTTTGGGGGCGATGCCGATACCGATATTGGGGGCTAAAAAAAAAAACAAAAAAAAAACTGATATCTGATATACATAGGATATATACTGTACATGAACACAAATGTGGACATGTGAATAACCAGTTGCATTTATCTTTGTTTATTTCACAAAGATGCAACTTAGACGACATTAAAATGCTGTATAATAGTCTTATACCGTGGCTTTGGACAATATTAGACAGGAAAATGATAAATGGAGGGCCATATGTACATTAATGTGACAAATATGCACATAGAATATGTTTACAATGTGTTTCTTGATAACCCTGAGGAAGGCCACAAGCTTAAATGCGCCTGTTTTATAAAACTGTTCTCTAAAGATCTACTATTAGTGAAACTTTCTGTCTCCACACCGGTAGAATATGTCACAGGAAAGATAAACACCGTATAAATGCTTTTCTGGTTTGTGCTTTTCAAAGTAAAAGCCCGGTTTAGCTTTTCTATAGAGAAACTCTGTTTACTTGTACAGAATGCTTTTATTTTGAAAAGTTCCCGACACACTTCCTCTGTACACTAAATCAAGTAGCTTTTAGCTGTGTTTAGAAGGACAGGGCTTTGAGAGCAGGGAGATGCGGCTGACATGCAGAAAGCCGTACCGGCAGGAACCGGAGCTGACACGTGCGGCACACGCGAGCAGCAAAACACAATCCCAGTTAGACAATGGGCGTTAGTCCTCTACTCTGCTGCAGTCAAACTGCGCGAGGACGAGGCTGCCTGTGAGTGCTTAGGAATGGAGAGAGGCCCACGGCAGCAGCGCTGCTCAGTGAGAAGGACAACAACGATACGTGCTATCACGTCAAAGTCTCCAAAACTCTCCAGTAACACCAGAAAATGTTGCTAGATTTGTCACTAGTTGATTTTTTGAAAAAGAGTCGCCAGAGGGGTCTGAAAACTCGAAGATCTGGACAGGGACACCAATGACAACATGTTGAAAGGATAAGGGGTGGTCTATTTAAGGCCGTGACCTGCTTACAGATGACATGTCATAGAGGCGACTGGGGTGGAGGAAGGTTGCACTGGTAACACTGAACTAACTTTATTCATTAGTGTTTTCCACTCTACATAGCAGCTTTCACCAGTGTGGAATAATACAGTACAAAACACATGACAGGCAGTCTGAGCTCTAATTGTAAATATGAATTGTTTGATACAATGTGAGGTCAGAGAGGAGTTGTAGCTGAAGGCTGGGCATGAAAGAGTGAGTGGGCGTGTCTTATCCCTTCCCTGATGCATTTACATTCTAAAGACATTTTCTTTATGTTGTTTGAAGTTGAGATCCAGCACAGCCAGACCTGTGGGGTTGAATTTAAGATATTTAGGATGCAAACACTCACTCCCATATCTCGAATTCCCTTGGTGGGTAAATGTATTTGTTCCATGTTCTTGTTAGAATGCAGTTCCACGTCACCTTGAAAATGCCAGGTATGCTGGCGGCTCTCGTCATACACCTGAACACGGCCGGCTGAGGCGTCGCAGGCAGACCTCCGCTACGTTTATTGAGAGCAGATGGCAAAGACACGATAAGAATTTGTTATCCACGGCTATTACCGGCTCTGCTGCGAGCATTGTTGCTGCTTTAACAAACATTAAAATCCTGGTCGAAGGTTTGTTTTCTTTGTTCTTACCAGGCTGGATCTTCTGTTGACAGTAGGATGTTAGAAAATGCCCTTGGATGCAGGTAAGTAGCAGGGGAGAGAAAGCGAAGAACAGGCTGTGATTTTTTTCTGCACCGGTCTGCAGGGAGCTGCAGGAGAACAAGCAGGGACTAATTAGACGTATGAAAGTTGGTCTATCATGTACCTACAACTGTTGTTAGCAGGAGGACTCTCTCTGAGGAGGTGTTAGCTCTCTCTGAGTATGCTGAGGTAGTTAGTCATGGTGCACACTGTGGTGAAACTGATAAGCCATTTTGCACTTTTGCAAAATCCTAAATCTTGGTGTTGGCTAAACATGTCAGCTGCAGCAATAAAACTTTACTTCTGCACATTTTCAGTACTTACTTTGAATTGCTTTTTCTCCCTGTAACAGTGCAATCCACAGTAAAATATTGTGATTTCTATGTCCATTTGTTGCCTTTAAATGTCTGCTATTTATTCATGTTTGAATCAGTGGTATAAACCTCCATTATTTCCCATCTTTTAGTGATTCCTGCCAATCCTAAGTGGTTGCTTTGGGTTAAAAGAGCAAAATAAAACCTCTGCTTTTTGTCTATAATGTGACTGAAACACATTGATCCTGTTCTAGAAGCTGCAACTGTCCAGAATGTCAGACTCTAAAGGGACATCTCTGAGGCATTTTTTTCGCCAATATCTTTTTTTGTCAAGGACACTAAGAGTTCTAGATGTCTTGATTGTTCTCCTTTGTTCCACATACACTATATTGCCAAAAGTATTCACTCACCCATCCAAATAATTGAAATCAGGTGGTCCGATCACTTCCATGGCCACATGTGTATAAAATCATCACCTAGGCATGCAGACTGTTTCTACAAATATTTGTGAAAGAATGGCTCGCTCTCAGGAGCTCAGTGAATTCCAGCGTGGTACTGTGATAGGATGCCACCTGTGCAACAAGTCCAGTGGTGAAATTTCCTCACTCCTAAATATTCCACAGTCAACTGTCAGTGGTATTATAACAAAGTGGAAGCCATTGGGAACGACAGCAACTCAGCCATGAAGTGGTAGGCCACGTAAAATGATGGAGTGGGGTCAGCGGACGCTGAGGAGCATAGTGAGCAGAGGTCGCCAACTTTCTGCAGAGTCAATCACTACAGACCTCCAAACTTCATGTGGTCTTCAGATTAGCTCAAGAACAGTGTGTAGAGAGCTTCATGGAATGGGTTTCCATGGTCAAGCAGCTGCATCCAAGCCATACATCACCAAATGTAATGCAAAGTGTTGGATGCAGTGATGTAAAGCACGCTGCCACTGGACTCTAGTGCAGTGGAGACGCGTTCTCTGGAGTGACAAATCGCACTTCTCCATCTGGCAATCTGATGGACCAGTCTGGGTTTGGCGGTTGCCAGGAGAACGGTACTTGTCTGACTGCATTGTGCCAGTGTGTAAAGTTTGGTGGAGGGGGGATTATGGTGTGGGCTTGTATTTCAGGAGCTGGGCTTGGCCCCTTAGTTCCAGTGAAAGGAACTCTGAATGCTTCAGCATACCAAGAGATTTTGGTCAATTCCATGCTCCCAACTTTGTGGGAACAGTTTGGGGATGGCCCCTTCCTGTTCCAACATGACTGTGCACCAGTGCACAAAGCAAGGACCATAAAAACATGGATGAGAGAGTTTGGTGTGGATGAACTTGACTGGCCTGCACAGAGTCCTGACCTCAACCCGACAGAACACCTTTGGGATGAATTAGAGACTGAGAGCCAGGCCTTCTCGTCCAACATCAGTGTGAGCTCATAAATGCGCTTCTGGAAGAATGGTCAAAAATTCCCATAAACACACTCCTAAACCTTGTGGAAAGCCTTCCCAGAAGAGTTGAAGCTGTTCTAGCTGCAAAGGGTGGGCCGAGGTCATATTAAACCCTATGGATTAAGAATGGGATGTCACTTAAGTTCATATGCAAGTCAAGGCAGGTGAGCAAATACTTTTGGCAATATAGTGCATGAAGGAATCATCATTTGGATCACCTGCTGCTTTTTTTTTATCAAGGCCAAACTCACACTTGGCAATCCATGCTGTGCCCAAGCATGCTTGACCCCTCAAAGTCCAGTCTGTCTCACGCTTCAGTACGGAGGGAATGAGGAAGTATGGGGAGGTAGAGCATCAGCCCGACCCTGCATGGGCGAGTGCTAGCTCCAGTTAGGTCCCTGCTTCCCCTGTCCTCTCTCAGACTTTTCTCTATCTTTATGTTGTCTTATGTTCTCTTTGCAGTAGCGCTGTTAGTCAACTAAAAAAATTAATCCAGTTAATCACATCACTACGCTGTGATTAAATGATGCTACCTAGCAGTGGTAAATGGCAGGATTGTTGAATAAACAGCATATTTGAGGAGAGGAAACAGAGTGGTTGACACAGTGGCCTGAAAGCATGAGCTGTAGAAATCAGAGCCTCGTATTCAAAGAGCCGGGCTTTCACAGGAGAGATCAGAGAGTAAGAAATACTCCAAATGTGCTTCAGCTACCAGGCCGATTAGGCTGTGACCAAAGGGAAACACTTCTTTCATACCGGAGTCTTTTATTATATCATCAATCTCTCCCTCTGTCACTGATGTAAAATCAAGAAGAATACAAAAATGTTGGCCTTTCTGAGCCGTATCCTGGGAGATCCAGCAGATCGTTATCAGAGGAAGAAAGTCTGCTAAAAGGCTGATTTTAACCAAAGAATACAGAGCCCAGTTTCATCACAAAATAATCAGTGTGGACGTCATAAAAGACTGGATTCACACTTCAGTGTGAGAGTTTCCCTGAAGGATTCATCTCTCCTTTAATTCAAAGCTCTTCACAGTCGCCCTCTGCTAACATTCACAAATAAAAGTCAAAGATTCATGATGTAAGATGACTGCAAGATGAAAAACAGGAAAAATACTGAAGATAAAAGCTCTGAAACATAAATGAGGTGTGAAACGCAGACTCAGTTATTGTTACAAACAGAAAGAAAACATATGGTAGTGGTTCTGGGATCAAAATGAGGCACTGATTTCTAGTTATGGGGCCTAACTGGCTGAAACATGTCCCAGATTTAAAGGAAAATGTCAGAAATGTAAGCCCCCAGTTAACTGATCCAAAACTAGATCCAGGTATTCAGGGATGCTGAATCTGAATCTGTGCCTGTGGATGGTGAGAGCGTGGAGGCTGCAGGGGAGGTCACCTACCGTGGCGGGGTAATCCATGGATCCGCTGGTGAGGCTGAGATCAAACACAGACTTGGACTTGGACACAGGGTGACGGGTTCACTGAGCGAGATAGTGTGGTGGTCCCTGTTTCTGAGTCAGAGTCTTTGGGTCCATGGTCCTGCTGGTCTTGGTGTACTCTTGTGAGACCTGGGTGTTAGCTGATGGCATGGTGGTGACTGGACCCCTTTGTGACTTTACTTTGGTGCAGTTTTGGAAACGTTGACTAGACCAGTGGTAAGACACTGAGAGGGGGTCTCCAGATGTCCCAAAAAAAAAATAATTTTTTTTTTAACTATGTTTCGACTTTACACCAATTTTGTCAAATTTAAACCCATTTTCATATTTTTTCCCACCAATTTAAACACATTTATGCCATTTAACACCCGTTTTTGCCAGTTTTAAACTCTTTCAACCACTTTTTTTCTGCCTGTTTTTCCCACTTCTAAACAAGTTCTTGCCACTTAAGCTTAATGTTGCATCTGTTGACCCATTATTGTTACTATTAACCCCTTTTTACCACTTTTTACACCCATTTCACATTTTAACCACATTCCACCATTTGATATGCATTTTTGCCAGTTTAACCAATTTCTGCAAATATCTCCCTGTTTTTTTTTCCCAGTTTTTACCCTTTCTTTCCATTTTTAATCAATTTTTCATCCCATTTTACCAAATTTCCACAGATTTTTGCCAATTTAAAGCCATTTCAGCCAATTTTTAACTCCCTTCAACAACTATTTACGCCCATTTTTGCCACTCTAACTCATTTTCTTGTTACCACTTTTGTCTAATTTTTGCCACCTTTAACCCTTTTCAGCTACTTTTAAAATCCAATTTCACCAACTTTTCTACCATTTTTTTGCCATTATTGACCCAATGTAGCAATTTTTAATCCATTTTTTTTTAACAAAGGGGAAAACATTTTAAGAAGGCTATTCACTACACAAAAAAGGTATTTTTCTTTGATAGTAGTGGTTATTTTTCCAGGTTAAATATAAAATATGGATGTCACAGCTTGACTTTACAACGGATGATGGTTTTGCTGACCTCCATGGGCCCCCAGTTTGGCTGGGTCCCAGAAAGCTCTCCCATTTATCCTCCTTTATGGACGGCCTTGTCTCCACATGACTATTCTAGAATGTGCATGGCTGTGTTCAGCCACCGTCAGGCACAGTGGGGGTCCCCGGTCTCTGGCACCTTCATTTTGAGGTTGTGGGCTGAGAAGGTTGAGAAACACTGGACTAGACCAGTGGCTCTCAACTTTTTCAGACATAGACATACCCAGTCAAGAACAGTCATGTGCTGACAAGGCCGTCTGTAAGGGGGAAACAAAAGCTTTCTGGGACCAGGCCAAACTGGGAACCCATGGAAGTCTGTAAAATCATGGTCCATTGTAAAGATAAGCTTTGGTATCCATATTTTATATCTAACTTGAATAATTACCACTTGAATGAACTAAACGATTATTTTCTTAAAAATGTAAATCCATCATCTCAAAAACAGAATTAAAATGAGTTAAAATGGCAAAAATTGGTAGAGAAGGGTGATGAAATGGGATTTTGAAAGTAACAAAAAGGGTTCACAAGTGGAAAAATAAGAAGTGGCAAAAATATCAGCAAAAAATGGCAAAAATAGCAAAAACAGGCATAAAAAGTGAAAAGGGGATTAAAAAGTGGAAAAAAATGGGTGGAAAATTTGGTGAAATGGGAAGAATAACTGGCTTAAACTGTGGAAATGGGTTACACTAGCAAAATGGGCATAACAAATAGTTAAATGTGGTTGAAATGGTCAAAAATGGGCATAAAAAGTGGTTTATAGTAGCACTAGTGGGTCAGCAGAGGCGCCAGTAGGCAGGTAAGGCTCACATTGGTTTAAAGTGGGAAAGAGAGGCAGAAACAAGTGTTGGAAAGGCTTTAAAATCGACAAAACGGATTGTTAGTGGCAAAATTATGTTAAAATTAGAAAAATTGGATGAAATGAGATTCTGGAAGTAGCAAAACGGTGTTACAAGTGGCAAAATTTAGATAGAAGTAGTAAAAATATAAGCTAAAAGTGTCAAATACAGGTTAAGGTGGCAAAAAACATTAAAAGTTATAAAAGTGATTAAAAAGTGGCAAAAATTGATTAAAAATTGGTGAAATGGAAAGAAAAACTGGTTTAATTGGTTTAGACGGGGCGTGGGCCTGGAGGACGGCCTTCAGGAGGTCCGAGCAGAACGGGACCAAGGCTGAAGCGGCGAATCGCTGAAGCGCTATTTGCTCCCATACGTGGTTTAAAATGTGCCCAAAGCAAATTTTAACCAAAAAGTCTCTAATTCTGTAATTCTATTAAAATATAAACTTTTTTTTAAAAGGTGAAAAACAAGCATTTTTATTGGATGTTCTTTTATTGATGCATAAATCTGCACAGATGTTGAGAAAGCCATCACAGACAGTTTCCAACAGTTTTACCACAGAATATAAAGTGCAGCCAAGGGTTGATGTTTTTTGGAGCTACCACCTGAGTGCATCTGAGCCCTGAAAGAAGAAATCCATCATCTGTCATCATATTTTCAATCTGAGGGAGCACAGACTGAGTCAGACTCCACATTCCTCTAAATGCCTCTGAATGTGACGAAAGGAATTCTAAATGCGACTCGCCATGAAATCAATAAACATATCCAATCAAACCAAGTCCATGATAAAGGACTGGAACATTTAAAAGTGCAGGAATCAGGTGAAGACAACATTTATCACACACGGATGAGCGGTTGTGTTGTGAAGCGGTCTACCTGAGGCTGACTGAGTCATCCGTAGAGCGGATTAGACAGCCGTCCATCACACAGGAAGGAGAGGAAACAGCCTGAGCTTCACTCTTTAAGGCACCGACTCAAAGGTCAGACGGATCGCTGATGTGATCGTCCTGACAGCCTCTTCGCAAATGATGTCACCCTCCTCCTCCTCCTCCTCGCCCAGGACTTCTCCTGTCCGTCCACAGACAGGTTTCAGCTGCCCACTGGTGTGTGAAGACTCAATCAACTTTATTAATCGCTGTTTTCTCTCTCCAGCTCTCTCACTGGCTCTAAATCCTTTTTGTCATCTTTCTGTCTCTTTTCTTTCAGGCGGCTTTTTTCATGCTGTCGTATTTTTAGACCTTCTACCCTCTAAACATCTCATTTTAGAGAGGAAATGAAGATCATGATCATGTGGAGCCTAGGGAGCGGCAGGATGTCATTTGAGCGGCGGTGGAAAGTTAAAATAGATGCTGTTGGTTAGATGATGACATTTTCACTGCAGTTTTCCAGGTCTGATTTTTAAAAGTGATCCAATGAGGATGAAGCCTTGAGAAAAAGAGAAGAAAAAGGGTGAGGCTGCTGGATAAGGTCAGATAATCCTAGTTTTCAACAGTATAAAATTTTGAGTTTGTGATGTGCAAATGTCTCAGAAGGATTGGTTTACATTTGATTTTAAAAAATTCCAAGAAGACAAGAAGAGACACATCTTAGTCAAAGTTAAATAACTTTAAAATAACCATAAATGCTGAACATTTACTTGTTTTTTTCTCTGAAAACTCTCCAATGTGCCGTTCCAATGACATCTTTTACGCCTTCGTAGCTCTTACAGAACATTTTCTAGTGAGTCTGGGGCTTTCCTAACCTTGCAAAGCAGATGGATTCACCTGTTTCCGTGTTTCTCACTGGTGAATCCACCTTACAAAGCTCCTCTCTGAGCTGTTTGGGCCCGGTTAGAAAATGACAGGACCAGTCAGCGATGAGGGCCAGTACTGTCAGGCGCAGCAGAGTCGTGACGTATGCAAACAGAGAGAAGGAGCCGGTGCAATTATGGCGGAACAAATTGGCGTGTATGCTGCTGTATCATCAGTTTTATCAGAACTTGATGACATTTCCTCGTGAAAAGAAGAACAAAGAGTGGGGAGTTGTTTTCTTTTCAAAAACAACAAAAGTTGTGTACTGACATGTCTACAGTCACCAAGGTTTGCGTTATGCAGTTATCTATGGAGTTTACCAGTGTTGCCAGATCTCGTGAGACAAATAAGCAACCAGGCCTGTGAAAACAAGCCCAAAACAAGCGACTTTTGCCCTGCTCTGCCTCTGATTGGCTAGTACCCGTTGCCATCAGGATCAGAGCCAATCAGAAGCAGGATGTGGGTGGAGAAAAACTCTGTTGTCTCCGGTCTGTGTGTATGGAGAAAGGGGAGGGACAGAGGGAACAGGCAGGACAAACTGTCCTACGTTTAAACAACACATCGAAAATATCTGCTTGACAACTTATTATGGAGCTGGGAACAAGCCTAATAAGCAACTACACTTTAGAAAAACAAGCCCAAAGTCGCTCAAAATAAGCGGGCTTGGCAACAGTGAGTTTACTCCTCGGTCGCGGCTATGATGTCATGTTTTTTGCTCAGATTGGTCCGTAAAGATGTGACAGACAGAACGTTCATCCAATCACCCTCTAGGTTTTTTTTCAAAGCCTCTGCCCTTTCCCAAACGCTGTCTATGGGAGGTTTACATTATGGATATGTGAAACAAATCCATCTGGCGTGTCAGTTTAGCACTTTCCGGGGTCTTTAAATATCAAATCCAAACCAGTAACTCCGATACTGAACATCTAATTCATTTATAACCCATTTTTCGATTGTTCCAGCAGCTAGCGGGGTTAGTCCGCTAGTGCCATATTATCTGTTTACATCCCAGAATGCATTGTGACTGACTATGACAACCAATGGCAGGCTATTCTGTTGTCACATCATACTTTGCTGCACAGAGTAGTGGTGGGAGTATCGATACTACAGTACCGATATATCATTATTTACAAAGTACTCTTTTGGTATCAATCTCTAAAAAAGTATCGATACCAAATGAGTACTGTCATGAACCATGGACTAGAACACAGAATAAGGCAGGACCCAAATGCACCACTCAGGAGACCAGTTGACGAGAAGCAAAAATCAGAATCTTTAATTCAGTCCGAGTCAAAAACCAGAGATCCAAAAACTCACAAGCAAAGGTACAGGCAGGGATCAGGCAAGAGCAGAGACGGGAAAACTGGCAGAGTCGTTAACAGTAGACAAGACGAGAGCAAACTAAAGAGCCGGAACGTGAACTATGGAGAACAACGGACTGACAAGGAGGTGAGTGTGCAGGTGAGTATTATACTATGACTAATCAGTGATGCAGGACAGGTGTGAGGAGCAGCATGCAGGACGGAGAGCAGCAGTGGGAGGAGACGAGGTGAGTGACACATGAGGGATCGGGAGTCAGTGAGGAAGGGCGGGGCGAGGTGAGCGGAGCGGAATCAATCTAAAACAGAAAAGGAAAATTAGAACATGCAAAACATAAAATAGACATGAATGTGCAAAAATAAAAGTGAACAAAAATAGACTTAACAGACAGGGATCATGACAGAGTACTATAAAATATGTTTCATTCTCCGCTGAGTGCCTCCCTGCCTCTCTCTCCTCAAGAACGTTCTGGCTTTACTGCTCGTCCGTGTCACGTGACATTGGAGACCAACTGCACATGTCGATCCTGCCGTACCATGTGACTTTGGGGACCAATCATAAATAAGTGACAGATTTTGACAAATCTACTTGCTCTAATATGAATTCATTTTTCACCCTGTGATGTGAACCTGGCTGTCTTTCTCTTCAATGTGGTCCCCAAGTACATTTCAAAATGTAAGAAAACATAAAAAATAATACTGAGACCACATGCCCATACCATAAATCTTATAAAGACCAAGCTGTAGAAACAGAACAAGATAAATATTTCTATGAAAATCTTTGTTGACTTGTATTTCTTACCTTTAGGTGGCTAATATAGCCTTTCTATCAGAATTTTTGAAAGAGAAAACAAATTGGGCAATATTATGTTGTGGATATTTTACTTCTATACACAAATTTATGCTATGATTATATTTTATTTAACATTATATTTTACCTGCGTGCACAAACTTTTTAATTTAATCGAAGTTTCTCCCTAAAAAAATTTCTGAATGACCTCCATACTCCTTTTTATTCGCCTGGAATGTGTACCTTTTGAACGTGAGTCCAATATTTTATTATTTCTTCAAAAGTATCGATATCGTATCGAATTGAAAACATTGGTATCGCCCATCCCTAGCACAGAGCATGTCCACAGACTTAGAAACTGAAGAGGACGGCCTTAATCACTAATAAAAGAGAAATAAACACAGGGAGGCTGTGATTTGTCTCTCTTTGTCCCTGCAGACAGGAACTGCTTTAAATAATGACTCAAATTCCCTGAGTGCGAGGACTTTTCTTGTTAAAATGTGAATATTTTGAAGACTTTTAGTCACAGAATAATTATTTTTTCACTTGTTGGTCTCAATGAGATGGGAGGAAAAGTTTGTGTAACATAAACCCCTTGTCATTAATATTAACTGTGTTTTATACATGCAAGTTCAGTTTCAGTTCTCATTTCAAATGTTTTTCTTTAGACTTTATAGTCCCATAACTTTTTTAACATTCAAGTGACATTGCTGCAGCACACCTATTCTTAAAGGTCACATATTCTGCAAAAATCACTTATCAGGCTTTTCTAACAAAAATATCTGCCCCTAGCCAGTCTATAATCCCTCAAGTACCAGCCGTTCTCAGATTTTCCCCTCATATGTCATGTGGGGAGTTAGCCCCGCCCCCTGGTTCTGTTGGCCCTCCCCACTTGGAAGAAAGTTCTCATTTCCTGATCCTCTTCTCAGCTGCCAGCTGAGAGAGCTTTATAGCATAAAGCTTCGCCTCCTCCTTTATAGCATAAAGCTTCACCTCCTTCACCCCAGCCTCCTCCTTTATAGCATAAAGCTTCACCTCCTTCACCCCAGCCTCCTCCTTTATAGCATAAAGCTTCACCTCCTTCACCCCAGCCTCCTCCTTTATAGCATAAAGCTTCACCTCCTTCACCCCACCCTCCTCCTTTATAGCATAAAGCTTCACCTCCTTCACCCCACCCTCCTCCTTTATAGCATAAAGCTTCACCTCCTCCACCCCAGCCTCTTCCTTTATAGCATAAAGCTTCACCTCCTCCACCCCAGCCTCTTCCTTTATAGCATAAAGCTTCACCTCCTTCACCCCAGCCTCCTCCTTTATAGTTTGAAGCTTCATCTCCGACATCCCAGCCTCCTCCTTTATAGCATGAAGCTTCACCTCCAAATTGATTCAGCACCACTGCTAATGTTAGCTACATTCTGCAAACCAACTGTCATAAGATTTACCCATGCTGCTTTGATCCCATCTTAAACAAATAGTGCTCTTTTCTTTACTTCAGCCTAGTCAGCTAAATACAATCAAAATGTGCGTTTGATTTGATTTGGAATAATTAGCATGGGAACATCTCTACCTTGAAGACATTTGCAATCATTTCCTCCTGCTGTTGTTGAGTCTCCAGTGTATGAGGCTTGACAGGTCATGAATCATTAGGAATCGGCACACTTCAGTCAGTTACACCGCCATCATTTCATCATATTGGAAACGGAAAGCATTTGCGTCCTGCTGGTGCAGTCGTGCAGCGGTTAAGAGAGCTGCACTGGGTTTGGAGCAGTAAATTAACTTCTCTCTTCTCCTCCATAACTGCTCTGCATCCTGTTTACCAAGTGTTCCTCTCTGCTATGAGATATGGCCTTTGGCTCCCAGTGTAATGTACAGTATCAAATCGCTTCTCTTAAAGGAGCAATCATGCAGCGCTCCAGGGGATGCACAGCAAAGTAATTGAACAGTCGCCTGGAAGCCGCTGACATACGGTGTGACACCTCCGGGCTCTGACTGGTGGGTGTTGCGGTCTGCTTTAGCTTGGGTCATAAATATGGGAATGGCCTTGAATCCCAGCTGGGAAACACTGGGAACACTGGAGGCGAATGACAGCTACCTCATCGCCTACCCCCATACTCAAGAGTGCATAGATTTACTCAGCTGGCTGCTGGTGTAAATGAACTGAATCCTTTAGTGAGCCCCATGGGGGATTTTTGATGTACATTTCCACTGGTAAAGTTGTCAGGCCTGGTTGAAGCCCGCACTAAGGTTGAACGGCATCAGTGTTCAATATTCTCTCATGGTTTGAATGGGTTTCTTTCAGGTGGGTTCACATGTGCAACCACCTGGTGCTTTTAAATCTATCCCCTTCAAAAACAAGTATACAAGATCAGCTCTGCTGCTTGGACCCTTGAACTGTAGCTGGCAATGCATAGTGGCCTCCCACTGCTCAGAAGTACCAAAAGAATCATTTAACCCATAGCATTACATAGCATTACATGATGTACTTTTGTCATTCTTTGGTTTGGGTCCCAGGAAGAGAGAACAAACTTGCAATGTATAAAAGGATGTAAATAAAAAAAGGGTTTCAAAAGTAAGTCTTAACGCCTTTTTGGGCAGATTTTTCAAAACAAAACCTGGGAAATCTTGTACATGAAATCATTCATCATGACTGTTATGTAAATGACTGGCAAAATAGATACTCCAGCTCATTTTTTCAGAGACAAAATAAAAAAAAAACTATTCAGAACCTTGGGGCCATTTTCAAAGAACACATGGATTTTCCACTTTGTGTAATTATGCCCCTCATCCCTACCATATTTCTCGTGCTTCTGTTCAGTAATGAGCTGAGCGCACCTCCGCTCCAAGCAGCAGCGAGAGCACTAACGTAACATCTGACTGCAGGATACCACCCTCGTAGTCAGATCCCTGCATCACGACTGCGCTTTCACATGCAAACCAACAACCGTCCTGGAAAAGTAATTGCCGTTCTGCAAAAATCCCCGGCGCTGTGCTGCAGCGTGCACGCTCATAAACTCCCCCCGCTGGAAAATCTGCTCAGAGACGGACGGCGGAATTACTCGGTGCCGTTATTGTTCGCAAATAAAACCAAAGCGTAATAAAAGAGATCCTTTAAAAATTCATGTGAGGCGAATGAGAAGAGAGGCTGAGCGCTGTGGGTGGCGGACATGAGCTGTGTTTGTGTGTTTGAAGGGGGGGAATGTATGAGGCTTTATTTAAAATTATTCTGGTCATTAAGCTGCATCAGCGCCTGTGTGTCACAGCGTTCTGCCCCCGACTCAGGCTTACCGTGGGAGTGGGTAGCTTATGCATTTATGGCTATGCATGGTGGGTACTTGAGTTTGTGTGTGTTTCTCCATGTGAATGAAGATTTAGGAGCTTGTGCATGTATGTAAGGCTTGGTGTTGTATAATGTGCATGAGAGCAGGAGTTTGTGTGTGTGGGGTTACATTATTACAGTATTTTCATTCATACCTGTGTGAGTATGGATGCAGGTTCCAGCGTATGCATGGATTTATGTGTGTGTTGGTGGCTGTGTGTGATCAGAATACTATATCAGTGCATCGTCTGCATGCGTGTGTGTTTAAAGTGTATGTATGTGCACCATTTGCTGTCTTTACTTATGTGTGGCTGTAACCTTCTCAGCTCTGTCTCTGCTCTGTAGTGTTTGTATCTTATGGAGGTGTAGCTTGTGTATTCAGGCTGGTCTTTTTCACTGTTCCAGGTAATGCTCACTAAGCCTAATGCTCTATAATGCCAATGTAAACCTACATAATCCCCTCTCCACTCTGCATCTTAGAAACAAGATTCATAAGATGCTCTGGGCTTAGATCCTAAGTTTGTATGACTATTAACTCAAGAATGAGTGAGGTGAAGTTTTCAATGATAGCATGGGCTGCGTATATTGCAGCAATGGAGATGAGACTTGGGTGATTATATGAGGTATTCAAAGATTGGATCTGCACCAATATGTCCAATATGTAACGTCTTTCTTCATTTTTAAATCCCTTTAGGATCATGTCTGCTGCTAGCTTTGCATGCTTATTGAGTAATTGTGTCCCACAGTGCCAGGCTGTGACCGCCAATGGCAGGTCACTGCATGACATGTCAAACTGCACATCTTTGACTGTGCAGATCATGCAGGAGAGAAAGGCAGACAGAGAGCCTGTGATGTGCTAGTGGAGAAGGGATTATAGAAGTCTTTGACTTTTCATTTTTGTTTAGTTTATCTTGTATTTTTTGTCCCACAACTTTTTCAAAGTTCAAGGGTCATTACTGCAACACACATATTCTTAAAGCCAAGGTTGTCCCAAAAAAAGGATGTTTCGAGCTTGACGTTGCACCACAGGGTTGATGCTTTACAAACTTTGAAAGATAGCTTAGGGCTTGAAGGGCTATGGATGAACTGATACATTGGTTTTATATCTTTATCAGCCAACATCAGCCTGGGATTGGGGGATTTCAGAAAAACCTCACCTTCCTGTCTGCTTTGTGCCACCTGTGACATTTGGTGGAGGAGGGAGGAGGCTGGCTTTCAGGGCTTGGGCTAGGCCCCTTATCTCCAGTGAAGGCAGATCTTTATGCGTCAGCAAACCAGGACATTCTGGACATTTTGGACAATGCTATGCTTCCATAACCTTGCAAAGCAGTTTGATATGCCTGTTTCCTTGTTTCTCACTGGTGAATCTATCTTGCAGAGCTCCCATCTGCACCATTTGGGCCTGGTTAGAAAGTGACAGGACCAATCGGCGACGAGGGGCAGTACTTTCGAGCACAGCGGATTCGTAAACAAGCAGCAGCAAGAGCTGGTGCAGTTATGGAGAAAGAGATTAGCGTGGATGCTGCTAAAGCGCCAGTTTCATCAGAACTTGATGACATTTCTTCATTAAAAGAAGAACAAAGAACAGCAGTGAGTTGTTTTCTTTTCAAAAACGACAAAAGTTGAGTACTGACATGTCTGTAGTCGCCATGTTTCATGTTATTCGTCAGTAGCTGCACACGCGCAGAATGATAGCGGCTATGTCATGTGTTTTGTTGCTCTGATTGGCCAGTAGAGATGTGACAGACAGAGTGTTCACCCAATCATACTCCGAGTTTTTTTCAAAGCCTCTGCCTTTTCACAAAGGTTTTCTATTGAAGCTTTCCCAGATGGATGTGTGAAACACATCCATCTGGCGTGTCAGGTTAATGTGTCCAACTGTGTGCCAACAGTTTGAGGAAGGCCTTTTTCTATTCCAACAAGACTGTGACCCGGTGCATAAAGGACTGTAAAGACATGGTTTTTTGAGTTCACTATGGAAGAACTTGACTGGCCTGCACAGAGCCCTGACCTCAACCCTATCGAGCACCTTTGGAGACTGCAACCAGGCCTTCTTGTCCAACAACAGTGCCTGACCTTATAAATGCTCTACAGAATGAATGGGCACAAATTCACTCAAAAACACACTGAAATCTTATGGAAAGCCTTCTATTAAGAGTGGAGACTGTTATAGCTGCAAAAGGGGGTCCAACTAAGAGATTTCTACTGAAAGGCAACAGTAGGAGCTCAGCAGGCTGAGAACAGCTGATGTAATCCTGGGGCTCAGATTTTCCAAACATGGCTATTTCCATTTTCTTTTTGTTGATATTCATCTCAGTCAGTAACGTAAACATATACATTCAAAGTAACACATCTTGACATAACATTTACTATGAGTTGGCGATTTGGAGAAGTGAGTATTTTTTGCACATTGTGTCATAGCCCCCTTTAGAGGAGCATTGTATGCCTTATCCAAACCGAATGATTCATGCAACATGTTTAATCTGGATTGTCCATCCATTCATCCTGTTGTCCATCCTGGGTTGTCATGGAGGGCTGGAGCCTTTCCCAGCTGTTATTGGGTGAGAGGCTGGGTACACTCAGGCACTCTCACTCTCACAGTTATAGCAAATTAAGGTGGCTTTCACATTAGGGGCCCGGTCCCGGATCCGAGCGCACTTGAGCCCAAAGTCCGGTTTGTTTCGGTAGTGTGAATGCAAATGAACCGTGTCCAGGCACTGGGCCCGGGCCCACTTAGGGAGGTGGTCTCGGGCGTGGTTCAAGTGGACTCTGTCACGGTTCGGATGAGATGTGAATGCAACCGCGCCTGGATATGGGACAGAGCGTCGTATCAGCTTTATGAAATCATCATAAAAACCTCACTTCATTCCACAGCTCGGCAGTTTGTTCACATTTTTCCTCATAAAAGAGCAGAAATCATCAGAATCCAGCCAATAAACGGTCTGTTGTGACTCACCTTACGGATGAACACAAGTCGGAGTCAGTGAGAGGAGGTGCAAAGGCAATAAAAGTCTCCTGTCACCTCAAAAACCGCTGTATCTGCACAGCGTGAGCCCATTTAATCCTCTGAGCTGTAGTAGATGTGCAGATAAGAAGAGCGAAGTTGCTGGCATTTTAAAAGTGATTTTAATCATCCATGGCTGCAGGATGGACTTTTGCTGGGTCAAAACAAAAGAAATCTTCGCTCAGGTCACGACCCCAGTGGTTGCCATTGTAGCTTCTTCTTCTTTCTCCTCCTTTGTGGGGTTGTAAACCAGCTACGTGCATACCGCCACCTGCTGTTTCAGACTGAGTAAATACGCAAGTGGGCCCAGGCCCGGTTCGATGATGCTAGCGTGAAAGCAAGCCAGAGCGGGGAGGGGGAGGAATTGCGCCGCGGCGCGGTTCAAAACAACTGGGCCTAATGTGAAAGCGCCCTAAGAGTCACCAACCAACCTAACAAGCATGTCTTTGGTGGTGGAGGTTGAAGTACCTGTAGAGAACCCACGCTTGTAAGGGGGCAACATGCAAAAGAGCCAACACGTGCAAGGAGTAAACATGCAAAAGAACACACCCATGCATAGGATGAACATGCAAAAGAACACACTCATGCATAGGATGAACATGCAAAAGAACACACTCATGCAAGGGTGGAACATGCAGAGGAACCCATGCATGCATGGGGAGAACATGCAAACTCTGCACAAGACTCAGCTGGGAGGCAGCAGTGCTAACACCAGGGCCACTGTGCATTCCTTAATATTGGTTGTTTTACATCATTAATGATTTAAAATCAATGATCTGACTGTATATTTTTTATCCCATGCCCCCACCATGTTTGTAGGGTTTGGTAATTTCCCATTTTTCTGAGTCAACAACAGTATAAAAACTTTCTAATAAGGTGTGAGGTCTAAACTTTCTAAGGCTCCTTCTGGACTCCACACACTGAGAATTTTATTACCGTGCTTTAGAGTCAATCTACTCTCCTCCTCCTAATCTTTTCCTGCAGGGAAACATATTCCTCTATTTTCCTTCACAAAGCTCTTTGCATTCAAACATTTCAAGCTCATTTGCCAACAGTTCATGAAACCACGCTGACCTGGCTTGCTCTTTCACTTACCTTTATCTGCTTCCGTCCATCACTGTATTCCTCCTTCGCCTCCCCAAGTATTCCATTATTCAACGATTCACCTTTAGCACCTCTCCTCTCCTGCTGTCTCTTGCACTAAATCTAGTTTTAGACTTTATTGTCCTTGAAATTAGGTTTGCAGCAAAGCCTGCCACACGGTACATACAATAAACAGAATCTACCGGAACATATGAGACACTCGCGTTAAAGATGAACCGTGGAACGAGTGGAAGATTGACTGACCGGGGAGTCTGAGAGCCTTTGGCTTCTATTTTCCTTTATCTCCTTTCACAGTTGTCTATCCATCTCTGTGCCCTTTATAACTCTGCTGCTGTTCAACTGTTTGCTCAGTTTAAGAGTTACCAAAAAGACAAACGACCCCCAGCTCTTCAAGTGCTGTAAGTTTGAGTAATGATGTTTTAACAGATACTTGTCAGGGAAAATTAAATGTCCACTGTCCTCATTTACTGGTATACTTATAATGCTAAGAAAACTTTTTGGCACATACACTATAGCACCAAAAGTATTCACTCATCTGCCTTGATTCGCGTATGAACTTAAGTGACATCCCATTCTTAATCCATAGGGTTTAATATGGCATCGGTCCACCCTTTGCAGCTAGAACAGCTTCAACTCTTCTGGAAAGGCTTTCCACAAGGTTTAGGAGTGTGTTTATGGGAATTTTTGACCATTCTTCCAGAAGCTCAGAGGTCACACACTGATGTTGGACAAGAAGGCCTGGCTCTCAGTCTCCTCTCTAATTCATTCCAAAGGTGTTCTATGGGGTTGAGGTCAGGACTCTGAGCAGGCCAGTCAAGTTCATCCACACCAAACTCTCTCATCCATGTCTTTATGGACCTTGCATTGTGCACTGGTGCACAGTCATGTTGGAACAGGAAGGGGCCACCCCCAAACTGTTCCCACAAAGTTGGGAGCATGGAATTGTCCAAAATCTCTTGGTATGCTGAAGCATTCAGAGTTCCTTTCACTGGAACTAAGGGGCCAAGCCCAGCTCCTGAAAAACAAGCCCACACCGTAATCCCCCCTCCACCAAACTTTACACTTGGCACAATGCAGTCAGACAAGTACTGTTCTCCTGGAAACCACTAAACCCAGACTCGCCCATCAGTTTTCCAGATGGAGAAGCGTGATTCGTCACTCCAGAGAATGCGTCTCCACAGCTCTAGAGTCCAGTGGCGGCGTGCTTTACACCACTGCATCCAACGCTTTGCATTGCACTTGGTGATGTATGGCTTGGATGCAGCTGGTCGGCCATGGAAACCCATTTCATGAAGCTCTCTACGCACTGTTCTTGAGCTAATCTGAAGGCCACATGAAGTTTGGAGGTCTGTAGCGATTGACTGCAGAAAGTTGGTGACCTCTGCGCACTATGCACCTCAGCATCCACAGCCCCGCTCCGTCACTTTACCTGGCTTACCACTTGGTGGCTGAGTTGCTGCCGTTCCCAATGGCTTCCACTTTGTTATAATACCACTGACAGTTGACTGTGGAATATTTAGGAGCAAGGGAGATTCATTCTATCTAATGTAGACAGCCCTGGATCTGGTCTGATAGATGCATTTTAAATGAGCATGGCCTTTGCAGAACTGCTGATGTTGCTGGACTTGTCCAATAATCAGCATTTGCAACTTTTTGTCCTTTGACCATGATGTCCACAATTATTTAGAAATGAGAAAATCATCACTAAATGAGCCTGCAGTGTTTGAAAGATTCATGTTTTTTGTGCGCCTCCTCCCTCCAGAACCACAGTGATAAAGAAAATAAACACCACTTTTACCCTCCAATGTTCTGCTTTGTATCTTTGCACTCACCAACTTTATTTTATCCTCACACTCCTCTGTCTTTGCTTCTCTCTATCATCTTCGGTCTAAACTGGGAAAAGCCCATTAGATTATGGAGTGTGATTCCTCAAATGTACACCTATACACCAACACATACAGAAATGCATACACTCGCCTGTTTCGGACCATAAATCGTTGTCTCCATTATAGTTCTGCCAATAGTGCCTCCATGCTGGCTGCACAGCTTCTTTATAGCACGGCTTTGATGTATATGTGTGGCTGTGGCGGGCGGGTGGGGCAGGTGACAGAATGAGGTTGGGAAATGAGCGAGAGGGGGGATCCACAGGAAGGAGGAACACTGGACCGATACCAAGCGCTAAAGAGACAGGGCGAGAAAAACAAAGAAAGTATGCAAACACATCAATAGAGAGCAGGCCTACGGGGGATAACAGCTGCAGACAGGAAGCTCAGTATGTTATTATTGTGCTGAAGCCGACACGTGGCATCACTGCTGCATGGCATGTGTCATCATCTCTGTATTTCCCGGCTACAATGCTTTTCATTCGGCGCCTGCTTGTCTTTGATCTGTATGGCATGTCTGGTGAATTATCCTGCAGGAAAACCATAAAAATGCTTTTTTTCATGTCTCAGCATGTTAATGGAAGTAAGGAGAACCTGTTCTAGTCCTGTGCAGAGCTTCGAAGGATGCAGCCTGTGATGGTTTGTCCTTCAGAGGAAGTGAGGACCATGCCGAACCTATTTTTGCTCAAAGAGCTCTAACTGACAGGTTAGATTATCTTCATCTAGTAAGGAGCAGGTCAGATCAGCATTTTTAAACAGTATCTCAGAAGGGTCACCTTGTAAAGCTGATGGTCTGACCAGATCGCTCATCGAGCTGAAATCTCTGCTCCCAGAAGAACGGCCAGATCAGACCGTTTGATCAGAATTAGAAAATGTTTTTCAAAGTGAAAAAAGATTTCTGCCAATTAAATTTTAAAAAGCATGCAATGTAAAGTAAGTGCATAAATATTCACCCCTATTAAAGTGACCTGAACTAGGAGAGGTCCAGTCACTGGTTAATCGGTATCCCTGGCTACCATTGCACCATGGAGACAAAATAACACTTCAAGCAACTTAGAGAAAAGGTTAATGAAAAGTTTAAGTCAGGGGATGGATTCAAAAGCAAACATCCCCCAGAGTTCAGTTAAATCCATCATAAAGAAATGAAGGAATATGTCACATGTGTAAATCTGCCTAGATCAGGCCGTCCTCACAAACTGAGTGGGCGTGCAAGAAGGAGACTAGTGAGAGAGGACACCAAGACACCTATGACTACTGCTGAGATGGGAGAGACTCTGCAGAGAACAACTGTTGGCCGGGTTCTTCACCAGTCAGAGCTTTATGGGAGAGTGGCAAAGAGAAAGACACTGTTGAAGAAAACTCTGATTCAATCTGGACTAGAGTTCACCAAAAGGCATGTGGGAGACTCCATGGTCAATAGGAAGAAAGTTCTTTGAGCTTTTTGGTCATACACACTGCACATTACCACTGTGAAGCACGGTGGTGGCAGCATCATGCTGTGGGGATGCTTCTCAGCAGTCGGCCCTGGAAGGCTTGTAAAGGTAGAGGGTAAAATGAAAGCAGGAGAATACAGACAAATCCTGGAGGACGATCTTATTCAGCCTAAAGCAGTGTTACTCAACCCTGCCCAACCAAAGAGCCATACTGTTGAAAAATACCTTTGCAAGAGTCACAATCTAAGTAGTGAAAAGTGGCAAAAATGGGTATAAGAGGAAAAAAAAATAAGTTAAAGGTGGCAAAAATAAGTTTGTAGTTGTAAAAACTGATTAAAAGTGGGACAAAAGGAAAAAAGGTGCAAAAAAAAAAAAAAAGCAAATAAGGGCACGGGAATATACAGACATAAAATTAAAGTTGACATACAGAACCAACTTTATAAGTGTAGGAAACAAACTCTTTAATGTGACTTGCAATGGATAATTTCTGAGGTCACAGTTTCCCTTTTTAAGGTTTTGTGGGGGAATATTTCAAATTAGAAGGGACATATTATGCAAAAATCACTTTTTCAGGGCTTTCTGACAAAAATATGTACCCTGGCCTGTCCACAACCCCCTCAAATACTAGAAAAATCCCCCCTACACCTTTCAGAAAATGTGTGCTGAAACAAGCCGTTCTCAAATTCCAGTTAGGACCTTAACTTTGGATAAAAGTGTCTGTAATATTGTAACATCAGGAGTGCCACATCCATTTCCTGGGAGGGGTGTGGTCAGGGGCGGAGTCAGACAACTAATTACCATTTAAAACCACAGACACAGAAACAGCTCGCTCTGAGCAGGGCTGAAACAGAGGATCTTTTCGACAATACTGGAGGGTTTTTCAGCAACAAACTTCACAGGCATGTTTTGGGGACCTGTGAGAACAATATAAAGTTGTCTTAAAAGGGTAAAATATGTCCCCTTTAAGACATAAAAGAGCCACAAATCATCAAAAAAGAGCCACATGTTGAGTATCACTCGTCTAACAGAAACTATGACTCGGGAGAAGATTTGTTTTCCAGCAAGACGATGACCTGAAGCATGCAGAGAAAGCTACACAGAAATGGTTTAGAGACAACAAGGGGAATGTTCTGGAGTGGCCGAGTCAAAGCCCAGACCTCAATCCAATAGAGAATTTGTGGCTGGACACGAAAAGGGCTGTTCATACCTGATACCTGAACAACCTGACAGAGCTTGAGCAAAGAAGAATAGAGTCGAATTCCAGAGTCCAGATGCTTGAGCCTGACTGAGACCTATCCACACAGACTCAGAGCTGCAGCTCAAGGTGACTCCACTAAATACTGACTAGAAGGAGGGGAATATTTATGCAGTCACTTATTTTACATTACATATTTTTATTAAATTGACTCTGCTCTGCAGAACTCTGTTCCCACTTTGACATCAGAAAGTTTTTTTTTTTTAATAAAACGGTGCATAGTATCCAATCTGAAATTGCATGTGCACCAAAACCCCCAAATAATTCAGATTTATAAAATGTAGAGCATGCACATCTTCATGCAATGTTCTCATTAGAACTCCTGAGGATTTTCTTTCTCAATGGGTACACTCCTGGTTAAATAAACAAATAAATCATAAATTCAGTAACATCAAGCAGCTGTCCAAACACCTAATTTCTCATGTTTAGTAATATAAATAATAATAATATATTGTTTATTGCTGAGCGGTTCATGAAAGACTGCAGTTACAAACTACAAGAAAAACAAAAGAAAGAAGAAAGAAAAGTAAACAGAGCTTCTTTAAAAGTTGGAATTTAAATGCTGGCATCACAAACGGCAAAACGACAAGAAGTAATAAGAAGTGTGATCTCCTCAGTGATAGCACAGGCTGAGAGCATCCTCTCCTCCCTCTGGTCTGCCTGGGAGCTCTAAGCCTGTCGTAAATGCTGTTGTAATGTTAGTGTGTGTGTGTGTGAGTGTGGCTGCTGCAGTACTGTCAATAAGTGCTTGATGGCCGAGCCTGTGACCGCCTCTCTCTCTCTCTGCAGCAGCTCAGAGGAGATGGATGGTGAAAGAGCCGGGGCCCCTCAGCGACTCTTATCTCCCCCTCTCCTCACCTCCATCACTCCGTCCTGAATATTCTGCCATTTTCCCCCCTCTGGTCTCCCTTCTGTCCACTCTTCCTCTCTCTCTCTTGCCTTCTCTCGCCATCTTTTATGTGCCCTCCCTTCCTTCTTTCTTAACCTTTTTCTGTGAATGAATGTTTCTCATTTCCTTCCCCTGCAGACAGTCTCTTCATGTCGTCCTTTATGTCTCCTCGCTCCTCCTCTCTCCTCTCCAGCTTTTAAAAAATACTATTTTGGCTGTGAGTCGATAAATCTCTTTCCTTATCTGTCTCTGTTGTTTCATGCTTTCTCTGGGCTTGTTGCTGTGCAGCGTGTGTTTCAGGCAAGTTGACTCACTAACAGAATTTGCTATAAGCTGTATGAGCTCTCTGCTGTAGAAACAAGGCCACTGTATTGTTTTAAAGGCTTCAAATTTTCAGAATCTCATATTTTGACTTTGAAACTCTTTTCACATGTCTCTTCATTTATTTATGATGTATTTTAATTAATAGCACTGGTATAATTCCTCCAAGATTAGCTCCGCAATAAGCAGTAATTGATTACTCTGATGACCATCAACAGTCACAGAGTCACTCTGATGACCATCAACAGAGTCACTCTGATGTCCATCAACAGTCACAGAGTCACTCTGATGACCATCAACAGTCACAGAGTCACTCTGATGACCATCAGCAGTCACAGAGTCACTTTGATGACCATCAACAGTCACAGAGTCACTTTGATGACCATCAACAGTCACAGAGTTACTCTGATGACCATCAACAGTCACAGAGTTACTCTGATGACCATCAACAGAGTCACAGAGTCACTCTGATGACCATCAGCAGTCACAGAGTCACTCTGATGACCATCAACAGTCACAGAGTTACTCTGATGACCATCAACAGTCACAGAGTCACTCTGATGACTATCAACAGTCACAGAGTCACTCTGATGACCATCAGCAGAGTCACTCTGATGTCCATCAACAGTCACAGAGTCACTTTGATGACCATCAACAGTCACAGAGTTACTCTGATGACCATCAACAGTCACAGAGTCACTCTGATGACCATCAACAGTCACAGAGTCACTCTGATGACCATCAGCAGTCACAGAGTCACTCTGATGACTATCAACAGTCACAGTGTCACTCTGAAGACCATCAACAGTCACAGAGTCACTCTGATGACCATCAACAGTCACAGAGTCACTCTGATGACTATCAGCAGTCACAGTGTCACTCTGAAGACCATCAACAGTCACAGAGTCACTCTGATGACCATCAACAGTCACAGAGTCACTCTGAAAGGCTCTCTGTGGTAAAATGCCTCACTTTATTCACCTCATGTAAATCTGCCCACACCCTTACTAGCATGTTTTACACTCTGATCATGTCTAGTTGGCATCCTTGAATCTTGTAACCATTCTAACAATGGCACAGAGAAAAAAAATATCTCCAAGAGCTCGCACATTGTCACATCTTATTCTTTGTATTTTTCCAGTTTTATTTCTTTTTTATATTAAACATCTAATTCGTGTACATTGAGGGCAAAGCTAACTGGGGTTAAATTCCTTGTTGTGTCGGATACTTGACCACTAAACCTGATTCTGATTGATTGACTGAATAGATGATTGGCTTACTGAGGTCACATGTGACTTGTTGAACTGAATAGACTTATAACCTTGAGTCAGCCTGGAGAAGAGAAAGAGGGATAAAAAGTAAAGCTAAGAAAACTGAAGCCTCTCTGAACTAAAAGTCTTTTACTGTGTCTTTTTAATTTGATTTCCACAACATTGCATTAAAATATCTCCTTATTGGACTCGTTGTTCTGCATCAAAGCTATCTCAGCATCCTAAAAACAGTAGACTCTTTGTGAAGTTTTTCCATTGGAGTATTATAGTCGAACAGAGACCTCAGACTAAGCCTTTGTGTAATTAGAACACAGCCTGAGAGAGGGCAATGAAAAACAAAAAGCAGCCGTCTGAATGGGATCAAAATGAAACTGAGAGCCGTTGCATGCTCCTTCTGATTGCCTGGCTTTCACTACTGATATACAACGCAATTATAAAGTCTCACACCAAGTAAGAAAGAGGCGGGCGGTCGGGTTGTGGCTGGAATGGGAGTTTGAATACTAAAAGCACTGATGGTTTAATAGCTACCGGCTAGTTTTGGCTCCAGTTCAGAAATGTGAAGAGTGAGCTAATCAAAGCTGACAGTCTCCCGTGGTTTCTAAAGACAGTTCATAATCTGCCGTTAGAGCCGACTCTCGCGGATTCTAAATATTGTATTATTATATTCTCTGAATGCAGCACAGCTACGGGCCAAAGCTCCCTCAGATCTCTCTGAATATTTCATTTCTCTCTAAACTCAGATAAACGGGGTCTTTATCTGCGCTCCAGCTTTGGGTTAAACTCAGAGTCAGGAAATTTTGTGGGAAAAACGATCCCTAAAGGCAGCTTATGTGTTGTGGGTTTGAATTAGTTTTCCATTCTCTATGAAGAAATGACAGCGTTGTACGAAACTATTACAAGAGAATTAGCTGGGATATACCATGTTGTTAGAGGAGGAGGTTTTCTTAGGGTCAAGTGAGGGAAGTGCATGTCAGTTCAAGCCAATAAAGCTGCAAATAAAAGTCCTAAACATGGCTTGAGAGCGTGCAATAACTGCTCACAACTCCTTCTTGATAGAAAATATAGAAAATCTAATCCCAGGGCAAGAAAATAAAATATAAAAGAGCATTTTCAATTATTTACTCAGAAACTGTGGAGGTTAACGTGTCAAGCTGATCAGAGTGGTGTTGAATCCTCAAAAGGAAGATTGTTGAAGTTTTCCTTCTTTCCTTCCTCCCTTCTATCCATCCATCCATCCATCCATCCATCCATCCACTGACCCAACCACCCCTTCTTCCTTACATCCATCCATCCATCCATCCATCCATCCATCCTTCCATCCATCCTCCCTTCCATCCATCCATCCATCCATCCATCCATCCATCCTTCCTTCCTTCCTTCCTTCCATCCAACCTTCCTTCCATCCTTCCATCCATCCATCCATCCATCCATCCATCCATCCTTCCTTCCCTCCCTCCTTCCATCCATCCATCCATCCATCCCTCCATCCTTCCTTCCTTCCTTCCATCCAACCTCCCTTCCATCCATCCATCCATCCATCCATCCTTCCTTCCTTCCATCCATCCATCCCTCCATCCTTCCTTCCCTCCTTCCATCCATCCTTCCTTCCATCCATCCATCCATCCACCCACCCAACCACCCCTTCTTCCTTCCTTCTCTCATCCATCCTTCCATCTATCCTCCCATTTTTCCATCCTTCCATCCATCCATCCATCCATCCATCCATCCATCCATCCATCCATCTCCTTCCGTCCTTCTTTCCTCCCTTCCTTCCTTCCTTCCTTCCTTCCAGTGCTGGGTCCTGGTGGTAGCAGGTTGAGCTAGTCCACCCAGACATCCTTTTTTCCAGCGATGCTTCACAACTTCTGCTGGGAGATCCCAGGAGTTCCCAGACCAGACAGGATATATAATCTCTCCAGTGCATTCTGGGTCCTTCCCGAGGTCTCCACTCAGCCAGGTGCCCCCAGAAAACCTCCAAAGGGATGCATCCTGATCAGATCCCCAAACCACATAAATTAGCCCCTTTTGATGTGAAGGAGCAACGGCTCTGGAACCCACACCTTCAAAATGACCCCCTCAATGTCAAATAAAACGGTCCACAGAGCCTTTAATTGGACCATCTTTGTGGTGCTGTCTTCATCCTCCATGACGATGGTGTTTCATGCATTGACTGCGGTTTTGTCTCAGTGTTCAATTTATTCTGAAATGTCTCCACAAATTTTCTTTAGTTTTTCCTTTTTTATCAGGAATCAGATGTTTTGGGGTTAACTTTGGCACACACTTTTGTGGTTTTATCCTCATAAGAGCAGAAACATTGTTTAATAGACATACCTCATACTGTCAAGTGAGTCCAGAGTTTGCTTTGCTGATCTCTCCTTCTGTTTGATATAATTATTTATTTATATTTATCTCTTTCTTGATTGATTTTCATCTATAACTGAGTTTCTGCTTTATTCCCCCCCCCTCTCTCAGGTTCTCACGTCCACCATTGCCTCCATAGATTCCAGCTGTAGTCACCCTGTTGTGTATTACCAGGGGATTCGGCTTTGGCCACCTCTGACGAGTCAGCAGACGGAGAAAGGAGAAACCAAAGGAAGCCACAGAGCGACCTGAGTCTGTACATGGAAGTTTTCTTGCAGCTTTGATCAACCATTTGTCTTTGGAGCGATTCATCTCCAGTGTGGGTGTGGGAGCCATGTCAGCGCTGAGTGATTAATGCTGCGAAACGTTCCCCTAATGTGGGGAGGAACAGAGCCGGTGGGTGATGTAAAATATGTTTTCAGAATAGGAAATAGGATGGAGAGATCCCAGAGCCAAAACAACAGTTATTTATAAAACAGAGAGAAGAAAAGCAATGATATAGAACAGATAATTCTGTAGGAACAGGTCTGGTGGTGTAAGATGTAGACTCTAGTATGAGAGAGTGAAGAGGCCATTAAGATGAACTTTAAAAGTACAAGTCAGAACCATTGGAAGATACTTTATCTGTTCATAAAGCAGAAATCATGCAAGTATTTTTACTCAACTTGTCCTTAACTCCACAAGTGTGCCTTATGTTCAGAGTTAAAAACCTTCATCATGGACTCTTTCTGCCAAGGCTGGAGAGGCATTGTATTATCAAGGTGTCCTTCAGTAAAATTCAGCTGAAATTATCTTCAATCAGATTCAATTTTGGAGCTTGTAGATCAAGAATCAAGTGCCTCACACTCGGCCCTTGGAGATCCTGAGATCTGGTGGTTGTTTGCGTTGGGCCAAATCACAGCAGAGAACTCCAGATAGGGGGCAGGAGGTGATTTCTGCACAATCAGAATGCCAAAGTTTTTGCAGATTAAGGCTGTGCAAATGCTTTGAATTGGAAAGAAAAAAAAAAAGTCTGAGGTCATGGTCCTCTGCCAGGAAACGGTGGGTCGCCCCCTCTGGGTGGGGAGTGAGTCTTTGCCTCAAGTGAGGGAGTTCAGGTATCTCGGGGTCTTGTCAACGAGTGAGAGTAGAATGGACCGTGAGATTGGAGGTGGATTGGTGCAGCATCAGCAGTTTTGCAGGCGCTGTATCGTACCTAACCGTCGTGGTGAAGAGGAATCTATGTCCAGCCCTCACCTATGGTCATGAACTCTGGGTAATGACCGAAAGAATGAGATCCTGGATACAAGTGTCTGGGCTCAGCCTTAGTGATGAGGTGAGGAGCTCAGGACATCCGAAAGAATCTCAAAGTAGAGCCGCTGCTAGAGTCAGCTGAGGTGGTTCAGGCGTCTGATCAGGGCCTCTTGGGCACCTTCCTGTGGAGGCCTTCTGGGCTCGCCCTACTGGGAGGAGACCCCGAGGCAGACCCAGAACTCATTGGAGGGATTCTATCGCCCATCTGGCCTGGGAGCGCCTTGGAATCCCTCAGGAGGAACCGGAAAGTGTTGCAGGGGAGAGGGATGTCTGGGTTGACTTGCTTTGCCTGCTGCCACCGTGACCTGACCCCGGATAAGCAGAAGAAGATGGATGGAAAAACATGGACTTAAAGTCTCTGCCTAAAGTCTTGATTTGCAGAGTTAGACAATCCTAATAAGAGGTATGATTATGGAAAATTATGAGACTGTTTTTCATGACCCACTTTTGGGTCCAGACCCACCGGTTGAGAAAAGAGGCAATAAATGAAAGGGCTGGAATCCCTGATGGTAAATGCCATATTTTGATGTCTATACCCCACATACGATATACTAGTAATGTACATCTCTAATCCCTGCAGTTGTGTTGTCTGTCTCCGTCCTGTTTAACTTCTCCCCGTGTATTCAGACTTGTGTCTGTCATTGTAGAGGAGGAGGGGTGGGGATGGGGGGTTTGCCTCTGCATCTCCGTGCATACAGAAGGCGTCCTGTCCTCACAGCACCGCTGCCTGTTGGTCGATCGATTGCATCACTTAACTCCTCTCCGAGGTGCTGTGAACTGGTGTCGCCAGCCTGCCCAAGCTGCAAACTACATTAACTAATAAACCACGGTCCTCTGCGAGGCATATTTCCAATATGTTGGAGAGACAGGCCCATGCAAACGCCTCATAGCTCATGTGGATGTTTCAGTGTTGAGAGGTGAGCCCCGTAAATACAGCGCAGCCATGGAAACGAGGCAGCGCCGAGCCGAGAAGAAAATGAGTTCCTATAAAGATGTTTGGGTTTGAGATAGATCTACTTCTGCTAATGAGTCTCCATAGAGTGAATAATGGAGACTGTTGTCCTGAAGAAGAAAGAAGAATATCCAGATGTCTTTAACTTAACTTTCAGTAAAAACAATCCTTAGTTAAGCTTGCAAAAAAGCCTCTTTTTAAATACAAGTTATGAAACCCAAACAGGAAGATGAATTCAGCAGTTAGCTAGTATAAAGTGTGTAGCTGAAACAGAGATTTAGGACCACTCCAATAATTTCTTGAATAATGAGGTAAATTGAAACTTAAATTGCATGAATTAAACCATTTTTCTTGTGTGTTTTTGACTGTGAGAAGACTGATATACATGTTCAAGCCCAGTTGCTTAGCAGGCTGATTTGTTGTTGCAGATGTCTGCAGAGATTTTTGATATTTTTAATTATTCTTTGATGCAATATTTTAAGAAATAACTAAGCTACAACCCCCGATATGCACCAGGCCCCGAGGAGCATGAATGTGCTGCTTGCAGCTTTGATGTAAATTGTTGATTGAAAGTTCTGAGAACATTCTGGACTTGGCAATGGAATAAGACCAAAGCTGTTAGTTGCCAGAGTTAAAAAATGATGAGAAACAGATTTACTATATTTGAAAAAAACTATTATTTTGCATTTTAAAACTCATTTTTATAATCCCATATCAACAATGTTGAGCAGTTGTTTCCCGTGTGTGTATTAGTGATGAATCAAATGTCATCACATTTATATATTTCGTGATGTTGACTTTTAGACGGATAGTTTAAATGTGTTTTGCCAGTTTAGCCTTAAACTATAACTTAGAGCCAGGAAATAGCTTCATGGTACTTATTCTGTCAAATGCACTGCTTTATACTGTTAAACATTAAGGAATATATAGAAGTTCATGTACAAAATGACTCACTGACGTCCAATAATCTCTTCTTAATGTGGCAGAAGTTACACTTTTCAGGAGTTTGTGTTTAGCTGCTCTGTGCTAGGAAACCTGTTACGGTTAACTATTCAGCTACAAGATTTTCTCAGCAAGCAGTTTTTGTCAGGCTTATACGCTTAAACTATGAGTTCATAACTTTATGTAAAAATAACAAAACTGTTTTTAATTAAAGGAAAACAGAAAACCATAGATCAAAATTTACAGCAGAGGTTTTACCATGGACAACATAAACGTGCTATGTACAGAAAAGTAAGTGAATGGTAAAACAGAGATGTTTATATCACACGGCAGATTTCTGAGAGACTTTTTGTCTCTACTTTAAAAAGCTAATCTGGCAAATCTTCAATACTAAGCGTTTGGGAAAGGGCAAAACCTTTGAAAAAAACTTGGTGGGTGATTGGATGAATGTTCTGTCTGTCACATCTTTACAGGCCAATCAGAGCAACAAAACATGTGACGTCATCGCCGCTACCGACGTATGCATGCGCAGCTACTGAGGAATAAACTCCATAGAGAACTGCATAACGTGAACCATGGTGACTGCAGACATGCCAGTACACGACTTTTGTCGTTTTTGAAAGAAAACCAACTCACTGCTGTTCTTTGTTCTTCTTTTAACAAAGAAATGTCATCAAGTTCTGATAAAACTGGCACTTAAGCAGCATCCATGCTAATGTCTTCTTCCGACGGCACCGATCCGTTATTGCTGATTGCTTAAGTCATGATTCCACCGCGCCCTAAAGTACTGCCCCTCGTCGCTGATTGGTCCATTGACTTTCTAATCAGGCCCAAACTGTTCAGATGGGATCTTTGCAAGATGGATTTGCCAGTGAGAAACACGGAAACCGGCGAATCCATCTGCTTTGCAAGGTTATTACATAACCTTATGACCAATAACCAGCTTTTAACAGCAGTAAACCATATATAAAAGAACTGTGTGAACAGCTTCATTCTCCATTATTAGTCCATTGACTGATGATCTCAACTGTAACCTCTGATAAAACAATAACATGGTGATGTAAATTTTGACTTTTATCTCATATTCTGACCTTTTCAATTCCTGAATGTAACTTTTGATGCCATAATTTGACCTTTTAGACTAACAATTTAAAAATTTGAACTCATAATCTCCTGAGTTTGGATTTTGGCCTTCAAAAGTCAGGATTTTGAGTTTTATCTTATACATTTCTTCATATGTTTTAATCTTTTTCTGCATTGTAGGGTGAGTTTTTATGAAAATCACTTTTTAGATAGAATGTATTATTATTATTATTATTGTTGTTGTTGTTGTTGTTGTTATATTTGGACCATTTAAAGCATTAGTTTGACTTTTAATTTCACATTTTGACCTTTTAAACTAATAAGTTTGACTTAATGCCATATTTCAAACTTTTAGACCCATAATTTAGAATATGAACTCATCCAGCTCAGCTTTTTTATTCTTAGAACTCATGATTTCAACTTCCTACTTCATGTATTTCCTTTTCAAAAACATTATTTTGACTTTAAATTTCATTTTTTTGACCTTTTAAACTAAAAAGTTTGACTTTTCATCTCATGTTCTGGCCCATGACCTTTAGAAGAGATTTTGGGACATCATGAAACCACCATTATCCACAAATACAGAAAACTTTGAGCACTGGTGAACCTTCCCAGGAGTGGGCTGCCTACTATAATGACTCTAATGACCTTTAGAACTCATGATTTCAACTTTCTTCATCACATATTTGCTTTTAAAAAACATTATTTTGACTTTAAATTTCAAATTTTGACCTTTTAAACTCACAAGTTTTACTTTTTTCTCATAGTTTGAGCCTTTAAAGTCATGCATTTTGAGTTTTTTAATCTCAAAATCATTTATCATCAGTGCAGAGGGTTTTTTTTTTCCATGCCCTTGCTGTGATTTGGTTTGACACCCCTGATCTAGAACCTCATAGAAGCTTTTGCACTGAAAGTGTAGAAGGGAGTTAAGTGGTTGATGTCACAGCAGGATATGGAGAGCGTCCTCAGAGTGGACAGAATGATTAGTCACCAAAGCAGAAACAAAGACAGAAACAAAAGTTAAGTAGATTTTTCTTAGGCTTTTCCAAATGGGTCACACCATGAGAGCTCCTCCTCCTCCCCCTCCTCTTTTTTTCTGTCTGCTGATGGAGTTAGGCCAGCGGGCGGAGGGAGCGGTGACTCTCGGTGGTAAAAGGTGATTTATACACTGCGTAGGATGCAGACGCCGGCAGGATCGCAGAGGCAAGGGCAGAGAAGGAGGAGGGATTGAGAAAGCGGGGGAAGTAGAGGAGAGAAGAGAGGAAGAAAATGGGTTGGACAGAGAAGAGCCTTGAAGAAATGAATGGAAGGGGAAGAGAAGTATGGATGAAGAGGAGGAATCATGAGGAGTAGAGGATGCCTTGCCAGGTCAGTCGAGGTGGAAACTTGAAGTAGAGAAAAGCAGGAGTGACACAGAGGACCTCCGGAGGTGAAAATGCAGAGGAGATGAGGGCAGTTAGGAGGAGAGGGGAGGTCAGTGTAGGACACGAGGGAGGGAAGGTGGCATTGGAGGGAGAGATGAAGGAGAGAGAGAGGACAGGTGCTGCTTTACAATGAATGTGTTACTAAAGCAGAGCTGACAGGATCCGGCAGGACGTTTCTCCAGAGGTGAATCTATTATAGAGGAAGAAATGTGTGTCACCAGAAACTCACGCTTAATCATTACTTTTCAATTTGGAGTGCAAAACGTGAATAATTGTATCATTGGACTGAGTTTCTCTCACATCATCTGCATTATAAACACTTTGGATATTAATTCATTTGAAGTAGAGGATGGCTGTTATATAATGAAATGTAATTCAGCTCCTCTGAACCTGTATATAATACTAAACATATTCAACTCTCTGTTTACCTGCACAAATCAGCAATTCATACAGAGCTAGGAAAACATACTTCCCCCGTCTGATTACTATTTGTTTTTTGTTTGTTTGTTTGTTTTTTTGCATATTTATTTTTGCATATTTGTTTTAGCCCTACATGGAAAAGAAATTCCCACAATTTTTTGGACAGCTAAGTTCAGTTTCACTATCCAAACCCAGGCGTAATCACTGCCAGACCTGTTAGATCAGAAATCCCTTCTGGAAAAGGTTACAAAACCATTTGTAAGATTCTGGGACTCCAGCAAACCACTATTATCCACAAATGGAGAAAACTTTGAACACTAATGAACCTTCCCAGGAGTAGCTGGCCTATCAAAATGACTCCAAGAGTGCATCGATGGTTCATCCAGGAGGTCACAAAAAAACCCAGAACATCTAAAGACTCCATCCAACCAGGGTGAGAGCCATTACCCACAAATGGAGAAAACTTGGAGCAGTGGTGAACCTTCCCAGGAGAGGCTGGTCTACACATGGACGACTCATCCAGGAAGTCAAAGAAGAATCCAGAACAGCATCTAAAGTCTTGCAGGCCTCACTTGACTCAGTTAAGGTCAGAGTTCATGATTTATCAATCAGAAAGAGACTGGGCAACAATGGCATCATGGGAGAGTTCCAAGGCCAGAACCACTGCTGAGCAAAAACATTCTGATGATCCCCAAGACTTATGAGAAAATACTTTGTGGACTGACCAGACAGAAGTGGAACTTTTTGGAGCCTAATGTATCCACACTAGACGTGAATGATCGCCTATTTGCACGTATCCTATCTTAATGTACGATTATACGGAGTGTACTCGCTTACTTTTTAAAAAATTTGAGTAAAAAACTCACCCCAGCTGTGCATCAAATTGCATGTACATTAGTGCACATCAGATAACACAGAGCAGTGGGTTTCAACCTTTTTTTGCCCAAGGCACACCTAAGGTTAAGCCAGAGTCTCAGGGCCCACAATATATCCATACTGATAAAAAAATCAACTCTTTAAATGATGTTACAGTCAAGGCCACACATGAGGGGGGTAAAGGGGAGAGCTTTCAGAGTCCCAGCCAATTGGGGGATCATGGGGGTCAGCAAAACTGAGGTCCATTGTTGAATTAAGCTGTGATAACCAGTATATTTTACGCGATTAAAAAACACTCTTATCAAAGCAACAAAAAAATACATTTAAGTATTTATTTCTGCTTTGGCACGATATATTTAAATATCTACACAAAATTGATAGAAAAGTGGTCAAACAATGGTAAAAATGGGAAAAAAAGTGGCAAAAGTTGGCTTTTAGTGGTAAAAAATGTGGCAAAATTTGGAAAAAGGTAACCAACTGGGTTAAAAAACAAACAAAAAGGTGGGTTAAAATTGTCAAAGAAGAGGTGAAAATGGGCCACAATTGGCAAAAAAAAGTGGGAAAAATTGACAAAAATCGGTTAAATGTAACTAAAAGAAGAGGCAAAAATGGCAAAAAGCAGCAAACATTGGTTGAGGGAGTCAAAAGAAATGGCAAAAACTGTTAGAGTTGTTAAATTTGTCAAAAGTAGCATGAATAAATGATTTCAACATCTGAACCCACCAATATGCCACACTTTTCAGCTGTAGCTATGAAACTGTTAGCCAGGATGCTAGCACCAGTGCTACTGATCCAGCAGACATGCACCGATATTATCAATAAGTCATTACCCATTCTCTGGGATTATCAGGGATTCAGTGAATCCTGTGGGCAGACCTGGGCACAGTACATTTCATAGAGTTGTAGTAATAACATACAGTCGTACAAATTCCCAAAGCACACCTAGACTTGCCTTAAAGCAAACTAGTGTGCCTTGCCACACCATTTGAGAACCACTGGCCTAGAGGATGAGTAACATTTAAGGGACTAACAAGAAATCTTTAGAGGCTAGAAACTCAGATTGTTATAGAAAAATATAGTAGCAAAATGAAAACATACAGCACAAAACAAACACCACAAAAGTATGCACAATGGTGTAAAAAACTGAGAAGTTGAACAGATTTGTGTACTGGTGAAATTGTTATAGTGTAGTTTTGTATGTACATAAAGTCCATATTACTTTGGTCTGCTTCTTCTGGGGTTCAGTGAGAGTCTGTGGGGAGAGGGCCGGAGTACTGCTCATGATGCTCACAGCAGAGAGAACAAACTGCTCCTGTGGTGTGAGGTTTTGGTTCTGATGGACTTCAGCCTCCTGCCAAAGGGGAGGGTCTAGAAAAGTCCATGTCCATGATGAGATTATACCTTCATGTCACAGAGCCCTAACCTTGCAAAGCAGATGGATTGGCCCGTTTTCTTGTTTCCCACTGGCGAATCCATCTTGCAAAGCTCCCGTCTGAACTGTTTGGGTCTGGTTAGAAAGTGACAGGACCAATCAGAGACGAGGGGCAGTACTTTCTGGCGCGGCGGAGTCGTGATGTTAACAAGCAGCAACAAGAGGCCGGTGCAGTTATGGCGGAGGACATTAGTGTGGATGCTGCTAAAGCGCCAGTTTTATCAGAACTTGACGACGTTTCTTGGTTAAAAGAAGAACAAAGAACAGCAGTGACTTGGTTTCTTTTCAAAAATGGCAAAAGTTGTGTACTGATATGTTTACAGTCGCCATGGTTTGCATAATACCTCAGTAGCTGCGCATGTGCACCTCAGTAGCAGCTTCATCATGTGCTTTGTTGCTCTGATTGGCCTGTAAAGATGTGACAGAATGTTCAGCCAGTCACACTCTGAGTTTTTTCAAATCCTCTGCTCTTTCCCAACGCTAAGTGTTGAAGGTTTTCCAAATTCTTAACTAGTTAATGGTCTAATTTTTTTCATTATGCATGTGTTAACAAACAGAACAGAACTCAGTGAGAAGTAACAGGCCAACAACAATCATGCAGTTTACTTGTAAAGTTCTGAGAGATACAACAAAGTAGAAGGAAGTTTCTCTACATATAAATTAATAACGCCTAAAGGGACTTTATCAAGATATCTGAGAAGTCGGCATCAGTAAAGACAAAATCTTTGATCTCTGTCTGTTTTTTTCAGGATGCTCCTCTCTCTCTCTCTGTCTGCAGTCTGAATCAATATCAGATGATTAATAACTTTCAGCACAATAACCTGAGCCGACGTGTTTGCAGATATTGCCTGTTAAAGCTTTTGCATTATGGCTTTGAAAGTTCAGAAAACTATTACCCACACTTGACATTAATTAACTTGGCGAGTCTGCACCCTCCTGTAAAGCTGCATTAATACAGCATGAGGTAAACCCCGTGTTCTCACTTTCCCAAAGAGCCCATTAAGACTTCACACACTCCAGCAAACCCACACACACCTCACACATTAGACGTGACAAGTGAGCGCCCCAGCAACGGCAATCAATGGACTCCTAAACTTTGGATTCAATGCAGCATACGTAATGAGAAAAATAAATTTCCCCCCTTGTGCACGGCTGGAGTGCTGCAGTAAGCTGTTTCAGGACAGCGCTCACTCTGACCTATCCACATAAAGTCCAGAGGCAGATATAAATAACGGGCTGGCGTGTTGGAGAGGACGGCTATTGATTACTGAGAGAGGCTGGATGACACCGGAGCCAGAGCCGGGCTGGGCTCTGCTGTCTTCTAAATAGGACACACTGGAAGCACTGGGACTAACACACCCAAATATAAGTGGCTGAACTGAACCCCAGTTTCAAAAAAGTTGGGACGCTGTATAAACATAAACAATACAGAGCAATTCCAATAAACCCATATTTTATTCAAAATAGATTGCCACTGTTTTGCTGTTTTGGGAGAGGAATGTTGTCCCATTCTTGCCTGATGTAGGATTCCAGCAGCTTAATGGTCCTGGGTTTTCACACTCTTTTTTTTTTTTTTTTTTTTTACTTTTCTGGTGCTCCAAATGATCTCTATCGGTGAACGGTCTGGACTGCGCCCACTCTTCTACATGACTTCCAACTTATTATGCAAATGATATATTTTTCTGATTTTTCTAAATAGTCGATGCAAATGGCAATCAGAATATTTCATCGTCACCAGCTGTTAGAGCACGAGAGTCAAACTCAAGGCCAAATCTGGCCTGTGGAACAGTTAAATCCTGCCCGCAACATCATACGCTATTGGTCATTTGGCTGACAGGCGTCTAACGTCAACACGTTGAATAATGCAAGTCTTTAATATTGTAAACAATGAATGAAATCGTCATTCCCACCATCATATTATTGTTGATTTTCTACTACCAAAGGGAAAACCTGAAGAGCCATACATAAGGCTGGTCGTCTTATGAGCCACAACTTTATTGTCGATGACAGGAAATGAGAAGAAAGTATGCAATCCTGCGAGCCACTGCAACACTGACTCGGAAGATAAGGTATGTGTTGTAAAAGTCTTGAAAAGATGAGCTGTCAATAGTGAGGTATAACTTTATCTACAATTTTATGAAATTTTCTGTGCATGGACAATCCCCACTTAACATAAAAACAGACACTTCTACTCCTCGCGTAATGTAAAGCAGCTACCATTAGCCCACCCTGTCCAGGCTGCTGCTTAATTTGGGTAGCGTGAGATTGTTGTGGGCTCTTCTTCGGCTCATTTTGTTATGGTGATGGATTTCCTTTGCCGGTAGTCATGTCGTAACTTCCTGTCATTGATAAGAAGGTCCAAACCTTTCAAAATAATGCTTTCACACTGGGCGTGAACAAGACCGTGGTTCTGTTTGGTCCAGACCGAGACCACGGTCCCACGGTCCAGGGGAGGTTTCACACCTATCATTTTGGTTCGGACCAAACAGAAAAGTCCTAAAGTCCGGACCAAACGACGTAGGTGTGAAAGCCCCCCCGTTATAACTGGCCCATCAGTGTGCAGTATACTTGATTTCCTCCAGTACAAAAATGTGAACTTTTCCTTGATGATTTAAATTATCCTTGTTATGTCAGAAAATCTGAAAAAGTAAGGAGTAAAAATAATTAGATAAACAGTCAGGAATGTGGGGAAATAAATTGATTTGTGTTTTAACTTCATATTTTCAATTTTGCATCTCACAAGAACGACTCAAAATTGTGATTTTGACTTTTTATTTCATACTTTGAGCATTTCAACTCATAATTTTGACATCTTTTATATTTTGAACTTTTAGATTCATTATTTAAAGTTTTGAATCATATTGTCTTTTAATTTCATCATTATAGTTTTATTTCATATTTTGATCTTTTAAGCTCATAATTTTGACTTTCTTTCTAATATATTTACCTGAAAAAACTTAATTTTTCCATTTTAATTTCATGTTTTGACCTTTTTGAACTAATAAATTTACTTTTCTCAGATTATGAGTCTTTAAAGTCATGTTTTTGTCACATTCCCTGGTTGACTTAGTTAATTTTTATTTTTTCTCTCATGTTTTCTGCATTTAAAAAAAAAAAAAAAAACTCTTTTCAAGACCGATCTCTTTTTCTCTGGCTTTTGACACACAGAAATTGTCGACTTTATTTATTTGACTTCTTTTATACGTGCCTCTTCATTTTACTTATGTTTTATGTCTTTTAAATTGATTCTGTATTTTATATGTAGTGTTCTTTTATCTCATGTGAACTGCTACGTATTTTTATGTATTTTTTATTTATTCTCCTGTACAGCACTTTGGTCAACTGTGGTTGTTTTAAAGTGCTTAACAAATAAAGTTGGATTGGATTGGATTGTCATTTCTTGTTTTATTTGGTATACTTACCTTGTGTCTCTTTTCCAGATCACTCCTTCCTGCCCATCCCTACCTGTTCTCTGCATCTGTAATCACCTCAGGTGTTTCACCTGCGTTGATTGTCTGAGTGGCTGCACCTGGTGCTCCTCGTCTGGTTGTCTTCTCTCTCCTAGTGTGTTTATATCATTCACTCCCTTCCCTGTGTGCGAGATCGTCTTGTCCTCCTCCACGTGTGAATTACCTTCGAGCCTTTATTCCTGATAGGTCCTTTTATAGTCCTCCGTTTCTGAGTTTTTGCCTGCCATATATTTGTACTTTGCCATTCCTGATTGACCTCCTGAGTACCGAATGTGTTTGATTAAACGGATTGAGGCTTTTTCCTGGTGTCCTGTCTGCTTATGGGCTCTTTACTTGGCATTTTGGCACAGTTTTACTTTTTTTAACCTCAAAATCATTTATCATCTGTGCAAAGTTTTTTTTAAAATTCATATTTCTGGTGAAATGAGGTTGAAAGTTTCTGGTTTAAAAGGTGACCCTGTTAGGCCCTCAGGTTAGACCTGAATCCAGAATCCGGCCCCTGCTGTGATTAGGTTTGACACCCCTGTGTTAGAGCATAATTCAAATTTTAATAAACAAACCTCCCAATATTAACTATTTTCTTCCAAAAATAAAAAAAACTTAAAATGCACTTTTCCAAATTATTATGCACAACAGAGTTAAAAACATTTCATAGGTTGTAAAGAACTGAAACCGGTCATGTGTTTAATTTGCAGCATTAGGAGGTCATATTTTCTGAAATCAAAGCTATTTCAATCAAAAACAAATTAACAGGTCAAGTTCCATGTTAACATAGGAGCCCTTCTTTGATATCACCTTCACTATTCTTGCATCCATTGAACTTGTGAGTTTTTGGAGAGTTTCTGTTTGAATTTCTTTGCAGGATGTCAGAATATCCTCCCAGAGCTACTGTTTTGTTGTGAACTGCCTCCCACTCTCATAGATCTTTAGCTTGAGGATGCTCCAAAGGTTCTCAGTAGGGTTGAGGTCAGGGGAGGATGGGGGCCACATTATGAGTGTCTCTCCTTTTATGCCCATAGCAGCCAATGACACAGAGGGATTCTTTGCAGCATGAAATGGTGCATTGTCGTGCATGAAGATCATTTTGCTACAGAAGGCACGGTTCTTCTTTTTGTACCATGGAAGAAAGTGGTCAGTCAGAAACACAACGTACTTTGCCAAGGTCATTTTCACACCTTCAGGGACCCTAAAGGGGCCTGCCAGCTCT